>NC_142085.1:86517061-87717061 GCF_054644295.1 Miniopterus natalensis | reverse complement strand
AGGAGTCCTTCTGTGCTCCACGTTAGCTCCACCTTAGCTATTGGAAAGAGATTCCTAACCCAAAGGCCCCTGAGCTGTCAGCACACATTGCAGCAGGGATGACTTTATCACTTGAGGGTTGGAGTTCTTTGGGGAGCCCATTTTTCATTGACTGCCACCTCCTCTCTTTCTGAATGCCTTTCTCTGAGCAGCAAGCACCTTTTATGTAGCCCCTCCCCCCACAAAGTTCCTGGACCACCCCTGTAGCTTCTGAGGCTGGCAGAGCCCCTTGGGTGGCAGCTCCTTTTTCTCCTGTTGCAGTGGAAGCTCACAGCCCTGCATCTCTTTCCTGAACTGCTTGCTCTGTGCCAGGTGCTACCAGTTCATCAGATCTACAATCCAGGCTTCTGGGCCCTTGTGCCAACAGGCATCACACTGGGGTCAGCGGAGAACAAGACTCTAACGTGTTTTCAAAGCTGTCTTTATTTTAACATTTGCCCTCAAAAAGCAACCAAACAGAATTTATTCTTCTCAAAGTAGGCTTCTGTTCTTGAGTGGTCATGCCAAATGGTCTCCAAGGAGACATGGAAACAATGGATGGAAAGCTGAGGCTCTTGCACAGAGGCCTGTTACTCCACTTGGGACGAGTCAATGGGTCTGGGCAGCAGGGCCTTGGTTCAGGCCTTCCCCAGGTCAGAGTCAAGCCTAAGACAAGGCTCTTCATCTGTGTGTCTGTTCCCATGCCACATCCCAGTTCCTGTCAGTGTTCTGTGAAAGCTGTATACACTTTGGACCAACACCAAAATAAAGGAAGCAGCCACATTTAAACAGGAAATATTTGCTCTTTTCTCTTCCCATCCTCAAAATCATATTCTTTTTTTTCTTTTAAATAAATATATCTTTACTGATTTCAGAGTGAGGAAGGGAGAGAGAGAGAGAGAGAATCAATGATGAGAGAGTCATTGATCGGCTGCCTCCTGCACGCCCCCGACTGGAGATTAAGCCCTCAACCCGGGCATGTGCCCTGACCGGGAATTGAACTGCGATCTCCTGGATCCTAGGTCGATGCTCAACTGCTGAGCCATGCTGGCTGGGCCAAAATCATATTCTTCCTTTGAGTCTCAGCAAACGCTGTGCCTCCTCCATGAAACTTTCTATAAACTCTATCTGCCTTCTCTCCTCTCTGTCTTCTTCAAGCCATGCTCTTTGCTCAGGGACTATTCTCTATCACCAGCTGTGCTAGACTGTTCCGGGCCAACTTGGGCAAGCTTGCAGCTATGGTTCTTTGAATCTCTTCCCTGGGTTGGAATTGGCCAAAAGAGATTGGCATGAGATTTGGAAGGCAGGAGTGAAGTGGTTGCTCTTACTCTCAGAAGTTCATGTCTGGCGCCAGACAGATGCAGAGCTGCCCAGCAGCTCCCAGCTTGTGTTGAGTCTCCTTCGTTCTGTGTCTCGCACATCCTCCCAGCTGCTAGCCTGGTTGACTGATAGCGTTTCCAAGCCCACCACCAGGTTGTGGGCCCACTAGTTGCTGACACTCCAACTTCGCCTTCCAAGCTGTCATGTCTTGAGTGTCTCCCATGTTTATGTAAGGTCTAATTCCCATTAAATCCCTTTTCCCTGAAACATGGCTTTGTTTTTCTGACTGAACCTTGACTGATATACCAGCCAACTCTCCCAGATAGGCTTTGAGCCTGCTGAGCGAAGGCCTATGCTTCTTCGAACTCCTTTATGGTGCCCGGGCACTGTTGGAGACGAGTAGATATTCAGTGCCGTTTGTGGGTTGATAGATTGAAAAATAACTCTCTACAAATACTTTTGGATAAATGCCCCTCCCATTGCTTTTCCTCTCCCAGTGTTGGAAGATGGGGACCCCAGACAATGTAGGAACCTGGTGCTAGATTCCTGGCATGAGGTGGTTTAGGTGTCAGCATTTCTGTGTGAGGACCCACCATCATGTCTTAGGGCTTTGCCACAGGAAAATGGAGGGCAACGTGATGATCAAGCCCATTGGCCTTTCCCTCTCCACCCTGCCAACGAGCTCTCAGAGGCAGCCTTTTCTCAGAGGAGAGATGAAGGAAGGGAAACCAGTATTCACTAGTGCTCAAGGCTCTTGCTTCATGGATGGGGAGTAGGAAATAGTAACTACATCTGAGGACCAGCACACAGGCCCCTGGAATTGCTAGTGGCCCATGTGTTCATGGAATGTGCATGTCTCTCCACAAGGCAAGACCAAGCCTAGAAGTCTGAAAGTACAACGAGTAAGTCATACAGGTTACATGCAGCCTTCCCTCCTTGCTTCCCTCCCTCCCTCTCTTCTTTCCTTTCCATCATAAACATGTTTTGAAGCCTTATTTGCTCTCAAAGTTATAGACTAGGTACTGAACCAAATAGAGAGAGCAACCTGGTGGTAAGGTTGAAAGTCCTCTAAAAGTTATTTTAAAGTACTGTAGGGACACAGGAGAGAGATGTCAAGAGGGAACCTTCCCCAACAGGGTTGCATTAGAGTTGCCAAGGACCAGCTCTCTTGCCGTGATGACCTGCTCTGAAAAGGTAAGACCATTGCATGCTCCATGAAACAGCTTTCTGGGAAAACCATTCTCTGCACCCCCCACCAGCAAAAAGTGACTGCCACTTCGCAGTTTCCTTCAATCTTGTTACCTGCTTTTGAAAGCCCGTATCCAAACCACCTGCATTCTAGCTCTAAACACAGGCAGGTGCTTATGAAATTCCACTGTGACTTCGCTTCTCAAGATGCTAGGATCCTGTTTTTCGCGACCTCTGCCTTGCCCGCAGGACTCTGAGGACCCCTGTTGGCTTGTCTGACACAGGCTCTCCTGGTCATCTTCGTGAGAACCACATTTCTTGTTTATAACAACTGTGTTTTTCATTTCTAAAATGTCTAAAATTTCCTTCTGGTCGTTAGTAGTCTTTTACTGCTTTTTCATTTTGGTGATTTTATATTTAATTCCTTCAAACATTTCATACGAACAGACTTATATGTCTGATGATTTTAATATCTGAAGTCTTTGGGTGGGGTCCTCAATATGTTGTGTTTCTGTAATTTGTACTCGTGGCATATTTTCCTGTGAATCTGTTCTTTGATTGTGAGTTCGAATGTGACTGATCTTTCTACTGGGGAATCTCAAGAGTCCAAGTGCGGCTGTTCCTCCAGGAAAGTTTGCATCTGCGTCTGTGAGGAACCAGGGCCCTGCAGTGTCTTCAGGTTGCCAGACTTAATGCCAGAATCTCAAGTTCCTCTTCCACCCAGGAGCAGGTGCAGGCTCAGGTTTCTATTGTGGAGTCATGTCACCACTTGCTCTTGTCATCCTGCCTGATGCCTTTGCTTAAAGCTCATGGCTCCCCACTCTGATTTCAGCACAGACTTTTTTCAAGAAGTAATTCTGTTCTTGGAGATTTCCCTGGCTTCCTAGAATCTTGCCATATAAAAAATTAGTATAAAGTCCATTTTATCTGGGATCCAGCTTTATAGAGAGAGGTGTTTGTGCACTTTTGGTGGAGCCCCATCTCTTACTCTCTCCGGGGCTGTTTCCAGGGATAACTCAGCTTGGTTGAGCCACAGAAGAGGTCTAGCTCCTTCGCCAAATTTTTAGCATTAGTGCTGAACTATTATTATACACTGATGCTGTATAAATGGATACTGCAGATGAAGAAAGACATTTCAAAGCCTGCTCCATTAAGCATTCTTGAAATTGCTCTGTAAATGTCAGAGAGTAAGACTTAAACAGTTTTCAGCGAGCTGAACCCAGAAATAGTATTGTCTGGTTTATTTTGTGCCTTTTCCTTCTAGAGAAGATTTTAGACTGTCCTGAGGCCAAGCTTTTTAAACTCTAAAGTATTCCATGTTGGAACCAACTGTAGAAAGTTAACATTGAGAAGTAGCTGCCTAACGCACTAATGGAGGAAGAGAAGTCCTATTTAAGCATAAAAGCAGTAAGTAAGATGTGAGCAGCCTGTTCTTTAGAGATGCTCTAAAGTGTTAAGGGTGGGGAGGTAGACAAATTATGAAGCTGCAACACCTGGTGTTAACACCTTGCTGACCAGCTGTTTCAAGCCAGAACTCGCCCATGGGGGTGGCAACTCTCCCATGGGGGGTGGCTACTTTGGTCAGCAAGGTGTTTAAAATTACTTAAATTAATGTAAGTGCAGACATGAGTTATCTTGTTACCAGTCAGCAATGTTTGTACTCGGAAGCACGTGTATACTAGTGACTGGTCAGGAAGGTGTTTAATATAATACAGTGACAAAGCAAAAGGAAAGCAAAGGTAACATGAGGATGGGGGATGTGATCTTTAAAACCACTATCGCATTTTTCCTGTTAGTAAAGGGCTTCACTTCCTTTACATAGTGACTGCTTGTTCTCAACTTGGAAACCTGGTAAACAAAAGCTTCAGCAACACAAATATTGCCTGGATCAAGGAGCAGCAAAGGTGCCATCCCCAGATCTGGAAGGCTGTAAAGATAATTAGATAATACTGGTTTTAATATTCTTATTGTATAATTATCCGATGTCCATTAGTCTTCCAAAATAATAATACTTTTGCTGTTTTACCAGCAAAAGAATTTCACTGGCTCTTTCGTTGGTCCCTACAATGACAGTTCTGAGAGGGTGTTACTGAAGGTCCTTCCACTGGTCGAAGTGGATCACGATGAGACATATAATACCAGGCTCCAGTAGGATCTATTTTTACTTCAAAGTCCTGCTCAAAAAGACCTTCCTCCCTAATGCCATTCTCAGCTTCCCCGGGCCAAACTGATGGCTCTTCACTTACTGTTTCATTCCGTCTTCGGCTTGCCTGTGTGTATGCCCTGCATCACCTTGCTGGTGAGTGCTCATCGATCTCTCTCTCTCCCCTCCCCTGGACTCCAAACCACTTAGTGCAGGGACCAGAAGTCTGCATCTTTGCATCTCCCATGTGGCATGGAGCGGAGCACACTCTGGCCCTCAGCAGCCCCTTCTAGGTGCATTCATGTCCACTGAAGTGTTTGGGTGCATTGGAGGTCTTACTAGCCACAGCCAATGAGTGGCTGTAGTGAGTGGAGTCCCTTGCTGGTCTGTATTAGATGTGGAACATGAACAAGAAATGAACCTTTGTTGAAGCCCCGAAGGTTTTTGAGTCTCTAGTTACTGCAGCGTAACATATACCCTATCCTGGCTGATTCAGGTTACTCCTCATTCCTCACAGTGCAGAAATTAAAATGTTTATGCAGTACTTTGAAGTGGATTGCTGGGAGGCCGAAGAACTAACTTACTAACTTCTGCTGTAGGTTGAATTCTTTTTGTTAGGCACTCATGTTTTCTTTGGAGGTTCTGGAGTTACTGATGGGTAATGACATTTTATGCCATGGAACTATAGGGTTCTGTATAAAATTTTCTTTTAAAAAAGGCCCTGAGGGAATCAGTGTTGAAAGGACTTGCTCTTATATTTCTAATAATTAATGTCAGGGAATCTTAAAGGAAAGATTGGTACAAAGAAAATTTATGAGATCACTACTTTAGAAATTTCCCCAAAGCTTATCACCAGCCTAGATCACAGGGAAGGATCCACAAATATTTGTGTAGGTGGTCAGAAAACATAGGCTGTCGTCTAATGAGCTGTGAAGTTTCTCCAGACTCGGACACATCTTGGTTCCTGTTACCATGGCCCCCTCCAGGACTCAACTCTCAGTGGACCAGCTTTCCCTGGATACCAGATGCTTCAGCTCCAGTCCAGGGCCTCTGGGGAACAGACCCCGGTGCTTCCTGTGGAGTTGCAGCTGCCCTTTTATTTGGAGAATGTAGGACTTGCTGGTGAATTGGTAGCTGAATTGCTTAATTTCCTTTTTGGAAAGGCAGGGTAAAGTCTATTCTTTGGGTTAATTTATAGATTCCCAAGTCTCAATGAATGCCCTTGGCTTTCTGATGTGTTTTGTGGTTGCATCCTGTCCTGGGAGCTACTGGGTTAGTACTGAGGCTACTATACCTATCATGACTATGAAAGGGCTGCAGCCCCCGAAGGTATCTCAGGAAAACATTACTATGGGGACGACCTCAAATGCTGGGAAACTCTCCTCTGTCACCACTCCCACAATTTGGTCCCCTCCAGCACCATTTGGATCTGCTCATTCCCATGATCACAGTCATGGGAAAGATCTGAGTCTCATCAAGCCTGGACTACTGCTGTAAGCTCCCTGGCCAACCTTTCTGCCTGCACTAGGCTCCTTCCTCTCCCTTCTCCAGGGGCTCATAGGAACTGGGCTACATAGGACTCTCTAGCTGCAAATAACGACCACCTAACTTAGGGAGAGGCGTCCCCACCTATGGACGGGAAAATGCCTGGGTCTCAGGGTTAGCTGGAGCCCAGACACTGAGAAGCCACACAGACGCTCTCTTCCTCCTCCCCGCTCATCATGCAGCACCCTGCTCCACTCAGCGTGCCAGAGCGCCAATATCCACGCTGTAGGACCGCGGCCACCCAGCAACGGAGCTGCACACCTACCAGCTGCGGCACCAGGAGAGGCGCGGGGCGTGGGGAACATGTCTGCCCCTGGGAATGGCATGGATGGAGGTGGGTGGTGGGAAATGGTTCCCAGAAGAAGAAATTGTGCTTGTCTGACACATAGTAGGCGCCTGTCACCCAAAGCAGCAAGAAGAATCTTCCTTCAGCGCCTCCCATACCTGCCACACCCGAATCACCGGCCTCACACAGCCTGCCTGTCTCCGCCTCTGAGTGTCATAGATATTGTTCAGTCACCATCTCAGAATCCCACTGCTCTTTGGGAAGCAGTCTTCCTTTTCTCCTACAGAACTCACCTCTGCATGAACATCTTCAACCAGCCACACTATAGCCGGAAACCCTTCCACCTCTTGCTTGTGGTAGAGGTGGTTGAGTTAATCTGTGGATACAAGGCCTCCTGGAGATCTTGGTACACATCTCCTGTTTTGGGAAGCCCACAGCCTTGCAAACTTGTTATGAGTCCCTGAGAGACTCAGGTGCTTCTCATACAATCTCTAGTCTACACAGAGTTGATCCTGGCTTAAAAACCATCCCTTGTGTTCCAGCAAACCAAACCAAACAAATACATAACCACGTGTGCAGAGTACAGGCGGGCCTAGCCGACTTTACCGGGGCTGCGGCATGGACACCGGAGGGGCGGGGCAGCCCCAGCAGCGCCGCGCTCAGAAGGCAGAGCGGGCTCAGCCAGTAAGCAGCCTCTGCCGCTCGCCCTGGCCCGTCGAGGCCCAGCCTCCTCCTGTGGGCACTTTTCTGTTCCTCTTCCCTCTTGTCCTCTTCACCCATCTCCTCCCCGTCTCTGAAGCAAAACTGATAGGTGGCCCCTCTTTCAGGTCATCCTACTGCTCTCAGTGTGGAAACAAAGTTGAGGCAGAAATCTGGGTCCAAGCCACCTTAGGACTACGTGGCTGCCCATGGGCCCAGCCATGTGAGCTGCTTTCTGCTCAGGTCCTAACCTCCAGTTAGGACCAGTCTGCTGCGACCCGGAGCAGAGTTGGTCTTCTGTATGAGACACAGAGCATGGGCGCTGCCACTTACCCGGGAGGCGGTGCCCTCAGAATTGGGCTGCTTCCTGGCAGGGGCACGGACTCCTCCACATGGGTGGGTAACTCAGGGCCGGGTGGATGTGAGGAAGCAGCATGTGGACGGGCATGAGCATTAATCTTGGTTCCCTTATAGACAAGGGCTATTCCTGAGTAAGATACAAGGTTTTCACCCTGGTGGGTTGAGTTGGAGCTAAATATAAACTTTTGAGGAGGGAATATGTTGACTCTGCCAGGGGAGAGATCCCAGGCTGAGCCAGATTGACCAGGGATGTCCCTCCCTCCCTCCCCTCCATCGTAAAAAGGGATTTGCCCTCCTTTTCCCAGAAATGTGAAGACCATGAGAAAAACATCCTCCCGATCCCCTGACTCTGGATGTATTTTCATTCCTTCATCTGTTCATTCATTCACTTATTAATTTGATCAGTATTTGGAGGGCCATTGATAGGGTTGGGGAATAAAGCCCTTAAGCCTTAAACAAGTAGCTTCAACACAGCCATAGATAAAATAATAATAAAAAAGAACAAGATAATCTAGTTAAATTCCATTAACTAGAAAGTCTACACCAGTGATTTTAAAACTTAATTGTATAAAATTCACTAGGGGAATTTAAAAGAATATATGTTCCTGAGTTCCATGCCTGAAGCAGAGTCTCTGATTTTTAACTTTTTATTTTTTCTGATTTTTAACTTTTAAAATTATAAGAGCTTCCCAGGGAATTCTTGCAGAGCTTGCGCAGCACTGCACTGTGAGTTAGTGTTTGGGAAACACTAGATGATAGACCACCTCTAAAGTCAAGGATGGAGCAGCACATGTGAGTGGATGGGGGATTGTGCTTATCCCACTTGCTAATGAGAAAGGTGCCAGGGGAAGGAGCCTGGCCCTAGCGACCAGACAGACAGCCATCTGCCACTCAGAGGCCTGCTTCCAAGCCCTGAGAATTGAGACCCACACACGGCATTTCTGCTCTAAATGCCTTGAAGCGGGGGAAGATGGCTTGTTATTTATACTTTTATTTGGTGCCAGTGGCTACACTGCAGCCCCAGTCCCCATACTTGCCTGCTAAAGTTCCACCCATTGCCCCATTTACCCAGATTCACCATGCGGGGTAGTGATGAAGACCCCCCTCAAAGCTGACGGATCAGTGAAAATTGTTTGGAAAAATAACTGATAATAACAACAGCAATTCCCCCTTTTCAAGCCCTGTGTTCCCTAAGCATGCCCGTCTCCCGCAAAAGCAGTTGAAGGCATCTGCCATTGCTTTGGGGCAGGCTTTTATCGTTAGCATCCTCATAACTGATACTTTGTCTGGGGCCCATTTACTTATTTTATGATTAGTGAGACATACAGATTTTACAGTTAGAGCAACTCACTCAAAGTAACTCGTTTAGAGTGACGGCCCAAAGAGAGTCTCTGCCAGCCGTGTTAGTAATAAAGCAGCCCACATTAAACTGCAGTTGGCCCCTTGCTTCATCTTTCTTCCCAAACCATATAGTGCACGTTTTGGAAACTATATTAAAATACTACTTATCTCCCCTCCTCCCCCAAGCCCTTTAATCTTTTATTAAAAAAATACATTGTTGACACTAGTACAGATGTCCCCCATTCCCTCCCACCCTCACCCACTTCCACCCAGCCCCCGCTCTCCCTCCCTCTCACTCTGGCCATCACCCCACTGTTTTCTGTGTCCACGGGCTGTGCATATATGTTCTTTCACTAATTCCTTCAACTTCTTTTATCCAGTCCTCCCCACCCCTCTCTCCTCTGACATTTGTCAGTCTGTTCCATGTATCCATGCATCTGGTTCTATTTTGTTCGTCAATTAATTTTTTTTGTTAGATTTCACATATTAGTGAGATTATATGGTTCGTCTTTCTCTGCCTTGCTTATTTCACTTGGCATAATAATCTCCAGGTCTATCCACTGCTGTTGCAAAAGGTAAGAGATCCTTCTTCTTTACAGCTGCGTAGTACTCCATAGTGTAAATGTCCCACAGCTTTTTTATCCACTCATCTATTGATGGCCACTTGGGCTGTTTCCAGATCTGAGCTATTGTAAATAACACTGCTATGAACATAGGGGTGCATATATTCTTTCTGATTGGTGTTTTGGGTTTCTTCGGATATATGCCCAGAAGTGGGATCCCTGGGTCAAAAGGCAGCTCCATTTTTAATGTTTTGAGGAACCTCCATACTGTTTTCCACAGTGGCTGCACCAGTCTGCATTTCCACCAGCAGTGCACCAGGGTTCTCCTTTCTCCACACCCTTGCCAGCACTAGATATTTGTTGATTTGTTGATGGTGCCATTCTGACAGGTGTGAGGTGATACCTCATGGTTTAAATTTGCCTCTCTGTGATGGTTAGTGGCATTGAGCGTTTTTTTTATAGGTCTGTTGGCCATTTGTATGTCCTCTTTGGAGAAGTGTCTATTCAGGTCCTTTGCCCATTTTTTAATTGGATTGTTTGTCTTCCTGATGTTGAGTTGTAGGAGTTCTTTAAATATTTGGGATATTAACCCTTTATCCTATGTTTCATTAGAGAATACGTTCTCCCATACAGTGGGCTCCCTTTTCGTTTTGCTGATGGTTTCCTTTTCTGTGCAGAAGCTTTTTAGTTTGATGCAGTACCATTTGGTTATATTTTTCCTTTGTTTCCCTTGCCCTAGGAGATATAGTGGCAAATATATTGCTATAGGAGATGTCTAAGATTTTATTGCCTATGTTTTCTTCTAGGATTTTTATGGTTTTGTGACTTACATTTAAGTCTTTTATTCATTTTGAGTACTTTTGTGTATGGTGTAAGTTGATGGTCTAGTTTCATTTTTTTGCATGTACCTGTCCAATTTTCCCAGCACCATTTATTGAAGAGACTGTCTTTACTCCATTGTGTGCTCTTGCCTCCTTTGTCAAACATTAATTGACCTTAGAGACATGGGTTGATTTCTGGGCTCTCTGTTCTGTTTCATTGGTCTATATACCTGTTTTTGTGCCAGTACCAGGCTGTTTTGATTACAGTGGCCTTGAAGTATAATTTGATATCTGGTATTGTGATCCCTCCAACTTTGTTCTTTTTTCTAAGATTGCTGAGCAAGCCCTTTAATCTTTTTGCTTTAGTTCACTCCTGGATTTTTTCCTCAAGCTGTGGGTAAGGAGAGCCATGGATAAATTCATCCTTTGCGTTAAAGTGACAGAGCTAGATATGTCTGATTTCTCTCTGTTTGGAAAAATTGAGTAGTCACAGAAAATCCTTATAACAGTGTTTATACAGGTGAGACCTAAAGGGAGTTCCTCCTGCTCCCCTCCCTTTCTTCCTTCCACTTTTACTGAGTGTCCACAAAGTGCCAGGCATTGTTCTAGGTTCTGAATCAGACACAGAAGTGAACAAAACAGTCACTGCTCTCAAATGTCTCACAGACTCTTGAATCTTTTCAAGAGAAGTATGTAACATTACTTTCATCAGTATAAAAAATATCTGAAGATGTCACAGCATGCTTTGAGGAATGACTTCCTGGCTCATAGTTCCCTTTCCTGCAGATTCCTTTGTTCAAGGTCCAGGCCTAGAAAGACACAAGACTCCTGGGTCAGAGACATAGGACATTATTACTCTCAGCACAGCAGTAGCCAGACTGTTGGCCTGTTTTTACAGCAGTCCGGAGCCCAGGTCTCCTGGGCACTGTCAGGAGGGCCAGATGAGGCGCATGCAGTGCTCGCAGTACAGGAGAGGACCTGAGTTAGAGAACCCCCACCTTTTACTGGGGTCTTATTTCTGTCTTCCAAGGCTGTTTCCTATACATGGAAAATTCTCCCCCGACCCTTTTCCCCCACCCTTCTCTAAGTCCAAATAAAAATAAAGCAGCTGGCAGATTTAGAGTACGATGTAAGCGGGCTTCCCCTCTGGGTTAAGGATCCCGATGCCATCCCTGACCTGCTAGCTCTCCTTCCTGGCTCTGCCTTCTCACCCTCCTTCCAGGGCCACGTTCTGCTCTGCCCAGGAGCACAGACCTTCACACTGGCTGAGTTCTGGCACTAGTTTTAGATCCATTAAAAGCTGGGTTGGCAAACTACAGGCCACAAGCTGAATCTAGCTTGCAGCCTGTTTTTGCACGTCTCTGGAGCTAGAAATAATTTTTAAATTAAAAAAAAGAGGAAGGAAAAGAGAGACAGACAGAGATCGCCCACAGAGCCTGAAGTAGTTACTATCTCGGGCTTTATAGGAAAAATTTGCCAACTCCTATTGTAGAAGAAACTGAGTCACATTATAAGGGAAAGTCAAATATGTAGAAAGATAGCAGCCGCGCCATGCCCGTGATGGGCTGGGTGCTGCAGGGCTGGGCGAGTGCGCCGCCTTCTCAGAGACACTCACTTCCCTGGTGGAGAGCAGACTGGCCCTCCTGACACCTCAGCAGGTATGGACACCCAGGTTATAACCTTGTATACACACACGAAATTATACATATACTGTTGCGAATTAAAGCAGAAAAGGTGCAGAAGAGAATGCTAATTATTGTTCCAACTGTGATGTGTGATTTAACCCCGTGAGCAGCCTTGGCCCCTCTCCCTCTCCCGGTTAAGTGTGGCTACAGCGTCAGTTAGGGTTTGGAGGATGTTCTCAGATCTGGGGAATGAATCGCTGAGTGCCAGGAAAATACTACTACAGTGTCTGTGCATGCGTGGAGCTAGCTGGACGGCTGCTCAAGCGAGTTTCCTTTGTGTAGTCAACAATTGAGCTCTGTGGAAATTTCCTCCTTTCTGAGTCCTCTTGGAGTCCCTGTGTCCTCAGATTCCTGCAGTCTCATGTTTTTTTAACCTCTCTATTGTCCTAAAGATATGTTTTAGCTCGTGCCTCATATACATTGAAACATGCTCTCAAAAAGTATTAAAAACTGAAAAATATGCTTGAGAATATTGATGCTTACTTTAAAATGACTGTGGGATACTTTCTCCTTCTAGGTGCTTTCTGGGGTTGACTCTAGCCTCTAACCTTAGCCTTGGACTGTGGCCAACAGTTGAATAATATATAACACAGGAGACTCGACAGTGTCTTATTATGACTAAATCAAGTGTGGGACCAAAAGAAATGAGAATCTGAAGGATTTTTTTTGCCACCTTAAAGCAGTTTAAAATCAGAATACTCTATCATCTTAGAAACAGATGTTAATAAGATGTAACAATTGAATGGTGCTTCAAAGGAAGGGGATTGTACTGAATGTTTTTCTAACATTTATCTAATAATTCTCACTGGGTGACAGCAGAGTACAGAAGGACAACTGGTGTTGCTTAGGGGCTTTTCATGTATTAACTTGTTTAATTCCCACATCCCATGAGGCAGATGCTATCGTGATCCTCATTTGACAGGGAGGAAACTGAGGCACAGAGGGGTAAGTGGTATAGCTCAGATACAAAGCCTGAGGAGTTAGTTCCAGAGTTTGTAGCCTTCCTTGTCTGACACTCCACCTTCTCAGAACCCCTAGTCACGTTTGGAAGAGTGGTTCTCAACACTGGTTATAAGTTAGGATCACCTGGGAAATATTAAGAAAAAGTAATGTGGCCTGGGTGTCACTCAGACTTTCTTATTGGGGTTGCTGCCACATTTGCAGGTACCTCCTAGTATGTGATCACATGGAGACTCATTCGTCTAAGGGATTGTGTTAAGGTTCAGGTGCATGGGAGCTTTTTAAAAGTTACCAATATCTGAACCTCTACTCTGACCAATGAAATAAAAATCTAATTTGGTTACTTAGATTATTATTTCATTAGTCAGGGTAGGGGTTCAGATATTGGTAATTTTTAAAAAGCTCCCATGTTATTCTCATGGGTATCTATGGTTGGATATTAGAAACTCATAAAACATTGCTCCATATAGGGCACCATTAAATAGAACCAGTTAATTTCACATTCTATCTAAGCATCCTTAAAGACCATTTAATTAGGTAACACTTGGCCTAAGGAGTTTTTGAGGTCTACTCTACTGTTTAAATCTGATTCAAACCACAGACTCTCTTTAAAAGCAGGTATTTTGTCTTATCTTACAGGTAGTGTCACTCACCTATGGAGGGTAATTTAAAAGACCAGTGTAGTGGCCTAGGCGATAGATAAAGGAAAAGGAAAAGGAAAATAACTTATAATAAAACAACACAGCTTTCCTTTCAATATGCAAGTGCTTAGGCACAACCGCATGAAAGGACAACGAGGGCTTAGCCAACATGACCATCTTGGATGTAGCCACTAATAACACACTGATGCGGCCGTGCTGGACTGCTGACTGCTCTGCTGTGAGCTGGGTTGCTGCTGATGCCATAATTTTTGAAATGATGAACACTTCTTGGTAACACTTCGAAGACACAAAGTACGATTTTCTCTTTCCCTTACAGGATGGTTTCATTCTTGGAAAATTAAGTGTCTTCTAAAACTGTGCAAAATACTATTTATATGTAAAAGTGGAGTTGGATTCAGAGAACTATAAACAATTTTTTTGCCTAGTAATTGCTTGGTGGGACATTGAAAAGTTGAACAAAATTTTCTCATGCATTCCTGGCCTTCATTCACTAAATGCCGTAACACCCAACCTCCATAATTATCAAAGAAAAGGTCCCACAAATTTCCAAAGTGCTCCCTAGGAGGCAGTATCCCTCCATTGAGAACACTGGTTAGACTTTTGGTGATGATTTACAAATGACTTTTCTCCAGGGTAAATCAACATGGGTAAGAGTTGTCATTGGCAAGCAAATGTCTACAATTCCATTTGTGTTGAAGGAGCAAGTTTGCTAAGGAGGGGGGCACGCTAAGGCAAGCCAACCTTCGCCTGGACTCACGCAAGCCTGTCCCTACACAAGGGACACAGTGAGAGGAGGCAAGAGGTTGCTGGGCCACTTTGGCAGTCTGTGATGTTGGTGACTCAGTTATAAGGACACAAGTTGATATTTGACCTGAGTGTGCTAGAATCCAATAATTTAGAAGTGGACCTGCCAGCAAACACACAAGATAGATTTCTGGAAGCTGTGTTGGAAACTGTGATTGGCTAAGGTAGAGAGAGCTGTGCTTTCCAATATCTCCATCAAGACATTTCTCTGGAGCCTGTGTGTGTTAGGACATTCTTAGACTTGCCCACTGAGCCAAGCTTTCCCACTTCCTTTCTTTCTCTTGCTAAATGAGAAAATCGCTGCTTCTGGGGATTAAATGCTTCCCAATGACTTGGAAATTGTGACGGTGACTTGTAGTTCATGAATCATGAGGGATCACCTCGGGGCCTCACAAGCCCTGTTGATGCACACTGAAGACAGGCACCGAAAGCAGGCAGTAGGGCTGAGAACCACTAATGTGGTGTTTTCCTGTTTTGAACATTCTCTGTTTTAAAGCTATAAATAATGTCTCCTTCCCTTCTCAAGTCATTTTCTCCTAGGGAATCTTCACTTTATGACACACACATGCAGTTGTATATTTTCTTTGAAAGCCGTTTGCCACTGGGGAGACTTAGGCCCTAATTCTGTTTCTCCCATACATCCCAGTGAAAGATTGGAGGTAGGGCTCCCATTTGTTTTTTGTTTTTATAAAAAAATATTTTTATTGATTTCAGAGAGAGGAAGGGAGAGAGAGAGAGAGAAACATCAATGATGAAAATCATTTGTCTGCGGCCTCCTGCACGCCCCTGACTGGAGATTGAGCCTGCACACCGGGCATGTGCCCTGACCAGGAATTGAACCTCTATCTCCTGGATCCTAGGTCGATACTCAACCACTGAGCAATACTGGCTGGGCAGGATTCCCGTTTGTGAAAGAGATAAAAGGTACTCACACTGTTCCCCTTGTTCTCTTGGTAAAGCTGCTGGCAGAGCAGAGCTTGCCACTCTGGACTCAAAGTTCTCATCTGTACATTTTGCTGCTTCATCTGGCTCTAAAAGGAGAGGTCTTGGGAAGTCCTGAACTGGGTTCCAGCAGCATTTCAGACTTCCACTGACTGATTATTCAGAGCCACAGTTAGAGAAGATACATTGTGATGACCTCTACCATGTCAGAACTGCCAATATTTTAAATCCTTTCATGAATACAGTTGGTAGACATAATTGCTGCTATAAAATATTCTAGTTTAACCATGCACCATTAAAGGAAAAACTTGAACTGAAAATTCTGATTTTGGAAAACACATCATAAATTTCAAAAGATAGTGGTTTGTGGAAAATCCACAAACTTCAGAATCCACTAGGCCTGTGTGAAAGTCTTGGCTCTTGTATTTACCAACCAAAAGGCCTAATAAGTTACTTAACTCTCTGACTCTCAGGCTCTTTATCCAAAAAATGTAGTTCAAGGTATCTACTGTGCAAAGTAGTGTTTTGCACAAGGCCGTATGGGAGAGACAGAGACAGACGCGGTTAAAGACTGAGGCGACAATCTTATCACCTGCAAGGAATAACAATTGGGAATTCAATTTATTACGCTTCATTTATGGTTCACCAAACTAAGCATTTAGCTTGGATACTGTGTCTTGATAATGGCACCTCTCAAAACAGAAAGTATGAATGTTTGAATGTCATAACTTATCACACATCTGCATTGCATACCGTGAAGTTAAGTTTGATCCTCACCTACTCAGATTTTAAAACTTTTGACTATGTCGCCCGGCCGGGCGTGGCTCAGCGGTTGAGCATCGACCTAGGATCCAGGAGATCGGGGTTCGATTCCCGGTCAGGGCACATGTCTGGGTTGCGGGCTCGATCCCCAGTCGGGCGTGCAGGAGGCAGCCGATCAATGATGAAAATCAATAAAGATATATTTTTTAAAAAATAAAATAAAATAAAAATAAAACTTTTGACTATGTCGAAAATCAGCAGTGCTCAGTAATTGTTTTGGAAATTCCCCTTTGAGAATCTTACGAGAGGGCACCAAAAAAATTCATGTATTTTCATATATTCACAAAAGTATGTATGCAACTTTAGGGGGCTCACAAACCTCTGAATTTCACACAAGAATCTCGCAGTAACTATGGGCCTTGTATTTGAAATCCCAGAATACACTCTTACATTATAACTTTAATACTTGGTGTTCTCAATTTTTATAATCATTGTCAGGATTTTATTTTATATTTTAAGGAAACTCATACAATAAGCTGCTTGTTAAAAGAGAGCAGAGATCATGGGGTTGGGGGGAGTCTGCTCCAAAATTGCGTATTGTCTGTGTGTGTTCTCTGCCAACACTTGGTGAGGGAAGAGGGAAATATTTCAGAAAGGTGTTTATGACCTTGGACATTCTCAGTGAGCTGTGGGATGAACACCCTATGCCCCCTGGAGCAGCTCACTTTGTCTCATTGTTTGGAGTGATTTCTCCCAATGTCCAGCCACGTGTAAAAGAGAAGAGGGGATGGGTCCACGATGGACTTGAGCTATTGACAAGTTCATCTGGGGACTTGGCTCCCTGGTGGCCTTGTGGTATTAGATAGTTGCTCTTGGGAAGGTAGGAAAGGAGAAAGTATATAATCCGCTTGCTGCTCTGAAAGATTTCCCCTCAATTGGAGGTTGATCTGACGCTGGAAGCGTGATGCTTAGTCACCATCCGTAGTGTTTGGCCATTACTTCAACCAGAGCTGGACCTCTGGCATTGGCCTCATTGGGGGAGAGTTTTGTGTGGGCTGAGCTGGAGGACTTCAAGACCAGCTCTAGAAGTTAGGGCACTTAGGGGAAAAAAGACCTGCAAATGATCTTGGACAAAGTCACTTCACCTCTCAGGCTTTTAGTTTCCCTATTGTAAAAGTAGCCACGCAAGACTTAGTCATCTCCATAGTTCACCCATTTAGTGATTTCATTCAATTCAAAAGACATTTATTGAGAGCAGTTTGCCAGGAATGTTCTAGACACTTGGAACAGATCAGCAAACAAACAGAAAAAAATTACTGTCCCCCTGGAGGGCATTGGGTGGGGGTATTGGGAATTGTAATTGTTCATAGGCTGGCCATTGAGAAGGGAGACACTTGGGGACCGGGTCTTTGAGGAGCGGCAAGGGGGACAGTGCTGCTGGAGCTGTGGGGTCTGTGGGGAGTGAGAGGCAGAATATGAGGTCAGAGACGTAATGGGGGCAGATACAGGTCAGAGATGCCCAGCTTGGCAGATGGAGCTCAGGCGGGTTTTGGGCCCCATAGACCCCCTCAGCATTGAACAGCCTGCAAAATGTGCAGAGTCAGGGATATCCTGAGTAGCCCCACATCCACTTGCCTAAAAAGGAAAGATGAAGGCTACCTTTCTTTAGGTCATGATGGCATTTGGTTCAATAGGATTGTGACGATCTCAGCGCCACTAATAAAGCTTCTGAGGCCCCAGGACTTTGCCCTCCTTCCATGAACCGCATACTTCTACACTAGGGTCTCCTGAAGTCGCACATGTGCTCGGAAATGACCACTCAGTCCTGGCTTGCCATGGTGTCCTTTTTGTTGTTCCCAAGCTCACCAGTGTCGCTGGGACTGTGGCATGACCAGGGATGTTCCTGGCCATGTTGCAGTGTCTCAGCCTGGGTCAGCTCTCGGCCCTAGGGTGCACGGCACAGGCTCTCTGCAGACTGGACGCTCAGCTGGGAACCTTGCTGCAGAAGCCTCCGGAGTGGCATGGTCATTGGTGTCAGAAAAAAGCCACTACAGTGAATGTGTTTCACCCTAACTTTCAGGTCTGCAGCAGGTTGGCCAAATAATTTGGGCTGTCACCCAAGTTTTTTGCATGTGTGAAATGGGGATTGTAACATCTTGTCCTTTCTCGTGGTGCTTTGTAAGGAGTAAATGACAGTACGTATAAAGCACTTAGCAGAGTGTCTGCACGTTGTAAGTGCTCGATAAATGTATTTTTACAACTTTACAAATTATCTGGAACAGTACTGATTTTAAAGTATTTTCTCATGGGTACTGTCAGGAACAGGTGTTACGTATAAGTTGGTAAATGTTTCCATAAAAAATGTTGGTGATGTTTATGGAGAGATTTAAGATTTTATCCCATTATGCAGTAGCTCTGCTTCTTGGATACGCTATGGAAATTTTCAGAAGTGTGAACAAAGATATATTTATAACAATGTTTATCACAGTATTTTTAATAATAGCAAAAAATGATGGTAACCTAAATTTTCAACGATATCTATAATGGGTAAAGATAATTATGGTGTTTGCAAAGTTACAATGTTATACAGCCGTTAAAAGTAAGGCTTATACACAGTCTTCGATGACATGAGACAATGTTTGTGACATAACCTTAACTGGAAAATTGGGGTTGCAAAATTATATAGACAGTGTATCCCTCAATAAAAATTATATTCGGTTATAGACAGAACTGAAGAGAAACATGGATCCAAGTGTTCCTAGAGGTTATTTCTGGGTGGTGGGTCTGCAGATGGTTTGCTTCTCCTTTGACCTTCTCTGACTCTCTGAAATGAACACGGGTTACTATTTTTAAGCAGGAAAAAAAGGAGCACACTTTATTTTTAAATAGTGTGGTGAGTACACAGAGGCTTATCAGACAGACCATGTGTCTAGAATTTCATTTGGAAAATCTGGTTACAGTAAATATAGGTCAACTACTTTCCAAGAATTTTTAATTGGAAACTTTAAAAAACTTCAAAATAAATTATTTCCTGGGCTAGATCTGGATGTGAAGGGAAAGTGAAATTCTAAAGGAGATGTGATAGTGCCTTTGACATCCCCACGTATAAATAACTCTTCTTTCCTGGCCTTTGGGACAGTGTTTGGGTGGAGTGTCTTCTGTTTCTTATTGAGAAATAGCTCAGAGGCCTAGAGGATCATCTGGGCCAAGGGACAGAGTTTAGGTTCAGAGGAAACAGTTTTCCTCGACTTTATCGCTGTTATGTCAGTGCGACAACAGGAAATGCTAACAGAAATTGCTTTATCTGGGAGTGACAGCCCTTGGCATGCATCACTAAGACAGGCAACCATTTTTCAAATAGCACCCTTTATTTTTAAGAGAGCCTCAGAGAGAACTCACAGTATAAAAATGGCATTATGAAATGGCATGGGAGAGGGCTTTGTGAGCCTTAATGTGCCTAGGAATCATGTGGGGATCTTGTAAAATGCAGCTTTCCAAACCAGTAGGTGTGCGTGGGCCCAAGAATCTGTATTTCTGTCCAGCTCCCTGTGATGCAGATGCTGCCAGATGAGGATGGCACTTTGCCTAGAAAAGACATAGGGCACCAAAAAGGCCTTGTATTTTCCTTAGAAGAGAGGAGATGGGGTTTGGGGATTGCCTTACACTCCGTGAAGAGCATCAGAGTACCGCAGGCTGCGGTTCTAGTCCAGTGGCTCTTAACCTCACTGTGCACCCAAATCACGAGGACGTTTTAAAAAACAGTCAAAAGCCTGGGCTCCATCTTGGAGAGATTTTGATTCAGTTGGCCCTGAGTGTGCCTTTTCCCAAAGCTCTTCGGGTGGTCTTGCTGGGCAGTGAGAGCTGAGAAGGCGGCCCCTGGGCCCCTCCCCTCTGTCCAGAGGCCCACCTGCTTGCAGTGTACCCTCAGCCTCTGTGCTTACAGAAGAATCTTGCCCTGGCTCCCCGCCCCACTGCCAAGGAGGTGAGCCTCCTGGTAGACCCAAGGAATAGCTGCTTGAAAACATTTATAGATTCATGTGGAGTCTCACATTTTTAGGACATCTGGTCAACACTCAGGAAGCTAGTGGATGCTTGGATAACATTTCTGGCTCAGGCCCTTCTGACTGTGGCTATGAGAAACTCCCAAAGATTCTGAAATTGGAATTTCTTTTAGAGAAGTTGATAAGTGCTAAAAATTCAGCTCCCTTCTCTCTTAATTAGTAAAATGAACATCTGTGGGAAAGAATAATTAGTACTGCATACAAAGAGTTTAGATTCCAAAAGAATACCTTCTCTGAGCTCCAGTGAAGTATAGATTAAAACCCCAGCAGTACCAGAATTGTCAACTGAATTTGGAGACATAGACATTAAAGGGGAAATGTTCAGTTTCCCTATTTACAAAAAAAGGTAGAGTAGTGTAAAAATGAGAGCTGCAAAACTATAGAAGGTATTTATTTTTGGATTAGGTCCAAATCAAGTGAGATTGCTTGGACTATGTTTTTATTTCTTTGCTTATCTATCTACGTATCTATTTATATTGTGGTAAAAACACATGACAGCCCAGCCCCTGTGGCTCAGCGGATCCAGGAGATCTCGGTTCGATTCCCAGTCAGGGCACATGCCTGGGGTTGCAGGCTCAATCCCCAGCAGGGGGTATGCAGGAGGCAGCCAGTCGGTGATGTTTCTCTCTCATTAGTGTTTCTATTTCTCTATCCCTTTCCCTTCCTCTTTCTCTAAAGATCAATAAAAACATTTAAAACAAAACACAGGACATAAATTTACCATCTACAGCTCAGTAGTGTACATTCACATCATTGTATGACGGATCTATAGAACTTTTTCATCTTGCGAAACAGAAACTCCGTACCCTCAACACGAATTCTCTGCCTTCCAGCCTCTGGCCGCCACCACTCTGCTTTCTTTTCCCATGATTTAGACTATTTTACAGACTTCACCTGAGTGGAACCACACAGTATTTGTTCTTTTGTGACTGGCTTATTTTGAAATGAGTTCATTCTTTAATGAACCCTTTCAGAAATAGACTGTAGACCAGCATGAATTAATTAACAAATAACTGAAAAGCTCATGATTGTCTTCAGTTACATGCTGGCCGGTGGCGGGCCCGGCATGGGGGGCACTGTAGTTAGAGGACCATACACATCTGGCCATGAGCAGCAGGTGGTGGATCCTCCAGGCATTTGTGGAGGGAAGAGACCAGATGGAAATGTGGTGAAATGCTTCTTTTAAAGAAAAACAAATGAACAAACAAAAGCCAGAGCCTGGGATTATTTTAATAATTGCATCAAGTAGATCCTAAGCCAGATTCTTTGCCATCTGACTCCTCCGCCACTTGCGGCCACTTCAAGCCTCTTTGGAAGGTCATGGCCTTTCCTGGTGAAACTTGTTCACCGTGGACTGTTAAGAGAGCCTCAAATGTAGCTTTATAATAAGTCCCCAGGGCAAAGAATGTCAGGATTTGCCCTTCTTGCTTTGAACATGAAAGTGCCAAAAGCTCCATGGGCACAGAGCTCCATGAGGTGGAGCCTGGCTCTGCCAAGCGGCCAGGGGCACAGGCTGGAGAACAGGCTCGGGGGCAGAGCCACACTGCTATTTTATATGAAGACAGAAGACCCTGCCCAGGGCCCAACCCTAGTCAACATACAGCAGATCTTTGCGGACAAACGGGCTCCCTGATTCTTGCCGTGTTAGGCGATGCACAGAGACTCCAAAGTTTAGTCTTGGAATGAACATGAGGAAAACATTCCCTGCCCAGCCCACCAACCCTGACTTGACCAGAGCAGATGGCCTAGGTGTCGGGGCCCATCTCTTTCGGAAGTTGGTGTGTGAAGCCACAATGAAGAGATGTGGCCCAAAGAAGGGAACCGGAAAACGTTTAGAGGGGCCAGAACTCGATGACTGGAAGGTGAGAACAAACAGAGGTATGCTGCGGGGCAGTGGACAGAGAGGCAAAGAATGGCGAAGAGCTGAGGTCTCCAGTTTTGCTCAAACCGTGGTAATTTCCCAAATGTCGTGAGGGGCACACGGGTTGAGTTCATCCTTGGACAGTTTAAAGGATCATCAGCTCATAATCCCATAAACACTCTGCTGCTTTGGCCTCTGGTTTTCACAGAGGGACTTAAAGGAGTCAGGAAAGAAGAACGCCAAGAAGTTACTTAAGACACAGCAACCATAGCAACACGGGCTCCTTTGGATCCCAATTCCACACTTTAATGGAACATTAAATAACATTTGTGGACAGCTAGGGAAATTTGAATGGAAAGTGTATTCTAACTGGTAATGAGGAATCCTTGTTAGTTTTGTTAAGTGTGATACTGCTATGGTGGTCATATAAAACACAGGGCTAGCAGAGATGACTTTGGAAGTATTTATAGCAAAATGACATGGTCTGAGATGTGCTTTAAAATAGTGCAGAAAAAAGTGTGGGTGTGGGTGTGCATGCTCTCTAGATGGGGGGAGAGAAAGATGGGAGGAGATGGAGGGTGTGGAAAAACAGATGAGCAAAATATTTTGATAATTGTTAAAACTGCACGATGGGTAAATGAGGGCTTGCTATTACAGTTTCTTTGCTCTTGTCTGTGTTTGAGATTTTGCATGATAAAAATTTACTTTTCCCCCTACCAAGTCTGTATTGATTGAATCTCACAACAGCATCAAGACGTTAACTGCAGAAGCCTCTGGCTGGCGCATTGTACTTGGGAACTCTGGGCAGCATGTTGCCCTCACTGGCGTGGCAGAGAGCCTGGCGCGCTGCAAGGACCTGCGGTGCCTGCTGAGAGGGCTGCCGGGCCCAAGCCCCCAAGTCTGTGCAGCAGTCTAGGAAGACAGAGGCCTCTTCTCTGCCTGGGGGTCTGTTTACTTTTCTGCAGTGAATATAATCTTAAAGATTAATATGTGGTACAGTTTGCCCCCAGGTCTGCATTTTACCAGCAGTGTAAACATTCACAATTGGTGGCCCAGCATGCTTGCTTATCTCCGGTGAATTATGTAGGATTCATAGACTTGCTCTGCGGGAGCAGGTGGAGGAGGTGGGCTGGTCCATCTGTGCTTGGACAGGACCTCCTGGGAAGAGAATATCTCCTCCAGCAGGGGCAGTCTTCCTGTGGTTGCTGCCTTGCCATAGCTTAGGCGGGAGCCTCCTAAGACCCTCTGCGTTTTAGCCTCTTTCCTTGTGTCCTCCTTCTGAGCCAGGAGAAAAAGCCACTTGGTTCCTTTTTTTTATATCATTATTGATTTCAGAGAGAGGAAGGGGGGGAGAGAGATAGAAACATCAATGATGAGAGTCATTGATCAGCTGCCTCCTGCACGCCCCCTGCTGGGGATCGAGCCTGCAACCAGGCATGTGCCCTGACCGGGAATCGAACCGCGATCTCCTGGATCCTAGTTCGATGCTCAACCCCTGAGCCACGCCGGCCGGGCTCACTTGGTTCCTTTTTGACCCTTAGAATTTATTCTTTGAGTTTGCTTAAAAGTCTCCCTTCTGTCTTTTTCCTTTCCCTGCTCTGGAAACTGTGGTCCCTTTGTTTCCTTTAGAGTTTTGTCTGAATTACTGGCACCTTTGGTTGCAGGGCCGAGACCAGACGTGTCCAGCTAACCCTGAGATGAGTGCTTATGTTCCGGGAGCCTAGTAATTTATTAATATGAATAACATTTTCAGGAGTCCTTTGAAAACCTTCAAGCTTCTAGACAAGCATATGGTATTCATATCAAAACCTACTACAAAGCTCTAGTTCAGGCAAGGCATATATTCATATTGTGTTCTTGTTTGCAGGCTAAGGAGTTAATGCCAGTAAGTCGTAGGACTTCTCAGTTAGTAGGAACCTTAGGAATATTTATTCCAGTACTTTAGCCTGTGTGGAAATCTGTCCATGCATCAAACAGAACCAAGTAATGAAGTCATGAACAGTTTCACCACTTGAGCATCTGTTGAGGGTGAGAAGGTAATGTTTATCTGAAGGTACCTACGGCGGGCACAAGTGGATCCTGACTGAGAGCAAGGTGGCAGGTGTAGGGATCAAGCTGCCCGAACTCGATCACAGCACAAAGGGAAATGTTCAGTATTTTCCCATTATTTTTTCATTCTAACATGTCTTCACCATCAATCATTATATGCATGGCAGCATTCAGTTACTTCTTAAACATTTGCTTCAGTATTTCACTACATAGACAAAGTTCTGTTGTTTACATTTATAAAAAGTAATGGCTCTGTCACTTCTGGTCGAATAAATCAGAAACTTGACAAAATTCTTGGCAATAGCAGCACTACAATATGCTTAAAAGCTGGTGGAAACAGATAGGTTCTTAAGCATGTATTTATAAACATTATTAAATCATTTATCTGGTCAGCTAACCCAGTGAAATAAACCACATTTTTTCTTAAGTATATTTTAGAATATCAAGAGGGCAAGAATGTATACAAGTACTAAATTATTAAATAACCATTTTCTTCTTATTTTTTTTGCCATTGGTTAAGAAATCATTCAGCTGTTCTGAAACAGACATTTGTCTAAAAAATACATCAAAGGTGGCTATTTAAATTAGAGCTTTTCTTCATATTTATTTTTATATTTTTCTTTGCATTTCCAGCCTTTGTTTCTCACAAACTCTTTGATAATAGGTTTAAGAAACTAAACCAGATATAACTGAAGCCAGCTATTTTTCCTAAAGATTCACATATTAATAAAGAAACTCATATCCTAATTGGAGGTAGAAATGTCAATAGATTAATAAATTGATATCCACATACAGCTGTCTGGGTATAAGTTTAACCTTTGGGCCAAGTTTAAAGAGGTGAAATTTATCCCTATTGTCTTTCTTACCACCAATGACAGTACATGTTACAAATCAAATCCTGCTGTGTGTCACTTAACCAACAATGTCACCCTCTGATGCTAACACCTTTTGTCAGTTACAGTGCACACATTTGTAGGGCAATGGCTCCTAACCACTTACTCCCCATGTCCCTCAAATCACATTACATTGGCAGGTGCCTCTGTAATCTGCACACACAGGTTCCTATGCCTCTGCTTGAGCTCAGTGCTGTTGGGGTTCTTTGCGTGTGAGGAAAACGGGGGCAGAGGAAAACAAGAAGGGGGTGCAGAGGAAGAAGTATGGATAATAAACTTAAACAGCCTGGATTTGAATCCCATCCCTGCGGCATGCAGGATATTGAACCTCTGAGAGCCTCAGCTCCGTATCTGTAACGTGGAGAGGACAGCTAACTCCCAAGGGGCTGTGAGGGTCAGCGGGCTGCTCCTCCGTGGGGTGTCGGACACAGGCGGAATGGTGGCCATGACTACTAGTTCACAAGTGTTATTTGCTTAGGGGCTAGGTGCTGGCGATAAAAGGATAAGACAGAATCACTGTACTCCAGAAGCTTCTAATCAATTGGAGAAGACAGATTACTTTAATGTGTGGTAAGTGATCTAATAAAGAGCACTTCTCCGAGGAATGTGAGAATTGGGACATTGTAGTCACAGGCTCATGACCAATCAAAGACAAGATGCCAATGACTGCGGTTGGTACCAGCATCTCAGGGGAGATAAGACCTAAGCTGGGATTGACCAGCGGATACCGTCAGAGCGAACACAGAGGACCAAAGGCTCTCAGATGAGGCAGAGTGTAAGGCTGCAGGTGAGAGCAGCACAGCCATCATGGAGGGAAGATGTTTGGGAGTTGGGTTCCTTATAGGAGTGATTCCTTCCAGGGTAGTAGTCCCCAAAGGCTCCACAGTGAGGCAGGGATTGAGCCTCGTTTGGAGTGTGGATTTCATCTCCAGAGACAGGGAAGGGAAATTGTGCCTTTTACAGGTGAGATTGGTGGAATGGGCAGATTTGCAATCACAGGGTAAGGACAAATAGGTTGACCAGGAAGATAAGTAGGCATAGGAGTTTTAGAACATTGGCGTCTGGCTAGGGTGTTTGGCTTTTATCCCCTGGGTAAAGAACAGGACTGGGAGACTCTGGAGGTGGGATCCTGGTTAGAAAGCTCTGTGGCGGAGCAGTAAAGCATATGTGTGGTGCTAATACCAGAGATGGGATCATGCCAGAAGGCATGAGAGGGAAGGGGCAGAATAGGGGATACTTTGAACAAATAATCAAGAGACCTGGGTATCTGACTAGATGTGGAGGTTCAGGGGAGGTAGAAGGTAAGGCGGACTCTAAGATTTTTCACTGGGTAATTATTAAAAGGGGTGGTTCTTTCAACAGAAAATAGTGACATTGTGTGTGTCGGGGAACTGGGTTTGGTGATGAGATATTGATGAACTTAGATTTAATTTTAAAATAATGCCAGGTCACCTAATGAGCTATGGCCAAAGAGCATTTAGAGAGGCAGGAATAGAGATTAGAGAAGAGGAATAGGCTTGAACTTCAGATCCTTGCAGGAAAGAAGGTGTTATCAAGGGCCATCCCATCTACACATGCATGTATGCATTCATTCATTCATCAAATCCTATTGCAACCCCTACTCAGCGCTCAATATCGTGAGGCTATTGCTGGAAGGGACAAGACACAGCCCTGCCCCCAGGGAGCTCACTGCTGAAAGTTCCAACCTTTGTTTGTAAGCATTTTGACTTTCATCAACTTCTCCCCTAATTGCTGCCTCAGTTTCTTTTTCTGCAGATATGAGCTGCCTATGCAAAATGTAGAATCAAACTGTTTCAGGTTTGCTGGAGTAAAGGCCCATGGATGGGAATATGGAGTTATATTTTCTAAACATTCTAGGATACTTATTCTTTTTAAATTTGAAACAGATAGAAAGGACATTTGCCAGGGTAGAAAAAGCTAGTTTTCCAGACAGTGATCATATTTGAGCTGGACTTCCAAGCATATGGAGCCCAAAGGTATTACCTTCCTGGAAGTTATCTGCTGAGGACACACTGTCTTTGGGGCTGAGTCCAAAGCACCCTGCACCATTAGGCAGGTGTGATCCCGCTCTTCAGCAGGTTTTGGGGGAGCAGGGCTTGGAAGCTGAGTCCCACAGGATGGATCTGTCTGTGAAAGACTTTCTGGGTTCAGAACCCTATCTTTGTGCTTGTTTTTGCACATGGATCTTCTCTTTGTGCATCTGGTCAATAGTTTATTCCCAAGAATGTGAAGTCATTGTTGGCCAGGGAACTTCAGCCCTTGGAATCTGCTCTTTAACTCCTGAGTGAGTGTCTGGTTTTCTGGATTTCTTGTGTCCTCAGTGCCCCTAGGGTTAGCCTCCAAACAGACAGGTGCCGGGAGACAGGACCATGGGTAGACCAGGGGACATGAGGGACGATTTTTCCAGGGGTTTCTGCTTTGGTGTCATGACTCATAAATATGAGCTTCATCTGTTTCATGTGCTGCCAGGGGCGCCTGCACTGGTGCTTTTTCCTCCCCCTTACAAGCACTTATTGTCCCCATTCCCCACGATTAGTCAGCCTCAGACACCTGGGAAGAGCTGTGTGTTTTCCACTGAGCAGTCAGAATAATCTCTTAAAGAGCTTTTGGAAGACCCCAGGCCCTTTGTGGCACTTGCTAGGGCAGAGCTTTTAAATTCCAGGGGACAAAAATCACATTACATTCTAGGAGAATTTTGCCCCCTTAGAGTACAACGCCCAGAACATGAGGCAGTTGGTACCCCTTACTGCCATGTGATCTGGAGGTGGTGAGAAGATCTCCCTCTCAAGGGTGCAGGGCTATAGGATCTGCTCCTTAAACATATCCTCCACTTGTTTATGTGCCAGGAGGGAGCACCTGGTTGTGGAGGCATGTCTCTCCAACTCATTGGAAGCTCCGTGGAGGCCTTCACTCTCTGACACCACAGCACTCAGCAAACGAAAGACACATGCTACTGCTGGCTGTTAGTTGAACCACAGAAGTCTGTGGGGTCTCTATGAGGGCTGGGATGGGAGAAGCAGTTTAGGTTACGCTCTGGTTGTCTTGTGCTATGTAAAAAGCCACCCACAGCCTGGTGACATAAAACAAGAAACATTTTATTATGCTTATGAATTCTGTGGAACAAAAATTTAAATATGGCACACTAAGGTTGGCTTGTCCCTACTCCATAATGCCTGAGGTCTCAGTTGGGAGGTCTAGAATGCCGGAGGGGGACTCAAGTCACTGAAGCTGGAATCATCTGGGGTTCTTCAAACACGTCTGGTGCTGGGATGCCATGGAAATTGGGCTCATAGGGGTTCCCACCAGAGTGCTTGCATGTGGCCTCTTTGTGTGGCTTGGGCTTCCTCCTAGCATGGTGGCCCCAGGGTAGTCAGACTTGTGACCTGGAGGCTCAGAGCCCTGAGTGAATGTTGTGGTAAATAATTCCTTTTATACCCAGCCTTGAAGGCCACTTTTACCATCTTCTATTGGTCAGAGCTGTCACAGACTCCTCCACAGTCAAGAGGGGAGAGTTTTACCTTCAGTGGAAAGAATGTCAAAGCATTTGAGGCCATGCTTTAAAACTGTCACAGATCCCATTTGAGTGAGGACTCAACACCAGTATCAGAGATAGGATGGGTACATAGGTGGGGGGAAAATGAGAGTCCTATGGCCATAGGGGCAGATGGAGTCTTTTTATTTTTTAATTATTAACTCTGGGGCAGCAACCCTGACTTCTGAGAGCTTCCTTACCCCTTCCACTTCCAGGTGGGAGTGGCAGCAAGGGTTCCAGGTGAGTCAGCAGTGACTTCCCGGGGGCTGGGCTGGGTCTGGGTATGGGTACAGGTGCTTACATCATCCTCTTAGTACAAGGCTCAGAACCCCTCGGTCAACATGAAAACTGAAGACCTTTCTTTCAAAACTTCTTACAGAAACTCTTTCTTGGGAGAGCATCAATATTTTTCCAGACTTCTCTGATTTGGAGACGCGACAGGGCCTCTCCCTGGGCGGTGTTTAAGCAGATGCCCCATGGGACTGCAGTTAGTGGGGTTTAGTTCAGATGCCCCTCCCTCATCCTGAGGATTGAAGTTGGCTGGAGAAGACATCTAGGGGGACCTGTCCTCAGAGTCCCATACTCAGCCCATGGCCCTGGAGCAAGCTTACGAGTGCTTGACCTTTCCTCTGAAGCATGTGGGGATTTCCAGTTTTCAGTCTGGGATGGGGGTGTGTGTCTTCATTAGCTGACTTCACCTGTGACCGTTACTTTAAGTGCGCTAGAGATAAGCCTTATCATGTGTGCGTCACCAGGGCTGCCTAGGAACCAGGGAAGGAAACATTGAGGCTATTTTGGGAAGCATCTTTTTCTCTTTAGCTGAAATAATTTTTAGTTCTCTAAGATTCACTAGCTCCATTTGGCCATCTGGTTGGATTCGTTTGCCTCTGGAAAAGCATTTTACTGTTAGGAGGTTGGGTCCAGGAATGTCCTCTCTGGGAGCAGCCTGACTTCCAGTGGAATCTTGGCTTATCACTCAGGCTTGCAGCTTGAAGCTCCCAGGAGAGGCAGCTGATCTGTTGCTGGAAAATACCCCTTGAAGACTATTCTGCCTCAAGCTGCCCTCAGGACCAAGGAAGCCCTTTCTGTTTCCGGAACTTTAAGAGGCCTACTAGGCACAAGGCTGGACCTTTCATGAACAGATACCTTCCTGGGTTTTCCTTAAAAGAGTTCATGTATATTTTGAGGGTGATGTGAGATAAAAAGGGGGAGATGAAATCTGGAGGGTGAGTAAAGCAAAGGGAGGTGGGGACGAGAGAGAACAGAGAAAAGACGGGGGGCGGGGCGAAGGCATAGAGCCACAATTGGACACAGACAAGGCCATCTCATCGGTTACTCCATAGTGAGTAAAATCCTCAGCTCTGATCCGATCAGGTGAAAGGAATTATTGGGCAGGTGTATCTGTGGCAAACAGCCCTTACAGAAACCGTAATGGGAGCTCTGAAATAATTCACCCTGGCCTCGCTTCATTCCCAGGCTCCCTGCCCCAGCATGTCCGCGTTAGTTTGGTATTAGCCCCGTGAGGCTGTGGCAAAGCCAGATTCCTCATATAGAGTCGCCCAGCTGCAGAGCATGAAGCCCTTTGGTGCAAGCTGGCCGGCGTCAGAGAAGACCCTGAAAGCCCAGTGGCTATGAGGTCTCGCCTTCACTCCCACGGCCTGGTTCCCTCACGTCTGAACCAGCAGATTACTCAGTGATTGTATTTTGTGCTGCAGCTCAGAGATCAGCCCCTCAGGCACCTTTGCAGGTAACAGGCAGCGAGAGCCTGAGCCTCAGGTGTGATTTAGCACCTACAAAACCTCTGAGGGCACAGCAAGTTCCCATCCACAGGTGAAACCAGAAAGTCAAGGTTTCAAAGAAACTGGAAACTACTGAGTGATAAATGGTGAACTTCTAGGCTGTGAGCTACCTAAGAGAAATGCCTCCGGATTTCTGTGTTTCTGGGAGAGCTCTGTGCCGAGCACACGGGAAGACCCCAGGAATGGGTGGGGCAAGCATAGCAGCCTTGGGGAGAGTCTCAGGGTCACCCTGCAAAGTGGCAGGTAGGTTGAGAAAAGCAACTAGGTTATTGACAGACAGACTTATCCCAGTGGTAGAAGAGGTCATGCGTGGGGAACCCCATGGTCGGTCTTGGATACTGAGGGCTGCTGGGAGGCCGGGCCCCTCTGACTGGCTGAGACCAGTGGTGGAGGGGATGAAGGATGTGTACTGAGTGCGCTGTGCTGAGATGTGCCAGTGTGAAGGTCTGAGTGCTGTCACCGGTGGCCGGAGTTAGTTTCAGCAGAGAGCCCTGGGGACCTCTGTAACCTCTGGACTTGCTCCTGCCACCTGCCACCTGCCACTCAAGCCGGGCTGGGTTCCTCCCGAGTGTCTTTGTGTTTGGATTTTGGCATCTGCCGCTGATGGACAGAACGCACTCTCTAGTCCCCTGCTGTTGCTGGCTGCTCAACTCCAACTTGAGAGGCGGAGAGGATGTTTTTTTCCTTTTAAAAATCACATTTAAAAAATTACGAATTTAATAACTTCCCAGTCTAAAGTTTTATTTTCTAAGGCCTCTGAGCAGCCCAATCTGACAGAATGCCTAGAAAAATAAGATTCTTAATAGAACCAGATTAATTGGCAGCTCATGTGCTTCCTGCGTTCAAAAGTTCTCATTGTTCTCAGGAGGGGCCTGGACAGTACTCAGTTTCTCTGACTACAAGTCCTCCTGCTCTTAGAGACAATGATTTTTGGGAAGGCAGGGGCCAGGTCTGACTCACTTGTGCCTTTTTGTCCAGCTCAGCGCTGGGCCCCCAGAGGACACCAAGCTTATTAAATAATTGAAGGGTGGTGTCACCTTCAGCCCTGTGCCACTGGCTTGGATACAGGATGCCTTTGGAAGAAGCTGATGATGTCAGAAGGGTACCGGCATTGTACTAAGTGCACGGGTTTTGGATTCTGTGGAAGGTTGTTTCCAAAGATAGCCATCAAAATCCTGACCAGTCCTCATGCCCTTTTGAAATGTGCCTCTCTCTCCTCCCATCCAAAGGGGGAGCCCATTGCCCTCTTGTTGAGTCTGGGATGGCCTTTGATCTGCTTTGATCAACAGAAGTAGGGGAAGTGATGTTACTTCATGTCCAGAGCTGTGCTTTAGTCCACCTTGTGGTTTCCATTTCACCCTCTTGGAGTCCTGAGCCATCACAAAAAGAATTCCCTCTGTCCTGCTGGAGAAAAGAGGCCCTGCAAAATGAGACTGCATAGAGAAGAGAGGCCTTGCAGGATGGAAGCCCAAGAGCAGAGGGGTCCCCACTGAAGGGCAGACATGTGAGTGAGGCCATCTTGGGTCTTCCACACAAAACTGCAGCCTCCTGAGAGAAGCCAGACAACACCCTGCGGAACAGAGACACGCATCTGGGTGAGCCCTGCCTGGCTAGCCCACAGAACTGGGCAAATAAAATGGTTTTTGTTTTAAGCCACGAAGTTTTGGGCTAATTTGTTACGCAGCAATAGGTTACAGCTATAGACTGACAGAGGTTGTTTTCAATTCGGCCCTTGTTAGTTGTGTGATAAGGGCAAAATTTGTTAGCCTCTTCCTTTATATGTAAGATAAAAATAATAATACCTACCTCCTAAAACGAGTAGTAAACATGTTCTGGAGGACCTTGCCAGCCACACCCTCTAATTTGGAATTGCCCACAAGCCGGGTTCAGGGTTGGTCTTGGGTGGCCATGAATACACCACGTGGTTTTAGTGCCTCCCTATTCCACAGCAGCTCAGACCACAGGCAGCCACTTGACCCGATGGATGAGTTCATAGCTCAGGTGAGCCTGTTCAGTTTTCTCTTGAGATTAGAAACTGAGAAGCCCAGAAATTGAAGGCAGAAAGTTGAGCCCTGGAGTTTTCAGGTCCTAGAAAGTCGAAGCCAGGATCAGAGCCACAAGGAGCCAAAGTCACATATGAGCTGAAGGTGAGAGGGAGCTGGAGCTCTGAGCAGGCCAGGGGAGCCGGCCCGCAGAGCAGGTGTGCGAAGGAAGCCCAGAGCAGGGGCGTCAGGGCTGCTGACCTAGCCTCCCTCACCGTACAGCTCAATTTCCAGTCTTTAGTGCTCTGACCACCCCATGGCCTCTTGCCTCAGGCGTGTGTGTAGGCGTCTGTTGCTTCCCACCAAACCATCCCTGACCACATTTGAAAATGGATGTAAATGCTAGACATACAGTGGGGGTCTAATACATGGTGATTATTAAAAATATTCAAATCTTTAGCATAGAATAGTGTTTTTCTTTTTCTTTATAGGTGATGGAGGCAGGGACCATTTATGTGCTTTTCTATCGAAATCTGTGTTCTGTCTTCTCATTAGGTTTGAGGGCATAAGTCTCATGCCCTGAATCCCAGGGCAGATGCTGACCTCTTTCTGAACTTCACATAGAAGCACAAGAGTTTTTCCTTTGCTGCCACAGATCTGCTGAGTGGGGGTGAGTTGGGGGCTGCCTCTGCCATACGCTAGACCTCCCCAGGCAGCCCACTGACGAAGGGGGGATGAAAGTCCACGTGCGAGCAGCTCAGGTTCCTGGATGCTCCCTGTGAATGGACCCACACCAGAACAGGACTTTTCCAGATTTGCAGGCCCAAACTGGATGCATTACAGGTTGGCTCCAGAGCAAAAATTCTCAATCTCTGGGAAAGAAGGACTCGTAATCTTTTGATAATATTTTCCTAAGAGCAATAAATTCTGTGTCCTCAATTGTGTAGAAACTTTCTCTTATAGCTGGGAGCCATAGCTGGGCTTTTCACTAACTAGCAGTGTGGCTTCGGGCAAATCATTTAACCTCTCAGTCTTAGCCTTCTTGCCTGTAAAACCAAGTTGGCAGGAGTCTGTGCCTCAAGTTGTTGTTGGAGACTCAATATCACTAGAGGCCTGGCCCAGTGCTCAGCAGGTGCTTGGTGACTGGCTGCTTCTATTTCTCCTGGGACCACCCCAGGTAATCTGCTTCTCTTGTCATTGTTTGCTCCATTTTCTGGACCCAACATTCATATACGTCTTGGACTAAATTGACTTTTATCAACTTCAAAATTCAAACTCTGTCTTGCAGGCGTGGCTCAGTGGTTGAGCATCGACCTATGATCGTGGTTCGATTCCCGGTCGGGCACATGCCCCAGTTTTTGGATTCAATCCCCAGCAGGGTGGTGTGCAGGAGGCAGCTGATCAATGACTCTCATCATTGATGTTTCTCTCTCTCCCCCTCTCCCTTCCTCTCTCTGCAATCAATAAAAATATATTAAAAAAAAATTCAACTCTGCTTTCACTTTGCTTTTGGGTTCTGACTGCCTCGACTCAGTGCCCCTGCAGGCTCCTTCCCTGTGTGAACTCAAGGCAGCCCCTCCCACTCGGTTCATCGTGGCTTTGAAGTTGAGACCCAGACACCCCTCAGCAGGCACCATCCTTTGACGTCTTTCTGGGGGAGAGAATTGGCCATGTAGAGTCATTCATTTGTTGCCAAGATCTTCTTTTTATGTGTCTCTGGCCAGAGTTAAGTAAAAAAAGGTGGATGTCCTGGAAAAGAGCCCTTCTCTACATTCTGTATGAGCATGCACTCATTAGTCCTTCCTTGAAGTCAAGTGAGATGTACAGTAAAGACCTCAGGTAAAACATGGAGGCTGGTGACTCCTGCCTCCCAGGCCCTTCTCTGTAGTACTTCTGCCTATGGGCTGGCACCAGGCTCCCAACCTGCATATGCGCCTTACTTCCCCTCTGTCTAAATGTGCTCTCAGGCCCTGAGGAACCCATGTCTACTCAACTGCAAACTACCAGAACCAGTGTTGCAGTCATGAGTATGACAACGGTGAATAAAACCTAAAGTCAACGGAATAAACCTCTAACTGGAATATTGGCCATTGGCGGCAAACTGATGTTGGATCGAAGAGGGGGTGGGGTGACAGTGACAGTGTCACCACTAGAGACACTCGCAGAGCCTCCTCTCTTACCACATGCGTTGACTACTAACTCTACCTTCTGGGGAAGCCTGCTCCAGAACTAAGCAGCAAACACTGAGAGCCTGCGCTGTGTTCGACCAGCTGAAGCACAGTGGGAGGTGCAGTTTGTGACCTTGTGCTTGGCCATGCTGCTGCCCGGACCTCTGGGAGCCCCTGTCCCCACCACCTGGCACTTTCTATTGCCAGGTGCACAGGAAGCTGTGCCATTTGCCTGCTGCTGTGCACGTAGCTGGCAAGAGCCTGTGTGTCTGCTGGGTTCCTTCCACCACTCTTCCCTGCAGATGCCACCCAACCCCAGTGATCTCAGATAGGATGTGCTGGGTAAGAAGGGCCTAGCTGCTGGGAAGTTTAGGCCTATTGCAAATTAGCGGAATCAAGGAATTAGGATATTAGTATCTTGTCTGTGATGGATGTAGAGAAATTAGTCCTTGTATCTTTGCCTCTAATCAGACATGCATTTTTCCATGATTTTAAAGTTTGGTTCCATGTGGGGGTGATTAATGTTCCTGAGTCATTTGTGCTTCGATATGAAAAAATAAGTTGAAAGAATATTTACTGTCTGGAAAGTATTCTGATGGTTCCAGAAACTGTCAGGGCTGTTTCACTCACAGATTGGGAGCAGAGTGAGCGGATGTCACGGGGTCTGCTCCACGTGACTCGGCGTCAGCTGGTGGAGAAGATTAGAGTTCTGTGGCAGTAGTTTGGCAAACACAGTCCTTCGTTCTCACTCCCATGTTTAAAACGTGGCTTCTCAGTTGTGTAGTGACAAAGACCCAGTGTGGGGGTTTGCTGGATCAGGGGCTTCCTTGGGCAGGAATGAACTCACCACAAAGAAAAGGGAGGATATTATGGCTGTGGATCAAAGAGAAAACTTCGATAGCACTTCATTTGAAATGTTTTCTGTCTTTGCTAAAGTTTTGTGAAACAACGTGAACCTTGCTATTCCAGAGAAATTGTGATTTTCAAATGTAATTTTTGTTCAGGATTTGAAGTTTCTATCAAAACAAATCTGTATAGTAGTTTAATAAGTTATATGTAGCCCTGTCGTGCGTGGCTCAGCGGTTGAGCATCGACCTAGGATCCAGGAGATCACGGTTCGATTCCTGGTCACAGCACATGCCTGGGTTGGGGGCTCAGTCCCCAGTCAGGGGCCTGCAGGAGGCAGCTGATCAATAATGACTCTTTCATCGTTGATATTTCAACTCTCTCTCTCCCTCTCCCTCTCTCAGAAGTCTATCATATATATATATATATCTTGATATATATATGAAGAGCTTGAGTGGGCAGGTGCTGGGAAGGAGCTTAGGGCTTAGGGCTGAGCCACCCTCAACTTGGCAGTCCCTGGGTTCTGCCTTGCCCTGCCTTGTAAGGCTCTCCGGCGGACCTGCACTTCTGAGGTGAAGGTGAAGGTGGGGTCCAGGTGCATCATTTGGGGGTGATGAAGGAAAGGGGAACTCCAAGGTGGTTGGGGAGGTCAGAGGAAGGGAGAGAGAAAGGAAGCTCACCTGGGAGGGGCGTCCCTGTTGATAGCCTGAGGTTCCGTGTGCACCCCAGGATGAAGTGCATGGGAGGCACTAGGGCAAAACCAGCCTCTCACACGCTGGACAGCACGCAGGAGAGCCCTGGGCCCGCGCTCAGGCCTGTGCGTTTCCCCATCCTTTGCAGGCAGGGCACAAGCTGGTCAAGTACTGCTCATAGGCAAAGAAATTACACGTTAAAGAATCCAGCAAGAAATTAAAAACGGCGAGTAGGTTTTTGTGATCCAAAATATTCTAATAATGTTAATAGGCCAATTTAGTCAATATAATATGGTTTAAAAAAAGAGAAGGAATGAGGCAAGCCTCCGTTGGAATTCATACAGACCAAACAATGGGCCATTGTTTGAACACTGAACTTTCGAGCTGGTTCCTTTATCGGGTTGTTGGCACAACTTGCATCTGAGTGAAGAAAGCTGCTCAGAAATCTCACAGAGCCATCGCCAGGGAGTGGAGCCGGGGAGCAGATTCTTCAGATGGTTGAGCATGGTGGTGAAAAGTGGCTGTGGGGTTTGGGGGTGGAGGCTGGGACGTGTGCTGAGCATCCTTTGGGTACTTAGCCCCCACTGCCAGTCCTGCCCCCCTCTCCGGCCTGGCAGGCTGCAGATTTACAGGAGAAACACAGATTCACAATCTGTAGCCATCAGCAGGTGATTGTCTGAAGTTGGCTTTCCCTGGGGGTGAGAGGGTGGAGGGCTTCTTATTTCAATAAGCTTTCCATTTATTTAGAAAGAGAAGAAAGGTTCACAGCAGGACTGCTCTAATTAAGCTCGCAGTCAACCTGGGTGGAAGGAAGGGAAATCTTTATAACAACAACCTTGCATGCACACAGTAGATTTTTGCCTCTCAATGGGGAATTTATGATAATGAATTTCCTATTTCTTTTGGTAGACATTTCCCCCAATTAGAAAACAGCATAACGCCTGACCCTAACTAGGAGAGGGGCAATGTCATTACGGCAAAAGCATGAGACCACGGAGTTACTGATGATTTTTAAAGAAATAAAGCTTTTTCTCTACACATTTTGCCTGTAGTTGCTAAATTCTTACTTGAGTTTAAGAATGTTATAATAGGATGAGCATAGGAAAGAACTGTCGTGACCTCAAAAGTGCTTAATGATAAAATTCTCAGAAATATTTGTAATTAGCACCTTGTTTTTCAACATTAGTGCTGTTTGTCCATGTCCCTAAAAATAGTTTATTCACTTTTGCCTTTGTTTATGTCGTTAATGTATTTATAACCAGCACAAAGAAAACTCAGACTAATGTGTTAGATTTTTTTCTCCCTTGGTAAATCCAAGTTAATGGGATGTAACTTAATAACGTCTTCTTTTTAAAATTAAACTTTTGTGTTTAGTTTTGGCTAAAAATGTAAGTTTTCTACAAAGTTAAATCCTATGATAAAGTCATTAAAGAAACATATATTAAAAAATCAAAGAAGGCCCGGGCGGGCGTGGCTCAGCGGTTGAGCATCCACCTAGGATCCAGGCAGTCGGGGTTTGATTCCCGGTCAGGGCACATGCCCGGGTTGCGGGCTCGATCAATGACTCTCTCATCATCGATGTTTCTACCTCTCTCTCTCTCTCTCCCTCTCCTTTCCTTTCTCCGAAATCAATAAAGATATATTTAAAAACAAACAAACAAACAAAAGATAGAGTTTAGCCCTGCAGGGCGTGGCTCAGCGGTTGAGCGTCGACCCAGGATCCAGGAGTATGCCCTCCTCTGAATCTGGGTGGGTTTTTGTATTTGTGTTAACCAAGAGCATAGAGCAAAGTGAAACTATGCAATTTCTGAGTGTAGGCCATAAAAATACCAAACACTCATGTCTCCTGCCATGCAAACAATCTGACAGCCATGAGACCTCCATGCTGTGGGGGAGGCCCAAATGGAAAGACCACGTGGAGACGCTCCAAGACTGCATGAGAGAGGTGTGCCAGTCAGCTCCCAGCACCATGACCCCTCCCCAGTTTCAGCTCCCAGCACCACCTGACTGCAGATCCATGAGGGGCCCCAAGCCAGAGTCACCCACTTGAGTTTACCCAAATTCCAAACCCACAGAAACCATGAGAGATAATGAGATGATTGTTGTTTCAGTTCCTAAGTTCTGGAGGGATTTGCTATTCAGCAACAGATAACCAGAACAGCGTGTCTCATCTCTTTGGCCACAGCGATTGCTGCAGGATGGACACATGACCCACTTAGTCTAATCAGTTCAAGTTTTCAGCTGTTTGCTCTGAGTGCTGGAGCACAGATATTCTCTTCTCTGGACTTGTTGGCATGAGTCCACAGGCTCAGTAAGATGCTGTAACCGTCAGACTGCAGCACGAAGGGGAGACAGGCTGGGGGCAAAGTCAACACAAAAGGAAGCAGAGCAGAGATAGAGCGTGATGACGTCATTGAGCTCTGAGTCAAGCCCCACCTGAAGCTACCATTAGACTTATTCATTACCCACTAAGCCATCTACATTCAAAAAGTTTTGGAATTGCAAATCACCATATAGACAGCAGAATTTAATTTCTTGTATGATACCTGGAGTTCTCCCATTTTACTCCTGATCCATGACCAGCCAGATATTAGAAAACCTGCAGACAGGGAGCTCACTACCATCTGGAGCATCTGTTCCATTCCCAAGCAGCTTTAATTGTTGAGCCAAAATCTATCTTTCTGCAATAGTTTTCATAAGGCAAACTAAAATGTCTAAGAATTCCATATGTAAGAGGAGTGACTAAGTTTTAGCAAGTTCCCTAAGAAAGAATTTTATGATATTCGAATTGCCAAGATGGAGAAATGTGAGCTGGATGCTGTAATAGTCAGCTAGATTGACAACTGTTTGATCACTTTCTGCCTAAAGAGCACTGATTCATCTATTGACTGGAATCAGCATCAGACAGGAGGAGCTGCTTGTCCTTGGTCTCCTTGGCCTTGTCAGTATTGAAACTAGTGGCTTGGACAGGCTGTTGGGGTTATGATGGAGTGGCATGAAGCTGTGAGGAACATCTGTTACACTGGGTGAGAAATCAGGATCCTGAAATATATTGATCTGCGAAAGAGCTACTGAATCCAACAAGATAAAATTTGAAAGAGAAACACGTAACATTCTGCCCTCTAGTCTTCTCAAAATCACTGTGTGGTATGAGATAAATGAAAAGTGACTGAGTTCAGAGGTAACGTATATGGATTTAGATATATACTTGTCAAAAGGACTTGATGTAAGACAAAGGGGTTATGTAGCTATCAAAAAAACCCATGTGATCTTAGGTTATATCAGCAGAAGCACAGTATCTAGAATTAGGCAGACAGTCCTTTTTCCTCTATGCTGGTGAGACTTATGCTGGAATACAGCGCTCACTTTGTGGATGCCATGTGTTAGAGAAATCGACAGGCCAGTACAGACATGGGAGCTTCTGAGCTATGGTGAGAAAATTTGAAACCTTGTCTTAAGGGAAATGCTTAAAGAATATGGATGTTCGCTTGGAAAGGACTCTACAAAATCTGAGCTTCTGGAAAGTCTGATAAAGTCACTGTTTTATCCTTTTGGGGAAATTATCCTGGGGAAAATTCACAAATGCCTGCCAAGTGAGAACTTGACAAGTAGAGCTGCTAAAATATCTCAGTCTACACTGCAGATTGGGAAAGCTCTTGAGAAACTGACGGGTGCTCCAGAACCATTTCCCAGAAAAATCACAGAAATATAATCATTCACACTTTTTCTTTAGGTTTGTGGGTCCCTACATGATCTGTACATTCCATCTCGAGAATTCCTGTTGGTAATAATAGGAGACTACATTAATTAATTTTGCAAATCACCCTATCATCAGAAAGCACACAAGCCCTCATTATATCATGACTTTCTATAACATTCCTTGTAATATCCATTTGTTTCCTTCTGCCTGTTCCCTCTTCTTCATAGAAGTGAATATTATAAAGCCATTGCTCCACATTGCTAAGAGGGAAGGAGTTTCTTCTAGTGATTTTCCCTTTCTCACCTTCAGAGTGAAGCAAAGACCACTTAGAGCTTTCTCTTTTCCTGGCAGTTTTCTTTTGCCCCTTCCTTAACACTCTTCATTTCCTTCTGTCTTCCTAGTCTCTTCTCTTCCACCTCTCCCTCCTCAACAAAGAAAACAAGCAGGGATGTGGTGGCCGTGGCCTTCAAGGGCCGGCAGCATGACTGACTGGAGGGAAGCTGGGACAGGCCAGGGCTCTTCATGCTTCTTCCCTGACCCTCGACCCCTCCTTCCCGTCTCATGTCCTCTGTTCACCTTCACTCCAGAACTCTGAAGATCCTGCGACTCTCAGCAGCTTCTGGGCAATAGCCACGCCGACTTCCTCACGTGGGGGGTTTGGGGGTTGCAAGGTAGTGGTTACTCATGTTTTTTTATGACAACATTCTGAGCTTTGATAAAATATGCTATGATTTCAATGAAGGTTATACATTAACTTGAACTGTAACTCAATTTAATTCATTGCTAGTCTTCTCTTTACAAATGGATTATAAATTCCTGACAGACAGAGGCCTCATGCTACCTTTGTGTCTTTCCCAGGAAATTGTAGCATGGCTGATTTTACTGCCTCTGCTCGGTGTAAACCGTTGGTGTGTGGTCCTCATATAATGAAGGATAATATCAGGTATATGTCCAAAGGAAGTGAAAACAAGACCTTGAATAGACATCTACCCCCGCTCACTGCAGCATTACTCACAATAACCAAGATATGACCTAACACAACCTCGGTGTCCATTAGCAGACGAATGGGCGAAGAGGACACTTCTTGTGCGTATGCAGTGAGTGTTACTCAGCCGTGCACACGGCAACAACAGGGATGGGCCTTGAGGCCATTGTGCTCCGAGAAATCAGACAGAGAAAGACAAATCCTGCATGATCTTACCTACAAGTGGGGTCTAAAAATGCTGAACTCTTAGAAACAGAGAGTAGAGTGGTGGTTACCGGGAGCTGGGGAATGGGGGACATGGGGGTGTCGGTCAAAGGGCATAAACTCCCAATTACAAGATGAATAAGTTCTGCGGATCTAATGTACAGCATGGCGATTATAGTTAGTAGTCTGTATTATATACAGGTGGGGTAACAGCAGGTTTACAGTTGCTTGTATGGAAAATAATACAATAATAACATAAGAGTAAATTTGGTGTTTTACATACTCACAACTGTAAACCTACTTTTGCCGCCCGACCCTGTACTTGAAAGTTAAGGGAGTAGATCTTAAGCATTCTCACCACACAGTGTGACATGATGGAGATGCTAGCTAATGCTGTGGTGATAATCATTTTGCAACATGTAAGTGTACCAAACCAGCACGTTGTACCCCTTAAACTTACATGATGTTATGTGTCAGATATATCTCAAGACAGCTGGAACAACAACATAGCGCCACACTGTCAGCTCCTGGATAACTGAGTGTTAGATGCTAATCTTAGGAAAAAAGAGCCATGGAGTCAGCTGCCAGGCTGGAGCTGAAGTCCTATGTCACCAACGTGGATAGCCTTGGGCAAGTTCCTGGGCCTCTCTGGGTCTGCTTCCCCACATATAGAGTGGAAATCATAATATAAAGTGAGGTTAGGTGAGTGTTAAATGAGACAATTTATGTAAAGTACTTCGCCCATACTAAAAAAATCCTAGTCATTGTTATTTTAACAAATGTGGTCTTTACATACATTTTTGAGACTCTTCAGAACTTTTTAGCAGGAAGCGAAATTTGCATTAGAGCAGGTTGTGTCTGACAGGCCAGTCCCTTCTTGTGATCCATGCTCCAAGGGAACTTTCTGTTAAAATGCACAGGGAACACAAGTTTAACACAAGAACTAAAACCCGTGGAGAGCTTCCAAAAATCCGATTCCCATGGATATCTTACAAAAAGATAACAGAAATGACCAACTGAGTTCATTCAGTTTATTTGCTGACTTCTGGATTTTCTTCATGTTTTATTGACTAGATGAGCATGTTTCCATTTGTGTGATTGCTTTAAATACTGTTCAGCCTTCATTTCATTTATTAATATCAGGTGCAGCTAAACTGCCTGAAGCAAAGAAAGTGCTTATTCCTTCAAGTCTCCCATTTTCAGCTTAATACATTCCACATTCCCAGTTTGCTCTCTTGCCAACACGAGCATGCCCAGTTCTCTGGGCAAGAACGTAGGGTGAGAGGAGTCAGTGGACAGCGTCCGGTATGTGGCGGCTGTGCCCACAGGGTCGAGGGCTGTGTCTGATGATAATGCATGGTGTGCACAGAGGCTTCCAGATGTTCAGCAGAGAATCCAAGGCAGACTTTCTCATGAGGGGGAACCTGCAAAAACATCATTTGTCTAAAAGAGGAGGGCGCTCTGGCAAGGGGTCAGGTGGGAACGTGCTTTCTCTCTGTGTGTGTAACCTGCAGAAACAGCCCTGGCCTCTCGGGTGGGCTCAGAAAGGGCCCCGTCTGGCCTGTGGCAACACTGGCTCCGCTTGGGATAAAACCCACATGGAGAAACGTACAGAGGAAACTATTCAAGAGGGAACTGGGTGTGCTTCAGACGTTAAGTCTGCAGAGAAAAATCTGTAGACTTTTTTTTTTTAAAGAAAAACAAGCCCCTGGAAATGAACTTTGAGAGAGATCATTTATGCAGGAAATCTTCCCAGAAGGGGAAAAAGAAACGGTTTAAAAGCAATTGAAATTTTAATACCCTCTCCCCCCATACTAGGAACAAAAACTAAGACAGAGGTTGGAAAACGGAACAGTTCCCCAGAGCCCAGAGAGAGGCCACGGGTGTGCTGAGCAGAAGCCGGACGGCAGTGTTCTCGCGCTGATGCGTGATTTCAGTTTTTCTCTCTCTGTGTTAATAGCTGCTCTGCATCTTCGTATCTCCTGGTGACTGAGGAAACGACATAAGTAACAACAGTGACCACTGTCCTGTTTACAATCCTGCTCTCGGCTCTCTCTTCTTTCCTTTCACTTTTCCCCAGTGCATAGACACTCTCATCCTCTAAGTGGAGGGGTGGAGGACAGGAGGCAGAACAGGAGGGTGAGCTGTGGGAACATTCCAGAACCTCAGTCCTGGAGGGGCACTCGAGCGTTACCACTGTCTGCTGGCCCCTGCACGCTGGCCCCCACGGCCACCGGGAGCAGAGGCCCAGAGGCTGAGCACCCGGGCCAGCTGGTCAGAGCTGGTGTTCGCTCACCAGACCCCGGACCTTGGGTGAGTTTTTTAACTCCTTTGTGCTGATGTTTTCCCAGTTATCAAATGAAAGTTCAAGTGGTACTGTCTTTACCGTGATGGTATGAGAATCAACTAAATTCATAGAATCAGAATTTTCAACCTGATTTTTATTCTCACCCCTGTTTCTCACCCAAGGAAATATTTTAGGTCTGTTTTTTCTGCTCACTCCCCACATGGAAGTTGGGTCCCACAGATGTGCTGTGCAGGGCAGGCCCTGTTTATATACCTGCTACTGCTCCTCCCACCCCACCCATCCCCCCCAAAATTCACTCACATTCAGGGTTTACTGCAGAGAGGAGAGAAGGCTCTTGAATACTTTTTTACCCCAGGTGACACATGCCATGCAGAGCTCACTGAGCAGAGCCAGTCCTGAGGCCTGGTTGTGGGAGGAAACTAGGGAATGAGGGAACATGTGGGTCTTCAATGCCATTCACATGGCCTGTGGTAGGAATTGTGCCTCCTGTAGTAGTGGGCGTGGCGAGCCAGCGGATCCTGCCGGGTGACGGTGCTGCATTGTGTGCTCCTCTTGATCCAGCTCTGGGTATAGGGCAAACACACCCGGTGGTGTCCCCATGTCCCCACCTGTCTCCAGACTCCATGTATAGGAGGCTGGGCTCTCCCTAGGGACATATCCCCAGGTGGTCATCCTCCCAGCTCTATTTCCTCTGTGTCCTGGTGTAATCTCCTTGCTGCCTTGGGCAAAACTAACTGAAGAGGGGTGTGTGTGTGTGTGCGTGGTGTATGTGTATGTAGCATTTGTATATGTGTGTGTATATGTGTGATTGTGTATGTGTGTGCTTGGTGTGTGTAAGTATGTGGTATATTGTGGTGTGTATAAGGATGTGTGTATGTGTGTGCGTGGTGTGTGTGTGTGTGGTTGGTGTGTGTGTGTAAAGTCATAGATTCAAAATACACTCGCTCTCACCTGAGGCTATGCTGACATCACTGCCTCTCAGAGCATCTGGGAGACCCCACATCAGGGGAAGGACTTGTTGAAAGGCAATTTCCTGGGCTCCCTCTCCCTGCTGCACCAGAATCTTTGAAGTGGGACCCAGAAATCTGAAGTTTAATGAACATCCTGAGGGAATCCTTTTGCAAATTGAAGTTTAGAACTATTGGCTCTAAAATACTCAAATAGTTGGGTCAATTTAGTGACAGCATCAAATCAAAGTATTGATATTTCACAGAGAACAATTCATTTGTCTATATAAATACTTCAGAATCTACATATATCCTTGTGCACCTTTTGCAAGTTTACAAAACATCAAAGCATTTTGTACCCTTAATGTACTTAAAGTTTCAGAGGCAAGATAAGAGACAAAATTGCTGAGCCAGTGACAGCTCTTTTCATTTCCAGGGGAGGAGTCCCCTCCACCAAGAGCAGCTGTTCCAAGTGTCAGCACCCTCCATAGGGTCACCAAGAAAGACACATAGGCACTGGGTGGACAGCACTTTGCGCACAGAGAGATGACAGAGCAAGATTAGCCTTAGTGGCAGCCTGGGTCCCCATGGCCTACAGATCTTGTTCTGCAGCTGATGCAGCCCTGAGAGTTCCAGAATCCTTCCTGGGGAAGGTGGAAACTTAGAGGGGCCTTGAAGGCTGCTAGATAGAGCCTGGAATGGATCGATGCTCACAAGAAAGAGCCTGTGACCATGGGCACTAACTGGCTAAGCCCAGAGTGTGCAGGGAGCTAGGAAAACCACACCCTGAAGGTTAATGAGGCTAGAACAGGAGGGCACTGGGCTCCCACTAAGAGTTGGGGGGCAAGGCATGGAGAAGATGAGGGCTGTTTGGACATTGTTATGAGTTGAATTCTGTCCCCCCAAAAGATATACCAAAGTCCTAATTCCCTGTGCCTGTGAAGTGACCTGATTTCAAAATAGGGTCTTTGTAGGTTAAATCAAGTTGCGATGAGGGCGAGTGGGCTCTTATCCAATGAGATTGATGTCCTTATAGAAGAGGAGAGACATAGGCAGGCATGCATGGAGGGAAGACACACAGGTGACGACACGGGGGACAGCATGTGACTTTGGAGGCTGGAGCAACGTGTCTACAACAAGCCAACGACACAAGGATTTCCAGGAACACTGGGAGCTAAGAGGAGGGCATGGAATAGATCTTCCTCTGAGCCTTTAAGAGAGTGGGGTGCGGCTCTGCCGACACCTTGATTCTAGACTCTGGCCTCCAGAACTGAGAAGACGTTTCTGTTGTTTCCAGCACCCAGCGCTTTGTAAAGGCAGCCGTGGGAGACTACAGAGATGGTGGTTGAGTTCATCCCTTTGAAATGGGACTACTGTCCTGCCACTGTGTGCGTGCCAAGTGCCTTGGGGGACACTGTGTTCTGCACCTGCGCGGGCAGATGTTGTCATTCACATTGGCACCTTTCATAGCGCCAGCAAATGTGTTCCTGAGGCCATTATGGTCATGACACCCACTGCTCTTTTCTCTAAATATGTGTGAGGAATCACAGGTGTGCGCACATGCAGTGAAACCTGTTGAGCAAACTTCCTGCAGGAGCACGTGGCCTTCTAAAGGCCTGGCTGACCCTCAGCACGCAGGGTTTCTCTTCCCCAGTGTTTTCCTGTTTCGGGTCTCGTCCTCAATGCTAGGAGGTGTAATTAACAGCTCACCTCCACCTGAAAACAACAGGACTCACAGCAACGGGTCGAACATAACCTGAAATGCCTTTAGAGTGCATCGCAGATGGTTGCCCTGCTCTCAAGGAGCTCAGCATAGCGGCGGGGGTGGGGCTAAGCCCCAAACCCACTGTAAATCCAGATCCACTGAGCAACCCTGCGAAGTTCAGGACGAGGCAGCCACCAATACGGGCTCCTCAAGTGAAAAGGGGAATTCATTATAAATACGTAGACAAGCAGTGCTAGGCTGCCCAAAGGGTGGACTGAGAGGGTGCTTATGTCATTGGTGGGGAGCTGTGTCCCCACTGGTTGCTGCAGGAAGTGTGCTTCTTGCGATATCATGACAAAAAGAATTTTCTGAGACTGGCACAGGAGGATGATGTATTGTAGAAAGCTGTATTTTGGTGGAATCAAACCCCTGAGTTTCCAAGGTCCCATTTCCCTTCGTCTGGCCAAGAAAAACGTCCCATTTTGCTTCCAGCAGAGCCAGGATTAAAACTGTTGCCTAGAGTTTCTGCTCCATATTTACACAGTCCAGGCCAGCATCAGGCTGGCCTAATTGTGTCCCCGCTGGAGTCCATGGCCACACTGCTCTGGACGGAACAGGGACCAAAGCAAGGAAGCAGGAGGGAAACAGAAACAAAAGAAAAGCTGCGTAAATTCCTTTGTCTCGGCATTTTAACCTTTCAAGATTTTCTGTGCTTGCAGTGCCCCCTTGTTCCCCTGGCCAATGACCTCTATTCCAGGTTAGAATGACAGACACCTTCCCTGTCACCCAGATGGCACTGCGCATATGCCCATCCCTGCTTTGTTCAGTCCCTTCCCACCCACCCCCACCCCCCCCACCCCACCCCTAACCTGCAGAGAATGGGCAGGTGGTTCCCTGGGGAGCGTGAAGTTGCAGCTTCCTGGGAAAGCTGCCCGCCCCATGACCATGCTTATAATGTCTGGCCTCCCTTTTGTTCCTTCCTATTATTAATAACTAGCTAGTTACAACGGTATCACTTACAGCACCTGCAAAGAATTTTTTAAAAGAAAGAATCTGATACGTGGTGTTTAAAGAGTAAAGTAGTCAGCAGGTGCAAACCATAACTGTGACTGTGCAGGACTTACTTCCTCATACCTGAGCAGGGTTTTTACTTTTAATGACTTATGTGGGGTAGGGAAGGCTCAGTCTTCTCTGGTTTGGGCCTCTCAGGGTGTTAATGTGGCCCAGATTCCGGGATGTCCCCTGGGATCCAGGCTGGCAGTGCAGCTGGGCCCAGCTGGCAGCTGGCACAAAGGCCCTCTGAGGAGGGCTCTCAGCCCTTGGGTGTGGTGTCTGCACAGCTGTCCTGGTAGCTGGCTACCTGGCTGCTCCAGGCAGGGGTGAGGGAGATGGTCACCCCATTCACACAGCACAGCTCTACCACGTGCCTCTCCCCCCCTCTCACACACACTTTCAGTCTTAGTTCTAAATATGCACAAGGGACTCTGTCTCTGCTGGGCCAGGACCCGCTAGTTACCGAAGCTCAGCTAGGGGCAGGTGGGGCTGTGCGGTCCTGTCTGGAGAGGGAAAGACAACGTGGCCGAGAAGGGTACAGATTCAGGAGTTGGATTAATCTCTTGCCATCCCGAGTCCACCTCGTCCTGATGACATGTGAGCCACATTTAAAAACCCCTCCTGCCTCAGTTTCTTCATCTGCCAGACGGGGCAAGGAACAGTACCTGCCTCTTAGAGTTTCTGTGAGGAGTGAATGAGCCCCTAAACTCTGTGCTTGGTGCATAGGAAGTACTCAAGAAATGTTAGCTAAAATTGTTATTAAAACTCCTAGGAGACCCTGTTACCATCTGGATCAAGGAGGGAGGGCAGTTTCCAGAAAAAGGGTGTTAATGGCTTAAGAGCCAGACAGCTGGCCAAGGACTGGGCAATAGTGTGAACCATATGGGGGGATTGGAGCCATGGTCAAGAGGGAGGGCAACGTGCAGGACGTGGCTGAGAAATATTCCGTGTGGATGAGGGCCGCCTCCTGCCCATAGGCAGCTGCTCCGTCCCAGAGAATTGAGACGAAGGTTGTGAGAAGGTTGCTGTAATCGGGGCTGCCGGTCACTGGGAGATAAGACTGAGTCGATCGATCGTGTGGGAAATGGTTGAGGAAACATTTACATCAAAAACAAACAAGTCCAGAGAGTTGCAGAAACCCTCCTCGCTGTTGACATCTGCTGCTGCTCTGTTTTTGAGAAAGTGACTCATGAGCAAGAGGCAGCCCTGGTGACCTACAGCTGTGTCACTGTGACCCTCGGTGTGACCTCCTTCCTTTGCCAGCTGCTTCAAAGCCTCCTGACAGGAGCAGAAAGCAGAGCTTCCCCGTCTCGGAGGTGGAGGGACTGGGCTTGGGCGGATGGGAGGAGAAAGGAAACTGGAGGTTCAGGCTCATTCTAAGCACTAAGTGCATTTTCTCATTAACATTTAAATCCATTTGCAGATAAGGAAATGCCACTGATTGAAAAATTCACAGCTGGAGCTATCAATTCTCCCCCTAGAATTCCTGACTTTCCTCTCCAACCTCTATGCTCTGCCTCCACCTGAGTGTCAAAGGCATCTCCAAATCGACCCTTCCCAGTCTGATTTCACCACCTCCCCCCCCCCCACTTCTGCTGCTCTGCCCACCAGGATGTCCAGACCAGAAACCAGGGCATCACCTCTGACTCCTCCCCCCACCTCACCTCACCCCTCACATGCAAGCCATTCATCACTCGGTTTGCCCTTCCTCCTACCAGGGCACCATCTCCACAGTTTCCATTCTCCACAGTGCACCAGGACCTTTGTATAACATTCAAATAGGCCATCTGTATTTGTTGTCTATTGATATGTAAGAAAGTATCCCCCAAATCTAGCCACTGAAAACAACAAGCATTCATTATCTGACAGCTTCTGAGGGTCAGAAATCCAGGAGCGGTGTGCCGGGTGGTTCTGGGTCTGGTCTCTCTTGGGCTGCAGTCATCAGAGAGCTTGTTCACTCACATGGCTGTGGGCTGAAGACATCAGTCCCTTGCCAGGTGGGTCTCTCCATAGTTGCTTAGGGCATGGCAGCTCTCTTCCCCTAGTACCAAGATGGAAGACAGCCTTTTTATAACCTAACCTCATAAATGACATCCTATATCTCCTGCTGTGTTCTGTTCATCAGAAGTAACTCACTAAATCCAGCCCACACTTTGAGGGGATCACACCAGGGTGTAAGTACCATGGAAGGTGGAGCCACTGGGGGCCACCTTGGAGCCTGCCTGCTACATCACACGTTTGCTCAAAACACTTCAGGGAGCACACATTGATTTTAAGACAGAGTCCAATATGGGTTACAAGGCCCTGAGATGGGAACCTTGCTCACTCTTCCAGCCTCACATGCCATCGCCTGTCCACACGCACTCTGCCCTTTCCTGCGTATGCACCGGCCATGCAGACTCACCGAGCTCTGTACAGGGATGCTCCCCTGGACTCAGTGCCATGCAAACCACCAAAACATCAGCCAAACAAGAGCATCCTTCCCCCTCCTTAGAGTCAAGTGACCATTTATGTGACTATCAACTTTTTTCCTTACAAAAATAAATGTAATGAATTTTAATATACTAAGAAATGTATGAAATTTCATTTGTAACATCTTTTACACTAAATGTTGCTAAAGAGCCATGTTTAGAAAAAAACCATTGATAGAAACTTTATGAGTTGTTCTTTACAGCATTATTTACAATAGGCAAGCTATGGTGGCAACCGAAGTGCCCATCAGTATACAAGTGGATAAAGAAGCTGTGGTACATGTATACAATGGAATATTACTCGGCCATAAAAAAGAATGAAATTTTACCATTTGCCAAAGCATGGGTGGACCTAGAGGGTTTTATTCGAAGTGAAATAAGTCAGTTAGAGAAAGACAGGTATCGTATGATTTCACTTGTATGTGGAATCTAAAGAACAGTATAAACAAACAAACAAAACTGAAACAGACTCATAGACACAGAGAACAGACTGATGGTTGCCAGAGGGGAGGGCGTTTGGGGGACTTGGTAAAAAAGGTGAAGGGATTGAGAAATACAGATTGATAGTCACAGGGGTGTAAAGTATAGCATAGGGAATATAGTCAATAATATTGTAATAACTATGTATGGTGGCAGATGGGTACTGGAAATATCAGGGGGGATACTCTGTGGAGTATATGATTGTCTAACCATGATGCTATGTATCTGAAACTAATACAAAATAATAGTGAGTGTAAACTGTAATTGAAAGAAAAAGAAAATGTGTGTTTATATGTATAGAATCAACATTGGAATGGTAGTTATTTTCTCAGTGTCTAAAATGCTTGACCAAAGATCCAGGGAGTATTAACTTACGTCTCTGTCCTTTATGACTTTTTTTGGTCACAAAGGTAAAGAGCCTCACAGGAGTTCAGTGTCTTGTTCCAGGGACCCTGCACTGCCCTCCTGCCACAGATGGGAAAGCAGGGCGAGTGGGCAATATCAAACAAAGTGAGTACAAAATAAAGTGAGGGAAGGAGCAGAAATGGTCTTTTTTTCTTGTTGGAATCTACCTAAGTTGCCCAGGCAACAAGACTCAGACACTCTGAATGCAAAGGTGACAGCGAGGTGGGAGCTAAGGGACAACCTGTGTCCAGGGCGTTTGCTGGCCCCTAAACGACACACATAGGCTCTCAAGTGCAATCTCCAAGGCCATCTCTTCCCCCATCTTAAAGCTCTAGAGCTTCCATTGCTTCTCCAACCCTCAGTGAGTCCTTAAAACGGTGGCTTGTGGCTTCTGCCATTCCTTCCATCCCCAGCTTCCAAAACCTCAGAGCCAGCCTATCAGGGTGCGTCTGCTTTGGCTTAAACAGAGCATTACAAATCTTTCCCCTAATCTCTCTTGGCTTCTTGCCTTCTTTCCCTGGTATACTGTTTGTTCCAGCATTCAGAAAACGGCTTTCCCCTTTATCAAATATCATGGTTGTAATTTCCCAGGTCTTCATTTCTAGAGCAGTCGGATGCCTTGGTCTCTTGAACAAGCCTCTTAGAATAATCGAGCCCTCACAGCACATGCTCTGTTTTGTGGGGTCCCTCCAGGGCTTTTTTGTTTTGTTTTTTGGCTCTTGGAACAGAGTCCTAAAATTGATTGTTCCTGATCTGAAGCAAAACTGGGCACCTCTTTCACACTCCCCCAACCCTGCCCAGTTCAGTCTTAGGTTAACATAGATCTAAGTGCAGCTCAATGGGGGGGAAAAGGCTTTATAGTGAAATCACCGCTAGGAGACCCGGGGGGACTCAGATACGGAAGGCATCACCTCCACCTGCCCCAGACCTGGCTGCGAGCTAAACTGAAACAGGTGGTTCCCGTGAGCTTGGCTGGAGACCCCTACCCAGCAGGTTAGTGCAGCCGCTGAGACTTAGCTTTGGCGTCATAAGGACCTGGGTTTAGATTCTGCCTCTGCCACTTGTAAGCTGAGAGGCCCTGAGTGAGCTGTTCGTTTCGGACGCGTTGTCTTCGTCTGTAATGGGAGTGCTGGGTCTGGCCGTGAGCCGTGGGGGTTAATCGAGGAAACGCAGAGCCTTGGACCAGCGCCCGCTCCTGAGTGCTCAGGAGGGGTGGGGCGCACTTTGGGCCTCCGTCTTTCCTGGCTCTCATCAGGATGCTTGTTTCCTCAGCGTCCAGCTCAACGGACTGGCAAGGAGACGAAGCTCATCAAAACCAAAGGTGTGAATTGCAAGGAGCTGGACTCAGCGACGGCTCCCCAAGGACATTGTATGCTGCAGAGCACGCTCTGAACGAAAGCGGGAAGGTCTCTCAGTGGAAACTCGAGCGATGAGGCAAGGACAGGTGGGGACCCAGTGTCTTCTCTGTAGATACCAGCTGTTGACTGAGGGCAAGTTGCTGAGCTGGGCTCTCCTCTTTGGGAACGTGTCCTTTGTCGGGTTCTGGTGAGAATTAATGCAGATAAGAGGGCCTGACGGCTAGGAGGTGCCGTCAAGTTCTTATGGCGTAAATGGGGGGTGTGCTGCGGTGCTGGGGCAGCGGGCGGGTGTGTGCAGTTTACTTTGAAATGCATCAGAAAGTCAGGTGGATAGGTGGGTAAAGGGCTCAACAGCTCGCTGTATCTTGATAAAACAAGTACAATAAAATGCTAATGGTAGACTCTAGAAGGTGAGTCACGTGTTCACCATAAAATTCTGTCAACTTTGCCATGTTTGGAAATTTTCATAGTAAAAAAAAAAAAAGACAATTCCACAAAAAACAGAGTGTGACTGTCTTTCCCTAAAAGAATGACTAAAAGAGGTAATTCAGGAAGAAAGGAAGTGACCACAGAAGGAACAATGATAACTGAAATACAGGAAAATAGTCTAGAATTTGGGGGAATGATCAGAGTTAGTGTTTTAGGTCCTGATTATTATTTAGAGGGAACTGAGATATTAACCGTAACCTTTATCAGTACCTCCTGTCTCATAGGCTGGCTGTGGGGATTAAAAACATGGAAGGAGGTAGAATACAGTCTGCCACATGGCATGTGTTTGCCATATATGCAAGGGTTGGCAAAAGTAGGTTTATAGTTGTAATACAATTAAATAATACAATAACTAATAAATAATAATACAAGAATAAACTGTGTTTCATATACTCACAACTGTAAACCTACTTTCCCCACCTCTGTGCAGTAAAGTTGGAAGGGGTGGAGACTTCCTTAATGATTGACAAATTGAGAGCCAATGGTGAAATCCTAGAGGAATTAATTTTAAATTCAGGAACAAGGAAGATACCACAACAGCCATTTCTATGATAATAGAAATCTTAGCTCATTAAGAAAATAAAAGTACAAGTAACAAGGACAGGAAAGGAAAAGAAACACTATCATTATGGTCAGGTGATGCAGTTCAATCTACATTCAACACCTCAAAAATTAAGTGCTTTAGCAAGGTGACTGCATTTAAGGTCAATATAAAAATCAGTAGCATTTATATTATAAAAATGTTATGAAGGAACAAAGTGTAGCAACTGGGTGAATCTTGGGGAAAAAATTGAGTGCAAAGGCAAGTCGAAGAAGGCTGGATGTTCATCATGGAGCCACCATTTTTAAGAAGCTCAAAATCAAGGACAGCCAGCCAACGTGTTGCTTAAAGACACACACGTGAACCATTTTAAAAAGTAGCAACAAGAAACCCAAGCTTTGAGAGTTTGCTCTCATAGGCCAGCCAGTCAGGAGGAGACATCTAGGCCGTTTTAAAGGTACTGATCTGGTTCTTAAGTGGAGCAATGATCCTCAGACATTCCTTTCATAATTATGTCTCACAGCTGGTGAAGGCACAGAGTATTCTGCGTTAATGAAGTATTACATTCAATATTTCTGGCACAAGCTAAAGCATCAAGTGACTTGTTGGTCATACTGCAAGTTTTGGACTTTGTTTTTCCACTGGATTCTTATTTCCTGTGGGACTTTCAGCCTCCCGAGCCAGGCCATCATGACATTGTGAACATTTCTGCCCCCCAAATAGCCCCTTCTTCCTTGTAGTCACACACCCTTCTCTCTGCCCAGCTCCCTACGAATCGAAGACCTAAAGCTGCCGTTGACTGGAGAACTTTCTCCCAGCAGACCTCTTGTTAAGACGTGTCACCCCTCCCCTGTCAGCAGATTGACTGACTGTCCAAGGCTCAGGGCATGGAGCTGTCCTTGAAGCCCTTTTATGGGAGAATGGGCTTCTCAAGGCTTGACTGAGTTTGTGGGACCAATGGATTATGAACATGATTCAGTTAAAAGCGTCCTCTGTCCAGAGAGCCATGGAAAAACTTGAACCGGGAAAGTTGAGTTTGAGGCCCTGGCCAAGCAGGTTTGTGGGGCCTGCCTGTCCCCTTGCCTCTGCCCTGGTCAGCTTTGTGGACTTGCTTTCTCTCTGCCTTCGTTTTTCTTTCCTTAAATGAGTTGTGACCAGATTAGCAGACTCTGTGGAGCCATCGGGATTCCTAGTTAATAAAACCAGCTGGAAATGTAAACAAACGTGCACCGAAGCATGTGGAAGATTTCGCTGTCAGCGCCGCCCGACCCCCACCTGGGACTAGGTCAGTTTTGCACCTGATGCCCAGAGCGCTGGGGCCATGACCCGCCCGTCACCTGCAGAGCTGGGATGGGCATCGCGCCGAGCTGCTGGCCGGGCAGAGTGAAGACTGGTGTGCGCACCTCACCGACAAAGCGAGGGGGACCCGCGCTCCCTCCAGGGCTGCCGTTGTGCGTGTGTGCAGCCAACTTTCAGCTGAGTAACTCCACAATTGGCAAGTGCCGAAACCATGACTGAGTTCATGGGCCGAGGAGTTAGGAACATGATTTAATTAAAAGCACCCTCTCCGTCCAAAGAGGCATAAAAAAGCTTGAATCGGGAAACTTGAGTTCAATGCACTAAGAGGCCAGTGTGGGTTCAATGATACAGGTGGAGCAAGGGGGCCGGCAAGGGGCCATGGCCAAGTCCAGGCCAGAGGTGGGACGGAGCAGGGCAGCCGGGGCATGGTGGTGGGAGCGCCCTCGCCAGGGCTGGCACTGGGTCTTCCTCTCTGCTTCTCACGCTAAAGTCTGGGTCCGCCCCTCGTCTCACTCCGATTAGTGGCCTTTGTGTATTGGGTGATGTGGTTGGGAGCATGAGCAGGGCAGTCAGCACATCACTCTGGGTTCCCAGCAGAAGCTGACTTTGGTAGAATTCCTTAACCTTTCTCAACAATAGACTGCTGCTTATCAGTTTTTTATGATGTTTACTTTATAAATATTTATTATCATTAAATTCCAGCCTTCCGGATCTTCATGGGTGTTGGGGTGATGCTGTGATGCTCTTTGACTTTACTCCCTAAAACTAAAACTACTCTTCAGTCACCAGGTGTCCACTGAGTCACTCTCACTGTCCTCCATGTTCCTCACTCAGCTCGAGGTCCTCTATCCGTCACCATTTCCACTCTGAACTTTCCCCACAAGGTGAGAAAATCGTACACCATCAGGTGGGGTCATATGTACAAAACCATACTTTTCATAGAGCCCTTTAGAAACTAGAAAAAAGGAAATTTCAAGACTGCTTTTTTCTTCCTCCCCATGCACCTGGGGATTGGGGCAAGGGGAGCTTAGAGGCAGCAACACCTACAACTCCGGAGGTAAACTACAGCTCCATGTGTGACAGGTTCAGAATGATTGATTGTTTCACTTCTTAGAGTGAAAGGTACTTGAGCAATCAAGCTATGATGAGAGGCTGTCCGCTTGTTGAAGAAAAACTTGAAGTTGAGATCAGAGGGAAAGCAGTGCCGACCCCGACGTCCCCTCCCTGCTCACCTCCACGGCTTATGTATCTGAGTCCCTGAACCAGGGCAGCTTAGTGCAAATACCCCGGCGCATTTTAATTGTTTTTAAGAGGACCCGCCATAAATGTCTTTGTGATGGCTCAAATTCCCAAAGTGAAGGAGCTCTCTGAAGTGTCTTGACCAGAAGGTGTTTGTGTTGGGGCCAGAAAAACAAAGGAGAAAGCACACCCATCCCCACCCAGGCTGTGTGCAGGGCTCATGGCCAGCCCTGGTCCACACGCAGGAGCCAGAGGCCAACAGTGACCTCAGCTCCACTCCCCCACTTCCAGGGCCAGGCACGGGGCCTCAGGGCCTTGACCTGGACAAGACTCTGAGCCCTGCAAACCAGGCCGCAAACCACAAGGCTCTCCTGCTCCAGCCTCTGAGGAGAGCCGAGGTGGGCAGTTTACTGACTGACCCACTGTGGGACTTTCCACCCTGGAAGCCAGGCTCCTCTTCCTGTTACAACAATAAAAATAAGTACTGCCGCTGTTGCAGTTTTGCACTAACCACCAGGTCCAGACATCCGCATCACACTAAGCTGCAGGCCCTTTAGTGGAGATTTCCCCACAGCTGCAAAGCTCTGCAAAACGAGAACAGCTGCTGCCGCCTCTGCAAAAGCACGGCAGGAACGAGGACGGTCCAGTAAGAGAACTGGCCAACGGTGCGTGTCCTCACGGCCGACGTGGACAGTGGTTGCTTTCGGCTAAAGCTACGGAAATGAGAAACGAGCCATCAGTCAGAACCATGAAGATAGGACCTTCATTCATCGTACAGGAAATTGGTGGAAAGGGGAGAAAGGGTGGTCTTGAGTTGGATTTAGATTATATTCAAATTGAGAGGCAGCCTGAAAAGCCTGGGACAGATTAGCAACCTTGTTTTGGTCAAAGAGGAAGAATCAGCTGCAGGAATTTTGGAAGGGACCTATTTCCATGCTGTTCTTGAGTATCCAGTTTAGTATTATGCAAGCTAAGCTTTATCATTACCTAATACTTGTTGCAGTAAATAGACGAGGTGGTCATAGCTTAGAGGAGAATAGTTAATTCAATAGGAAATCAGTGACCCTTTTTAAGAAGAGCACAGATCTGTAGTGTTTGTAGCAGTGTCTCTGCCTGTCTTGCTCTGTGCACTGAGACATCACCAGGCCTGCGTGGCCTGAGCAGGAGAGGTCCCTTAGCTGACTTGGCCGCTCTTCCCCGATCTTAGACTTTTTCATCTTTCCAGTTGTCCTTTTCCTTGGTCCTGTGAGATTACTTAGGGGGCCAAAGCCAGGGTTCTCTGGAGAAACAGAACCAAGAGAACAGCTGTATATATATATATATGAGAGAGAAATGTTGAGGAATGGACTCACACGATTATGGGGCTGGCAAGTCCAGCATATGCAGGGTAGACCGGCAGGCTGGAAATCCAGGTGGAGTGTTTATGCTGCAGTCTTTAGGGAGAATTCTGTCATTTTAAGGAAACCTCAGTTTTGGCCCCTAAGGCCTTCAGCTGATTAAATGAATCCCACCTACATTATGCAGGGCAATCTTTACTTAAATAAAGTCAACCAATCAAAACTGTCCACCACATCCACAAAGTACCTTCACAGCAACATCTAGACTAGTGTTTGACCAAACAGCAGGACACCACAGACCAGCCAAGTTGGCACGTAAAAGTAGCCATCACACCTCATGTCTGCTTCACACATCCCAGAACTGTTGAATTCCCAAAGGAACCAGGTCCCTAATGCTGAGCTTTGAGGAGAGCAGGTGGGGCCCAGGAAAGTGTGAATGTGAGGGGGAATGTTCTGAGCACTCTCTCCCGGGGGTGGGATAAATGTCATCTTCCCGTGCTCAGTGTTAACATTTCCAAATTCTAGGGCACTGAAAGGATGCAATAAAGGTGACTGAGGGCTAGAAGGAGAATACCTCTTAAAATCCCGCCGCGGGTGGCTGCCACTGTGAGGCCAGACTGTGGAAGCGTGAAGGTCGGCCTCCCGTTTGCTCCCTCCCTCTCCAGGGGTGGCCCAGGAGCTGGTGGAAATCGCAGGGCTCTCCTGCTGGCGCCCTTGAAACAGTCCCAACCCATTCCTAAGAGACACACATTTTTAACTAGAATGGATTCAAAATTTGATTGTGTAATTTCTCAGATGAAATTATGAGCCTAAAGGTTTTCTGAAGTTGCTCTTTTTAGTCTTAAAAATCTTCTATTGTTTACATCCTTTGATATTTGTAAACTAAATTCCCAGAAAGTCAGAGGAGCATTTTTTTTTAAATGGGGGTGAGGCCTCAGTGGTTATGTCTGTCCAGCTAAAACCCATGTTTCCTAAACCTCACATGGTATTTCTCAAATCACTCACTCCGCCCTGTGCTCCTAAGATCTCACAGCTGAGGCTGTCACGGAAGAAGGCGGGACTCTGAGCTCTGCCCTCTCCCCTCTTCTCTGTGCGAAATCTAGATGTTCATGGCACTAAGGACAAGAACGTGTCCACCGCCCAGTTTCATTGCGGTTCAGCTGCTGGTGGGCATGTTTCTGCACCGTTTCTCCAGTTCACAGAGAAAGGGAAGAGGAACGGGGTGCCCAGGTGAAGGCCGAGGCGGCCAGGACAGGTCAGGGGGCCTGACTCTGGCCTTCAGCCCGTCAAGGCAGACTCGGCACGGAGCAGCCGGGGGCCGCGAGTGACGAGTCCGGCCCTGCGGACGGGCAGTTTCCCGAGCGCCCCGCACGAGGCGGCCGTGGGGAGTGCGGGCTGACCGCCGCTCGGTATTATTCTGCTTTGGATGCTCCTCTAATTTGCTCTTGATGAAAATGAGTCCTCTCCATAAGTGACAGTTGCAGAGTCAAACAATTCACAGCTTCACTTTGCCAGGGTGAGGTTAAATCCATCAAGTGGCGAGTGTCTGCCTGGAATATAATCACCTAGTCCCTGGAGCTGAGTGGGAGAGAGGGTTTCCCTTACCTGTGAGATTGGACCCGCTCTGTCTTTGTCATCAAGCTTCTTTGACCTCAGTCATGTTTTCTTCTCTGTTTGTGTTGTATCTGTGTGTGTGTATGTGTATCTGATATATACATGTGTATACATAAATTACATTAAAATATATTTTGGGGACAGGAGAGGTCTCAAAGTTTGCTGGATTCGAATTTATATTTTGATTAATCAGAAATGCATGTCTGCATTAACACTGTTCTTTGAAAAGTCCAGAGAAGAACTTAGCCACCTGTGTCCTGGTTTCCCAATCTGACCTTGCCTTTTGTGGGTCCACTGAACTGGTACCAGTCTCGTCCCTTGGCAGTGGTTTTGTGGAATTACATTTTCTGAGTAGTGGGGAAAGGCTTTTGGCTCTAAAACCAGTGATCAGATTAAACTGAGGTGAAATGCAATTTTAGGATATCAGAATTATGTTTTCTACTTTGCTGTCTATAATACCCATTTTTAGCTAAATCACAAGGATTCTTACAATAAAGGCTATTCCTCTAACCAAATAGAGATAGAGTGATTTTTAAAAAAATACAAAACCTACAACTTCCTCATAGAGAAAGGAGTCTAGTGCGCACATCTCAGTAAGTTAGTCATTTAAATAAACAACAGGCTCTCCAGCCCTAAACTTAGCCCCATTCCCTTTTTACAGCTCTGAACCAACCTGTCCTCTTCATCCTCAGGCCTTGAGAGCGGGTCACAGATTTTCAGGAACAATGGCAAGTTTTCAAACACTCCCTAGAAAGGGTGTGGCCACGCATTTCTCATTACTCTCCTCCCTGTACGTCAGTGACACACACAAGCCCAGGTTTTTTTTTTTTTCTTTTTTCCCCCCTTTACCTCAGTTCATTCAAGGGTGAACCAGAGATAACAGCCCTTCTGGGCGATGGAGGGGGAGCTGTGAGAACCAAGGAAGAGGCACAGTGTCCTCAGGGAAGAAGGCTTGGCTATATTTCTGTCCCTTCTCCAAAGCTGTTAAGTTTCTAATCCGTTTTCTTATACATTTTGATTCCTTTGAAAACGTCTTGCTACTTTCCTAAGAGAAGCCTCCAGGGGAGCAAGCTTTCCAGGCCCCCTGCTGAGTGTGTGCCAGCCCAGCACTGGAAGGCCGCTGGCCTGCAGAAACGGGTCAGCTCACCGATTGATCTTCACCGGCCCTGTACCCCCGCTGATACTTAACCAGCACTGAGACTTGCAGGCGTCTAAGGAACATTCTTTTTGGAAGCCATTTCTTCTCTGGGCTTCTTGACTGCTATTATGATGTCATTCACGCTCCCCTGGTTTTATTCCAGATGCATAACATTAACACAAAGCGCTGGAAGTCACGATAGTGTTGGGCTCCAAAACCTCATTGCTTGTCTTTTCATAGCCAGTTCCTCAAATGGCTTGGATTTCTAAACCTGAAGCTGGCACCTCTTAGCGTTTATACAGTTGGAAGTCCAGTGTGTGGGGGAGGGAGTGGGGATGGGGTAGGTCCACTTCTATTCATTGGGGACCCCAATAATATTATAGACCCAAGATTATGTCGTTCTCAAGGCAGTAGCTTACTGTTATTATAGATAAATCTAAAGAGCTTTCGATTGCCTTCACCAAGTTATGGAAGGGCTAGTAAATACACTGGTAGGATTATTTACCTGCAGGCATGTCTGCATAGGCACAGTGACACCGAGTTCCACCTCCAGCCCCCCAAGTGAAAATAGTGTGCCTGGAATGAACGCATAGCTCCAGTGCAAAGCTCCCACACCCTTCTTCAAACCAGATGGCCAACCCCTGGCCCCATGATTTCTTATATTGAGAATCCTATATCCTGGGAGTGAAATCAGGGTAGTCTCCAGAAGTCTGTGTGTTAGTTACCTGTTGCTGCATAACAAACGACCCCAAAGTTCAGTGGCTGAAACAACCATCCTCCTTTATCGTTTCTCACAGTTTCTGTGCATCAGGATTTCAGCTGGGGCATAGCAGGGATGGTCTGTCTCTGTAGGGTGACCTCTGGGGCCTCAGAGGAGAGACTAACAGGCTGGGGGTTAAAGTCATCTGAAGGCTCATCACTGTCATATCTGGCAGCTGATGGTTGCTGTTAGCTGGGGGCTCAGCTGTGACTGGGGGCCAGACACCCTCATGTAGCCTGGGCTCTTTACCACATGGTGACTGGCTTCTAAGTGTGGCCGTCTTGGGACAGAGAGGGCCAGGCAGAGCTGTGCCTTCTGTGACCTTTGGCATGCAGTCACTTCCACTGTGCTCTACTGTTTGAGGGGGTCACAGAGGCCTTGGTTCAAGGGAGGGAGCACAGACCCCACCTCTCCTTGCAGATGTGTCGAATCACACTGTGAGAGCACGGGGGATGGGAAGTACATTGGTTCAACCACCTCTGAACAGTACAGTCTGCTGTGGGTACCCCTCCGTGTACATTGGATGTCCTGTGGAAGTGGTGGATTCCTTGACATTACATGGCAAAGGCACATCCTGAGTAAACACTAAAGGAGTTCTGGGAGACCTGCAGGGACTCCAGTCTCCTGTGGGGTCCAACAGTGGTTTAGCAGTTCGGTGAGAGCCCAGAAGAACTTGCCGACTGGACAAAGAAGCCAGCTAATTGCTGGGCTCTTCTCCCCACTAGGCTTTGGATAAACGTCTGGAGAGCACAGGGTTCAGCAAGTCAAGCGCCAGCTAAAGCAGCACCACCCTACACTTTGCTGAGCTCGATGTTTTTATAAGCCTGCTCCCGTCTGACTCACCAGACTGCAAGTGATGGAGGTGTGGATGGCCTTTCACAGGGATTCAGTGGTAAACAAGAAAGACACTCCTCTGTCCAAGGATTTTACATTCTAGTTGGAGGAGATGCACAATAAACAGAACAGAATAGACAAAGTGACCAATGAATAAGAAAATATGAGCTGGTTGGGCATTTTGGAAACACGCACAGCATCATCCCTAGCACAGCCGTGCATTCAGAGTATTCACTAATCGCCTCTCTGGACTCCTGGGATATGTGTCAGACACGGGACCATCTTGTGGATGGAGGAACTAAAGTCACTGGGCCTTCATGACACCAATGCCCAGCAGAAACCCCACAGGGTGGCTTAGCAGCACAGCCAAGGTGAGAACTCCGGATTCGGGGCTGAAGCCCCCCCCCCCCCCCCAGGCTGCATGGCCCTGGGCTGTGGTGGCCCGTCCAGTGCCTCAGGTCACTGCGCAGAGGGATTGAGGCTGCCATGTGCTCTCTCCATCTGGGTCCTCAGGGGCCCTTTGAGAACTGGAGAATCATTGAGTAGCCCACTGAGAAGTACAGTCTTCCCCATCCATTCTGATCAGAAAGTGAGCTAACACTTATATTTCTTTACATAGCACATTTGCTCATGAAAAGTTGGATGTAAATATAATTTTTGTGGATTAAATTGCATTTTAAAAGCTCTCTGACATCAGGATTGACAAAATGTTGATAATCATTGGAGGTGAGTGAGGGGTGCATGGGGGCTCATTATACTATTCTCTGTATTTTGTTGAATGCTTGAAAATTCCTTAAATAAAAACTAAGTACTGTACATAAGTAAATAAATAGCTGTCCTTCTGGCAGTGGCTCTCATTCCCCCCCTTCATATGAGAACAATTAATTCTACTCTTTTATGCACAATCAAATTTTGCAAAATAAATTTATAGCTGTCCCTGCACCCTGGGTTTTTCTGAAGCCAACATTAGAATATTGAAATGATTTGCAGGATTAGCTCCACCTTTCATTTCTTTGATAGTTAAATAATGTGAATAGTTTTTGCCTATTGGGAATTTGTTTATGAAGCATCACAAGGAGACACAAAGTTGTTAGATAAGAGACGAACCTGGAAGTTACCAGAAGGGTCGGCCCCGTCTCTCCCCAGCCAGGTCTGTGGTCCTGGGCATGTGTCCCTATAGCTCGGGCTTTCAGTTTTCTCATAAGCAGAGGAAGAGCCTGCTCTGGGCCATTTCAGACAGCTCTTTCCCACAATGGAGAGTTCTGGGCGTCAAAGCCTGTCGTAACCAAGGTCACTTGACACAGAAGACAAGGAAGAGAGATTAGAATTCCCACTTCTTTGGACTAGAAACCAGCACAGCCCCTCGAGGCCTGTAAGAATTTCTGCATCACCCATAGGCTTCTCGCCTCCGCCTCCGTGGAGTCTCCTCTCCCTCCCTGAGGCTGAGCTTTAGTCTTCACGAAAAGGAAGCCAGTAACAAGGCGAGGAACAGCTTCTGGCTGTTGATAATATTTTCACAATAGTTTCGAATTTCTCAGACAACACTGCACACAATGTCATTTGCTTCACATGGGAGAGGTAAACGAGCCTTCAGCCACTCCCGCACCCCCACTCCTGGCACCCGCACCCAACTCTTGCACCCCACCCCTGGCACCCTCACACCACTCCCTGTATCTTCACCCCACTCCCATCACCCTCACCTCACTCCCTGTACCCTCACCCCACTCCCGCACCCCACTCCCTGCACCCTTACCACTCCGACACCCACACCCGCACCCCACTCCCTGCATCTTTTCATGCTTGTGGAGGGAGTGAGTCCCACACTCGGGTAGTCCACGTGCCATGAATGGGGGGTGAAATGATGGAAGCAGAGGGGCCGCGCAGAGTTTTGAGTTTATTTCCTGCACTGGGCACCTCACAGGGTAAGTGGGCTTCACACCCACGCCAGCTCCTCCAGCCCCATGGCTCGTGCCCCGTACCTCGTGCCCTGTGCCCCGTGCCCCATGCCTTGTGCCCTGTGTCTCGTGCTCTGTGCCCCGTACCCCGTGCCCGGTACCTCGTGTCCCTTGCCTTGTGCCCCTTGCCTCATGCCCCATGCCCCATGCCCCTTGCCTCGTGTCCAGTGCCCCGTGCCCCGTGCCTCGTGCCTTGTGCCCCGTGCCTCATGACCCGCGCCCCTTGCCTCGTGCCCCTTGCCCCTTGCCCCTTGCCCCTTGCCTCGTGATCCGTGCCTCGTGCCCCCGTGCCTCGTGCCCCGTGCCTCGTGCCCCCGTGCCTCGTGACCCGTGCCTCGTGCCTCGTGACCCACGCCCCTTGCCCCGTGCCCAGTGCCCCGTGCCCCGTGCCTCGTGCCCCGTGCCTCGTGCCCCGTGCCTCATGCCCCGTGCCTCGTGCCCCCGTGCCTCGTGCCCCGTGCCTCGTGCCCCCGTGCCTCGTGCCCCCGTGCCCCGTGCCCCCGTGCCCCCGTGCCTCGTGCCCCGTGCCTCGTGCCCCCGTGCCTCGTGCCCCGTGCCTCGTGCCCCCGTGCCTCGTGCCTCGTGCCCCGTGCCTCGTGCCCCCGTGCCTCGTGCCCCGTGCCTCGTGCCTCGTGCCCCCGTGCCTCATGCCCCGTGCCTCGTGACCCACGCCCCTTGCCTCGTGCCCAGTGCCCCGTGCCCTGTGCCTCGTGCCCCGTGCCTCGTGCCCCGTGCCCTGTGCCTCATGCCGGGCTGCGCCTGGAGCCAGGGGCGGGGGGATTCCCTCCGCCGCCTCGGGGGCTAACGGACAGGCGAGTGGTTAACGGGGCCGCCAGTCTCCCCACCGAGCTCGATTCCCCTGGGTCCCGAATCCTCTGCCCTTTCTCCAGGGTTTGGCCAGCCCTGGCCCTGGGCACAGTGTCACCCCTCAGGAATGCAAGATGGTCTTGTCCCCACGCAGCTTCGCCTAATCATACGCTGCAAATTCAGGGAGCCCGTCTGGGTGAAGCACAGCTTTTCTTCCCACGAGCTTGCTGCTTTCTCCAAACGTTCGAGGAAAGCGCAGTGTCAGCCGTTTGGCCACTTGGGGCTGGAGCTCGAGCCCAGCGTCTGGAATTTCACGTCTCCTCTGGTTGGGAAAATGAAAGCCTCTGAGGCGTTGGATCTGAGCTCGGCAGGGCTTTCGTGGGGCATCGGCTCAGTTTTCACGGACCAGCTGACGCGGGGACATCAACCCCCCACCCTTCACCGCCGAGACTGCCCGCTAACCCTTCACACCCCACAAGGGTCCTCCTGAGGAGGGGGTGCTGCCCTTCCACCTGGCCAATGACAGACAGGAGCCCCCCTACTGTCCCCTCCATCTTCCCAGCCGTCCTCTCCCCACCCAAAGTGACACACACAAACTCGAGGGCCAACGCCAGGCAGCGGGTGAAATGCCTTCTGCAGTAGCGGAGGCTGGAGAATGGGGCAGCACCCATCAGGCAGTGTCCCCTCTCTTCCCCCGTGGCGCAGGCACGGAGCCGCAGGCGTTTGCCGGGCGACAGTACAGGAGTTTCAGGTGCGTGGCATGGCGATTAGACATTTATAGAACCTAGGCGGCGGCCACCCCGATCTGACACTGTACATAGTTATTACAACGTTATTGACCAAGTTCCCTGCGCTGCGCTTTACATCCCCGTGATCGTTCTTATAACTGGCAGTTTGTACTTAATCCCTTCTCGTTTCCACCCGTCCCCTCACCGCCTCCCACCTGGCAACTGTCAGTTTGTTTATTCGCCTATTTTGGTTTTTAGATTCTACATACAAGTGAAATAATCTGGCATTTGTCTTTCTCTGCCTGCCTATTTCACTCAGTATAATACCCCCCAGGTCCATCCATCTTGTTGCAAATGGGAAGATTTCATCTTGCTTATGACGGAGTCGTAGTCCATCGATGCACCGTGTCTTCTTTATCCACTCATCTGTTGACGGACACTTAGGTTGCTTCCATATCTTCCTTATTGTAATAATGCTGCAGTGAACATATGAATGTTACGTGTCTTTTCAGTTTAGTGCTTTGGGTTTCTTAGGATAAATACCTAGAAGTGGAATTTCTGATTCCTTCTTGTCTCTTATTATAGCCTTTGTTTTAAAGTATTTTGTGAGATATTAGTATTGCTACCCCAGGTGTTTTTTTTTATTTCTATTCTCATGAAATATCTTTTTTTGTCCCTTCACTTTCAGTCTGTGTGTATCTTTGGATCTGAAGTGAGCCTCATGTAGGCAGCATATGTAAGGGCCCTGTTTTGTTATCCATTCAGCCACCAAATGTCTTTTGATTGGAGCATGTAATCCACTTCTATTTAAAGTAATTATTGATAGGTATGTAGTTATTGCCATTTTATTGTTCCTATTTTTGGACTTTTTTCCTTCTTCTTAAATCCCTTTAACAGTTCTTGTAATACTGGCTTGGTGGTAAGGAACTCTAGCTTTTTCTTGTCTGGGATCTATTGCTTTCTTAACTAGCCCCCAAGAAGCCATGTTGGAGAAGCCCATGCGGCAAGGAGCTGAGGGTGGCTTGGCCCACAGCCAGTAGGGAACTGAATCCTGCCTGCAGCTACTTGAACTTGGGTAGGGCTCTTTCCCCAGGGGAGCCTTCAAATGAGACCTCAGCCCTGGCTGACAATTTCATTGCAGCCTAAGGCAGAGTACTCAGCTGAGCCACGGCTGGGGTCCTGGCTCACAGAAACTGTGAAAGATAAATGTTGTTTTAAATCTTTAATTTGCAATTATTTGTTACGCAATAACTGATATAAGTAGTACCTTAAAAACATGTTAAAAATATCTGGGGATACATGATTGGGAGGTGCTGTTACTGATAATTAGGGCACCAGGGAACTATTACTGTAAAAATATGATATTTAAAACAAGAGCAATTAATTATGTAGTCACAGGTTGGTGAGGTTAGAAGAGCCTGGTTACTTGAGAGTTGCTTGTGAATTCTTTATTTCTCAGAATGATTTCTTACCCTTTGCTCAGTGCCCCCCCTTCTCTAGTCATTCTACTACTGCCCTCCTGGATGCTCCTTTCCTGCCTTCCTGTGGACCAGTGACTCAGTTGGACCCTGTGCCTGTCTTTGATTTTAGTTTATTCAAAAGGACTTGGTCCCATTGGCTCCTTTCATGGCATCTAATGATCAAGGGCAGCGTCCCCGCCCCCCACCAGCCCACGCTCAGGCCTGGGTCTGGGGACTTCACATCCCAAGGGGAACCAGACCCTCCGAGCCCTCGTCTGTGCAGAGAGGGGGTAGGCGCGGTACGCATCTGTTCAAGAAAGACTTGGAGCAGTAAGTGCACAGCCAATCAAAGTGGGTTCGCACAGGAGGCATTTAAGGGGATAGCATCCAACTTTAAAATCTGCAGCCTCTGGAGGCCAGCCAGCCCCCCACAGCCTGCTGTTGGGGTCAGTGCTGCAAACGGAATTCGGATGGAACACAGGCCAGCCCACTTCAGCCTGTGGTCCTCTCACCACATGTGATCTTTGGTATCCGTTCCCGACAATTCCAAGCGGCAATTCCAAGCAGGGCCCCTCACCGCAAGAGTCTGGAGCAAGTCCCGGGGACCTTTGTTGTCCAGGAAGTTGCTACCTCCCCCCACTCCATACGCCCCAGCGTTACTCTGATCAAGACCAAGACCTGCTTCCTCAGTGTTTTCTCTCGGTTGAGATGCAGTTGGGGTGGAGAATCTGCGTATTTCAAAGTCTGCAGTGGGATTTCAAGCATTCTTAATTCCTCCTTGGCCTTTCAGCTTTATCTCTCAGATGTGGTGCCTGATGGGCACCCTTTCTAGGTGCCTTCATGATGCTGTAAGTTCTGCTGACACTTCAGGGTTTGATGAAACACTAGAAAGATGTCCACAGTGAACAAAATGCAGTGTTAGGAAATTACCCACACTGTGTTGTCAAAAATAGGCTGTTCTTCTTAATTTCTTTATATAAAAGTATTTGGATTAACATTATTTTAAACATAAACTTTTGGGGAGGTTTTCTTTAATACATCGGCCACTTGTATCTCCTTATTATGAAGCCCCCTCCCCAATACATCTCCACCTAGACATGAAGAAAGATAAAAGGATCCATGTGCGTGACCAGTTTCTCATGCCTGACCTCCACACAGAGCTGGGTGCCACAGGGTGCTGGGGATGCTGCCGCCTCAGGCTGGGTGCTGGGCTAGGTAACTCTCAACTCTTCTATCCTGATAAACTTATTTGCCAAACGCTGTCCTCACACCACCACGGGAGCAGGTGGGCTGGGGGGTTCTGTAGAGTGGAGGGTAGAGTGGCTGTGCTCAGCTGGGCAACGTGAACTCTCAGACCAAGGGGAACAGCAAAACCGAACCGTGTATCCAGATTTCTTTCTTCCCTTGCAGTGGGTCTCCAGGGGCCTGGCCTTGCACGGAGCTGTCCTTGCATGGAGGAGGGTTGGGGCTGCAGACCCGGAGGAGAAAATCAGCGTTCAGAATGGAACAGGCAGAGCAGGAAGAACAGGAAGGGACGGCAGAAAGGAGGAAAAGTCCCGCAGTAACGGCTGCACGCGGGGACAGCAGCATGAGTGGGGACCGGGCGGGAAGGTGGAGACTCGGGAGCTCTGGGAGGTGCAGGCCCTCAGCAGGGCCCACTGGCCTTGCCTCTGGCGGAGAGGGAGCGGGAGGCCAACTCAGCACAACAAATCCAGGGTTCCCGCGCCAGGCACGGAGCTTAGAGAGCTGCCAAGACAGAAGGGCAGCCAGAAGCTGGTGTCGGGGTCATGATCTAGAGTGAGCAAGACGAGACCACGCTCAGATGAGGCCCAGTAGCGAGTGCAAGTGCAGGGTGGAGGGAGAGCCTTGCCTGCGTGGTCTCGGCTTGCGTTACTAAGTCAGCCGGCGCAAGACCAGTGGGTGGGTCAGGTGGGTGACCGAGAGGGCCGGGGCTGCAAGCGGTGCTGTTAGCTCAGTGTGGAGTCATGGCCAGAGAGCGGCAGAGGCTCCGGAGAATCTCATCCCCCTCGTGGGAAGAAGAAACACAAACCACGGGGCCTGCAGCCCTCGCATCTGTTGCTCCCCAGTGGTTCATGGGGTGCAGTATCTGCCTGTGGGGAATGAGCCATCTTTAAGGACCACAAGGCAAAGGCAGGATTTCATTCTCTTGCCTGGAGCTCTAGGGGCCAGACTGAGGTCCTGCAGGGGGAGAATTCGGACGTTTAGTTGACATTTTCTGGAAGCCTGTTTAGTCCCTGTGATCCAGGCTAAGCCCTGGGGATGCTACTGATGCTGTAAGAAAAATGGCTGAGGACTGAGGATGCAAGCCTGGCGGCTAGAGCATTCGTTTCCGTAGCTGAATTGAGCATTTTCAGATTTTCCTGCTTCGGTTATTTTGCTGTTAGGATTTTTTTTAACCTTATTTTTTCTCCTTTGTCAGTAGGAAAATGTGTGTTTCACATTTTTCTTGAATGTCTTCTTCTCTTTCCCCCAAGGGCAGGGGTGGATCTGGTTTTGTGGGGCCCAAAGCTTAACAAGTTGGGAGGGTCCTCTTTACAAAAAAGAATATAAAAATTTGAACATAAAATTAGCTACAGAAGTGATGATATTCATTTGGAGAAAAGAAGCCGCAATATATTACAAATTTTTAAAAGCTGTCAAATGTAAAACATCACAAGACCTAGAGAAACATCATATTGTTTTTATTAATTAGCCGTCTGACTCTAATAGCTATTTTCCTACATGTTTGACTGCATGCTCTGATCACCTCTTCCTATAGCAACAATTTTTAAATTTTATTTTTAGAGGGAGGGGGAGGGCGAGAGAGAAACATTGATCGGTTGCGCCCCAACCGGGACTGAGGATCAAACCCACAACCTAGGTATGTGCCCTGATGGGCATCGAGCCCGCAGCCTTTGGGCGGACAGGCTGCGCTCCCGCCAGCTGAGCCACGCAGGCGGGGCGGGCGGGCTGCTTTTAACTTGCAGCACAAGCACAGAAGAGAAGCCTCCGAGGCTCCTTTGCCAGCAGGAAACGAACATTTTGCAGAAACGTTTGTTCCAGTGAGAATGAACTAAAGCAGCTGGCTCCTCATTCCTGTTCCGCAGGACCCCAGCTCGGACCCTGAAAGGGGGAAAGCATTTTCCATTTAAGAACCTCCAGACGGAAGAATCCAGAACCCCTTCAGTCAGTCAGTCAGTCGCGCAGGGACTGTCTGTTTAGCACTGACAGGTGCCCTGGTGCGGGGCTGGGCTGGGCAGATAGGAGGCAGCCTGTCTGGGCGAAAGCACGGAAACAGTCCCAGCTGGTGGCGAGAACCGAGGGGTCACACGCGCTGGTGTCCTCGGCCAGCTCTGGCTCCCCACACGTTTTGTTTGGCTTGAACAGTGTTGTGCTCCATTCATTTTTAAAATTGTGAAATAGTTGCCAACATATAAAGATTTGGAAAATGTATGCACACCCACGAACACTCCCTCCCTACACATTTACAACCCAGTTTCCAAAGTCTCTAAAAACTCAGGCGAGCTAGGGACACTGGGCCCTTGGTCCCCCCGAGCTGTGGGCACATGCCTAGGCGTTCTGTGGTCCCCACCACTGACGGGGGAAGTCTCAGGGCAGTCACGGTCGCCTGGTCACCAGCCAGCCCATGTGCTCCTTTGACTTGACGACTATGGTAACTTTATAGCCACGTTAATAGAAATACAGTGCCGGCCTCAGATGCGAGCAACACATGCAACATAGTTTCCAGCAGCCATTTTTACAAAGGAGAAATAAACAGATAAATTTAATGTATTTTATTTAACCCAATATGTCAAAAATATGATGCAACCAATATAAACATTATTAGTGAGCTATTTACATCATCCATACTAAGTCTTCAGGGCCCAGTTTTATTCTGACAGCACGTGTCAAGTCAGATTTCCCGTTTCAGGTGGGCGCAGGCCCCAACGGCGCAGGGTTATGCCTGGTACATGGTGGAGGGATGCATGGTGGGAGGTGAGGTTGGAGGCGAGGGGACGGATCTTGGGTGACCCTATAAAGCAGGTGCTTCTGGTACCTCCTTCTGTTGACAGCTGGAAGGCACTGGAATCCTGTTTGGGAGCTTCAGCCCAGAGTTATACAACTCCTCCATCCTATCTCACCCTCCTCCTGCCGCATTTTAAATCCATTTACTCTTGGACTGTCTCAAATGTATACGAGCAGGAGCTTCTAGAGGTTTCCGAACTGTTTCCTTTTGAGTGTGGGGCTCCAAGCAGGGAGCTCAGAGGAATGGTGGGTGGGAGCTGGACCTGGGCTCCGTCCCAGCAGCAGCAGGGGCAGCTCCACCAGCTTTCCATGTGAGGTGTGTGCGAGACTATATTTATAGAAAGAGCTCTACTGTTATGTTAGCTTTTTACTGTTCAAAAAACACTCTTTTATGGTATAATTCTCCAAAATATATAAAATAGTCTCTTCCATGTTGGCTGTTTAAATACTTGGTGTGTTTCCATCGCCTTCATACATCTTTTATGGACCCTTTATTCCCTTTAATGCCTTTATTCTGGGTGGCCCAATATAAATTGGGTACCAAGTGTGGTCATATTATGCTAAGAGAGGCCTTTAAAGTCCTGTCACATGTAATGCTTCAGACCTAGAAGGCTATTTGTTACCAAGTATCTTCACAAAGCTGACATCAATGAGGAACTATGGATCCGATTGTATAAATATAAGCTTTTAAAATAACTGTTAAGCCCCATTTTTTATTAAATAAATGTGAACAGTAGTCTTTTGTAGAAACAGATTTTCTACGAGGAGGAAATGGACTGTGAAGAAAGAATTGGCTCTAAACCTTCTAACCAAACTGACCAAGTTTACCCACTCCCTCCCCAAAACCACAGTAAGCTGATCCCCTAGCAAAAGGAAAGAAGGCTCTCCATTTTTGTGGCTTGTATGGAATAAGAACGTCCCCGCCTCTAGACTGACCATCTCTGCCTTTACTGGGCTCTGTGGCGAGAGGGGGGCTGCAGAGGAATCGCCCCTGCACTGCCGCAGGTGGGCTTTGGGAGAATTGATCTGCCTACGATGCTGAGTTGTCTGGTCTCCTTTCTTCCTCTGCTCCTCACAGCCTTTCTTTTTATTTTAGTTGGTAATTGATTATTACTTACCTGTCAATCAACTGGAACATTTTATGATGTTTGTAAACATAGCTTTATAGCACCAGGTGGCTTAACAGATTCTTTCAATATGAACCTGATGTGTCCAGGCAGAGCCGGGGCAGAAACCCAGCCGAACCCAGAAGTACTTGCAAAGGAATTCCCAGGGCATGTTCTGTCCACTTTCTCAGTATCCCTCACACTCTTCTAAAGGGCCAAAGGGAAGCCAGATGTGTCCATGAAGTAGCAATGGCTAATGTAACAAGGCTGGGGTGGGAGAGCATGCTTGGGGACTCTGGGTGGGACAGCGCTGTGCCCCCACACGGTATTGGGTCATGCATTCCCTGCAGTGTACTGAGTGAGGAGCTCATTCATTCAGGGGCGGGCACACAGGGCATCCTCCAGAAAGGGGAGCTGAGGCCAGGAAATCTATTCTAGGGAGAAACATGGGAGACCACAGGGTGGTGTCACACCCCATCACACCCACGGGCAAGTCCAACTCTGACTCCACCCCTCGCTCTTGTACAAGGACGTGCAGAGGGATGCAGGGAAGGATGATGCTGTTATAGACATGTATTTACATCAGTTCTGACAGAATTAAAAAAGTAAATCATTTGCAAACTTTGGTACCCGAATATCAACCTATCACATTCCTCAGAAATGATCCCAGCAAGGAATAAATACAAGGGCCAAACCGACTCCAAGCATCCCAGCAGGAAAAGATGGCACATTAACTGGGGACAGTTAAGGAAAGTTTAATACTGTGAAGTACAGTTTCTACGAAATGCCTATCACTTGCCCAAGTCATAAAATTGTTAAGTCAAACCATGGTAAGTCGGTGACTGCCTGTATTACAAATTACAGAGGAACCAATATCTTATGGTACTGGCATAAAAATGGACATACAGACCAATAGAACAGAACTGAAAACCCAGGGATAAACCCATGCATATATGGTCAAGTGGTATTTTATAAGGGAGCCAATGGGAAAGGGTAGTCTTGTCAATGAATGTTAGGAAAACTGGATATGTTCATGCAAAAGAATGAAGTTGGATCCCTATTTTACACCATGCACAAAAATTAACTTGCAGTGGATTAAGGACTTGAACATAAGACGCAGATGGTGAAACTCCTAGAAGACAACACAGAAAAAGCTCCCTCACATAAGTCTTGGCAATGATTTTTTAGATATGGCACCGAAAGCACAGGCAGCAAGAGCAAAAATCAACAAGTGGGACCACAGCAAACGAAGAAGCTCGACACAGCAAAACAGTCAACAAAATGAAAAGGCCACGTACGGAAGGAGAAAGCATTTGCAAGCCCCGTGTCTGATAAGGGATTAACATCCAAACATACCGGAAACTCATACACTCAATAGCAAAAACCAAATAATCTAATTAAAAAATGAGCAAAGAACCTGAATAGACATGTTTCCAAAGCAGACATGCCAGTGGTCAGCAAGTACATGAAAAGCTGTTCAGCATCACTAGTCATAGGGAAATGCCAATGAAAACCATAGTGAGACGTCCCCTCACATCTGCTAGAATGGCTGTCATAAAAACACAAGATGACAAATGCTAGCGAGGGTGTGGAGAAAGGGGACCCTCGTGCACCGTTGGTGGGAATGGAAATTGGTACAGTCATTACTGAAAACAGCATGGAGTTTCTTAAAAAAACCCAATAAACCAATTAACAGAACTACCACGGGATCCAGCAATCCCACTCTGGGCATTATATATGAAGAAAACAAAATCCGTCTCTGGAGGGGATACCTGCACCCACATACTCCTGGCAGCACTGTTCACATCAGCCCAGGTACAGAAGCAAGCTAAGTGTCCACTGACAGGTGACTGGGTGAAGAAGGTGTGAGACACATGCACGCTGCACACGTGGAATATTATTCAGCCACGGGAAGGAAGAAAACCCTGCCGTGTGTGACAAGGTGGATGGACAGAGAAAGGAAAATACTGTATGATCTCACATGTGAAATATTAAAAAACCAAAACGTAGAAACAGTAGAAAGACAGTTGCCAGGCGCTAGGTGGTGGCAACTAACTGTCTGGGATGTTGGTGAAAGGGCACAAACTTCCAGTTAGGTAAGGTAAATAAGCCCTGGGGATGCCATGCACAACACGATGGCTGTGGCTAACAATATTATATTGTGTGCTTGAAAGTTGCTAAGAGACTAAATCTTAAATGTTCTTCCACTGTCACCACAATAAAAAAATGGTAATTATGTGAGGTGATAGATTATAACAACCTTATAGTGGTAACCACTTTGTAATATAGACGAGTGTCAAAGCATCACACTGTGCACCTTAAACTTACACAGTGTAATCTGTCAGTTACACCCCAATAAATCGGGGGGGAAAGAATGGTGTGGCGCCGACTTGTGGATTAGTTATCAGGGCGAGAGGCATTTAAGTGGGGTTAAGACGATTATTGCTACGGCTGAAATTGGGGCAGTATTTAAGATCCCAAGGCTTCAGGGACCCAGAGGTGTGTTTAGAAGGTTGAGCAACCCAAATGCTAGCAGGTGGGGATCTCAGTGGGGCCTTGAGGGTTCACATCACAGCCAGCGGGAGCATGAACAGGCCTCTCTGTGGGCTGAACTACAAGCTTTACATCTCAGCGGAGGGCGAGTTGAAAGCCTGTTGATAAAATCCTGACACCAATGTGGACCATAATAGATGGGGCAGGCCGAGTAACGAAGGCAAAGACTCCTGTGCCTGAACTTGAAAAGCATATTCTGGGTATATAAACATACAAAATACACATGTTTATAGGGCTGCAAAAATGACAATAATTTATCCATTTTTCCTGAGGACTTAAGAAAATAAATGGGCCATCTCTCAGACTCATTGTTTTTGGTAAAGTAACATAGATGTGCACAGATAAATATACAAGTGTTTGCAGCAATCTGAGGTTTGCCAAGATAGTTTAACTCTGTAAAAACTCTATAAAACTCTGTAAAACTGGTGGTTCTGCCTCAAGGGCACCATATTTACCCTGGGATGGGGTCTCTACAGAAATGCACTGGGTGGGGAGGCGTATTGTTCAATAGGAGGACCGCCACCCATCCGGCCTGGCTGAGGCGTGTCAGTCCTTCCCGAAGCCGGGACCTGGACCCGCGAAGCCCTCCCACGCGTGATTTTCTTAACAGCTCCCGGGTTTGGAGATGCCGCTTAGGCAGCGTGAGAGAGCTGGTTTGACCCGATTTTCCCACAGTGAGGGAAGAGTTCCTTGGGACTCGTGTGGCCCTGCAGGGAATGTCTGTTTCTCTGCTCGTTCACTTTCTGTGGGTGTATCCAGCATCACCTTCTCCTCCGAACCCGTGAGGAACTTGCCTCTGGTCGTTTTCCTCCGTCGGCATCGGCATCGGCATCGGCATCCCCAGCTCGGGCAGATAGACAGGACGGGGAGTTTGAGGCCAGCCTCATTCTGGAGTCTGGGATCCCACTGTACCAGGAGGCAGAAAGGACCGGGCCCCAGAGGAGGTTTGGCTTAACTGCCTGATGCTGCCGCTAGAAGCATCGGCCACACCAGGCCTTGCCTCCCGACGGGGCGGGCCCGGGACTCCCGCTGCTGTCCTCGGAGACCGTCAGGATGAGGACTCCCGCACGCAGGGGTGAGGACAACTTGGGACGCCCCTGGCTTCTCCCGGCCTGGGGCCCGAGTCTCCAGGAAGGAGGGAGCCCAGGCATCTGGGGGGGCTCTGGGTGGGCTCGGGCTGTATTCTCTCTTTGTGCACAGAAATCGGAGGTCTGATAGAGTGTTCGCTTCTCCTGAGGGACCCAGAATTGCCTTGTCTGGCTTCAGCCCTTTAAAAGAGCCACCGCTACAGGGACGATTGAACAGTCTGATCTGAACCTTGGATAAAAGGCTCTGGAATAAAGCTGATGCCCATTAGGGGTCTCTCTTAAGGCAGCTCTTCTCCCTGGTCCACTTATTTTTGGAAGATTTGCTGTCCTCCCTGATTCTGTCCCTGCTGGTCGGCCAGGCTGCCGTCTCTGTCCCTGGGCGACAGCCTCTCGTGGACACAGTGCCCTCCATGTAGCAGCTCACCCAGGGTGGCCTCACTGGTCTGTTCAGCTCTTTTGGATACTTTCAACCTAACAGCTTCCGAGTAGGGCTGAGTCCACCCTTGACTGGCAGGGTGTCATTGAACCAACCACAATGAAGAACGAAAAATCCATTGCCCTTTCCTACAGGATCCCTCTCAAGAATGTGAACACTGGTTTCTCTGTCAGTTAACTTAAAATACATATCTTTTCACATTACAAAGAAATTGTTGTTTATTTTCCCATAAGGGAGAAACTAGATAGTTCATACTCCTGAACGTTACTGGGTAAAGGTGTGCCAAAGCGGAGGGCACTCAGTACGTCCCTCTCAGTGACTTCTCTGGGCATCTTCCGAGTCATCCTGCTGAAACTCCGAGAGCTCATTCCCGAGGAAGCTTGTGCAGGGATGGTACTGCCTTTAAACTTCCCTTGAGGCTGTTCTACGTTAATACAGCCATCCATGGAGCAAAGCGCTTTCTTCTAAGAAGTTTCCATTTAGTGAGTGAGGGGGGAAAAGACATTTGATAACTGCTAGTCTGATTCCCATGAGGTCTAAACCCATGACCTCAAATGTCCTTCTTATCTCACATGGTCTCTTTGTTCTGTTTTGTTAAAAAATGAAGGTTTGTGTTAATGAGCTTCCAATCGTGGCAAAGTTGCGTGAACAGTAGGGATATAGAAATGGCTTTGGTTCACAGGTTCTTAAGTAACTCATAAGAGTAACTCATGGGAGTTCGCAGTTATAAAGCCCCAACCTGGTGCCGAAGACCACAGCCCTCCCTCAACCTGCCCTCCCCCAACCCTGTCTCCCCACCACCCTGGGAGGAGGTATTGTTTCTTTTGCTCTACAGATGAGGTATCTGAGAGGCTCAGAGCAGATAAATAAAGCCTCGGGTTGGACAGCTGGTGAGTGGCAGCCACCAGGTGTGTTTCCTTCTTGGTGCCAGACCCCAAAGCTTGTGTCCTTACCCCTCTCCTTGTAGGTTTAAGCCACAAGTAAGCAAGAAGCAGCCCCCAGCCTCACACCACAGCGTCTTTGTGCCATATGAAGGGATTAACGTGACAACCTGGAGTTGGCCAGTCCCAAGGGCGCTACTCACAAAAATAACCCCAAACGAGGGAGCAAAAGTGTTAAAGGGAAGTACATCTGCCTAACTCCCAGCAGAGCCGCGCTGCTCCGAGAGGGTTTTCATAGTGACTATTAAGATTCCTGTTTGAAACCCAATACGCTTGACAAATGGTACTGGCTTCAGGCCTCTCCCGAGTTTCCACATGGCTGGGTACTTACGCTGCAGTGACAATTTAGGGATTTTGTCTTGTTCCAAGTGCACTGTAACGTGGAAAGTTTGCTGGGCCCTCCCTCTCACCCCCCACCCCCACTACCTCCCTTGTGTTTTCAGTCCCTGGCCCAGGACACAGCTGCAGGAGTTCACTGGCACCAAAGCAAGGCGGGCGTCTCGTTTGTGTTCAGCCGTGGGGAGAACCCCGGGACTGGGGACACGTGGCCGAGCGCAGTGGCTCTGCTGGCCTTCTGCACACTGTTTCAGGCCTTCGCTCTCTTTCCTGGGGAGTTCAGTTCACACGCACAAGGACTGCCCATTGCTAAGCTTGGATTCGAAGGAAGGTAAAAACAAGCTTGCATGCCAGCCAGTCCACTCTCTAGCACTCGGTGAGGGGAAAATCTATTCCCTGAGGCTTCAGGCAAGAATGTGCCTTCGGGCTAAAGTGCAGATGCCCCAGGAGGGGTTACGAGGATTTGCTTTTAATAAAAATTGCTGAAACTTGCCCGGCTGGGCGTGGCCCAGCGGTTGAGCGTCGACCTAGGGTACAGGTGATCGGGGTTGGATTCCCGGTCAGGGCACATGCCCAGGTTGTGGGCTCGATCAACGACTCTCTCATCATTGATGTTTCTGTCTCTCTCTCTCCCTCTCCTTTCCTCTCTCGGAAATCAATAAAGATATATTTAAAAAAAAAAAAAAATTGCTGAAACTTTGTTCTAAAACTCAGGTACGTTTGTGAGGCTTCGCTTTTAACCTGCCTGTTTACAATAAGCCCACCTCGCCTTTCTCAGGGTGAGCAGCCGGCTTCTCAAGCCCGAGCCCCAGTCTCCAGCCAAGAAAGAAAGCAAGCAAGCTGACATTTTCACAGACTTTAGGCTTTGAGTGGCTTTTTCGAACATGGACATTTTGTTCCTGTTATTGTCGTCAAGTTAAGATAAAAGCTGAGCTTCTGCGTCTCCTTAGTCACGAATTTCCTCAGCAGGTCCCCAGCGCGCAGCCTGTGCTCTGCCCCGGGGACACATGGACACCTGCCACCCTCGCCATGGCGCTGGCGCGGAGAAGGGAACAGGCGCTCGCAGGAGAGAAAGGCGGGTACAGCAGGGGAGCCCCAAGGAGCACGGTCTGCAGGGTGCGCACTGAGCTGCCAGCTGCCAGCCGCGCCCATCCCCTGTCCACGTGCAGCCCCTGCCACCAGGAGGCGGGGTCCGCTTCCCTCCCCGACTCGGCTGCCGGACACCGGCTTGGGCTTGACCACAGGGTGAGGCAGAAGTGACGACGCGCTGCCCCAGCCTGGCCTCGGGCTCCCAGCTCTCCTTTGCACCCTCTTTGAAGCCAGCTGCCAGCTTGGAAACCCGGGCAGGACCGTGAGCGGTGGGAGGTCACAGGTCACAGGGAAGGAGGGAGGCCACGTGGATGAGAACCGAGGCACCCAGCTGACGCCCTGGGAGGGAAGTGAAGCCGCCTCTCCTAAGTCCCGCCCAGGCCCCCGACGCCCCAGAGCGCGGGCAGCGGGACCGCTGTGGTTCGGGGGCCGAGCTCTGGGCGGTCTGTCGTAGAGCAAAGATAACCGAAGCGACACAGGTGGTGACCTCTGCAACACGGAGTGAAGAGAAAAGTCAGTTCTACTGCATCCCCGGGAGCGTGTCAGCGGCTGTGTGTATTGGGACAGGGAACCGCAGTTACTATCCCCGAGCTCCCAGCTCGAGACAGATGCACGTGCAGCCAAATGAACACCTGCGTGACGCTCTCCCACGCCAGGCGCTGGGCCCACACGCAACTCATTCAGGCCCCATGAAGAGCTTCTGAGGCCGGGGTGCTGTTACCAATGGGAAGACAGGCTCAGAGGCTTAAGGAGCTTGTCCCAGGTCCCACAGCCAGTAAGCGGCCACCATCCTTGGCCTCCAGGCCTCCAGCGCCAGCTTAGGCTTTCAGCCTCCACAGGTCTCTCTGCCTAAAGCTGGAGGGCAGGAGGAGCCCGGCTTTGGCCCCTAACTGTTAGAATCCTGTTGAGGGAAAGATTTTGCCTAATGAAGACACATTTGAAAACCATGGCCTGCCGAGATGATCAGCCAGGTGCTGGGCTTCTGCAATTGATTGGCTGTCCCCTCGGACCCCAGACCACTGGCTGCTGGACGTCCCTGAGCACACGGCCTCCTTTCCTCTCCCCCTTTCCTGCACCCATCCGGCCATTTCTAAAAGGCACAGGCCCAGGGATGCAGTCTGATCACCCGGTTGGTGTGGGACCCGCATGGAGGCAGGAGGCAGGGGACGAGGGTCTCTTCCAGTGATTTGATCTTTACATTTTGCACCAAACCAGAAAACAGCCGTGGCCAGAGTACAGCCCTGTTAGTATTTTGAAGTTTTATTCAGATTTTTCCAGGTAAAGGATTTTTAAAAATTTAAAACATCATTTAAAAGTTGTATTACATGCTTAGAAGTTTAATGTTTATTATTCGGGGACCCTATCCATAATGGTCTGTAAAGTTTAATAAAGTTTACTTCTGAGGATCATGCTGATTCCACGGAGTGAGGCACCCCACCCACATGCGCGTTCTCTGTATTTTATACCCAGTAGAGCCCCTGACTTGGCTGAGTGCAGTAGGCTTCTAAAGCTCTCATTTCTTCTTGTCGGTGATTGGGAGCAATTTCTGCGCCCTAGAGGAGGGTCCGGCGGGGGAACTGCGGTCCTGCCTCACGTGACCCAGGGTTGAGCAGCTCATCTTTTCTGAAGCTGGTCAGGAATCACACAGCGTCTGGGGAGCTGGGATCAGCTCTCACAGTCGCCCTGGCTCAGTCAGGCCTCCTTGAAAAACACACGAGAACCACCCCCTTCTCTTTTGGGCCCCTGCCTCCTTCCCTTTCTGTCCCTTCCCCACGGAGTTCCTGCTGCAGTGTGGTGTTGGTCCTGTTCTCCATGGGCTAAGGACCACTGGCTTTAGATCTTCACCACCATCTCTGTAGGGAACTGAGAAAAACAGACCTCGGATCGCCATGGGCCACACCCAGGCTGTGGAACGCTAGTCTTGGTCATCTGACCCTTTACCATATGAAATTACCCTCTGCACTCTCATATTTTTCTTCTAAAATGTACTTTAATACTAATATAGCTGCCTTAGTGTTTTTTTTCTGATTAATGTATGCCTGGTATGTCTTCTTCTAGATTTTTGCATGTAATTTAGTTGTGTCTTTACTACTTAAAGTGTTTCTTGTAGGCAGCATGTAGTTTGCCCTTGCCTTATCAGTCCCGGCAGCCCTGCCTTCGCATTGAGGCAACACCCCTCTGAACACTCAACCCGACGCCCCGGAGGGATGACCTGTCCCGCCTGGCTGCTGAAGCAGTGTCCTTACACACCCCCATCAATTCCAGCTACTCTTTCCTCCCGTCTTTTTGGAAGCTGCTTCTCCTTGCATCCTGTGTCCTTGCACGTGCACAAGCTGATCAGTTCTCCGCTGATGCTCTAGTGGACTCTGCAGATTACGAGGTTTCTCTCGCTGTGGAGTCCTCTTCTCACTAGTGTTTTCACCGTGAGCTCTCACTACCTTGGTCGCCCTGGACTTCAGTCCCCACATCTTTACTCAGGCTGGCTCCAAGCTCCACTGAGGTCCCCCTCCCTGTCCTACATCCTGAAGACTGTCAGGCAGTAAGTTGGGGCAATTATAGGCCTTACTTCATTTGTTTCCCATTTCTCAGGGATTGCTGTCTTTCATTTCCTGATTCCCAGAGTCTTGAAAAAAACAGTTTCCTATATTGTTTCTGTTTTATTAGTGGTTTGAGGTGGGTGGGTAAATCTGTCCCTGCTACTTGGTTGGAAGTGGACGTCCCAAGACAGGGAGAGCCCTTCCCTCTGGAGTGAGCAGAGCTGAGCCCAGAGGGCAGAGGTGAACCCAGGGGGTCTGATGAGTCTCCCACTATTCAGCTATGAAGAACAGTGTGCTCTTATTTTTTAAACAAGTCCAAAGTATTTACAAATTGAATTAGGCCACTTAGTAATTAGCTATTTCCATCTTTTCTTAGACTTTGTATGCTCTGTGATTTCCTTTTTCTGTGGAATTTAGAGATATAAAATCATGGGGAAATAAGTTATTATCATTTTAAATGTTTTTATTGATTTCAGAAAGAAGAAGGGGAGGGAGAGAGAGAGAGAAACATCAATGATGAGAGTCATTGATCGGCTGCCTTCTGCACACCCCCTATTGGGGGTCGAGCCGGAGACCTGGGTATGTGCCCTGATGGGGAATCAAACCGTGACCTCCTGGTTCATAGGTTGACAGCTCAATCACTGAGCCATGCCGGCCGGGTAATTTGTTTTTATACAATTCCCAACAAACTAACTAATAAATAAAACCTCAAGGGTATGTGGCAAACATTTGGGCCAGTTATGGGTGTATATTTTCACCTTATAATCAGGAGTCAAAACCACTACTTGTAGAACTGTGGTCACACCTCACACCAAAACACGTTCCATCATATAATTCTGAAGTGAGGGGACATAGCTCTGTGGTCAATTTTCTTTATAATAAGGACTACCCTCAAGTAGAAAAATATAGAAAGTTAAATCTTTCTGCAGGAATCATAAAAACTAGATTTGCTGCAGTTTCTCTCCCCGTTGAAGATGAGTGAAAATGTTTCATGATTTTGTAAGGACCCCGGCCACCAGCTGTGCTACAGGATCTCTCTCTTACCAGGGACGTGTCTGGTTACAGATGCTCAACAACCTTCTTGGAGAGGCCAGATGGATATTCCAGTGAGAGAATTCAGAAGATCAAGGAAGGAGGAGTCCAGGAAGTTGGAAATGAGGAGAATCTGTATTGCAAGAAGTGACAGGAAACTCGAAAAGCAATGACTGAACTGTCAGAGGACGCCCGAGCGTGTTGATGACAATGAGGCCCAGACCTCAATCTAACTCACTCCAGTTTCCTTTGTTGTTAGAAGTTAGATATGTAAACACACTGTCTCTAAGGGTGTTTTAACTGCTCAGAACATTTGTTTGATTTAATGAGGCACCGGAACCCAGACATCTTCCAACTCAGCCTTCTGCAGAGCACGCTCACTGATCTGGATCCCTCATTTCAGATCCAGATGGAAGAAAAAATCAGAGAGTGGGTGGGACCTCAGGGAGGTCTTTATCTGAGAGGGAAGGGACATCATTCCAGCAGGAAAACACTTCCTGTTGCCTAGCTGTTGATCAGTATCCAAGACAACCTTCCTTCCCTGCCCCACAAAATGCACCTAGAACTCTGCATTTGTAGAGGTCAGCTCTAGAGAGATATGGAACAGAGTTTTGGAAGGATGCTTTACCTTTAAATCTAAAAAACCCCACAAAAACATGAGTGGCTGAACATTAAAATAATCACAGGGAATTAAAAAGAATCTGTTTTGGGGTAGATTTTTGACTGCATTAGACCCTAGAAAAGCCTCTCTTCCTATCCCCTAGGGGGTGTTGGCAATGGCAGTGTGGGTTTTTCACCCTTCTGCACTAGCAGCTGGCTACCTTGAGCTGCTCTATGCTGGTAGTGGGGAATTGTGACCCATCTACCATTCTTTTGACATTGTTTCTGTAAATGCTGACCCTGACTAATATGTAGCTTGTAGATAAACAGCATGCTTGTATACGAATCCTAGGAACTAATTTCAGAAGATGCAGACTCCAACCTTCAGCCCTCCCAGTTCTGCAGATTTGCTGACCTTCAACCATAGGACCAGGATACGTAGAACCAGGCTGAGGAAGACCAGGGTGACACACTCGACCATCTCCCCCCACCCTCCGATATAATCTTGTATCCATGGAGTCAGAAATGGGGCAATGTCAAAAAGTAACACTTTTAAAGTAACTTATATTTTAATCATCTTAACAGCATCTATATACATGTGGAAAATAGTGCATGCAGTATTTGTTGTCCATATGAATTTATGGACCCCTTTGCCCTCTCCCCACCAAGGAGCCATTGCCCACACTTTGAGGACCACTGGTCTATTTAGCGCAATATTGATGGTACTACAAGGTGAAGTCTGGGAGGTCCTGAAGCCTTTGATGTTGACCTGATAGGCCTAATAAAGTCCTCTTGAATCAAAGATAACAAGGGAATTATATATCCTTTGAGCTGTTAATAAATAACAACTTGGTTTCCGGACAAAATATGAATGGAGATTACATTTCTAGAAGCGGAGTAGGCAGTCAGGCATGAGCAGAGCAGGAACGACGGGCCAGGGGCGGGCATCACAGCCGGGAGAGCCCAGGTGCCCAGCAGTGGGCAAAACTAAAGCCCCTGCGCGACCGCTCCCTGAAGCATTAACCCGGAGATGACACCTAGGCCTCGGCTGTGCTTCAGCCCCAGGCCCAGAGAGGCAGCAAAGTCAGACCGAGTGACGCCAGGCCGCCAGCAGGACCAGCTGCGCTGACTGAGGACCCCAGGCGCGGCCAGTCAGTGGAGACGTGACCCCGAGGAGACACACGAGGAAAGCCGGTGGATATTCCATAAAAGCCCTCAGGAGGGAGGCGCAGGGGGCTTTCCGGTGGGGTACGCCAGCACTGTTCCCCGGGGAGGCTCCCCAACCTCTCTTCCCCCCCCCCAAGGCGCGTATCTCTCTCTCCCCCCAAGCAACTAGGGACCTTTCTTTTGCTATAGCTTCTCTCCGGAGTCCATTTCTTCCACCTCTGTGACTTTCTAAATAAGCTTTCCCTTGTAATTGGAGTCTTGGCCCCGAGTTCTCTCTCAGCCGGGACTCCAGGGCTGCTGTGCTGAGCCCGGCTCGCGCCTGGTGCCGTTTCCCTGCTGACAGGATTCCGCTCAGTCCAAACCTGAGCCGGTCCAAGTTTACATCTGTCTAGACGGCGTTGGGCCCTTCTGCTAGTGCTGCCATCAGTATTTTTGCGTGGGAATTGCTCTGATGAAATAGGCTTTCCCAATTAAGTGTTTTTTAAAAGTCAAGGCATTTATTTTACTTTGTAAGCTTTGATAGCTCATACTTCAACAAGGAAAACATCAAGCACCATTATTCAAATGCCTGCACATCTCCATGAAAAAGTCACAGCACCCTTTTGTGTTGGTTGGTTTTATGGGTCGTAATAAGGGAATTTAAATGACTGGTATTTGCAATAAGCTGTCCTAGGCACTGTGGACAGACAAACCTTCCTGTCCCACAGAGCCCGAGCCAGGCCTACCTGTCCACACTTGTCATAAAGCCACCCACACTGCCAAGCCACTTCCAGCCACTTCCTCTGAGGTCAAAGAGGCCACCAGAGATCCTGACCTGGCTTCCAGGGAGGCAGGTCTGCCTCCCACAGCTTCGTTGGAAGGAAGTAGGGACTCTCGGTGGCTGTTAAGTGGCCTCAGGTGGACATGATCTTGGAAACACAATGAAGAGGCCCACTGGGGGAGGAAAACGCATCACTCTGTTCTCTCAGCCATTGTTTGGGAGGAGTAGGGAAGTAGATGACTGAAGTGGAAGGACAGGCATTTAGAATGGAAGGAGCTGAGAGGACTCAAAGCTAGGCAGAGAGGAGGGACGCTGGCGAGGAGAGGGGAGACCACCCCCACTCGTGATTGCCACGTGCGCACGGCCTCCCGTGGGAAGAGACCACCTGAGTCCACCGGAGGTGGGAACCTGGGCTTGATGGGATGGCACGTGGACCCCGGCCTGAGGCAGGGCCCGAGCAGACAGGATGGGGCGCGGGGCGCCTGTGCTCACCAGGATGTGGGGCTGGAGAAGACAAGTTAATGGGTTAAGGAAGAATCCAGTAAAACGAGAGGGATGCAGAGGCAATGACCCAAGTTAAAAAATAACCCAAGTTTTCCAAATCACGGACACACTTTCCACCTGTCTTAAATAAGCGAACTCTAATCTGGTGGTTACGACAGGCACCTGGAGTCCCTGGCATGGTCAGCCCACAGGTGTGGACAGAAAGCACAGGGCGGTGCTCTCTGCAGAGGGGACCCGTGCGGTGCTGCTTCACAGGGCCCTGAGGCTCCCGCCATCGCAGACTGTCCCTCTTGCACACAAGGGAGCCATCGGGCGCATCTGTCTTCCCTACAGTCCAGCCAGGCTCCTGCTCACAAAGCCCCCGTAGCCTCTGCCGCTGGGAAGGGCACCCAGTGATCAGGCCCCACCCTTCCTGCCGCAGCGCACACGTGTCTTCGCCCTCTCTGGCCGGCCCGGGGTCCTCTGGCCCAGGTGCCGCCTCCTGCGTCTGAGCAGGAGCCCCGGGCTGCCCTGCGCCGTGGCGCCTGCAGCCGGCAGCGGCTGGGCCGCGCAGTGAGCCGGCGACGGAAATTCAGCTGCCGAGCGAGGGACTCCAACACATGTTCCTCCTCGCCACAGTCTTGCGGAACTTCGCAGAGATGCACATCGCCCTTCTGCAGGCCGAGCCTTCTGACAGGACGCAGCCTGTCGCAGCTCTCGGCGTTCACGCTGCTCTTAATGGTTTGATCAGTTACCCAGCGCAGGATGTCCCTGTAACCCTCTCGTGGGCCACAGGCAGAGGGCCGGAGCAGGCCAGGGTTTCAGAAAAGGCCGTTGGCCACATCAGCCGGGGTTTCATGTAACTCGCCTCCTGTTCAGGGCCCCACTTAGCACATTTTCTCCTGTGTTCAGATTCTGATTTTTTTTTTTTTTTAAACCCTCACCCAAAGATATGTTTCCATTGATTCTTGAGAGGACAGGAGCGGAGGGGGAGCGGGGGAGAAACATTGATCAGTCGCCTTCTCTACACGTCCCAGTTGGGGACTGAATCCCTAACTGGGCCTGTTCCCTGACCAGGAATTGAACCCAAGACCCTTTGGTGCGTGGGATGACGCCCCAGCCAATTGAGTCACACTGGCTGGGGCAAGACCTTTCTTTATCCTGACACCTCATTGCTGTTTCCTACTGTATTGGGGTACATTTAAGTTCTGGCTTCACAAGGCAGCATTTCCATAAACCACCTTTCTAGCCTCTGTTCGTAAGTGGATCTCCAGCAGAGAGGGCTGCCCGCTTAGGCTGACGCCAATCCTGCAGGACAGGACGGAAGTGAGAGCGAGCAGAGTGACAGCCCCGGGTAACTGCACGAAGTTCTAGCAAATTCCAGAAATATTTTATAGGCTGCTGATCTCATGTTGTCTTTGGCCAAGGAGGCTGACTGTGCAATTACTTTTCTGTATTTCTCAGACTAAAACTCGGAGCTCTCGAGTGGTAAAGTCAATTTCTTTGTCTTGACCTTAACCCTTCAAAGTGAATCAAAAATAGAGAATAGGTCCAACATGCTTCAGAATCGATGGTGGGATTTCCCTGAAATTATAATTTTCTCACTTCTGTGCCCAAACAAAAACTTGACGGGGAATTTTGCTTTGGAGATGTAATGGGTCATATACAGTACGGGCTCTTCGAGGGCAAACTGACACACAATTATCCTTCTCTCTGGACACCTCAGAAAGTAGTTTTGGACTCTTCTCCTTTTAAAGATAGTTCTTGTAAAATAACTTCTAATGCTCATCAGCTCAAGTGAGGACTCCTGACGTTGGTTTCCAGTCCTGCTGGATGTTGGCTAAACTGCTTTCTCCTCATGTTCTTTTCTGCTACTTACTAGTGTCTGCGAGGCCCTGGGTCCCCTATGAACCGATCCAGTTTCTTCAGAAACCTAGAGTTTGCAAAATTAGTTGTGAAAGTTTATCCCAGAAGGGATGTTCAGAGGTCTCCTTAGCTGTTTATGAGGGAGCGATCAAAAAGCAGGATTCTGTTAATTGATTTAATTTGCCTTTTTACCTTGGGTGAATTCAATTTCAAATTGGCAGGACTGAGTCTTTAAGTGGGATGTAAGGCTCTCCAGCAGCCCCTAGCCAGGTCAAGGCCTAAGCAACTCGAGACCCTGAATGAAAGAACCAAATCACCAGGCACCTCTGACGCTACCCTAGAGCGCAAACTTTTATACATTTTTACTCATCAGATTTAAAGAAGGTAGACACACAGTAAGTTTCAGAGGCCCTGACTCTGATCTTGACAGCCCAGTGACGTGCGGGATCCAGTGAGTCTGTTTGTGGCTTCGTAAATACAGCCCTTGGAAGGTCTTTTGTTATTGAACTGGTGTCAAGAAGGAAATGTCAAAATACCCAAAACAGACTGAAGTTAAAAATCTGGCCTCCAGTTCATTAGAAGTTGATTCATTCCTCTGATTTTAAACACAGAGGTGACCTCACCCTGTCACATGCAATGGGAGCAGAGGCATATGAAAACAATCAGATGGGCTGCACAGAAGTTCCAAGGCCAGGACCCGTGAGTAAGCGGGTGCGGAGGTGAAGGGGCCTCGCTGAAGTAGAGGCCTGGCCCTCTGCTCCTCTGTTCACATTTCCCCCAGACCCAGGAGGTCCAGGGTTCGTCGTTGCCACCCATGCCCAGCATACTGCATCACATCAGATCGGGCTGATTTACATTCGTTAACATGTATAGAGTTGGAACAGTATTTAAAGAATCTCTTGTTTAGTTTTCAAAGGTTGTTCTTTAATTGCAAACGTTCTTGCAGAAATTCCAGAGGATTCCATAAGATTGGGGCGGAGGCTGAGGGGAAGACAGCGGGGGTCAGGGCCAGGCTCCAAGCCTCATCTCCAGCCAGACACCCAGACACATTGCATCTTATCTGTTATTTATATCAGGGTGTCAAATTCAGATCACTTTAAAAAATGCTTTAAAACACTCCCTAACCCATGGCGAAGCTCAAATGTACAGAAGGGTTGATAATTGCCCAAGATCACATAATTAATCACTGGAAAAGTACAATGGAATCTTGCTCCTCTCAGTCTCAATACGCTTTGCAGATTTTGAAATTTCAATCTCAATTTCAGGTTTCAAAACTCTCATTAATCTCTCAAATGCTTTTCTGTAGTCGTGTATAAATTCATGCTGTGAGTCGACTGGAAAAAATTCAGGAAAGATTCATTTTGTTCTAATTCATTCTCCACCAACAAATCCTTGTAATTACCAAGCTACTCTGTTTTCTTAAGCACAGAGCCTGTAGGCACAGACACAGGTGAAATTCTCTAATTTGGAATCCATCTGACTTTTTATGTAACTTATTCCAGGCTTGGGTAAGCGGCTTACGTAACATACCAATGCTGATCGATTGCTAGTGACTGGCTGAGAAAATTCCTGGGACACCACTGGCCAGAGCCAATGCAGCAGTGGTCAGCAATGTCTGCCGTGGATGTGGAATGAGAGTGTGGTGTGATTGCTCATCTGTCAGTCCTGGCCTCTCCTAAGGACACGCTTTGGCTTATAAATTATCTTAGAATTTCCCCTTCCCAATTAGACTAGGAGTTCTCAAATTCAGGGGCTGCAACTGAAGTGCCTAGCAAGTCGCTCGATATAAATGTAGGTCTTAATAAATATCAATAAGCCTGATGGAATTGAGCTGAGTTGAACTAAATCAAATTGACTTAAATAGTTTATCTTCAACAGAACAAACACTCAACGGGGAACACACATCGACTCAGAGGCCAAAAATATTTGTAGCAATACTTAAAAATCATTCTAGATTTTATTTGAGACTATGTCCCAGCAAGTTACTTTAAATCGGCACAGAGTTTCCAAAAAATTTTTGTCTGTAGGGTATCAAAGCACAGGGTCTTGGAACAAAATGAAATCTAAACAAATGAAATGTATTTTGTGGTGGTGCTGTCCTTGGCTGCTGAGTTATCAGAAGTCATGAGAAACTGGGAGTGTGGATGTTGAGAGACTAATTCTCAGACACTTTTAAAAGGATGGCTAGAAACAGGATGGTTGAAAGGATGGAATGAATTGGATCAGAGAAAGGAGCGGACACCACAGATTTGCAGGCATCACGAGGATGGGATTTCTCTTCCCAAGATGTTATTTTTGAGCTGCCTTCCCAGAGGCCTTTGCCTCTCAGCTCTCCTCAGGAGCTTCCTACTCTGCACAAAGCAGAGAGTAGACTGAGTCAGCTCTGGCTGCTCGAACAGAATACCACAGGCCGGGGCCCTTAAACAGACCTTCATTTCCCACAGTTCTGGAGTCTGGAAGTCGGAGACAAGGGTGCCAGTGTGTCGGGTCCTGGTGAGACCCTTCTCCTGGTTTGCGGCCAGCCACCTTCTGGCTGTGTCCCCACATGGCAGGGGAGGGAGAGAGCAAGCCCTCTGGTGTCTGTTCTCAGAAGGGCTCCACCTTTACAACCTAATCACCTTCCGAAGGCCCCATCGCCTGACACACTCACATTGGGATTAGGGTTTCAACATGTAAATTCTGGGGGCACACACATTCAGTCCATTGCAGTGTGAGAAGAGGGCTGGGTCTAGGCTGGCCTTGGGGCAGTCTAGCCTTGCTTGACTCCTGAAGAGCAGAAGTGGTGAGGTTGCAGAGGTGGGAGGAACCTGGGAGGGTGCAGTGTCCCCTCCTCCTTTTGTGGGGCTGACACCCTAAAGCACCCCCCTGGGCCGACCCCTGCCTGGTGAGTGACAGGCCGAGGCCTGCTGGCCTGCTCTGACGTGCAGATCTGTTAAGTTTGCTTTGCTGGATTTTAGCATGGGTTTCGAGTATACAATGTCTCTAGGAAGTCTTATCTGATCCCCATAGATATAAATCTCAGTCCACCATGTGAGAAAAATGTAACTTGATTTTCAGCCTCATTGCCCTGACTCCACTTGGTGGCATCAACTGAGTGTTCCTTTCTCTGGGGTTGTGGCTGAATTCTGTGGGGCGTACATTAAACCAAGACATCGTGCACTTGGGAGGGGGACAGGGACACAGTAGCCTCAATGCTGTCTGTCCAAGCAGGCGTCCACTGAGATCTCTCCTCCCATCGGGTCTGTGGTTATCAGTCCATGTAGGTCCTGTCCACCTGGCCCCTTGCACACCCAGGGACTCAGCTGCTACTTCCATCCCTCCCTGGGTTCAGGACAGTTTTGCTCCTGGCTTGGGAACCTTGCTGAGACTTAACTGTCTGCCCGGACTTGCTGGTCCCTCCCCAAGATCTGGCCATTTGGACAGGGTTCTAGAGGGGCCACTACATAGAACCCCCATCTCTGTAACAGAAGAGCCTTGGACCCTATGGACACCTTTCTGCAATGGTCATGCCAACCTTACACCATCCCACTGACAGGCCCAGGTCGACACCTAGAGCCATAGACCCAACTCAGAATGAGCGCATCGACGCCAGCACCTCCTCTCTGCTGCCCTTTTCATCTGCAGCCTCCCCCATCTCTACAGAGATCCCTGGCGCTTTATTACATCTGAATTTTCTCCTGCCTCCAAAAGAGACGAGACTTCGGAGTCGATGAGGCTTAAGATTTTCCTCACTGCGCCTCCGTTCGTAAGGCCCTGTGTCCCACTTAGCTCTGTGGCCGACGGGCCCTGGCATCTGGGCAGCAAGGAGACGAGCGGTCGGAGGCTCTGGGCATGTGAGGTGCTTGGTACCTTTAACAAGCAAAGGGCTTTGTGTCTTGTAGAAGTGAAAGTTAGCAGTCCGTTTTTATTTCAAGTCTGGCAACAGACTTTGATTTTTTTGAAATGAGAAAACAAAAAGCAGAGACTGTTTTTAAAAATCCTCTTTTTAAATAGGTCTTTCCACATTCCTGCTCCATGTGCAGCCTGCATACAATTACATGCACAGTTACAGCGCTCAGTCCACAACAGTTCCCACACGTCCGTAAGCAGCCACCATTAAATACAGTGCCTAGAAAATTCTCCCGGTGCCCAGGCCCTGCTGCGCGCGGGTTTACAATGTCGAAAAACGTTACACAAGCAGCGTTCACTCAGGGTTTTCTCCAAAGACACTGATTAATGAAGTTGACTTTCCTATAGAAACAGGCATATATAACTTTATAATTCCTGTTTTACATACATAGACCTTATTTCCACATTTAAGAAATCATTTTATGATGGTATCAAGATTCAGGTGGCTTTCTTTAAGGGGGTTCCATCTGCAGAATTCGATGACATTTGGAAATGTCTAGGAGCATCTTGGTGGCTTTTGAAGGGAATGAATCTAGAGATGTTGACTTGCACCGGTTATCATAGCAAACACCGAGGAAGTATGAATCTTTCATAAGCTGAGGGCCACCCGTATCGGCCTGGATCAGAAGCCACAGAAAATTAGTGAGTTTAGGATTTCAGACTGAATTCAGATGTTATTCCTCGATTTAAAAATGTGGCTTTTGCTTTCTCCACAAGGAAGTCTTCTTGGCTCCACCTGAATGGGATTTTAGTCGATGAGACGTAGATGGATCATCCATGTAGAGATCAAGTTTCTAATAATAGGTGGATGGCATTCAAATTACAGAAAAGGAGCTGTGTAAATGCACTTGAATTTTAATCTGACTCAAAGCACATGAACAACAGTCCTGAGTGATTAATGAGCCCATAACAATCTAAGGGGTTCACCCACCATAACGTGGCAAGTGACACGGGAACCCGCACGTACTTATGAACACGTGGTTGGCTGTCCGAGACCAGAGACCTGCGGGTAGACTATTGCTCACCAGGCGGTGGCTGCAAGTTATCGAATATTGACTACACGCAAGGCCCTGTCTCAGCCCTTGAACAAATTCGCTTGCTTGCTCAGTGCTCGCAGTGGTCTCCTGAGTGATTCCTCGCTCGCACCCCTTCCTGCTGAGCAGCTCCGGGGGTTACTCGGCCCCCCTGCCTCGGGCTTGGCGCAGGCACAGGGCCCGGCGCAGCCCTGGAGCTCCCTCAGCAGGTGCCGACACCGTCGGGGCCCTCGGCGCGCACGCCCGGACCTCCCCGAGCCCCTTTCCTGATGGGTAAGTTTACATGTCAGCGCGACTGGGCTCTTGGCTGACGTCATATTTGGTGGTGAAAGGCCAAACGCTTTCCTCCTAGAATCAGGAACAGGGTGAAGCGCCTCTTTCATCACTGCAGAGGGGCCTACCCAGAGAGAGGCCAGAGAGGAGGCAGGCAGGCCGAAGGGAGGATCGGCACTGTCCTTCTCCACGGGCTACTGGAATCCTGCAGTATTTGTCCTGTGACTGGCTGGACAAGGACAGTCGGGACAAGGCGAAACCAGAGACAGAAAACAGATCAGTGGGTGACAGGCTGGGGTGGGGAAAGAGGAACTTGGGGGGCGGTGGAACTGTTTAATTAGAGTGATGCTTACATGATAAATTTGTCAAAATTTAGAAGTCGACACTAAATTTTTAAAATAAAAACATGTATGTACACATGCAATGGAATATTATCCCGCCCTTAAAAAGAAAAATCCTGCCAATTATGACAGCATGGATGAACCCAGAGGACACTGTGCTAAGTAATAAGCCGGTCACAGGACAAATGTTGCGGGACTCCACTTCTCTGGAATCTGGAACAAACTCTTGGAGCAGCGAGGAGGATGGAGGCTGCCGGGGTGCGGAGGGGCAATGCAGAGGTGTTGGTCTGTTATGCGAGATGAGACCGTCCCAGAGGTCCGCTCTGCACAGACCTGCAGCTAATCCTGGGGTGTGGGCAGACTTGCTGAGGGCAGATCCTGTGGTGTTCTTATCACACGCATGCAGAATGGTAAAGGCTGGGAAGAGACTGTTGAAGGTGATGGGTGTGTTCCTGGTGCAGACTGTGGTGATGGTTTCACAGGTGTAGACTCATCTCTGAACTCGCCACATAGTATAATTAATTATAGCCTTTTGTATGCCAGTCATGCCTCAATAAAGTGGTTTTTTAAAAATCAAATAAGGAAACCCCCCCACAAAGAATGAAGCTGTCCTGGCACCTGGGCAGGACTTACTAAGGTTGCCGGCTATGAATGTGTAAACGTGGGCGCATTAATAATACCTACGTTGTATTTGAACTGTGACCCAGGACACAGCCATTTTCCACTCAATTACAAACGACTGCAGAAATAGCCCGATTACAGAGAAAGCCCTGAATTTACACCGAGGATCAACTGACTGGTCAACAAGTTGCATACCTCTCAGACCACCATCTGTTTCTCGTTAACTAGAACATTCCCAGAGGACAAACAGCGTTTTCTGATTCAGCATCAAACACAGAGCGGAGTTGTGGTCACCAAGCAAATATTTCCAATACAACAGGCAACCAGATATGTGAGAGGCGGTTAGACAGCCCCAGAGGAGCTGCACGTCAGTGGGACTAGAAAAAGGGAGATGACAGCCACAAATACACATGCCGGGCCTGTCACTTAGGTAGTACTTCCCCAAGCTTTAGGCAGGTCCAGCTTTTCCTGTGCTGTTCAGGGTAGACTGTGGGCTCTGAGGTGGACACTCCCTGGCACGTGTGGCCACTGAAAGTTTGTGGGAGTAAAGAAAGGATGGATAAGTGCCCAGCCACGAAGAGAGCCTGACGTTGCTTCTGAACATCCCCACGCGCTGAGGGCCGGAGCTGGCTGCACCCACTCTCCCCATGTCCCCTGAGTCTAAGTCGGAGCCCACAGGTGCTGAGCCAGGCCGGGCACGTGGCGCGGGGAGCTCCGCACACGCACCTTCATCCCAGAATCTCGAGTGTTTTCCAGAGCAGGACTAGTTCCCACTCCCAACTTTCAGACCCATCTTTGACACCAGCACCGCGTCCCCCGAATTCCCCAACTTTTTCATCCAGAGGCACATCCACAAATTTCCAAACCTTCCAGGAGGTGGGAGCAGGGTGGGGTTGTTAGGGGCTGGGGGTGGGCGATAGCTGTCAGCCATGCCTGAGGGCCAAGTGGAAGGGCTGAGAAGGGGGGTGCCTGGCCCCCCTGAGGCAGGCACGAGGGGGGATGCAGTCAGAGGTCACAGGAGGCGGCTGCAGGAGGCCACTGGGAAGCGTAGCCCTGCGGCCAGTCTAGGCTCAGAGGAGTGGCGTCCATGCTCTCCCCCTAAACCTGACTAAACTTCTGAGGGTGACAAACACACCCTCTGTCCCTTTGGCCTCAGCAGCAGCTAGCACAGTGCTGAGTACACAAGGGCTTAAGAAATCCTTGATCAACTGAACAAAAAGAGAATTTGGAACCCAAATTTGTCAACCAAACCAAAACTGGATCCCCTTGGGTGGAAAAGTCTGACATTTCAAACTATCACCCCTCCTCTATTCTGACCACATATCGAGGTGCCCTGGAAGTGTTAGTTCTTATTAGGAATAAAATCAATGGGCTAAAGGTGAAGGGATCAGCTACAGAACAGGTGAGCAGAGCCCACGGCCGGCAATTAGTGTGTGTGGGGGGGGCGAGGGCCGGGTGGAGGTGGGCGGGGGAGACAGGGGCACCTGTAACGGTGTCAACAATAAAAAACCTAGACAACAAAACTAAGATGTTTACAAGGATGAGGCCGCGGAGGGCCGAGTAGGTTTGAACTTGACCGCTGGCGATTCATGGGGGAGAAGTCCTGGGGGTCTGGCCCAACGCAGATTCCCTAGGAAACCGCCTTCGCTGATCAGCAGTGCCTGTTGGGAAGAGGAGCGGTGGCCCGGTGCTCACCCGTCACCCCTGCTGGGGGACAGCAGGGCTTGGAAGCAGGTGCATGACTTCGGCAGGTGATTCCAGGTCCCAGGGCCTCGGCTTCCTCAACTGGTGGTTTAAGCTGAGCACCTTGAAGGCCTCCACCTGCTCCAGGAGGAGAGGGCGCGGGGAGGCCCTTTCCACCCAGCCGAGCGCCCCGCCAGTGGTCCCTACTCATGGTGCCTGCCGCCAGCGACATCACCGCTGCTGGAGGGAGCCGGGGCCTGGGCGAAGGCGCCGTCACTTCCGAAGCCAGCATCTCTCGGGCTCCGTCTCCTTCCCTCGCCCTGCTCTCCGCCAAAGGGCTGGCCCCTGTCGCCCTCCTCACTGGGCTTCCAGGTGGGTTTGGGTGACCAGGACGCTGGCAGGGGGGAGGGGGGGGAGGAGGCCTGCTCCCGCCTGCAGGGTCCTCTTGGTCCCCTGAGTGGGCTCATCGCTTCTCTAACATGGCTCCGCTGAGGCTCTCCTGGGTCCTGCTCACCGCTCCTTCCTCTGGCCTCCAGGCCCGGTTCGTACAGACTGTGAGGGTGGGGTGGGTAGGGGCTGGTGAGTGATTCGGGGGTTACTGGGGAGCTTCCCAAAGACATCTGAGGAGCAAGGAGACCTTTTCCTCAAGACAGGCGAGTGCTACTTGGGGTTCCATGAGCAGGGCCCTGCAGCCCCCAGGGATGTGTGGAGTGAGGATGACTGTGGTGAGCCAGTGAGGCTGGATCTTGGGCCTGAGGAGGTTTTCAGCTCACCCCAATCTGAGCACCCCCCACATGTCCTGCAGCAAGGGGGCGCTTCCATTGGGGACCCCAGAGGCCTGGGCAGTGGACACAGCAGGAGTGACAGTCACTCCTCTCATTCACTCGGCAAATGTCAACTGATTCCAAGATAGGTGCCCCACACCATTCTGGATACTGTGGTTTCGGGTGACCAAAGTGCCCGCTCCTGCCCTCGTGGAGGAAGCTGCCTTCAGGTCCAAATCCCCTTGATCGAGAACAAGGCCTGGCTGCTGTCTGGGAGCTGGAGGGAGAATCCAGGTGGGCAAGGGTTCAAGCACAAGCTGGGGCACACTGTCAAATGCTGCCCAAAGTCAGGCAGACACAGACTGATTTCAAGCGAGAGATGGAGCATTTGCTGGAAATGACTCTGAGTTGTGTGGTAGCCGGGCACCGCGGTCACCTCCAGGATCCAGCAGCCCCTCCCCCACGTCATTTCCTGTCCCAAGAGTGTGTGGCCAACCCTACTAACTCCTGTGCTCAACATGTGGGGCATTTCTATTGCTGGCCAACAGTTTCTGCTTGGGAGAGTATTACTTTCCCAATTTGGACCAAGAAATTTTTTGTGTGTGTTAAATTTACTGGCTTCCATTTCTATACTAACTTTATTTCACTTTTTATCATAAATCTTTATGTGCTTAGCTCTCATTGTGACTTAAAAATTTTGTATATTAATAACCTTAGAGCTGAGATTTAAAACCACACCTCCATTCATAACAGGAGCACTCTGGGTTTTCATACAATTTCACCGAGCTCAGCCTAACCTGAGAATTGGGGTATGGGATGTTTGGGAGGATGTTTTGCCTTTTAAACTCACATTTTACCTCCAATTGCAAAGTAGTTCCATCTCGAGGAGATGCGTTAGGGCATCTACAGCGTGTAGGATGCTACAGAAGCTGTGCTGGTTCTATCAGTAGAGTCGTTTCATATTTATGTGTTGTGACTAAGACCTGTGCCCGGTGCCCAGAGAGGCAAACCCATTCTAATTCCATTCATTGTCACACTCTCAACCCCCCACCCTCATGGACTACCAAGATTTGTGGCTCGAATAGGTTAAAGAGAAAAAAATAAGTAAAAAACTCACCTGGTCAAACGTTGGGATTATGTTTCCACCAAATACTAACATTAAATATGCATGAAGCCTCCTAAGAGCATAATACCCCCGAGACCACAGCACAAACACAGGGCTTGCCAGATGGGAAACGGGACTCCAGGGTCCAACCACTCAACAGAGGCCAAGTTTACGAGTCAGAAAATAAATGCGGCTCAAGTACGAGAAAGGCAAACAAACACCTGTGAAGTAGGATGTGACGGTTTTAAGTTAGGACTTTGCTTACACTGTCTTTAAATCTCAGGAAAACTAACCCTCAGCTAAGCAAACTTTCTCTTTAGGGTGAGATAGTAAACATTCCAGGCTTGTGAACCACATGTGGTTTCTGTCGAATATTACTAGGTTTTTTGTTTTTGCTTGTCTGTTTGTTTGGTTTACAACCCTTTAAATTCAAAGAAATCATTCAGAGCTCCCCGGCCACGTGAAAGCAGACCGGGGCCCCCACGTGCCAGCTCAGACATTTCCCGTCGTGTGTCAGGCTGTTCGGGAGGGCCGTCTCCCCGTTTGCCAAGGAGGCTCGCTCTGCGTTGTGTTGAGTCGCAGGTTCTTTCCCTTTCATTCCCACCATGTCCACTTCTGACCTCCAGAGCCGGTGAACTCTCCTCTTCTCCGGAGCCTTGGGAATGAAGGCTCCTGTAAGGAAACGGCCCCATTCATGGCCTGACTTGACATGGAATGGTTTTCAGGCCCTCGGCATTCCTGAACCGTGGCCCCCAGAGTTTACACACAGCTGGAAGCTGGATGTGACCGTGAGGACTCATGTGAACTGTGACGTAACCTCGTTTGGACGGAATATTGGTACTGATACCCCCTTGGCTTAGATTCAGTGTTTTTGTTTTGGCTGCTCTATCATCTGGGGTTTGTAGTAATTTCCATCAAAACTTGCACTTATTTTTAATAAAAGTTCAGATTTCTATAATCAAATACAGCCTAAGGTACCAGGCAGGGCTCAGCAGTCATCGCATGAGTGAGCGCCAGTGAATTCTTTGTATTTCTGGAAGGGAGTGAGCGTGAAATCCTTTAGTGTGAAATGAGCGCAGAGCCGGCCGTTCGGTTATGAAAGTGCGACCGTGAGGGACAGAGAGGTCCTGCCCCTCTGCCGTTGCCTCTGTCTCCCAGAGGCGGCCCGGAACCAGGCCCCGTGCGAGCGCCTCCGGGAGGCTGCGACCTGCGGGCCGTCCCCGGGGCCTCAGCTCGGCACCTGCCTCTTCTCGCCCGTGGCCGGCCAGCGGAGGCCGAAACCAGACAGATTTGGAGAAGCAGGTAGGAGAAATAAAGGAAGCAAGTTCCGTCCTTAGTAGGAAAATTCACTTATAAAGATGTTATCTTTGGTGTGGCATTGTGGAGTGTGTTTGAGCATTAGTAAGAGTGAGAAATAAGGGGCGTTTTAGACATCCTTTTAAAAAAAAATCCCCCTTTCATGTATAAGAGCCCCAAAGCTACTTAAAGATTCCTATCCTAGTTTGCAAATGAAAATGGAGTGACACGAGCTGGGTGTCTGATCTGTCCCCTAAGGGCTTCTCCTGCTCCGGCCCTGCAGCTGGAGTTTTCACTGCTGTTTACTGTCGGAGGGGGATGGCGGCGGAGGGAAGCGCCGGCTATCTCAGCCCCAGCACAGACCCGCCCAGGCACTTGTTCGCTCGTAAATGGCCTTCACCCTACGAGACACACCGGTTTCACCTCAGCGTGGTGGCTCCAGGAGCGGGCTGCATCCTGCTGTGACACCCTGCATGGGAGCGGCCAGCCAGGGCCCCAGCAAGGCGTCTGCCTCTCGGTCCCAGCCCTGCTTCCCTTACGGGGAACCTTTATGCGAGACGACAAACCTTTCACTCCGCAGGGCTGCCGGAGGACACGGAGGAGCCAGGCACGTGAAACGGACACGGTGCTTTAAACAGGGTCCCGTGTCTGTAAACACCCCCTCGTGCTGCAGCCAAGAGGGGCAAGGTGCTTACAGTTCAAGGAGTAGACACGGAGATGGGCAGGGGTGGGAAAAGGAGCTCGTTTGTTTGTGATCCTCACCTGAGGATATTTTTTTGCTGTTGCTTTTCAGAGAGTGGAAGGGAGAGAAAGTTGATGTGAGAGACATGCTGGTTGGTTGCCTACTGCACACGCCCCAAACGAGGTACATGCCCTTGGCTGGAATCGAACCTGGGACCCTGCAGTCCATGGCTGACGCTCTATCAACAGCCAACCCAGCTAGGGTGGAAAGGGAGTTTTTTTAAGACTGGATTTTCAAATCACTCAGGATCTAAACTCTCAATCTGAAACACCCTGGATATAGAGACGAGCAGTATGTTTTTCACATGGGCATGGAAAGATAGAAGACGCTCGGTCTGCAACAAGCTTCTCACCCGTCACCCAGTTTGGGAGCACTCCCGGGAACAAGGTGTGACTTTCCCTTGTCATATCACCCAGAGTACACATCCTCTGGACACTTCAAAGAGATGTTAATAAACAGCACCTTTGCTCCAAAAAGTCCCACACACACTTATCTAGTGAACAGGTACAAATTCAGAGACTTTAATCAACATTCGTGCAGACAAGTATGGATATGTATATGCATATATACATATATATACCAAATGGGAATTTACAAAGATTTGATACATTTGGTCTAGCAGTGGGTGGGTCCATGGGGTAAATCTTAAGCAGGATATTTCCTTCAGTGGTGACTTGAGTAATCCAGTTCTGCATATAGACCCGAAGTTTAAAGTCGGCTAGTTTGGGAGGAGTCCAACGAGAAAAGTGTGTAGCATCTGCTGCTGTTCCCTGGGGGGGTCGGACTTTGTGCCTAAGAAGCGTGAAAGGAGCCTGAATCAGTGGGCATCCCCTGCAGGCAGGTGCTTTGCTGTCTCTGGGATGAGCTATTACAAGCAAAACGTGTGGAGAAGCAAAGTTAACAGCAACGTTGAATCCTGTGTGAGGCCCAGGCCAGGAAGTGGGGCCAAGTCCAGACTGAAGATGCCCCAAATATCCAGTGTCCGTCTCATGGCCTCGCTGGCACCGGGGCAGGAGGCTGGGGACACTGTCCTCCTTTTCCTGCTCACGGCCCTGAGTGCAAGTTAGTCAAGGGGGCTGGGCAGGGCGAGCTTTCCTCGTGCTGTCCCGTGGTTACCACTTCCCTGGGATGGAGACCCCACACTCGTACCAGCCCACGTAGTAATAGGGGGTCCCAAAGCCAATGCTGCCAAAGCTGACGGGCTCCTGGCGATACTGGCGGTAGTAGCCTGGAAGGGGAAGAGGAGGGGGAGAGAAAATGCACCTGTGATACCGCAGTTTCTAAGAAGTACGTTCATCCCTGTCCCTGGCACGGAGCTCCTAAAATCCCTGGGACTTCCTAGGTGATAAGAGCAGTGTAGGTGTCTTGATACTGGTAACAAACCCCTGTCAACCACACCTGAGTTGATGTTCATAAGGTGACTTTTGAAAAGCACCTATATATTTAGTATGTTTGTTTTGACGGTTAATTTTCTGTATCACTTTGGTCACGTATTATTCTAGGTGTTCCTGTGAATGTGTGTTTCACATGAGATTAACATTTGAATCTGCAGACTTTTGAATAAAACAGATTACTCTCCATAATATGGGTGGGCCTCATCCAATCAGTTGAAGGCCCTAATAGAAAAAGACTGACTTCCCCAAACAGAACAGTGTTCTGCCAGGGGACTCAAACTGCAACACTGACTCCTCCCTGGGTCTCTAGCCTGCTGGCCCACCCTGCAGACTCGGCTCACCAGCCTCTACAATCATATGAGCCAATGGCTTGACATAAGTACCCCTCTCTTTCTCCCCCTTCCCTGAACTGTTTTTAGGGTTTTGGGGTTTTTTCTGGAGTTGCGTGCATAGGGGAAAAGTTCTGGACTTCATTCAGTTGTTCTGTCCACCTACTTGTTTGTTGGGGGTTAGTAACATACTGCAAGTTGTTCACATTTGAGGTGAGTATACTTGCTCTCACCTTGTAACTCCATCATCAAATTGTTTCAACTATCTCCTGAAGCATATCGTGATTGGTCTGCATTTATTTTTTCTCTCTGTACTTTTGATCTTGCCATTCTCCACCTGTGCATGTCTAGGGATCTACTTAGCCCAGACTGTCTCTTCTGAAAAACCTTCCCTCGCAGTCTCTGATGGCTTGCGTCCCTTGAACTGAGATAGTGACTGTGATCTGCACAATTACCTGACGATAGGACAACTGTGTGACATAACTCTTGTCATTCCCTAAGCTTTAAGTTGTACACTGTTAGTTCATATATTTATCTTCTCTTTCTAGTCATGGACCATGTTCCTGAGAGTAGGGATAAGGCCCTATATTCCATTGTATCCCTTCCTTCCCTAGGCTCACCCCAATTCTAGCACATGGTAGGAGTATTTTGATTTTTTTATGATTTGGAATGCTGCCAACACCTGTCTTCCAACGGTAAACCAAAGGCAGGGCCACAGTGAATCTCGTATTAGCCCTGCTCTCTCCGTGTAATACGTCAGGCCTTTGCTCCCGTTACCTTGGATGGGAGGGAGGGCCTCTATGTAGGACTGAGGCCCGGTTCTTCCGTCCAGGTGGGAGTCCACAAACTGGCAGTGGTCTTCCCCTCTTCCCCAGCTGTCTCCGATGCTGTAGAACGTATCTTCACGGAGGAAGAAAAAGTCAGTGACTGTTCAGAAAATGCCGCAGCCGGTTTAGGAGTCGGCACAGGCTTTGGAGCCTGTTTGAATTGGGTACATTACTTAAACTCTGTGTGTCATACTTTCCATCTGTGAAAAATGGTGACAATGGCACCAACCTGTAAGTGTTGTAAGGTGCAGAGAGATCACGTGTGCTAAACACTTAACATGTGTTCATTAAGCAGAGACTTGTTACAGGCAGTTTCGGACTATAAACGGTAGACCCTTTTACTCCTTGGTTTAAAACAAGAACAGGTGAAACTAGTCAGAGAATGTATTGTGAAATAATTATGAAAGGTACGAAGATTTATTAAATAGAACCCAGCTGGGCCAATGTGGCTCAGTGGTTGAGCGGTGGTGACCTATGAACCAGGAGGTGACCGTTCAATTCCAGATCAGGGCACAGGCCTGGGTTTTGGGCTCAGTCCCAGTAGAGGACGTGCGGGAGGCAGCCGATCACTGACTCATCGTTGATGTTTCTCTCCCTGTCGCTCTCCCTCCCTCTCTCTGAAATCAGTAATAAAACAGAACCGATCTTCTTACATGACTAGCAGAGCAGAGTGTGTCTGTGGCATGAGACACTGTCCGTGGTGCTGACCCCAGCTGCACAGTAGGGCAAAGTTGTTTCTCTCAACCCTGGGGTGCGGGAGACGGCTGTGCCACCTCTTAGGGACCCGGGTCACAGGAGGAAAGGGCAGTGGTGGAAGAGAAGAGAAACGAAAGGCAGACAGACAGATGGACGGTGGGTGCTGGGAGAGGCACACATATTGAGGGACTGCCAGGGAGACTTTGACATTATCTTGAAATGATACCACTAGCAAGAAACCAACAACAAGAGCCACAACAAAATACAGCCCAGCTGAAGAAAAGCTGGAAAAAAACGTATTTACTAAAAAATTAAAGGTTGTGTAAATTTTGAAATAAAAACAAATTGGGGGTTAGGTAGAGGTGGGCAAAAGGGGAGGGAAAAGACATTAGCAATAAAAATAAAGGAAACTCCAAAACAAACCAAAAGAATAAATAAGAACAAATCTGCGTAGTTGGGTGAGGCAGTCGGCTGGGCCAAAGGGCACGTTGAAACGTTAGCAGCTCAAAGTGTGTATGTTGTTCGTTGTTTTAATCTCCACCCATGATGACAACAATGCAACTTCTACTTGGACACAGAACAGAGAGTACATAGCACTGCCGACGTCCGTCTCACTACCTACATTTTCCTCTCTGTAAAGCTGTGCCAAGAGCGGGGAATGAAGGGGGTGTTTTCCTCAATACGTCCAGCTCATACTCATACCTACTACTCAGTTAATGGCAAGAATCGGCCTTCAAGTTTATGATAGAATTTTGGACCTCATTCCTAAAATGTAGTCGATTAAAAAAAAAAAAAAATGTTTCTGGGTGCCAATGTAAAAACTTCACCCTAAAACAGGGCCTGTGAAGCTGGTTTGTACTTGAACTAGACCTAACTGTATCCTTATACACCTGTGTCGAGTCAGTGTCTCGTCAAATCCGAACTTTCCGTAACCCGCGCAGCCAGCCGGCCTGGACCTACCTTTCAGGCTGTCGCTGAGGTAGATCTTGTACCGCAGCGAGTTGCAGAGGACGACCCCCACAAACTTCCTGTACCACGTGCGCTTCACGTACTGCCGGCCGTGGCACTCGGCGTAGCCGGGGTCGTGTTTGAAAGCGAACGGGATCCAGATGGGCTCACCGCCTCGACAGAACACACCGGGTCAGGGCGTTCGCAGCGCTCGCTCGCACGAGGCGCCGGGCCCTGGCTTTCTGCTGGGCCTCCCCTCTTCTCGGGCTCTTCTGAGCAAAGTCCCCCCCCCCCCCCCATGGCTCCCTCTCTTTCCTCTTTCTTAGACTGAAACACAACTGGGGAGTTCCTTTTACTTGAACGTAGTTAAGGGATTCTCAGAGAAAGAAAAAGGCATTAAGCCTCGAGGAAAATAAGCTATAATGGCAAAAAGTTGATTCTGCAGGGCATCATCCTACCCGCCCCCCCGCCACCAACCAAGTCCCTCAGCATAGGATCCTACTGTTCCTATCACTCCTGAGCTGCCCGGGACTTCAGCAATAGACCTTTCTCAGGTTATTTAAAAAACAAAGTAAATTTTTGTTATACACTTAATACATTTTGCTCTCTTTTCAGCAATTTAAAATATTCGAAGGAGGCTGAATGCAAATAGACTATCTACTCTCATAGATAGTGGCCACCCGTAATGATTTTTTTATAGATATTGGCTGCTGTGGCCCTACTGAAAAATTCCCAGATCGTTTTCCCCCTGGATTAGGATGAAGGGTGCAAAGAAACCACCGACACTGTCATAATATTATAAGAATGCAAAAATGGTCCAGTGTTTCTACTTGTAATTGTAATGATCTCATAGTTAACAATCAACTTGATTACTAAAGTATCAAGTTTATCGAGAAGAGAGACTTACCTGGTGGCCTCACTACAAGCAGAGGGTTGTCTGTAGAATGGAAAGAAAACAATTGACTTCATTGTCATATTTCACAACCATGCAATTGTTGACATGTTTATCACAACTAAGAGGCCTACCCCAACTGGAATAGGTAAATATAGTTTATCTGACAGATGCCAAGGTTTTCCTTATTTTTACTTTCTAAGCATTTCCTTTTGAGAAAGACGTCATTATTTATATAGATGCTGTGGGTCTCTGAAGATAATATTTTGACATTGGGTACTACAAAATAATTAAATACTCGTTATGTTTTAAAATGTGTCCATCTTGGGAAAACCGTTTGGCAGTTTCTTAAAAATGTAAACATGCATCTACTATACAATCTGTCCATTGTACTCTCGAGTATTTATCCAGGAGAAATTAAACATGTCCATACAAGCACTTATACATGAATGCTCACAGCAGTTTTATTTTTCCATAGTTAAAAGGCAGAATCAACCCAATGTCTATCAACAGGTGAATGAACAAACTAACTGTGGCCCGTGTGCAATGGAAAACTTCTAAGTAATAAGAGAACAAACTAATTTGTATCAAACCACTCTGATTTCAGACCTCCGTTTCTTAATAGGGGCTTAAATTTGAATAATTTGGTTTTCTTCCTATAGATTTTTTATCATGTTAATTCTGATGGCTGCCAAAAGTCTATTTTATTTTTAGGAAATACAGCTATAAACATAGACACATTCCCTACTTTAGCCCATTAACCACTGATAATGGTTTTCTCTTCTTAATTACTGAGAAATATGCTTCTTAGATGAAAAGGGTAAAAACACTTTTGAGGTCCTTTGCCTACATTTCCAGTATAGAGCATATTCTCTCAAATTTTCATTTTCTTCCACATATTCTGATGCAGCTGATTTCAGGTCATTGCATTTAACAATATCTTCCAATGACAAATGTTCTGGGATCAAGCTACATGTGGGAAATGATATAACCACACAGAAGCCAAGTTCCTGTTTCAGTGTGGAGCTGGCTCGGCCGGGCTTCTGAGGGGCCCTGGCTGAGAGCCTCCGGTCCCGGGTCTCCAGCCGGGCCTCCCGCGCGGAGGGGCTGCTGCCCAGGGACTGTCTCCATGGCCGGCTCTGTGCTGCTGCGGACCCTGAGCACAGGCACATTTCAGAGAAGGGCTCAGAGCCCACACACCAGCATCCCAGATACGGGCATCTCTGAGCGGGAATGCTTGTGAGACTGAATAGTATTTTACTTATTTTTAAATTTTTACTCAATTTGAGAGAGGAAGGGAGGGAAAGAAAGAGATCTATTTGCTGTTCCACTTATTTATGCATCATTGGTTGATTCTTGTATGTGACCTCACTGGGGATCAAACCCACAACCTTGGTGTGTTGGGATGGTGCTCCAACGGAGCTACCTGGCCAGGGTCTGAATAGAATTTTAATTAAAGTCTCCACATTAAGTAAAGGCATCTTCATCGCCTAGTAAAAAAAAAAAAAGCATCTTGGAGACCTAACTGTTGGAAGTAACTGCCTCCCAAGGCTCATGACATTTATGCTCTTCAGCTGCTTGCAATAAAATAATTATCTCTGCAACTAAATATTTTGCAGATAGATTCAAACTTATCTTTCCCACATGGCTGAAAACTAGATTTTCCCCCTTTCATTGGAATTTGACCTTTCCATGTTCCAGGCAATTCCAAAAAAGACTACTTTTAATATTATACACGTTTTAACCTAGCAGAATGTTTATTTTATAAAGTGACATCCAACATGAATCCATTAGACAAGGAAGTTAGGATTCTACTGCTTCAGTTTTGAGTCTATTGTAGTCATTTTCCTAATTATTTGTTTTTGAGAGAAGGGAAAACTGAGAAATGAAGTCGTCCAGCCATACCTGATTCTGTGACAAACGATACCGAGGGGCTGATGGGGCCATAGCCGTGAGGGTTTTTGGCTTGAACTTTAAAATAATACCTGAAAGGGAAGAAATACTTCCTGAGAGAGAAGCTTAAGTTCTGTGTAATAAGACAGACTCCCAAACTACTTGCTCTGTGGCAGAGTTTGAATCCTATATATATATACTTATATATTTTACTAATGCATACATCCCTGCTACTCCTATCTCTTCTGAATTTTCTCATTCTCTAATAACTTTTCAAAATAATACAATTAACAGCATAGACACGTGGCTGATGGGAACAGAAGGGGCGCCACTCAGAGCGTGTCCGTAGGGCGTCCAGGTAGTTCTGCCTGAGACACGGCCCTCGGTGGGGTGCTCCCCTGTCCTGCTCTGTCCCAGCTGGAGGGCCACGGCCTGAGGGGGAAGCCGGAGCAGCAAAACACACCGCAGAATTCACACTTGAACTCATTCTTATCGCTGGACTCCGTGTGAAATCGCGACTGCTGGACCCAGTAATGCCTGTTGGCAGGGAGCGGGCGAGCCAGGCCAGAGGCCAGGTCCCCGAGGGAACCAACACGACAGCAAGATTTTGGGGGCATGCCAAGCTCTGTGTTTGGCTCCGAAGCTTTAGGAGTTTCGAGCTTCTGAGCCTCCAGGGAAGAGCAGGTCCAGCATGGGGATGTGGGACAGGCCTGGAGAAATTCTCCAGGATCCACCTTTGCCTTGGACCAGGAGGGGCGAGCGCGCTGGCTGAGCTCGTGCACCCCGAGGGAGGCCGGTCGGCGGGGCTGGGAGTCAGCACCCCTTGCTCTGCACGGGAGCTGCAGGACAAAGCGGGGGTCGCAAACACGGGGGCCCAGCCCCGCAGCTGTGACCCGCTCTGTCCCTGAAGCTTTGTGTTCCCTCCCTCTGCTCTCCTGGTCCTCAGCTACGCACAGGTGAAGGGGTAAAGTCCCGTGAGTGTGGCTCTCCGCCGCGTGGGAGAGTTCGTGACGAGCCTTCCCCGTGACTCTGGCCACCAGGAGTCACACTTCAAGGTTACAGAATTCTGTCAGGCACACATTAAAATACACTGGGCTTTTCAGAGGCGAGTTACTGACATTCAGAGAGCAAAGGCTCATGTCTGCTGCACCACCAGCCTGGTGCCAGGCCTCTGAGCTGCTGCGGTCACCAGGGAGCTGCGGCCTCAGTTACACAGGGACAGTAGCAATTTTGTGTCTGATGAAACAGTGGGCTGAAATGGTTGAGATAATTAAGCATTCGGTAAAATTAGTCTTTTAAGCCTTTCAAGAAAGTCATTCACATTTCATTAAGGAGAGAATCCTTTTTAAAATTTCATTTAAAAAGTATGCACAATTAAGAACACATGAGTTTCCCAATCTCAATGTGCTCAGCCGTTTGTGTTCCCAGTGGTGCAAACTTTTATTCAGTAGTTGCGGATAGTTGTGGATTACTGAAAGCAAAGCTGCAGGCTGTTCAAGCGGTGGGTTTGGCATAGGTTACGATACTGGTTAAACTGCAGATACTTTCTTTTTTTTCCCTTAAAAAGGAAATCAAAACCTAAGGAATGACACATATTCTGAGGCTGCAGGGGACATTTCTACTGAATGCTGCTCAAGCCACTGCTGGAGCCGTCCGGGTACCACTTCCCGCAGCTCCGAGCTCAACCGCGCAACTGAGGAGATGGTGAAGGGCTGACCAGTCCACTGAAAGGAGCTACTCCACTGAAAGGAGCTACTCCACGGAAACCCATGTGTTCTCCAAACCCACCTTCCCTGTCCGCACAATTACTCCACCCTCCACCCTCCACAAAGCCCATGTGGCCCAATTCCAAAGACACATTTCCACTTGAACTTCACCTAACGTGTCAGAGTTAATTTAAATATGCTGAGCTGGAAAGTAACATGGAATTATGAAAAAAGTACAGTTCCTATTTTCAAAAACCACATTAAGCTTTTGCTATGAACTAAAATATATGTTTCATACTCTGAATAGTGTTTGCCTCATCCAAGTAGCAGAAGCGACCCATGCCTGCCTCCTTGTATAAGCTTTTGGCCCTTCTTTTGAACAGACTCCACAGTGACAAATCGTTGCACTTTAAGTGTGGATTAAAATATGCACACTCCCTGTGGGTGAACAGTGCCCATGTAAAGTCAAAAGCAAGATTCAGCTACAAAGAACCACAGATGGTTTTTACGCTCTGGCTCTTGCGTCCATGGACTTCCTGTGTCTCCGATGCACGGGGCTCTGAAGTCGGTGCCTGGGAAGCCCCGGGACAGTGATGAGATGGGAAAATGGACTCTGTGGAGGAAGCATGTGGATTCCGAAAGGGAGTCCACCAGAGACCCTGTGTTGGGGTCATGCAGGGACAATGAGCACCCTTCCATCACAGCGACACTTCCCTGGCTGGAAACGTTGCGCAGCTGTTCAGAGGGGGTTTGAGGAAATCTGTGTGGGAGGAGGCACTGTGCTTGCATCCTTGCCAGCAGTGATGGGGAGCATCGGAACCTGGGGAGGCCACAACTGCAGCTGCTGTTCCAGGTCTATCCACCAGGGAGCTGAATGTGGGTGGAGGGTAGGACAGGGGACCTGCCTGTCCAGCCTCCAGCCTTCTCACCCCCTCCTGCTGTATCAGCCTCCCTTCCTACCTAGAATACACCATCTTTTTGAACATCCCTTCTGCCTGGAACGACCTGGCCCTGCCCCCCTCCTTCTCCAGGTTAACGGCTGTTTATTCTGCCTCCCCTGTGAAGCTGATCTGATTGCTCCCCAGTCCCCAAGCTCAGAAAAGAGTCCCCGTTCTACACTCACAGCACCGCGTGCTTCTCCCTCAGGACACTGACCAGTGAAAGTTTATGTTCTTGTTGCAAAACAACCTGCTTCCTCTGTCCGACTGAGCAACATGAGGACAGGCCATGGTGTGGTTTACCCCTCTTCCCCCACCCCACCCTCAGTGCACATGATGGTGCCTGGAGCAGGGCAAACAGTACGTACTGACTCAATGAATCCCGGCTTTCATACCTGTTGAAAGGGAATAAACCTGCATCCTGTTACCATCTCCTGACATTCAGAACTCAACACCAGTCTGGCAGCAAAAGTTGTGGACAGACACTGGACTTGGGGGTGGGGCACAGAACACAGGGTTCGAGGCTACTGCAAGGGCTCTGGGCAAAGCATCGCTAAGGCCCCTTTCAGCCTGTCACACAGGCTGTGCTGAAAAGGCCTTGTCACTCTGCACACCGCAAACTGGGTGCTGACCCTTTTAATTTTTCTTCCTTTCATTAATTTTTCATCTCTATTGGGGAAAAATAAAGTGTTTTATCAACTTGCTGTTTTCCTACTTGCTTTTTATCTGCCAAGTCCTGAAATTCACAATAGTTTATAAACGCTCAGTTCAAGTGAGCCCAAGGGGCACATTAATATCCGCTGACGAAAGTTCTTAGCTGGTTCAGTCTCTCGGTGCCCATGGCTGTTGTTTGGTTTCTATCCCTTTTAGCACATTTCTGTTTGAGGACAGAATTGTGTTTCAACCTTTTCAGTCTTCCTTTGACTATACAGAATATGAGAGACCTCGGGCCCACAGTCACATCCCTTAGCACTCTTTACTATGTAAAAGTGGTGGCTTGACATGACTGTGTGCTGGAGCCATTTGCACAGGCTTAGGAGTTCTGAATGCACTCTGGTAGCTTGGAATTGGCTATGGTGGGAGCATTTACACTACAGAAATTGGCAATCACTAAAAACCAAGGAATTTTGTTTCCTAGAGAGCTGGTTTACAAGCACACCACTGCTCGGCCATCCTGTGCTTGGTGCTTCGCCCACGTGTGCCCACCAGGGAAGCTTTCCTGATGGTCATTACCATCGAAACTGGATAGCACGAAAGCAGAAATGCACACTCCCCCACTCTGTGCCTCTGGCTCCCAGATAGACTTCTGGCCAGCCAGCCACTTGCCCAGTATAGGAAGTCATGGTTGTAACCTAAACCAATGTGTAAAATGCATCTTCCTTGAATGATCTAAACCTCTATATCATAGTTTGAGTGCCATTTAATTGAAATGTTCAGCAATTGTGGCTCCATTAATGTCACATGTGGAGTCCGTGCTCTCCGTACGGGTGACTACAAATGGATCAATTCCCTTTCAACACACAGAACTTTTCTTACCCCAGTGGTAGGTAGTGTTCAGTCTCTGGAAACTAGGGAATAAAATATCAACACAATAGACTAACAATTATAGTATATATAGTAATTTCTCCCAAGAGAACTATATGTCCTATGGTAAGTGTGCACTGACATTCTATACGAACTGAACAGAGAATGCAAAAGAAATCATAAAACATTCTGACAGCTTTTCATTTCAGCCCAAGGATATCTGTAACCACATACACAGGCCTTGTTTTGTGGTTTTTCAATAACTGACATATCATACCTTGTGTTTGGCTTCAGGTTCTCAATGGGCAAATGAGTGACTGTTGAAGCTTGTGTGGACCACTTGTTCCTGATGAAGTCTTCATAGGATGCGCTGTAAACCAAGTAACCTGCATGTGGAAAGAAGAAGAATCCAGTGAGCATCAAGGAACCACGTCACGCAAGAGGTGTAACCCATGGAGGATGGTGGGGGTGAGGCAACGGCACAGGTGGCTCCATGGGAGAGGTTCCAGAAAGAGCAAACGGCGTGGTGGGAGAGGAGGGGCTCTAATGTTGGGATCTGATGTAGGTAACAAAATTAGAGACACTTCCTGAGACTTGCTAGATCCCCACTTTGCCCTTCTCATTGTCCACATTCCCTGGCCTCCCCCATCTCCTCAGAACTAATCACACGGCATCTTGACTGCACAGAGGAAAAAGCAGAAGGGAAGAGCAGTGACAGCCACACAAGTATTTAAGGATTTCCGGGTTAGAGACATAATAGTGCCAGGTAACGTCAAACTCTGACTTATACCACCATCGCCCACCCAGCCCGAAAGACACACACACACACACACATACATATTCCTTCCTCTTATACAACTTGCAGGCACAGAAGAAATCATTCACAAAGGAAGGGTCTATTCACAGAAAATATCAATTCTCTTCTGTAAAATCGTATTACAGTAGATTTCTCTGAAATGTATCCTTGGCAGAGTCAGATGAACTCATGACCATCTCACAGGCCAAGAACTTAGGAGGCTCAAGACATTTTTCCATCGCATCCAATTCCCACATAAGGAATTCAGAAGCAATAAGACTGATCTGAAAGCACCCAGCAGGCATGGAAAGAAGGGAAGACACAGAGTCAGGAGGTAGCACACAGTAGAAACTCTTTCACCATCCATGCTGCAGGATCTAATCTTATAAGTGGCTACGTGGACTCCCTGGCCATTTTGCAGGATTACAGAATGAAACGGATGTAATAATATTTTGCATAAGAGGAAACCAAGGCCCAGGAAGATGAAGTAGGTAGTTCAAGGTCATACAAACCCATCTTGGACTTGGATTCTGGACTTCTGACTTCCATCCAGTGCTCTTCATACTGTTCCACAAGACTTCCCTTTTACCTTATGTCATCCTTTTGAAGGAAGACACCTGCATCCATCCATCCAATCCACCTATGCATCCAATTCACCCATTCATCTGTCCATCCATTCATCCATCCTCCACCCATCCATCCATCCATCTATCCATCCTTCATCCAATCCATTCACCCATCCACTCATCCCTCATCTGTCCATCTATTACTGTTTCCCACCTACATGTTGATGGTAACTCTGAGCACCTGCCTTGGACACACCTGTTACCACATCTCCCGGGGTGGCTTTGTTCCAGTCCACAATGACAAATGAATGGCAGCCTTCCATAGCAACAATGGTGATATTGCGGGGGGCATGCTGAGGAGGCAGGTCACTCTTTCTCATGTCAGTTGGAATGATTTCATCCAGGCTGTCCACTTGGAAGTGATCCAGAGCATCGGTCAGAGAGCAAGGGGCTGATGGATCTTTACTTAGGTACGTCACATAAGGAGCTATAAAAGAAGAGATACCCAATCAGATTGCTGAAGGCTTTCTCTGGAGGCAGAAACAATGTCTGCTCCATGGAGTAGACCAACCATTCAGTCTCTCCCTGCTAGACAGAATTTCTAAGGCCTGGTACCAAACCCAGAAGCATATCCCTAGCTCTCCTTAATGGATCCCCCCATTTACATGTTAATCCAGTGGTTTCAAAAGATCCAATTGCCCATTAACATTGATGACTATGGCCTCAAAGTGACTAAAAGATCACCAAACTGCAATTCATTTAACGTGTTAGGTCTGCAGTAATTTACCATGCCCGAACATTTGGAAAAACGTGAATCAGGCCCAGCTGGGGTTCTCTCAACACGGTTCTTTCCCTAGACAGTCTTGGGACCAGAAAGAAATATACACTGATCAAGACACACAAACTCTGACCTCAGTCCTGGAAGGCCTTCCCTAGGGCTTCGGGGACCCCCATAACCATCTGGAACGTCTGCAAAGGCCAGGCCTGAACAGCTTTCTACAACACCTCTGCTCAGTACGTAATAGCAGCCCACACTTAGGAACAGCTTTGAGCTTTTCTGACACATCAGCTCAGTGGGCACAAGGGCACCGGAACTAAGGCAGGACTTAGACTGGTCCCAGCCCCAGCTGGGTCTATTGACACTGAGGGGGCCCATGAAGCAAGGGCCCAACATGAGACTCCAGCTACGGCTCACAGGCCTTTTTGTTATACACACTCTGTAAGAAGTTAGAAACACCAGGGAATCTGGGTTGGGCTCTAAATGCAAGGCTCCTGTGCACTCCCATGTAACACATTTCTAGTACTTCCTTAAATGTCCCATCACATCTTTTGGTGCAGGTTCTCATTCTCAGTGGCCATTACAACTAAGAGCAGTTTTTAGCTCCTCTATTTTCTGATAATTTGTATAAAATTAGGCCTTTAGGGCTTGTCCGTGGGTCTTATTGGGAAGTTTGGGGGAGTAACCTATGCTTTATAGAGTTACAGACACATAAAAGTAGCCAGACAAGGGTGGCAAGCCTCTCAGTCTTCAGCAGAGTGCTCTGGCGCAGCAGGTAACAGCACTGAGGGGCTCTCAGAGTCTGCCGTGGAGCCAGGGAGAGGAGCAGGTTTGGTGGGCTCGGCCCGGCCGTTGAACGCCGCAGCCAGCACTGGCATGTGCCGCAGGAATGCGACCTCACGTTAATTACTCTGGTTCTTCAAGTGCTACGTGTAGCCGAGACACTCAATGCTAATCTTGGCTGGCAAGAGCTGTTCTCTGCTTACGGCAGAACATTTGTTTTGGATACGAAAAAGTGCGATATTAGTTTAAGCTGTTGTCAGTCTCTACTTAGTCACATATTACCTTTTTCCACTTAGTATTACATTAATCTAAGTGCCTCGTTAGTGGAGTTCATTGAGGACGTGGGAAAAGAAGACTCCCAAAGGGAATGAAACATGGTTTAGCAAAACAGAATTTCCTCTCAAAACCATTTTCATGACTGCCAAAAAGGAGTAAAATAAACGTGGAGGCCCCAAGTCCTTGAGGTGAATGAAAAAGACAGGAAATAAGTGAGAACAGCCTCAGCTCTGTGATACCTTCGGAAGCGCGAGGCTCAGTTCAGGCCACTGCCCATCTCGGAGGAAGGGCCCTGATGTGCCGGCCAAGCCCCGAGGACGTCTCGTCTCGGGAAGTTGGCTCCGGCAGACGTGCTGGAGTTCCCTGGACCTACGACTTCTATGTGTCCCTCTCTCAGGCCACACAAGGCAGCCTCTCTAACCCCTCCTCTGTCGCATCCCGGTGCCCCCGCCTGCTCCCCTCCCCTGGCGTCTGCAGAGGGCTCGTTCACGGCATCTAGGCGGGCGTGGCTCGCCCAGTCGCCCAAATGGAAGCTTCGCCCTGGGAAAACTGCTCCACTGGGCCTCCTCGGCCAGGCCGGGGTTAGCTACGCTCTCCAAACCACACGTGGTTAAAAACCCACGTTCCTCTGACTAAGAAAGTTGAGTTTACCAACAAATCGTTTCTTTCCAGCCAGGTCGAATTCTTCTTCGGGAAAGGAGCTAATGGTGCCTTCTGGTGAGATGATGGCGGGCGTGGTGGCCGTGGTGGAGGGCGCGGTGGTGGCCGGTGGCCTCGAGGTCTCGGGGTCGTAATCTGAAAGGACACGGAGGCTTTGTAACGGGGCACTTCCGGAGGAGGACTGTGTGCAGCCAGAAGGTGCCGTCCTGAGACCCAACCCAAGAAAAACCCCTGCTGAAACATCCCCTCCGGGCAGCAGCTGCGGGGAAGGGGGGGGGGGATAAAGCAGCAGACACGTCCAGAAAAGGGAGGCTCCGAATCGGAGCTGGAGAGTGCCTCGGGGTGCGTACAGTTTAGCATGTCCCTGTTCCCGGGCCAAGGCCATCCTCCACCTAAGTAACTTTCCCTCTTAGAGCACAAAAGGTTCACATCAGAAAATAAGCTTGATTTCTTTTCATTTATCATCTTCAGGCTTGCTTTCTGGGAAGGAGATGGGATTAGTTCTACTAAGAGAAACAATCCTTTCACATTTAAAATAAAACTGCTCTCTTTCACCTGCTCAGAGGTCATAAGAACAGTGCACACTGTTTTCAACGGTGCTAAGAAACCCTCCCTTGCTAGCTGACATCTGGTGCTTTTCTTGTAAGTTGGTTTTTGTTTGCAGGATTACACCACTACATCGAACTTTATTATGACTGCATCGAAGGAGACCTGCTCCCACATTTGCGATTCAAGACCACTGGAGCTGTGGATGACAGCCGGAGAGGTGGAGTGCAAAAGTGAGGACCCTCTGATGTCAGGCTGGCACCGGGGTGGGGACAGGATGCCTACATGAATTTCTCCCACTGCACAGGCAACTCATAGAACACACAGAAGAGATGCAGGGCCGCAAGTATAACAACTCCACCAGTGACCGCCCAGCTGCTACCCAAGGCGTTTTGTAGTCTTCTCTTGTAAACTTACCCTTACTTGAAAAGATTCTATGATTTTTTAAAAATCAACCCATCCATAGCATTGTATTTTTTAATGGAGTTAGAAAAAGAGAGAAAAGGGAAGACTGAGAAGAGCCGAGAGGAAGCCGAGACGATGGTCAGTTTTACAAAGAGCGGAGGACGGGAGGCTCAGCCCTGGCAGCTCCAGAGTTTCTGGCGGAAGGAGGGGCTGGAAGGGAGAGGCGGGGAGCACAGGGCACTGGATTGGAAGCTGCGTTTCCTATCAAACACACTTTTTCTTTGGATCAAATATGTATCGGAGGTAACTCAGAAGCATGGGATACAACCAGCCTTCCCTAACCAACCTTGGGCCACCCAGCCCAGGGTTCTGAAGGAAACCGCAATTCAGAGCACCCACTGAGCGATGAAAACAAGATCCTCCCACTGGGAAAGAACTTATCCAAATAATGTGCTTACAACCAGTCAATACCTTCATCATAGACAACGTAGGCCTCCTCCGTGGGCGTGGGTGCGGCCGTGCCGGGCTCCAGTCCTGAGAGATCATCTAGTGGAGGGAGAAAGTGTCATCGGTGCCAGGCTTCCTTCCCATGGGTCGTCCAGGGCACAGCGGCTCATCCCCCGCGGCCGGTTCATGGGAACAAGTCCTCAGAGCCAGGGCCGCCTGCACCCCCTGAGGCACAACCCGGCTCCTCTCCTTCGAGCTCAGTGCAGGGCACTCAGATGCCCTCCCGCCAAAGGCAAGACCCTGCCCACCCAGCATCCGGCCCCCAGCACAGCTCTTTCTGCCCTGCCTCTCACCACCTCAGGGCCCCTCACCCCCTGCTCAGGTGGCTCTCAGCACATGGGGGGGAGATCCCCGGGCTCATCCTGCCACAGGCCTGAGAACAGGCCTTCTCAGGGATCAGCAAGGAGACTAGGAAGGAGGGGGCGGCCGGTGCTCGGGATGGGGAGGGAAATCCTCCACCTGCTTCACTCTCTCCACACACCCCCCCCCCCCCGTCTCCTGCATGTTCTAGAAGCAGAATGATTTCCCGCCTCCCCGACATTCTAACTTTGCAAACCACACCGACGTGAGTTCCCTCTGCTTTGAGAGTCCCACTAACCTCTCACCCTCTCTCCCCAGCTCAGGAGATAAATTTGTACTAATCAGACTTCTTAACTTGCTTATGAAGTTTGCAAATAATATTCCGATGATCACAAATTTCTCTTTACAAGCAGGTTGGGCTTTACTTACAAGACCACCAGATCTATTATTACTGCAGAATTACCCTTTAAGTGCACTTGATAGAATTTCATGTGACTTCTGTCTTCCAGGAAGCCCTAACTATAAGAACCTTTACTAAAATGTATTAATGGTGGAGCTGATATTTTGAGCATGGATAACAACATGGTTAAGAAGCTGAGTGATTTAAGCATAAAACCCACATTTTTGCAACCATTATCTGGGTATTTTGAGCAGAAGTCTTTTTGAGAAAATGCAAGGAAATCAACGTATTATTTCTCTACTTGGCGGAACGTAGAAGCAGCTGTAAAAGGAGAACATCTCTCTGCAGTCGACAAAATCTCGAGGCAAAAAGTTTGCTAACTGGAAAAAATTCAGAGGCATTTCTTCCCTCCCTCCGATGAAGTCTACAGCAGTTACACAGAACTCTAGAGGCCTGGGGGAGGGGGAGGGCAGGCAGGGAGAAAGAGCCACAACTCGCCCACCGCCGCGTTTGTTAACTGTCCCATCCGACTAGTAGGTACACGCGAGGGCTCGTGCTCGCGTCGTGGCCACGGATGCCAAGGATTCACACTGCGCCGGGAGTCACGCAGCAGGTGGGGGGCAGAGCGAGAACTGACTGCACTTCAAACCCTCTGGCTCCAAACCGTGTACTTTACCCTCATAAAACGGCCTCCACTTTTTAAACGTTACACTGGCCAATGAAATTGCCTGTAAACCCTAAGCTGCTCTGTGAGAACCATCACTCCTCAGCAGAATGAAGGGGAGACTGAGGTAGGAAGTGTATGAACCCCCTTCCCTAAAAAATCACAGGCACCAGTTTGAAATTTTCATCATTAAAGGCCACTGATCATTCCCCAGAAATATTGCAATAGAACCATTCTACTGGCCCACTCTGAGCCTAGTTTGGATAACATCACGCATGTGGTGGAGCCAAAACCAACCCCGCCAGCAAAGGACACTGGCGACAGCGCTGCCAGGGAATACAGTGCCCAGCACCCACTTCATCGCGGCGCAAACACGGCACGTTCTGCTGGGGCCCATGAATGGCCACAAGAGAGAAGTGGTGCATCACCCATCCTCAGGGCTCACCACGGTCATGTCACCAGAAACCATTATAGACAGGTTTTCCTCTGCTCATTCCAATGTCAATATGCCTGGGGCCAAGAGGAACTACTTCTGGGCTGGTTTAAATCAGGCAGTTTCAAGTTCACAGCGCCTAGCGTTGGAGGTCATCCTGCCGTTGTTTCCTGGAACCCTGCTTTCTCTCCCTTGTCGACTGTGAAGAGCATAGTCTTGTTTTTCCTCATTATCGGTTCAGATCCATTTCTTTTCCGTTATTTTTGGCCAGGTCAGAAATGAATAGGTTGTACAATTTTTGCATCTCAGAGTGAACAAAGAAAGGGGAAAGCACAGGGTTTCCTTCGTGGGTTCCCGGGGTTAAGTGCAATTCCTGGAGGTGCTGACATGCTCCAGGGCGGCAGCAGGTCACAGAAAAGGTGCCTGTACCTGCAAACTGGTATGACTTCTTGAGGTGACAGTTACACCATCTGGCAAAAGTAAACATTGTACTGAATGATTATAGTGCTCCTTTTTTAAAAAAACAGTCAGGCCTATTTGTCTAAAATAGCACCATCTTGGTTCCAAATGAGTTACTTCCGAGATGTAATGAAGTGTATTTACTTTTAAAAAAAAAAAAAAAAGCTGACCATCAGAATTTGCCCCACCTGAATGTCTCTTCAACCACTTGGAACTATGTAAAACTGGATGTTTTATGAGTCAACCCGCATCAATGTCAAAAGCTTCCACTTCATAAAAAGTGACTGCCAGCCACCAACCATGTGGAATGGTTTCTCTCGAGTGGTTTATTCAAATGGCCATAAACAAAATGAGTGCAAAATATCACCAAACAATTAGGGCCTTAGCTCCAGAGATATTTATGAAAACTATAAAAAATATTCTCAGTAGTAGTTCAAGGAGGTGAGTGACAGCCACCTGAAACACAAGGATATTTGCAAAGTGCAGGGTTGGTCCAGTTCCAGTAAACTTTTAATTATTTTCTTTGTCTTCTCTGTCTTGAGAGTGAGCAGTGGCAAGGTGGAACCTTCCATAATGACTGATGTTTTTCTGAGACAGGCCCCATGGTCATGTCACAAAGGGCTGAAGATGCTCCGTGGGTGCCTCACATTTCCAAAAACATAACCTCATCAGATCTGCTGTAGAAACGGAACCTGAAAGACGGCCTGGCTCACTCTTCTCAGGTAGAAACAGAGAATGCCTATCGCTTAAGGTATTATTTAGATACTCGAAGATGAAGGATCTATTCTAATTACAGTTCAATTTTTAAAAAGAAACACGTTAATGTGTGTAGAAGAGATCAAGGAAAGTCTTCGTATGTTCATACCAGAAATCCAAAGGTGAAATCTACTTTGCATTCCCTGGGTAAACTGAGAATGGTCTTCCCAGCGCTCCTCCTCAGCATGTTTCCTTGGTCTTTGGTGTGGATTTTAAGATGTGTGAAATATTCCTGTTCATTTGGAACTTTTTTGTGCAAAGACTGACTTCAAACAGAATTCCCATCTCGGGTACGGCATTCAGGTTCACGCTGATCGGGGCTGATCACAGTCAATGGTTCTGTGTGAGAATTCTGGGCGTGCAAATGATGGCTGGAACGAAGGGCCTTCACTCTACAGTAGCTTAAAAAGACAAGCTTTACAGCGACACTGCAACTTGCTTCACCCTGAGGGAAAGAAGGCCAATTTGCCTCCTCCAAGCCCGGGCCCGAGAACAAGCCTGATGCAAATGCTGGGTGGCCTCTTCCAAGGAAGAGGGAGACAGACTCAGCAGCAAAGGTGACAGCATCTCAGCTCCACCACAACCTAACAGAGCATCCCGGCTCCGTTCTCTAGGGGGAGCAGGCTGATCTCAGGAGGAAGACATGCAGGGGCAGAGGACAGCCCTGATGGGTGTCCCAAAGCAGGGAGATGGTGCAGGCTCCCTCCCCCAGTGGAGAGCCCCTCCTGCAGATCAAAAAAGTGTTCTGCTAGGGAAGCACTTTTCCTGGAAATTCACAATAAGACTTATACAATGATCCAACAGTAAGAAATCCATTTAACCTGTTTAAATCACATAGCTAACCAAAGAACCATATACATATATATACATAGATTCTATCTCTATCTCTATCTATCTATCTATCTATCTATCTATCTATCTATCTATCTATCATCATCAATTAATCAATCAGACAAGTACTAATATCCAGGGGGAACCCTTTGGAAACGCTAGTCCAAACTAATAATGTCCCATGTTTTAGCTACTTGGGTTGTGGGAACGGTTGCCAGATAAAACTCAGGATGTCCAGTTACACTTGAATTTTAGGTAAATAGCAAATCATTTATCATGTAAGCATGTCCCATGCAATATTTTTGTTTGCTAAATCTGATAGTCCTAGCACTGTTGAACAAACCTTGTAGGATTAGAAACGCCCGTAGTTTCATTCCCACCGCACACCCTACTTCCCCGCTCTGCGGCCTTTGGGACCCTCCCCTGAAACGCAGCGCGCCAGGCGAGTGGGCTGCCGTTAGGTGAAGCCAGTTACCTTCTTCAGGGTAGCACTCTGGGGCCCCACTTGAGCCCATTATCAGGTTGCCATCTTCGTCATGCCGCTCCAGGGTCCCAGGGGGACAGGTGGGGATGGGGGTGGTGGGCTCGGGGGTGGTGGTGGTGGTGGTCTGTGTAGTGGTTCGGATGGTGGTCATTGGGCGCCTGGTGGTGGTGGTTCGGCGGGTGGTAGTCCTGGGTCTCAGGGTCGTCGTGGTGGGCCGAGGGGTGGTGGTGGGCCGAGGGGTGGTGGTGGGTCTCGCAGTGGTGGTGGGGGCACGGGTAGTTGTTTTGATGACCTCTAGGCCCACTAAGGGCTTCCCTCCAAGACTCAAAATGGGCTTATCCTGGGCACTGGCCAGAGGTTTGCCATGTCGCCCCTGCCCGAAGAGGGGGAGCCCGTCGGGACTCACCACAGGGGTCCCTCTCAGATCTGAAACAAAATCAAATACAATCTGTACAGTGAGGGGCACAATCAGAGGAAATAAAAAGCGAGTGGATAGTGTTGTCTCAGAGCTTATTATTCTTATATTTTAATTGTAAAAAGGCAAAGAAATAATTGAAAGGATATCAGCTGAGGTAGAAACATCTGCTGCTACCCAGAAACTTCTGGACTTACTATATTGTCCATTACTCTGTACTGCCTTATCTAAATTAATAAGTATTTCATCAGGATGCCCCATCACCCTGAAATAACTCTCAGTCTTTAGTAAGGAAAGTAATTCTTTCCTCTTTCTCATTCCTACACCCAGGAAGAAAAAGGTTACTTTGGACGAGGGGTGGCAAATGTTTTCTGTAAAAAAACAGAGTAAACGCTTTAAGTTTTATGGGCCAGAGAGTGCCCGATGCAGCCATTCAACTCTGCCACTGTAGGGCACAAAAGCCACAGACAGCACACAAATGAGTGTTTCTGTGTCTCAACAAGCCTCTGCGTGTGAACACTGAAATGTGAATTTCATGTAATTTCACATATCACAAATATTTTTAGTCTTTGATTTTTTTTTGGCAATCATTTAATAATGTAAAAACTCTTTGAGCTCACAGGCCACACAAAAACAGGCAGCAGAAAAAAACAACCAACCACGGCCCAGGCAGGGTTTGGCCAGCAGGCTGCAGTTTGCTGACTCTTGCTCAAGGCTGCCAATTTCCAGAACAAAACTGAGCGCCACCTTTTCTAAGAGGGAGGGTTCTGGTAGAAGAATTACTGACAGTCGTATCAGGGAAAAAGCACATGACCGAAAGTAACCAGACCAAGGCACCCATTAAAAATTGGGGAGAGGAAGAAAAGAAGCTATTCGACAGCTAAGTCTGGACACCTCTGTTCCTTAAAAGCGACTCACCCACAATGGTTCGACCATCTCCTCCTAGTTTAACTCGAAGAGGGTTGCCATGGGAATCCTGGAGGTACCTTCCTTCTGCATTCAACACCAGCCCACGATCAAGATCCACGACCTAAATTCATGACACAGATTAAAGACTATATTGGACATTTCACAATGTTCACATTCATCCAACTACATGAATACATGTATGACGCTTCCACAGAAGGAAACCCTGAAGTGAGTAGGAAACATTTTTGTCAGCATCCTTCATAAGGTTTAATAAGAATCAAGTGTAAAACAGTATTTCTTATTATAACTGCTTACCCATACAGTATGTAAATTGTTTTAAGTTTCTAAAATATGCAAAAGGTGATCAAAATACTTTTACCATTTAGTATGTTGTGTGTAATGCTGAAAAGTAGGAAATAACCTAAGTGTCCATGTATGGGGGGCAGAGATTAAATACATTATGGCATATCCATACAGTGGAATATTATGCAGCCAGTGAAAAAGTTTGAGAAATTCTACATATATTGGCACATACTGATATGAACTCAGGTTACAGAGCTGATTATTTTTCAAAAATAAAAATACATTCACCTGTGTCTATAAGCTTAAAACTGCAGAGAGAAAAATCTAGACGGCTGTATCCCAAACCGTTAACAGGATTATCTTTGAAAAGCAGTTTGGAATGCTTGTCATCTTTTTCATATATTTCTGAATTGTTTTAACCTCTTGCAATGAACATGTATTCCTAAAGTATTAACAACATGAAATGCTTCCATTTTACTGTCAATGTCAAAAGTCAAGGTTGCTATTACAAAGACAACTTATTTTGTAATTAAATTGCCCAATATAGTATATATGCAAAAACTTTATATTCTAAAGAATTATAAAACTTGAAAAAAAAAGGTATTGTCATCTCTATTAAGGAACAAACTAAGCTCACGCTCCACAGTGGTGGTTCTCAAAATACGGTCCCAGCCCAGCAGACTCAGAGCCACCTGGGAACTTGTGAGATATGCAAATTACCCGGCCCTACCCCAGACCGTGCTTGACAAACCCCCAGGGACTCTGATGCTCACTAATGTCCCAGAACCATGACTCTGCACAATCAGGCCAGTGAAGGAACCCCACTTTGTTGGGTCCTGTCTCAGTAATTAAAATAAGGCTCATTAATATAAGCCCTACTTCTGAAATCTACCCATACACTTCAGTTCAAAATTGTTTACATGACATTTGCTTTACTATGCGTTCTTCCTAGAATAAATTTCTGTTCCTTTGAAAAAATGAGAAGATGTGTCTTTAGATAACCTGTGACTGAACATTGCACAAAGTCCTTCAATATGTTTTCCTAAAACTTATTGTTATAGACAGGAAGTGTTGACGGGGAATTTCACCATGAATGATTTTTTGATTCTTATAAAAATATATTTTAAATCTCCAGACATTGTAAAGTGTTCTGCCCATTACCCTAGACCCACCCAAAACCCCTAAACATTTATCTTAAATTGAGGAAGTTAGTCATTTAGCTTAAGGGTACATAAAATATGTACTTATTTTTTATTTTTTAATTATTGAAAGATTCAAAATGTAATATGATAAAAAATTGCCTATTTATTCAGGGTTTTCTTATTCATTTATTTTTACCCTGCTACCTTTTACAAAGGATTTAAGGCAACTTACAGAAAATACCTGTACTAGTTAACTACACCATAAAAATAAACTGGGGAAATAGAAGCTTATTCGAGAGGCCATGCCTCAAGTTCTATGTCACCGCTGTGGTCAGGCCACACCTTTGAGCTCCCAAACGAGAAACAAAGGCCCAGGCCTCATCGTATCAGCTATGAGAAGAACACTAGTTACTCAGGAGAATCAATGATCTTTCTGATCGCTGGAAGAAATGTATATAGTACAGCATATTGACAGACGAGTGGTTAAAACTAGAGAAAAAGAGAAAAAAGACCACTTCATTATTGTCACACAGTGTCCACCATTTCTCTCTTCCCAACAGCATGAGAACTGAGATGTGTAAAGAAGTTTACCCTACCCACTTTGTTCCTTGAGGGCCATTGATAATTCTTTGTCCGCTCGGGTTTCCATTACTACCAGGCAGTACTCTCCCTTCTACACTTGGCCTGCCATTATAACCTACACAGTACAAAAAAAATAAGAGAGCCTGGTCAATTCCACACCCCCGCGAAGTGGGCTTCATGCCAATCTATAAGCAGTAACACATCATTTCAAACAGAAACACTGAACAGAATTTTAAACCAACAGCTCATATCTATGAGATGACAGTCTAAACTGTGACTTCTATGTGACAAATGTGAATGTCCATCAAGAGTACACTGAAGTCACAGTTTTCTGACAGTATTGGGGGAATGGGAGTGTTCAGCGTAATTATCCAGATGAAGATTAAAGGCCTTAGTAGCTGTAGCTTTATTTTAACCAGTTGGAAGTTGGAGGGAGGGAGGGTAGGAAGGATGAGAACTGTCTCTAAAACGTTCCAGCTGCTGTCCTGCTCTCAGCAGATTGACTAAGCACGACAACCATTCCTAGCAGACTCCGGTCCCCGTCATCAGCCCCCAAGTACGAAAGCACAGTGCTGAGCTTGCTGAGCTTGCTGAGCTCCGTGGGCCGCGTGGGCAGTACCTGCTCAGAGAGGAAGAGCAAGGCCCAGTTAGCGGCCCTTCTGGCTGTTGTTTCCGTCTGTTCCTCTCTGCTGCCTTCCTCTCCATCTCATGCCATTTCTCAGCTACAGTTCATGTGAGGCTCTGCTGGGAGCATTATGTGGTCCAGCCCCTCCGTGGGATAAAGTGCTTGGGATTTCTGACGATGATTTGCCCGTCAGAGACTTCTCTTGCTCAAATAGTCAATGAAAATTAAATATTTACTGAGTACTGTGTACAAGGGCATGTGAGTTTCAAGTTTATTATCAGGGTCTTAAGCTTGCTTAAAATAGTCCATTTTAATGGAAACTGATCTTGATGTGAGGCATGTGTTCTATGTGTTAGTTTGATTTTGTTAGTTTAGCCCAATGTAAAGACATTATAAAAACTAACAATACGTTGTACAGGTGAACAAATACTAATATATTCATTTGGAAATGTTCTATTAAGCCCTGATTACACACAAGGAGAGTGCAAGGTACCACTTAACCAAATGCAGATGTAGGGGAAATACCTTGGGCCCTGCCCTGAGGTCTACGTAGACTCCAGTTCACTGTTCATAGCTGTCTACCTTCCATCCTCAGAGTAACTCACACATCTGCCTGTTACAACTCTGTGTGACAATCATCTCGAACACATGTTTTTCACTGGTTTTAAACAGCATTCATTGAGTGCAGTGTCTGAGCAGTTCACAGCCAAGACATCTGAGCTTGGCCCCCTGGTTTGTTCAGTTGCGAGTTTTGTGTGCAGAATCAACAAGAACACAGTATCCCAAAGTGTCTAATTTCTTACTGATTCCTTAAATGTACCCTGGCTGGGGAACAGCTAAAAACCACCCCAGTGCAGGAACCTGGGTTTGGCATCCTGGCTGTGACACACTTGGGGGCGAAGAGCATGTGCTCAGGAGTGCTCAGGATGGAGGGCTGTGGGACTCGGCCCTGGGAGTAGGACCGCAGCTCGGCCACGTCCCAGCTGTCCGACCTGGGCCAAGCTGCTCAGACCCCTCGGCTCCAGCTCCTCATCTAAAAACCGGGAGGCACACGCTCAGACCCCACGAGGCGGTCAACAGGATGCCATCGGGTCACATCTGCAAGGCCGCTAACGCAGAGTCTGGGCACAGCAGATGCTGATAAAACAGAAGCTTCTGGGGGCCGGCTGTGAACACGACTGAAGCCTGCAGAGAAAATGTGAGTTAAAAACTAGGTACCTTGTCTGAACGAGGGCCTGGCGGGCTGGCGCGAGAAAGGGTTCCGGAACCTCGAGTTCATCATGCGCTGCCGGAGGGACAGCATCGGGGTGGTGGCGGCGTGGACGGCAGGGGCGCGGGTTGTGAACCGCGGCCGGGCCGGGGTGCCCGCGGGCGCGCTGGGGGTGCCGGGGCTGCGAGGCGGCGGCCTGGGCGGGAGGTGCGAGGCTCTCGGGGCGCCGCCTGGAGCAGGGGGACGCTGCATCGGAGTGGGGTTCTCATCCTGGGGCGAGCTCCCTTTGCGGGGCGCAGGCGCGATGGCAGAGTCGGTCTCGGCGCTGTTCGCATCCGCGTATTTGCCGCCCCTGGGGATGGAGGAGGCCGGCGGGGTCTCGCCCTTCCCTCCTTTATGAAAAATCCAGGGGTCCTCGGGGTCGTCCTCGGCCGAGACGGACTGGGGCGACTTCGCGGTCAGGGGCTCCTTCAAGGGCGCGGCCTGGGAGCCCCCGTCCCTCCCCGCCGCCGGGGGCGCTGCGCGGCCGGGGACCCTGCTGCGGGCGTGGGCGTGGGGCCTGCCGGGCCTCGCGGCGGAGCTGGGGGGCCGGCGGAGGTGGCCCCCCGCAGCCTCCACCTGGCGGTGCTTGGGCAGGGCCGGGGTGGCGTCCTTGCCCTGCGCCCGGGCACCCTGGGTCTCCGCGGCTGTGCTGTCGCCGTGGCCTCCACCGTATCTGCCCTCGGAGTCCTCGTTCGGATTCTGGGGAGACGTGGGAGGCACCCCTCGGGAGCTCGCCGGGTGGGGAGGCCCAGCCGGGGCGGACGCGTGCTTCCTTTTGGGCGCGCTAGACCCGGGGTGGTGCGGCCGAGCGGGGGACAGCTGCGTTTTGGGGGAGTCGCCCTCCTCGCCCGAATCCGTGCTCTGCTGCGCATCCTGCGCCTTCGAGGTCAGAGATTTGTCCCGAAGGTGCCCAGCTGCCCACGTCCCCGCGTGCCCGCGCTTCTCCGCGGGGGGCGCCCTCTGCGGAGGGCTCGTCCCTCTCTGGGGGCCCCTCAGGGGGTCCGCGGCCCCGGAGGCGGGCTGCCTGGAGGAGGAAGGCGCGTGGTCGCGCACCTCCGTGGCCGGAAGTGGCTCTTCGTCTTCCGCTTCGCCCTGCCCCCGGGCGCCCGCGCGCAGCCTCGGGTCGGACGCGGGGTGGGAACTGCCCGCCGCGTGCGCGCGGGGGGCCGCGGCCGACGGGGAGCTGGAGGGCTGCAGCCGGGGTCCTCGGCCGTGGCCGAACCTGCTCGGGTACCTGCCGTGGGCTGCGAAGGGCCTGCTTCTGTGCAGGCCGAAGTGTCCAGGGCCCGCGGGCAGCCGCGCCCGGAGCGTCTGGGCGGTGACCTCGGCCTGCCGCCCCGCCGCCCCGTCGCCACCGCCCGCAGAGGCGTCCGCCCTCCGGGGGGCCTGTGTCCTCGAGGTGAGCCGCGCAGAGGCCGGGGAAGGCTTGGTGGGGCGCGAGGGCTCGCTGGGCTTGGGGGCTGGGGCCTCGTGACCGCCCGCCCAGCCGCCGGAGGGCGGAGGCCCGGCGTGGGGTTCGGCGGGCAGCAGCCCCGATGCTCCCCCGTGGGGTGGAGAAGGTCTCGAGGGCGGGGCCGAAGCGCTTGAGCTGTCCCCCCCAGCCTCGGAGTGGGGGGCCCTCCGAGCCGGCAGGGCTGGCTTTGCGCCGGGGCGCACGGGGCTCCTGCTGCGCGGGGCGCTGCGCCCCGGGGCCGGCCGGGCGGGGCCCGCGCCCTTGGACCGCGGAGGCTCGGCGGAGGCGTCTTTGAGGTGCGGGGAGCCTGCGGCCCGCACCGCGGCCTCGTGGTCCAGCGAGTCGTTGTCGGCGGGGCTGGGGGGCCGGCGGGCCGGGCGGCGGGGGCTGCCGTCCGCGGGCGAGTGGGGGCCGGAGGCGGCCGTGGCCCACGGGGATGCCCTCGGGCGGGGCGGGGCGGGCAGCGAGGAGCCGGGCTCGTCCACGCCGTCCTTCCGGGGCAGCGCCGGCGCGCGGGCTCTCACCGGAGCCCTTCCGGGAGCGAGGGCGGGGTGGGCAGGCCGGCTGGGCGGCCTCTGCTGCGGCTTCTGGCCCGGGGTCCCCGAGGGCGCCGTCGGGGGGTCCCCCCGGGACTGCAGCTCCTCCGAGTCCGAGAGCGCCGTCGACTGGGGCGTTCTGGGCGCCGCGCCCTCGGCCGGTATTCGGTTCAGGTGGAGAAGCGGGTCCTCGCCGTGCCCGCCGTGGGGAGAGGCGGGCGCGCGGGCGCGCGGGGCGGCGGCCTGGCGAGAGGGCGCGGCTTTCCAGGCGTCCTCGGCGTCTGCCTTCTGCCGGGCATCAGGCTCGCTGGTCCTGGCTGGGACAGGTTGGAAAGAGTCTGCCGTCAGAGAAGAAATTCAAAAGCTGGGCAGCACAAAGGGAGATTGAGAGGCAGCGGAGGGGTCTCGGACGGGCCGACAGCTGACAGCTGCTCATCCTCAGGCAGGACACCTGTCGATGGGCCGCCTCCTGGGGTCCCCTCTTGCTTTGCCTCATCCACACAGTTCTAGAAAACGTGTGTGAGCTGGGTTTCTACAAATCGAGTTAGGCTACGTCGCCGCGTATTGTTTGAAGGAATCCTCAAATGAGTACTTTGAAGGAACCCATTGATTTTGCAAAAGCAAAATCTGACGTAGGATTTTCTTAAACTAATATTCAGCACGTTACAAATGTGTTACAGCCGTTGACAGTTTAGGCAAGAAATTCACAGACACCTGGTATAAGGTCTCTACTCGTGTCTCATGGGGATGGGGTGTTTGTGGCTGGCAGGTGACTTGGGTGAGCCACAGGTTTGTAAGTTTTGAGGCGTTACCGCGAGTTCCCTATTCCTCTCAGGTGTCCTTCCTTGCTTTCTCTTTCTCTATTAAAAACCTCTGATAATGGGTACATTTGTAATTACAAAATAGGGCCAAAAGTAAAAAGACTCCTGAGGTGGACAGAACATTCAGTGTACCCTACAGTTTACCCTTTCTTGAGAGCAGACTGAATGCAGAAAGGGGTGCTGTCAGGGAGGGGAATTTATAGAGCAAGGGGGAACCCAGAGGGAGCAAACCGCATCTATTTCAGTTTCTTCCAGGACAGTGCTGTGTGACACTGCGGTGCCCTGGGGATCCTCACAGTACACAATGAAGGAGAGAGCGACCAACATCTGGTGTGAGTGTGAGTGTGAGAGGCAGGAAGGAAATCCCCCTCCAGAAACCACCCCGCTCCATTTCTGGATTTTATTAACTTGCTCAGTTTTGATCCTGATCAGATAAGCAAGGTCCCTGAAATTCTTCTGAGCAAAGCTGCCCTCCAAAGTAATGGGGTGTAAACTAAACACTTCAAATGCTGTTTAGAAATTGAAGAGAGCTAACAATTAAAAATGCCATACAAGTCTTGTAAAGATGTTCTTTCCTGTCACCATAAATTCCAAATTACACACTGATATAAGATTAATCACATAATTAAAACTTTCATGTTTGTGTACTATGTAATTAATGTTATTAGCGATCGATAACAATTTAGTCTTTGGGGAGACTGCTTCTAAAAGGACTATGATCACTGTGCAAACTTAGCTCCCAAATCATGAAAACCCAAGCAAGAGCCATGATTCATAGCGACACACGACACAAAGACGGGAGAAAGAGACAATGCTTACTTGTTGGCATGGCGACAACGAAGGCTTTGGAGTGAGGCCCCATTCCTCTCCTGTTTGCGGCCCGGATTTTGAAAAGATAGCGTTCCCCAGGCTGCAGGCCGTCCACTAGGGCAGAAGTGGTCTCTCCAGGGTAGGTGAGGGACTTTGCTCCGAATGGTTTGAGAGCCGGGGCGTATGAGAGAATGTATTCTGAAATGATTTGGCAGACGGTTGGAAGGAGGAAACTGAAAACAGTCCTGTGTCCAGCAGACAGACTGTATGGGCAGGATGAATTAGAACGTGCATTACTAGGGTGAATGCTCCGGGAGTGCACCCCAAGGCAGGTGGGAGCACAGGGGGAGGGGAGCCGGCATCAGTTGGGCTGTGGGACAGGGCTAATCAGCTGGCATTGTCCGTTCTCAGCAAGTTCAACATAGGGAACCCAAGAGGCCAGTCTTCATACAGTTCACCAAAGATATTTAGACTGTGTTTAGGCTTTTTATCCATTGTAGTTATATGCTAATTTACTATGACAGAATTAATAAGTCCTGAATGGAAGAAGCTGTGGAAAAAGAAATGAGAGCTGCTAGGAACTGATTCTGAATAGCTGCTGACATCTCCAAGAGTTCCAGTTAATTCACCTGGGCTACTTTGATTTAATTTAAGCCAATTAAATGTCATATTTGGAATATAATTTCATTTTTGTAGGAATTATAAAAGTTCTTAATATATGCAGATAAGGATATTTCATAGTATTTAAAACTGTGAGGAAAAGTTGCTAAGTAATAGATTTATGCAGTATCTAATGTTTCTATCTGTAATTGGCTACATCTATAAACATCTCATGCCCTTGATTGGAAATCATAGCAAAGTCAGTTCAAGGCTCTAATATATCTCTGCTTCTATGAAATACTGTCACAAAAGGAAGCCATGTTTTAAGGCACAGTTTTCACCCTCAACTAAAAACTGTCACGCATATTTTCCTCCCACTGAGCTCAAGATTTACAAAACTTATCAAATTAATATGACTAGGAGCTAACCAAAAAAAATTGCAGAAAAACTAAGCAATTATCATACTTCCTATTGGAGCATGGAAGACATTTTCTTTTACCTAAGATCTAATCTTTAAAAAGTATACTACTGTAAAACTTTTCAACCAAAAATGCTTTCGCAGCATTTGTAGGAAAAAAGGAAGTGTTCTTTTCGTGTTGAAAATGAACAAACTAGTCATTTGTGGTGGTCAAAAGTCAGAATTAAAAGTGCACTGTCTATGAAATTTGGTAATTCAGATTTTTTTATGGATTCCGTTTCATTTGGAAAAAATTTAACTACGTCAAAGTATTCTTCCATTATGTTTTGTATTTCTCATACATAAAAATTGTCCCAGGATAATTATGAATTTTCAATCCCACCACCACACCCTTATGAAAACTACTGAAAGCAGGTTAAGAGCTGTGAGTTCCTTTGGACATAAAAACTCAGTGGCTGTTATTTTTTCGGGTGATATTGAAGCTACCAGGGAGCTTCTTTCACCAAAGAGAGATAAATGGAAACTAATGTGTGCGAGAGGGAAAGAAAATAAAAGTAGCACAGTAATAATGTCACTAAAGGAGCAATGATTGATTTTTTTTATAACTAAAAAGAGTAGTCAGCCAAAAACTGTCCTTACTCATTTCCCAGAAGCCCTTGCAGCATTATAACAACACTTGATTCAGAAGGAGCCAGTGTTCAAATTTTTAGAAAAAGTTATTTAAAAGGGCCAACTAAATATTTCTTGTCTTCATTTCTAATTTATCCCATGGGAAAGAATGAGCAAGAATAGTACAATATATTCTTTAAAAACTGGAACGTGAGGAAGCCTTAAGGTTAGAGAAGACTATCTCATGTCTACCTTCCTTCTGTTGTTCCACGAAAAGGTCCTTACAGGTCAACAAATAACTTAGAGTTGAATACAAAAGGGAACCATTCATTTATTTCAATTAAGAAATTCTCAGAGGAGATCAGTGGCAATTTTCTGGATTTCTTTTAGCTGACACAAACTTTTCATAGTTTCCAGACACTAAGTTTCACAGTTTCTGAAGACTTAAAGTTGTCTTCCAAGATTGTGTAACAATAAAAGGTGCCCTTGGGGTACATTTGTATAAACTGATGTCAAGGAAAAAGCTCACTACGCCCTTTACAATAGCTCAACAGACTTCTGAGAGCTGCTTGGATATTTTTACATTAAAAAGAAAAGACTGTAATTTAGTATTCTCAACAGACTTTTTTGAATTTAACTATTTGGGAATATTTTCTTTTAAATCTACAGTATTGTTTTAAGGTCATATTTTCCTCAACTCCCCCAAAGTAAGTAATTTAAAAGGCTGACAAATAGGGGGGGGAAACATTCTCCATTTGATCTTACTGAGTTTTCAACCCCATTGAAAATATCTTTGGTCCCATTCAAGACACTTATGGACCCATGGGGCTCCTGCTTACTCCTACTTTCCATGATCTTACTGGCACCATAGAAAGACCCATATACCCTGAAAAACAAGGGTTATTAGGATGTCACACCCATACAATTGAAAACACAAAACTCCCCTTCTGATAGCAGCACCCAAATCCTTGCGGATACAGAAGGTGAAAGTCATCCTCATGACCACCTGGTCCTTAGTGACCACGGGAAAAACAGCCCTGCATGAAATCCCCTCGTCTGTGACTTCCCTGTTTCCTGTGCAGTCAGCCTGTGATTAGACGTGGTGTTTATCAGAGGCGACGTGCATGTGTCTGTCTGGGGGGTTTCAGTCCCGTGCGCACCATATACTGGGAGTAATGAGGCTCCTACCTTTCACTTTGCCCTCAGTCTCAGGCAGTGCGTCCCAAGCTACAGTGACAGCTGTAGTTTTGCCATTGACTGGCCAGACTTTTAAGTTCTCAGGAGCTGTAGTAGGAGCTACAAAAGGAAAGACAAGGATCCAAGGTTTAAAAATGCCCTCCTGCATCTTCTAAAGGTAAATGGCATGCGGTCCTTACGTGTACAGTTTTATTGAAGAGCTGTTGTGTTAACTTGCATTGTCATGAGAGAAAATTTTACATTTGCTCTTGTGTAACATGGTGATTTATATGAGTTCCACCAACTCATACAGTAAGTTTAGACATATCTAGAGAAATGCTTTTAGGAATTCCGAATTCCTCCCACCAAAATAGACCAAGAAGATTAAAAGCCAGGCTTTTAAAAATAAAGGCATCATTTAAAAGAAAATAATCGTAACTTTGGATACAGAGCAAAATTCTCCCCCAGAATCAAGTACAACCTCAGCCTAAGGAAAGACATCTCCCCTACACTGCGGAACCATGGGCTGCTCCAGGGGTATTCACGCATACAGTGGCAATTCATGGATGCTCCACGCTGGCATTTAAGGTATGCACATGTCAGTAACAAGCTGATGAAAACAGCCAGTGAAAGATATGACATGGACCCAAGGAGATCGTTCCTTACCTTCTTGGTGTTCATACATAGACACACTACCAAGATTTAGGGTTAATGTTACTTTAAAAAACACCTACACTGGCCTTTATCACTACTGGCTTCTTAAACCGTCTTTACATCTTATTTTAGGGGTATTCCCAAACTGACAACCCCAAGGCCACTTTCAGTACTGACCAGATTCTGGAGTTCTTTGGAAGACAGAGGTGCTCCATTTGCCATCTCTTTCACCCTGTGAAATGCGGACTGCAAATTCGTACATGGTGTCTGGGAGCAGGTTTTCGATCAGCACCCGCCTATTGGAGACCTGCTTGTAATCCCACCTGGCCAGTTCCCCCTTTTCTCGGTAGCGCACCGTGTACTGTCTGCAAGGAAACAACAGGCAGCAATGCACCCAGGGGCCAGTTCTCGCCACTGATGTTCTTCCTCCCAGAAGTGATGGCTTTGGGAAGTCAATAGGGAAATCAGAGAAGAGAAAAATCCACACTTTGTCTGTAACTCAAGTAGATTCTTTGAGCCAATAACATAGTCAAAGTGTCTAGAGCAGACCAGGAGAGATGACTTTTCAAGACTGTAAAGTCTTACTGCTCAAAAGCTGGAACAGAAATTCAGAAGGGGGTGGGGGTAGAAGAGGGACGGCTTTGATGAGGCAAGTGCCTTATCAGGGCTGTGTGTGTGTGTTTGTGCATATGTGTGGTGTGGAAAGGGCGAGGTAAGAATCAGAACTGGCCCAAGGTATCTTGGCTTTCCAGAAAAGAAAGACAAAAGGACTCATTTCATGCCAAACCAGGCATGTTTCCTAGAGGTTCGAGGAGGAAGGCAGCATGTGGTTTTGAGTAGACTAATTACAATGAGAAGGAGCAAAAGTGTGTAATAAACCGAGCAGGATGGAGGAGCTGATAGAAAGAACCTGAATGTGAGATTGTCAAGGAGAGAAACAGTGTGAGCAGGCGTGGCAGCAGTCCCCAGTCCCAGGCAGAAGACAGTGCAACGCTGAGTGCTGCCAATGACATCTACTGGGCTCCTCTGCCAAGAAATTGTCTTTGTGGACACTGTGCAGTAGAAAGCATTTGATGCATTGAAAATGTGCTGTTCGTTATGACAGTTACTGAGTCAGGGTAAGACTTCAGTTGCTGACACGGCATACCAATGAACACCAGAGCTCTGTTCGGAAAACTCAGGCCCTCTTTTGTTTTCATCAAGATGCTGGAAATCAAAGCCCACGGGTTTTAGAAACACTTCATGTTGAGGAGACATATGGCTGGGGAGAGAGTGTCTATGAACTTCTGAGGTCTTTCAAAGGAAGCAGATGTCTTTTTTTACTAGCAGGCAGTGACAGAAACTATATCTAAATCAAATAACAGTATATATATTATATATATTTCTCAGCACTGTATCTCATTCATTTTTTAAAGTGCTTTTCCTGGTTGCAGATAGGTTCAAAAATTAATATGTAATGACTAGGCCACCAGATCTGTGGCTGTCTCTTGGCTGTATAAATTAAGTCACTTAACATAAACTTTTGATGACTGTTTTAATCTAGCACTAGCTAGAAATAGTGTTCATTTCTAGCCTTTTTAACACAAAAATTATTTTAACCTTATTTTTTTTAAATATATTTTTATTGATTTGAGAGAGAGGAAGGGAGAGGGAGAGATAGAAACATCAATGATGAGAGAGAGTCATTGATTGGCTGCCTCCTGCACACACACACACCCCCATGGGGATCGAGCCCACAACCTAGGCACGTGCCCTGACCAGGAATCAAACTGTGACCTCCTGGGTCATAGGTCAATGCTCAACCACTGAACCACACCGGCTGGGCTAGTTTAACCTTAGGATTGGCTTTTCTTCTGCCTATTGCAAAGCAATATAAATGCCAGAATAGCACCACATCATGGCTTAAGAAAAAATATGATTCATTTGTTATGCGCAATTGAGCTGCACGTGAAGCAGTCTGGTGCTTGACAGCTGTCTGAAGGGGAACTGCCAAGTGCTAGGGTTAGACGAATGCCCACCACTCTGCCTAAGACCCTTCCTGCTGCCACTCTGCATGGGTAACAGAAAGAAGGGCAAGACTCCTCCTCGGATGGGCCTGTATCCTCTGCACGTGAACAGAGCATTAATGAGGCAAAGCAGATGCAAATAGGGGCGAAGAAAGAAAGGGGATCATGGACGTTTGCAGACACAGGATAAAGCTGAGCAAGGGAGATGTGAGGGTCCACTGTGTGCATCACACACGGCGCCCTGGAAGCACCTGATCTGTGGGACACGTGTAACCACATCCAGGGTTAGCTGGATCACCACTGCACAGTCTAGTGTTCAGCTATAAAATATGTCAGAAAATAAAATCATTCGAGTAAATACACATCTCTCAAGGCCAGAAAACCCACATCTCTCATGCATATGAAAGAGGTACCTGGAAGCGACAACTTTCTTCTGTTTTTCCACAACAGGATCCACCCAGGCCACCAGCACAGACTGGGAAGACATAACCCGGACGTTGATGTCCTCAGGCACGTCCAGCTCTCCCTCTTCTGAAATGACATGGGGCGCGTGGGAGGCTGTCCCTGACAATAGGTTCCTCCCTAGCTCTTCGGGCCTTCAGAGTTTATTATTCACCCAGGACAGTTTTTACATTGCTTATGCTTAATGCAGATGAAATGAAATAAGTACCAAGTTAAGCAATTATTTGATTATGTAGGAAAACCCAAATCTCCACTCACCCTTCTCCAACATAGCCTAGGAAATAGGCAGTTTGCTTGCAAAGCTGCCCAACCCAATGGGCATGGAACACAGTACAAAAGGGAGGCTGAGCCTTGGTCAGAGACACCCCAATAACTCAGTGTTTTCTCAGTATGCAATGTGAGTTTATGGAAAATGATAAGAGTTTTTACAGGAAGCAAAACTTTAAGGGAAGAAAAGCTCAGGTCGGCATTTCCTCGGTGATCATGGCAGGAAGTGAAAATCCTGGTGCAAACAGCACGGACCACGTGAGCTCAGTGTCCTCACATTCGGAAGCGTGAGATTCCAAGACAAATTATAGGAGAGTTCAGGCTGCGATTTCCAACAGAAGACGTCACAGACACAAAGCTTACAGGTTCTGTTCAGTCTCTACCATAAACTGAAACGCACAAGACGACTTTAGTTTTGCTTTTGAGTTTCTTGGGCTCTTTTGGGTGTTTTTGTTTTGTTTGATTTGTTTTTTTCTTTTCAACTTTCAGGGACCCTGTCTGTGGCTGTAACTACCAGTAGGGGAAGGTGGAAATATTCAGCCTGTTAGAAGAGTGATATAGGGACTTCTAGAGCAGCAATTAATGACTAATAAAGGTGAAGTATCATGTGCATGGGCCTTGTTATACAATGTAAACAATTATAGTGATAAATATAATGTTATATAATATAATAATGGATAATATGCAATATAAAATTATAATTAACAAATAAATTATAACTTCATGAAGATAATTATACTATAGATTGTCTCTTTCAGTAAGGCACATGATCCAGGAAAGGTATATGTAATTTGTCAGTATACGAGTAATATAAAAAATATCTGTAAATAGATGTGGGAAAAGTATCCCTTGGCATGGGACCAGTGATCTGGCGATCAGCCTGCCACTGCTGCATCTTTTCTTACTCTGCTCAATGCCACTGTTACTCAAGCTTAACTGAAATAGTTTGACTGCAGTCCTGCATGTCACCCTGTCCACTCTCCTCTCTCCCTCTCTTTCCCTCTCTCTCCCCCTCTCCCTCTTTTTCTCTTCATACCCTATCACCGGGGCAAGTTTCTGCATCGATCAAACTGTGCCCTTAAATGGAATAAATGTTTGGCTGCTCTTATTATGACAAATCTATTGCACAGTGAAGACATTAAAAATACACAGAGAAATATATTTAGTCACAAGAATACTCTGTCCTCTGAGTATAAAAGAAACACACTTGTAACCAAGTCCACCCCACTGTTTCCTTTACACTCAAGAAAATCCATGGATGCGTCACCCAGCCGGCATCACTTGGAAGCAGCACTGAATTCACCCTAGACCGTGGTGGACCAGGTGCACCCTTAGAAACCTACCTGAAACCTTCCGTTTCGTGAGGGCGGCCCTGTAGACTGGCTGACTCTGCCCCCGGGAGTTCAGGGACTGCAGGGAGACCACATACACCGACTCGGAGGCTGTGGACCAACGGGCGGGCGGTGAGGCTTTGCGGTGGTTTTCCCTGAACACATCCCTCTGTCTTCCCAGCTCATCCCTCCCTCCTTCCCAGCCCATCATCCTGGGGCATTCCCTCTTCTTCCAGACAACTAAAGATGAGACCAAGCATGGGGACTAAACAGAAGAAAGCACTATTGTGTTAGGATATGTGGAGGTGATTTTACCTGTCATTACTGAAAAACGGGTTTCTCTCTCATCGGCATCAAAGAAAGATGAGCAGGGTTTTAAAAGAATGGAATCGCATATTGACCACATAGGGTCCCCAATTTCCTTTTGTTTCTAAAATAGAGACGAGGGGTGACTCTGTTTTTATCTGTCATCAAAAAGAAGGGAGAGGAGACAAGAACAGCCACTGTGCCAGATCAGCGGCCCCGGGGGGATACGTGCCCTTTGAAACCAAAACCCAAGGAGAACCCTCCAAGCGAAGGCTCTGAGGATTTGCTAGGAGCACATGACACTCTTAAATGTACCCTTCACTTCCGATTGTTCTTTCCCTTAGTTCCCTGCCTCCCCATCTCCCAAATTGTACGTTGGCCCCACGAGTATCTAACTTAACCTAAACTTGAATACTTTATTTGGAAAAAGTAACAATGATGAAATAAAACGAATAACTCTCAAGTACTCTGCCATCATAGATTCTGAGACCCGTGAAACCTGGGTTATCTTCCAATTCAACCTTCTTAGTTTACAAATAAGGGCATGAAGCCGTGAAAATGGATTGCCGCGTGATCTTCCCTGACGCCTGACTCCGGGCTCTGCTGCCCGAGCTTCCTGCAGCAGCCTGAATCCACGCAGGAGACAGCCTGAGGAATCTAGTGCGGGGAAAACCTAAGGCAACTAGCGGAGGGCACGCTAAGGTCCTAAACTAAACTCCCAACCGGGAGCTCTTGCTCCAGGAGCCCCCGGTGTTCACGGGCAGTGGGAAAGAAGTCTCCCGTCTGTGCAGCAGCTTGTCCAAACAGGAAAGGAGCCCATGTTCACAGCCCTCACACGGAGCCCTGTGTGGGTAAAGCAAACGTCTGCAGGCTCATCATTCGGGGGAAGGGGGCGCGCCTGTCCACCTGCCCTCTCCAGGCCCCGCAGGGGCGCCTCCCACCCGGGCGGGAGAAAGGCGCTCAGGCTAAGGCTCTCGCATCTCACTCTGCAGGCGCTTCTGAATGTGTTTTATGAAAGGGACGAATCAGGCTGCAACACTGCACTCAGAGCATCAAACTCAACTGAACAGGAGACCCCCTTCAGACCCGTTCCTTCCTTGCTGCCACTGACACGAGACGCGCCCGGAGTCATCACAGGAAGAAGGCTGCCACTTATCCTCACGGCCCAGGGACAGGCATAAATAGCTAAACCTGAAGGGCAGCGGCCAACATTTACCAGGAACCACCAAGAGCCCGGCCCGAGTGGCTCACTTGGCTGAGCATTGTCCCAGGCACCGAGAGGTTGCCGGATCGCTGCCCGGTCAGGGCACATGCCCGGGTTGCAGGTTCGATCCCTTGTCAGGGCACATCCGGAAGGCAACCGATTGACATTTCTCTCTCACATCACTGTCCAGGCCTGTCCAACAAGGCAGCAAAGCTGAGGCCTTGACCCAAGCTGCCTGGTTTGCAGGCTTCCTCCTTGGCCCCACATTTCATCTCTTGGGGACCTAAGACAAAGCTTAAAGAGCAAAACGGTGAAAGCAGAGGCAAGATGCAAAAAGCATTAGCTCCTGTCCCACGTCCAGAAAAGTGGCGCGACTCAAGGGACCCGTCGGTGCTGTAGATCCAGGGAGCAGCTGACAGGCGCTGGAAGGTGGCCTTGTCCTGCTGCTGACTGAAGGGTGGAGGCACAGGGACAGGGCAGAGAAATAACAGCGGATGATTATAATACCTGGGAGATAAACACTGTCAGGAACCAGCTTCTAAATACTGAAATGACGGGAAAGATCACCAACTGCCGAGCTCCAGCACGCGTGACACTCACCCAGCTTCTGAATCTCGTGCGTGCGCTCATCTCTCGTCAGTGGGACGTAGTTCATCTTCCGGCCGCTCTCCCCGTAGCCCAGAAGGAAACCCCGTGATCTGCGTGGACTCTTGGCTCCAGATAGGCGCGGCGCCTTCCACGCAACGGACAGCCGGTCGTCTGAGGAGCGGACCCGGACGCGCAAGGGCTTGTTGGGGACGTCCTTTTCTTAAAGAGGACACGACACAGACAGTTAATCAGGACCCCGGGCCCCGCAGCCGCTGCGTCACGTCTGTCCAGAGACCGAGCCGCAGCAGTGCGCAGTTGGAGAGGGGTGAAGGTGGACTGTCCCAGCCAGAACACAGGCAGGCCGTGTGCCCTGCTGTCCCCACTCTGAGCCTGAGTTCCCTGTCCCCGGCACGGGCCAGGCCCAGCGCCGACGGGCCAGCGGCCGAGGCGGGGTAGCGAGCGCCGCCCGCCTGTCCGCCAAGGGCGCCTCGGGGCAGCTCAGACGCACAGTCCCCGCGCCATGAGCGAGTGAGCCACACTCCTTTCTTCCCCATGCCAGCGTCGGCGACGCTTATTCTAACGCCGCGCCTTCCTCTCAGCACCACCCCAGCACTTTAACTGGTGACTGAGTTTCTGTGTGACATTGGGGCAGGCCCGGCTCCTTAACAGTGAGGAGGGAGGGAGGCTCATTTCTTTATCTGGGCACAGTGTCTCTCAGAATGTCACCAACCTTCATCATCTGTTGGATCCCTACCAGCTCTAAGGCACGTGACTAACATCCTCACTGTAACACAACGCCCCGTGTACAGACAGAGAAAGGGAGGCTCAGAGAGGCTAAGGGAGAACTTGGCAGCTGGACAGGTGGGCACGGGCTGGTGTTGGAGCCACGTCTGTAGCCCTGCAGCCCCGGGTCCCTCTGTGTTGCTCTTTTGCAGAGTTGGTGTCACCAGCCGCCACACTGGCATAGCATGTGCCTGCTCTGGACCAAGGTCCCCCTGGTGCCTCAGACACCTCTGGCAAAGGATCTGGTCTGTGGCACCTGGGATCACAGTCCAAATTCATGCCATGGGCCACCACTTACAGGAAATGCCGACTAAGTTCCCCAGGGCCTGGAGCTCCTCGGGGGACGTCAGTTCACGTGTCCTGTCAGACCCACATGGCACTCGTCACCTGACTTGTGTTCATGTTCCAGTGCCCCAACATAGGACCATCTGAGGAAGAACCTGACCTCTGACAGGTCGGCATCACTCAGCACCCAGCTCAGCTCCATACACACTGCCCTTGCCAGGGCCTGGTCCATACACACTGCCCCTGCCAGGGTGCAAGTGAAGGAAGGAGCCTCCAAATGCATTTCCGCTAAACAAACTTTTATTGAGCACGTGCTGTGTGCTTGTCCCAGGCTCCGAGAGGCAGACATGAGTACATCTAATGACCTGTCCTTGAGGGGCTCACTGTCCAGGCCATGAACCAGAACCAGTTTTGCTCTGCAAATTGCACACTTAATAAAACTTAAAATTGCACAAGAAAATAATGCTGGAGACGTTAATTCCCCACTGGCCACGGACTTGAATTAAACTACTCTGTGAAGAGAGGACAGTCTTTGATTCATAATTTGGCACACAGCAGCCCCCAAATCTGGCTCTAAGGCAGTGTTATTAAAACTACATATGCTTTGGGCTGAATTTTGCACACACACCCAAAACTCATGTGTTGAAGTCCTAACTCTATTAGCTCAGCATGTGACTGTATTTAGAGATTGGGCATTTTAAGGGGTGATTAAGTGAAATGGGGCCATTAGGAGGGGGGCCTTAATCCAGTCTGACAGGTGTTCTTATAAGAGGAAACTTGGACACATAAAGAGGCACCAAGGATGTGTGCTCACAGGACAGGCCATCTGAGGACATAGAATGAAGGTGGGCATCTGTGAGGCTAATGGAGAGGCCCCAGGAGAAGTCACACCAGCTGACACCTTGATCTTGGACTTTCGGCTTCCAAACCGAGAAGATAAATTTCTATTATTGAAGTCGCCCAGTCCACAGTCTTTTGTCATGGCAGCCCAGCAAACTAACACAGGGCACACGCATTGCCTTGGCTTGCGTGCTCACTGCCTGTCTTTCACGCTAGAGTACAGTCTTCGTCAAGGTGACCCCCGTGCACTTGAGTCGTCATGTGCCTCCAGCACCTGGACCTGTGCCCGGAAAGCTGCAGGTGCTGAGCGAGTGAACAATTAAAGTCCTGTCTTTAAAGACAGTGAGGTCAAGGTGGTCTCCGCCAGCAAAAGGCGGCCTTCTGGGACTTGAACGGAAGCCACTGTTTTGGAATGGATTTTCCTCTGGTTTCAAATAAAACGCGGGAGGAACATGCGGTGTTAAGTCAAAGCATTAAAGCAAACGCTTGGGGCCTTACACCAGGTGCTGATACCAACGTCTATGTTTTGGGACAAATCCATGAAGATACCACTCCTCACAACAATAGCAAAGTATATTTTCCCAGCTTCTTAAAAAATATAGATGCATGTTGGTCCCTAACTGATCGCTTCTCACACATTATTTAACAATAAAATGTAATTTTCTTCTGGAGCACTGTAACCAAGTCTATGCATTCTTTTTTCTTTTTTTTTTTTTTAATTGGCTTTATATCATATGCTGCAAATGGTTTCAGCCAGCAATTTCCTCCAGTATCTTTTTTATCATAACGTACAACAAGTGCAGTGTCGTGTATCATGGCAGAGTGATCTTTAGCAGCCAGGGCCTATGAAGGCTTCTGCAGAGAGAGATTAAGTTGCTTTCACAGTGCACAAAACCAATTCCAAGTCAGAGCATGACTTTCTGATCCCCGACACCCAGGGTTCCTGCAACACGTGTTTACTCAGGAAGGTCACACACACGCACGTTTCTGTTAAGGAAGGCACACAAAATTAATTCCTGTTCTAAAACTACTGCCATTCAAAAAAAACTTACCAGGAAGATTAAAAAAATGAAATAGTCATTTAAAATACAAAACGTAAGATTCAGATGCAAGGCACAGTCCATCTGTCAGTAAAAGGCTTGTGCGTCTTTGTGAATGTTTACATGTGTCTTCAGGGGTAGACAGCGTCTGAAATAAGCCTCCTCTCCTGCTTTGCACACTGCCTAGGTGTGCTCCCTGCTCGACTGTTTTGCCATCAGTGTCGTCCAAGGTTTGCTCCTAGCCTCCTGCTCGTCTCTCCAAATTCTTGTGCTCTCATGTGCTCTCTACTTCAACTCTCACTCTACAGCATGACTCCCAAAGTCCATGTCTACCCCTGAGCTCTCTTCCGACTTTCATCCCCTCATCTCCCGTCACCTACAGGCATCTCCATCACAACGCCCCACGCTCACCCTAAGTCCAATGTACTTGAAGAATAGACCACCTTTCCTCCAAAGTCAGTTTCCTTTTCTGTTTTGTTCCCCCCCCACCTCCTTTTTCATATAAAAGGACTTTGAACGCTGCCTACACCCATTAAATCTGATCTGAGAAGCAGGTTAGAGTCATTGGTTTCAACGTACTCACCTTCCTCTCAACAGTAACACAAGATCGATGTACATTAAAAACATGGCTCATGAAAATAAAACACAGCTCCTCTCCCTACTGCCTTGGGATAGTAGCCAACACACTCTAAAATAACTGCATTTGTTTTTGCATTATTTTTTCACCATTAATTAAATATATTCAAGGAATACACAGAAATGTCAACACGTCTCTCAACAAGTAAAACAACATGATTAGACAACATCAACATCCAAATGATAAAAGATACATATATACAAATACGGAGCAGAGATGGAAGGCAGGTCATCTAATGTATCACCCAACAGCCCACGGTTTTAAGAAAATAAAGACTTGAGGCAACTTATTAGCCAATAAAAGCCACCGTTTGGTGGGTCCCATTTGTTCATGTCATCCACAGGTAACAGAGCTGCAAAATCGTCATCAGGCCAGGACTGCCATCTCGGCCACCATATTTGCCTGTTAACAGCACACAGAATCCCCAGATGAAGACACAGACACGTCCCCACACCAGAACATGAGAGAAATGGTGAGAAATGACCGACACTGGCTGCAGGCTGGTCTGTCAGGTGCACGGCAGATTGACCAACACTGTGTGGCGTGTGCGTTAGTTTAGCGATGGGGACTGGATGAAGGTTTGTGAGCACATGTGTGTGACAGAAACACAACCCCCTTGCGGGATGGTGCTTCAGTGAGGACATGAACCAAATGAGCACATAGTACCTGTTACTGTTTCATTAAATGATCCTGGACCCTTAATGGGGAAACCACCAATCTCGATCCATTCACCTCCTGAATTAGGAAAATGCAACCTGATAGTTAGAAACGAGGGCTGGAGGATGCTCCACATTTCAGAGCACCCCAACTTATCTCTAAGTGGTCTTTTCAACAAGCTTGAAAGGGATTGACTGCCTCGGGCCATTTTGGTGACTCAGCCCCTAAGCTTTATGGATAGTACAACTTTTTTAGTCTTTTGTACATGGCTTACTCTAGTGAACATTCAAAAATTTAGGACAAAACACTAATAACCCGCATTAAATGACTAAAAGAAGGGATACATCTCTCCTACTTTGCAGTCTTTCGGCTTTCTCTACAATTCTAATTTTTTTTTTATCGGGAACTCTTCAGTGATTATAAACTTGTATTGACCTGTAGAAATAAGGAGGGATGTTTCTCCTAAACTAAGTACCTAAGATACAGCCTCCGACTCCAGGTGAGACTTACCAGGCAGGCTTTCAGCTCTGTAAACGGGACGGCTCACTCCACTGTGGTTTTCTGCAGTAACCAGCACAAAGTACACTACCCCCGGCTCTGAAACACACGGTTCATATCAAGCCACTGTTTCAAATCTCCAAGAACGACAGTTTGATTCACTAGCTGTCTTCCTTATGCCAGTTACAACCAAATATAAACATTTCAATTGAGTGATTAATCTAACTTCAGCTTTCTCTTTCTTTTTTAAAATCAAAATACTAACATTTCTCATGCAACTGGAATACACCTGACCAAGAACACAACATTTATTTAGTAGAAAGTACATGGGATGTGAAATCAACCTGGGTTTGTGAGTAGTCAACAAAAAGACCTCTAAGCTTTTTAATGTGAAATCAACGTAGGGAATAGGAACGCATTGTCCACTAAATGGATGTTTTAACCTACAGTGTCCGTCACTACAAACAATATTTCCCCATGAAGGCTCCCAATAGAAGTCTTCAAAAAGTAACTAGAAAATGTCAACATCACTCATAAAAGTTAGCACATGGGGAACCTTCACTGCAATCAATAAAACATCATGAAATTTTCTCATTTTCACAAGAAAACATTCCCCTTACTATGTCTGCATGTTGCCTTCTCCTATTTCAACAAATATCTGGAAAAGTATTTCCTGGAATCTTGGAAATGCTAATCTTGAAAGAATCGGGCTTCAATTTATGACTCGAATATAGGGCTCAAGGTCAAATAGTGGTGTCCTTGGCTGAGCTCCTGATGTCGTTGGGATGGGAAAGGAAACCAAGAGGCCCAGTTATGGCGTGCGTGTGCCCTGAATTTGCTGCTGTGAAAAGCTAAACTCTAGTGGGCCGGTTTTCCTCAGAATGAGTTATTATCTTAAGAAATGTAAGTGCAGATGCCAGAGATGAGAGTTGGCAGGCATTTGAGGGGACAAACGTTGGAGAGGTTAGAGTTGGTTCTATCAAAGGCAATGATGCTGAGTGCATTCCTCAAAGTGAGGCGCGGTCCCCTAACAAACTTCAGTTCTCAAGCCAGAGGCGCAGAGACGCAGCCACAGGCCAATATCATCTGCGACACCTGCGGTGCTCAAGACTGGTCTGACTTCTGCCTGACCACAGCTGGGCCTGGTGGCATCTAGGGTTTGGCATGACCTGCAATGCTAACTGGGAAATGCTTCAGGTTCAGACAGAATGTAAAATTATGCTTCACCAGGCACCTTCCCTCTTCGTTCCGAGCTCATTTGTGTTTCAGAGAAATTTAATCCATGTCTCTGCCTCCCGCTGAGCTAACTCATCAGAGCGGCTTGGGAGACGAGCTGTTCGGTGAGCCCTCAGTCTCTCCTGCATGTGTTTCTTCTCTGTGGCAGTCGTAGCCGCCCAAGCTTTGAGCAAGCAAATGTGACCCTGCGCATGCCTTTGTCCATAGAGCCTCCATCTAACCCCATAGTTGGACTCTGTGGGGCTGTAGGGGTGGAGATTCGGGAAAATGTATGTTTAGCTGGAACCATGAGGAAGGGACTCTGACCCCCTTATCTCCCTTCTGTGCACTTTCTGCCCTGATACCCAGAAAGCCTAATATTGCAGCTCAGAGACGGAGAAGGAACATGTGGCAGACTGTGGCAGGAAACTGAGGAGCACTGTCGATTCTGATCCACTGAAGGCAGGCAGCAAAACCCTAACGTGGCTTGGGGAGGCCTGGATGTCACACATGCTGACGTCTGTCACTTCCTTATGATCCTCTTAGGGTTGGACCATGAGATGACTGGAGAGTAAACGGGAGTTGCAGGCTCCTGGGATCAAAGGAGCAGAAGACAGAGGACCCGCAAGAGGCAACCCAAAGCCCAAGTTCAAAGCCACCTACACCTGCACTTACACAACAGTGAACTTAGGCAAAATTTAAAATGCTCCAAACTTCCAGAATGAAACTGCATGAGGAGAAATGTTACATCTTGGAACCAGAGGTGGGTGAGCATACACACCCCACACGCCTTTACAGGGACCTACTTACTACCTGAGTAATCCCTAATTATTAAATGGTTCATAAATGAGAAATCTCCAGATTAGACTTCAAAGTTGTCCGGTGGTCAAGTGTCTATGTCTCATAAAAATTGTTTCTGACATCAGTTTGGAGAGAGGTCCAGGAACACTGGAGTTCCGGTGCAGGACAGGAAAGCCCCCTGGCAGGATGAAGGCTGTTACATAACAGATTCCTGACCTTGGCTTCCCGCTGCCCAGGAACCACGTGAGCCTGGCCACGCTCTGTCTCACATAGTCACCCTGAGAATGGAACCGAGAGCGTAGGTGCACAGTGAGTTCTGAGTGGGAAAAAGACCAGGGCGTCACTTACCCACATCCTCAATAAGGAAGGACTGTGTCTCCGCAGTCACCTTGATGTACTTAAGACTTTTCAGTGACTTCCCATAGGCAATGTTGTAATGCTCCACGGGCCTACTGGTAGCATCTTTGGGTGGGTCCCACGTGACTTTCAGGCCCGTTTTAGTGGACAGCAGTTTCACGTGCCTTGGCTTCAGTGGGTGGTCAGCTATGCAAACAGTGCAACTATCAACTTAAGGGAACGGCAGATGGGAAAGCGAATTCTTTCCAGTGTTCTCTGACATGGTTAGCAAAAGAGCAAATGGCGTTTAATCGGATCCTGAAGACTCTAAGCGCAGGCACGTTTGGACATCGTTACAGAATGACAGCAGAGCAAACACCGGAAACCCACAGCCTTTCAGTGTTCTGGGTGACTGTGGGTGGTAAGTTTAAACCCAAAGTGAAACAAATCGCAATAAACTCTGGGGCTGCTCGGGCTTGATTATGGAGCCTTGCTGGGCAAGAATAACGAATCGGTAATTTGACATCTCCAGAGGCATTTTATGTATTAAATAAGTTTTTTGCATGGCACAGTTATATAATTTTTACATCACCTCTGAATAGAACACAAAACTCTCATGATCAGGAAGAATCTCCATTGATCCGAAACAAGAGGCAGAAGCGTTCGCTTCCACAGAGAGAACAAGCCAGAATCATCAACGCGTTAGGTAACCTCTGGTTTATCTGCAGGTAGCTAATTAAAATGTCTCCCCGTTTTGTCACAGATGAAGAAAAGTTATTAAGAAGCACACTTACATTTTTATCTTCAGTTATGAGGTTCTAAAAAAGTATTCTTGATTTTCAAAAATAACCACAATGAAACATAACATGTAACTGGTGTTGCAAAGTCACACAACATAAATATATAGGAAACGGTCACACAACAGTCACATTTGGGGCAAAGTGGGACCTGAAACCTGTTATTCAACCATGCAAGGCATTCTCGGGGGTAGGAGGGAGTAAAGAAACCCAGAGCCCTTTAAACTTAGAAACATTGAAAAAAATGAATTTGGACGCTCGTGGAAGGAGAAAGGGAAGAGCGAGTGTTTCGTGATGGCACATAGATGGTTAGTATGTGATTTCAATACTGGATGAGATTCTGCACAGAGTAAGTACGGCTGATTCGAATACCCATCACTTTTCCCCCAACAGCCCAGCTGCCTCTAGAGGAAAACACTAGAAAAGGAAAGAATGCCTGTGACCCTCCCTGCCAGGGAAACGCAAGGAAAAAAATTTTAAAAGCATGGAAATGATGATTTCCAAGCATCAGGGAAAGGAAGTCCACTGTGGAGACAAAAGTGCAATGTCAGGCCATGGGCATGGGTAGAAATCCATGAGTTCCCTCCCCAGCTTCAGAGGCAAGGCTCCTGTAGACGGCGACGGGAGAGGTCGCAGTCCAGGAAACCCACTGCCGGCCAGGCATGTGGTTGAGGAGACCGTGACGACAGCACGCCAGTGAACTTCTGGGCAAGGCGGCCATCGTGGCTACTCCCCAGGCGCTCGCATTGACCCTTCCTGGCCCGGGCGGAACTTCAGGATTTTCTTTACCAGAGGACGGGGGTTCCCCTTCCTTGGTTCCCTTGGTTTCTCCCAAGGCTTCACTACAAGAAACTCTCCTCCTCAGCCATCTGTCCACTACCTTCCGGTTGAATCCCTATTTCCCGAAACAGCAGAAATCGGTCCAGGAATCCGATGTTTCACACCGACCCACGGACAGCGGAGACAAAGCAAGTGTCGGAAACCGCAGAGGGAGCCTCACGGCCGGGGGATTCTCCCAAGGACGACAGCAAGTGAATGGACACGAGAGTCACGCTTTTCTCTAGGGTTCAGTCCCAAACCTCCCTAAGAGAAGTTCGAACCTGGACACAGTCCGCAGTGTGAGACCCGTGAAACCCCAGCACCCCGTTTTCCACTGGGCCCTTGTGATTCAGGCAGTGCTCGGCCTGGGCCGGAAGGCCGTTTACTCTCATTACCGACATCTGAACGGAGGAACGTGTTCTCCCTGCAAAGCTTTGCGTCTCTCCTTGCACATGACAGAATAAATTCTAACTCACACCGGTTCTAACTCACGTTCAAATAGTTGCATCGGCCCAGCGTAAGGAAAGACACGCAGAGTCTTCCCGGGCTGCAGTACGATGAACGCAGAAGCACGGCTGGGTTGCCGAGTCCTAACGGCCGCCCGTTCATTCTGCCACCCGTCAGCTGCCCGTGTGTGCCCACAAATGAGTTTGTTTGTTCTCCTGCCAGGGATCACGTGCCATCAAGCAATATCTCAATGCAATACATGCCTCCACCAGCGTTTGTGCATTTAAAGAAAAAAAAAAAAAGCCAGATGGTATAAAATTACTCAGTATATAAAAATGGGTGAGTGAGATGGACGGAAAAAGGGTCTTACTGAGCGTCTACCACCTGCCACCCACTTAACCTTACTCTGCAGGAGGTGCTCACAGCACATGCAACCTGGGAGGTGGTGTTGACGCCCCCCGTATGCAGGAGAGGAAAGCAGGGCCTGGAGCAGAGAGGTCAGGAGAACCGCCCAGAGTCACAGCTGGAGCCAAAGGCCAGCGCAGCTTTTGCCCAGCTCTAAAGCCAGGCTTCCCACAGCTCACAGCCCTGATACTGCCCCTGCTCATAGAGGACCAATGGCCACATTCACAGAAAGTTAACTAATGTAGGAAGCCACTGCTCTCCTAGAGCCAACTGTGAAACTCCATGGCTGTGTGAACTGTTTCCTCCACGGTGTACCCCGCCTTCCCACGCCACTGTCCTCTTTGGGGGGGCACTTTTCAAGGCTCTGTGTCCCATGAACTGCCTCTCTAGAGAGAAAGGACAAACCCAAAGCCAGTACAGGAGCAATGAAATGGCCTAACGGGGCACCGGGAGGCTCCTTCCAGAGCGCGCAGGACGGGTTAGGGCCGCGGCAGCTGGGTTTCCACCAGCACGGGACGAAAAGTGAGGCAATGAGCTTCAGCTGCAGCCTAGGGGATTTTAGGAAAGTAGGAAGAATTTCCTGTCCGTGTCCTTCCCCATTGCTCCCCATCCAAGGCTGTCTCTGAGTGGAGACAGGTGCAAGGTGCTCCCGACAGGAGGAGAAAACCGCCGATCTGCTGTGACTCGGGCCATTTCATTCCATGGCAGAGCCATTGCAATACTTCATACAAGTGACCTTTATCCAGGTGCAAGAATATGTTGCCAGGTGCCAAGTGGCAAAACGATATTCTGGTGACCTTTCAGATACCTGGCAACTGCCAGGCTAGACAGGTCCACACCATGGCTCCCCTGAGACCCCTACTGGTCTGTTCAGGAATGGGACATGAGGGTGCAGCCAGCACCTGGAGTTTTCACTGTGACCTAGCTCCCGACTCCAGGTCTTACCCGAGCAGGCCACTTTGGTTCAGGGTCAAAGTATGGGTCTACGTCTACTCGAGGTTTGGAAACCAAGATTCCAATGGCTCTGCAATGTCTGTCCTCAGAGGGCCTTCCTATTCTGCAGAGTGGCCTCAGGGATCCTCCAGGGCTGACAGTCACCCTCAGAAGCCTGAGTCCAGAGCTAGGTCCCAGCCTGGCCTGACCAATGTCTTCATGGCCCACGCATCATGGTAGACAGGTACATACCTCATCTGTCCTTCCCTCGTCTTCCCACTCTGGCATCTCTCTTGGCAGCCAATGTGCCCATGTATCTGGTACTCACTTAAAATGCTCATAGGTTCAAGAAAAAAATGTTAGGAGAATTTAGGCTAATGAGGTCAGCCAAAGGTCTCCAACCCAAACACTTCCCAGGATCAGAAAGATCAAGCAGATGAGTGAAGACACATTAAGGCGTGCACACTCCATCGAAAGGCACAATTTCATTTTTAGGCATCCGTTGACAGGGGATTCAGGCCCCATATTGTCCAATATTCTGGGGTTTCTAAGAAGCTAGAAATCCTGATATTTTTGTATGAAATCTGCCAATTTTATACTAGTTGGTGATTAATTCAACTTTTTAAAAACACTATGTGAGAAAACACACACCTCCGGCTGGCCAGACTCAGTCCCTTGATCTATCTTAGCTCCAGGAGGAGCCCTATGGTTGCTGACCCGGACACCTTCCCCATATCCTATTCAATCCTGAGAACCCTGGGAACCCGGGCCCACGAGGAAGGTCTGCAGGTCAAGATGAAGGCTACATTTTGAAGAACCGAAGCTAAAGCTCTCCCTGCCCCTGAAGGCTTTAGGTACAGACCCGCTCGAAGAGTCATACCCCACCTCCAGACTCCATCAACCCCCTCAGGGACCCAAAGGCTGAAAAAACTGGTCTGGGCTCCAAGGAATTAGGAAGACCCAACCCAGGATAGCTTTGGGGAGGGAAGTGTGGGATGCTCTGTATAAGCTTCAACTACCAGCACAACCAACAACCTCCACATGCCTAGCTCTGGCCTAACCAGTCCCTGCTGTCTCTCCTACAGAGGGGACCACCCCAGGATCACCGCCTCGCAGGTGGGGCAAGAGCAGCAGCACTCTCCCCATGGAGGAGTGGAGGCAAACAGGAAGACAGACCTAGGGGAAGAAGAGACTCATTAGCCTGTGTCTCCTGATCCCCTTAGTGCCACCGGGTGGGAAAGTGGACCCAGGGACACTGGACTCTTAGCACTCACCTCTCCTGCCTCAGGGAGGGGGGGACCGTGGGATGAGGGCAGAGGGCAGAAGTGAAACGTGAGGAGAAGATGGAAGTTTCCTAACATCCCCGCAGGCTGTGTCCTGAAACCACTGGGCATGACTGTCAACCTGAGGTCGTGCGGTAGCTCCCTTCAGAGTGAGGACCAGGGCCACCTGCCCCACCTTCTGGAGCCTTCCTGGCACCAACCACTGGCCCACCATGTATCCTCTTGGGGTTATGGGTGAGGATTCCTTTCCCCGCCCCCCATTTCCCAAAGGCTCTGAAGTGAGGAAGACTCATTCTGTAGCCAACTCCAAAGCCAAGTTGCCCTGTAGGCTGAAAACCCATTCCCGCCTGTGCTATTCCAGTCCCAAGTCTTACCCAGCTCACGCCGGCCCGGACAGCCCACCAGCGTTTCAGCAGTGAGGTGAGAGGACAGCGCAGAGAGGCCTGATCACACAAAACTAGCCATGTAGCAGTGTTCTCATTTCAGCAGAGCCCTTCCCGTTACAAAATTCCCGGGGGACATTGAAGGCCGGGAGTGAAGCCTACTTGGTCTTATGGCTTAATTTCAATCTAAAGAAGTTCAAGTCCACATTTCTTTCCTCTCAAACTGAGTTTCACTTCAGCCGGAGAAGATCTGTTGAACTACCCAGGTGGGGTCAGGGTTCCCTCAGCAAACTCGGTCACCACCACCTTTTGCTGGAATCCACGTAGAATCTGCAGGATCCCCTGGGGTAAAAATAACTGAATCCAAAGTCTCCCACTTGCCTGAATTCTTACAGCCCCAAGATGCTATGATCTCCACGAGGCAGCGGATCCAAACTGCTGTGTACAGGACACATACTAGTTTCATCTACCAGTGAAGCCTGGGTTCGGGGCATCCCTGGGGCCTGCTCAACTCCTGCACTTCCCAACGTGAGCCCCCACAAGCCAAGAAATTCTGGGATTTAGATTAGTTCAACCTGGGTGTCTGCCACTTGCAGTCAGACCCTGTCGGCCGAAGAGACTATTAATCAAGATCTTCTATGAACCTTGAAAATAACTTTTTGAAGCAACCCCAGCAGCCAACACATTTGGTCACAAAGGGCAGCCAGTGCAGACACACCCAAAGAAACTAAGGCAAGCGCCAGCCAGGGGTGGCTGCCCTTCCAGCCCAGTGCCCCTGCAGCCCACCCAGTCTGGCAGTGGCTCAGGAGCAGGATAAGACAGCCTCAGGCAAGAAGAAAACCCCCGAAGGAATGTTGAGGGCTTTTGAAATAAGCTAGACCATTAAAACCCCAAAAATTCCAAAATCATTTAAGTATACCAAGGATTGCTCTGTAGTGCAGCAAACCCTGGTGTTTATGTAAGTCTCCTTGCCTTGTCTTTGTTTGAAATTCAAGCTTTACTTTCCACTGGAAACCGCCAAAGACTTCCCAGACTCTGAAATGAAGAAAACACAGATCTCTGAAACCGTGAGCGTTTGACCAAAAATCCAATCAATCAGCCACAGAAGGCTGGATGTACTAAAACTGCAGGACAGCCCAGGGATAGGAATCAACGTGGAATTCAACCCTGAGACTGCAATTCCGAGGAAAGGTGGGAAAATTCAGCTGTTGTCCATAAGACACAGAGGAATTCTCCAAAATATAGAAACAGCCAGAAGGTTGGCAGCCTATGGGCAAAACACGGAAATGGCTGAGTTTTAAATACTTTTTCAAATGGGTATTGGGATCATATTTGTCAAATAATTATTACTCTTCCCTCAAAAAAAAAAAAAAGAACAGAGACAGTAAGCAGAGGTTCTTTTGCAACCCTGTGAAATAAAACTGATCCTCGTGGAATTTACAGTGTTTTCCACCTGGAAGGCTCGGCTGGGTAGACAGTCTGAGTATTAAAATAATGGCCTGGCTCCTCTCCTGACCTTTCAAGTGTGCACTGGGCTCGATGAAAGTTTTCCACACTTGGCGTGCTTCTCTAGGGACAACAGTATAAAAAATGAAACCCAGATCTAGGTCTTTGGAGTCTCTAAACTTAAAAAACACTCCAGGGAGCTGAACTGGCTTTGCAAAACAGAACCTGTGACCCTGCCACAGGGAGGCCTCACAGCAGAGAGAAACACCAAGGCAGGCAGGTGGCCTGGTCCCTCGGGCGATCGGGGCAGCCAGGGCTCTCCAGACTTTGTCCCTGGTCCACATTCCTCAAAACCCAGTCAACTGCCCCATGCCTTGGTGACTGACTGGAGTCTACCACCGTCCCAGAGCATCCTGTTTTATTTACCTGGTGAGGGGGGAGCCAGAGTGAGAAGCCAGAAGACTACAAATGCCCTGGGTTGCTGTGGGTGGCTGGGCACCCGTCCCTCCCTGCCCTCAGCATTTCCTAATGAACAGAGGTGCCAGCTGGGCCGCTGGGTTCAATGTGGCCTCCTGCTCACCTCTGCTGTGGCCTCCGTGAAACCTCAGTTCCCCTGGTTGTCCCTGACCCCTCAGGTATTTTCCACTGTTTTGATAACAACAAATCATCATTTATTCTCACTAAAAGGCCAAATTCGCATGCATATATGCCAATGTGCTTATAACGGCACTAGATGGCCACCAAACACAATTGTGAATCATGTTTTTTTCTCCATCAGCTCAAAGAAGCCAGGTGGTAGAGCCATCCAAACCTCCAAATCTTTAGGCACAGCTTATCTGAAGCCATTTCTGTTCTCTCCAGACTGTCAGCACCACCACCACCCTCATCCATCTCTGTGCGAGCGCCTCCACCTTGGAGAGTCTCAGGTGGCCACGTCACGGAAAGGGGGGATCCTCACTGGCTTCAGTAAACTGCTCCCCCTGGTGCTGCTCACAAGCTAGTCATGCCCAAGGTCACCACGCACTCCTGCGGGCACATGGGAACTTCCCAAGGAAAGAGCCCCAATGCCACTTGTCCTCCAACTTCCCATCCAGGTCACCCTCAATGCAGCCACAAAGGCTGTCGTTCAAATGCTATCTCGTTGCCTAAAGGGTAATGGCTCCTTATGGGCAAAGTTGGCCTAGAATGTTCTAGATTCTAGGTGGTTTACTTGTATTTGGTGGAAACAGGTGTAAAGAGAAAGACCAGATACTTGTTAGTATAGTTTATTTCACATTATCCCCCTTCATTCTCTTCTCACCCCCCCCCAACTGGAAAAGACCTACAAAGCAGAAAACACAAAAATGGACAATGAAACGAAGCAGCAAGGAATTCTGTTTCAAAACAACAAGTAGCAACACTAAAGTTAAATTCTCAGGCCCTAAGGATACTCTTAAAAATGAATCTGCCTTCTTCCTCAAGATGTTTTCTGAGACAATTAAAGTTAAATCTTTATTAGTGCCATTCAAGTCAAGTTTCTCCACTAATTCGTAACAGTTTAGCAGCTGCATTGAATTCAGACACTGCCATGGTAGACACGCCTTTTTTCAGCTGCTTCCTCCCTTGCCTTCTACAATAGAAGCTGGGAAGTGAATATTCAGGACCCTAAGCCTCCCTTGCAGCTATGGGTGGTCATGTGATAAGTTCCAGCCAATGACACATGAGGAAGTTACTGCTGCTGCCCCTGCCAGGAAAGCATGATTTAGGCGTCAGGATCAACTGCCATGTGCTTTAGGCCTTTTAGATCTTCCTCCTCTCCCCTCCTCTGGGATGGGATGATACCTGGAGATACAGCAGCCATCTCGGAACATGGAGTCACAAGCCTGAGATGATGACCTGGCCTGGGATGCAGGAGTGGGAAAATGGAAAGGTCCTGGGTCTCTGAGAGCCTTTCTGCTCCCGGGTTTATCAATTCCCTTACCTGTTTAGCCACTGTTAGTAAGAGCTTGTGTTGTCAGCAGCTCAATCCATTGCTCCCTGGTGTCATCATTTTTGAATCCATAAAATCAAGTCACTTTTTTCTTGATTTCTAAGTGAGAGCTGCTTTGTTTTAACTTGAATCTCTTTCTGTGGCTGCTTCTACGGGATTCAGTTTTGACAGTGTCAGTGCTTTCTTTGTCATTATGCCATGGACTTGAGTAAGTACATCTGTCCAGAGAAGGATGCAGCCAGAAATTAGAGTGAATTTCACCAGCAGAGCTGGCAGAATGTGATCATTAGGATTTAAAGTTTTTAAGCTCTTAGCCATTTTATTCAGGAACCAATGTAAGCAAAAGCTACTGTTCCAGAGGAAAAACAAGAATGTTTCCCATCTGAGCCATGGACTTCCCAGAATGGTTTAGGGAAGTGAGGTTGGAGGAACTCCATAGGTATATTTATTTATAACAATAAGAAAACAAGGGACCCTAAAGAGAAAATGCCTACGGATGGGAAGGGAACGCAGGACTCACGCCCTCTGTTGACCAGCATCAGAGACCCTTCAAGAAACCAGTGCTTTCCAGGTTTTTGTGGGATTTCTGCACATTCTTTGAATTCAATTCGCAGCTGAGAAATAGTTACGTAAAGAATTGCCATTGTTTGCTGGTCCAGCTTAAGCTCGGCCTACTTATAAACTGCTTGACATGCCCGCCAAAAAAAACTCCCTAAAAATTCATTCCTTTTCCCAAAATGTGAAAGTCATTGTCTAACTATGTTAAACACTTGGGTATTACTGTCGTTAAAATCACCACTCATCTTGCTCAGAAACTCCCTGAAAAATATCCTCAGAAGACAGGCCAAGCAAGTGTTGTGGTGAAGTAGGTATGAAAGAGTAAATGAAACAGACACGACCAGAAGCCAGACCACATGGACCCAATGACAGCTCAGACTCCTAACAAAAACTATTGTTAATATTAAAAATATTGTTAATATTATAAATTTTTTAAATATTTCAGGTGATCATTTCATGGTTATGAATGAACACAGACAAATAATCTTTTAATGAAGAGGAAAAATGCATGACAGCAAAGAGTTTAAGTGTTACAGTAGGGCCATTTGTGATCAATCGAAAATAGAGAAAGAAGCAAAGAAGGCTGGACATTCGTTGTATACCTACTAAATGCCAGCCATTTCCTTTACTCCTACAACAGCTACTTATTGAGTACCTACTATGTGTCCGGTTCTGAGCTGGGCACTGGGGATGCAGAAGTGATAGGAAGAGTTCCACAGTCTCATAACACTCAGCTCTTGAATCCCCAGCGCTGCGCGCTGTGCTCTGGCGTTCCATAAACGCGGAGCCCGAGTCTTAGAGAGTTGGGTGGCTTGCCGAGGGCACGCAGCTAGTTAGTGACAGCAGTCAAACCCAGACCTATCCGAAACCGTAGACCATGCTCTTCCTACTATACTTTGTTCTCAGCTGTAATTGTAACTAAAAGGGATAAATGTAGGCCTGGAGAGAATCGAAAGTATAAAAGTGAGAGTCAACAGTTGAAGCTGCACTAATTCACAGGGATACATGAACTCACTGCCCTGAGCCAGCTCATATGAATGTCAAGAAGACTACGTGTTGCCAACCTCATCTCTTGGTCCTTGATGAGCTCTACATCTACAGGAGCCGAGTGCTTCTCCTCCTGGACGCTCTCTTCTCCTGCCCCCCCCCCCCCCGTCTCCTGCCTTCCAGGTCACCCTGCTCCCCACTTGCTCTTCCAGATCATCTGTCTCCCAGGCCAGAACTCAGAGCATTCGAGTGCTTCCGAGCCCAGCCCCCGGCCCCCCTCTTCTCCGCATGCCCTCTCTCCCTAACTCTGCACATCTGCTCCTAGGATTGCAAACGTCATCTGTCTGCTGACAACGCCAGCCCTGGTTGTTCCTCTGAGCTCCAGTGTGTCCAACTCTCTACTTGACATCTCCAGTGGGGCCCAAAGAACAAAGGTGCCTGAGGCATGACTGAGGAGAAGACATTTTAAATCTGAAATATGAGTGATAAAGAGGAGACACATTGCATCGTGGAAGACCAGAGTAGAGAGCTTCTCAGGAAGAAGGGAACTTCCATCACTGTCGAATCAAATGAAGGCCAAGAAGAACCTTATCATCAGGACAGTGTCCACCCCCACTCACAGCCCCAAACAAAGCAAGTATGCCGCTGAAGTTTCTCTCTGCAAATCGCATTTAATCAGGTTCTTTTCTACAGCTGTCCTCAAAGGATTAATGTAAGAATAAAATGTGAAAGAAAATCATAAATCACTCAACAAATACAAGATACAGTAGGAGGAAGAAGGGCCACAGAAGAGGGAGGGTGGTGGGTAGAGGTGGAAGAGGGTATGGGGGCAGGGAATGGTGATGGAAAATAGAAGAAAAGAAGGAAAAATAAATAAAAAATGACCAACACGATTCCCAGGACCTGGGCTCTCGGCCAATCTCCCTCCTCACTCAGCCAGAGTGGGCTTTGGGTCATTTTCCTCAATCTTGGGCAAGGTACTTTGAATTAGAATTTAAGAATCTTCAGAGTTGAAAGGAAACAGATCATCGAATCCGCCTGCCCCCTTCAATCAGCCTCTCAACTGTGGTCTTCAGCACTTCCCATGACTAGACCTTTCCACCCAGGTCCAACACGTTCTCCCCGCCTTCAAAGGTGAACATCTATGAACGTGTGCTCAGGTGGTGACACAGAGTTACAGACAAATCAGATACATAAGAAAAGCAATGGCCATCAGTCTTCCAAGGGAAGCAGTATGTTGGCAAAGAAGAGTAAGGGCATCAGACGTTTACTGTCAGCTGAGTGTCACTAACAAACGTTATCAGGGACTGAAGGTGGGGAAGGGAAGTCCTCCTCCAGCTAAGGTGACCAGAAAGTACAGCATCAGTGGGATTCAAGGAAGAACACTGGCCACTGCTTCCCATGGCTTGCATTCGAAGAGGACATGGACTCAGGCCCACTCTGTGACTCTGCCCCAGCCTCCGCTCCCCCTCAGGATGCTCTGACGTGCTTCCTGCAATGACAATTCATTAGCAGCTCAGAGCATCAGTGGACTCTGTGGAACTCATCCCAGAAACCCCACGTCAAAAACCCCTCATGTTCACCCTGGCCAGTGTGGCTGAATGATTAGAGCGTAGGCCCATGGACCAAAGGGTCTTGGGTTCAATTCCTGGTCAAGGGCACATACCTGGGTTGCAGGTTCGATCCCCAGTCCTGGTCATGGTGAGTGCAGGAGGCAACTAATTGATGTGTCTCTCTCACATCGATGTTTCTCTCCCCCCCCATCTGCTCCCCTCCACTCTCTCTTAAAAAAAAAAAACAATCAATGGAAAAAATACTCTCTGGTGAGAATTAACAACAACAAAAACCCCTCATGTTCTATAAGAGACACACACAACCTGCTCACACAGCAGCCTGTGTCTCCTCTCCCCGACCCTGTCCTCCCAGGTGTCAGAGTCAAAATGCAGTCATGACGCAGCTGTGAAATGATCAGCTCAGGTCTCAGAGAGTCAGGAGCTCGGTGCTGTCCACCCCTCATTTCATTTCTCTTTGGCTGTGGTTTGCTTGGACTCTGAGAGTTAATAACCACAAGAGGATGCTTCAGTTCTCCCAATCAATCAGAAAATAACAGAAGGAAATTGCTGGGTGGGGTAGAAAATGGTATTTAAAACAGAGCAGGGCCAGGGCATCTGTTAGCACAGAAGAGAACACGGCGGCTTCCCACACGTAAGAATGTCATCGAGCCAAACATTCTGTGGGAGAACCAGGCCGCCTCATCTCAGCAGCTACAAGTCTCAACTAGGAATAAAATCTGTAAAAGAAAGACAGAAATTCTACTGAAAAGGGAAAAAAAACAACAACATAGATTGAGTCAACATCAAAGCGTGCCCTCCAGGCGAAGTCCTCAGACACTTTTTGTCATTTCTCTGGCTGATCTTATAATTCTATGTATGTCAATGTGAAAACATTCAGAACTAAACGCTTGCTACACTCATCACATCAATGCCATTATTTTTCACCACATCGATCCCAACTTCTTTATTATCAAGTGTTGCGGCCTGTGCCTCAGAGCCTAGCATGGTCAGTTGCCCATAGAAGCTCGGAGTTAATGACTTAATTACTTTATGAATGAAGGCTCTAGCCAGGCTCCAGATCAGGCCCGCTGAGTGCGCGTGGGACTTTGGAACTCCAGTGGACAGCTTAGCACACACAATAGCAACAGTGACTCACGGCTTCCCACGTCTCCACTGTGGCCCAGCATTGGAAGCCATGTGAATTCTTTCACCTACTCAGCAGGAATCACATTGGTCAGCATACCATATGTCATGGGTTGAACTGTGTCCCCCAAAACGATATGCTGCCCAGTACCTGCGAATGGGATTTGGAAATGGGATTTTTGAAGGTGTAATTGAGTTAAGATGACGTCATGCTTGATTAGGGTTGGCCTTAATCCAGTATGACTTGTCCCTTTAAAGAAGACACAGGGAGCCCTGGCCGGTTTGGCTCAGTAGTTAGAGCATCAGCTTACAGACCGAAGGGTCTCCTGTTTGATTCCTGGTAAAGGGCACGTACCTGGGTTGCAGGTTCAATCCCGGGCCCTGGTCGGGGCCCATGTGGGAGGCAACCAATTGATGTGATTCTCTCACATCGATGTTTCTCTCTCTCTCCCCCTCTTCCCTCCCTCCCACTTTCTCTAAAAATCAATGGAAAAAATGTAAGGATTTTTTAAGAAGAAGACGAGACAGGGAGAATACCAAGTGATAATGGAGACCGACTAGAGTGACGTATCTACAGACCGAGGAACGTGGAGGACCGCTGGAGACCACCAGAAGCTAAGAAGACACAGGGAAGGTGTCCTCTCCAGCGCCTTCAGAGACAGCATGACCCAGCTCCACCGATTTCAGATGCCCAACCTCCAGAATTCTGCGAGATTACATTTCTGTTGTTTAAACCACCCAGTCTGCCGTCGTTTGTTGCGGCAGCCCCAGGAAACTAGTACCCTGTGGAAATAGAATTGTCCACCCAGCTGTGGACGGGACTTCCAACACGAGCCAACACCCTTCAAAATTCATGTGCTGGCCCCACAGGGTTAGGGTGAGAGGGTGCAGGGGACTATCCCACACTCGTCACCCCCCATAGCCTGCTGGTGTCATGTCAACCTACATAAATATGTTCAATGCCTATTTTAAGTAATTAATACCAAAGAAAGCGCATCCAGTCACCCATCAAATATTTACTCAGCATGTGCTATTGCAGGAAGCTTTGTAGGCAATGAGGAGACTTCAGTGAACAAAACTCACAAAATGTCCTGTCCTCGTGGAGCTTCCATTCCAGCGAAGAAAGGAAGGTGGTTATCAAATGCAGTTGAACTATCCGGTGGTGAAAAACAGCTAGAATAAGAAGCGCCAGAGGCAGGGATAGGAGAATGCTGTTAAATGAGAAGATGATGTTGCGTAAAGAACCTGAAGACAGGGACAGGTCAACCCACAGACGTTTAAGGAAAGTTGTTCAGAGTGAGTGCAAAGGCCCTGGGGCTGGAAGGCACCTAGCATAGTAGAGAACTGGCAAGGAGGCCGAGGGGCTGGAGCTGAGAGGGAGGGAGGGTGTGGTGCAAACAGCCAAATGCAGTCCTGACAATGTGTTAGGACTTTGGTTTTCATCTGAGGGAGATGGGGAGCATCCGGAAGGTCTGTGACTTCATGCTGCGTGAGAATCACTGTGGCTGCTGTTTTGAGAACAGAGTGTAGGGGAGAGGGCAGAAGCAGGGAGCGGTGAGGGGGTCGCTGCGTAACCCGGGAAAGTGCCACGCCCTCCTAGAGCAACATTACAACGTGCAAGCTACCTGCTGTGACCTCAAGCAGAGGCGGTAAAAATAAGACTTTCTGAAAATAGGCTTTTACCAATCTCAAAAGGTTGCATATTGTATGATTACGTTTACATGACATCCTTGAAATGACAGAATCATAGAGACGGAGAACAGGTTCGAAGCTGCCCAGGGCTGAGGGAGAGGAAGCAGGAGGGGAGTGTGGCTGTAACAGGAGCACGAGGGATCCTCTGCCCGAACCTTCTGTGTTTGACTGTGGTGGTCACACAATCTGCACACAGGATAAAGTTACACAGAACCACACACACACACACATGCATGCACACACGCACACACGCACACACGCACAGGGTGGCACCAATGCCCGTTTCCTGGCTGGGATATTTATCGCACTGTTGTCATGAACGATGTGAGCTTTGGGAGAGACCAGTGGAAGGCACAGGGCTGGCTGCATTATTTCTTACAATTGCATGTGAATCTTCAACTATCTCAGAAACTTTTAAAACCATTTAAAAATAGTCTTTAACGCCTACGGTGACGTTAAAGGCGCTGGCCCTTAAGCCAGGGAGAAAAGAGCGCACCACAGGGGACGCGTGATGAAGCGACCACTTCAGGCTTCTTGGAAACTGAGCCACAGCAAACAATACGCCGGCGGCTTCTGTGGAAGACCCTCCTTCCACCTTGTGTGGAAGCCTCGGGGTGACGACCACACGGCTGCACCGTCGCCGACCTGAGAGGCTGAATCGCATTTCATAATACACTCGAGGACGAGGCCTTGCTGCCCTCATGAACCAGTGCCATGAGGCAGCTTCCCCTCTATCACCCCAGGTGACCCAGTCGTCACAAGCAGCCCTGGACCTGGCCCTTCAGATGCAGTTTACAGGGCCCTGCCTGCCCAGCTGCCCATGGCTGACCTGGAGGAGGTCACTTCTCTCGAGCTCCTGCGAGGCCACACCTGACCATTTGGGGTCTCTGGCCTCTTTCACCCTTCCCAGCCCTGGGGGATCTGGCCACAGGTGACAGTGGGTTTTCATCTCCAGCCCAACTTGGTGTCATCTCAGACCAGGAGCCATGGATACATACCCTGGTCACACTGTTTGCTACGATGCTTACTAGTTCCAGCCGCAGCGCTGGCGCTCGGGGGACCCACTGCCACCCTTCTTCTGAGAGCTGCACAGGCTCACCCCCAGTTCAGGTCTGCAGGCTCTAACCAGCCATCAGTCTGCAACGAAATGGCTTCTGGGCCCTGAAAGGAGTTGACTTTTAGGTGACCTTCACAGGGGTGTGTCACTCTCTAGACTGTAAAAATCTACATAAATTATATCCACTGATTTCCTCTTTAATGCAGTGGCTCACCGGGTGGAGTTTCAGTAACTCCTCAAATGACGCGCACCATCTTCCCCTGGGAAACCGCGCTGAACTCTCCGCAGGCCCCACCGCCAGTCTGCCCACCGGTGAGTGCCTGAGACTCCCGGTACCCTGGAACTCCTTCCAAAAGGGGACTTTTCTAGAACATGCGAGCCGTTTCAGGTAGGACTGAAGGGAAAGACAGTCAGCTTGGTCTGTATTGTAATGAAGAACCACCCCTCAACCGCAAATAAATAAGCAGATATAAGAGACGGCCCCCCCAAGCGCAATGAACGGAGGCACCATCTGCGCCCCGCCTGCCTCCAGCGAGGTCCGCCCCTCAGCGGCCCGTGCAGCCTTCCACCCACCCCGCCATGTGCCACACCGAGGACACTCCTTCAGTGGCCACTGTTGCTTTGGATTATGGTCAAACTCTAGGACCTTCGTGAGCTGGCTGCTGCTGACCCCTTGACCCTGAATGTCCCTGTGACCCCAGGGGCTGAGTCTTTCCTCAAACGCGTCACGGCGCCTTCTTGTTCCCATGCCTCACACATGCAGCATGGTCTGTTCCTCCGCTGAAATGCCCTTCCTTGCCTTCCTTCTCTAACAAATGGCCGGCCGCTGTCAAAACCCAGCTCCGTACCGGAGACCACAGCAGGGGACTGTGAGCATGAGCAGCTCTCCGGGGGTTTTGCTACGGTTATAAACCTGCCTTCGGATTTGCATCCACTGAGGGTTGCGCGGGGATACTTAATGAGACTGATTAATCGAAACTCACTCAAAGCTGACATTCGGTGCCCTGGAGGCAACTACACCCCTCGGGTGTCCTTTGTCCCTCCACAGTCCTCCAGCTGCTGCAGCTTTGCCTGGAACCTGCTAAAGGGCTGCTGACCCAGCTTTAGGTTTAGGCTTTGAATTCTTTCTCACCAACGGTCAGTTAAAAATTAATAAGTAGCAGAATTGGAAAAACAGACAAACGCTAAGGGAAAACCAAAGCAGGTAACTGAACGTTTGACCTAATTCTCTTAACTCTCAAAACCACAGCTCCCAGGGTCAGCAGGCAGTGGGAAAGCTGCCCGAAGGCCAGGGGCGCCCTCTAAGGGCCCCGGGGCGCAAGCGCTGCCACCCACAGGGGTCTGAGCTGAAAAGAAAGGAACTGGGAGAAAATCTGGGAGGAAAATCTGCCTTCCGCATGACATCACCTAATACTAGTAGCACAAAAATTCCATATTCAAAATTTCTAAATTTTAACCATCTGTTCCATACTGGAGAAATTTCTTAATTAGTAGTAACACAATTCCCAAAAATTGAATTAATTCATATTCTTTGTAACTAAGACAAGGATAAGTTCTAGAAGGAAGGAAAGAAGGGTGTTCATTCATACGTATAACCAGTACCTCCCTGATCCCAAATGCTCTAGCATGTGTCTACTAAACTGGTAACAGAAATACTGAAACAATATGCCTCCCCACCCCCAGCCACCCAGCTCTCCTCAAAGGTACCCGAGGTTTCAGTTTCTAATGTAACCTAACATAAATATTCTATTAACAAGTAAATGCATATACATATATATTCTTTTATATCCTTTATTTTTATACCTTTAAATACCCACCTCTGTATTTTCTAACTAAAATAAAAGCTCCTGATAAGAGGTTTAATTGTAACTCAAGAAATCTCCAATTTCCATAAGGAACAGTGAAAAGAAGTCTTCTCCTCAGCCAGCAAAACATGATGGAGCTCCCCCCTGAAACCCACCCTCACCCTGCAGCAGCAGAATAGTGGCCCCCAAAGATGTGCATGGCCTGATCTCTCTAACCTGTAAACATGTGACCTCACATGGCAAAAGGGACTTAGCAGGTGTGATTAAGGGTCTGGAGATGGGGAGATTGTCCTGTGGGTCAAATGTTATCACAAGGGTCCTTGTAAGTGGAAGAGCAGACAGGAAATTCAGAGACCTGTGGATAGAAGTGGAGCGACTGCTGATAGGGGTTGTGACTGGAGAAACACGGGCACCTCTAGAAGCTGGGAGAGGTGAGGCTGGATTCTGCCCTAGAGCCTGCAGAAGGAACACAGCCCGTGATGTTAGCCCACTGAGACCCATTTTGAACTTTTGACCTCCAGAACAACAAGATAATAAATTTGTTTGGTTTTAAGCCACTAAGTTTATGATAATTTGTTACAACAGCAATAGGAAACTAATACAAACCTGCCAGTCCTCACCTCCTCCCCTGCCTGTTTTCAGGGAATAGGCCTTTATGACTTAGAGATATGATGGTCTTGGTAAGACACACTGATAATGCTCTGGGACTGGCTGGTGATATCTTTCCAGGGACATGAACTGTCTCTCTGCAACCCTATTACAACCTCTAATTCCACAGTAATGAACTGTGTACTCAGATGATGAATAAAAGTTCTTTCATCTGGGTGGGCGCCAAGGCGCAAGGTACAAGGAAAGGGTATATTCACCTTCTCCTCTCAAAGAGAACAGAAGTAGCAGGGAGACACTACAGAGCTGGTGGCAGGCTGGGCCACAGGAAAGCCCTTGAGAGCTTCTACAGGTGAAAGGAATTTACCCATTCACTTCATCTAGTGGAGACCGACTGGCCCAAGGCCATACAGCGGGTGAATGACAGCACCAAGGCTCCAATCCAGACATCTTGATGTTGAACCTACTTCCCATCAATAAACCTGGTTATCAATCTTTCTGTTCTCCAGATTCCTTTCTACTCTTAAACTAATGATCTTACAGAGGTGGTTCATGGGGGTTTTATCTACCAATAACTACTGACCAGAAATTAAAACCCAGAAGAGGTTAAACTCTGTGTTAATTAATTTATTTTTAAAATAGCAATAGTAAACAATTACATATTGACATAAAAAACAAACAAACCTGTATTTTATGGGGGGAGAAAACTTTTCTAAAACAGAAATAGTGAGAAGAGTGGCCCTGTTTTGCATTTTGGCAAATCTCTTTAATAGAAGATAGCAGGATCTCCTATCCACTATCCCCTCAGTCTACTGCAGTATGTTGTTTTGGTGGAAATATATGAAGAAAACCCAGCCTCCAGTTGGAATAGTACTGTAACAGCCTTACGGGTAATTTTGGAAAATCTTTGATACTACACCAAAACTCATCAAGTAATAGATTCTTCAAGGTTAGTTGTAATGTAGAATCTGAAACCATATAAAAAAAAATTTTCACACTTTGTTACATTAAAAGTCCACTGGGCTCTCTTGAACTTTGAGTGGATCGTTTAGCCAGGCACGATTTTGTAACACTCTGCATCAGTCACTTGGATTTACTGATTCACTTGGTTATATAAGTTGACATGCTTTATAACACACTATTTAAAAATCACATTCATTTATATCACCACTGATCTTGTTAGAAACGGTTTTAAGTATTTAAAAGCTTTCAAATTTATGATGTTGGAGATGGCAAAATTCTAATTTTCACTTGAAAGCTCAAATTTTATCACTGGTAAGACATGCCAGCGGTTATTTTACTAGTAGTGGCAGGCCCCCTTTGTTGATTTTTGAGAAGTTGTCTGCCAAATACCAAGTCAGAATAACTGGTTTGTCTGCAGTCATTCTTTCTGGTAAATATGGTGTTCTTGGGGGGGAAAGCAGCTACCAAAATTCAGTTCATAACTCAAACCATCACACAAGTGCTTTTCCTTGGGATTACCATTGAACTTGGGTAGTCAGAGGAAGTGCTTTGTGTGCCTCCCCTGTTTCTCCACACAGAATATTAAAAAGACATGCATTCAAGAGTAGAGACTTGGAAAAATTAATTTTTGCTGTTGCACCAAGGACATTCTTAATGGAAACTGGCATCTCTTTTCTTAACATCAAAGGCTGAAAGTGCAGTGACTATGAGTTCACTATGGTGCCAGTACCTAGACTCACACTAAAGCACCAGCGGTTTTCCCAAGCTGTGCACCTTCCCTGCAAATGTCGAGGCGGCAGAAAAGGCAGACAGCCTCTTAGTATTACTTTGAAAACAGTTTTAACCTTGCAGATTCCCTGAAAGGGTCTTTAAGCTTTAAAGAAAAAATAGAAATCACCCATAACTACCCTAAGATAACCACTATAAATACGTGAGAGTGTATATTTCCACATGTTTTCAGAAAAATGTCTCCTGGCAAGCACCATTGTGGTGTGGCGGGGGGGGGGGGGGGTCGGTCAGGAATCACTTGCTTATTTTATATTTTAATTGACCACCAAGTTGAAGGGCTTATCTAGATCTTCAGTGTGCCCTGCAGATCACCTCTATTTTAAGGAAAGTCCCTCGGAGCTGTGGTGGTCTGCCACTGGTAATGTGGCTCCTCGTGATTCCGTTACAGGGACTCTGGCCCCAAAGGTTTGGTGGCCAGGGGAGGGCCTGACTCTAGCAGCTGGCTGGGCACACGCATTAATTCAGCCAGAGAGGGAGCACTGTGGCCATGGCCATGCCGTCAGACCCGGAATACAGGCAGGAAGCCTTCCAGAGGAGCAGATGAAATAAATTATGTGCCCCATGATCTCTTTCCCAGCATGGGGAGCTCGCCGCAGGTCTGTTTCTCCCTTCTATTATTTCATCTGAACACAGTAAATATCTATTTCAAAATGTACTTGTCCTCCTTTGTCCATTTCTAGTCTAGTCATCACTTTACTGCATATTCCACGTCAACACACTAGACAGAAGTGCCAGCAAGAGCCCCAGCTCCACCATCTCCCTGCTTAGTAATGAAGAGAGCAGAAGGCCAGAGACGGAGGGAGGTGCCACAAGCGAGGGGCGACCTCAGACACGCTCAGTGGGACCACAGGCGGGTGGCAGTGCTATCTAACAGCAATGAAGCTGTAATCATCATGAAGGCAGTTTGCCATTCGTTCCATTTCATTCCTTTTTCTGAAACAAAAACTCTTTCAGCATTCAGAAAATTTTAATTTAGAGGGGGGAAAAAAAAAAAAAAAAGCCATGGGTTGTAGGTGGGGAAGTCGAAAGACTCTAAAGTACTTCTATTCTTGTTCAGTACTGTAGGAAATATTCCGTGACTGCTTTCCTGGAGATCTCTAACGGAGAGGAAAACAAAACCTACCACTGGTAGAGTCTTTTATGGGGGGGAAGAAAAAAAAAGTGACATTTGGCATCCCAGCACTTGGCACAAACCTGAAGCAAGCATTGTGCCTGAGCACCCACCAGTGACCCCGGCACTCGCCCTTTCCCGTGCGGTAAGAGGGCCACGGAGACACGGAAGAGCGTCATTTAAAAAGCGGCCCTCGCTGGCATGGCCTCTGGAATCTTACAGCCCAGCCGGGAGGGAACAGTATTGGGCAAGGTCGCCTTCTTGGACTCCTGCAAACCGATGACGTGAGTCAAGCCCCACGGCTTCGGGTTTGAAGATGCCAGCCCAGGACGTGGGAACGAGGGCCACCAAAGGCGCTGGAATCAAACACCCAAAACCCCAAAACCCCGCCGCAACCCTGTCTCTCCGCGGGGACGCGCGAGCAGTCCGACCGCGGCACGCTGGCACTTTCCGAAAAGCGTGGCTCACATGCCACCCGGAGAAAGCGCCCCTCCCGTCGGTGCCCAGCCTCCGCCTTGGGGGGCAGGGTGCGCGTCTCCCCAACCGACTCCCCGCTCCCCTCTCGCTGCGCGCAAGACGAGCGCCCCTCGCAGCCCCGAGTTCCCACCGGGATGCGCGGCCTCCCCCGGGCGCCAGAGTGCCCACAGCCCGCGGCCACCCGCGGGGCTCTGGACAGGTCTCCCCGCCCCTGTGCCACCTACAGGGACCCCAGCCGCGGGGCAGGTGAGACGCCGGGGAGGGGGGGGCTGGGCGAAGGAAAGCAGCACCCACCCCCACGGCAACGCCAAGAAGGCGCTTTTCTGCCCCCGCCCCACTTGCGCCTGAATCTCCCGGGGGAGGTCAGACGGCTCAAGTCTCCCGAGTCCTGGGCGTCCGCTGTCAAGGCTGGAACTGAGGGCCCTGAGGTCCCCGGGCGCCCACGGCGTCCCCACTCCCTCCTCCCGCTGGCGGGACTGCGGGTGCCCGGACTCCGCGTCCCCGGCCGCACCTCCGAGCCCTGACCCGTGAGCGACGAAGACGCACAGGTTAGTGACAGGACACGCAGCCGACAGAGCGCAGGGCGGTGGCCCCAGAGCGACAGGCGGGGTGGGTGGTGCGCGGAGGTGGACAGAGCAGCGGTCAGCAGGCGCGGGGAGCCCGGCGGCCCTGCCCGGGCTGCGCGTACCTGGAGCCCCCGCCGAGGCGACGACGGGCAGCAGCGCCGCCAGGAGCAGCAGCGCCGCCCAGGGCAGCAGGCGCCGAGCGCCCCGGGGCGCCCCGGCCGCGGGCGCCATCGGGAGCCCGGGGTGCGCGGCGGGCTGGGTGGGGTGGCCGGTCGGTGGGCGCTGGGCCGGAGTCGGGGATGCGGAGGCGCCGCCGTCGGGTCCCCGCCGTCCGCGCAGGTTTGCGCTCCGCGCTGTGCCCGCCGCGCCCCCGCCCCGCGCTGCTCTCTCCGCGCCCGCGCCCCGGCCGCCCAGCTCCGCACTGAGGCCGCCCGCCACCGACCGCGCCTTTTAGCCACGCGCGGGCGCCCCCTGCCGGCGGCGGGGCGGGGGGACGGCGGGGCGGGGGCCCGGGCTCAAGGCTCCGGATCGCCTAGGAGTCCCGCTCGGCGTTTCCGAAAATTCAGGATTGCAGTGTGGGACGAAGTGGCCGGGGAAGTCCCTCCCACTGTCTAACCTCTCTGGTTTTCTGGCTCGGGAAAGGCCCATCGCGTCCAGGCGCTGCCAAGCCCACGAACGCCCCGTCCCCTTAAACAAATCCCTCTGGTTTCATCGTTGGGGACGGGGAACAAGCGCCTTCGCCTCCACCTGCACGTTGTGGTCTTTCCTTCGGCTCCCCGCCGCCTTCCGCGCCCCCCGCGCCCCCCGCGCCCCCCGCAGCGGGTGCCCGTCCGTGGACGCCGCGCCCCGGGCGCACCAGCTCCTTAGGGAGGCCGCCGCCTGTCCGCGCGCAGCCCCGCGCAGGGCTGCCCGCCCTGCCTCCCCCGCCCCCCGCGCGCGGCCGGGGTCTCCCTGCCGGACCCTGGCGGCGCGCGGTCAGCCCCGGCCTGGGACCCTCGGGCGCCTCCGCGTGGCTCGGGGCGCCCCTGGAGGCCACGGGGGCGCCGCGCGCTGCGGTCCCGGCCTCTGCGCGCGGACTTGCGGTGGCTGAAGCTGACAGCCTGGAGGTGAGCCCCCTCCGTAGGGACCCCCCAACACTCGCGCGGATTCGGGTCATTCTGCAGAGAGGGAACAACGGTAGGGGAGTTGCAGGCTGGCACAGGAAACACGGCGCCCCTCTTCTGAAGCGAAACAGCAGCACCCTGGCCGCTCAGCCCTGGCTGGTGCCTCTGGCCCAGCGGGCACCCGCAAAGAGCAGGGCCCCACAGCCCTCGCTCCGGACATCTTTCTCCTGGTTCCCAGCGAGGGTTCCTTCTTCATTCGTCTGGTAAGAAACGTCAAAGGTATCACTACTTTGAGGTTTAAAAGACTCCAAACACCGAACCTAAAGGTCATTGTCATCTGCCCTGAGCATGACCATCTCAAAAACATAAATTCTCGCCCTGGTCAGTTTGGCTCAGGGATTAGAGAGTCTGCCGGGAGGACCAGAACCAATCGATCTCTCTCTGTCTTTCTCTCCCCCCTCCCCTCTAAAAAAAAATCAATGGAAAAAATATCCTCAGGTGAGGATTGAAAAAACAAAAACATAAGCTCTCTGAAGTTTTCTTCCTTCTAGTCAATGTTTAGTCCACTCGGTTGTCATTACTGTCCTGATAGACTTCATTATTTTCACATAATTTCTTAAGCTCCTGGTCGTTGCTTCTATTTTGTTTCTCAAAACCAAACAGAGTGGATGCCATCAGCTGTTTAACTGTGGTCCTTTACTAGCCTGCCCCCAGGTGCTCCTGTGGTTTATTTCCAGCTTCACGTGTAGTCTGTGATCACACGCAGTATCTCTGGTTCTAGTTATTTTAAATAACCACACACTCAGAGAGTCCAGCGCTCTCCATACGTGTCGGCATGACATTTCCATGTGGTAGGGTAGAATCTGAATGCTAGTCTCATGTTTCGTGTGGATAAATGAAAACCAAGTGCAAACGACCGTCCAGGAGAAACTCCAGTGGAGTTTTGACAGCGCATGTCTCACACCATCGTCTGAGGTCAAATCTTGTTCCAGCTTCAGCTGGGCTCTCGTGACTCTTTAAGTCCTTTGTAAGCACCGCGTTTGAACAGATCTGTGTGCCGTGACAACTTACCCAAGACTCACACACAATAGTGACATGCACTCAACTTTTAAAAGATGGTGTAGGAGTGGAATGAGGGGGGGGGAGGGAGTACCCGCGATACTTGAGTGGCTGGGGAAATCTTTAGTTCAGACAGGACAGATCTGGAGGAAAACTGTCTCTAGGATTCCATAAACAGAGGGAAGGTGGAAAGAAAGAAAATAGTGGTAGGCATGTAGACTTCACCTTGCCGTGGGGGAAAGAAGACAGGGATTGCTTCTCACCAGCAATAAAATAATGTTCACCAAACTTTCCTTGAGCACAATCCATTTTATTCTGGCTCCTACAACACCCTTAGCGGCTCTAATCGGATTTTACAGAGAGAAAACCAAGGCTCTGAGAGGTTGTGTGGCTCGTCCACCCCACAGTAGGGACTGGTGAGGGTGAGAGCCCAGTGCAAACCATCTGACTCCAAATGCACATCCATTTCCGTGGCACCGTGGCACCTCTGAACACCCCCTCTGTCAGATTTTCAATGACAGCCCCAGGGTGGAGGTGGAGAGCACGCGTCTGTTTCACAGGCCCCGTGTCCAACATGGATTTAGCAGCGGCACCTCCTTTCCATCCACATGGTGAGCGATCCTTCCTAGCCAACAATTACACAAGACCTCAGTATCACACCACCCATCTTCTCAGGGTTTGGAAGGGGTGGGAAAGAAACGATGCTTCTCAAAAAAAAAAAAAAAAGCCATAAATCCATCATTGCCTGCAACAGGCTTCCTCTGCACAGAAGTTCTAACTTGTCTCACTGGGAGGCGGTGCCAAGGCAAGTTCCCCTGTGCAAATAGACTGGGAATTAGTGAAACCTGAGGGATTAAGATGTCAGAATCGCAACCCAGCATAGGAATTGTTAAGGGCTCGAGTTGAGAAGGTTTCGATTGCCCTGATGTAAAAGCCCACAGGCCTGCGTCCTAGCTTTCTGTCTCGTGGCCCAAATCCTGAGACATGCGCACCGCAGTGGGAGCAGCTAGATGTTCCATTTCCACCCTGCACCGCTTGTCCTTGGGCATAGGGCTTGAGCCACTGCGATGGAAATCATTCACTATCTATTCCTTTACGTGACCTTACAGAACACCTGTTTTTGTGCCAAGTAATGTGTTAGGATCTGGGGATATAAATGTGACTGAGACTCAGGCAGCTCTTGCCTCAAAGAGCTCACAGTCAAAGTAAGAGAGAAACAAACCAAAAAAAATAAATTATGTGCATTCTAGATCACCATCATAGTTGGGCCATAAAGCTGATGGGAACTGCGCTAAATGTTGCCTCTCTCTTATTTTCTTTTCCCCTGGGGGTTTTTAACCGTGTGTGTACTTCTATAGGCAGGCCTGGGGGCGTGCTCTCTCTAACGCCGTGGAAGTGAAGAGCCTGGTTTGGGGAGGAGGCATTAACAAATCAGGGTGGGACGAGATCTCCAACTGTACATTCTTCAAGTTGCAGTTGGCAGGTTTAGAAGTTGGCCCAGGCGTTAGGCTAGGAAAATACATGCCTGGCTGCCTTCCAGCCCTTCTTTGCCTGGCCGCCCACCCTCCTAAGGAGAACGGAGCCCTGCGGCTGGTTGGTGGGTACTCCAGAGGCACAGGGCACAGAGCTGCTGTGCGGGGAACATGTCACGCCAGCCACACGGGCCCCAGACCTTGCACATTGGCAGCTTTGCCATCCGCACTCAGCGGGCTGCTCCCAGGAAAGCCACAGAGAGACCCAGCGAAGTCCCGGTGCCCAGCAGGACCCTTCTCTCCCAGAGAACACCCACCTCCGGCTATAGCACCGTGCTGCTCAGCATCCCCAGCCCTGGAGAAGGTGGTGAAGACAGTTTGTCAGTGGCGACCCCCTGCCCCTTTCCACCCCCCCCAGGCAGTGTCCTCTCATACCACTCACCCAGGCATGGTACCCTTTGGCATCCTGCCTCCCCCACCCATCAAACATTCCTCCCCGGAAGATCTGATGCCTCCTCCTAGCTGAGATGTGAGTGGCTGATAAGGCCCAGCCCCTGATTACACAGTGAGGAAGCGGCAGAGCTGGGGGCAGCCCTGATATTCCCTTTGCAGACTCAGTGCCCTTTGCATCACAGGCCTTTGGCAGAGCAGCTCTCCAGGGCAGAGTTAACAGCAAACACATATCCGCAGGGAGGCATTTCGGAGCAGGTCTCTTTATTTACACTTGGATTTTCCTGACTTTAGAAAATGCACCATTTTCCACATTCTCATTAATACCAACTCTCGGGCTGCATGTGAGAGGCAGAGTCAGTCCGTTTTCCTCGCATCCTTTGCAATCTACACAGAAGCCGACACCCAGGAAGAAACGGTCTATGATTTCGTACCAGTCAATCCTGTGTGCGTCTCCAGCAGAACCCGTGAATTCGATATAGTCATTATCTGTGTGATACTCTCGGAAAGAAAAAGTATCCTCGAGCTATTCCATAGGTCACCTCCCTTCTGGGAAGGGACCTTGTCTCTCTGTCCCCGCTCCAGCCATGCTTCTGTGCCAGCTCAGCAGCGTTCAGCCCTGCACTTCTCCCTCCTTCTGGAGGCGCCCTTTCCTTTGCTCCTGACACTCGTACTGTCCTGGCTTCTCCGGCTTCTCCGGCTTCTCCCACCACGCCTCCTCCATCTCCTTTGGAGTTAGAGCCTTTGCCCTCCACAGAACTCACCAGCACCTCTGGCTGCAATAACCACGTGCTCCCACCCCTGCCCTCTTTCAGTCCTGAGTCCCCCACTGCCTCCTCCCACAGGGCTTTGCACCAGCTGATCCTTCCCCCTGTTCCCTCTGCCTTGCCCTCTATCCTTCACAGTTCTGCTCAGAACAAAGTCTCCCATGACCTCTGTGAGCTGCAAGACCAATGTGTCTCTCTTACAGCAATTCCTCTCTCCCTCTCCCCCTCTCCCTTTCCCTCTCTTTTCTTCTCTCTCTAAAATCCATGAAAACATATCCTCAGGTGAGGATTTTTTTTCAAAAGGTAACAAGTGATATAAACCTAAGGGATTTACACTATAAATATCAGAATTGTGCTCTAGAAAGATTAATTAGACAACTGGCTGCAGAACTGATTGGATGGGGGAGGAAGTGAGGCAGCAAGGCAGTTAGGAGGCTGCGGAAATAATTTAGAAGAGAAGCCTGAGGTCCTGAATGGAGGCTCTGGCAGAGACAAGAATTCACAGACAGGATACTGTGAGGTAGAATTAGCAGAATGTGGTATATGTGTGATGGCAAAGTGGCTTTTAATGGGCCCTATCATTAATCTTTGGGCTTCCCACATGACAGAGACTGAATCTGAGCACCCCCAGCCCCTACATCAGCCTGGAGTCCTGAGTGAGCTAGGTCAGAGACCTCTTCTGTCCTTAGCAGAACAAACAAAACCTCTCTGGATGAAAGAATCCCCAGTTTAGGCCCTCAGGTTCTCCACAGTTTAAGATCAATTAAATGTGAGCTCATAAACTCCTAAAGAAACAAACACCATAAAGAGAGTCAGAAAAAACAAGATTTGGGCTCCTAAGTGCTTTAGATATTAGAATTATTAGATTCAAAATATATGTGATATGTTTAAAGAAATAAAAATAGAATAAAAATAAATAATGGTTTGAACACTAGCTAGCCAACATAACATAAGAAGGGAAGATATCACCATATGATAAAAGCTGAGTAGATGGCTAAGTAGTAGATTAGATATGGCAGAAGGGAAAATTAGAGAAATGGAAGACTAGCCCAAAGAAATTATCAAGATTACAGCACAGAGATACGAGGAAATGGAAAATATAAAGAAAGAAAAAGATATGAAAAAAAAGAGTCCCAGAAGAAAAGGACAGAACAGGTAAGAAGCAATGTTCAAAGAAATAATGGCTGAGAATAGATGAAATATACATTAACAAACCAAATCCAGCCAAGCATAAAAAAGAAAATATATCTTGCCCAAATTTGCTCTTTCCCAGGAATTCAGGGGAGGTTTAACTTTAGAATAAGTGTAATTTACCACATGAATAGATAACAGAAGAAAAGCCTTCTCATTTGACTCAGAAAAGTATTAGATAAAATTCATCATCCTCTCATGTTAAAAAAATTTTTTTTAAGAAACTCAAAACACAAGGGAGATTGCATAAATTGATGAATTGTATCTATCAGAAACCTACACAGGGCAAACACCATTCTTAACTGTGAACCGTGAGAAGCATGGGACGTCCCCTCTCATCAGCCCACCATTCTGGAGGCCTTGGCGACCAGCCTTTTCTATTTCAGGTTCTTGGCAATTTCTCTGGCTCTTGGCTGGGCTATAAGTTGGCACACGGAAGGCAATCTTTCCCCGTATCTTAGTAACAAAACAACACAACTTTATTTACTTAAGTAATCTTCCTTCCTAAGATCCTATAAAACAGGTGGTGGTAATTAATTTAATTCTGCTTTACATGATAATTTACATTACAATACAGGCTGTTACATATTTTGAATAGCATTCCCGCTCTTACATAAAACCTTTTATGTAATGCTAATGTTCCAGCATTAGCATTCTCTCTCCTCTGGCTGGTTTCCACTCTTCTTTACTCTTCAACAGAAGGAGGTGGAGTGAGGAGAGGAGGTAAAAGTAAAAAACACACTTGTTTCCTTTATTCACATTGCAGGAGATGTGTCAGGAAGTTGGTGGTGGGCATAATTTCATTTCCCCACACGCTCCCTGGTCCACACAATTATTGGCGATTGACCGATCACTGTCGTTATCTTTATTTATGGTTCCCGTTGTCCATACATCACCTGGACGTTTTTCTTCATTGGGGCAATAAACCCCAGGTGATTCCTTTTAATGATGGTATTTGCCCAGTGGAGAAACTGAATTATTTTTCGTATGCCTTCGACTCAAATCACATTGTTCTACTTCTACAGCTGGTTTTTCCAATATATATTTAAAGTAAGAATAAAGGCAAACATGATGTTAAGGGAACTTTCTGTGGCACCTTCACCTTTCTTTTTGCTGGCATTTCACGATCACATCATTATTTTCCATTGCCAAGGTGATCACGTGAGGATACTCAGTTGTGGGATACTTGGAGCCCAAGTTTGTGGCTCATATCCTTGTGAATCACTCCGTTTACAAATAAAATTAATTTGACACAAGCCATTTCATCAACTACCTCTGGTGAGTTAATACAAACCAGTTATATTCTAACAGTATTAAGTGAGTTATTTATTGGCAAACCCACTGTAGGAAATGACATTTCAGTTTTTATAAGTAGATGGAATCACTCTATAGATAGATGAGAGATAGGCAGGGAGATCTGTCTCTCCTAGTGGCTTCTGCTTCTCTGATCAGACCCTGACTGATACAAGGAACTGGTCAATGTTACTACTTTCCATATCATTTTCAACATTACCACCGTCAACATCATTGCTCACACTCTCTACCACAAATGCAGGGGTTTCCTCAGGTCATACTTTATGCCAGCCAAAGTCTTTAAAAGGATTAATTTTCTATGGCCTGGATAATTAGTAATGCAAATATCACCCTCCCCATGTTACAGATAGGAAATGAAATTGGTGACAGAAGTTCCTTAAGAGCAAGGGTCTGATACACCCATCTTTCATGTCAAGAGCTACCATGAAGAAAAGGGTGGGGGAGTCACTAGCCAGGCAAACAGGTCCCCCCGCTTGTTTGTCTCAAAAAGGTCAAGGGATCACCTGGGCTCTGGATCAGACTAGGGATTCCATAAACATGAGGCATTTGTGTGCATAAAAATTAAATCCCTCCAATGTCTTGCTTTGAAAAGGCTGACCTGCCTCTGCTTTGTTAAAACTCCTCGGCTGAGTTCTAACCAGCCTTGAATTGGGGATTACTTGGCCTTGGGCAAACGTAAAAGTAAAGCAAGTCAAAGCAAAGCATAGAATATGGGTGTGATTTTGCATAGGTTTTTCTTATTTATTGGTTTAACCAACTATTTTACTTCCCTGAAGATCTAAGGCATTAGACACTTTATACAAGAAGACACACGCGTGGCAGGGCCTCTCTGACCCCATGAAGGTTTCACGTGCCTGTGAAACAGCATGGGGCTGCCTCCCGCACCGCTGGTCAGCATTTGCCCTGCGTGTGTAGTGGTGCGGGTCTCAGCTCTTGTTTTCTGTCCCTCGGCTGGATTTCTCTGTGACTCTCCATCCCGCCGAGGTGAGGAGAACTGTAACCTCAGCCCATCGGGGTCTCCCTCTCCTTTCCCTGGAGCTGCATCTGCATTCAGGAGGCTTGGAGGGCGCAGAGCCCCTGGGAAGGTGCCGTCTGGGCCCCGTTACCTGTTCCCACAAGTCCCCACTGAGGCATCTCAGGTTCCTGACCAGGTCATCCTCCATCCTGGTGGGTGTTCCTGGGACTTCTTCCACGTCACTCTTAGGACAGGGGGACAGTGTGGCTGCTCCGGCCCCACGGGGAGGAATGCAAAGAGCGGCCTGAAGGTGAAAACACAGGCTAATGTCTGAAATGACCTCCTGCCCAGGGTGTTATTAAAATTTCTGCTGCAAGTTTTACATCTTCCAAACAGGCTGTGGTTCCCTCCAGGACATCAGCTGTGCCTCGTGTCTGTATGCGTCCTTACCGGTAGGCGCAGTGCCCACCCCACATTTTATTGTCGATGATAATCCTGTCAGGGACGCATATTCGGGTACATCTGATGGCTGTCGCCTCACGTGGACCCACGCTTTCGGTCGGAACTCCCCGACAACGCCGGGAGATGAAGATCCAGGCCCCATATGAAGATCCAGGCGCTGTGCTGATGACAAGGCAATGCCCCCAGGGCCGCCCGGGAGGGAGGGAGGCGAGCCAGGGTCCCAGCAGAGGCTCAGTCCCAAGCCCCAGCCCCACAGAGGCAGCGCAGCTGAGCCCGCACGGGGACCTTGGGGGGTAAATTACACCTCAAGGTCATCCCCCCCCCCCCCCCGGAGCCGAGGACCCTGTAGGTGTTGGGACCGAGCTGCCACAGCCCAAGGGCAGGCCTTTAAAAGGGTCAGGGGCAGCCCTGGCTGGTTTGGCTCAGTGGTTGGAGTGTCGGCCTTCGGACCGAAGGTAGCGGGCTCCATTCCTGGCCCTGGTCAGGGCATGTGTGGAAGGCAACCAATCGATGTGTCCCTCTCACAGAGACGTTTCCCCCTCTCTCCCCCCCCCCTTCATCCCTCCCTTCCACCCTAAAAATCAATGGGGGGAAAATATCCTCAGGTGAGGGTTAACGAACAAAAAAAGGGTCTGGAGCACACAGACGTGGTGAGAAAGGGCCGAGGGACCCGGGCAGAGCCTGGCACTGACCAGTAGCACAGCACCCCCGCTGACCAGACGGGCGAGGCACTACCTCCTGAAGGCAGGTCCCAGGGGAACGGCACCGTGCCCCCGCTGGCTGCCTGTGTAAGACAGACAGAGCAGAGAGATGAAATGTTTAGGAAAACTCCAGCCGGGGTGTGCACCCCTCTGGTTCACTGAGATCCTTTAACATACAATGTCAGCAATAGTGTGACTTTCTGAGCAGCGGCTTCGGGCCAAGAATTTGTCAAATAGACAGAACTGCAAAAATATCTTGCAATGCAAACAGTAGTTGTCAACATAATATACACAAAATGTCAGCTGGCGTGTCCCAGGACACACAGGGGAGACCTGGTTTTATCTGAAATCCAGTTTACAGGCGTTTGGAGGCCCGCTATATTTAGAATATTGATTTATACAGATGTGCTGCATAGTTTAAGAAAAAAATGTTCTCATAAAAATTCAGGAAACTTTGTATGCCATATTTTTAAAGGAGCACTTATTCTAGAAATTTTGGGAAAGTTGGGAAGGGGATCGTGACTTCTAATTTGGACGCACTTTTTCCTTCATTTGACTGATGATTGTCAAAGTGGGACCAGCAGCATCAGTCCCCCCAGGAGCTTGTCAGAAATGCGAGTTCTCGGGCCCCACCGGGACAAGCTGAGTCAGAAACCCTGGACCTCGGCCCAGCGAGCTGCATTCTCACGGCCTCCAGGGGATGGGTGCACACTAAGTGTGAGGACCATCGATTTAGAGGAAACCAAGGCCGTGAGAGTGATATTATGTTCCTGAAAGGGAAGCGAGTACACAGGAGAGTCCTGATTACTAATCTAGAATTATTCGTTTCTCAAAAAACACAACCTTACTGAGGCTGTGCACAAAGTGGATTTTATTTTCAAAATAACAATACTTTTAATGATTTTCTGATTCCAAAAATGTTCACGTTATTTTCAGATGTCAGGCAATGCAGAAAGAAACCTACTAAGAAGGCCATAGGGTGCGCACGAATCCCACCACTTAGGGGGAAAATCGCAGCTAACATGTCAGTGTTCATCATTCCAGGTTTCTCCATGCATAGATACAGAGAGTGATACTTTTGGGTGTTTGTTGTTTTTTTTAACCAAAAAACAACCCCTCATGCTCAACATTTTTATAACATTTTGCGAAGTGTTTTTTAATTTAAAAATACATAGTGAATATGTTTTAATTTCAGTAAGTAGAGGCCCACATTTTTAAAGTCTTATGTTTTAATGTCTGCACAGTATTCCATTGGAAGAAATACCAGAATTCTAAACCGCTGGCTTATTGGTGAACAGGTCAGTGTTGCCAGCAGTTCATTGTCCTAAACAGCACTGCGTTGAACATCCTGCGCGAACACCTTCGGGTGCTTGGTTGAGTAGATACAGCGCAGGTCTCCCCCACTGTTCAGTCCTAGTTCCCCACGCAGTCCAGGTGATGCACCAGGCCGGCCGGGCTGAAGGCTCGGAGGCACCGACTGCGCCAGCATCCCCCCCCCCATGCAGAAGCTTTGAGGATGAGGGCACTGCCCTGTCCCCACATTCGTTCTCCCCCGGCACTCTGTGCTAAACCCGGGCGCGAGGGCAGAGGCCAGGAGCTCGGGCGGAGGGGACTGCAAATATGAAAAAGATGATATTAAAAACTCCACTTTCTGAGCCACCGGCTGTCCTTTCTCTTGTCTCCTGAGGGAAGCTCCTGCCTGTCCCTCTGGAAGAGTAGCCCATCGTTCCCATCCTGCGGAACCGCATGGCAGGTCTTGCCCCTGTTCTGTTCAGAGTTTAGGGACGGGACCTACGAGGGTGGGGGGCAGCTACTTCCTCGGGTGAAGGAAGGGAAGGGGGAGAGGGATAGAGGGGGGACTGAGAAGGTGGCTGGGGAGGGAGTGAAAGGGGTGGACGAGGGGTTGCAGGCCCTCTCACAGAGGCTGGTGTCACTCAGGACCAGAGAGCAAAGCAAGCCCGTGGCCTGGCGCCCCGGTGGCCTGGAGCACCCGGTCGGCACACTTCACGCCCTTCGTGGAGCTGCCGCGTGGCCCGCGCCTCACACGAGCCCCGCTCTTGCTGCCGCGGCCGCGGGCCACGGGAACCTCTCGGCGATTCCAGCTCTGCAGGTTGCAGGACTCTTGTGCCGGACTCAATCCAAAACGCTGAAGTCGAAACCGCCTCAGCTACACATTTTAAGTGTGTTTTCCTTTGATCATATAATTGGGATAAGAAAGGCGACTCCCACAGAAATAGCAACATGCACCTGAAACTGAAAAAGAGTTAAATAAATCATCCTTAGACTAGGGCTATAAATTCACCCACATATTTTTCATTCTACGGTGTCACTTACTCCAACAAATGCCAGGGGAGGAAAGAGTTGTACAACCTTTTAAGTAAAATTTCAAGAGTCACCTGAGCAAGAATGGGAGCGACTAAAAATAATATTGTGGCCACACCCTTTCTGTTATGTCAAATGAGCTGTAGTTGGTGCCTCTTCGGCCTCCGCTCCTTGCAACCCACCAGGCTCCACCTCAGCCGCTCCCCCATCCCAGACACCCCGTCCTTGTCCCAGTGCAGCTTTTTCAGGGTTGCCCACCTGCCCCCCCCCTCAGGTCATTGGCTAGGGCTTGCAGAGTCACCCTCCTGGGCAGCCTGCTGGTGGCCTCTGCCCACCACAGGGGCCCACTGTGGCACTCTTGGGTTTACTCAGCTCTGACACTGGGTCATGGGCCCCCAGACTCTGAATCCTAAGAGTGTAGGGATAGTGACTTCATCTTTGCTCTTTAGATGTGGGGAGATGCCCAAAAAATCCCCAGTCCCTCAACCCATGTGACTGTGGCTCGTTTGTCTCCTGCGCCCCCAGGCGTCTACCCCCCACCCCCCTTGAAGCTGGGTCTGGCATGTGATGTGTCTTGGCCCGGGGGACATCAGCAAAGGTGACAGGTACCTTGTAAAGGAGCCCAGGCCAACCTGTGAGGAGTGATGACATTGTCCCACTGTCGGCCATGCCCAGCTGGCCTAGCCCACCCAGGGTGGTAAGAAACAACAAAAGGCCCCTGTTTGGAGACCAATGGGTCATTTACATTTGAAATGAATGGTCCTGGTTCTCACAAACTTACACACTTCCTTCTGTTATAGATAAAGGACATATATACTTTCAAAGGACACTCACTGGATTATAGCTAATTAGCCCAGAATTAGGGAACATCTGTGTTTGGGGATTTGAGTTGGAGTCACAACATCTCTGAGAGTCCAAACTGAGTCAGGGATACACCACCCTAGTCACAGCTCTCGGGGTCCCCAATGGAGCATCACTCACTGCCCGAAAAACCCAAACTCTACCCGGAGCTGCTCCGCTCCCTACAATGGGCTGGAAACCACCAGGCAGCCTGTGAACATGCATATGTGTGTGCCCATGTGCACGCAAACACACACGCACATGTACATGTAAGCACACACGTACCCACACATGTACACAAACACTCTCGTGGCAGCAGTGCTTTTGGCATGTGCAGCCCCACTGGTGACAAGGGCCACTGGCCAACCACAGGGAGCTTGCTGCTCTTAGCCGGTCGCCCCCGTGGGCTGATGGCAGAGTAACTGTTGACGGAAGGAGACCTCGGCCTGCAGGGCCCTGGATTCTGCCCCAAGAGCTTCACTCACGATAACATCTCATGCGGTGTGCTGAGCAGAGGCTGAGCTCCTCCTGGAGGCCAGTCTGCCACATCCCTGCGGGGACCTGAGGTGCACTCCAGGCCACTTCTGGAGGACCGGAGGGGAGGCCCCAGAGTCCACGGCAGAAGCGCCTGAGGTGCCAGGGGGTGGGATTCCGGTCTCAACTTCCTAGGAGAGTCTGCAGATTAGGAAGATTGCTGCTGGGGTGCAGAGAAGGAGCGCAGTGTTAGGAGACACTTGGCGGGGGCACGAAAGGTGACAGTGTACCACCCCTCTGCAGCGTTACCTTGCTGCACCTAATTAATAGTTTAAAACTCCATACGTGTCTTTCTGAAAAATTTAATCATAAAGTGTTCTTGGGCAAGAGTCCCATGTTATGTTTTACGGTGCTAAGAAAAGTGCAGGGAGCAATGGGAAATACATTCTGACTTGAATCAACATGAAAGTGAGTAACATACCCACTGTCTGTTATTTTTAAATGATTGCAGATCAGATCCCCACTACAAAGTGCCGCAAAGAGCAGGGTTTATCTGTAACAAAGTAGATTTTTTAATCCGTATAATTCGGGTTGGCACCGTGGAGGGAACACAGGACTGCGAGTCTGAAAGCTCATCTCTTCCGTGCATTTCTGTTCTGACCCAAGGCCTCCGGGAGGCTGGGAGGACGACGTCACTCGCCGAGGCCTGGCGGCATCATCTCGGCGTGGGTAACGCCTGGGCCACTCTTACAGGGGAAGTTTGCAGACCTGCCCCGTTGGATTCCTTCGTTTTTACTGTAATACGTACATATGCAGTTATAAGAGAAGGTGTAAACCACTTAGGCTTATAGCTCTTTTGTATCACCAAAGCACATTTTTAAAACATTTAAAAAATAAATAATAGCTCGGCTGGCGCGGTTCAGCGGTTGAGCGTCGGCCTATAAACCAGATCACAGTTGGGTTCCCCGTCAGGGCACATGCCAGTAGGGGGCGTGCAGGTGGCAGCCGATCAATGACTCATCACTGATGTTTCTCTCTCGCGCTCTCTCCCTTCCTCTTTCTGAAATCCATAAAAACATATTTTTTAAAATAAATAAATAATAACAGCACTACAAGTCAATAGAACTCAATTGGAAAAAACTGATGTGAGAAAGGATGTCACCTTTCTGAACAACACTGCCCCTCCCCGCAGTGAGGTGCTAACTGGCAGGCCTTTGGCACTGGGGTTGCTTACGCTGCGGGGTGCTGCGTGGGGTTCTCAACCTGCACAACCTTTCTCGTACGGGGACCCCGAGCCTCACTGGGCCTCCTTTGGCAGTTGAATTAGTAATAGTTGGCACAAGCACAAACACAAATGAGCAGAGTTTCAGAGCAGCCTGTCTTAGAAAGTGGCCATCCATGGAACCCAGAGCACACTTATATTTTAGATCATCCCCGAAATTCAATCAAAGTTTTAATCTTACAGAGAATTCAGAGGCTTTCCAGAATCGGTCACAACACTCCAGTGGGAGAAATAATGGAATCAAAAGCCTTTAAGGACTCTGCAAGCTCTGCAAGTCCATTCCGTTACTAGCGTACCTCATTGGAGCCTCAGAAACATCCATGGCAGTGCACAGACCTGCCACCAGGGAGAACTAGAGATCCGTCGCCGCAGAGGCGAGGCGAGGCGAGGCGAGGCGAGGCGAGGCGAGGCGTGGCGCGGCCTCCTCCAGCTGCGGGCAGAGCTTCGTGCAATGTGCCCGCGCTCTCTTCCTGCGAGTCCTGAAGATAAACCAGCCGACCCAGCCGTGCACGTGATAGCTGTGCAGCTGGACACATGCATTCTTCTGCTAAAATAAGGGGTTTTTCTCTTTCTGTATTTGTATTTATTGAACAAAATTTGAGTGCCTACCATGTGCAAGAAAAAGCCCCGTGAAAAGAAAAAGTTGTCCACAGAATTCTAAATAGGCGTCTAACCTAAGTTGAGTTGACAGTTCTCAGAGAAATTTTCTCCAAAATTCATTGTTTGGGATCTTCCCAAAGTGTATGGACTCCAGTAGAAGGAAAAATGGACGCAGATTTTAAAATAGCAAAACGGTATCGGTGCCATGGACGCTGTACCCGGGTAGAAGGAATGCACAGCTTTCCTGCCTCCAGGGTCACCTCGGTGGAGAACCACTCTGTTTTCTAAGACATTCATGTGGCTAACCATTCTCGAACCCCAGCTGTACACTCAGACTGGGGTAGGTGTTTGGGGTATTGAAAAAAAAAGTGTGAGACCAGCTCTCCATCCTCAAGCATGAAGACCCTTGTTCTTTGACCTGTGCGTGAGCAGTGTGAACACATGAGAGAAACAGCACTAAACTGAGTGGCAGGGAAAATAAAGGAAGTAGGAGTCGGGAGGAAAGGAAAGACACCTCATTGCTTATGGGTGAAGGGGTGAGGGGAAGGCCTAGGAGGAGAAATGGGGAAAGTAATAGGTTGTCTTTGCATTTCATTGATTGCTTTTCTTTTGATGAAGCAGAAGCTTTTTATTTTTATATAGTCCCACCTATTTATTTATTTTTAAATGTCTTCATTGATTTCAGAGACAGGAAGGGAGAGGGAGAGGGAGATAGAAACATCAATAATGAGAGAGTCATTGATCGGCTGCCCCCTGCACGCCCCTGCTGGGGATCGAGCCTGCAACCTGGGCATGTGCCCTGACCGGGAATCAAACCATGATCTCCTGGATCCTAGGTCGACGCTCAGCCGCTGAGCCACGCCGGCCAGGCAGTCCCACCTATTTATTGTTGCTTTTCTTGCTTGCGCTTTTGGTGACCTATTCAAAACATCTTTGCAAAGACTGATGGCAAGGAGTTTTTCCTTCTGTATTTTCTTCTAGGAGTTTTATGGTGTGAGGTCTTATATTTAACTCTTTAATCCATTTTGAATTAATTTTTGTGAGTGGTGTAAGATCGGGTCCAATTTCACTCTTTTGCGAGACCTTCCAAAACTATGTTGAATAAAAGTGGGGACAGGGGCATCCTTGTCTTGATCTTAGAGGAAAAGCATACAACCTTTTACTGCTGAGTTTGATGTTAGCCGTTCACTTGTCACAAATGACCTTGATTATGTTGAGGGATGTTCCTTCTGCACCCAACTGGTTGAAAATTTTTATCATGAAAAGACTTGTATTTTGTCAAGTGCTTTCCTGTTCCTATGAAGATGATCATATGATTTTTGTATTTCATTGTATTAATGTGGTATATCACACTTGTTAACTTGTGTATGTTGGGCCATTCTTACATCTCAGGAATAAACCCCCCTTGATCACACTACAGTCCTTTCGCTGTGCTGGTGAGTCTGGTTTGCCAACATTCTGTTGAGGGATCGTCTACACTGCAGCCCAGGTGAGGTCATCTGAACATTAAATCTGGACACATCACTGCTCTGCTTCCAACGTTTGCAGCTGCTCTTGGGATAAAACTCAGACAACTAATTCATGTGGCCTTTATAGTTGGCCCCACCTCCTCATTTCACACCCTGCCTCCCCCAACCTCGACTTGTGCCCCATCCAAACTGATCTTCCCTCAGTTCCTCCACCTTGTATGCTAGCTCCCACCCCAGGGCCTTCGCATGTGTTGTTCCCTCTGTCCAAGCTTTTCCACTCACCTACTTCACTTCTCCTTTTTCAGAGTTCAGTTCAGATATCACTTCCTCACAGAAGTTGCCCAACACCCCAGACTGGGGCAGGTCTTTCATTTCATGCTTTCCAGCCCCTTCCTCTCCTTTGCTGCACTTATCCTAGTTGCAGTGAGGCCGTAGTTTAATTAGTTGTCTTGATCTGTGCCCCTCACTAGAATATAAACTCCGCGGGGCAACATGTGTCCTGTTTGCTCGTCTTTGTAATTCTCACTCTGTGTTCAGTACTGGGGAGCATGGTTGTTTAAATGCTTGTTGAATGATTGAATGAAAGAACAGCATGTGCCATGTTATGATACATCAATGGATTTCCGGTCGAAACTCATACTGTACCATGAGAAAGGAAATGCCCCACACAGACCCAAAGCATGTCACCTTCGTGCTGAGAAGGGCCTGGCAGTCACCGTATATAGCTGTCACCCTGCAGAGGGCAGAGATGCCAATCACTGGCCAAAAGCCTCAGGGCTTCAGGCCTGCAACCTCACTCATCTACCCTGCCCCCTGTCCCATCTGGAAAAGCTGACCAGACCCATGTGGGCCTTTGGGGGGAGGGGAAGGAGACCTAATTGTTTTCCAAACAATAGTGGTTTCCAAGCTTCATATTTGGAGGCATATGAATCGTGAAATTCTGCAAATGGGCCCTAGGCAGGGATTCATGACCTGACGCAGCTGCACAGGGGACCCCCTCTTCTGCACCTCCAGATGAGAGGGCCCTCAGGCAGTCCCACCCAGCAGTCCAGGCGTGCAGGTGTGAGCCTCCTTGGCGCTTGCCTACTCCAGAGGGACTTGGCGTTTCCTGAGAACACTGCTGCTCCCTGCAGAGGGAGAGACCCAGACGGGCCCCACTCCCTTCGTCTCCGCAGCTCAGGAGCCTGGCTGAGCACCACTTCTGTCAGCTGCAGACCCGGCTTTCAGCAGGGTGAGGCCGCCCACCAGGCAGGTGAACACTCACGAGGAAGGTGACCACCCACCAGGTCGGTGAACACCCACCCCATGAACCTGCTCCCACGGAGCCCACCAAGCCAGCCTCTCTGAGCAGAGGCGTCACCTGGCTTGCTTTTCATGTCATCACCTCTCGGTGGTCCCTGTCTCTGGGGAAGTTTCCATCCACAGCAGAGCATGAGCAGCCGTGAAGACAAATTACGCAGAGGAGGCCTCGGCCTGTCCCTAGGCCCAAGGTCACCGGGCCAAGGTCAGGCTGCTCCCTGACTCACCAGGCATTTTCCGTATCATGGGGGAGCACTCCAAAAAGACCGAAGAGCAGGAAAAAACATCTCACAAATGGGAAATGTAGTAAGCATAAGAGCGCTGTTTAAATGTGATCCTTTCTTGACTGAATTGGTCCAAATTGGATAACCACCCGTGTCCCTCCCTCAGGACCTTACTCACCCCCGGAGGGAACTTTGGCAGGACAGAGCCTGGAAGGGGTGCCAGACAGGCATTTCCCACAGGCCAGATGCCGCTTTGCGTCCCCACTGTGTCACTCACCCCCAAACCTGCCTGCAGAAGCGGATACAGTGACCATGCCATCAGGCTCCCAAGGGTGGGGAGTTGGCACACAGATGATAAGGGCTGGGGACCCAGTTCAGATCTGGTCGATGCCAGAGTCTCAGCTCTCACCTAAAACTCCTTGAGTCAAGGGGGGCTCGAGGGACCTGAAATGGCATGACGGGGGTCACACTGCGGTCTCTCCTCACCCCAGCCCCGCCTTGGGCACAAAGCCCCAGTTCCCGCGGCCCAGGCACACAGGGCTCAGTCCACGCGGGCTCGCCCAGGGGGCCCGCTTCGGGGAGGTGCTCCCCGGCGCCTGCGGGCACCACCCTGAACCTGAAAGCTCGGAGCAGCCCACAGGCGGTTTCTGCCCTGCCCCGGCGCGCAGCATCTGGGAGGGAGCCCGCGCAGCGGCGGCAGGCGGGATTTTCCCTCCCTACTCCTCCTCGTTTGAGAATAAAGGTTGCACAGCTGCTGCCCGATGGGTGCCTGTGAGTCATCGGTTTGATGTCATGACTTTTGTGAAAGGGTGGGGGAGACAGGAGAGCAGAAAGGCCTGGGGGACCAACCATTCAGACTCAGCAGGACCTCCCTGGAGTCACCATCACCCTGAGAGGTGTGCGGGCGGCTGAGGCTGGTGCTCTGGGATCTGAGGGGAGCAGGGGAGGGGGGAGGGGAGGCAGAGGAGGGGCCTGGAGCAGATCAGAGCTTTATACATTCAGGGGGCTTGAGCGTCACGGAGCTGGGACCTTAATGTGGCCAGCGACCCTCAGTCACAAAGTGCAGGACCACAGAGTGGGGCGTGAAGAGGGGACAGAAGGGGGTGGCAAATTCTCTGGGAAAGTGATGGGAACTATTTTCTTTAGCAGGCAGGTGAAGACCACTTTCCCGCACTCTTCAAACACAAGGGAAACTTGCCTGAAAGCCCATGCGGTGCGCTTGGCCTGCAGGAGGGCGGCGTGCCTGGGGGACCCCGGCGCCCCACGGGAAGGCCGCGCCTCGCCCTCCATGGGCGGGGGAGATGCCCGAGCATCTCTGGGTGGAGGGTAAGGTGGGAGGCGGCTGACATTCGCCAGCGGAGAAGAAGCATCTGCCCCCATGCACCCTGATGACGTTTACCATCGTCACCAGCGGCTACAACTTCAAACACAGGCTCAAAGTACGTAGGGACACTAAGGGCCTCCCCTAAGCTAACAGCCACGGGAAGGTGAGGACAACCATGAATGGGGACCTGGTTTGTAGAGCCGAGCGATGGTCGGTTCTGAGCACAACTGCTTTCGTGGTTAATGGTATTCCTGGTGGTAAAGGAAGTTAAAGTGTGTCCGTCTCCCGCCAGCACCGACGGATTTCACATCTTTGCCTCCGTGTCACTATTTGTGCTGCGCTTTCAAGTGCTGCTCCCTCAGGTCAAGGGATCTGACTCTTAGGATCAGATCTGCTCTCCTTCCAAAGAAACCCGGTTTCCCGGCCAATGGGCCTTTGCTCCTGGATGTTGGGTTTTAGAAACGCCGAGCACCTGGGGGAGCATCTAAGCGCAGAACATCGCACCCAGGTGGTGTGTGAGGTCACGGGACGAGGCAGGGCTCAAACCCTAAACCTTCCATGAGCTTTACCTAAGCAACAGAATTTACACGTCCTCTTAGAAGGGCCTCCAATTAAGTGCTTTGCGTACAGTAGGTGCTCAATAAGTCGCTGACATTTCTGTCCTGGTTGTCACGGTGACTAGACCATCCAAATGGAAGTGACAATTTTCATATGACATTTAAAGAGGTCTGTGTGAATCAGGCTAACCATAGCTTTTGACCTGATTTAGCCCAGAATTGGCTTCCTGTCTGCTCCCCTTAGCCTGGCTTCCAGATGTCGGCCAAACACAGACTCACTGAGCACCTTCCGTGTTCCTGGCACAGAGCTGGGTGCTAGGGATGCAGAGGTAGATACACAAAGGCCCTGCTCTCAAGGTGTTCCTAATGGAGTGACAGATGAACAGAACAGCGACAGGCCTGAGAGCCAGAGTGAGGTGCTGGGAAGCTGAGGGGAAGGTGCCCAGGTGTGCCCAGGTGTGCCCAGGGAGCCGCAGACGGCTGGAGCATGGAGGTGAAGCTGAGCTGGGTTCTGAGAGGCAAGTGGGAGGTGGCCAGGCTGGGCGGGGCCACTGCAGGTAGAAAAGGCAGGTACCCACCGGTCATGTCCGAAGGACAGCAGGAGACACTGACATTGTGAGCAGGACAATATACCACAAACTGGGGAATATTCGCGACCCATCCACTTTGGATGTAGTGTATTATTTATATATTCATGAAATTCCTATAGGATAGTGAATCTTAAACACTTGGGGACATGGAGCCCTTTGAAAGTCTGATTTTTAAAAACCAGCTCTGCCCCTCCCCCACGAAGCCATCCTGGGACTCCTGTTGAAGAAATCCTTGGGGAGCGTGAAAAGTGCTTCAAATCCAGCTGAATCCACGCTGACCTTCAGCCACAGGTGCCCCTGGGCTAGAGTTCCCCGCCTCTGCCTCTTCATGACCACCCAGCTGGGACTGGGGACACTGCAAGGCCACCCTGAGGGTGCTCCAGCTGTCGGGGGGCCAGGCGGCCAACTGCAGGCTGCCTGGGGTGAGCTCACGTGCAGGCGGCACCCACCTGCTTCCTGCCCCTCGCGCCCACGCGGGCGCCCACCCGCGGGTGGGCGGCCCGTGGACGATGGTCTGTAAAGAGGTCAACAAACACGCACATGCCACTGAACAGGCTGAGTTCTCATGTAAGACCGAGAGTCTGGGGACCTGGAGTTGCACCCTCGTCCTGCCACTGACCCCGTCTGCCCCTCACCTTCTCTGAGCCATAGGCCGCCCATCTGCAAATAGGGCCTGAGCATTCCCACCCAATCCACAGGGTACGTGAGAATTTAAACCAAGTGAGATGATGTGGTGAAAGCTCTCTGAACTCTAAACCTTTAATTATTAGAGAAAATATTAAAGAACTAATGATAACATCACAGGGAAAAAATTGGCAACTATAACCCCCAAATAAAATTTCAATATTAAAAAAAGGCCAGACAACCAGTAGAGAGAGAATAAATAGTGTCTGTCACTTGTAACGAAGTACCATAAATACTTTTACTTGTTTATTATACAACCTAGAAAGGGAAAGGAAAGAACAGGACCCTTGATATAATTCCAGGTGAGAGTTAAGAGCTTTCTGCCGGTTGGATGAGGTTCTCCTGGAACACTGGTTGGCACCCAGTAGGCGCACAGCGAGTGTTTGTTTTTATGATAAAGAATGCGCTGAGCTTGGTGAGACAGCCAGGATGGGGGGCCGAGTGGGTGAGCCTGGCCAGGCCACCCTGGGACCGAGCCTCCCTGGCTCCATCCTTTCTTTTGTCACCCCACTTTTGTCTGCTCGAGAGCACAGCTGGAGACAGATTCGCTTCCCTGTGGCTCCACCAGCTGCTGCTGCTCCCCGTCAGGCCACGACATTGCCGCTGGCTGCAAACTGGTCAGGGCTGAGACGCCATAAAGGACAAGACACATCCAGATGGCCTCGGCGGAAAGCAAACGGAGCAAGGCACACGCAGGTTCAAGTGCGGTTCAACACATCTTTGCCTCTTTCACTCATTTATTCACTGTGCATTTTCCACCTCCAGCTACTGGCTGAGGTGTGGAAATGAGTCTACGTTACAACAGAGGAGGAAGATAGACCAGCAGACAATCAGAGGACAGACTGCCCGGCAGGAGAAGGCCCATCACACAGCCCAGAGAATCTCACGTGGTGGGGGCGCTGCAGGATTTAAGCCTGGGAAGGGTTTAATCATTTTTTTTTTTAATTCCTCGGATAGAAATGTAGAGGATGGCAGGGGACACAGAATTGAAAGAGTTAAGATCTGAAGCAAGAAACCATCAGAGACTATTGAAGTAATACAGGCGACGTGCCCTGAGAGCTTGGAGCTTCAGTGATGGCAACCAGATGGAAAGGAAGGGGTGAGTGAGAAATATTTAGGAGATAGAATTTGGACACGTAGAGAAGGGACAGCCCTGACTCCAGCTCACAGATCTGCCACTTGGTAGCTATGTGATCTGCAGAGTATGGAACGTCGCTGAGCCTCAGTTCCCTCATCTATAAAATGAGTCATGTTAAAATGTTGTCAGGATTAAAAAGAATGAGAGTAAAGAGATTAATCTGGCCCGCGGCAGGCATCCAGGGGAGGTTAGCTCCATCGACGGACGTGGTAACTCGTGCTATTGGTTGGAGTCAAGTTTGAAAATAAATAGTAAGAGAGGGGGGATGAGCAAAGATGAGCCGCTGCAGAAGCCTAGTGTTGGGCAACAAGGCCACAGCAGACCGCAGGAGAAACCGCATTGAAATAAGGGGACTGCAGAGAGAGAAGTGTGCCCATGACCTCACTCGGGGCGGCTGCAAATGCGGCGAATCCCGCCGTGTGGAGAGAGGACCCACCTCTGTGCTGCCTCTAAGCCCCAGCCCCTAGGGAAGGTGGGTCCAAGCTCAGGCTTCCGACTACTGAAATCAATTTGACAGCACTTTTTCCCTTTTGCGAGGGCACCAGTCATTCGGAGAATGCCCAGGTACTGGTCACTGTCCACTCCTTTATGTCAAACCCTCAGGCATAAGGAAGGGATTCCGATCCGAGGAGGACTGGAGTGAACTGTGACCCTGCTCCTGTCCAGTGAATGGCACACTGAGCATGTTTACGCCACCTCCACCGTGCACTGAACAGTCTTTCCTTCCCCTCTCAAGCTGCTCCCAAAGCTTATTCAGGCCACACGCTGACCCTGACCTCGGCAGGACCCTGAAGATCCTAGATCACCCCCCCCCATCAGGTTCTTGGGGGAGCAGACTGGGTGTCAACAGAGCATGGCCAGCCAGCACTTTCACTGTGAGAAGCCACATCCAGCCCCACTCAGGGCTGGAAATTCAGCCCCACATGGAAAGGCAAAGGAGCAATTATTTCCGTTCACCAGGTACTTGCTACATCACTTGTTTCCTATTTCAGTGCGTTTCAAAAATTTCCCCCGGGGTGTGAGTGCTAAGGTGGCTTTGTTGTGAAATATGGTTAACGCTGGGTGCTTTCTGTTTCATGACCTCACTCAGCTCGGTCTCTGGGTGCAGAGCTCAAGCCCCAGGGGGTGTAGAGTTCTTCTGGGACCTCAAAGAAATGCAAAGAAGGAGGAGGGGGCAGCTAGGGGAGGAAAGCAATGAAAAGAGAAGCGAAAGGGGGAAAAATGTGTCTAGACCAAGATTAAAATGTGGAACAACACTTGCAGACTTCTGAAGAAACTACTTCCTTTTACTGTCATTGATTATGTGTGTCCATAGTTTTAAAAGCTCAAATGAATCATTTAGATTATAATATAGATTTAGATCTCTTACTCTCAATATGGTTTATAAATATCATATTAAAAATATTCAAATATCTTGCCCACATCACCAGAGGCTGTGTATCGTCTGAATGCTTTCCTGGGCTCTAAATCTGCACAGGACTCTGAGGATGAACTGGGCCAGAGGTCAGAGCGTTGCTCCCCGCTATGTTTACATAAATGCTTAGCATTCGTTAACATTTAATAGAACTTTTCTTTACTGGCTTTTGAAATAATTGGCAGGAACCCTGAGGGCACATCCTAGGTGGTGCCAGTGAGCGGCTCCCCTTTGGACGCAGCATGGCTTCTGCCCTTTTCCACAGTCCCCACCGCGCCCTATCGCTCACTTCCCCCACTCAGCTTTCCTGCGGGGCCCCTCAGGCACTTGAGGGTACACGCTCTGCGTTGGGCAGAGGCAGGCGCTGATGGTACAGACAGGCAATCGGCAACCTTGTAATAACTGTGTACAGGGCGGCTGGGTCCGAAATGTCAGGGGCAACATTATGCTGTGCACCTGAGACTAATACAAAATAATATAAACTGTAGTTGAAAAATAAAAATAAAATAAAAAAGAGTAACAAAGTTGTACTCCATATTAGTGAGTTACAATCCCTCAGATATATGGACACCACCTGGCATTTTCCCCAAATAAACTCGGAGAAAACCCAAAGACATTTATGAACAGAACAGACCGTTCTAGTTCCTACGGTCTGAGCCCAACTTCTCTGCCCGGAGCAGCTCATGAGCCATCGGGGAGCGCTGCAAACCCCCGGCTGCCTCAGCCCCGGGCGCTGCTTGGAGCCCGGCAGGCGGACGCCTCCTGCTGCAAGAACCCAGAGCCCGGGTGGGCGGTGGCAGGTGGCAGGTGGCAGGTGGGCGGTGGCAGGTGGCAGGTGGGCGGTGGCAGGTGGACGGTGGCAGGTGGCAGGTGGGGGTGGGTGGAAGGGTCAGCGGCAGCGCGGCGCTCAGGGAGCTCGGCCAGGGCCTCGTGCCGCCTGGCTCATTTCTGGACAAGACTCCGAGCACTGAAAAGGGTCCTGTTTGCTTTCCAGAACAAAAACGCATCCACCCGCAAACCCCAACGCAGCTTTACTCAAGTTAACCAGAATTACTCAAATTACAGCTTTATTCAAATGAACCGCGTTCGAATTCACCACCCGGTCTCCCCCCGCCCCGCGGAACAGCCCTGCAGCTGAGGGCGGGCGCCGCGGTCTCTGCCAGGCTGGCAGGTGCACGTGAGCAGAAGGCGAAGCTGCGAGCAGGCGGCCATCTTTACGGCGTAAGGCAGAGCGCGAGAAAGGTCACCCCCTTTCCTTCCCTCGCACGCAAGCGCGCACACACTCACGCACGTATGCACGCACACGTACACGCGCACGCTGCCTGCCTGTTGGAGTCCTCGGTGTGTACGGGGACCACCGTGGGTGACCCGGAAGTGAACGTGCCAGTGAAGATGCGGCGGGAACAGACAGAGCGGGTCCGGCGCGGAGGGAATCGCGAGGAGAAGCTCGCGGAGGAGGTGAAGGCGACGCCTGTCCTGGGGCCACTTATTTAGTCATTAGTTTAGATTTCGCAGCAGGCTAACCTTGACCTTTTCAACTTTTCCGGGAAGCTTTTCCTAGTTACAGGGCCAAGTGGAAGCTTCCCGCCCGCGTGCCCGCCGCGCGGCTCCGGAGGTGGCTGCCCGCGCCCGCCGCCGCTCCCCTCCCGCGGGGTGGCAGCTTAGCCTGTACCGCGTGCGCTGTGAGGCGACAGGGCCCGGGGAGCGTTGCTGGGCCCCGCGTCCTCCCCGAGCCCGCCCGTTCGCCCGCGGCGGTCCCAGCCGCGCAGGGAGTGAGGCGGAACCCCGCGCTCGCGGCATCGGTCCTTCGCGCCCAGGTTCCGGGGGACGGCCTGCGCTGGGCCTCGGGGCGGTGCTCCCTCCTGGCTCCCACCCCCGGCCTGCTGCTTCCAGATCCTGCTCCTCGCACGCTGTCTGCCCCGAGCCCCCTTCGGAGACTGATTCCCACTCCTCTCCCGCAGGACAAGTGTGGGGTCGGCAGCCTCCTCCCGCCCGCTGCGCCCGGAGCTGGAGCTGCCCGCGGAAGGGTGAGCCCGCCCTTCACAGCCCCGAGGCCGAGGCCAGGCGCCGCCTCCTCCCCAGGAACCGGGGTCACCGCCAGGGAGGTAAGTCGCGGGGCCACCGCCTTCCTCTCTGCTAACAGGCCCGCTCCAGGCCACACCGCGCCACCCGCACCGCCGCTCGCAGCCCCGCTTGGTCCCCGCCCCCTTTGGACAAGTGAGGCCCTAGAGGCTGTGTCCCTTGGACAGAAGGACCCGCGTTGTGGGTGGAAAACTAGGGCAGGACGAGTGTGAGAAAGGCTTCATTTACAAAGAACCCCTGCACGAGGCGTGCGTAATGTATTCACAGTGACAAACTTGAAATCAGAATTTTAGAAACGTAATAACCGAGTTAACAGTAACTACCGTGACAGTCTTTTTTCTCTTTGGGAAAATGTGCGGTTGTACTTCTCCCTATTTGCATTAGAGGAAGGGAGGCAGTGTCAGCAGAAGCACAGTGCTAATTGTCTTGCCTGTAGGACAACTAGATGCTTATAGTGTCTCCTCTTGATTTCTTTCCCACGCCCCAGAACATACACATGTGCATATGTGTATGTGAGTAAAATTTGCGTGTGTCCTGGTTACTGCTTGTCCGATCTAATTCATTATGGTTCTCGGAAACAGGTGTTCACACCCAGCAGACCTTTACAGCCGTACAGGCAGTTACTAGCTAAGGCCGTTGATGGGGCCCACATAAATTCCTGACTTCCAGGAGTTCAGCTTGTCAACTCTGAGCCTGAGGAGCAAACTCCTTCCCCGGTTCACTGCCTCACACTGCTCAGGGTAGAGCAGGAATGGCAAAGAGGCCAAGTCTCTGCTACCCCGCTTCACACCCTCTCCCGCCTCTGCTCCTTTCTTATTATTTTTGATATATTAGCTCTGCCCACATGATAAACGGAACCAAGATCACCCACCAACTATGTAACTCCCTTCACCACCTCTGGGAAGAGAGGAGGAGAGGGGGTGTAGAGACTGGTAGACTGTAAAGAACTCTACTCACAGTGTGGGGAAGATGACCCCTGGGCTAGTGCCCGGTAAGCCACCCTGTGGGCAGACCCCGTTCCTCCTTGCACCCTGCCCCACACTCCTCTCTCTTTGGGTTCTTCTCCTCAGGAAGGGGGGCTGGCCTCGTGCAGTTTCCTTCCAGTGTGACACCTCAAGCAAGGAACAGTGACATGAGTTACCTGGCCAGGCCACCAGCTGGTTTTGGGTGCAAGAGAATATCCTGAGACTGAGTGAGGGACACAGAGGCCCTGAGGACAGGACAGAGGCACAAGGGGGTGTGATTCCCTGACCACAAGAGACCTTCCCTGACCACAAGAGACCCAGTTAGAATTCAGGGCAGTGACTATTTGGAAGAAAATCACAGCTGGGGCTGGGCAGGGTCCATCTTCTGGAAATGAGCAGTGCCTGCCAGCTTCTGAGTCCTTCATTGCACAACCAGACTCAGAGAGCCCTAGACTAGATGGTATTACCAAGCCCCTGGGGAATACCCACCCCGCTTTGTGCATTTTCAGGGCTGAGTGTCTTCCAGGCACATCACACACATCAACTTGCTTAATCCTCACACCCATTTCACAGATGAGGAAGGTAAAGCTCAGAGAGGCTGAGGGCTGGCCCCAAGTCCTACCAAGAGGAAGCAAGCCTTAAACCTGCACCGTTTCTCCAAGTGCAGCACTGAACCCCAAGGTACGTCCCCTCTGATCCTGGGGGATCTGACTTGAGCCATACTCCCCAGGGGCACATAAATAGGATTTTCTGTATTTTTTCAGAAAAACGCAGACAGGTACAGGGGAATGTGTGACAGTCTTCTGGAAGTTTCACACTGGCAGGGAAAGCAGGGGGATAAAGACAGACAGCAGGCTGGGGGATTCATCAGGGAAACAGTGGTACCCCCTGAGGGAAAGCTCTGACGTCCACCGTCAGCAGCAGGGACTTCATACAAAGTGTGGCCCAGAGCTGTGTGGAGAAGGTTTCAGGAATGACGTGGAGTGGCTGCTAGAGCAGAGGAGGAAAGGACTCACTGCATGGCTGATGATGACTGTGGAGGGGCTGTACCATTGTGCTTCTGTTTTGTAGGAAAAGGAGCATTTATACATTTTTTAAACTTTCATTTATTTCTCTTGAAAAGTTCTATTTTAAGCTTTGGGGGAAAATGTGCCACATTTTAAAGAACTTCTCCCACCTACCCCATGATTATTTTTTTTAGAGGCTTAGAGATTTCAAAGAATTCAAAACACATCTGGCATCTTCCCCCTAGATCCCTCCTGGCCAGGGATGTGTTATTTTCAGAGCCCTGAGAAATCCCCGGAGACACAAACAGTCGCGGGGGAAATCCTGCCCAGCACATCCCGAGAGAGTGAGCCAGCCCCTTCCTGCCTGGTCTGCCCAGAGCGGGTGCTGAACCGCAGCTCAGTTTCGTTCCAATGACACCCTGAATCCCTCCTCAAAACAGGCTGGGCTCACCCACAGTACAGAATGAAGGGGGAGACAAGCGCGGGGTGCTAGGCCCATGCAACTCCAATAGCTGAGAAGAGCCCAGCATCTGCTGTGACCCACAGTCAGCTGTGAGCGCACCACATGCACTCAGAGGCACTTTGGGCTGGCTGGAGGCACGGGGTTAGTTCAGCCCCAAGACCTCACCGGACCTGGCCACGTGGCCTCCCCCGGGCTGCAGGGCCCACAGCAGAGCCAGAGCCCTGGGCCCTGGACTGAGCATTCGCTCCACGGCTTCAAAAGGATAACAACATGGGAATCCTTTGCTGCTGCTTTGAAGGAAAATAGGCGAAGCACATTCTAAGAATTTTAGATGTCCACACACACTGTGGCCCAGCCCTGGGACGCACCTTCATCCCCTCTAAGGGACCTTGCTCCTCCTTGCTTCTGCGCCTCTGTCCCTGCTGCTCCAGCCACCTGGGAGGCACACTCCCCTTCCCGGTGGCCAGCTCAACCCACGCTCAATGCACAGGCAGGGCACCCTGGAACCATACTGCTCAGGGTGGGTCTCTGCTCTGCCATTTACTAACTGCCTCAATCTCCTCATCTGTAAAAGGGGATAAAAATACTGTCTGCTCATACAATGGATTGGGCTGAGGGTGAAAGGGCCAACATATGAAATGGCCAAATCTGTAGAGGGTTTTTATCAGAGTTATGGCAGCCAAACCGATGGCATCAACTGCGGAGCAACAGCTCAAGTCGTAGCTTTGCAGCTGCTTTTATGTGTTTGAAGTTAAGGAGGGAGTGTACTTGGAGGTGGGAGAAAGCAGGGCAGGGGTCAGGTTGTAGGATAGTTAAGATCATGTGCTCTCTCGAGGATTGATACCCTCTTCACGTATTTCCTACTACATTATAGATTTCTGGAGAGCTCTCTCTTACACTGGTGGAGTGTAGCAGAATGCCTTGGGCAGAGCATACCCTTAGCCCACACCAGCAGCAGTTAGCTAAATAAATTGCCAGCAATGAACTTCCAGGCTAGTGGAGATCAGATTTCTTCACTTATCTTCTCTTTTTGGGCCGAGGGTGGGGCCCCAGAACCCTTCCTGGAAAGCACTCGAGAAAGTGACTCCTTTTCATGGCAAACACTTAACATGTGGCAGCCCGCTTCCAAGCTTTGTACATGCAGTCCTCGTTTTGTGGATAAGTAAAAGAGTTCTATGGAAAGTAACCTCACAGGGTGGTGACTAACCTGATAGTTTACGTGTTTTCTTTTTTTTTTTTAATTCAAAGAGTGAAACTCCTGTGTGTTTGGGAAATGTACCCAGTTTATCTAATTTAGTTTAGAGTAGAATCGTCTGTATTTTTTCAAGATGTACTTGGTACCCTGTTCAAATATGTATAATAAGAAACTATTTAAAGATGTTTTAGTGTGTCTTTACAGGATTTGTTATCTGATTTTTAAAGAACTGTGGAACTCTGAGCCAGGGGCTTATTCTCAGGCTGTGTGATTAGCATCAGTGATGAAAATCAATGATAGCCTCTATTGACAAAAGCACACCCTTTGCCTCCACAGCCAGAGGGAAATGCTTTCTGTTGCATTTTACTATAAATGCTATGAGACACAAAAAAAGTTGTGTATTTCACAACATGCCCAGATGGTTTTGAAATGCCCTCTTACCCTCAAGGCATTGATAACGGCCCTGAGACTGGCTATATAACTTGCAGAACTGGTGGCGAAATGAAAATATGGGCAGCTTTGTTCAAACAGTGGAAGGTGAAACCAGGCACAAGTGCCTTCTATGCCTTGGGGCCTGTGTTTCTGCAAGGTCCCATGTCCATGAGCTTCACCCTGGCTGCTGCCTCTTATGGATTTAATGTATTTTAATATTATCATTAATGTGTTAACATATTTAAGAAATTCCCAAGCTTAAGGCCTTTACTTGACATATTTACCAACAGTTACCAATATATAACAACACTCACTTCACTCTGCAGAAGTAATTTCTTTTCCAGAAATCATGTTTTAGAATAAAATAGATACAGCATCAACATTATTTTTTAAGTAAAAGCTATGTAAGTATATTTCTCATGTTTTCTGTGAATTTAAGTAAATGGTGTTATTGTTTTAGGCTGAAAATGTGAATTCAGTGTAGGTTTCACTATGTGCTGTCATTCCCATGTTGTCACAGCCTATCCCGACACTCCTTTTACAAAGGCTGTGCTAACAGCAGGATTTAGAGGAATTTCAACTGCCTGTTTCTATTGACTAGAATAATGGATACCTATTTATTCCCACACCTAGGGAAATTTTCCTCATTAAGACTTATCTAAAGCAGCCCACTTAAAAAGAAACATCTTCGGGGCTGTCCCAAAGATAAAACCTGCTGACTACTACAAACATAACATTATGTGCTTACTTTGTGCCAAGCACTGTTTTAAGCCTTTCCCTTGTAGTAACTTATTTAGTTATAGAAAAAATTCCCATCAGGTAGGAAACAATATCCCATCACTTGTGCCATCAAATCAACAAGTCCAGCCCACACTCAAAGAAAAGGAAAATTATGCTTCATCTTGGGGAGAAGATATACCGAAGGATTCATGTACATATTTTTAAAACCATCATATTGACATACAGATTATATTTAAAGCCATGAGACCAGTTAAAATCACCAAAAGAGTGAATGTGAAGAGAAAGGGAGAGAGAGAAGGGACCAAGGACTCTACCCTTGGATGCCTCAACATGAAAAGGTTATTACTCATTCTGTTTTCTAGATAGTCTTGGAGGTGATGCAACTTCCCAGGGTCACCAAGCTGTCACTGATAGAGCTGGACCCAGACCCAGACAGTCATGTTTCAGAGCCTGCTCTTTCTTACTCTGCTGCTCTGAAGGACCCCACAAAGGCCTAAGTTCAGCAAATAAACAAACTAATGGAGGTGTATAGATTGATATTTTCCATTTAGTCTGGAGTGTAAGATCCATGCAAATTATTGTTTCTTCTTGAATTGTTAGCCTTGATGTTTCTGCCACCAGATGATGGTGCTGGTTATATAACTATTCATTTAGTCAAAATTTTTAGCATCTCTATATGTCAGGTACCATTCTAGGCACTTGGGATAAAATAGACAACAAATTCTGCTCTTATGGAGCTTTTGTTCTAGTAAGAGGAGATAGAAAATAGACAAGAATCATAGTAAGTGACCTAGTATTTTGGAAAGTGATGTGTGCTTATGGGGGAAGAAGTAGAATTGGGTAAAAGGAATTGGCAGTACATAGCAAGGAAGGGGCCAGTTAAAGTAGTGAAAAGAGTCCGGCTGGCTGTGGCTCAGTGGTTGAGCATTGACCTAGGATCCAGGCGATCGGGGTTCAATTCCCGGTCAGGGCACATGCCCGGGTTGTGGGCTCGATCAATGACTCTGTCATCATTGATGTTTCTATCTCTCTCTCTCCCTCTCCTTTCCTCTCTCTGAAATCAATAAAGATATATTTTTAAAAAATAAAATAGCGAAAAGAATAGACAATATAGGCCTCATTGTAAAAGGGAGTTTTGAGCAAACATATGAAGGAAGTAAAAGAGTTGGCCAGGTAGATATCAGTAGGAAGAGTAATCCTGGCAGAGAAAACAGCAAGAACCAAGGCCCAGAGGCTGCTGCTGGGGAGTGCCTGGCATGTAGAAGGAGCAGCAACGCAGCCAGTGGGGCAGCAGGGGAGAGAATGCAAGTGAGAGGATAGGATATGAGGTCAGCAGGTAACGGGTGCCAGATCAAGCAGGGCCTGTGGGCCCTTAGGACACTGGCTTTTCTTGTTGTATGAAATGGAAAGCCATTGAACAGATTGTAGCAGAGCAGTAATCTCATTTATGTTTTAAAAGGGTCACACTGGCTGCTTTGGTGAAAATAATCTAGGGTCATGAGAGATGCCAAAGGCAACAAGAAAGAAAAGTGTTGAAGACTGCAGTAATCCAGGCAAGGAATGATGGTGGCTCAGACCAGGGAAGCTTCATTGACCTGGGAAGAGGTGACTGGATTCTGAATAAATTTGGAAGGTAAGGCCAGCTGCCAAATTCCAAGTGACTTAGAGGGAGAAATAGAGGTGGGCTAAAATTTCTTGGTTCAGGTAACCAGAAGAATGGAGTGGCCTTTAACTGAGATGGGGAAAACTGTGGTGGAGTAGGTCTGGATGTGTGAGACCAGCAGTTCAGTGTTGGGCACGTTGAGTTTGAGATGCATGTTAGACATTTGAAAGAATATGTGGGGAGATAGATGGAGGGAGGTAGGAGTCTACTGTATTAACTGTCTGTTGCTGGGTAATAAATTATTCAAAACTTAGCAGCTTATAACAACAATCATTTATTACCCACAGTGTCTGTGGATCAGAAATCTGGGAGCCAGTTAGCTGAGTGGTTATGTCTTGGAGACTGCAGTTATGGTGTGGATGGGGCTACAGTCTCATCTGAGGCTCGTTTGGGGAAATAATCAGCGTCCACGTTCATTCACATAGCTGTTGGCAGACCTCAGAAGATCCACTTCCACATTCACTCACGGGGCTATTGGTAGCCTCAGATCTTTGCCACGTGGGACTCTCCACAGGGCTGTCTCACAGTGTGGCATCTGGCTAACCTCAGATGAGTGGTCCAAGAGAGAGTGAGGAGTACCCAAAATGGAAGCCGAAGTCTTTTTATAACGTAATCTTGGAAATGACGTTCAATTAAATTGACTTCTGCAATAATCTGTTCAGTAGGAGCCAGTCAGCAATTCCATCTCACACTCAAGGGGAGTGTAATTAAGCTTCACCTCTTGAGGAACAAAGGATTCAGGGACATATTTTTTAAACCATCACATTGACATACTGATTATATTTAAAGCCACGAGACCATGTGAGATCACCAAAAGAGTGGGTGTGAAGAAAAAAGAGGAAAGACCAAGGACTGAGCCCTAAGGTGCTCCAACACTGACAGGTTGGAAAGAAGATGAGAACCATCAAAAAAAGTTAAGAATGAGAAGTGTGTGAAGAGGAGAAAATCAAGGCAGTGGGTGTTTTTGAAGAAAGTGCCTCAAGGAGGAGAGAGTGACCAACTCCATCAGATGTGGCCATCAGGGAGGGTAACCTCTATCCTGGCTTGCTCATGACTGTCCCAGCTCACTCCTGATTTTGTCTTGGTGTTATTACTGACAGTGCCCCCCTTCATTCTTGAAAGCAGCTCAGTTTGTTGATGAATTATATGGACACCCTACACATAAGTAATACTGAGAGCACAGAAATTTGGGAAGTGGATCAGGTGAGGGGAGGTCATGGGTAGGTAACCCGAGGAAAACATCTAATTAGTGTTTTAAGATCATCTATTGGAGGTTACTGTGAGACAAATCAGTATCCTTCTCCATTCAAAATATATTTGTTATAAAAATTATTAAAGAGCTAATTAAAGTATTAACTAGTATTAGCATAATGATACATGAAATAACATACCAAATTGAAGTCAGATTTTAAAAATCACAAATACAATTCACTAAATTTTAACTCATCTCAGTCACTATTTGATGTAATCACAGACTGCACTAAAATTTGAGTACAGCTTTAATCCAAACTCACTTTATGAATTAGGGATCTTGAAAAAAATATGACTATTATAATGCTACAGAATTGACAGACTCTTCTTGTAGTTGCAACAAAATAATGTGACAAACTGGCCAAAATGTGATCCAAGTAGATAAAATAGAAACAGATATACCAGGATTTATATTCATTCAAAATTACTTATGAACTGCATTTCATTTGATAAAACGTGCAAAGTCTCCCATGGCCGCCCCTGTTCTCACCTTCTCTGCTGGCCACGTAGGAAGGAATGACCCCTCTGCACCCATCTCTACCTAGCTTGTGCCATATTTAAATAACATCTGTTATTATTTGGCCCTCACCATGACCCAGTTGCCCCATTTGTCACTTTGGACACCTTCCTTTTTTAGGCACCCACGGCAGCTCTGTGAAGTTGCATAGTCCCTGTGTTGCAACTTGCGTACGTGACCTGGTCACAGAGCTACACTACTTCAAGGTATGTGGCCATGCGTCAAGTGAAAATTACTCAGGCGGATTATTAGCCTTTGTTGAAAACCAAACACTGGCTCATTTTGGGCACTATTAAGAAACAGGAAGCTGACATTAAGTTTCATTTTACTTAATTGGTGTTAAGTATTTTTTGTTGGTGTTATTTGCTTCATTGAAAAAGTGATGTTCATCCACAGGAATAGATTATTTGGACTGCTTGGGTGAACACTGTTGAGGAAAAAGATAGTAGAAATAAAAGTTATTCCTAAATTCTTTATAAGTGTTTCTGAAATGAATTGTTTTCTCATTTTTGCTACCAGAAACTATGAAACGATTGTATCAAAGAGGATCCTACCTTACAGGTATCAGCCCTCTGACTGTGGGGCCGTATCTGAGGAATCACCCTGGGGTCATGACCACTGTAGGGACATCTGGGTGCCTTTCATGAGAGAGTCACACACTGGAAGTAATCACACACTGGGAGAAATCACACACTGGGAGGAGGCAGCAAGGAAGCCAGAGCATCACACGGAAGGTTGGGAAAGACCAAAACCTACTACTCACTGAGCAGTTACAGTGTGATGAACATGAAGCCCTTTACGTACAGTAACTAATTTTATCTTTATAATCACCTTATACATCAGGTACTATATTAGTCAGCTAAGGTCACAAGAGTGATGCAAAATAGATCATCTCAAAATACAGTAGCTTACGGAAATAAGCGTTTACTACGTACACATCTGCAGGTCATCTAGTGTCTGACATCTAACTGGGCTCAGCTGGGCATGGGCATCTACCACATAGGTCAAGTTCATGCATTCCCTAGTGTATTCTTCTGGGACCTTTAAAGGTTTGTGCATCTAAGGATGATGGCAGAAGTGCAAGAGGGCACACCAACCTCACAGGCTTGCTTCAGGCCTTTGCTAACATTCTATTGTCCAAACAAGGCCCAAAGACCAAGCCCAAAGTCAAGTGTCAGAATGTACACTCTGCTCACCAGGTGGCCACATCAGTGGTATGGGTGTGGAATACTACAGTGGAGTGAAGATGAGAACCAATAACTAAATCCAGCACAGGTGCTGTCATTATACTCATCTTAAAGATGGGGACACCAGGATAGGCGGTAAGGCTTCCCCACTTGTTAAGTGGGAAAGCTGACATTTAAACCCAAGCAGACTGACCCCAGAACCCAAGCTCTTATGCAGAGGACCAGGAAAAACTCCTGTGGGCTGGGAAAGTCATGTTAAAGGTCTGACACACCATGGAGAAAGGCTAGGGGAAGGAGCAGACCAGGATCAGGCAAAGGGGAACCCTGCCTGAGCTGGTCTTGCCGCTCTAGAGATTTCTTGCCTACAGGCTTGTCCAGGGCGCCTGCTCTAGGCCAGGGGTAGAATCATAACTTGTCAAGCTTATCTCCCAAATAGAAAAGTTATTCCTCAAATCTTTACAGAATTCCACTAGTTATCCAAACCTTTATATTTTCTGTAGTTTCAAATTGTAATGAGTAACACAAAAGTACAACTTTATAATTTATAATTAATTGCTTTATAATTTATAATTGTTTTTACAACTAGATTTTTTTTTAAATGTTTCTTTATCTTTATTGTTGAGACCATTACAGATGTCCCACTTTTAACACCACTGATCCCTATGTTTGAGAATTGATTCATGGGAAGTTTTTCTGTTTGTGTTTAAATATAGTTTGAAAGGTATATTTTTTTAATTCATGGAATTCCAAAGATTTTACAAATGCTGAGTTTAATTTTTGAGAATTTTACTCCATTTGCATGTATAAGACAGAAATAAGTTTCAGTTACTTCTAAAACTTCTTTACATGGTGTAACCAATTTTGTAGGCAGTGGATAAAAGTAATAAAATCAATATAACTTTTAAATTTTTTAGTAGCTGTACATTGAGTACTTAAAACAAAAATGAGTATAATGAAGATTGATGAGAAGAGAGGGTTTTTTTGTCCTTAAGTAATTTTTTTTCATTTACAGTTGGCATTCAGTAATATATTAGTTTCAGGTGTACAGCGTAATGGTTAGACATTTACATAACTTTGCAGTGATCCCCCCGATAAGTCTAGTACCCACCTGGCACCATAAATAGTTATTACAATATTATTGACTGTATTCCCTGTGCTGTACCTTACATCCCAGTGACTTCAGTAACTACCAATTTGTACATCTTAATCCCTTCACCTTTTCCAAGCTCCCAACCCCACTCCCATCTAGCAACCATCAATTTGTTCCCTGTATGTATGAGTCTGCTTCTGTTTTGTTTGTTCATTTATTTTGTTTTTAAGATTCTACATATAAGTGAAATCATATGGTATTTGTCTTTCTCTGATTTATTTCACTTAGCGTAATACCCTCTAGGTCCATCCATGTTGTTGCAAATGGTAAGATTTCATTCTTTTTTATGGCTGAGTCATATTTCTTTATTTATATGCACCACATCTTTATCCAATCATTTATTGATAGGTTCTTAAATTGTTTCTATATTTTGACTATTGTAAATAATGCTACAGTGAACACATGGATGCATATATCTTTTCGAATTAGTGTTTTGGATTTCTTCAGATAAATACCCACAAGTGAAATTGCTGGGTAATAAGATAGTTCTATTTTTAATTTTCTGAGGAACCTCCACACTGTTTTCCACAGTGGCTGCACCCGTTTGCAATCCCACAACAGCGCACAAGGGCTCCATTTTTTCTGCGTCCTCTCCTATGCTTGTTGTTTGTGGATTTATTGATAGTAGCCATTCTGGCAGGTGTGAGGTGATATCTCATTGTGGTTTTAATTTGCCTTGATGAGAGGATTTCTTTATACTTAAAATTTTTGACATTTTTATTTTCTTTTATAGCAGAATGATTCCAGTTTGGGCAGTATATCTTAAGATTTCAGAGAAATACAATCAGTTGTTTTCTACCAATGGGTTTCTTATTCCTGACCAAATCATAATAGGCTAAAGGGTTATGAAACATTAATCAAAGAAAGCACCATTGAAGGAGAAATGACAATCTTGTATGAACCCCAAAATAGATGGAGTTGTAATTACTTAATATGTAGGTGATGCAACATTAGTACTTCCACAGAAACAAAAGAATTCTTATGACATGTCATTGCACAATCGATATATACCCTGTTTACTGTGAAACTTCTACCTTAATTCCATTCAGCTGCAGATAATTGCATGTATAAATTATATCTTTGTTTTCAAAAGCTTTAAATATAACCATGGTAAAAGTTTCAACCATATTATTAAAAATAAATTTGCTATTTAAAAATGGGATCTCTTGTTTTACTGTTAGATATAAAATTTTTAAACGAGCCAATGTTATATACTATTTTATTTCTTAAATGCAATTATTTAAAAAGTCATAATACATGGATCAATCATTTAACTCAGAAAATATAGAGTAGCAAAATTAAAATGTATCAAGGTGAGTAGAAAAAGAAAAAATTAAAGTTGGAAATAAAAGTTTTAAAATGTAAAAATAAAAATAAGAAAATGTATAGTTTGCAGTGGAAAACAGAATCATTGAAATATAAGAATAAATGTTCTAAAATGTTCAAGACCTTTATAGGGAAAGCTTTAATTAAATAGGAGGCAGAAGACGACTTGAATAATGGAGCACTATACCACATACATGGATGGGAAGACTCAGCTGTGACGTGGGCATTCCTCCCCCAAATTACTGCATGACTGGGGTGCCAGTCAGAATCCCAGGGGATGCTTTCAGTAGAACTGATTCTTAAGTTCTTATTGTGCAGACACCGTCAGGACAGGTTTTTGAAGAAGAACGAAGAAAGATGGGCTCTACCATCCATCATCTGCCAAAACACAGCACAAAGCCATGGAAGTTAGAATGGGCCTCTCTGGATAGCAGCATTGTAGACGATTGCTTTTCCTTTATATTTAAAACATTACCAACCTCTGAAAAGAATATAAACAGACATACCTGGTTACTGTGGAGGTGGAAGCATGGTGGTGGAGCTGACCGGTGGCCCTGTTGCGATTCAGCAAGCTGAGTGGGCACTTCTCCCTCCAGTCACAAGGGCTGCATCTCTGCAAGTTACCAGCAGGGTTGTGCATCCTCACAGACTGCATTGCCAGATGTAGATATATAGGCATGAATTTGCTATCAATAGATTACAATTTTATCATCACAGAAATAAAATTTTGCTAACTCATATTAGTTACAATAAATACAAATGAAGGCCACTTAACTAAAATTCCTCTCCTTTTTAAATTTTGGTTTTTGATCTTAATTCGAGTGTCAAAGTCCTTTTTTGTAAAGCATACAGCAAGTAGAGTGAAAACACATTTTATTTTCTGCCCCTTTGCGGTGGTGTGCTTCCATGTGTACTGACACCTGCCCGCACTGTCATGTCCCAGCCCGGCGCCAGGAGACAGCGGGTCCCTTATCAGAAGTAATTTGCTTGAGCCTCTTTTCTTGGGACATGAGTGCTGACCAGGAGGTACTGGATTATCTCCGTTAGCTGAGGCTGTTAGGGTTAGTGGTGGGCAGCACAGAGTTTTGAAGTGAGCGTGAACCTTGGGGGCAGGCAGGCAGTTTCAGTTCCTCTCCAGTCATCTGAGCTCTGTACACCTGGGCACATGCCCCCTCAGCCTGAAAGATGAAGTCATCAAGTTCCCTTGTGGGCTGTTAGTAAAGATTCAAGTTAGTGTCAAGGCCTTGGTGCTCAACAGATATTAGTCATTTAAATCCTGATTTAAAAACAAATGTGGAGTGAATTTTCTGGATAGTGGAAGGGGTGTAAGTACGTCTAAATTCCTGTAAGTTCTTCGTTTTTTAGTCATGGATTCCCTTTTCCTGGGTCTATTTTTCACAGGAACTCCTAAATGTAAGGATGAGGGAAAGTGGGTTGTAGGGTGGACACCCCAGTCACAGGGTGTGGGCCGGGTCAGCACTGAGGGCTGCCCCACTGCCTCTTTCCTGCCAGTCAAGTGTCGGCTGTGCTGCTGGCGACGTACTTAGGGAGGACTGATAGGAATAAGGGTGATGTTTAAAAAAAAGAGAAACAAGGCCCTTGAGACTATTTATTCAGTTTGGGGAACATTATTACACTAACTCAGAGCAAGGACAGAGGAAAGAAGGGACTTTCCCTTTTGCAGAAGCTCAGTGTGTGTACCCCACAGCCCTTTCTGCAGAGGGGAACTGGGTGACCAGTGCCCTGGCAGGCCACTGTCCCACGAGCGGATGTGAGCAGTTATGTGACCCAATGTCAACAAAGGAACTACTGTACCACCTGCTACACACAGATGGGACAGGCCCAGAGTTGGGGGGGAGCAGGGGAGGGCCAGGGTTATTTTAGATGGGCCCCATGCCTCTTGTAAGGTACTAATGTACTGTTAAAGCGCAACCTGAAACTCACCTGCCGGGTGTCCAGCTCTATGCTGCATGCACCTTGGTCCAGCCTGTTTCATCACCACAAGGAACACTGGCTGTCCACCTTTCTCCAGAGAGAATCTAATAAGGCAACTCTGCTGGGCCATGAGCCCTGTGTGCCTGCCAGTGCACCCAAATGCTGCTGCACATGAGCTTGGTCACTATGGGTTGAATTTATTCTGTGTTGGTTTTGCACCAGGCTCTGTGCTAACATTTTTATACTAACGTAATTTGATCCATATAGCAGCCCATCATTGGTACTTTCATTCTCAATTTGAAGGTGGGGAAACCAATGCTTGGGTGACTTCCTGCCTAGAATCGCAGTGTGAATAGGCAGTGAAGTGGAGGCCTGAGCCCAGTGTGCCCCACCCCCGAGCCTATGCATTCCTGCTGCATGGGGCCTCCTGGGTCTGGGTCCAGGTGTCTCAGTAGTTCAAGCGGACTAGGCTTTCCTGATAGAGCTAGGGAAAAGAATGCAGAAAACTGAAGGAAAAATTATAAAATAAACTTGATCCCAGGAGGTTGTAACCCAGCTTTACCAAGGGACTCTAACTGAAAAGGTCACCTGAATTTGTCTTCTCCTCTGCCCCATTTTACAGCCCACTTGTCTCTAAAAGCATCATTCTTAATTCTTGACGATTCAGATGCCCTGGAAGAGAGATTATCTTTGAGTTAATATCTCCTCATCGCATGTCTCTCATGTCTATTTCTAAGTGCCAAATGTTTTGACTCTGCCACACTATGAGCCCCTGAATGCCAAACTCCCTAACCCAGTGGAGATCCCACAGGGTGGGAGTCGGTGAAAGGCAAAGAGGCAGGTGAACTCATTGTTGACAGTTGGATCCCACTCTTTCCAGTGACTTCCAACTTTCTCCACCACAGTTTTCACTAGGGTGAGCTCTACTTGCAAATTTATACTAGAGACAAATAATGGAAATGAGCAAATGAAACATAGAAACTTAAAACTCATCACCTTCCACTTAGTGCCTATTCCGAAAACTCAGGGCACATGTGCACATAAAGTCAAGACAGAGGGTCTTCTTTAGTGAGGGACTGAACAGTGTGGCCCAGGCAGAAGCCAAAGTGTCCTCCTTCCCCCCAAATCCATCCAGGTCTGAGGCCCTGCACCTACCCCATCCACTGCGCCTCCTTCCAGGCCCTTGTCCTCTCTCATCTGGTGGATTGTCCTGGTCTCTCTACCCTCCCAGCCCCATCTCATCTGCAGCCCATCACTCTAAGACCCTGGTCCCACCAAGCCTCCCACCTCACCTCTTCCCCATCACTTCCAGTTCTTAGTGTCAGACATCAGTTCAGTTAAACTGCCAGTCACATCACAGCCCTTCTGTTTGAAGCCCAACAACTTCGGCCTAGAGAACACCTCTCTCTGTCCTGATGTGCTCTCCCACCCTCCCCGCCCCAGCAAGGACAGGAATGCTTACAGCTTCCAAACACCCAGGGACTCCTGTTCCTGGCCCATCACCCTGCCAACTCCACGCAGGAATGCCTGTCGCCCTGCCATCGCACTCATCACAGGCACCTCCCCGATGCAGTGAGGTCGCCGTGAACTCTCAGAGCAGGAGCCCGCCAGGCCTTCCGTGGATGAGTGGGAAGATGCTGGCCAGTAGGAGTATTTCGTTCCACAGGAGAGCCGTTTCAGCCAGAACAGTTCAGAATGGCCATACAAGGCAGCAAGCGCGCTGGCGGGGTGCAGGAGGAGTCCGTCCCGTGCTGCCCGGGGCTGCCAGTTCTGTCCTCTGCAGAACGGGAGCACTAACAGCCAGCATGTGGCCCTGGAGAGAAAGATTGGAAAATGTTGATCCCAGTGCCGTTCACCGTGAAAGAGCCCAATAAATGCCAACCTAGAAAAAAGTGCCTGAACCTATGAAGCTCTAGTTTTATTACTTATTTTCCCTTAATCTCTTACAAACAAAATCCAGCTTGAGAAGTGATTTCCCTTTTCAGTGAGAAGGGGCCAAATACCCACGTCCTCGGAGGCTGTGGTAGAGAGACTGGCATTGGGCTGGGAGGGTTGAATGGTGGGCATGGTGGGCGGCCGCATTGGGTGGGCCCTGGAATCTGAAGGTCTGGAAAACCCATGGTTTACCACAGAAACCATGACAGGACCTTCCTGTTCACACCCAGCCTCCTTTCCTCCCCCTTCCTCCCGGGCCCCCTCGAGTGAAAGGACAGTGGCCACTGTGCTGGCAGCTGAGAAGCCCACTCTGTGGTTTGACTTTTCCTGTCCTCCCACTTGCAGAGAAAGCTGCACTGCTCTTACTCAGCGGCCGCCCCCCTGGAAGCCCAGGCAGCGGAAATCAGAGGCCTCAGCTCCTCTGGCTGCCCCCAGGCATGCACATGAGCTGGAGGCCACCAGCGCTGCTCCCTACTCTTCTGAACACTGGGACCTCTCCTGCAATTGCTTTCAAGGAAAAAAGCTCCCTGTGGCAGCACCATTTCCCCTGAGCACCCCATCTTTTATGGAGGTATTGTCATCCCATTTCAAAGAGATTCAAAAAGTGTAGACCTCAGAGAAGCTTCTAAAATTAGCACAGGCCTTAAACATCTCTGCCACTCAGTGATTCCCACCTGGTTGTCAGCGTTGGAACCCTGTTCCTTTACCTTCTTCAGGCCTCCTGGAAATTGGTCCTCCAGTAGCTCTCAGCCTCCTAGAATGCTGCACCTGTAGAGGTCAATGGATCTCATTGACTTGAGCAGGAGGCATAAAGTACTTAATTCCCAAAGCAAGAAGCCAATATTGCAAATAAATAAATGGATTGTTCACAGGGTGGGCATGGAGGTGGGAAGAATGGATTAACGTTTTTTAATTTCTTGCAAGCTGTCGTTGGAACTTCATCCTGTGCCAGGCACTGTACTAGTTCCTGGTGTAAACCGAGGGCTTTCAGTTTAATTGGAGGAACATGAGCAACCATTTATTCATTTGTCTTCTTTGGAACAGCAGTTCAAGCCCCAGCAGATGCTTCAGTGGGGGGAGTGATGAGCATTAAGCCCGGAAAGGCAGCATACCAGTCCCATCTCATCTTGGAGAGCTGCACAGCACAGCAGTCTTGTAGAGCATCTGCAAAATCTTGCGATGAAAAATTTGTTTAACTTTCTGTATCAGTCAGAATAGGCCAGCTTATGCTGTGAGAAACAAGCAACTCAAATTATCTTAGTGGCCGAGACCCGGAAGTTTCTTTCCTGCTCAAGCTACATGCCCAGTGCCAGCCAACTGTGGCTCAGCTCCAGCTTCCTCACCTCGGGATGTAGGCTCGGAGCAGGCTCGGTCTTCGTGTGGCTGGTCATCATGTTAAGGGAGAAGAGATGTGGTGAGCACGCTCGTGGCGAGGCTCTTGGGGCTGAATGGTGGTGATGTGTGCTTTATGGCAGCCTGGGAGCAGAGGGAATAAGCACTTTCCCATCCCAGGTTCTTTGCATTTGCTGTCCCTTTCCCTGGAACACTCTGCCTGCCTCAGCCAACCTCACCAAGGCCACCATTCTTTCACTAAGCTTCAGCCCATCTCCTTTGCAGAGAGGTCTTCTCTGCCATCTCATCTCACACCGCTTCAACGAATGAATAAGTGAATGGCGGGGAGAGGAGGCACAAGCAGATGGAGAGCCCCGATATGTCTGTGTAGAAGGTTGGATTTGGGGTATTTTAGCACCCACTACTATGATCAGTATCTTTTTTTTTTACTTTTCAACAAAGTGGCAAATACCTCCATGAATAATTGAGAATTCAGATACCTGTAGATTTAAAAAATACACGTATAAAGCCTGATACAATGTTTGTATCTCCAATAAGCTCCAGTGAAGGTAGAGACTTTTATTCCCTAACACCTGCCACAGTTTCTGACACATAGAAGGCACTCATCAGGTATTGACTGAACACAGGACAGCAGACCAGTCTTAGCAAAACTTGAGAGAACTTTCACCCCACCCAGTTGCTTGTTACTGCTATCCTATCCTTACTTGCCAAATCACAAAAGAGAGGACGCCAAGATTGTGAGGCTGGTGAGAGTGTGAGACCCAGGGGCAGATACTCTGTTCCCTGTCATGTTACTTTACTGCTGTGTGTGTGACCAGGGGCAAAGCATAGCTCTGCATCAATAGCGTCAACATAGCTTTTTTCTTCTTTAGTGACTTTGAACCCTGTAAAGGATCACAGTGTACTCCCAGATTAGTTCAGATTATTAATACTAAATTTTTGTTAGGTCTGAAATTTAGACACCATTGTATATATGCTTTCTCTGTTGAATTGCTTTTATTTTTGTTTTTTCCCCTGAAACTAGAATGAAAAAAGACAGAAGAGAAGCACACAGTGGAATGTATAGTGCTACTCCATAACCAGCAACAAAAACCAATGTTGCCTTGCACAAAAATGCGAGGCATTTCTGCAAAACATGAGAAATGATACTCCGCCAAAATCTGTCTCACCTAAATTTGCCCTTACAGTATTTGTTTTTGTTTTTAATTGTTTTTTCTCTTTCCCTTCCACAACCCCTAAAGAATTTCTCTACTGGATTAATTCTTAAGTGATTCTTTGCAAATTTGAACTCTCTGGGAGTGTTACAGTTTCAAGTGTATGTATCCCAGTTCTTCCTTCCTAATAGAACCTTAATTTTGTTCAGGTATCCACCCCTCCTCTTCAGCCCACCTTTCTCAGAGGAAGCTGAACTGCCCTTTGTTTGATGGAGGCAGACTTGATTGAGGTAAGGGCATTCCCCCCTCCTTGCAGTTGAATGGCCCAGGAAAAGACATGTAGGTGTGTGATTCCGTTTTCATTAATGAGATGCCAGATGAGGCATCTGATTAAAAATGCCCCTAGGTACTTTACTAGAAGCTTCTGGGCAATACCAGACCGCCCCATAGGGATGTTCCCACAAGCAGTAGCATCCCATGGAAAGCAATTCTTTCTAAAATTCAGTTCAGAATCCAGATCACATTAGGAAACAAAGGGGCCATTAGCAAACATAAATGGGAATACTGTCTCCAAGAACTGGAGACAGTAAAACAACCTGAAGAGATTCTAAATAGGTTTACAGCATAAGAAAAGAGGAGGGAGAAGAGGGGTAAATTAACCTCTCCCAAAAAGCTCAAACAGAAGTTAGACGAGTTAAACAAGACGCGTGGAAATGAAGTCTCATTGGTGGGTTCAGTAGAAAGTTATACAGTTTCAGAGAAGATAGTGATTCCAGTACAGAGCTACATAGATGACCGAAGATGTAGTTCAGAAAGATAAGTGAAGCAGGGGGGACACAGGGTAGAGTGAAAAGGGCCACCGTGTCCCAGCAGCTCTGACACGGGAGAAAGGAGAAAGGTGGAGAGGTGATGTTCAAGAGAGGGTCTGAATTTTTCCCTAGAAGAGAGGAAAAACTGAGTCTCCGAATTATATAAGTAGAGTGGATCTAGGGCAGTGTAAATAAAAGTACCTAGGCAGATGGTGGTAAAGCTGCAGAATATCACAGGTAAGAAATAAAGAGAAAATTCTGAAAGTTACCTAAATCAAAAATAAAACAGACAAACTACAGAGGAGTAATAATAGATGCCAGAGGCCATGAGTAATGCCTTTTAAATACCAGGGGGAAATAACTGTCGTCATAGAAATCTAAACTCCAGCTAAATTCAAAGTTAAAAGTTAATTCAAAGTTAAAAGCTAAATAGATACATTTTCAGACATGAAAAGACTAAGAGTTGAGTGCCCATGGAGTATTACTGGAAAAATTACTAAGAAGTGTACTTCACTAAGAAAAACATTGAATCCAAAAGGAATGATGGAGATTCATTTCCTAAACACAAGGATGGCCAGAGATCAGCTAAATGACTGCTGAGTCTGAGTAGCAGTGGCTGGTACAGGGAATAACAGCTCGTTGAGTATTGCTGAAATCAGGATGGAGCTGATACAATAGGCGACTTACAGAAGATGAAAGGAGTTCAGAAGAAAGTTAAACCATTCTTGCCGTGTTCAAGAAACAAATAGAACTATAAATCACCTCTAGAAAAACATAAGGTCAAGTTGGGCATTTAAAAATGAGTGGATGACCTTTAAAATAACAAAAATAGAACGTATGCTTTTTAGAGGAAAACAAGGAGGCAAAAGAAAATGTGATCACATGAGGCCGAGGGGAGGGGAAAGGGAGCTAAAATGTGCAGACAAGAGACAGGTGATTTTCTCTCAAATTCAGCCTTAGTCCTGACCAGATATTGTGCTACCTACAGACTCAATTGTAAGTTAATCTCCAGCAATACTTAAAGTCATAAAGAGGAGGAAAGAGGGCTGTTACCACAGATGCAGAGACTCCTACGCGCACAGGGCACACCCTCTGCGGCCGCCCTCGGCAGCCGGCGGGCAGTGCGTGGCTCCCCCTTGCTGTGCCCCTCAGCCCGGCCTCAGCTTTGAAGGGCTCGCTGCTGACCCACACTTCATTCCAAAGGCTCTGGATCCTCGGGAGCCTCCATGTGTTTGGTTGCTCTGGTTTTCAGGGGCATGGGAGTACTAAGGACAACCCAGCAAAACCTCTGGGTTCCACACACAGTCCTCCCTGTCCCCTCACCGCACCCCTAGTCCAACAACCAACTTTCGTCTTGGTAATAGAGTGACCCACCCCCGACCGGGGTAATGGCAGGGAAAACTCTCTCTCTACTCTCACACTGCAGCCACACAGTACATTTGACGCAAGATGTGTGCATTTACCCACCAACCAAACAATTTTTTCCACACTAGCCAGGTGTCCTGTAATTCAGTTCAGTTCTGACACTAACTGGAGTTTTGCATACCCCGCAGGCTAAGGATGCAGTCCCACAAGACTACCCCCACTTCAGGTGTCAGTCACAAGTCTCAGGTTGTCACCTGTGCTATAAGTCGGGGTTCCGGTGACCCTCCTCTCAGGTTTGATCATTTGCTAGAACAGCTCACAGACCTCAGGAAGACACTGACTTACATTTACCCGTTTGTATATATGGTAAGGGATACAGATGAAGATGTACAGAGAGAGAGACCCCAGAGAGGTCCCAAGCCCAAGAGCTTCTGTCTCTGTGGAGTTGGGGTGCGTCACCCTCCCAGTACATGAATGTTCCCAACCTGTAAACTCTTCAAACCTCATCCTTTGGAGACTTTTATGGAGGCATCATCACTTAGGCGTGATCAACCATTAACGATCTCCAGCCCCTCTCCCTTCCCAGGGGATGGCGAGGGGGCTGTGGGGGAGGCTGCAAATGCCATGTTTCTAACCATGGCTTGGCCTTTCTGGTGACCAGCCCCCATCCTGAAGCTTTCCAGGAGCCCATGAAGAGTCACCTCATTACAACAAAAGATGGACCTATCACCCAGGAAATTCCAAGAGACTTAGGAGCTCTGTGTCAGGAACCAGGGTCAAAGACCAAATGTTAGAACCAAAGATGCTCCTGAGTGCTCCTGTCACCTAGGAAACCACAAGGACTTAGGAGCTCCATGCCAGGAACTGGGGGTAGAGAGAAAGATAGTATTTTTTTTATGATTTCACAGGTAATCCCCTTTTTCCTTTTGGGTCAGTGACATGAGGCCAAACTGTCAAGAGGGTGTTCTCAACTGCCAATTCAGTGGAACCACTGTTGGGTCCCCTGGGGAAGCTTTCCTCCCTTATAAACCAAAGTCTCCTAGAAGAGCTTAAATTTGGGGCCACAGGAAGCAAAAATTCTAGAAGTATGTTGTTAGGTATAATCAGGAGATTCCTGACCCATGGACACTGGCTAAGGCAGAAAAGCAGCTTCCGATGAAACCTGGTGAACTAGCAAGACCACAGTCATTTAACTGGGGAGGGGAACCCAGTTTACTTGTACTGATCTTTTTCCAGCACCTAGGTAGGCACCCCGTCCCCCCAGCTGTTTAGTCAGCATCACCTAGCGGAAGCTTGCAAATAATCTTTTCAGTGCCATCTCCCTAGCCTGAGGGGACGCCAGCCTCGGCCTCCCTGCATTTCTAACCTCTTCCAGGACAGCACGGCCACCCTGTTGCCGTCTTCTCTTGGCAGAGGAAGGGCATCCCCATTGCACAACCCCGGCCCCTGGGGGTAAGAAAAGTGTCTCCCCAGAATAGCGGTGCAGTGCTGACCACGAGCATGTGAGGTCCCTCCGGATGGTCTGAGCTGTCTCAGCTGAGGACACAACACGGATTGAGTCAACTCCACGTGGTTTCATCACCACTCGGAGTGAGGCAAGATGTCAGGCTCTTCGGAGCACAGCGCCACCACCCCACACATCAGGGGACCCTCTCCAGGGAAAAGCCCAGTCCTGTGCCTTCCCCTGCCCCAGGCCATCAAGGTCCCCCCATTCGTCTTCACATTCTAATGACCACGTGTGAGGTGTAGCTACAGAACAAGGAGGCAGTTCCCGCTGTCATTTCTGGCACCCATGTCACTACTTTATAATCATAGCTCACAGCTTATGTTTTTACCTTCTTGTCTTGGTGAAGATAAAAAACAAAGTTAAAAAAAAAGCCAAGAGCTGATTTGGGGGGACAAACACCCCACCCTCCCTCCCAGAAGAGAAAACATCGACATTTCTTGATTTTCTTTTCACGTGAACAGAACACGTGGCATCTTGCTGGGTGGAAGTGTCCCTTTTTCTTGCTGTGAACTAAGCTTGTAGAAAAGGGAGAAATCATGTATTTGGCTTGTAGTTTGCACAGCCACCTAGAGACAAACCAAAATAACACAAACAAACACAAAATAAGCCAGGCTGCCGCCCCGGGAGAAGGTGGTTGGCAAAAATCTGTCCTGAAGATCATAACACACAGCAGCTGGTATGGGCAGGGTTGGCGTGGGAGAAGGGAGAGCTACTGTTGAGTGTCAAGAGCATTATTTTTAAAAATTTCAAGTTGTGGAAGGATGGGGTTTTCTGTGGAGTTCGAGTTTAAAAACACCCAGCATCTCTCATTGCTCTCTTGACAGGCCACAGGCAGTGAGAGAGGCATGTGGTGCTTGCAAAGGGTGCCCGGGCCAAAACACAGCTCTCTTGGAACAAAAATGTGCCAGGGCGAGAAGGCGCTGATGACAGCTTTCTCGCCAAGCCTGGGTTCCTGATGCTGTCCAGCTCTCACGGAGAGACTTGGAGGAAAACTTAGATGGCTGTTTACTTCCAAAGAATAGTCTGTGATCTCTGGGAGGAGAAGGACCTGAAGGAGAGTGAATTTGCAGTGATGAGAACCATAGAAAAGTGTGTGGCAGCTTCTTCCGTGGTGCCTAAATTGGGGGTGCCACTGGCCCCTTGTCCTCAGTCCCGGCAGTCCAACCTGAGGGGCCGGGTGGTAGCGTGAGAGAAAAACTAAGTGCAGCCATAGCCCTTGCTTATTATTTCAAGCAAAAAGTTGTTGTTGCAAATATATATATTTAGGACTGACAGGTCAGCCTGCCCTACAGAGTAACTGGACTTTTTCCAGACAGCCAGCAGAATCTGTTCCGTTCACCTTTGGGGAAATGAGGGCATTGCTACGGTGATTTGCCCCTGTCCTCTCGTCCGCCCTCCTCCTCCCTCCACGCCGACCAGAAGTCTTTCTGATGCTCTGGTTATCATCACGGTCCGCTGTTATGTGTGAGAGCAGCCATGTGCTTCTGGGGTGGTTGAGATGTTTTGAAAATATGCTGAGGCTTAAGTGATATTTATGGGCCCTTTGTTTTGCACTTGCTGTTTATTCCACTCCCCTTCTTCAGGGCAGATCTAGTCAAGACGGGGCGATTCTTCCCATCCCGGCCCCTGCTCTCAGCATTTTACTTCATGCCAAAGCCACAGTTGTTTTTCTGCCCGCAATTCTCATGTTGAACTGAAAGAACTGGGAGTGCAGAAGTCGAGAACTGTCTTGCTTCTAGGGTGAATGTTTCTTTCCTGCATTTTCAGAATTTGTTTTCCCTGCCTGATGATAGTTTTGATAGGGTACACGGTGGTGCCCACTGAGATCAAAAGGGGAACTTTCAAGTTTGCCCTTGTCAAGAAGGAATGTTTCAGCCCTCGGGTGTACTCCTGAGTTGTTGTGTTTTTCTCTTTTTAATTGAATTTATTGGGATGACATTGGATAATAAAGCCATACAGGTTTCAAGTGTGCAGTTCCGTAACACATCACCTGCGTTCGCCACCCAAAGTCAGGTCTCCCTCCACCACCGTTTACCCCCCTTTGCCCTCTCCCGCCTCCCCACACCCCCCTTTCCCTCTGGCAGCCAGCCTACTGTCGTCTGTGTCTGGTTTGGTTTGGTTTTATTTGCTTAATCCCTTTACTTTTTTCACCCAGCCCCCAACTCCCCTCCCCTTTGACAGTTGTCAGTCTGTTCTTAGTATCAGTCTGTCCATGCAGTCACAAAAGTTAAGATTTCCTTTTTTTTATGGCCAAGTAGTATTCCATGGTGTAAATGTGCCACAGCTTTTTATCCACTCACCTACTGCTGAGTACTTGGGCTGCTTCCAGATCATGGCTGTTGTAAATAGCACTGCAGTGAGCACAGGGGTGCATATAGTCTTTCAAGTTAGTGTTTCGGGTTTCTCGGGATATACTCCCAGAAGTGGAATTGCTGGGTCATAATGCAGTTCCATTTTTAATTTTTTGAGGAATTTACCCTTTAAAGTGCCTAATAAGTTCTGATTCTTCCATAAATTTCTTTTCATTGTTAAGTGCCTACTGTCTGCCTAGCCTTATGCTTTTCTTTTGCTCGATCATATTATGCTTTTTATTTATACCTACAACAAAGCTGGGAATCTCTTAACTGTGAGGTGGGGGGAAATGTCCTTTGGCTGACTTTTGATACTTTCAAAGAAAGTAATGGAGAGGACAACGCTCATCTATTACTATTGCTTTTATTACCAAAACACTTGGCCACACTGAGTAAGATGGGGGCGCAGTCGAGGAGGCTGTATCCCGGGTGCTATGCCAAATGTCAAACCCAGGTCTGTTCACCTTTGAACTGGGACCTGGTAGGAATCTCAAGGCATCTGTGCCAGTGGGTGATGGCTTCGTCCCCAAATGCACACTCACAGATATAGGTGCTTGTCCTTTCTTTCTGGACACTGTCTGGATTCTGAAATGATAACCACTCAGATGACAGCTGTGGACAGAAAAGAAGGCAGCAGGACCAAGCTTCTAAAGGGGGCTGCTCAGGGGTCTCGAGGTGGCTGGCTTTCCTCGGAGCATTTCTGCTGAACATCAGAGTCCAGCAGAGACTTAAGACAGGTTCTCCTTTTCTCTGTCCAGGTCTTCAGAGAGCTACAGAGTCCAGTGTCTCCAGTGACAGAGGAAGAGCAGGGGGAGGACAAAGATGGCGACCCTGTCACCACCGAGGAAACGCCCCTCCTTACAGTGCCCCACCGTGTCGCTGAGTGTCTGTGAGTGCCTCCCGTCCCACCGCAGCCTTACAGCTCGGGGCTGGTCCTTCATCGTGTCTCCTCGAGAATGAGGGAGGGTCTGCATTATTAGCAAGGGCTACCTGAGTCTATTTTTGTTTTTTCCTGCATTTCATATCAATCAGTTACTTTTAAAGAAATAAAAAAAGTAGATTGTGAGCAAAGATAAGAAAAGAAAAGAAACTGTTGGTTTTGGGTAATTCACTACTGATTCTAGAACTCAGGCTGTGAGTTTTATTTCCCTATAAAGTGTTTATTAGACAAAGAGTAGCATTTCTTTTCCTTAGAGCCCATTTGTGAGCACGTGGCCCAGTGAGTGAGCCTGTCACTCAGGAAGGTTAGCACAGGAACGAGAGCTGCGCCCTGTCCGTACTCCAGGAGCAGATGCCGAGCAACCTGAGGCTTCTCACAGCAGAGTTGAAACGGGGTGTTGATTTCTTGGGTACGTTCATGCCTTGAGGAGCTCACTTACAGATCCCCGGCCTATGTATGTCCGAGCCCTGTAGGGATGACCATATACATGTGCATGAGCGCTATTCTGATTATTCCTCCTTTGCTATGGGTATGGCTGTCCATGTCAGCTGTGCCAAAGGGACAAAACCCCCAGAAAGGACAGCACTTGTACCTTCAGTGTGGGACAGGAAGGTCAGATAAATATAGGTCCATTCGGCTCCATTGTTCTTTGCCCCACTGACCCGCATAACCCACCATCCCACACGCAACCAGGTGGCTTCAACCCACAACTTGCTGTTGGCCCAGCAGGTTGTCTCCGCTCACCATCCACACGCTCCTGCGGCGCAGTGGGCTGGCAGGCGCCGTCTGATCGGGACCCGCGGGATCGGTGCTCCTGTGTAGCCTCCCACACCAGGTGCTTCCAGTCCAGTGGTCACCCTGTGTAATAGGCTTTCATGGAAAACAGAGATCCTGACGGAGGAAGTCCAGCCCCTCCGGAGAAACCTTGTATTTGCGACCTTCTCAGAGCCCTTCATCATCCCGGTCATCCTGTTGTCCCAGTCTAGAGCGTCACCCTGACACTGGCTCTCCCAGGCTGAGAAGCTCTGTGGGTGTCTGGAAATGCCGAGAACCAGAAACCAGGAAGGCCCACTTGGCATCCTAGGTCGGCCTCTCCCGGCCTGTTTTCCATGGGCAGATGGTCCCACGTGTCTGGGCCTCACTCTCCTCACCTGTTGAGGACATAGCTCTGTCTGCTGCACAGAATTCTGAGGAGGAATCAACAAGGTGCTGGCTCACGTAGCTGAGGACTGAGAAGTGAGGCAGCTTCAGTGAAATTCCGAGCACGTAGCAGGTGCTTGGTACGGATGGTGGATGCTAATTGTTTTTTCTTGGAGGGGAAACCCAGCTCAGTGAAGATGGGCTTTATGGCCGAGATGATTAATAAAACTGGAATTATCCCTCAAATTTTCTATCTCGGTCTCTCAAGGGGGACGTCAGAAACTTTCCAACAACCTCTCAACTTATTGCAAATTATTCTGGAAAACCACTTAATGGCAAAGTGTGTACAGCGGTCCTGTGCTGTAGAGGATACACATGCACCTGCAGGAGAAGGGGCCAAGAAGAGGGGTCCCTTTGCAGCCAGGAAGGGTCCCGGGTACACCTGAGAGGTTTGGAGTCACACGTAAGAACTGGGACGCGCACTGAGCACCACTATACTGAACTAGGTCCTGCAAAGTCTGTAGCCACAGGTTTGGGGCTTGGGAGGAAATGCTGGCATTGTGTCACCTTCCTTTACTTGCTGCAATATTCTACAAAAACGGTTTACACTTTATCCTTGTGGTGGATAGCCGTGATCCTATGAACTTCATAGGACCAGCTCGCATGCACAAGGTAGGAGCAAGATTAATGTCTGTGACACACTCCCTGACAGAGAAGTTCTAAAACAATGCTAATGACATCAACCAACAGTTACACAGAGCTTAGTACGTGCCCAACGCTGTTCTCAACACTCCACCTACAAGTCATCCACTTCCTTCGGATGTAGGCGCCCCAGACTCATGTGAGGTAAGACTCTTTCAAACTGGGCATAACAGATAGGTTTTCTTTTTCCAGAAGGGCTTCCTCTAAATCACAAAAATTGTTTCTCTTACTAATCTTGGAAGTCCCACCCCATCCAATGTCAGGTGTCCAAGAGATGCCCTGGTGTCACTTGGACCAGAGCAGGGCTCCCAAGGATCGCTGTGCCCTCTGATCAGCTCCTTCCATGGTCACTGGGATATCATGAAATCATGTAGCTACTCGTCCTGGTTCAGCCAGACGAATTCCATGGGTAAGGTCAGCACAGGCCAGCCAGCACATGCAGCACTTCTCATGAAAAGGAGCTTCCAGTACCAGGTTGTTATGCGAATTAAATGAGGTCAAGCACGTAAACCTCCCAGCGCAGAGCCTGCCATATAGCAGTGCTCAGCAGGAGTTGAGTGTTTTATAATCTTTGTTGTTTGAGCCCTGGTCTCTGGTACTTCATTGTGGCAGCTCAAGCCAATATGCCCTGGAGTCCTCAGAGCGCCAGCCCTCCCTCGAGCCTTTGCACACGCTGCAATGTCCTTCCATGCTATTTGACTTGGAGTCAGATCTGATGGGTCTCAAGAGGCAGTCGGGTGGGATGATGGGAGAGTCCAGAGAAAGGCAGGGTAGAGTTTCCTGAGGCTGCGGTAACCAAGCACCACAAACCTGGCGCCTTGAAACCACAGATGTTTATTCTCTTGCCGTTCTGGAGGCCAGAAGTACAGAATTGGGGTGTCTTAAGGGTCAGTGCCCCCTGAGGCTCCGAGGGAGAGTCGGTGCAAGGCCGCCTCCTGACTTTCTGTGGTGCCAGGAATTCTTGGTGCTCCTGGCTTGTTGATGCATCCACTCCACCTCCGCCTCCATCTTCCCGTGGCTTCCCTCGTGTCTCTGTGTGTCTTCTAGCTCTCATTAGGACACCTCATAAAGACACCCTAACCTGGGACGATCTCATCTTAGGATTCTCGGCGTAATTGCATTTGCAGATAAGGTCACCTTCATAGGGATTTGCGGTTAGAACTTAGACATATATTTGTGGGGACACAGTTCAACCCAGGACAGGCAGTTAACCTCAAGCTGGGAGAAGTAGGGAAGGATTTGTGGGGGGAGGGTAGGTAGCATCTGAACTGGGCCTCACAGGGAGAGGCAAGACGGACTTTCGGAGAGGAGTGAAAGGGCATCCAGCAGAGGGACAGGAGGGTGAAGAGGCACAGAAGCCATTCACACACAGAAGACACCAGCCATGGCATCAGAGGACTGGGCTGCGTTTTGCCTCCGAGGGTCCCTTCCTTGCTATTCTGTAAGTTATGTCCGTCGCGGCCGCTGTCACTGCCATGACCCACCCTGGAGTTCAGCCATGTGACAGAAAGGCTGAACGAGGAACGGCCCTCCGTTCCTGTGGCGCTGCTCCAGCGTGGCCTCTCCCTGAGTTACTTCGCTCCAATCCTTAGACATTGTGTTCAGTCAAAAGCATCCAAAGATACCGGCGTGACCTAGGAACCACCATTTGCCTACACCTTCTAGGTACCTTGAAGCACAAGGTATTTTTTATATTTAGAAAACAACCCGTGGTATCCTCAGAAGGAGACTGCTACTGGTCCATGAGCTTTTAAGGAAGAGGGAGTACCAATTCCCGCCTCTCGGGTTGGTGGTGAGGAGCTTATTCGATAAAGTTGTAACATGCGTAACAGAGGCTCAGCCTACAGGAAGAGCCCACAGGTGGAAGACAAGTAAAACACAGGAGAGTTTGGGGACTGTCTTGGACGCTCGTTTGTGATCGCCGTTCCCTGGAGAGGAGTAAGGCACTGGCCCGCAGAAGGCACAGGAAGCGCGAGGACGGGAAGGCACCTGTGGCCGCAGGGAGGCGCTGCCGAGGGACGGCTGCTGCGCCGCAGGGCTGGTGGGAAGCTGCCGGTGAGGTCGCTGTTTTGTGCCAGGTTAAAGTACAGCAAAGGGTTAGCAGTTACTTGACCCATTCAGGCCAGGTCAGCAACTGATACATCCCATGGCACTGTTTCCACTCTTTCAGGGTCGATCAGGACCATGCAGACCACAGTGTCGTCCCGTGGGAGACACGCTGCTTCTGCCACCACTGGGAAGGTTGATTTAGAAAGTTGTGTTTGCAGGATGAGCCCTCAGACCTCGCTGCCAAGACAGCCCTTCTCAGCTAGTCATTTAGCTGCTACTCATTTTGTTACCCACTTGTGCTCTTACTGTTAACATTTTGTTAATTTTTTCTTCAAAGCCCACATTGAGTCAGCCTGAGTTAACTCTGTCTTGGGCATTTCCACCCCTCGACACCGAGCTTCTCAGCAGCAGCGGAGGTGGGGCTTTTTGGCAAGTGCTGTTTACCCACCTTTGAAATGAGACATTGACTGCAAGCAGATTTAAAAGAAAATTCCTGGAAAAACAGTTTTTTCAGTGATACGCTTTGTGTGTGTTTTCTGTCACTTGCCCTTAACTTTCTGGAAAATTCTATGTTGGGTTGAATTTTCTCATTATTGTTTTCAGTATAAATTTATTTTGTTTTTTATTAATGGAAAGTTCAGGGGGGAAATCCCTTTGCTAGCTTTTGAGTTATGACAATATGAAAAAATATATACTTTTTCCAATTAAAAGAAATCTTTAGCCTTATCATCATCATTATTATTATTATTTTAATCAAAACCTTTGCATTTGAGGACTGTGGTTTACTCTAAGCCGGGTTCTCAGCATCAGGCTCTCTTTGGAACTTCCGAGGGCTTTGAAATACGGATGCCTGGATCCAAGCATTCCAGAGAAACTGGCCTGCCCCTGCCGGGGCATGGGAGCCCTGCACCCTAGGACACAACCACCCTGATCTCCAGACTCAAAAGGGGTGCAGAGGGCAGAAGGGGAAATCAGTTCTTACTTGGGGATAATTTTCTTCTTGGGAAGAGAAAAATAGTTATGCCTGTTACTATGAGAAACATTCAGCTCTGAGCAAGATGTGAAGGAACTTGAATTCGAAAGCCTTTATATCCCCTCCCAGCTAGTCAAGTGTCACTAGTAGTCATGGCACATCACTTTCTGTTGCTGGGAAGAGGCCGGCTCCTCGCTGTCACCAGTAGGGAGGAATCCCCCTGTCCAGCTTGGACAGGGTGTTTCTCTTCTTGCTCGTGGGCATCAGGGAATGAGAGAAAGCCCGGGAAACCAGGTGTTTTCTTGGCTCTACGGCCACCTTCTCCCACTGTTTGGGGTCTCTTCCTGAGCTCTTGTAAAAGTTTTCTAAACAGTTCCTCCAGTGGGGCAGCTGGGATAGGCTTCTGTCCTCTGGTCACATTCACAGATGATCTACTCTGGAGAGTCACATGCATGCCACACAGGTCCCCTCGTTGCCTCAGAGGAAACTCTGGTTTTTGTGATGGCATGTCCCAGATGTGGCTCCTTTTGGGGGAGAAAAGTAGTCCCTCCGTTGAGAAAAAGCAGTACAGGGAGTATTTACACATTTTACTCACTGAATGAGCTCTGAGTAAAATGTTCAGGTCTTTATGCCCCGGGTTCTTTGCTGAAACACTGTGCAAGCTCTGTGAGCCTGCCCTCTTTCATGTGTTTCAGCCCCTTTGTGACTATAACAAACGAGAGTGTGCAGGGTGGCAAACAAACTACAAAATTAAACCCACGCCTGGGACTCTGGTGGGACACAGGCAGCATTCACCCGTCTCCTTGCGGCGACTCGTTGCCTGTGGGATCTGATGTTTTCATCTGGCCATTCTTGTTGACATTCCAGTTTCAGGACTGAGATGTAACACTGTCTCCCTGTTTGTTCCTGAACTGGCTTTTCGTATTTCCCTTTGAAACCCTGTGCCTCTCCTCCCACGGCCAGCAGGGCGGCGGCAGGCACCTCCCGCCACAGCGGCTCCAGCCCTTCTTGGGGAGGCCGTGGGAAGTCCCTCGGGCAGGCTCCCAAAGGCTCCCTGGGGCAGGTGAGCAAAGGCCTGCTGGACTCATGTGAGAAGAGGCTCCTCAGACGCGAGTGTTGAACAGTCTCGGACCCAATCTGTTGAGTTTGTAAATTAGTCCACGTAGTTGGATTCCAGCAAGCACCCTGCGCCTGCTCTCAGGTTTCCTGGCTCTCTGCAGAATTCCCCTCGGTGGAGAAATGTTCCACGTGTGTATCTCAGAACCTGGCTTTTTATCTGAAATGCCTCCAGCTAGAGAAAATGGGAACTACGTGACTCATTTGAGGAAGTCATCTGCCTATCACATTAAGGAGAGATTTAAAATGAGAAGGAAGAAAAGAACCGCCAAAACATTGTAATTTCCTCTCTGACCATTATTTCTGAAGAAGAACTTGGGCAACCTCACTCGGAAAGGTGGGGTTTGCATCCTGGGGAATGCGCCCGGGGGGCATGAGCTGAGGCCCATCCTGACGGTGCTGGCTCGCAGGGCCCAGTGGGGGCGTCGAATGCGCTCGGCCGGGCACCCACCCCGGCCCCCAGGCTTCCTGCAGCTCTCCCGCCTTCACCTTCCGGGACTCAGGCGTGAGCATGTGCCACTTCCAGCCACCTGCTTCCTCTCCCATGTGTCTCTCTCTGTGAGTTTTGACATAAGACACAGAGCAATGCTAACCCCTTGACAGAGAAACAGAGGCACGCACATTCCTGTCAGTGGAAAATAAGTGTACATGCACATACAATGTTTTCACAGTACCTGAGAATGTGACTGCATTTTGAGGGGCCTTCCATGTACAGGCGATTAAGTTAAAATGAGGCTGTTAGGATGGGCTTAAGCCAATATGATTGGTGTTCTTATAAGAAGAGTAGATGACACGTGGAGAGACAAAAGGGATACTCTCACACAGAGGAAAGACCATGTGAGGACACAGTAGAAAGGTGGCCATCTGCAAGCCAAGGAGAGAGACCGCAGGAGAAACCAAACCTGCAGACACCTTGACCCTGGACTTGTAGCCTCCAGAGCTGCAAAAAAAACTCTGTTAAGTCACCCATTTGGTGATATTGTGTTATGGTAGCCTTAGTAAATGTGTGTGTGTGTGTAATATGAGAAGGTGATAAAAGCTGAGTACTAGTTGCAAGGCAACGCCTTCTCATTTAATTAATTCTAGTGCCCGGCCAGGCGTGGCTCAGCAGTTGAGCATCGACCTAGGATCCAGGTGATCGGGGTCCGATTCCCAGTCAGGGCACATGCCTGGGTTGCGGGCTCGATCCCTAGTTGGGGGCGTGCAGGAGGCAACCAATCAATGACTCTCTGATCATTGATGTTTCTTTCTCTCTCTCCCTCTTCCTTCCTCTCTCTGAAATCAATAAAGATACAGTAAAATAAATAAATAAATAAATTGAATTAATTCTAGCTGCTGAATCCCATGAATATTTTGCACAGGAGAAGCCCCTTTCAAGGTTGTTGGGTGAAAGGTCCCACTCCTCCCTGATCCATTCTCTGATCCCTAGAACCCTGATGGAACATCGCCTCCCCTCCTTTGCGCGGAAGAACCATGGAACATTCCTCAAGAGCTAGAGTTGAATTCCCACTGTTAGGACGGAGATACACATGTTGTCAGCAGCTAATAACTTGGAAAACTGGAAGGATAGTATAGGAACATGACACAGGCACCTTGAGCTTGGGAACCATGTCCCTTTTCTAGTCTCTCAACACCCAGTAAAGCACCTTTCCTATTGTCAGGACTCAAAAAATGTTCATTGACTGAGAATAAATAATATCAGAACTAAATTTACAGCAATACTCCAGTTCAGCTCCTTGAGCCCTCAGAGAAAGTCATTGTTTTCTAGAATTTATAAATGTCCTACTCAGAGTTTTGGATATTCTACCCTTTAGTTCTGCACCTGAAAATTTCTTTATGTAGAATTTGTATCCATGGGTTCTGATTCTTCAAAGCATCTACCACTGATTGATTTTTATTTTGATCTCTGCAGTCTACTTTAAACTTCACTGTCATGAACACACTGAAAAACAGCGTTAGATCTCACTGTGAGAAATATTGTATCAATAGCTCACAAAGCTGTTTTAAAATAAGACTCCGACTGAGAAAGATATTAAATCAGTGCTTTCAAAGAGTTCAGTCCTTCAATGCCATGCCTGGCTGTCCTCGTGGCACATGTGCAAGTTATGGAGTCACTTTTTGTTTCAGGCACCTTTTTCTGAGAATAGCCAGCCCCGAACTCAGTCTCGTAAAACAACAGCAATTTCTGATTTTCTTGATTCTGTTGGCTGAGCAGCTCCTCTGCTGCTTTCCCTTGGGCTCACTAAGGTGACCACAGTGAGCTGGAGTGTCACTGGGGTCTGAGAGTAGGCACCTGGCCTCTCCTCCACGTGGCCTCGCAGCCTCCACACGGCCATCTCAAGATGGTGAAGGTAGAAACTTCCAGGCCACCGGATGCCCAGGCTCCAGAACTCACACCACATCCCTTTTGCTACATTCTACTGGTCAAAGCAAGTTATGAAACCAGCCCAGCTTCAAAGAGTGGGGAAGTAGACCCCATCTCTTGATGGGAGCAAAGAATCTCTGGCCACAGAGATTCAACCACAGGATTGCAACAGATCCAAAGTCACCTCACCTTTCTCACTTTCTGTGTGAGTCAGGGAAGTGTTCTCCTGAGCAAGTGCTCATCTGCAGAGGGAAACTGAGCCCCAGCTTCCCACCCTGGTCAAGAATATACCTGCCGCTTCTAAGATTGTCCGGTGCCTACTATAGAATTAATAGATGTTTACCCAGAAAGCTATTGCTAAGGTCGCTGGTTCTCAAACCGGCTGCATGTTGAAGTTCTCTTTAGAGTTTTAAACACACTGGTGTCTGGACTCCTCCAGAAATTACAGTTTCCCTAGTAGAGGATGTGGCCTGGGCATTGGGACTCTTTAAAAGCTCCCTAAGGGATTCTGATGTGCAGCAAAGTGTGCAGAGGGCTGGTGTTTACACTTGAAACTGCCTTTTCTCATTAGGCAAGAAAGATCCCACCAGCACCGACCTGTTACGTCGTTTGCACCGTATAAGCGAAAGGATAGTGTTATACACACCTCTGTGTGCACACGTGGCATGTTCTGTAGGTGATGATAAAGGAAGTTGACCTTCAGTGTTTAGGGATTTGTGGAAGTGTCACTTGTGGAGGGCACATTCTTAATGAGGAATGGACACCCTGCGGGCAAACAGTGGGCTCCACGGTTCAGAACAAGCTGGTGAAACTTGTGGTCCATTTGGTTTCCTCAACCCTGGGCCACTGGAAGTGAGTCACCAACAGGGGAATACCACATTTATTTTAAAAAAGTAAGAAGTGGCAGAGCTTCTGTCTCCTTAGGTCCTGGGACTCTAAGTGAGTCAAGCAGTGCCTGCTCACCTCCCCAGGAAAGGTGCTTGGGGTCCTTCTGAACATGGAAGCGGGCACACTTCTCCTGAGTGCCCTCGACTTTCTCTCTGGGAAACAGCACCGAGCACAGCAGTCGGCATCAGGTGCGCCCAGGCATCTGACAGAAGCAGAGGCAGGGCCTGAGGGGACCCGTCGTTTTACTGATTCTTAAAGTGAGCCTTCCTGAGCTTCCTGCGGTGGCTCTGGGCTCGTGGTGTCAGCATGAACTGCTCCATAGTCAGGGCTGCGGGCCCATTTCAGGGGCAAGGCACATGCGGGAGAGCCAGCAGGCTGCGGGGACTGTGGACTAGCCTGCCGATACAAAGATGCCGCTAGGTACACCTCCAGTGCCCACGACGCTGGGGTACGATGCGTTTGCCTTTTAGTTCTTTGGGGCACTTCAGCAGAAGTCTTTCCCGGCGTGGGCCCAGACCAGCTGTGTGCCCGTGGCCTGGGCTCCTGTCATGCCCCTCCCCGGGCCTGCTGACTCGGAGCCCAGGGACGAGGCCCACATCTGGGTTTAGTGAGCCCAGGGGAGGCTGCCGAGCACCGCTGCACTGCCCATGGGAAAAGCGGCTGCCTTTGAGGTGAACCGAAGAGCTCACAAGGAGTGCTTCTCAGGGAGATGGCGTCAGGGCTCAGTTTCGGGGTCAACAGATATAAAATTTAGGAAAGATACAAGAGTGTCTAATGTGTATGTGTCGTAATTCCTAGCTTATTGCACGATGCCTTATGACTCAAAGGCAGGAGGGAAAGCTCGTGTTTCTTTCTTGTGCAGGCAGAGCCCAGGAGTAGTAGGTAGGAAGAGCACCACGGGCCTGGCCCCCGGCCAGCCCGAGCCGGAGGGCTGAGCAGCTGTGTCAGCTCTGTCTGCAGATGGCAGGCGTTCTTGCATGGCCCAGCACACACTTGTCCTCACTCTCTTGGCTCGTTTTCACTCATTTTCTCTACAGGGGGCTGTGTCAGCTCTCAGAACCGTCTCTTGACCTTGCCCTCTCATACCGTCTTTTCATGTGGAAGATGACAGAAGCTTTACGCCATAGCCCGGGTCAGTCCTGGGGTCTCAGAACCATCGGGACTGGTGCATCAGAGAAGCGCTCATTACCAAGAAGAGAAATCACTGCCCAGGACCAGCCACTGAGGGGCCGGAGCGGGCTATCGCTGGCAGCTGCACCTGAATTAAAAGGTGCAGGTGAGATCGAGCTACCCAGTGAGCACAGCTCCCAGTCACCGGCGAGCCCATTCAGGCCAGGCTTCAGTTTGGATGGAGACCCCCGGCCCTTCTCCCTGTGGGAGCTGCGGGGTGCCGGCACGCTGCCTGACCACGGCCACCCCACGCGCAGCACCCAGCGCCTGGGAGCCAGGGCTGCTCCCAAGGCTATGCCTAGGAGATTTTCTCAGGAGACACCAAATAAGGTGCAATATCTGAGAAAGCGACCACACACATTCAAATGACAAATACTTTTCTAAAATTTAAACTGGGAGGTAAGAGCCCTACATAATTTTTCTCATATGACAAATGAGAAAAACACTAAAGTTTTTTAAAAATCAAAGTAAACTGGAGGAAATATCTCTCGAAAAAGCATTTAAAAAGTATGAGGCTAACTAAACATTTTTCCATAGCTTCTACATTTTTTGTTCAAGTTTTTTATAAATGCTGCACATGAACTTTGTAGACTGCTAACAGAGAACCTCAGCTTTCATAGTTTTCTCTTTTTAAAAACATAATCTGCTGAATTATGTTGTAGTTAACTGATGTTAAGGGTTGCTTTTTGACATTGTACTTTTTTTGTGTGTATGTGCAAATTTGGGGGCCAAAAATCTCATTAGAAAGGAAGGATTCTTTAGTTTTTAAAGTGATATATGCAAGTAAGTTGGAGCATTGCCCATGACACTGTGGTAGTTTTATCATCAATTTACAGATTCTAATCACCTAATTTGAGGATGTTTTATTTCTAATTCTTCGCCTTGTTCTCAGCAAGTGGGAAAGGCAGCTTAAAAGAACATTTTGTTCTGGCCTTTCTAATTTTCAAGCTAGATTTCTGCAAACACAGAGTTCTTCAAATATTATTGTATGCAGGGGCTATTTTGTATTCCAATTCAAAGATGAACTAATTATCTCAAAGACTGGAGAGGCAAGTTTCATATGCGTGCACCGGCTGCAGAAGCGCAAGCATTTGCGGGGGCCGGGAGTGATAATTCCGTGGGACACAGTGACATGCAGTGTTTCACGGATGCCGTGGGCCCAGCAAACCTGGGAGTCAGGTAGCCCTCAGGCGACAGTGTGCGCTGGAATGTGGCTGGAGGGCAGCCCCTTTCCTGCCAGGAAGAAAGAAATGACCTTAAAGGACGTGGGCTGGGTTTACTGTAGCCCAGGGCGAGTCCCCTCCCGCCCTCGGCCGGGCGCAGGGAGGGACAGGAAGGTCTCTTCACCCGTCTCCCTCACACCCACGGACCTTCCTCGGGGTTTCGAAGAGGAGGGGCAGGCGGCGAGTTTACTGCCAATTCACTACAACCAGTGTCACTGTGTAAAAGGACTTGGCACATTACCGAATCCCTGGCCCTCGTTTAAAGAGGAACAAGGCCGTGTCTGGCTGGAGGGCCGGCAGCAGAGCAGGGGGCCTGGGGCAGGGAGAGGCCTGGCCCTGGGCCACCGTGGACTCCACCGCCCCGGGTCCTTGACTCTACGCCCTGGTTTCCCGGCCGCTCGGCCTGCACACCGCAGGGGCATGGGACAGACAGGGGCATGGGACAGACAGACGTCCCGTCCCAGGCCCCGGGCAGAGAGAGCTAGAGATGCGGGAGGGACCTCAGGGTTTTCCTCCTCCGTGAAGAAGGTGAGGCGGGAGGGAGACAGTCGTGGTTGCTGCTGCAGGTCACTGACCGGTCGCCACCCAGGACTCGCGGCGCGGAGACCTGTTGTCTCAAGCCTGTCTCAGGCGAGGCCTCCTTCCTTCAGGCAGAACCAGAGTCCAGGGGCCTGACGCGAAAGCTCTGGTGTTGCCGTGGGTCTGCCGGTCACGTGGCGAGGCCCGCGGGGGGGTCCCCCTCGCCCGCAGAATCATCCCAGTGGGCACACGTGTACCCCTTGCCGGCCCCACACCGCACTTACAAATGTTTCTGTGGCTCAGGAGGCTGCGCTCCAGCTCTGGGACTTGCAGAAGCAGGACCTGTCCCCACCGCTCTGTTCCACAGTGGGAGCCACAGGCGGGGCACGCGGCGCTAAGGACGGGGACCATGGTCTCGGTCAGCCACCAGGCAGCTGCGGATGGTGGCTCTCCATCAGTTACAAACTCACCTATTAATTAGATGACGACTGTCCAAGTCTCCCAGAGCCACCAGGAAGAGGACTTCCCTCTTGGCTTTCCCATCAACAGTCTATTTTACAAGAACAGCCGAAAGACATTCCTGCTTTAAAAACAACAGAGCCCTACCTCACTCTTTCTTTTCTGCTGTATTTACTAGTAACTTCCAGCCCCGGACAGCCTAGCACCTCCCTCCCTGGCTGCAGCGGGCATGGTGGGTGGATGGAAGAACTGCACCCAGTGGAAAACGCTGCTCTGCCGACCCAGCAGTGCTTGCAGGTCACTAACCTTTGCGCTCTGTATTTTTTAAAGGGCATGTAAGTTGTATTCTATTTATTGTAATTAATGAATCTGAGAGATTTTGAAGTTTCAGGACCATGCCCTAAATCTGACTCTTAGTGTCAAAAAAAAGATGAGGGGAGGAAAACTAGATTAGAGGGAATTTTAAATTCAGTATAATTGATAGCATTTGCATTTTAATTATTTCTTTTTTTTAAGATGTTAAAAGTTACCATGTCCTTAACAAACATATAACCCATTCTACTTTTTAAGAGTTGTTACTGAAATGATTGTTTATATGTCTGTTTCTTATTATTCCATAATAAATTTAAAGACATGATCCTCTACATGAGAAAAAATATAACCCCCAACAACAGTCAAATCTCACTTAAAAGTTCAAAAAAGTTTAGAAACCGATATCCAGGGGGAAACGGCGCTTTTCTCGTATCTGACTAACTTCCTCGTTTTCCCATCGCCACGTCGGTGGCAGAGCTTACGGTAAGGGACGTCCCCACCAGAAGCGCTGAGGGGTGAAGCGGCCACAGGAGGGACACGAGACTCAGAAGAGAGCAGAGGGTCAGGACTCCGCACGGCTGCAGGGACAGCGGGTGTGAGTGAGCGGAGGCATCTTCCTTCCCCCCCCGGGCCCATCAGGCTGTCGCTAAGAGCCTGTCATGTGGAGGGATGGCCGTCAGGCCATACGCCTTGAGCACAATGTTCATGGAGAATGGCTGTGGCGACGCGGCTGAAAATAAGAGGGAAATGACTTATGACACATAGAATTTTCTCACGTGTCATATGGTATTGATCAGCAGTTCTCAAACGTTTTGGTTCCAAAAACCCTTTTCACAAAATTATGGACAACTCTTGAGAGCTTCACTTTATGTAAGTTATAGCTACCAGTGTGGACCTTAAGGGAAATTAAGAGTGAGAAAAATTTAATGCAAAAAAATACACTTGTCTGCGTTCCCATAGTGTCAGAACATTCCCCGTCACCAGCCTCTGGAAAACTCCACTGCATACTCTTGTGAAAATAGAGTTTAAAGGGCAAATAGCATCTTAGTATTATTACTAAAGCCATTTTCACCCTGTGGACCCTCCTGAAAGGGTCTCAGGGACCCCCAGGCTCCCAGAATGTGCTTTGGAAACTGCCAATATAGACCAAACCTAAGAGATTTTGAGTTTCGTCAAAGGCTCCCCAGCTTGAGCTTGTCAGGAGAAGAGGCAAAGGGGACAGGCAGGCCCATGATCTCTGCGCCCTTCATCCATTAGAGAACATTTAAAATTTTTTTGTATTTTATTATCAGGATTCTAAATATATCATGTTCCTTTAAATACAGAATTCCATGGGGGGAAGGGAGCAGATTTAAAATCACTGGTAGAATGTGTGTTGTGGGAGATAGTGTATGACAGAGAGAAAAACCCTAAGGATTAGAGAAAATATAGTCTTCATTTTTTTAAAAAGGGAGGTATCGCAATTGAGGAATGATGCTTTAGTTGTAAGAGCAGCATAAACATTAAGTTTCTTAGAAGAACCCCAAAAGCATGTCAAATGAAAAAAAAGTTCATGAAATAAATACATATTAGCAAAGAATATATGTTATAGTAATATATAAAGTAATATTTATAAGTAAATGTATTTATTCAGAAATTATTTATTGAATACCCAGGCTGGTTCCGGGCTAGGTCCAGCATAGATTGCTTTCATGATTTTGTGTTTTGCACACAAGATGTGCTCTTTTGGGTCTGGCTTCTTTTGCTCAATATTATTTTGTGAGACCCAACCATATTTTTTAATGTATTTTCAGACTATACTTTCTCAGTGCTACATAACGCTCCACTGTGTGGATATGTCACGATTTATGTATCCATCCTACTGGAGGGGTATTTGAGTCATTTCCCATGTAGCCTTTTAGCCACAGAAAAAACCAGAGATTTTCTATCATCCAGAGGAGGGAGCCACAGGTGATCAAAGGAAGTTTTTGTTTTCCTTCCACGTCAGGATTAGAGCTGAGTTATGAATTAAGTATTAATAATTTTGCCTAGTAGTTAGGGAAAGAGAAGAAATTAATATGACGACAGCTGCTCTAGTGGACTGTCTTCCTAATTCCAAAGGAAACAGACCTGGCTTTGGCTGGTGACCACTTCTCTGTGGCACGTCTTGGGTTTCTTGGAGGGACAACATCCCGCACTCAGAATACTAATCAAAGCATGGTGACTGATGAACGTAGTAGACAGTGGGTGGGAGAGGAGACAGCATTCAAACAGGATACCAAAAAAAAAAAAAAAAGGCGCCTGAAAATACCACTTTAGAAAATAAAATGCTGTTTACGTACAGAATAACACAATTTCTAGTCTCACATCCCACCTGTGACATTAATCAGAGCCTTCACCTATGGCCATAAGTCATCTTTTCCACCCCTAGTAGTTTACAGATTTTTTTTTAGCTTTTAAGTGGAAGGAATTAAAAAAAAAGACCCAGAGCTGCCCTAAAAGGAATGAGGAAGCGGGCGCTCTCGGGCGGCTGCGGCTCCGGCTCCGCTCCGCTCCGCAGTGTGACGGCCCGTGATGTGCTTTCCGCCCACGGGGTCTGAATTTCCACCTGCCCGCCCCCTGCTTATAATGCGGAGCACGTGAGCCCGCAGTCAGTCCCTCCTCTGCCAGGCGTCATGCAGCTGCTCCCCGGCTCCCCAGCTCCCCGCGGATAGAGGAGCCCTGGCCGAGCCTCCGAGGGTGAGTGCGATCCGTCCACACTTCAGGAGAGTGAGCGGCCAGCAGGTCGCTGGTCTTTCAGACCAGATCCGAGAGAAAACAGCCCGCCGTGGGGGGTGCTGCAGGGGTGGAAAGATTCTGAGCCCGGGAAGCCTGCTCCAGGGTGAAGCCTGTACTTCGGGGGATAGGAATTCTGTAAATGTTCTCTCTGTCTTATGTCTTCTGTAAGTCGCATCCTGGGAGTGAGTTTTTCCCTTCTTGGGTTGGATGAACAAATTCATGAGAAGCTCTTAATATAATGCCTGACACATAGAAGGCCCTCCAAAAAATATGTTAGTTATTGTACTTGTTACTCAGGTTATCTCTTGATAGGAATGTAACAAATGCATAACAAAATTTGGCATGGCGATGATATCAGGTTTAACTAATTTACAAATGTGTGTTGAGATGCTGTTCTTGGTAGCATAAGGCATCCGGTAACAGACAACTGTACTTACAGTGAAAACTTTTCTGCCTAACGGTTTCAGACTTTGTGCTCTGGCAGAGTGGCCCTGAAATTGGCCAACTGACCACTGGTGTCCCTCCTAACTCTTTCCCATGTGATTTCTCCGTAGGCAGAGCCGAGGCCACACCGGAGGGAAATTCATCACGGGACAGTCAGCCAAAGTTCTCATGAAGCTGACAAGCAGCTGCAATGCCGTAGGTGCCCCTCTTGGCTTTCTTCATTCATATTTTCTAGGCTTGAGTCAAATGTTTACCTAACCTAATTTTTTTTCTCTTTTAGTCAAAAACACTAAATGCCAGTAATATGGAGACATTAATTGAATGTCAGTCAGAGGTAAGAAAGCAATTTTTAAAAGTTTTATCTGCACTGTGAGAAGAGGGAAAACTTTGTTTTAATTGAATGCTGTTGACTTATTTAATTAGAGTAGAAAATTAATATCATAAATGCAGTATATTAAACACATTAATGAGGATCTTATATGAAACAATCAAGACTTTGCTATTGACTGTAGAAGCTAGAAAGAAATCAGTGGACTATATTTACTAATTTTTAACATGAATAAAATGTTACATGTGTATTTTGTGGGGAAAGCCTGGGTAGGTTTCTTCAGTCATTATTTTTAATTAAAATAAACATATTTTTAGGGTGATATCAAGGAGCATCCTCTGTTGGCATCATGTGAGAGTGAAGACAGTATTTGCCAGCTAATTGGTGAGTTTTGAAAACATACTGGTCTTTTATGTAAGTGCTAACGACAAATGTTCTTGGTTTTCAAAACCACAGTACTTACTCTACTAGGAATTCCTTTTTTATGTGTTCTTTTAACGACCGCAGAACATTAACACTTAAATGGCAGGCAGGCTCCAGCTCCCTGGAGCATCAGAGCACCCAGACAGAAAAGACCCTCTCTGCAGCCACCCCCAGCTCTCCAAGGGGTTCCTCGTGGGGTTCCAGACCTCCTGGCCATTTCTGTTTTCACAGTTCAAGCATACACAGGAAAACACACGGTGCCTCTTCCGTGTTCTTCCTTCTCTAATGGAAAGTGAATCGAAGCGCCCATGTCGCAGTCACTGCTGACACCAAATTCCAAAGAGCCCACAGCCCACTCCTCACTTTTCTCATAGCCCACGGCATTAAACGTTACCCTGACCCAGTTCCCCTGAACCACGGGGACAAGCCGCTTCTCTCTCCCGCCTCTTCCACTTGCCGGGATAAAACGCGTGCCAGTGCATTTAGGAAATACAGCCCTGATAACTAGGAAAGGGGAAGGAAGGAGAGCGGAAAGAGAGAAAGAAGGGGGCTTGTGAGAGGCAGTACCCGTTGCACACACATCTCCAGAAGCGCTTTGCACAGACGGACTGTCTTGGTATGTTTACTGATAATTCCCAGTTGCCAGGTCCAGGCCCAGGCCTTCCTGCAGCAGCCTGTGCTCTCCCTGTCCCGAAGCAGCCACCGCTAAACCCAAGGTGACCGCGGGAGGCCGGGGGTGGCGCCCTCTCGTGGCCGGTTGGAGCCGCAGGGCTGCAGAGCTTGAACAGCGCGCCAGCCCTGCTGTGTCTTCAGAACGATCTGTTGAGCAAGTCACTTCCTCTCCTTACAAGTTTCGTTTTCTTTAAAGGAGCAAATTGAAATAAAATCTTCAACATCAAAATGTCCACCACAGTAACTAAAGTCAATATGCTAAGATGGTTGTTTATGATCTGCACAGCTGGGTTTTGCCAGTTTTCTGCAGTAAACAGCTAGTGAAGGGTAAAAACAGGAAAGGTGGAGACTCTGAAGAACCTTGGTGTTGATGTTTAGGGGCTGGTTTCGCTGGTAACATTGTGGTTGTTTTCTGGGTTGATTTTTAGAGATTAGGATTCATACCCTTTGCTTTCTCAGTTTTATCAAGAGTATTTCCCCTACATGGCATTCTAGAGGTGGCCTTATGTGCCTGGCGATACGCATTGTCTGACATGGATCTTCGTTAATATTTTCATCTAAATTTTCATCTTGCTTGTTTTCTTGGCTGTAGAAAGTAAGAAGAGAAAGAAGGTGCTGTCCTGGCCCTTTCTCATGAGAAGGCTTTCTCCTTCATCAGATTTTTCTGGGGCCTCAGAGCCCGAATTGAAAGTGTCGTTGTTTGATCAGCCCCTGTCAATCATCTGTGGTGACGGTGACACACTCCCCGGACCCATCCAGGTAAGCTCGCAGTTACTTGTGAACCTACTTCAGTTTTCTGCCAGAGGTGAAAAATCGTTGAGTAATCTGAATGTCATCCTCATGCTAGACTTGTTGAGGCCACATTTTAGTGTTTTCACTTTTAGAAATGGTGTTTCCACCGACACGTGCAGTCAGGACATTACCTGGCTGCCTACATTCTAGAAATTGGTTGTATTTGCCAGTGAGCTCAGCTTTATGGTCACTCTAGCCTTGACTTCATAGAGTTAAGAATGCTGAAATGTGTGGCTTCTGAAAGACCAACAGACAGAAATGTGGTATAGCATCTGTGATCCGAAATCCAATGTTTATGTGGAATGAGTCACAGGAGGGAGGCCTGAAATGATTTTAGACTGTGCAGAATCAGAGCTTTCACAACTGACCTCCTGTTAGAAAAATGGCAGGGTTGAGGAAGAGTTGATAGAAACTGGACTGAGGAAAAACTGGCATTAATAGTCACTTGTTAAGACTAACTTAGTATCATGGACAACTAACTTTATTGGAGAGGATTTTTATGACAGATTAAGTTAGCTACTGTTCATATGCACTACTTTAATTCTCTTTTTCCTACCTAAATATAGATTCTTAGTGTATCTGGTAGCAAAGTGTGTCTTCAAACGAAGGGTAACCATTTCCTATTCCTATGCCTCTTTCCTATAGGATATTCTCACTATTCTGTGCCTTAAAGGCCCTTTCACTGAAGGGATATTCAGGAAAGCAGCCAACGAGAAAGCTCGCAAAGAGCTCAAGGAGGAGCTCAACTGCGGAGGGACCGTGAATCTGAAAAATCTCCCTGTGCACCTCCTGGCGGTGGTCTTTAAGGTGAGTTCACAGCATTGGCGCCAAAGAACCTGCCACGTTAACTGCTCTGACACGTTAACTCTCAGGATATAAGACATGGGCTCTTCTCTCTACAAATCATAGTAAACTGATCTTGGAGCTTGTTTCAGCTGAGCCTTTTATTTACTTATATAAACTCTGCGTTTCTATGATCCCGGATTCCAACAGAAAGTGAGGCATTCAATTTCCCCCAAATTTTGAGGAGAAAGGCACTTGGGTTGTCCCATAGCCAAGCTCATAGCCCTGAATCTGGTGGCCCCTTGGACGGTGACCTTACTGTGAGACAACTGAAGAGGGAGATTTCCCCCAAATGAATGAAATGCAGGAAGGAGGGGGCACAGCCGATGGCAGGATGAGCATAGGTTCCGTGAGATGGAACAAAGTCAAGATAAAGATGCCACACCTTATACAACACAAACAAGCCACCTGTACCCTTTCTTCACCCTCCAGGACTTCCTCAGAAGCATCCCACGGAAGCTGCTTTCCTGCGACCTGTTTGAGGAGTGGATGGAGGCTCTGGAGAGGCGGAGTGAAGAGGACAGGATCGAGGCCCTGAGGCAGTAAGTCCGAGTCGGTCCCGCAGGCCTGCCCGCAGGGACTCCATCTTTTCATTCATTACAGAGCTGTCAGCGTGACGCTTAGGGGATCAAAGTGGAATTGCTCATCTACTCCCAGAATAAAAATCAGGAGTTACCCTGGACATTTACAAAAATCACCGAAATGAAAGCAGTACTTTTTCTAAAAGTAGAACATGAACTTCAGTACAAATCACAAGAGGTGGGGGAGTCTAAAAATATAAGTCGTTTAAGAAGGTTTGAGACAGAATCATCGATGAAAGCTTCAGAACAGGCTACCCAGCCAGGTGCAGGAATTTGGGGTTTTCCTTAACCTACATAGATGGTGTCCTGCAGAGCAACCATTCTCCATAAAACACCCCTTAAAGCACAGTAGGACAAACCTGGAAGGGGTTATTTTGTTTTATAAAATTCCATAACATACTTCATATTCTTATAATTAACCAAAATGAAAACTATATAAAAACAAATTCCAGTGACAGCAAAAACAATTATGTATGTAAATGAAAGGATAACCTGTTAGTGACTAGAGAATCTTAAATGCCTAACTTTAAAATATCAGCATTTTTGCCAAATCCTATGAAAGTGTGCCTATATATTATGATTGTCCCACATGGCTAAATATTTTCAATGAAATATTTATAGAATTGAAGACATTAAGAGTGTTTGTCCCAAAATGAAAAATTAGTTTCTACATAAAGACATAAGACTCTTTCAGAACAATAATTTCTTATGAAAAATGAAAATGACCCATATATTGGTCACCATTTCAGTTTTTGAAAAAGAGAGGCTTTAAAAATCTAATTTATTGTTTGTTAGTAATAATGTTGCCGCTTAAATGCTGCCTTGACCATAGTTATGAACTTGCCTTATACACTGATTTCTTCTCTGTATGGATTTCTCAGAATGGTACAAAAATGTCTCATCTTTGTTCCATGATCACAGCTCAGAAAAAGGCAAATGATTGTGTTAAAAAAAAAAACAGTCTTGCAGTGTTAGAAACAAAAGACATTCTACATGGTTAAATGATTCCTCAACAAAATGATTTTCAAAATAGTAAACTGTGGTATTTATTGTCGGAGTTAATGCTTCCTAGCCTAGATCTATATAAATAATAAAGGCCTGTGGTCTGATGTCCTCATTATTAAGACCAGTTTCTTAGGTCCTCTCCGTGTCTGGTTACCCAGTTTCATTCCATGCCAGTTGCCCCTGGAAATGTTTGAATTACTATTTCATAATGTTACTTGTGAAAACAGCACCTTCCTCATTTTAAAGGAAGCCTGGGTTAGCCAGAGTTTCAGCTTGCTGCGTACACTAGAGCTAGAAAAGCCATGAGCCCCCTGAACCCGTCTTCCCTGCGCTTCCTTCAGGGTTGCGGAGAAGCTGCCGCGGCCCAACCTCCTGCTGCTCAAGCACCTGGCGTCCGTGCTCTACCTGATCAGCAGGAACGCGGAGGTCAGCAGGATGGACGCCAGCAACCTCGCCATCTGCGTGGGGCCCAACATGCTGACGCGCGAGGACGACCAGGACCTGTCACTGGAAGCCCAGAAGGACTTGAACAATAAGGTCTGGCGCAGTCTGTTTCTGAGAAACTTCCCATTTACGCTCTCGCTGTCTGTCTGCAAATGGAAGCCATGAAATGCCTCTGAATTTCTCTGGCTGATTCCTGATCACAGTGAAAATGCGAAATGCAGGATGTGTCTGTCACAGTTCCACTTTTAGGCGGGTGCATTTAATGACACTGACTAAGCCCAGGCCCCCGCCCTTGGTCATCCTAGAAGACAGAACTCAGTGCTACTGGTTTTCCCATCACTGTCTCCCAGGACAGAAATGCCCGCTAGTTTCTGTCCTTTGTGCTTTGCACTGTCAGTCCAACTACTGACTTGAGAAACTCCTTACTCAAAGTGAAAAATAAAAAATGCATGTCTCAAAAATAATTTTAATAAGATGATTGTTACCAAATTTTCTGCACGTTCTTTCCAGACACAGAAAATCTTAGGCTCGTTTTGGCACCTCCCTGCTACTTCCCCCCTCCCTTTAAAACAATAAAGATGTCCCTAAGCTGACGTCCCTAAGCTGACAGTCTGCTCATTTGTCCTCACAGGTTAAGACTCTGGTGGAATTCCTCATTGATAACTGTTTGGAAATATTTGGGGAGAACATTCCGGCGCATTCCAGCACCGCTTCGGATGAGTCCCTGGAGCACACTGACAGTTCAGGTACAGGACGCGCTGTTGGCCACTCGCGTTGCATCCCCTGTAATGTCAAAGGTCTCTGGTGCTTGGAGCCCCTTCACACGTCCCTAACAAGAGTAGACGGTCTGTGGGAAGTGGTTAAATGTGAAACCTGCTCAACCCTTCCTGCAGCGTCGCCTCAGGCTGCACTCTGGGCGGAGCCTGGAGCCTCCCCTGCCTTTACTGATTAACTAACTTTAGGCAAAGGGCTGGGTCATAAGCTTTTGTTCCCACTAATGGAATCGGGTCCATTAAAATAGAAATGGATCCAAGGAAAGAGCCATCCGAAGGATCAGATTTTAGGTTTGCGATCAATCAGTGTTCAGTGAATGCTGTTTTCTCTTTTTTCATTCTCCCCCCCCGAAAGAGTCGATTTTGAAAGAAACAAAAATTGAACATGGCAAATATCTTTCGTTTCAAACCCCAAAGCTCCTTTCTAGAATACCTAGCGCCACACTTGATATAAGTGGGTGACCTGTCCTAAAGTTCCTTTCTGAAGGATCTGAACAGAAAGCTCAACTGTCCTTTAATGTGTGCAGACGCATCGACCCTGCAGAATGACTCGGCCTATGACAGCAATGACCCTGACGTGGACTCCAGCAGCGCCCTCAGCTCCCCAGGCAGGCTGCCCCAGGGGCCCGAGCACCCAGGCCGGGAGCCCCTGGTGAGCACGGTGGCCCGGCTGAAGAGCTGCCTCGGGGACCCCGACAGGCGGTACTCAGAGCCCGGCGTGTCATCCTCCCTGGAGGGCCCCAGGCACCGGAAAACTAACCAGAAAGTAACGCGCAGCGAGGACGGCTCCCCCGGGGCCCCGGCCGCCTCTCACTCTGAGGGGGAGGAAGCTGAGGACCCGTTTCCCGAGGAGGTGTTTCCTGCAGGTGACGGCAGAAACCAGAGGCCGCAGGACCTGAAGGCCCAGGGCCCAGCGTGGGGACCGGCGCCCAAGGCCTGCTCCCGTGGCCCCCTGGACGCCGCCTCTGACGGCTCGCCCATGGCCTCCCCCTCCAGCCCCAAGAGAAACTTTTTCACCAGACACCAGTCTTTTACCAGGATGGATAAAAGTAAGCCCAGCAGAGACATGAGGAAACACTCCATGTCGTTCTCCTTCGCATCTCCCAGAAAGGTGCTGACCAAGACCCCCAGCCTGGTGTCCATGAGACCCAGAGGCTTCGCCAGAGACCAAGCAAGGAAAGAGTTGAAAAAGGACAGCCAGCTGGCCGGGCGAATCGTCCAGGAGAGCCTGCCCGAGGCCCACGGCCAGGCACCTCTAGACTGTGGCTCCGGGTCCTGCGCCCTGTCGGTTGAGGACGTGTTCCACCTGGTGGACCAGAGAAGCCCCGGGAGCCCGCCATCCTACGAAGAAGCCGTGCGGTGCCAGGTCCCGGAGCTCGCTGCCCGCGGCAGCCAAACCGTCGGCAGCATGCGGGCCAGGATGCTCAGCCTGGACACAGGGCTAGCGCCTTGCCCTCCGGTTCACTACGGAGGGGACCCAAGAAATGCGTGCAGCCAGGAGCTGCTCGACGGGCACAGACCCCCTCCCAGGACTGAGAGTTGGAGACAGAGCAGGACTGTCTGTGCTTCTGTGGAAACGATTGGGCAGGTGACTGTCATGGGGAGACCCGAGCTGCACCGGCTCAGAGCTGTGTCCGAGTCCACGCGGAGGAGTAAGTGGGACTGCCTGGCGCGGCGCTGCAGCCAGCCGCTCTTCGAGGCTGACCAGCTCCAGTATGCCAAGGAGTCCTACATCTAGGAAGGCAGGAGGTGCCGCGCGGCTCTCGGGGCTCTGCGGCGCGTGGCTGCCTCACAGCTGCCTTCAGACTGTTTCAAAAAGTCAAGAATAAGCTCCTTTCGAGAGGCTGTGTGGGGCCCTCCATGGAGGGGACAGCTGCACGGTGGCCCTCGAGTGCTGTGTGTGTACCTGGATGTGCGCACACACAGCAAGTGTATAAAGTGTGTTCCGGACAGGGCGTATGTGCGAGATGTCTGTATAAATGTGTGTAGATGTTCGTTTGTGAACTTGGGATAAACCACATTGCTCCTCTCTGCCTCCCAGGGCACTTTTCCACCCTCCAGTGTTTTAAAATAATGTTTCCCTTTTCTTATGTTGCCTCGAATGTCTTGCCCATGTTCATATTTCCACAAGCTCTGTCCAAGGGAAAACGTTTAAAGCTCTGTCGGAAGTCCCCGAGCAGCAGCGGCTAACTAATCCCGCATTAGGGAGAGAAGCAGACTGCAAGCAGCAGAGCCCGTGTGGCCTTGTCGGGGCATCACGGACGCCAGGAAGAGAAAAGGCCAGTGTGAAAATGTGGGACGGTACGTCCTCTGTCCTTCTAGCCGTCTGATTTTTAATTGGGGAGATTAGTGGAAATGCATTACTTCCATGTTAACAGATTTATAGCACTTTGAGTTTCCTTATACAGTAGTTTGGGGATGTCTTCCCAGTGGAGGCTGTTACTTTATATGCGTTGGTGTCGTATGTAAAACTTCAGTATAATCTCACTACAATAAATTGCCTGCCTTTTTCCAAGTAAAAACATTCATTCGTCACTGATGTGCTGCTTCCTTTCCCTCTGTTTACAAAAACCCACAAAGAAAATCACACATTGATCCACTCAACAAGCATCTATTGAATATATATATTTATTCTAGACTAATAACGCAAAGCTGGAGATTTGTGTTTAGGAAGAGACAATCCCTGTTCTTCAGACGTTAGCAAAACCATAAAAACATACCCACTTTAAGCCATTCTTTCAGCAGATGGTCACTCAGAAGCCAGGAAATTTGTTGTGCAAACGGGAGTATAGCAAATATAAAGTTTCCTGGGTTTTAGTGAATTAAACTTTTTGGTAAAAACCTTATCTTTATAATGCTTCGTTTGCTTGATTATTAGCAAACATAACGATAAAATGTTTGTTATATATTAGAACTTTAATGCTCAGTGGTTGTTTATCCCAATCTTGGAGATACTTGGAGATTTTCCTTATTTTATCACCTCTCATAAAACACTGCATTTTTTATTTGTTAAAGAAGTATTTCTGCATTGGCTAGCTACCAGGTGGCAAAGACCTATTTTTTCAGAGGTGGTTTATTAATAATGTAACACAAAGTTAAAACTGTTGTAACTCAGATTGCTCAGGGCAGCATGTTCAGACCCAATAATCTCACTTTATTAGCCCGGCTGGGCGTGGCTCAGTGGCTGAGCATAGACCTAGGATCCAGGCGATCGGGGTTCAATTCCAGGTCAGGGCACATGCCCGAGTTGCGGGCTCAATCCCCAGTTGGGGGCGTGCAGGAGACAGCTGATCAATGACTCTCATCATTGATGTTTCTGTCTCTCCCCCTCTCCTGTCTCTGAAATCAATAAAGATATATATATTTTTTTTAATTAAAAAAAAATACTTTATTAGCCCTCGCTGGTTTGGCTCAGTGGTTAGAGCATCAGCCCGCAGACTGAAGGGTCCCGGGTTCGATCCCGACCAAGTGCGTGTACCTCAGTTGCAGGCTCAATCCCCAGCCCTGGTCTGGGCTCGTGTGGGAGGCAACCAATCTCTCTCTCTCCCCCCCTCCCTCCCTTCCACTCTCTCTGAAAAGCAATGGAAAAAATATCCCCTGGTGAGGGTGAAAGACAAGCACCTTTATTAAGCACCACCGGTAATGTGTAGATTTCAAGGGCGGACACCCCATCCTACCCCTGACTTAACTTAAGAGAAGCAATCTTTTTCCAGAGTTGGATGCTAATAGTCATAGTTATAATTTTCAGCATCTACCCTATGGCCAGCATTGTGCTGAGTATTTCAGGACTGAAAAAATTTTCCCATCATGTTAACAACTCCTTCCTGAGAATCAGAGAATTCTCATCAATGGGTGAGTTCGACTGTAAGCTAGGAAGCCGCCATCTCTCCCACTTTTCCAGGACCTGACCTCCACGTGACCCTACTCAGACCACGAAAACCCTACCCCCAGGTTCCTTATTTTAAAGAAACGGGAGCAGCCTGCAAGTCGGCTGCCTGTGGCCTGTAAGCAGTAGAGTTTGCTGACAGATGTTCGTGAGATTCCTGCAGTCAAGCAGGCGTCACTGCTGTGAGGGTTCCAGCGGTGGAGACAGAAGTCCCGTGATGGCTCCCATTACTGCAAGGTGGTGTCCCCACACTGTCTGCTGGCCTTTTAACAGGACTGCCCGCCTGGCTGCCAAGCAAACGAGTCTGCTAAGGCCGACACAGCAAGCACCTCAAACAGCCGAGACGCATCGTCCCCAGGTTCCGAGGCTGGAACTGAGAGCAAGGCATGGGCAGGGCGGGTCCCTCGGAGGCCCGGAGGAGGGAGCTGTCCCGGGCCCCTCTTCTTGGCTGTGGAAGGTTGTCTCTCTGCGTCCTGTTGGGTTCGGGCCCACTCTAATGACCTCATTTTACCTCTTTAAAGTCACATTCTGAGATACCAGGAGTTTCGACCTCAACAGCTAAATTTGGGAGGGGGTTGCCCTAACTGGTTCGGCTCAGTGGTTAGAGCGTCGGCCTGAGGACTGAAGGGTCTCAGGTTCGATTCTGGCCAAGACCACTTACCTCAGTTGCAGGCCTGGTTGGGGTGCGTGTGGGAGGCAACCAATCGATGTGCTTCTCTCACATCGATGTTTCTCTCCCTCCCACTCTCTCTGAAAGGCAATGGACAATATATCCTCAGGTGAGGATTTAAAAAAATTCTTTTTTCATGGGGCGGGCGGAGCAACACAATTCAAGCCGCAACACCAAGTTTGACAGAGTAGTACTTAAGGACACCTTGACGACACCAACAGTTTTTAATACTTTGCCATAGACAGAGGGCCCAAGCTCACAGTGAGATGTGGGTGACACTAGAATGACACTTCAGTCAAGGACCCAGGAACACCAGAGTTCTGTCCCCCACGGGCCTTCTCAGGGCCACACAGTCACCAGTGGACCATCACAGACGGGCCTGACACCCAGTGCCAGGTGTATGGTAAAACTAGGTTGGAAGTCAAGGCCTGAGTAGGGGCTTTAACCTACAACCAGGTCTAATCTCCAGGCTCCCCCAGCACCCCTGCATCACCGGCCTGGGCCTACCTAGCTGAGGAGGACCCTGGCCCTCTTGCCAAGTGAGACACGGGAGAAGGGACAACCTGCAGCATTCAGTGTCCTGGAGTCTGGCAGAACAGAACATGTCTTCCTCTTGGGAAGGTAGGAAATATTCTCTCCCCCTGTAAAGAGGGGAAGGGGTGGGTTGCCCCATGCGATGGCCAGCATTCCACAGGATACACTGTGATGCACTATGACTGCCCTCAATGACATGCTGTGCCAACCCCACCCCAGCACCACCCACGACTTGGTCCAGAAACATTGACTTGTAGATGTAACCAAGGCAGGGTGTTCGCACCAGAGCTGAGCAGAACTGTAGTCACCGCAGAGCCCAAACTTAGCAAGTACAAAACAGATTGACACGGGGGTCCCTGGGCAGTGGAAGTGGCAGCCACAGCTTGTAGTGCTAATAAAACAATCACAGTTAATGCCACAGTGCTTCCCACAGTCATAGACAAGAACAACCAAAGTGCAACCAACACTGTTTATCCTAATGCACCATTAAAAAAATAAGTTCTGGCTGAACTTTGCTGATTGTGATCTTGCTGGGAGGACCACCAGTTCCCACTCTCCTTCCTAAGGGTCAAGGAGCCAGAAACCCACATCAGCTGGGATCTCACATATTTTGAGCTTTTTAATTGAATTATGTAAGATCTTAACTCTCTTTCTCCAAAGGGGGAATTACTGAGCAATCAGAGGACAAGCATTTTGCTAGAGACAGAAACAAATCATTTTCTGACAATATTTTAACTGTAGACTAAGACCCAGCATGGCATCCACTCCCGAGAACAAGTTACATGCGAAGGAGGAAAGACCAGTAAGGTGAAGGGCTGCCCTCCTCCTATTGCTGGCTACAAAGGGGGGGGGGGGGGGGCATTGAGAGACACACAAGCCCACAGGATGCAGAAAGGAAACTCCAAGGAATAACATCTCTGTAGGAGAAGAGACCCAAATTCACAGGACCTGAGTCCACACCCTAAATGTGCTACCATGGGCCAGGTACCAACAGCCTGAGCCTCAGTTTCTCCATCCATAAAATGGGGAAATCATAGCACTGCAGCAGTTGTGGAATAAACAGACGACAGAGACTTATGCAATAAGGGGTTGAGCTCTCCATTAAAAGGACAGGAGTCCAGGGCTGGCCCGGTGGCTCCCTGATGTCCTCGGGCCCTTGCTTCCTTCACGACCAGGGTCAGCCTCATGGGCAGGCGGCCCATGCTTACAAGTGCCCAGGGCCGGGGTTAATCCTCTGCTTTATAACCCATCTTCATTTTGTGCTGCCCCTTGCAAATTACAGCATCAAAACAATCTGTAAAATTAGGCATTTAGCCCCAAAAGAGAGCCCCTCTAAATTGCTAAACTGGTATTGCTAAATCTAGCTGTCCTTACCCAAGAATTTTTGCAGGTGTTCATTTGCATGCGTAAAATTCCTCCTGTTACATCAGTTTTAAACAGCTTGCCTGAGTCAGGTTTCAGGTCTACTTTGTGGGCATTGGTGTCTGACTATCCATCCCCATAGCGGAGACGGTAACTCTTCCAAACTTCCAGCCGCTCCTAGAGATGAAAGAATTAGAAAGTAGAAAGGCAAAATTTAAACTACCATCTACCGGTCCACGCTCACAGATTATACGTCCTGGCTCTAAAAATGTCTTATTTCATATTCTTGCCTCAGTTGTCTTCCCTGTGCAACTGACCCAGCGTGCAATGATCGGAAGCCTCGCCGTGCAAGCCGCGCTTCATCACGTTGACCGAAACCTTCGGCCTCCGTCACCTGACCCTGCCTATGTCTCCAGGCCACTGCTCCAGGTGTCACCCCACCTGCGGCTCCCGCGCGTGCACAGCTGAGCCCGCCTCCGCCTTGGTTCATCCCACTTCCTCTACCGCACGGTCTGCAGACGGCACACCTCGCCTCCTCCAGGAAGCGCTCACTGAGCCCCGCATCTCAATGTCCTTCTCTTCACGGTTTTCTCCCCCTGGGGGACTGGAACTTTGAGGGCAAAAGTGGGTTGCGTTTCTATTTGCAGCCCCCCGTCCTAAAAAGCTTCTGACGTACGTTAAATGTTCCTTACCCGTTCGTTGAGTTAATGAAAGAACAGTGAAAATAAATGAGCATGTGGTCTTTAACTCAACACAAAAAATATGATGGTGGTTCCCTATCTGTAATTCATCTGCTCACCCCTCGGAGTCGCAGGAAACTTTCTCTGAATTGGAATTTCTCCAGGCCACTGTCGCCCATTCTCCTGCCACTTCCTACAGCGCCCATTCGCCTCAAAGGCCCCTCGGTGCCACCCTTTCCCTTCAATCCTTCTTTTCCGCTATATTCCAGATTCCAAACTCCGGGGGAGGAGATTTAAGGCATTATCTTTTTTCTTTTTTTTTCTTTTTTAATTTAAGCATTTACTGAGCTCTGTGTTGGTGCCAGGTGCTATAACAAGATGGGGAGTTCTTTGTTTTGTTTTGTTTTAAATTCAGGGCTATCTCATTTAATTCTCATGACGTCATGAGGTGAATATTAATATCCATGTTTTTATAGATGAGAAAATTATGTAACTTGCCCACGGCCGCATGCTGATGAGAGGTGACGTGGGCATCTGATGGACCACAAGCTGGAGACGGGCCTTTTCCTGCATCCCAGCGTGGGGGGTAAGGGCACATATTGGAGGCTGGTTGTATGTTCTTTCTGTAATAAATCTGGTGTATTCCACAGACCTGAGATAGTTTTAACACCACAGAGTAGTTCCATCAAAATGGGTGAAGTTTACCTTTGATCAGAGATAAAGGCAAAGAAACCCCTGGCTTTAAATTAAAACCACATCGATGGGAAAGTAATTTTATCACCCAAGCCCGCTTTTCCTGTGTTTTGAAACTGTGAGACACCCGAGTGCAGGGGAGGGGAGCTGGGGGGCTGCCCCGGGGATGAAATCGCCGACTCCTGGGCTGATCACGCTGCCAAATTCATCTCAAAGAAATCCACTCGGGCTCAGACCTTTCACAAAAACAACTCTCATTTTTAAGAACGGAAGAGTTAGGGGATTTTACATCTCCTTACAAGAAGTTTCCACCACGGGCTTTAAATTTTAGTTTTTATTCAGAAGCCCAGCGTGCTTGGTGTCGAGAGCTTCCCGGGAAGCTGCGCGCCCTTTCCCACGCGGAGCCGGGTTTACTCTGACCGGGGAGCAGCACCCTCTCCCACCCAGACGGCCACGGCCACGGCCACGGGGCCCTCCCGCAAAGGGACGCCATGCAAAGGGACGGACCCGCCGACGCCGCGATTCTGAGCTCTCTGGAGGAAACGGAAAACCAGAGACGTGCGGTCTGGAGTATTAGCCTCAGATTCAAGCGACTGCTCTGCAGAGGAACAAGGATTGATCTGGAGCTCGGGCCCCTTCAGGCCAGACCCAGGTTTCAAGGGGCCTGATCTCCTAGAATTCTGGAGGCCTCCTGTAAGGAAAAGAAAGCAAAATCGCCACCACACGCTTAAGAATGAACATGAAGATTTACCTAGAACGAGAAACGAAATCACACGTTATCAATTTGATGATGCTGACATTAATCAATTTCATGAAGCTGCATTTTTTTACAACAAACAAAATCCCCCCTCAAAACCACATAATATTTTTACTAACACCCTGCTGAGACAGTTCAGTACCGCTTTTTGTACAGTTTTTAGATGCATACCCTTTTTAGTCACTTCTTCCTATAAATAAAGATGTTGCAGGCCTGGCCGGACAGCTCGGTGGGTCAGAGTTGTCCCATATGCCAAGGTTTCGGGCTCCATCCCGGTCAGGGCACATACGAGAAGCAGCCATGATGCTTAAATAAGTGGAACGACGAATCTCTCTCTTTCCCCTTCCCCTCTCTCTCTAAAAATCTATTTTAAATTATTTTTTAAAAATTTTGTAATATTTTCTGTAGAGAGAATAAAAGTTAATTCTTCTTCAGTTTACTTGATTAAAACGTGAGGTCCTCGTCAACACTAATAGTTGAGTCATCCCAAGTCTCATGGATCGAAGACAAACCATCCCCACTGCTTCCTGTTCCAAATTCCTGACCCACGGGACCTGGGAGCACAAGAAAATGGTTCTCGTTTAAGCCACTCATTTCTGGGGGAGCCAGTTACACAGAAATAGTAACTAGAAATGTTATTCTTCTTAAGTTTCTTTCCTGTGCCTTTAAGAATATATTTCTTACTGAAATGAGTCACTGACTTCTTGGATCAAGAGGAAATGATAAACAGCATGTCTGAGATTCTGAGATTTTCTTTAAGGAACAGAAAAACAACAGGTCAGCGACATTTCTGAACATTAGCCTCACATGTACAGTAATGAACTCCTGCTCCCCCCGCCCTCCCCGTAGGTAACACGGGGGCATCTGGAGGAAGAGCAAGTGAAGCTTGAGGACTGACACGTGGACCACTAGTCTTGCCCAAGTAAAAGTGCCACAAATCAGGCAACCATCAGAATTTTAAATCTGCAGAAAATATGTGACACTCCTGCGGATGAGAGGGATCCACACACAGCCCCCTTCAGCTCTCACTTTGAGAAAGGGGGCGAGGGGTGTTGGTTCTTCTGGGCATCTTTTCTCTACCAGGTAAATTAACAGATACTGGAACCAAATCAGTTCCAAGTGGTCGTCAGACATGACGTTTCTTCTGAAACATGGGGTAGAGCACGTGGTGCGAGAACTACATTTTCTGGGAGACGGCAGCAGCCTCCGGAGGAACAGCTCGGGGAGGTCCTCCAGGCCGAGCCAATACCTGCATTTTGGTCCAACATGAACAGGTTGATCTTATAAATCCTTGCAGATCATAAATTCCTCATTACTGAGTTTTCATTTGGGCTGCCCTCTTGGGTAACAGAAGTCTTCCAGTATTTTTTAACGAGGGACAGGATGGTCTAGCAAATCTGTTTTGCCTTAAAAGATGACGGAATTAGTTTAGTATGAGGCTGGTTGCTCCCAACCTTTCCTCCTGAAAGCTCCATTTGCTGTTTAATTATCTCCCGATCTTGGGTGCTGCAGAAAAACCTAAAGCCAGTGGGCTCTCATTCTTGCAAGGTAACTTGCTTTTTTTGGCCTTCCTGCTCATTAGATCTGTTTCCTCTATCCTCGTAATATAAAAACGTTGCCATTCGTTTTTCTTGGGATGTGGTGAACCCTTCAGATCTGCGCATCTGAGTACTTTTACAACTCCCGAAACATTTGTTAAATTAAATCTAGTTTTTTTACTCTATTTTCCAGTAGGAATATGATCTTAGGTTTACTTTTCTCCCCTCTCCTATCGTCTGCCACGCTGGGTCAGTGTTTTTAACCCTCTCCTCCAGATCCTGGGAGCACGTCTCAGGATGGCTTTTTAAAGCACTGTTTTGACATTCAACAGCATTCTCTAGAATGTGGATTTGAATTGTTATTGCATCTCTAGCCTCTTTTTAATCCCTTCTTTATGGATACTCCCTGCCTCATATTCCGATTCCGACACATTGAGCTCTAAATTCCTCAGGGCATTCCTTCACCTCGGGGGCTTCACAGCAATATTCTTTCCCCCAAACACGTTTCCCGTTCGCGTCATCTGGCGAACTCCTAATTTCCGGGCCCCGAGCTTCAGCACCCTTTCCCAGGGGGCTTGCATGGCCCCCGGCACGGGTGGGGGTGCTGCGCATCCCCTGCGCCCTGCCCCACCCCGCGCGCACACAGGTCGCCCCGCGCGGCGAGGGCCCGCCCCCCGGCCTGGAGCCCCGGCCTGGAGCCCCGGCTCCCTTTACAGAGGCCCACGTCGAACATTCGGAGGCTCTGGCTCTGGAAAGGAAACTTCCCACAATGTACATAACCGCCTTCTAATCGGCCTACTTCCTAAATGTGATGTTTTAAAACTAGTATTTCCTTGATGCAAGGTATACTTGGGCGGCCATTATTTTACCAGAAAGCCGACAAAGAATTAGTGACACCTTGTGGCAACAGCTTGGAAAGCCACGCGCAGCTGCAGGAGCCCAAAGGCCCCTTGTCGCCAAGCTGTGCGATGCGGCGAACCTGCTGGGAAGAGCAACCTGTGGGTACAGCGTCTGCTTCTCGGGTCTCGCGGGGAGGCCCCTTCGCTCACAAACGACCATCGTTTTAACGTGGCTGATACGAAAACCAGGGCTTCTGCGTTTCTGCTTTTGTTTTATTTATCTTTACCGTCGGAAGTATTACAGAGCCCCCGCCCCGCCGCCCCGGGCCTTCCCGGCACTGTCGCCCGTGTCCGTGGGTTAAACACATCCGCCTGTAGCTTCATGCGCGAGTCTCTTCCCACGCAGCCCCCTTCCCGCCGGGACCCGTCGGTCCGGTGCGAGCGGCACCGTCTAGGGCTCTTCTTCAGTGTTTTTCGGTCGCGTCCTCTGTTCATCGGACCCCACGTACAGGCGAGACCCCGTGACGCGTGTCTCTGGCTGCGGCGTCTTTGAGCGCAGACCCACGCGTGACGCGTAACTAGTCGGAGCCCGGGGCGACGCAGTGACCTACAGGCGCCTACAGGAGACCCCGCCCAGCGTCCGCCCCGTCCCCAAAGCGATGTCGGCGGGGCGGCCCTTGGGGCTCCGGGGTCCCCCGGGCGCGAGCAAGAGCGGAGAGAAGAGAGCAGAAAGGAGGGGCACGCGGGCGAGGCCGCGAGCGCGGGGGGCGCAGGGCCGGGCGCCCGGGGCCACGCGGGAACCACGTGTGCGCCCGACCGAGCGTGGGCCGCCTGGGGTGGAGGGGCAGCGGAGGGCCCCGGGAGAAACGGCCCGGAGGCCCCTGTGGACCGGGAGCACGGGCGCCGGGGGAGCCGCCCTCGGAAGCGGGACGGGGCCCGCCGCAGTGCCCCCGGGACTCAGCAGAGGGCGCCACGCCCACTTTCTTGGCCAGAGAGCTGCTAACGCGCAGGCGCAACCGCCGAGGAGGCGCGGGTGGGCGGAGTCAAGAGCCGGAAGTGCCTGGGCGCCTGGATCGCCTCGCAGGACCTGCCCCTCGGAACTGCCTGGAGGCCCCGCCCCCGGGCGGAACTGGGGGTTGCTGGGCAACCGGTGGGGCGCCGCGGGCGGGCTCCGCGCTCCCCGCAGCCCGCCGAGTGTGGCTCCCACCCCTCGCCCCGGCAGCCTCCCTTCCCGCCGCCTCGCCCGCGTCCCGGAACGCTGCCCGTGGCCCAGCGTCGGCCTCTCCGCGGCGCCTCCGCGCCCACCAGCTTCGCAGCCCAGTTCCATCGCCAGCGAAGCGCTTGGACCGCGGCGCGGCCTCCGCGCTGACTGACTGACGGGCTCTGGGACCATGGGCACCTACACCTACACCTACACCAGCCGGCCCCGCGCGCTGCCCTGCCAGCGCCGCCGCTACCGCGACACCCTGCTGCAGCCGTGCGTGAGCCAGCCCGCGCCTGGGGCCCCCGCCCCGCCCGGCCCCCTCCCCCTGCCCCTCCCCTGCCTCTGCTGCACTCTCCGCACTGGCTTCTCCCCTGAAGATCTGGGGGGGTCGGGCAGAAGGGGCAGCGCGCCTCCCTCGGCTAACTTTCAGGGTCGCGCGTTGCCGACATTTCACAAAGTTTGAGTCAACTAATAGTTATTGTTGCCAGCTACGTGTCAAGCACCTTACTAGGGGCACTTACGTATTTTCTTTTAAAAAGTGTGTTTTTATTGGTTTCTGAGAGAGGAAGGGAGAGGGAGAGAAACGTCAGTGATGAGAGTCACGGCTCGGCCGCCTCCGGCCCGCCCCCTGCTGGGGTCGAGCCGGCCGCCGGGCGGGGGCCCTGACCCGGAACCTAACGATGACCTTCTAGCGCCGGGGCCGACGCCCCGCCCCCAGCCCCGCCCAGCCCGCTGCAGACTTTTTCTTGCTGGGCCCAGAGGGGTGAAGCTGGTGGATGACTCCGTTGTGCAAGTGAGGAAAGGTACAGGAGTGTCACACACAGCAGCCGCAGGCCCGGACGGGGCGGCCCAGTCTTTAGGCAAGAACTAGGTGACCCCAAAGAAAGAATTAGGCGATCCTTTCCTTCTGGACCCCAAATTGTGTTTTTACACTAATGAGTGTTTGCAGATATTCAAATATCCATATTTAGAAAGGACCATAATCATTATGGTTGTCTGGAAGTTCTTCCCATACGCCTCAAGTTTTGGAATCAGCAGAACTTCCCAAGAATGAAGGTTCCATGGAAGCAGGGACCTTCCTGTCTGTTGTGTAACTGGGCCCGGGCCTGAGACAGAGCAAGCACTCGATAAAAATGGCTAATTAATGACCCGGCCTCAGCAATGTAACTCTTGATGCTTATTTCGAAAGCTGAGTCCAAATTCATAATTGTTTTATTCTGATGGAGACATTTTTAATAAGTACCTATCACTTTTAAGAAAGCCAAAAATAGAAAATTTAAAACTTAAGAGAGGGATTATTTATATCGTAGAAGGATTCAATTTCAAAAGGTATTCCTTCCAAAAACACTTTCTGGCGCCTTTAAGTGGTTGCTTATAAGTCATTGCTATTAAATCTGACCAACAGATGAAATAATCATTGGTGGTTCGTTGGGAATAGGTTTTTTTTATAGAGTTAGTTGATAAGTTGCAAGAACTTGCTTGTATTGAACTCATCCATTGATTCAAGCCGTTGGAAGGAGTGTGGTATATATATGTGCATTTGACTTTTCAGTTTAAAATTATCCTTATTGGCAATTTTCAATTTACAAAAGTAATATGTGCTTTTTGAAACAAGTGAAAACTACAAAATAAGGATGAATAAAGGCAACGTTAGTTACCCCCTTCCCACCTCTACCCCCACTAATCTGTTGTAAGCAGATTCAGCAATCTTACACTACTAGTCTACACCTCCTGCTGGTGCACACATATATGTAAGCACAAGTACATTAATTAGGTTTAGTTCCAAAATAGAATCACACTGTAACACATCTTCATCTGCAGTTGGCCTTGTCCCTTTTTCACAACTCTAATTTTCTTTTTTTTAATCCTCACTGGAGGATATGTTTTTATTGATTTTAGAGAGACGCGGAGAGAATGAGAGAGAGAAACATCAGTCAGTTGCCCCCGAACGCACCCCGACCAGGGATCAAACCCACAACCTGGGAATGTGCCCTGACCAGAGAAATCAAACCCATGACCTTTTGATGCACAGGACGACACTCCAACTGAGCCACACCAGCCAGGGCTCTGATTTCTTTCTTTTTTTCTAATAGTATGTATACCTACACATACATATTTAATTTTATATACATATACATATTTTGTTTTTTATTGTCTGTCATTCATGCTTGGGTCAATTCTTAGTGCCATACCACCTTCCCTTGCAGACCTGCTCTTCTTCTCCTGCCCTCAAGGTGAATCATGCTAATGGTCTTGCATGAATGCTTCTGTACTTTTCTCCACTCTCATCAGTTTCAATAAAGAAGGGGGTTTCAATAAACAACTTTATGTACTGTCCTCTTTATTTTTATGAGCCAGATTTCCAGGGTGGGGTTGTTAGGTCATGTATATTACTAATATGAACAGATGGAACAATATACCTTTTCTCCAGGAATGTTTAAGCATATCCCTTTTCCCAATTCCCACCAGCAAAAGATGTTATGGGTGTGTGTTTTTCTTTTTGGCTTTTGATAGCATAAAAACTAAACCAAAGTCTTTCCTTGTTATTACATTAATTAGTACTGGGAGGCTTTAATTAAATAAGAGTTATGTTTGGATTTTTCCATCCTAACAGCTGACTGGCTACAATATATAGAACAGATTGAGGGAGAAATTTTGTTCCAGACAGTTAAGAGCCTCTAGCAATAGTCCAGGTAAAAGATAGTGGGGGCAGTGAGCAATGGGCAGATGTGAGAAATATCGGGGGTTAGAATTCATCGGACTTGCTGGATGTAGGGAGTAGGGAATGGGAAAGAACTGTGATGTGTCCCAGGCTTCCAGGTTAAGCCAGATGAGATAGGGAACACTAAAGGAGTGACAAGTTGGAGTAGGAGAGTGATAACTGGTTCAAGTTGCCTTTGAGACATTATCGTCAGGGGTCATTGCCCTATCAGTTAGCTCTTCGCGCCTGGAGCTCAGAGGAGGGTTCTGAGCTAAACATGAAATGGGGAGTTTTAGGTACACGATCTTAAGTAAAGCCTTGAGAATGGATGAAGTTAACTAAGGACAAGAGAAGGCTGAGCCCTGAGGAAATCCTCCAGTACAGGAGGAGCTGGAGAAAGCGCAGAGAAACAATCAGCGATAGGGTTCATCACAGAGGCTCAGGGGGGAGGGCGTCAGTGAGGGAGCCGCAGCTGAGCTGAACCCACCAGAGGTCAAGTACGAACGAGGAGCAGCGCAGCATGGCTGGGCCTTAAGGAATAGGAAGCCGGCTTATCCAAGAGGGTTTCTGTATATGACAAATAAGCAACTTACTACCCTCTCAGAATCACTTCTGGTGGAGACTGTTACTGGTATAGATTGATATTTGATTTCATAACCATAAGTAGAATATCATTTAAAGAACTTTGAATGAAAATATCAACTGTATTGTTCACTATTGATCATTATGCTCTCAAATTAAAATTTTATTAATATTAAAAACAATATAATTTTCCCAGCTGGCATGACTCAGCGGTTGAGCATTGACCTAGGATCCAGGAGATCTTGGTTTGATTCCTGGTCAGGGCACATGCCCAGGTTGCAGGCTTGGTCCCCAGTGGGGGGCGTGCATGAGGCAGCCGATCAATGACTCTCTCATCATTGATGTTTCTCTCTCTCTCCCTCTCCCTTCCTCTCTCTGAAATAAATAAAGGCATATTTTTTTTATTTTTTTAAAAAACAATATAATTTTAAAAGATCTTTAAAGTTCAAGAACAATGAGCATTTTAACTTGTTTTATTAAGCCTATTAATGTAACTTTTCAATCCTTTAATCAAACTTCTGTCAGTTCTTTAGGGTGGGCCCCTTTTCAGTTTTTAATGGTAAGTAGTCTAATGTTTTACAGCCCAAATCCATCTCTGCCACTGACTAGCAGTTTCCTTCCTGAGTTTACTTCCTCTTTTTTTCAAATGAAAATTATATTTCCCAACTTGAAGCTTATTGTGAGCAATAAATAAAATAACACATGTGGAGGGCATGGCATGTAATCAGCATTCCGTAAGTGGTTGTCACTTGTCTCCTTATTTTTTGGACTGTGCTAAAACAAAAATCTATTTCCTTAAAATATTTTTGTCTTCCTCTAAGTCTTATTAAAAATGAGTTGATTTCATAGTTACCAGCAGTTATTTAGAATTTGCTCTTTTACAGAGCTGAAGAGCCTATGCCGTACGGAAACATCATGTATGACAGAAGGGTGATCCGGGGCAACACTTACTCTCTACATAAAGAGCTATCGGTAAGTAGAATTTGAATAGAGTTTTTCCCTATGTGTGGTGAAGGGCCAGTTTATTTGTTGATTTCCTTTCATTTCTAATCTGCTGCAGACAAAAACAATTATAAAATAAATTAAAAATGGATCACTAGAAAAATGAATAGTCCTATAACTATTAAGGAAATTGAGTTTCTAATTTAAAAGTTTCCCTAAAAGAAATCTCCAGGCCCAGATGGTTTCACTGGAGAATTATACCAAACAGGTAAAAAAGAATTTGTGTCAATTCTGAGCAATCTCTTCTGGAAGAGATTTTATGAGGCCAGCATTGCCCTGATGCCCAAATCAAAGATACTGATAACAAAACTACAGGCCAGTAGCTCTCATGGGAGTGTACATACAAAAATCCTCAACAAAATATTACCAAATAGAATGCAGCAATATATAAAAGGAGCTATATACCATGACCAAGCAGGATTTGTTCCAGGAATGCAAAAGTATCCCAGCATTTGCAAATCAGTGTCACCCACCATATCTATAGGTTAAAAAGAAAAATCTCATGGTCATATTCGTTGATGAAGAAAAAGTATTTAACAGAATTCAATACTCATTCATGATACACACAGCAAATTAAAAACTGAGGGAAATTTCCTCAACTTGATGAAGAGCATCCACAGACTACATACAGCTGATCTCATAACTGATGGTGACAAATGCATGCTTCCCCTAGACGGGGAGCAAGGCAGGGACGCCCACTCTCACCATGCTTAGTCAGTGTGGTACTGGAAGTTCCAGCCAGTACTAGATCCAGATCAGAAAGGGAGAAGTAAAGCTGTCGCTAGTTGCAGATTACATGATTGTCTTCCTAGAAAATCCCATTGAATCTACAGAAATACCTAGAACTAATAACTGGGTTGGGCAACATCACAGGATACAAGGTCAACACACAACCACAGTCATATTCCTATATACTAGAAAGGAACGTGCAGAAAACAAAATTTAAAACATAGTACCATTTACAGTCACTTCAAAAACCTGGAATACCTAGGTATAAATCAAAGCATGCACAGAACCTATAAGATAAAATTCACAAAATGCTGTTGAAAGAAATTAAAGACAATCTAAAGAAATTGAAGGACAATCCATAAGCATGGATTGAAAGACTCACCACAGTAAAGATGTTAAATCTCCCCAAATTGATCTGTAAGTATAGCACGGTTGCTATCAAAATTCCAGCAAGATTTATGTAGATCTTGACAAGTTTATTCTAAATTTATATGGAAAGGCAAAGGAATTAAAATAGTTAAAACTTTTTTTTTTTTAATATTAAAGTGGGAAGAATTACTCTACCCTATGTTAAAACTTACCATATGTGATATTAGTAATTGTATCAAAACAGTATTGGTGGAGGAACAGATACATGGACCATTGGAACAGAATAGAGAACTCAGAAATATACCAGCACCAATGCACTCAACTAATTTTTGACAAAGGGGCAAAAGCAGTTCAATGGAGGGAAAGTAGCCTTTTCAGCAAATGGTGTTGGAGCAATTGGACATCCATAGACAAAAAATAAAATTAAGTGAACCCCGAACCTAAGCCTTACACTATAAACAAAAATTAATTCAAATGGCTCATGGATTTGAATGTAAAACTACAAACTTTTAGGAAAAAACCTTCAGAATCCAGGGCTAAGCAGAGAGTTCTTAGATATGACACCCAAAGCACAGTCCAGAGAACAAAACATGGTAAATTGTACTTTATCAAAATTAAAAACTTTGTAATGTAAAAATCCTTATAAGAGGACAAAAAGCTACAAGCAAGAAGAAAATATTTGCAAACCACATATCCAACAAAGTCTTATGTTTGGAGTATATAAAGAACTCTCAAAACTCAAAAGTAAAACAACAAACAACTAATCCAATTAGAAAATGGTCAAAAGACTTCAGCAGATATTTTATCAAAGAAGAAATTTGGATGACAAATAAGGACGTTAAAAATATCAACATTATTAGTCCTTAGGGAAATGCAAATAAAAACCACACTGTTGCACCTTAATATACACCTGTTAGAAAAGCTAGAAATTTTTATTATTTATTTATTTATTTTCATTTTTATTTTTTTAAAAGGTATCTTCATTGATTTCAGAGAGAGGAAGGGAGAGGAAGAGAGAGAGGTAGAAACATCAATGATGAGAGAGTCATTGATCGGCTGCAGCCCACAATCCGGGCCTGTGCCCTGACCGGGAATCGAACCCCGACCTCCTAGATCCTAGGTTGATGCTCAACCGCTGAGCCACGCCCGGCCGGGCAAAGCTAGAAATTTTTAAATAGGGATAATAACAAGTGTTGGTGAGGATGTGGAGCAGCTGGAACTCCCGCCCATGCTGATAGGAATGTAAAATGGCACATTTACCCTAGAATTTGTTCAGTAGCTACTTGTGAAAACTAACAAGCACTTACCATTTGACTCTACAGTTGCACTCTTAGACATTTATCCCAGAGAAATGGGACCTTATATTCACATATAAACCTGAACATGAGTGAATGTTCATAGCAGCTTTATTCATAATAGCCAAAAACTGAAAACACATTCTAGTATCTTTCAAGAGGTAAATGGTTAAGCAAACCTGGTAGGTCCATGCACTCAAGTGCTACTCAGTATCAAAAGGACTAAACTATTGAGACATATAACAATCTGCATGGATCTCAAGGGCGTTTTGCTTAGTGAGAAAAAGCCAGTCTTAAAGCATGACATATTGTATGATTCCTTGTATGTAAGATTCTCAAGACAAAACTGTGGAGATGGAGAATAGATTAGTGGCTGTTCACTAATGTTAGTGAGCAGAGATGAAGATGGGACTTGGGAAAAATAGAAAGGAATATCCAGGGAGCTCCTTTGTGGTAATGAAACAGGCCTCAAATCCGTATTTGGGATAAAATCACATAGAACTATATACACAAACACGAATCAATGCATATAAAAATGTTTCAGGTAAAATGTTCTTAGAATTCTAACTTTAAATATTAAAAGTTTTTTCATGCAAAGTACGTTTGTATTTTCCCACTGTTTTCATATTTCCCTTGGGATAAGACAGATTAACTAGGGAATGATTTCAAAACGAGGTAAGATACACAGTCAAGGCCCTCCAAATAGTGCAGAGCTACGGTGAAAAATTACAGCTTTGATCCCTTAGCTATTGCTTTGTGTATTTGGACAGGCTTTGTTTGGACTGAGGGAAAGAGCCAATAATACTGTAATAACTGTATACGGTGCCAGGTGGGTACGAGAGTTCTCAGGGGACCACTTTATAAATTATATGAATGTCTAACCACTATGATGGACACCTGAAACCAATATAAAAATAATATTGAATGTCAACTGTAAGTGAAAAATAAAAATAATCTTAGTGCTTTTCAATCTCTTAACTGTATATTGAAGTTTATTATACCTGGATGCTATGTCAGTGTACTAGGTTACTACACACGAGGGGAAGTCGTGGTAAAAATACTTGAATGAGGAAAAACGATTTATTAGATGAGATCCTGCACCATTTATTCCACTTAACAGTTGTACTTTCAAGTTACCTTTATGCTTCATCAGACACCTTTATAATTACCTGGCACACAGAACGCAGTGCAAATGGAACTTGAACCCGGCCCCGCCCAGCAGGGAGCCGTGGGTGACAGGCGCTTTCGCGCAGCGCAGCGCTGTGTGCTTTGAAAACCGTTCCTAAGCTTTAGGTGCCTTTCCTGCCCTCTCAGCACGGGCAGGCCAGCGACGAGCGAGTGCAGAGGCAGCAGCTGGCGAAGAAGAGGAGCGCCGCCAGGAAACGGACCCAGGAGCAGCTCAGGCCGCGGACGCCGGAGCCCGTGGAGGGCAGGAAGCACGCGGACGTGCAGACAGGTACACGCCGCCGCCTTCTCGCTCAGCTCCCTGTCAGCGCTTTTCATTTGGCCTTTCTGTTACTTACGTATCTGTTATGTATCCTAGTACTTCCCCAGTTACTTAGTAGAAGTCAATTCATTAACAAAACTCATAGACTCCGTACTCTTATGATGTTGGGCACACATGGCAATGTGAGATGGGCCTTGGTTTTTTTAAAAAATTTTATGACCAGATTAATTCTCTCTTAGCCCTTTTTACATATTTATTTTCCAACTGAGTTTATTTCTCACTTTTTTATAGCCCAGTGTGAATCACTGGGACTTAAGAAGAAGAGAGCGATGTCGTCCAGTTTGGGCATTTTATTTGCTTTTTGAGAGAAGTGAACCTTTCAGATCCGAGCCCTGCTCCTCCATGGCCTCTTCTGTTCTCTCCCCTGGTCTCCTTTCACTCGAGCTCTCCCCAGGGCCACACGGGCTCTTCTAGGCTAGTGCCAGCCTCTTCCTACTTGTCTAACTATTCTCAGCTAGAGGGGCTTTGCTGTTCCTGAGGGTCTAGCTGTTTGCTGACAGAGTGTTGATAGTCAGGCACTACTTGGTGTTCTCCATGGACCGTGTAACCACTCAAGGTGCACCTTGCACCCAGTCAAGATGGTGAGTGGATTCATCAGAGTTATTTCTGGGTAGTAAGAGCGAAAGGAAGAGAAGCAGTCCACGCTTTTCCCCCTCCCTTGAGGCTAAGTCTAGAATGCGTATGTCTGTGATTAGCCAATATAGTTGTAATTCTATGAGAGATACATTTTAATGTTTATGTATATCATCAGAATATTAAGTGATACAATGGTAGCCACCTTTTGTTGAGTATTTCCTAGATCTCAGAGACTTTTCCAGGTCCTTTACCTATGTATCTCCTTTATTATTAAAAGACTCCATGTGACAGATCATTATGATCCCTTGTACAGACAGATAAAGAAACTGAGGCCCAAAGAGGATGTTATTGGCTTGGCCCTATGTTCAACATCTGACTCCAGGTCTCGTGTTCTTTGCATGATACCACGCAGCCCTTGCCTCATGTAAACGTTTCCTAAGGTGAAATTTGTTTTTATATATCTATTTATAATCTATTGGCTGTTTATAATCACATAGCATAGTAACATGGGGCATAATTTTTTTAAATATCCAAGAATTTTTAAATCTTTATATGTTTACTATCTTAGAACTCAGTTTTATAGGTGGGTTATTAACTTTCCACCCCATATTATACATTGCATCTTTTATACATCTATGGTTTTAGTTTCATTTTCACATATAACACTCAATGCTTTCTCAGCATTCAGTAAATATTCCAGCCTGCCTGCCTGACTACTATGGTCTTCCAAATATATAAAAATGCTTAGTACAACGTGTGAATTGAACCCCTCACTTGAGCACTTTCTAAGTCTTATTTTGATCCATTTAATTCTATTTTGAAGGAGCTGAAGTTTCAGATACAGGTATATGCTTGAATAAACCAGAATTTCAAACTCAATGTATATGGTATTCTCTTAGAATTATACCTTGAAGAAATTGCTGACCGCATAATAGAAGTTGATATGGAATGCCAAACAGATGCATTTTTGGACAGACCACCAACACCACTCTTTATTCCTGCCAAAACTGGCAAAGATGTGGATACCCAAATACTAGAAGGAGAGGTATAGTACATTATTTGGACTTCCCTCTATCTTCATTATAAATAGGTAAAGTTAGGTTTAGTTAAAATCTTAATAGGCGTACAAACCACTACACAATCAGAAAGATTCTACTTACTGGATTTCTTTCCAAATTTATCTCTAGTAGTTTTATCCTAAAGTACCCAGAAATATTTTGAAATACCATGTTCTGATTTCCCCTCCTTGCTGATCAGAAATAAAAATCATTAGCTGTTGTTTTTTACTTTCATGTGTCTGCATACTTGCTTATTGTATAACTACAAGTAGATTTGTACCAAATAAAGAAAGCTAATATCTCTGGTATAAAAGATTCTATTAGTTGCTTATAGATTACACAACTTTTGTGAAGATAACCTATGTTTAAAGGCAATGCTTATGTGCAAAATGACTTAAACAAGGCTTAAGACTTGAAGGAACTTGAAAGAACTGTCACTGAAATTGAGAAATCAAATAAGTCTTCTGCGCAAGCTACACAGAAGAGTGTATTTGCCTCTAAATCCTAGAGATGAATCATATAATATCCATTTTCTTAGTTTTTCAACTGTTATCAAAACCAACCAGTAAAAACCGAGTAGAAAAGGCAGGGAATAAGAAATACAAGGATATTTCTCTTGGGTTTAGAGTTTGTTTGATCTTAAAATTGTTGAGCATCTGGGCTCATTTTGATGACTGCATAGATCTTTTTATAACTTTGACTTAATGCATTTTGCCTGTAAACAGAGTGCTATTCTGTGTGCCTCACAGGGCTGTTTGGGGGATTAAAAACCATAAATAAAGCACCAGCACTGTGTGTGGCACACAGAAGACCCTCAGTACAGAGTATGTTGTTACTGCCACCTTTCTAGATATTTTTTCATTGAGCATTTTGTTCATGATTGAAATTTGAAGTTTGCTTTGTTTTATGCACTTAAGCTCTTTGACTTTGACCTTGAAGTTAAGCCGATGTTAGAAGTTCTGGTGGGAAAGACCATTGAGCAGGCTCTTCTGGAAGTGATGGAGGAGGAGGAGCTGGCTAACCTGCGGGCCAGTCAGCACGCCTACGAAGAGCTGCGCAACGTCGAGCTCGCCGAAGTCCAGAGGCTTGAAGAGCAGGAGAGACGACACCGAGAGGAAAAAGTAGGGTTTTCCATTTTTCTTTCTTAGACGGCCTTTTGGTTATGTAACAAATGATGTTGAAAATTACACATAGCATGTTGTAGAGTGAAAGATCTTTGGAAATATGCTAGAAAAGACCTATAGTATTAGTTGTTCAGGTCTTTCCTGTTCTATAGATCATAGAGCCTTCATGAACTGAATTATGTTTTTTTAAATTCCACCATATATTAATGTACCTAAAATTCTTAAATGAAATAATTTAAATTACATATGTCCCAACTGAAAGGCACTTTTAACTATCAAGCGCCCAAGTGAAAGACAATGTCGATTTGCCCAAAGTTAGTGGCAGAAAAGGTGGAAGGGAAAGGGGAACATATCTGAGATAGGTGGGGGGCAAGAAGCAGAGGATCTGAGTAGGACTCTGGGCTTTTTCTCAGGGCCAGACCCTTCTCTGTACCCTTAGGGATATGCCAGAATCACTCGGGTCCTTATAGAACATTTCCTAGATTAGAGGTTTTTAGAACCTTTGATAAGGAAACTTTTGGAATCCAGTTTTTAAAATATGCCATGAACCTCCAGTTAGGAAACAGTAGGCTTAGTGTGTCTGGCAAGAACTGTCACCCTGTGTTGTGCACTGAAAGAATAAATTATAAAGGAATGCCTGAACACCTAAACCAGTTACAGTAATTTCCCCAAGAGTCCCACTTACTACCCAGAAAGGCTGCATTGCTGAGACATTCTACTCCATAACTGATCAAGGGGACGTTCAGTTTCACTCCAAAGAGAATAATTAACTGCTTAAAGAGCATATGGCTTACAGTAAAGGTTGTATAAAAGCAAAGTTTTTGTTTACAAATATAAAATGAGCACTGGCAAGATGAGCTTTGTTGAAATAATCAGTGAAATCTATCAAAGAATACTTATTTTTTAGTTTATTTACTATTAGAAAATATATTATGAAAAAATGAAGAATATAAATCATCTAGGTTTATACTTGCTTAAACTTTGAAAATAGACTCAAATAGAAACTATATTAATGTGTTCACTTGTACATGGGAGTGGAGAGGACAGTCCATTAGCTTTATAGAGATTGTATAGTCTACAAGAACCAACAGCAACAAACAGGGGTTTTACAATTTTTGGAACTTTATGACTCCAAAAAATCATTGCAAATGAGTCAATTCACTGGCCCAAGTTCTTTCCTGAAGACATTTAAGCAACTATGATTTTCACATGAGCAATACTTTATGATACTACTGTGTAAAAATGCATATAACTCTTAAAATCCCTTGATATCATCCATACAGTCAAACATGTGTGTCTTGAAATCGTTTTACTTGAAAATGAATCTGGAGGTAAATTTTGCCGTAAGCTCCCTCTCTGAGTTCAGTACCTACTAGCTGTTGAAATTCATTAAAATCTTGATGGAAAATATGAACCTTTAATAGACAGGCACCTTGCTGGCCATTCTCTTGATAAAAATAGAAGTCCAAATCCTTCCTCGCTAGCTTCATGCCTTGGGCTGGGCGGACAGCTGGGTCACCGTGAACTCTGTCTTTGTCTGGGCAGGAGCGGCGGAAGCAGCAGCAGTGGGAAGTCTTGAACAAGCACAAGGAGACGGAGCAGAAGATCGCCGCCCGGGCCTTCTCGCAGCGCTACCTGGCCGACCTGCTCCCCTCCGTGTTTGTCAGCCTCCGGGAGGGGGGCTACTTTTTTGATCCCGTTGAAAGAGGTTTGTGGAGGTTTTTATTAGATTAGCTGTGTCACAGTAAGCGTCGTCTTAACCGTTCAGATTTATCTCCTGCCCACTTTTATTTTGAAATGGAATCTTTCTATATCTGAAGCAAATTGAAAAGTCACTTACAGTTGTTTTAAGTAAAAACTGTTACTAATAAGTATATTATAAAGATCTTGATCTTAGGATGCTAGTTTGTCTTGATTCAGAAGCAACATTGGACAGTAGAAAGAAATATGGACTTTATGTGGAAAAGTGTGAGCTCGGGACCCAGCCTCATCATTAAATAGCTTTGTGGCCTTCAGTTTTCTTACTGGGAAATGAGGATTACTTAGGAGTTCAGTGTCATAATATATACAAAACTTTTGTAGGCTGTAGAGCGCTGTGTATATGTAAGTTGTTGTTATTAACTTTTTCTCAGCCGATTTCCTTTTCTAATCAAAAGCCTTTGGAAGCAGTGATTAAGGTCACTTATTTATTGAGTGAGGCATCGGCACCATCCCAGGCACTGCATTGGGTGTTGGACATAAAAAAAGGGAGACCTGGTCTCTGCCTCCTCAGACCCAGACCGTCAGCGTCCCCACAGAGCCACCTCTCCTCAGCTAGTCTGGCCAAGTAGACATCAGTGTTGCCATTTTCTCATTGCCACCCATTTTCTCACCGCCACCCTTCTTCCTCAGGCTCAAAGTGCTTAAATCCACAGCGCTGTGTGTGCAGGTCCTATCTCAAATGGCTAACAGTATTTGGGGATGTTAGTAATGTGCATTTTCGCTTATTACACATTCAATTCATACTCAGAGGTCAGATTACACACAAATATTATTAGTTTACATTTATATTGTACTTTCTAATTTATATAGTGTTTTTCGTACATGATACTTTGTGACCCTCCCAGTTACCCTGTGGGATGGCTAGGGCAGGTTAATTCCCATGGATTCCCATTGCCTTGTTCCGGACCACTCACCCGGGAAGTGCCAGGCTCAGACTGACCAGAACTCCCACCCTAGGTCCTGAGCGCTCTCCAGGTTTCCATGCCACCATCTTGCTGTGTTAGTCACAGGAGCCAGCAACCTTTGTTTGTCTTGTGAATTTCTGAAAAAATCCTTTATAGGTCATTTAAAAGCTTGTAAATAGATTCATGCCTAGCTTGAAATTATTTATAGTAATGAATATAACACTTTATCACACTGTCATCATCGCACTGAAAAATAGAAATTAGATGCCTACCTCAAAAAGCTATTTTTGAATATTAAAATGTGTATTGTAATGGACCATATTTTTAAAAGGCTTACACAGTAGTGGGTTTTCACTTCAGTTTGAACAGCTTTATCACTATGGAAACCCCTAGTCTCTAGAGGGCCTCTTCTCAGATGCCCTCTGACCTGTGTCCTCTGAGTCTGATGAGCTGCCGTTAGGCGCCAGGCTTCAGGCGGGGGCCTGTTTTCACAGGTTGCTCAATCCCAGGCTGGCGTTGCATGTAGACTGCACATCTGCTCCCGGGTCCACAACCCCCCCCTCCCCTTGATCCATCTCAGGCCACCTGTAAAGTCAGCTCTGAAGGCTTTGGCTCCAAGGAAGGCCTCATAGTTTGAAAGTACTTTTTCTACTGTAATAGACAGGAAGTGGACCAGAACATAGAGAATGTGGCAAAACTAGTGCTCTGTGAGTCTATTTAACATCTTGTGTTAAAAAAACAATGCCGACAATATTGCCGTTGTAACATTAGGGGGAAAGCAGACTCTTCCTATCTGTAATGATTCGTAGAAATTACTTAATGATTAAAGTTAACTTTTTTATCGTAGATATTGAGCTAGGATTCCTTCCGTGGCTAATGAATGAAGTTGACAAAACCATGGAACACAGCATGGTGGGAAGGACAGTGCTTGACAGTAAGTTATTTTTTAAGTCATTTCTCAAATTTTTCAGTAGAAAGAATAAATGGAAGAAAGATGTTAATTTGACAGTTTTAGTTCTTAATTTTTCAGAATATCAATTATATTAACTAACCAACATACAAATTTTTACCCTCAATATTATTTTTGGTTCTTCTGTAATTTAATCAGAACTAATCCCTTTTGTCATTACTTTGTAAATGACACCTTGTTGAAACGGGCATTGACCGTAACTCGTATTCCATTCGTTAAGTGGCTTAGAAGGTTAGAGCCCTGACTTCATATAAAAGGCTGTGATATACGGACGGAATGAGGCCTGGTAAATGTTTTACATGCATCATAAGCGAGCATCATGACTTCTAAAATATCAAAAACCACAGTGACCTCTGTACATACAATTTTTCAGTGTTGATCCGAGAAGTGGTTGACAGGAGACTGACAATGTACGAGCAAAAGGCGGCCAAGCATCAGCCCCTGAACCCCGAGGACGGGCTCGGCGGTCCTGGAGCAGTGAGACACCCGTCAGTGGGGCATGACTTCCAGGAGCAAAGTACATCACAGGCACAGAGGCCGCTGCCAAACCCAGACTCCCTGCAAAGGCCATCCTATGATGGAAGGCCGTCCTATGATGGAAGGCCTGAAGAGAGGCTGTCGTCCCAAGAAAGGAAGCTAATCGAAGAAGAGAAAGAAGACGAGGAGCCGATAGAGCTGAAGAGGTCCTTAGGGAGGGAGGAACAGCTGCAATCCCGGGGATCCTGGGAGGCTTGACATGGCCCACAGCCCACCAGCCCTGCAAGCAACCAGGTAATGGCGGCAGGCCCCTCAGGCTCTGCAGGTTATGTTGAATTTAGGCAATGGGTCTTTTTGTCTAATGGACTTGGCAAATCGAATATGTTGAAATAATAAAACTAATAATAAGTGAAATTTAAATACTTCATTTATTTAATAGTAGAATATCTAAAAGTTATAACCCTAATGAGAATTATGCTTAATTACAAGTTCCCCATTATCGCTATATATAACTAAAGAAGTCTTTTAAAAAAAAAATGTTACAACTAGGATATCACTACCGTTAAAAGGTATTGGTAATGGTATTGGATTGGTGTCTATAATTCTTACTTTGAATTAGGGCATATTTATCTTTGTGTTTTAGTGACATTAACTTACAAATTAAAATGTAATAAGTTGATAGTTTAAATGATATTTTTCTTTTTTTCATAAATCATGAAAATAGCATAACTGAAATATATGAGTTAAAAGGTACAATAATGATATTATGTTTGCTTATAAATAAAATCAATCAAGACACTTAAAAGTTTGAAATTTCAGGATAAAAATATCTTAAAGATAACATTTAAACAATTTTCAACTTATTCAAAAATAGAGTTTAAAGCATGAATAGCCCTCGCCGGTGTGGCTCTGTTGGTTGGGTGTTGTCCTGTGCACTGAAAGGTTGCTGGTTCGATTCCCCATCAGGGATATGCCTGGGTTTCGGGCTTGATCCTGGTAGGGGGTGTGCAGGAGGCAGCCAATTGATGTTCAGCTCCCACATCAATGTTTCTCTCTCTCTCTCCTCTCTCTTCCTTTCTCTCTCTAAAAGTCAATTTAAAAATTTTTTTAAAACATCAATAAATTTTTGTCAGTATGTACACATAATTTTTATAAATATTGAATATTTTTATAATAATTGTGTATATTATTGGCTAACATTTTAGATTATATTGATATCCATATTTACCACTAGGTGTCAGTAAAATCCTGAAGTGAAGTTAACTTGCGTCCAACTTCATACATAATTTAATGACCATAAAGAGACCTTAGTAGAAGACAAAGTGTTCAAAAATAGATTGTATTCCTTGGAGTCTTTAAACTCACAATACGTTTTTTTTATATACATCATTTTTTATTTTCAGTTACAGTCAACATACATTATTATATTAGTTTCAGGTGTACACCCCAGTGATTAGACATTACATAACTTAATAAGTGGTCATTATAATAAATCTCACACCCATCTGACACCATACATAGTTATTGGAATATTATTGACTGTACTCCCTGTGCTGTACTTTACAGGCCCGTGACTGCTCTGTAACTACCAATTTGTACTTAATCCCTCCCCCTCTCTCACCTACCCCCCAAACCCCCTCCCTCCTGGCAACCTTCAAAACGTTCTCTGTATCTATAAGTCTGTTTCTGTTCTGCTTGTTCGTTTATTTTGTTTTTAGGTTCAGTTGTTGATAGATATGTATTTATTGCCACATTTTTTATCTTCTCTTTTTAAAGAAGATCACACTGAATATCTTATCTTGCCCTAAGTCATCTGGCAGCTCTGTAGGGATGTTAGTGGACTTCGTCCTGTATCTCAGACTCTTAAAATGTTAGTTTTAGGATAGACCTTAGCTGTCTGTTCTTCAGTCTTCCCTCCCTTACAGGATCTTTACCAGGTGGTCCTTTAGTCTTGTTTAATTCCTTCAAAGGTAGGCCTTTCACTTTATGAGCTGCTCTAGAACAGCATTTCTGTCTTTAGTTTTTTCTCCCAGGTCTAGGCTGTGGTAAATGCTCAGTCAACTGCACTATAGGACTGTTCCCGTTATTAGAAATTTATGTTATACTGAGTCAAAATCTGTCCCATTATAGCCTGTTTTTTAGTCATAATCATTTGGCAATGATTATGGTGGAGGGGGACAGAATAATTTTATTACCATATCAACCCTATTCTATACTCTGGCAAGTTTTTCCTTCTTAACAAATTTTTTTCTCCCAGTGAAAATCACCGCTCTTCCAGTTATTCCTTATACGGCATAGTTTCAAAGCTCCGTCATTCTCCATCCTGGTTACTGTTTCCTAGAAACTCCTACTTGGTCAGAGTCATCTTAAAACAGGTTTCCCAGAATCGAGTCCTTTGCTGTAGAGGTCATATGACTCAGCAAGGGGTACTGTAGGGCTACTATTCCCCATGATTTGTACATCTCCCACTCAATTCTTCTCAAGTCACATATCTAGAAACTTCATTTTTAGAACCTAGGGGAGAAAAAGCCAAAATGACTTCTGAGCAGTCACAGTGTCACAAAGTCCACACACTTTGCAGCAGGCCAGGCAATCCTGTTCTAACTTATTGCTGACCTGTGTGGCTATTTGATTATTAACTTCACAGAATACTAGAAGTAGCATATTAACAAGGAGAAGGACTTCTGTGGGAAGGCCCTTGGGCTAACAAAGCAAAAAGGCAGAAAAAAGGGCAGGAAAAAAGCAGATAACTCTCAAAGCACAGCAGTCTGGGACCAGAATCGAATATTCCTCAGCAGGTCCTGAATACATCATTATATAAGAGCACAGTCAGAAATTATGGAAGAAGTACTCCTGGAGTGGTGGGGTACGGACCTCTGAATATCTGCTCCTCCACAAAAGTGATGAGAACACAGGCAAAAATTGTCCAAAAAAATCAACATTTTCCGAACTCTGGAAATTAGCCAAAGATTTGCAACAATGAAGAGCACTTATTCAAGAGGAATAGCTGCATCTTCGTAAGAACAGTAAGCTTTGTGGCATCTTAACGTGCCCTATTTCTATCTCATTCTATTTGAGCCTTGAAAACCTACAGACTCAGAACCACAGTAACTGAGAAAACCAGCAGCCTAGCAGCCACCAGAGGAAGCAAAACAGACCGAGAGCTCCCCAAAAGCCATATCCCTAGAAAATTATCGCCACTTGAGTTCCCTGGAAAAGTTCACTTACAGGGCTTATCTTTATTTGACCTGACTCAGAGCTTGCTCAGTGAGGAAAGTCCTAACACCTGGGCATTTGTAAAAAAATTTTTTAAATCAGCAGCAATTATTTAATATCACAGCTGCCTGAGGCAGAAATCCCAGTTGGAACAAACAAGAGGCTGGCCCACAACATTGAAAGGGAAATCTGGGGATTGAGATGTTCATAGGGGGCTTTGAAAAGCTTCAGTGCATTCCTGGGAATCTATATGCAGGGTACTTTGTAGGGCTGTGAGCATGCCCAGAAAGACGTGAGGGGACTCATCTCTGGCTGACCTTGATGTTCTGCTTAAACAAGTATTGAAAGCTAAGTCAGAGCTGTAAACTGCTGAAGTATTGAGGGCATGTCCCAACACACCAAGAGCCCATCAGCAAAGGGTGAAAGGCTTGCTGGTTCTGGGTATTTAAGAAAATCTCTGTCTAATCATTAGCTGGTGACTAAGCTAACTGAGCAGGGACTTATTTGGCAGAACGCAACAAAGAATACAAATTTACAGAATTTGGTCAGGAAGCCGTTACACAGTAAAACCAACAAAAACCCAGGTTGGAGGGGTGGAGCAAGAATCTGATGTTCAGGGTTATTACATTTTAAGTCTTTAAAGTGTCCAGATGTAAACCCAAAAACTGGAAGATGTACAACAAATAGGAAAGTATGGTCCATGCAGAAGAAAAAAGGCAGTCAATAGAAACTATTCCTGAGGAAATCCAGATTTTGACCTTACTAGACAAAGACATTAGTCAGCTATTATAAATATGTCCAAAGAGTTAAAGAAAACCATGTCTAAAGAATTAAAGTATGAGAATGATGTCTCATCAAATAGTGAATATCAAGAAATAGAAATTATAAAAAAGAACCAAAGGGAAATTCTGCTGTTGAAAAGTATAACAAATGAAAATTTCACTGCAGGGCCTCAATAGCAGATTTGAACTGGCAGAAGAAAGAATTCATGAAATTGAAGTTGTCAATTGAAATTACCCACTCAAACGAACAGAAATAAAAATGAACAGAGCCTCAGAGACAAGTGGGATATCACAAGCATACTAACAGACACATGGTAGGAATCCTGTAAGGAGAGAGAAAAGAGAAAGGGCAAAAAAATTTTGAAGAAACCATGCTGAAAATTTCCTCACTTCAATGAAAAATCACAGTAGGGTGCATACATTAGTAATCCCTGATAAATCCTGTCCTATCAAAGGAAACTTTTTAAAAATAGATTTTGTGGTTGTGTATATTTTTATTTCATTGACACTATTTAGAAGTTAAATTATTAAAAAGAAAGAATGATTACCTATAATCTCACCACGAAAAGTTAATAAGAGTCATCACCTATAATATTTCCTCCCAGCCTTTTTTTTATGGCAATGTATATGTTTATAATTTCACCAAATTGGGGTTGTGTTGAATATAGTTTTATTTTCTGGTTTTATTATTTAATCTATTTTTCATTTTCCCATATTATTCAGTATTCTTTACAAACAGCACCTAACATGGGATTATTGGTTTAACAATATCCTACTGTTGGTCATTGAAGAATTTTACGCTCTCAATACATGGTGAAGTTAATTGCTTTCCAGAAAGATTATACCAGCTTTTTACCTTCCCAGCAAAGTAATGGGATTTGGATAAGTTATATTTTTGCCTTGTAATAAATCATCTTTTATGCTAAAAGACAAGTAGGAATTTTCAACTCTAGTAAGGAGAGACTAAAACCCAACTGGAGGACTCCCCACAGAAAACAACTATAGTATTACTGACTCTGTTCTCTGTGCTATACCTTACCTCCCATGACTGTTCTGTAACAACCAATTTGTGGTGCTTAATCCTTCACCTTTCTCACCGATCCCCTCAAACCCCCTTCCCTCTGCCAATCATCAAAATGTTCTCTATCTATGAGTCTGTTTCTGTTCTGCTTGTTTTTTAGATTTAATTGTTGACAGATAGGTACTTATTGACATTTTGTTGTTCATATTTTTGAACTTTATTTTTTTCTGTTTTTCTTAAAAGAAGACCCTTTAACATTTTGTATAATACTGGTCTGGTGGTGATGAACTCCTTTAGCTTTTTCTTGTCTGGGAAGCTCTTTATCTGTCCTTTGATTCTGAATGATAGCTTTGTAGAATAGAATAATCTTGGTTGTCAATCCATGTTTTTCATCACTTTGAACATTTCTTGCTACTCCCTTCTGACCTGGAAAGTGTCTGTTGAGAAATTAGCTGACAGTCTTATGGGAGCTCCCTTATAAGTAACTAACTGCTTTTCCCTTGCTGCTTTTAAGATTCTCTGTCTTTAACCTTTGGCATTTTAATTATGATGTGTCTTGGTGTGGGCCTCTTTGGGTTCATTTTGTTTGGGACTCTATGCACTTCCTGGACTTACATGTCTATTTTCTGCACCAAGTTAGGAGAGTTTCTGCCATTATTTTTTCAAATACATTTTCAATTTCTTGCTCTTTCTCCTCTCCTTTTTGGCACCCCCATAATGCAAATATTGGTATGCTTGAAGTTGTCCAGGAGGCTCCTTACACTCTCCTCATTTTTTAAAATTCTTTTTTCTTTTTGTTCTGATCAGATGTTTTTTGCTTTCTTATATTCCAAATCGCTGACTTGATTCTCAACTTCATCTACTTTACTGTTGATTCCCTGTAAAATATTCTTCATTTCAGTTAATGTATCCTTCATTTGTGACTGGTCCTTTTTTATGCTTTTGAAATTCTCACTGAGTTCACTTAGCATCCTTTAACCAGTGTTTTGAATTCTGCATCTAGTACAGTGCTTATCTCTGTTCTGTTTAGTTCTTTTTCTGGACTTTTAGTCTGGTCTTTCATTTGGGACATGTTTCTTTGTCTCCTCATTTTGGCAGCTTCCCTGTGTTTGTTTCTATGTATTAGGTAGAGTTGCTATGTCCCTCAGGCTTGGTAAAGTGGCCTATTATAATAGGTGTTCTGTAGGGTCCAATGGCACGACTTCTCCAGTCACTCAAGCTAGGCACTCGAGGTACATCCCCTGTGTGGGCTGTGTACACTCTCCTGTTGTAGTTGAGCCTTGATTACTGTTGGCACATCCATGATATGGACTTGCCCCCATGCCAATTGGCTACAAAGACTGGCTGCAACCACTCACCACTGTCCTCCAACCACTGTGGAGAATCAGCTGTGCGGGGACTCACCCCACAAAGCAGAACTTACTTTAGTGGGGCTCTGGTGCCCACTGAGTCTGCCCCTTGAGTATATCACTTGTAGAGGTGGTTAGGTGATGATGCTTTGATGGGTGCACTGGCTCTGGGGCCTCCAGGAAGTGCAGGCCAAGGTTAGCTCCCACCTGTGTTCTTCCTGGGGCCACCTGGTCTGATCTGCAAAGCAGTCTGCTGATGGTTGCTACTTGTGTTGGGATTGGAGGTACCCAGGCAAGGCCAAGCTTTGAACCAAGGCCGGCTGCTGCTAATGCCAAGCCTAGGACCACTTAGCAAGAAATACAGGGCACACTGAGGCAAGATGCTGCTTGTTTGGGAGATTTTAGGAAAATCTGAAGTGAATCAAGACAGGTCATTTGTATAGAAAAGTCACTGGAAACAGCTTGGGTGGGCTTGAAAGTTGGAGGGGGGGGGCGAGGACCTCAGGGAATCACCAGAGCTTCGTAAACAGTATGAGCCAGGTTGATGGAGTCTCAGATATGGTGTCCACCTTCCAGCTCTGTGTGTGTGTGTGTGCAGGGTGGGGGCCGGGGTGGGGGGGTGGGCGATGATTGTCTCTGAAAAGAAACAATGGCCTCTGTCAGCACTATAAACCCTGTACATAATACAAAAAGCAGCTACATCGGTGACTTGGAGAGAATGGAGCAGACAGAATCTAGTGGAGAGGACAAGCTCAGAGGAAGAGAGGAGGGGAGCTGTGCAAAGTATTCCCTGTGCTCATGGCTTGTATCCGGGGGCTGAATGTCATCTATGTGGAGTACGTGGCATTGGAGGGAATGGCCAGAAAACCCCGAAACTAGGGAATCGTGGCCACTGAAAGGGCGGAGGAATCTTGGAAGAGAAGGAGCAGGAGAGGGTTTCACCGAAGATGTGACCCACATTTCTGAGTGACCCTTGAACCACCTATGTGTGAACGAGACTCAGTAGAGCAGTCAAAGGTAAAATATCTGAGCTGAGCCTAGAGCCGTCACCCAGAAACAGAATTTGCAATTCAGGCACAGACAAGGTAAGTGCCTGCTTTAAAAGAAACAATAATCATGAGAGAAAAATAACAGCATCCATAACGTCCACAATTTAACATTCATAATGTCCAGGATATAAAATAAACAACCCATCACACAAAGGACCAAGAAAATGGAACACATTCTCAAAAGAAAAGAAAGTCTTCTGAGTCCAACGCCAGGATGTTCCACATACTGTGACTAGCAAGAGGATGATATTAAACAGCTACTACAACTCTCCTCAACGAAGTAAAATAAAATGTGCTTTCAATAAGTAAAAAATAAGAGATCTCAGGAGAGAAATAGAAATGATTAAAGAAAAATATATAAAATTCTAGAACTGAAAAATATATCTGAAGTTTTTAAATTATTGGATACGTTTATCAGGTGAATGGAAATGACAGAGTAAAAGGTAAGTATACTTGAAGAGTAACCAATAACATTTATCCAGCGTGAAGAACAGAGGAAAACTGAAAACTAAGGTCATCAGTGAACATGAAGCAGAACAAACAGGACAATCTCACTCCGTGACACACCATAGTCAAGCTGTGGGAAGCCCAATACGAAGGGCAAGTCTTGAGGGCAGTATGAGGAAAATGACAGGTTATAGACTGAGAAACTGATTTAATTAACGGACGAATTCCGATCAGAGATTATTCCGGCCAGAAGAGAATGGACCAGCATCTGGAAAGTGTGAAAGAAACATTGCACCTGGAATTCTGTCCTTCAAGAATGAAGGTGAAACAAAGACATTTTGAGATAAATGAAAACTTAAGAATTTATCACCAGGAAAACCCACATGATAAGACATGCTAAAGAAAGGTCTTCCGGCTGAAGGGAAATGATATGGGATAGAAGGTTGGATCCGCAGCCTGCTAAAGAGCATGAGAGAGGATAAATATCTGGAGACATGCAAAAGATGGTTTTCTTCTCTGCTTTTTCTCCTTTCAGGTTCCTTCAAGTCATAGAGCTCTTTAAAGCAAAAATTATAAAAATTGTTTTTAATGAAAAGTTAAATGTTTATTTACTCAGCAAATATTTATGTGGATAAAGTTGCATGCCTACTCAAGCCAGGCACCATATCAAGCCTTTTGTATGCACCAATTTAATTATCACGGCAGTCCTGTAAGAAGAGAATCTCCACTTCACATTAGAGGAAACTGAGATTGAGAACTTAGGGGACTTGCCTGTGTCTGCTCTGGTCATTCCTAGGAGAGCCAGTACCTGGTTCCAATTCCGTCTGCTCCTCAAGCCCGGTCTCTCAACCACTCATACTATACTATGCTATACTATACTATACTATACTATACTATACTATACTATACTATACTATACTATACTATACTTATACTATATTTATACTATACTAATACTATACTATATTTATACTATATTATACTTATACTACACTATACTATACTTATACTATATTATACTATACTATACTTACCTATACTATACTATACTATATTTACACTATACTATACTTATACTATACTATAGACTAATACTATACTATACTTATACTATACTTACACTATACTATATTTATACTATACTATCTTATACTATACTAATAGTATACTATACTTATACTATACTATACTTATACTATAGTATACTATACTTATACTGTACTATACTTACACTATACTGCCTCTAGAAAAACCCACCTATTTGGACTATAATAGTTGAAACACACCTGGAAATAACCCTACAAAGCATCAGAAAAGAGATACAGACAGTAAGAGCCTGCATTGTTAGTGGAAGGAAAGATCCATGTGGACTGCAGAGAAACAGGGAACTCCTTAATGAAAAAGGGAGATTTTAATAGGGTCTTGAACAGTGGTTGGGGTTGTGTTGGCACTGAGGTAGGAATAAGCAAATGTTTTGGAGAGGAGGTATGGATTTAGTAAGTCTATTAGGCTTATATCTAGTGTTTCATGCTGGAAACCAGTGTGAAATTGGTTTAGAAAAGTAAATTAGAGTCAGACTGGAAAATCTTGGATGCAAGTATAAGATATAGCCATGTATGTGTGTGCGCACGTGCACACATGTGCGATATTAGCACTTTCCAAAACCCTAGACGCCTCACTAACTATGATCCTCTCTCCTTTCCATCCACTGCATGAGGCATGGATTGCACTGTCCTCCCATTCTCGCCTCCTGCTGGTGTTTCAGTCCGTGGCAATCTGAACTTTGTCTTCATCACTCCCTGGAATCACACTAACATCTCCAGTGATTTCTCAAGTTCAAACCCAGAGTGCTTATCTTACTGATTTCCACAGTACTTAACATTCCTAACCACTCCTGTTTGAAGCTGAGATTCTTTTTTCTCAGACCTCTCTGTCTTGGTCTGCCCCATACGCGCTTCTCTCTCTCTCTCCCTCTCTCTCTCTCAGTAGTCAGTGTTCTTCAAGGTTCTCTACTTTCTCATCTCTCACCTAGCATGACTACTCTGCCATCCCTATATAATATCATCAGCACCCATGACTTTAACCCACCTGTACTCTGATGAGACCTCAGTCCTGGGCCCCAAATCTGTGTCTCTCACCACCTCTGGAAGCTCTGTGCAGGCTGTAAAGAGGCTGAGATTTTTATCTACCTCCAAGTTATCAAGTTAGTCTGCCAGAGTTTCAAGGATGCTGGTGAAAACCAAGCCTTCTGAGTCAGAGACAAAGGGCAGTGTATTACTCACAGCAGTAACAGCACCCAGAATATCAACATTTTTGTGCTGGTTCCCTGTACCCTAGTTCCCACAAGGTAAAATGAAGGTCAGGTGAAGCTTGCACATACAGTGGGTTGTCGTATGGGAGAGGGAGCCTGAGCTTAGTGAACTCAAATATCTCATAGTGGACAGAAGCCTGCTCTTTGCTCCACAGGGAGACTCTGTCTTTTTCTCCCAAGTTGTTTGGGTTTCCTTCGAAGGTTGTTGGCTATACAAGCATCCCTGAGAAGACAGTCTGAAATGAAGAGCAGTCAGTGTCTTGCTCTCAAGATGTGCAGAAACTCAAGAGAATTATTTCTTGGCAAGTTGCATTTGCTATCCCACTGGCCTCTTAAATTCAGTACGGAGCTGAACCAGATGCATCATCACCTTCTGGATCGATTCCTTCCTGTCTTCACTATATTGGACAAATGATACTACCTCTGATTTCCTTACATCTACACCACAGTATAGGCTAAAACCTGGAAAAAATAGTTACAAAATAAATCCAAAAATCTCAGTGGTTTAAACACAATAAAATTCTATATAAGTTGTATGCAAAATGCAGTTCAGATGCTCCTGGGAGGGCAACTCCTGAGCAGCCCCCTTCCAAGTAATAAATCAAGCACCCAGGCTACTTCTGTCCCGTGGCTCCACCATCTTGTGGCTTTGGGGTCTCATTGGCAGAATCCCACGAGCAGCCATTCAGCTCGGCAGGCCCCCCCATCAGCCTCTGGACCACTGCACCTGTCTGCCTTGCTTGTGCTGCAGCAACCCGTCACAGCTTTAAATCTGACCGTCGCTCCCCCGAGACCCCCTGAGAAGTACTGTCCTACCATTATGTACAGGAAAGAAAGCCCAAACTCCGTAACAGAACAGAAGGGCCCTCTGTGATCTGGCCTCTTCCTGCCTGCCTAGATCATTTCCTGTGACTTTCCCACACACTTTGATCTTACCAAGTCCAATTATCAACAGTTTCCTGACCCTTACTTCCTCTGTGGACTTCCCTGCTTTTGCAGCTGCTTTTCTGCTTGCCTGTGACCCACCACACACCCACACACACACCCACACCATTTGCCTACTTGGCAAACTTCTCAGCTCAAGTACTCAGCTTAAGTAAGCTTTGCCTGCTCAGCTTAAGTACTCAGCCTAAGTGTCCGCACTTTGTGAACCCTTCCCTAAGGCTGCAGCATCTGGCAGCACATGTACCCTCTGGATGGTAGGTGTCAGGTCTGGATTCTTCCTCTCCAGGGGAGCTCTGGGAGTTCCTCCCCGACCCCACAAGGGAGCTGGCTGGGCTCCTCTACGCCGCACGCTGATGAAAGGTGAGCTCTGAGTTAGTGGCCAGGGCTGCTCTCAGGGCTGGAGGGAGGAGTGTTGGTGCCCCATCACTGCAGCCGCTGGTGCGTTGGCCAGCTGTGCCGTGGCTGCCCCTCACCTGCAAGATGCCCGCGTCCCCAGCTGCGCCGTGGCTGCCCCTCACCTGCGAGATGCCCGCGTCCCCAGCTGCGCCGTGGCTGCCCCTCACCTGCAAGATGCCCGCGTCCCCAGCTGCGCCGTGGCTGCCCCTCACCTGCGAGATGCCCGCGTCCCCAGCTGCGCCGTGGCTGCCCCTCACCTGCGAGATGCCCGCGTCCCCAGCTGCGCCGTGGCTGCCCCTCACCTGCGAGATGCCCCCGTCCCCAGCTGCGCCGTGGCTGCCCCTCACCTGCGAGATGCCCCCGTCCCCAGCTGCGCCGTGGCTGCCCCTCACCTGCCAGATGCCCCTGTCCCCAGCTGCGCCGTGGCTGCCCCTCACCTGCCAGATGCCCGCGTCCCCGGCTGCGCCGTGGCTGCCCCTCACCTGCCAGATGCCCGCGTCCCCAGCTGCGCCGTGGCTGCCCCTCACCTGCCAGATGCCCGCGTCCCCAGGTGCGCCGTGGCTGTCACCCACCCGTAAGATGCCCATGTCTCCAGCTGCACTGTGGCTAGCACCCACCCGTGAGATGCCCACGTCATGAGGCTGCTGGTCTGTGGGGTCGGTGGGCCCTGCCTAGAATGTCCTGAGGGGAGCCTGAACGCTCTTGTTACAGTGGCTCGTCACTTGTGATGTGGGTAGATCCATGCTTTATGGTTCGGTGATACTTCTCTCTCTAATGCCCACTTTTTTTTTTTTTTTAAACATATCTTTATCGATTTCATAGAGGAAAGGAGAGGGAAAGAGAAAGAGAAACATCCATGATGACAGAGTCATTGACCGGCTGCCTCCTGCACGCCCCAGCTGGGGATCGAGCCCGCAACCTGGGCATGTGCCCTGACCAGGAATCGAACCCCGATCGCCTGGATCCTGGGTCGACGCTTAACCGCTGAGCCACGCTTGGCCGGGCCCCACTTTTTAAGTCAATATAAATGTCACTTGCCGTGAAGGCTCCTGAACATCCCCAAGGAACCTTCTCTGCAGGGCGTGGACGGGGAGCATAGGGAGACCCCAGCCGTGGCACCCAGTGCGACGGGGTCCTGGCCGCCACCGCCCTTGACGTCTATAACAGACACTCCTAGGTGCCCAGTGCCCAGAAAAATGTAAGCCAGAAGCATGGGAGGCTTCAAGTGCGGAGGGTAATTGCTCACTGTAGACTTGGAGCCACACTAAGTTCCCTGCACTCACCCTCACAATGGCATCACAGCCTCCCAGATGCCCCAGAAACAGTGAGCACTGGCACCACCCCCTTGATACGTAGGGAACCAAGACCACAAAAGCTGAGTAATGGGTCCCAAGGTCACATAAGTACTCAGAGGCTGGGCCAGGATCCACACCCTGCAGGCTGGCTCCAGAGGCCCCTCCCCGTACTGCTGAGTAATGACAGTCAGCTCCACAGTTACCATGTAATTAAATAGGAGGCTGACCTGCAGAAACTGTGTACACGCCAATTTTCCAGAGACCTGCCACTGCATAGAGATGTATCAGCAAGTGGCTTTTCAGGCTAATGCAGGTTGCTGCTCCTCTGGCCCTGTTGGGACCATCCAGCACCTCAGAGAGTCTGCATCACTTTAAAATAAAACAGTACCTGCTAAAACTATTCGTAACAAAATCACAGAGGAGGGAAATATGTTTATAATGGCACACCTATAATAAAATTATAAAATAATTTAGTAGATCTAGAAATGCCAGTGTTTTAATTGCTCAGTATCATTCGTGTATGAAGTATTAGTCATCATCTTAGTAATGTCCCTAAAGTTCTTGAAAGGCCTGCGTTCCTGTGGGGGGTGTCAGCCCACGTATTTCCACGGACTCCCTGGGCCAGATCATTCTTCCTGTTCCTGAAAAGGGGGCCCGTGGGAGGTCACTGTTTGGTCAGGATTGTGGATTTCTTCGGTGAGGTAGCTGCCTCGTATTAAATGTGACCTTCGTGCATTGTGTGTATGTGCCTTCACAGGGGACCTACTTTATCCAAGACCTTTCTTTATCCTTTGCATCAAGATTTTGACCACAATGTTTTGAATCACCTGTTCGTGTTTTGGGTGGGGAAAGAAGGGATAAACAAAACTGTGAAGATTTCTATTATGCGGTTGATTTATCTATTCAATTTATAGCTTACTTATAAAACCCTTTTTTTAAGGCTATCGTTTTCATTTGAGTCAGAAAAGTCATAAACTATCTACTCCTCCCCAGAATAAAAAGAAACCAACATTAAAAGAAAGCATTTAAAAGAAAAGGCTTAAGATCCCGCTAGTCAAACATGACTGTGGAATGGTTAGGGAAGGGTCTGCTGCTCATTCCAAGGAAGACGCTAGGGAGCATGCCTATGGCAAGGAAACAGTTTGTTCTGTATCTTTTGTCACTGATTTATTCAACAAATATTTATTTAGCACCTGCTGTGTATCAGGCTGTGCTTGTGACTAGGACACTATGGTGAGCAAACAGATAGAGTTACTGCCCTGCATCTCCTGGAAATGAGTGAATAGAATCCTGCCCACCCTCAGCTAGCAGATCCGTCAGCCCATGGTGATCATCATGAGATACACCTGGGAGAACTTTCTAAACACTTCTTTCTTATACATTGTGAGTCAGCTGGTCTGGGGCGGCGCCTGCATATCATTTTTCTAAAGCTCCCCAAGGTAGTAGAATGTGCATCTACACACACAGTGAAAAGCTGAAAACCTCTGAGCATTGTTTCTTCCCTGGTTCTTTCATAAATGCTGGTTTCTTTATTGTCATTTGACCCAGAACATACTTCCCAGTGTTGCAGAAAAAGTGGAATTGGACCCAGAGAATTAGTAGCTGCTGCCAGACCCTAGAAATTCCTGCCAATCTCTCAGCACCCAAAGAACAGAGGCTGAAGGGACCACAGGCGGTGCGCATGACCCTCGGGGGAGTAGGGTTATGTCTGACCCCGTCTGCCTTCCCCAGCCAAGTGCCACATAGAGTGTGCAGTTAGAAGCGTGGATGACAGTCCCTGCCCAGTGGGGGAAAATGTCCCAAATGTGTCTTGTTTATAATGACTATAATTAAATCGTATCTTATTTATGCTGGTGAATGGTAAAAAGTTTATAAATTAATATAAAAACAACAATCTATCTCTTTTTATTCCAAAATTTGGAAGATAGGTAGATTTTAATGTAGGCATGGATTTATTTTTAGGCAACATTGGCCAAAGCAAATATTGCAATGTTAAAATAGTATCATATAGCCCTGGCTGGTGTGGCTCTGTTGGTTGGGTGTCGTCCCATGCACCGAAAGGTCGCTGGTTTGATTTCCAGTCAGGGGGCATGCCCAGGTTGCGGGCTCGATCCCCTGTGGGGGCTGTGCGCGATCAGTGTTTTGCTCCCGAATAGACGTTTCCTTCTCTCTCCCTCTCTCTTCCTCTCTCTCTAAAAATCAGTTTTTAAAAATCTTTTACAAATAGTATTATGTAATAAAAATTAATGAAGTATTAAAACTTCAAGTTAAAAAAAGTTATGTTTTAATTGGTCAGGTTTTTTAGTGAGATAGATATATCATCTTAAAATACTTTTTGTGTCCCAAAGCTTACTTTGGTTGAAAATGTACTTTTAATAAAAGGTAGTTTATGAGCTTCTAAGTTGCTAATGCATCATAAATTTTAGTGAGTCTGACTGGGTGGGCGTGGGCGGGGATTCAGCCAGTGTCTAGCCTTTAGAACTGAATTAAACAACAGTAGATGGTGAATTTGCTCATAATCTTAGTCCAAGTCCATCTGGAGGCCAAAACATGAAGAGACTTTTTGTCACCGTCGGACTATCCTGCCGAAGTACCTAACACTGGCCTTTAGTGGTAACTGCGCTCAGGCGGGGACTGGCTCTTTGAGGACGGTGCTGCCTGGGACGCAGCAGGTCCCCGCACACTCTTCGAGGGATTTAGACACCCGCAGGCGGGGCGTTGACTGCGCTGCCACCAGGCCCCGCCGGCCTGGGCGGGCACTGAGGAGGCGTCATCTGTCCCCAGGTCCTTTCTGGTAGTTCACTCGCTAGGGAATTGATGTTCAGAGACAGCGCAAAACACCTGCTGAAACATTCTGAGGCTTAAGGCTCAGCAAACCCTCCCGGGAACGGGCGCATCACCCATTAGCTCCCTGGGACCAAAGGGGCCCCAGGCTGTGGCCTGGCCAGGCTGCGGCTGGGAGCCGCTTGACCCCAGCCCTTCCGGGCGGTTTTCTCCACTGAATTCAATTCACCTGCAGAGCGAGGGTAACAGAGCCAGTCTAGTTACCCGCTGCCTCGCAGAGCACACAGGGGACCAGGACTTCAGCCCCGGGCCAGGGCACCGCCACGGGGACACAGGAAACCCAGCGGCCGCCGCCACCCTTTGCATCCTCAGGACCAGAGGTTCTGAAATTGTGCACTAACGCTCTGATCACTGCTTGAGTCTCTACAGATTTAAAGATAAAAGAATCCATTTTATTGATTTACCAACAAGACAAGTCTAATCCACAACTTTGTTTTATAGCGATTTTGTAAAGGTACCATTTTTTTCTGAAGTTTGAGTTCTTAGTGTTCCTGGTACTGAATAAAAATAGCCGATAGATTTTGGTAGAGAAAGTCGTTGGCCTAGCATTCTTACCTGAAGCCAAAAGCCTGCTGCAAAAGCAGAAATGAGTTCTCAGTCTGCCCTGGGCTGCACACTGCCCGCCCCGTGCTCCTGTCGTCAGTGGCAGTGGCGTTCCTGGGGGTCTCCGGGTGCTTAATGGAAATCTCATTCTCTTTCTGAATTGTTCATGCAAAGTGCTATTGACGACAATCTGCTGTCACAGGTGAAGAAACTTAAAAGAGGGTTATGTGCATTCCAAGACTACATCCCCACTGTATGAGCAGACAATAAGAAAGTATTTTAAACCAGGATTTCCTGGAACACCCAGCAGCTTCACTATAATCAAGTTTACGTGAATTAAACGTATGCATTTTGTAGTATAGAGACACTGGACTTCTAAAAGAGCACACAAAACTCTGAGTTTTTCTCTCCTGGCTTACAGTCAATTCAGTGCTGCTGCAGTTCTGGGAGAAGGGAATCTCTCATCTGATAAAGTCGTTGTACTCAAAGTGCTTTGGAGAAACATAAAAACAGTGCACACAGTGAAACGCGAGTCCAGTGTGCAGACAAAACCAAAAGCCAGTGATCCACACGCACGTATCAACGAGGCACAGTAGTCAAATAGGACGAGCTGGCTACCCCTGAAAAAGAGTCCACTTGAATTTTAAGTTTCGGAACCTCAGTTTTCATATATACACACACACCCCTGTTTTTCATTGTTTTTGTATGCACTGTTACTTTTCTAACTGCATTTGTTATGTTGGGTGAACTTACCTTGGATTTCCCATGCTGCCTAAGCAGTCTAGGTGAGATCAATAATCATTAAAAAATGGTGGGTAAGTTTCCACTTCTGGCAAAACTGAGTTATTTTTTGACCAATACGCCTACCCAGAACAATTAGAAAGCCTGGACAGCATGGAGCAAACGTGGGTTTAAAGGAATCAGAGATCTCCCAAGGGAGTGACTATCTTTAGAGCTAAGATAAGAAAGAAGTGGGGAGAAAGAAAAAAAAAGAAAGAAGTGGGAAGCAAGAGCAGTAAGCCTGACGACTGGGACCACTAGTCACCCTGTGGCAATTGTCAACTCAGAAAACAAAAGCGGGAGCTGACGGGTTAGAAGTGAGTAGAGCCCAGCCCACGTGGCTCAGTGGTCGACCCAGGAGATCTCGGTTCGATTCCCGGTCAGGGCACATGCCCGGGTTGTGGGCTCGATCCCCAGTGGGGGGCATGCAGGAGGCAGGCGATCAATGACTCCTCATTGATGTTTCTATCTCCCTCTCCCTCTCCCTTCCTCTCTCTCTGAAATCAATAAAAATATTTATTTAAAAAAAGAATTGAGCCGAGCTCTGGATCACTGCAAGAGCTGGCGGAATAAAACTTGGACTTCTCAGGCTACCCAGGAGGAAGAACCCCTGTCAACAGCCTAGGCTTTGATTGGGACTCCTAAGTGCTAAATCCTTAGGATAAGAGTAAACCATAAATAGACCAGCTGTAGGAAGAGTGGGCCCAGCTATAAACCATCTCAATCTCTGACAAAAACCAGGTGATCTATCCCTAGCCCAGCTGTCTGCCAAAAGCAAATGCAGAGCCTCAAATTATCACTAAAGTTTTATACATGATGTCTAGCACCCATTCGAAAATAACCAGGGCATAGGAGAAATCTGGCAAATTATACTTTAACCATATAATCAAAATACATCACTAAAAATGAAACTTCTGAGCTCATGTGCCTCCTGAGTGATGCAGGAGGAAGAACACATCAGTTCTACAGTATTTCTGCCAAATAGGCACAACTTGGTTCTAATGAAGCAATCAAGCCCAAATTAGAAACCTCCTATAAAACGATTGACCTGTACTCAACAAAATCATCAATGCTGTGAAAACAAAGAACGGCTGAAGGAATGTTTCACAGAAAACTAAAGAGACATGACAACTAAATGCAAGATGTGACCCTGGATGAATCTGGGAGACGGAGAAAATATGAAAGATAACAACAAAGGGCGTCGATGGGAAAACTGGTGAAATTTGAATATAGATTATATGTTGGATAAAAGTATCATTATCAGTGTTAAATTTTTTAAATTGAGGTATAATTTATAATACAACATCATATTGCTTTTGGGTGTATAATATACTGATTCAATATTTGTATATGTTGCAAAATGATCACCACAATGTCTAGTGATGAGAACTTTTAAGATCTACTGTCTTAGCAACTTTCAAATGTCAGTACAGTACTAAGTATCGTCATGGTGCTGTACATTGCAGCCCCAGGACTTACTTGTTTTAACACTGAAAGTTTACACCTTTTGACTCCCTTCACCCATTCGGCCACCCCTGCCCCCTGGCTGCCTCTGGGAACCACCAATCTGTCCTCTGTGTCTCTGTGGTTTGGTTTTTAGATTTCACATGTAGGTGAGAAAAGAGAGTATTTGTCTTTCTCTCTGCCTGACTTATTTCACTTAGCATACATAATACCCTCAAGGCGGTTCATTCTTTTTTATGGCTGAGTAATATTCCCTCATCTGCGGGCCATAGCTGCTTTATCCACGCATCCGTCGGGGACACTCAGGCTGTTTCCCGTCTGGCTGCTGGGAGCTTAGCTGAAGCGCAGCCCCAGTCTCGGCCTCCTCAGCTCAGCTTGGCCACCGCCCAGCTTGGGCCCTGGCCCCCCTGCACAGCGGGCGAGCCAGGTCACCGGGGAGGTCATCCCTTACCCCAGGATCGCAGTCCTGCACTGCCTGTCAGTGCCTCAGAATAGTTGGCTCACATTCTGTCCATTTTTCTTGTGTTTTCGGCAGAAGGACAAGGTGAATGCCAGTTTCTATTAATCGCCAGAAGTATAAGTCAAGTAGACGTGATGACAATTATGGGTTTAAAACAGAGGTTCTCAGCCATGAGTGCACAAGGCACGCCCTGAGGGTGTTCACCTCGACGCCAATGCCCCAGGGTGTCCTCCACGAGCTCTCCGGGTGACCTGAAGGTGTGACCGAGGGAGAGGGGCCGTCTAAAGCGCATCACAGCCTCTACTTGGGCTCCTCGCTTGCATACATTTTAGGCTTCTCCAAATTTATTTGGGGCCAAGTAGTATCTGCAGTCACTCTCCTCGAGTCAGCCACGAAGAGGCTTAGATGGCTTCGTTTATGGCACAGGACAGCTAGGGCACTGTCCTCTGTGACACACCTGCTTGGTCAGCTGCTCTGGAACCTGCGCTTCCCAGTCCTCCACCTGTTTAATAATTGACAGTCATCATGAGTGCTACCCTGTTTTTAAAGGTCACTTTGTTAAACTATACCATGATCACATGCTCTAACAACACCAACATGTGACTGCTGAGGGCTTGAGAGGCTCTTCAGACCCGGGACTGCTCCCGGAGAACCAGGACAGACCCTGAATTTGTGCCTCTGAAAGCCCGTGACTATCTTTAGAACCAAACTCTCTTCAAGCAATAAGCCAGGCCCGTGTCACCGCCCAAGTCACTAGTTGTGGGAAGAGGCAGCACCAAAGGGGTGGGAGGAAGTGTCCAGACGAGAGCATCTTCAGAAACATCCCGAGAGCAGAAGTTACCACTTCCTTACCTTGTATCCCTATTAGTGAGTTTCCTAAAATAATATTTTCAATTGTTAATGGTACCAAAGATGTTCTATCCCCGTTAAAAGTATAAATTAGAATTAATGTTATACATAATATATATAAGAATTACTATTATATATAATGTTAATATTTTAGAGAGAGCAATATGATTTAAAAGTCATAATTTTTAAAATATTGGTTTAATCCTTTATGATACAGGAAGTTGAAGGCCTGGGGTTAAGTTCCTTCTGTTTATTATTGGTTTTCATAGGCGCCTTTAGCCAAGAAAGGCACCTCTGGAAAGATGAGAAGAGCCAAAGAGAAGAAAGGTCATTAACTGTGTTTATTAGATGACAGCCGTCATTTATCAGTCTCATTCGCCAATTACACAAAGTCTTTGGTTGACTATTAGCTAGCGAATTTACATCCTTGATGACAACTGCCAATTAGTTGTTCTTGCAAACTAGTAAGAGTGTTCCATTTTCACAATGTTAATAACTGGTTTAAAAGTCTAACATTTTCATTTAGAACATTTTAAGCAGCTTAAAAAATTCTGTATCCAATTTTTGAAGTGGGAAAACATGACACACATCATTTTCAGTAACAAAATCACATAATGATAGAAATAGTTCCAAACATGTTTTTAAATGTTCTACCTAAAGTTTCTTTTATAAAGCAATTACTGACCTACTCAATGTTAAAATAACTCCTTTGACCATGAAAGATCAGATTATGCATATATATATTTTGTTTTTTGAAAAAGCCACCAAGCACTCTCTCTCTGATGGGAGGAGGGTAGCACCCAGGGGGTGGAGAAAGTGTCTGGAAATTGAGAGCATCTTTAGAATGGCAGAAAACATTAGCAAATTCGGAACACTGTCTCTTTACATAAGAAAATTATGTAACTCATCTTTAAGTTCAGTAACTCGGTTTAAAGGCCTTTCTGTGAGAATGAGGGAGCATTTTTGTGGTATAAAAGTTTCTTAGTCATTTCCTATCTCATTAAAAATCATGCAGTTTAGCCTAGCTATACCTTAGATATTTTTGCTCATGTGTCTTTATTGAGGTATAATCCACATGTAGTAAACAGCACATAATTAAGGTATACAATTTGATAGGTTTTGGACATGTATCTGCCCATGTAATCATCACCACAGTCAAGATCATGAACACATCTATCACCCTCAACAGTTTTTATCATGTCCCTTGGGAACCCAGATGTATCCCCACCCCAGGCAACCACTGATCTGCCTTCTGTCACCGCAGATGCGTTTGCACTGTCTAAAATGTTATAGAAACTGAATCATACAGTACACAGTGATCCCTGGGTATCTGCAGGGATTGGTTTCAAGATCCCCTGCAGATGCTGAAACCTGAGGATGCTCCGGTCCTTTATACAGAATTGCATCGTTTTTGTGTATAACCTGCATTTGTTATAGGCTGCAGCCAGCTCTGCCTGCACAGCACTTCATTCAAATGGATTCGGCGTAGTGCTGGGCACCGGCAACTTCAAGTTTTGCTTATTGGAACTTTCTGGGATTTTCCCCTAAATATTTTCCATCCCCAGTTGGTTGAACCCACAGATGTGAAGCCCGCAGATACAGAGAGCCGACTGGCCGTACCCTCCTTTCTCGTCTGGCTGCTTTTATTCAGCGCGATTATTTGGGGATACAGCCTGTTGCAAGCATAATAGTTCATTCTTTTGCTGGCGAGTGCTGTCCCCTCACTCGGCCAGTCCTCGGTTTGTTCATCTGTCCTCCATCTGGTGGACCCTGGCCTCACGGTCCCGCCCTTCCCTGAGACATAAGCTCCTGTTTCTGTTGTATGAGTCAGTCAAGATGGGAATGGTCGCTTATTTTTTGCCCACATGTGGAATGCAAGACCTGCCAATACTCAGGGCCGACGCCAAGTGTGGTGTAAGATTTCTACAGACTCTCCGCTTCAGCAAGGGCAGGACCAAGCAGCCTGGAAGTTCCCGAGTGCAGAACATTTCCTGGGCAGAGATGAGCCATTTTTGTGTCTGTTACTGACCCCCAATCTCTGATGTGAATTTCTCTGGTCCTCTGTGAAGCTGAGCTATTATTTCTTCTAAAACATCTTTATATCCTGCCCTAACCAGTTTTTCTCAGTGGTTAGAGCATTGGCCTGTGGGCCGAAGGGTCCTGGGTTCAATTCCCGCAAGGGCACGTACCTCAGTTGCAGGCTCAATCCCTGCCCCACTCAGGGAGTGTGCAGGAGGCAACCAACCAGTGTGTCTCTTTCACATTGATGTTCTCTCTCTCTCCCTTCCACTCTCTCTGAAAACCAATGGAAAAAATATCCTCGGGTGAAGATTAAAAAAATAAAATAATAACATAAAACATCTTTATATCCTGAAGGGGGAAAAGTGTGTGTGTGTGTGTGAGAGAGAGAGAGACTATCTCACAAAAATGCAAGATCTTGCTTTATGAGGTTCTTATCACAAGATGACTGGCAAAGTTCACCTGAAAATACCCTCACCTGATTTTGCACAACCTGCCAGGCAATAACCAGTGGGCCCCTCACAATGAGCCTGGGCCCAGTCCATAACTCACATGGGTAATTTGATGCAGCTGTTTAATGCTCTACCATAATAAAAGAGTCATCCTAACAGCTCTACAGCTATTTCTGGCTCTGATCCTCACCCTAGAAGTCCCAGCAGATGCTTCTGAAGGGAAGAAGCGAAATTAGAAGAGATACTCCCTCCATTTGTTTTAACCTTCCCAACTGAAGATGAACAATACATGGTAGCTACTCAATAAAAAGATTCCTGCCCTCATGGAGCTTACATCTTATAGAGTAACTTACCTGGGAGCTGAAAGATGGAAGCACAAAGGAAGTCATGTAGACTAGCAGATACTAGGCCATTGTATAAGAAACCAAGAGCTTTAGAGGGAGCCTTACCCAGGGAAGACCCCTGTGTAACTGCAATGGGGAAGTTGCACTTCAGCCCCTCTCCCAAACTCTGATTTTTCATTGGATTCCACGCTGTCTTCCAGACATAGTTCAACTCCTGGTCCTAGCATCAGACACTGCCCATCCATCCATCCATCCATCCATCCATCCATCCATCCATCCATCCATCCATCTGGTGAATTTCTTCAATCGCTCATTTGATAACCTTTGACTGAGTTTCTACTTGGTACCAGGTTCTGTACTAGATTCTAAAGACATACAGGTGAATGAGACAGCCCATGGCCCTCTGTGAACCTGCATCAGGATCTTCAGGTGGTAACACTGCATATATGATGCGGTGAAGAAGGTGTGATAATGTGTTCTGTATTTGGATGGTTGGATGGTTGGATGGTTGGATGGTTGGATGGATGGATGGATGGATGGATGGATGGATGGATGGATGGATGGATGGATGGATAGTTGGATGGTTGGATGGCTAAATGGATGGATGGATGGATGGATGGATGGATGGATGGATGGATGGATGGATGGATGGATGGATGGATGGATAGTTGGATGGTTGGATGGATGGTTGGATGGTTGGATGGCTAAATGGATGGATGGATGGATGGATGGATGGATGGATGGATGGATGGATGGATGGATGGATGGATGGGCAGTGTCTGGTGCTAGGACCAGGAGATGAAGTAGCTCCAGAAGATGGCGTGACCCATTGGGGGCAGGAAAAGAAGACTGCTGGAATCTAATGAAAAATCTGAGAGCTTGGGAGAGGGGCTGAAGTGCAACTTCCCCATTGCAGTTACACAGGGGTCTGCCCTGGGTAGGGCCCCCTCTAAAGCTTTGGTTTTCTATACAGTGGCCTAATATCTGCTAGTCTACATGATTTCCCCTGTGCTTCATCTTTCAGCTCCCAGGTAAATTAGGAGGAGGTAAACTCCATGAGGGCAGGAATCTTTGTATAGAGTAGCTACTCTGTATGGTCTGTACATCTATTATAAATACCTACGTGGTTCAAGTGCCTAGAATAGTGTCTGGCACATAATCTATACCCTTTGTATATTTCTTGAATAAATAACTACATTCAGAATGAGAAAGTTTACTCTTTGAGTCTGAGGCGAGAGCCATTACTTTCTTACCAACCCAGTATTTTTTGTGTGTGCAGAGTAATTGCAAATTTTGAAAATAGGAGGCTCTAGTGTGACACGTGAATTAATGACTGCAAACAGCTCCACAAGACACGCAGTGGCACGAATAGACCAACTGCAGGGTGCCAGCCAGCTTCGCCCTTTAGGGGCCTCGCGCTCATGGGCCTCTGGCTGCCTGTGTCCCCCTCAGCGGTGTGGCCTGATGACAGCACCTTCCTCACAGGCCTAGCGCCTCCTGCTAAGTACTATCCGCCTTTAGTGTCAATACTAGCATTTTTCTGAATCCCTGGCGTTTGCTGGAATTGTGTGCTATTATTCGGGACAGAAGGGTGTTGAGTTCTTTTCGCAGCTTGGACCAGCAGGGCCCCAACACCCTAAGCCTCCGAAGGGCTTCTCTCCTTCAGGGCCCCGAGGGTTGCGGGATGGCAGCTCCAGCAACTTGCAAAAACGCCCGCAGCAGCTGCCCTTTCCTCAGGGCCTGCGCTGTGACAATCCCGCCCGGCCACCGCTAAAGCACGGCCACGCGTGCCCCAAAGACATCCTCCCTGAAGAGGTGAGTCGGTGAAATGTTTGCTCTGCATGGGGTAGAATATTTTCCCTGGCCCCTTACAGGCCATCGCGGCCCCAGGCAGTGGTACCTTAGGTTCGGGGGCGGGCCCCGTTGGAGGAACCCAGGTTTTGCGTATTTTGTTAAATTCCATTTCTATTCTGTGGCCACTTCTCAGGTAATGATCCTGTGGGCGTGGGGACTGTGTCTTCCAGAACCGCCTGTCCTCCATTTGCCTGGCACAGTCACTAAATGGGTCTTTGCCCAGCTCCCCCGTCCCCGGGCTGGGCATCCTCAAGCACGACACAGCTTCAAACCCAGGGCTGCCTCAAAGGGAAACTGAGGGACAGACACAAAAGCCCCCCAGGCTTTAGCCACTGTGAGGGGGAGGAACGAGGGGTGGGGGGCACCCAGGTACTAATCCCATGTGGGAGGGCGTCCTTGGTCTGGCTTTAGCCCCAGTGGCCGTCGGTGGTCACCAGGCCTTCGAGTACATGGCTTTGGCATCCTACCTCTCTAAGAACACTCAGCATCTTCTAAAGGAAAAATTAAGGTGGTAGAAAAAGATTTCTATTTATACACCTTATAATACTTACATAAGGCTCCATGAAAAGGTATTCCCTGAACATAAAGCTGGGAGCTCTCTAGGCAACTTCTTTATTTAAATACGCTTGACAGAACCGTATAATGATTATATAAATTGCTACTTATTCAAAAGGAAAGGTACTCACTGAGTGATACAGTTTTAAGAGTAACAAGGATGCGTGTATTGTGCAATAGCATTTTTAAAATAAATATGGTTGTAATACAAATCAATAATACAATAATTAATAAGTAAATAATAATACAAGAATAGACTTGCATGTACTTACAACAGTAAACCTACTTTTTTGCCCACCCCTGTATGTAGAGAGACCTGGTATAAGGATATAAATATGAATTCTATGTATATAGTACTTTATTCATTATTTTAGTGGTTTGTTACCTCTTTGAATTTTTAAATTTTTTTGGCAATGAATATGTAACACTTTAAATATATATATTTTTATTGATTTCAGAGAGAGGAAAGGAGAGGGAGACATAGAAACATCACTGATGAGAGTCATCCATCAGCTGCCTTCTGCACCCCCCTCCCGGGGATGAGCCCACACCCGGGCTTGTGCCCTCACGGAGAATTGAACCTGGACCTCCTGGTTCATGGGTCCATGCTCAGCCACTGAGCCACACCTGCCCGGCAATATGTAACACTTTTAAAGAAAAAAAAATTTTTTTAAACACACACACACACACAAAACTGCCAAAGGGAGAAAGCTCAACCAAAGGAATTCGTTTCCAATGAGAAATTTCAAAACAAAGCCTGTTTATTTCTGGGGCAGTTGTCTTCTCGGACTCCCTCCGCATTGGGTCACACCTCCTTCCCACTCCCACTCAGGGGGTCACGTCGGAGCCCCAGGAGGCATCTTGGTGAGACATGTCGCTGCCACCTCCCAGCCTGGAGCCCTAGGGTCGCCCCTGTGGTCCCAGCCTGGGAGCTGGGACATTAGTCACTCGCCTCTGTATGCAGCAGCCAGCCTGAGGCTGGGACTGCTAAGAGGTAACACCCTATAAAAAATAAACTCAGGGAGGAAAGAGGCAATTAGCTTGGATGACACTCAATACAGACGTGAGAAGAGCTGGGCTGCTGCCAGGAGGCAAGTGAGATGCCTGGAAACGCCGCCTCCGCCCGGCAGACGAGGCCGGCCTGGATTGCGAGCCTCAGTGAAGAAAGGCGCTCTGAGGACACGTGCCAGTTCCAATTAATAGCTAACTGGTCCGGATCGAGAGAGTTTTGCCTCCTTTAGTGGGATTTTCCATTAGCCTCGCTGACAATATCTTATGCCAAATAAGTTATAAATTGAGCTGAAAAGTCAAGACTGCAGCGAGGTGGCCCGGAAAGGAAGAGGGAATGGAAGCATGGAGGGCGCCGTTCAAGATAATGCTACAGCCCGGGCACAATCGCCCCAAGACCCAGCAGCAAGCACGAGGACGCCCGGGGACCTCTGCAGCTTAGGGCACTCCTGCCCCTCCTTTAAGGGCTACACCTGGGAGGAAACAGGAGGCCGAGACGCCGCCCACCAATTCCCTTCAGGGACCTCCCGGCCCTAAGTTCAAGCAGCTGGAAGGATCCTTCCAGAGCCGCCCGCCCCGCCTTCGGAAAAGAGAGGCCTGCCTGCCGGTGGGAAAGGTAAGCGTTTCGTTTCCCCGGCGGGACGCCGCGTTCCGGCCTCGTTTATTCTCCACATAAACAGCCTTTTCTGAGACTCGAGGTTGGCATTTCCTAGGGACACAGGTTGCAGCAAGTTCAGTTGGGTCGGGGAGGTTCCAGGTGCGCAGACGAGCTTACGAATGAAAACCTCAGAGCAGACCAGCCTGGGCTCCCGAAGCTCTACCCTTCAGTTAGGACGGAGGCAGAGAGAAGACACCCCTGAATTCCAGCTTAGACATGCGAGGCCCCTAAGGAGAGACCGGCAAGGGGAGAGGAAGTATTAAAATAATGACAGAGCAGTAAAAACTCAGTGGCTCAGACATTAGAGGGTGAGTCAGGCGGCCGTGTTCTGGGAAACGAGGCCTCGGCACCGTTTCCCGAGTCCTGCTCAAGTGGAGACAGTGACAGGAACTCGCATCCCTAGAATTTATAACAACGAGGGTAATTTAAGGGCAGGGCCTCCCCTCCCGCCCCACCCTGCAATCCCACACTGTTGTCTGTGTCCATGACTTCTTTCTCTTTTTATTTTCGTTTTTTGCTCAATCTCTCCACCCCACCCGGCCCCACCCCACCCCAAACTGTCAGCCTGCTCTGTGTCTGTTTCTATTTTCCCTGTTGGTTCAGTTCTGGCTGCCAGAAGATCCAGCCCCAGCCATGATTTGGGGATTTCCCTCCAGGCTCCCCCAGGCTTCTGCAGGAACTCAGGCCTGAGCTGTCAGAGAACCGGAAGGAAGGGCCTGTGGGACGGGAAGGGACAAGCCCCACTTGGTCCTCAGGATGGTGGGTGCCTACCTCTTCCTGGCTGAGCCTCAGTGTGAAGATTCGAGCCCGGATTTCCGAACCGGGCTGGCTGTTCTGTGAGGGCCCACCCCTCAGATGCCCCATCCAAAACCCTGCAGGTACACAGGGCACAGTTCTGGCCCCCAGCTGCCACCACCCAGCAGTGGAAACCCCCAAAGTCCTAAACTCAAGCCATCCACTCTCCTGTTCCCATCTCAGTGGCAGCCCCCCTCCTCTCCTCTGGTGCTGGGGGGCCTGTGGGGGCAATTTCAGCCTCATAACTTCCCCCCCCAACTAGAAGGGTAACAAGACTTGTAGCCCAGATATTGCAAACCTGATGCCAGAAAGCAAAATTCTAAGTTGTTTTGGGCCCCATTTGGTTTGTTTGCTTTTACTACTTGCTGACACTTAAAAAATCTAGAATTTTCACATAAAACCCCCACTTTCTATCTTCTATTTAAAAAGCAGGTGTCCTGACAATACCAGGCCCAGTCCCACGTGCTGCAGAGAGGACATATGTTGTCTGCTCTGTCACAGTCCCCGCTGTTCCCTGTCGCTGCTCTGGGGCTACCTCCCAAACTCAGCCCTGCTGAGCGAACCGAGTTTTGCAATCCTCGATCTAGGCCCCAGGGCATAAAGGTTTGGCTGCCTTTCTGGGAGTAGAAAAAGGAATGATGACCTTTCATTCTTTCAGATCCCCCAAGAACAGGACAAAACATAGTGTCTCAGTAGCTTTTCCTGTCCTTTACCTGCACATATAACTGCCAACGGCAAAGCGCAGGAGAGCTGACCCCCAGCAGCCAGACTGTCCCCCCCCAGCTCGGGCAGCAGCTCCGCACCCCGCGGTAAGGAGAGGCTGCTCTGGGTCCTGTGACAGGCCCGCCGGCTCCCTTCAGCGCGGCTGCCATGGGGTGGGGCGGGCGCTGGGGTTTGCGGGGGGGGGGGGTCACTCCAGAAGCTAGGAAGAGTGGGACTTTCTAGCCAAGTTGCAGAGCGGGGTCAGTGGACAGGAAATTACTAAGGAAACATCCAGGGTCCAGGGGTTCTGGCTGAACTGACCTAACAGATTCTTGCTGAAGGCGGGCCAGGTATCAGTCACCTGGGGGCTGGCGGGTGAGGGATTTGATCAGATATGAGAGGATCAGACATCAAGGGGGCAGGATTCTGGCTAAGATGACTAATGTCATGTACGAGGACAGAGACTAGTTGAAAAAGGCTCAGAGGAGCCTGACGAGAGTTTGGCCCTAGAGAGAACCCAGTCACTCACCTCCCTCCTCCCAGATAAGCCCCTGCAAGCGCAGAAGCACATACTGGCTGGCAGTGTCCACCAAGCACCTCCTTTGCTCCCTCGATTCAAGGAGCCGTGACTGAGGGCAGAGGTGGAGAGCAGGGCCAGTCCCCAAAACAGCAGGAGTGGGGTCTGTAAGGTGGCACTAGAAGGGACAGGGGACAGGAGATGGGCACCACCCCTGTCCACCAAGGGTCACAACCCGCACAGGACTTCTATCACAGTGCAACGATAGAATGTACTGTTTGTGTCACACAGTACGGAAAAAATGTTAGAATGCATAAAATTAAAAGTTTCTTGGGAAACCTCCTAATATCCATCTCATTCCCTTAACCAGAACGATGCAGGCTTGACAGCACTAGGGAGTGAATTTTCCAATGTACCTGAATCTCATGGAAAAGGCCCCCTTTCCTGGGACCACGTGCACGCCCAGCAAGAGAGCTCAGCCCAGGGCTTTGTGCAGTGGGCAGTGTGGGATCATCACTAGCACTGTTCCCTTTATGAACCATGTGCAGTCTTTATCCATGATCACAGACCTGGTCTGGAACATTCCTGGTGCTGAGGCTGGGGTGGGAGTCGGGGAAGGGCGGGATTGGAGGTCTACCTCCAGGGCCCAGGAAGAGGCTAAGGCATCGAGTGCAGTGGATAGAGGAGCAGAAAAAGTGAGGAAAAAATCACAATAACATTCACTAGCATCTATGAAGTACTTACTCCGTGAAAGACTGTGTGAGACACTTATAAGCATTGTCTCATTTAATCTCCTGAATGAGGCATGTGCGAGATAAGCCCATCTCACAGGCAGGCACCTGAGGTGTAAGCGAGTCCTATGACTTGTCCCAGGCCCCAGGGTAGTGAATGGAGTGCTGGGATCTGAGCCCATGTCACTCGACTCCGAAGCCAGGAGTCTGGGAATGCCAGCCCACGAGCACAGGACAAAGAGACGGAGAAACCAGAAGCCAGAGAGATCAAAGGAAAAACCTAGACGCTCAGTAGAGTTTAAGGAAGGGAGTGAGCCAAGCAAACCAGCAGAGCTGCTGGGAGCCCCGGCTGGAGAGGCCCTGGGATCGGCCACGAGGGCGAGCGGAGGGCAGACGTCAACCCGCAGGGCAGGACGGCTGGACAAGGGCCAGATGAGGAGGAATGACGGGAGCAAAAACCTTTTCCAAGGAGCTGGACTGTGGAGTAAAGATCAACGTTCCCAAACCCCCTCCACGTGGAATGTCGCCATCAGGCCAAAGTAGAAGAGAGTCAAAGCCCCAGGAACCTGCCCACCAAGTGCAGCTGGCTTCCTGTGGCTGGGACCCCTCCATCCCACCTCTGCCCCATTCCCCTGAGCAGTACCAGGCACTATAACAAATACCTGCCTGTTCACACAAAGTCCCCTTCCTGCCTGCCAGTTGCTGGAAGTAACCTCCCAAGTGTCATCTGGTTAGCCGCGTGGCAACTCCACACGTGGACCAACAATGTCCTGTGACCATCACTCAGGTTTTCGGAGGTGCAGGAACCTACCCAAATTGCTAAGGGTAGAGCCAGGCTCAGATTTTTCCTGAGGGGGTTAAAGATGCAAGAAACTCAATGTGGTTCAGTGGTTGAATGACGTCCTGTGCACCAAAGGTTCAATTCCCTGTCGGGGCACGTGCAGGGATGCGGGCTTGACCCCAGTCGGGGGCGTGCAGGAGGCACCCAGTCAGTGACTCTCCCTCATGGATGTTTCTGTCTCTCTTTCCCTCTCCCTTCCTCTCTCAAATCAATAACAACGTTTTTTTAAAAAGATGCAAGAAATTCAATCATCAGAAGTCATGATGCTGCTAAACAACTGAAGAAGAGATTGTCTCTCTTCAACCCTCGTAGGCCCCTTCTCCTTGAAGTCCACAGAGCTGGAGAGGGGGGGACAAGAAGGGGAAAGAGAGACCCGGGCCAACAGCGAGCAGTGGGGACCCGCGGTGCTCCCCGGCGCCTCGCTGGGCCCCGCTCCGTGAACACTTTGAACGCGAATCCTCAAGTCAGTCTTTGCTCTTCCATTAAAAAGAAAATGTCTACAGTCTGACATTTCGTAGGACAATGTGAGATAGAAATGAAAGTGCACATGCAAAAATATTTTACCTAATGAGGTAATCAAAGCTGTAGGGAAGTGAAAGTAACTAAAACGGGCCTCCCTTGTTCTTTTTTTAAAACATGTGAAGTCGGCTTCGAACCGAGCCAGAGATAGCATTAAACACAGGGAGGAGGGAGCGTTGCTCTCTGAACTGAGGTCTGTGAGAACTGGGGGGTGGGGGGGTAGGGGATGATCCGTCTCTGCCCCCTGCCTGGGGACCCCCATCTCAGCAGCCACCCCCTTCCCACCTGCAAAGCCCCCGGCCAAGTCCAAGCGCTCTCAGGAAGCTCAGCGCAGGGAGGGCCGAGCTCCCCCTGCTTTCAGGGCGGCGTTCAATGGCTGCTAAGTCTTTTTAGATGTTAATTTTATGGTTCACCCCACGGCTTTCAAAAGAAAGCAGCTTTTAAGAAATGAAAGAATCCAATGGGTTTTAGAGCCCTGGCAAGCTGATTCGGATCAGTCTCTGGAAAGGTACAAAAGCATGCTGTAGAACTGGTTTGGCTTGGAACTGAAACCGCCGCGGAGAGATGTTTGCAATACAGGGAGGCGGCCCTTCCAGAGGAAGCTTAGCAGGGGCCCGCTTCCCAGGGAGGCCTATTCATCACCCGAGATTGCTTCCCTGTCCTGGGATCAGTATCGCAGGTCTCTGGAAAGAGTCACCACTTGAAAACTCCTAGTTTAAACATTAGAGATTCACATCGAAGCGATAAAAGTTTCCTATGATCAAATTTAAAGGTTGAGTTTCAACGCGCAACTATTTTTTATATATAATCTTTATTGATTTCAGAAAGAGGAAGGGAGAGGGAGAGAGAGAGAGAAACATCAATGATGAGAGTCACTGATCCGCTGCCTCCTGCACGCCCCCAACTGGGGATGGAGCCCACAACCCGGGCATGTGCCCTGACCAGGAATCGAACCATGATCTCCTGGATCCTAGGTCGATGCTCAACCGCCAAGCCAGGTGGGCCGGGCACGCACAACTATTTTTAATCAGTCTTGTCCGACACTCAGAGTTCTGGATGACTCTTACATTTAACTTTACTGTGGAATTTTCTTTCCACTCCCAAGATTTTAGTGTTTAACAAGTATTTGCTGACGAAGGCACCCACAGAAGCACAGATGAGTCCCACAAGAATCTCTAAACTGCTGATGGAGGGAAAGTGCAGAGAAGAGGGGATCTCAGGGGAAAGGGTCAAGGTTAGGATGTGAACCCCATCTCGGCAACACTGTCCCCCACTCCCGCTTCAGCCCGCCACCCCACCCCACGAAGGCCGAGAGGGGCTCAAGTGGCTTCTTTCCCTCCCTTTCTTCCTTTTATTTTAATGAAATATTTTAAACATATACAAAGGCATAAAAAGTAATATGATCAACACCTTTTATTCCCCACCTCCCAGTTTAAGAACTAAAACATTACAAAAATAATTCCCAGCATAACCCTAACCCTAAAACTAATCTCCCTTCAAGAAGCCACTCCTATCTTGAATTCTTTTACTAACCGTTTACATATTTCTAAATGAAATTTAGGTATTATTTTCTACATTTTAAAGCTTCATTTGAATGTTGTTAAGAAACAAAATTCAACTGAGTCGATTTAAAGATCTCACTGGCTTTATTAAGAGATTCTTGAATAGGGCGGCATCCCACCTAGCAACCAGAGGGCCCTCCCTCCAAAGGGTTGTACAAAATGGGAGGATTTTATAGGAAGGAGGGTGGGGCAAGGGAGCTATTAGCAAAAGAAAAGAAAGGATTATTTTGGGGCCAAAACATCTTTTCTTTGGGGGAAGAAAAAGGGAAGGGCTTTTGTAATGCAGATTGTTCTTGTTTCCAAGGGGGACGGAGGGGGACTGTGTGACAGATCACCTTACTGGTGCTTGACCAGAAAATTCCAGGCTGCTTGATTATGTTTCTGGGAGAGGTTGAAACTGCAGTCAGACCAGCTATTAAATCTAGGTTTGTTATCATGGGCTATTAGCGTGAATGACACCATTTTGGGCTCGTGGGTGTTTTTTTGGTTTAACAATTCCTGCCTTTTGATCATATTCTCAATTTAACTGAGAGATGTGATAAAAAATTAAGGCGTTAGTGTCCCTCTCAGCTGCTGCTCTGCAGCTCTGTTGGTCCTCAGCGTGGCATGACAGTTTTGCTTAATCTGTGATATTTACAGGTCACAGTTCTGTTGTCAGTGGGGAGCACTCCGTGTCCCCACTGGTTGCTGGGGGAAGTGGGCTTCTTGCAATGTCACGAGAAAAGGAATTTTCTGAGACTTGGATGGGGCAATGAGTGGTATTTATTTGCCTGAAATTAAAACCCTGAGTTTCCAAATTCCCATCTCCCTCCATCCCGCCAAGGAAAAAGTCCAGCTGTGTCTTCAGCAGAGTTAGGATTAAAACCATTGCCCAGAGTCTCTGCTCCACATTTGCGCTGCCCAGTCCTGCATCAGGCTAGCTTGGCTTGTGTTCCCAGCTGCAGTTCATTGTGTGTGGGGTCCACACAGCAGGCCTTGCGTCTTCTAGGGCCACGTGGCTATGGAGGGAACACAGGTGAGTGCAAGGAAGCAGGAGCAAAGCCAGAGGAACGAGAGAGAATTCCTTCCTCTGGGGCTTATGTATTCCCAAATTTTCGAATGCTTGCAGCAGCTCCACCCCCACTAGCCAATCATCTTTGTTCCCAGGTTAGATTCACAGTTAAGTACCTTCCCTATGTCACCCTGACTCACTGCACATGCACCTATCTTCCCCTTTGTCCAGTCCCTTCCTCCAATGATTTGCAGGGAATGGATCAGTGGTTCCCTGGGGAGTGTGAAAACTGCAGCTTCCTGGTGAAGGTGCCCAGATGACCATGCTTATAATGTCTGGCCTCCCTTTTGCTCCTTTCCTATTAGTATTAACGAGCTAGTTACAACAGTAACAGTTCCAGGGTCATAATCCTAAAATTGGTCATTTTCTTTGTTCCCTTTGTGACATTCCAGTTTTAGGGAGATTATCTTCTTGGCAGTTAGCAGCTGAGAACATGCATTTAATAAGTTTTTGAGAGAATACACCAGGGAGATTATTATAATAACTATAAGCAGGATATGTCCCAGTGTTTGGAGTGCACTTCAGAGCCATAGGCCCCAAGACCCAAACCAATCAAAGACCTTGTTGAAGGAGTCATCTTTTTGTGGACAAAAAGGGGCCACCATATACTAAACCTGACAAGCTCAGGGGAGGCTTGTGTGGCAGCTTTACAAACTCAGGAGACCTAAAGTAACCACATAGGATAGGCTGAAATTAAAACTTTCTTGCTGAAAGTGAATCATGGCAGGTAGTCATGTCCTAGGCCAGCATCTTTCTTGACAAAGGTCAATTTTTGCCTTAACTGCTTCTAGGGTGCTAGGAGTGTTTTCTATCTTGAGCTGGGATGTAGACATATAGGTGCCTACAAATGTAAAACTTTATTGAGTTGTACACTTAAGACAAGTTTTCTTTATGCGCTTTATTATGTGTATGTTAAACCTCAATACAAAAGTAAAATCTTTCTGCCAGTGTGCTCCATTCCCTGACCCCAAATGCCACTATCATTACACTGGAGCAGACAGTCACTTGTCGGCCGTCTGGAGACAGGTGTGAGAAAGCAGTAGCCTGAATAGAAGCAGAGTTAAAACACAGAGGCCTCCAGCTTCACTCAGTCCACGTTCCTCCCCAAGCCGAGCCCGGGGCTGTACCAGCCACCCTGCCCTTGGAGTCCAGTGAGGACTTCCCTTAGGCTGTGGGCAATGCCCACCTTCCCACTGAGGCTTGGCTTGGTCTCTGTCCCTGCCCGTGGATGACCCCGTCTCAGATCATCCTAGGGCACGACAGAGGCAGAGAGAAGAAAGATGTGCCCTAGGAGAGAAGTGGGATGGAAGAGAGAGGTAGGAAGCACAGATACGGAACAGATCTAGTTCAAGGACTTCTTTAAGAGACTTAAAAGATGTCAACATCAATGATGAGAGTCATTGATTGGCTGCCTCCTGCACGCTAAAATATGATAGGGTTATGGGTGATTTTTATTTTTTGCTTTTTGGTTTTATTTTTGTTTTAATTTATCTTTATTGTTGAAAGTATTACAAATATCCCCCATTTTCCCCCCACTGACCCCCTCCAGCCTGCATCTGCCCTCCTCCTGGTTTTTTTTGCTTGTCTATATTTTCTAAATTTTTTTTTTACAACAAATGTGTTATTTTTGCAGTAAGAAAAAGAGGTGTTTGTGCTTTACGATACATACTTCAAGTACATGCCATAGGAGGAAGTGCACAGTATGTGCAGTCTCAGCAGATCCTGTTCAGTTGTGATCACAAGTCAATCCGCTCATGTCTTAGGTGATCTTGGGTCAACCAGCCCTGGTCTATGATCATCTTGGGTAATTTATCACCTTTGGGAATGAGCAAGAAACATGGTTTTGTTGGGAGTTTCTTTTCTTGATAGCAAATTACTAAAGTGCTGGCACACAGAGTTTTCTGGGTCCTCTCCAGCCCCCCCCCCCCCCACACACACACAGGTTGGGTCCTGGGCACAGAGCCGTGAAGGAGGGAGTGGGTCACCTCTGCCAACCAGGGCCTCCGCTCTACCTGCTCCTCCTGCCTTTCGCTTGCTCCCAGAAAAGAGCCTATAGACTCATATTGAGTTTCAAAGCGCTTAGAAAGAAAGCAGAGCCCTTGGGCACCTCAGAATCGGAGGAGTTCTCTGGTTATAGATTTCTGCAGAAACAATCATCTGCTGCCCAGGTATTTTAATGACAGGATGGGGACCCTGTGTCATGCCTTTGACATCATTCCACACAAGCTCCCACCTACTCTGCCACTCAAAGACCCTGCCCCTGCCCCGTTTCCCACCCCAGTCACTGCTCTTACTTCCCTGTTCTTCCTTGGGATGGCCTGTGTTGTTGCCGAAATTTAAAATTATGTCACCATTGATTCAACTCCATTCTACATTTAGTTTGCTGACTAAGTGCTACTGAGGAAGAAGTCTGAGGTGGCCTGGGATGCCCAAGGGGCTTCTAGGGAGGAGGTGGGCTTGCCACGTCTTGGAAAGATGCAAGTTGCTGGGACAGACAGGAAGATAGTTTGCAAGGGCTCCGAGGCAATGATGAAACCCATCTGGCTGGAGCAGAGTGTAGGTGGAACCTCTTCTCCCCAGAGGCTTGATAGCAGCTCAAGACACATTTATGGATAGGATAGTAGGATATGGGACAGCGAGCTAATTAATTTGGATTTTAACGTGTACACGACAGTGAGTCAAATACATGCTCTGAGCAGCCCAGTGGTAAGCGGAAAGTGTACTTTAGAAAGATGAATTTGTGAAGGATGGTTAGGGAAGGGAGAACTGGTGGTGAAGAAACTAGAGAGTAGGCTACTCCCCAGGAGAGACAGGACTCCCCGGAGAAAGGACTTGGTGAAGCAGCCGCACAAACAGACATTGTGAAATGAGAATCATTGGATTTTAGGGCCTAATTGGATGTGAAGTTTCTTTTCTTTCCTTTTTTTTAATATGTCTTTATTGATTTTTAAAAATATATCTTTATTGATTTCAGAGAGAGGAAAGGAGAGGGGGAGAGAGCGATAGAAACTTCAGTGATGAGAGTCATTGATCGGCTGCCTCCTGCAGGCCCCTGCTGGAGATCGAGGAGCCCACAACCTGGACCTGTGCCCTAGACCGGGAATCGAACCCCGATCTCCTGGATCCTAGGTCGATGCTCAACCACTGAGCCACGCGGGTTGGGCTGGATGTGAAGTGTCAAATGAGGAAAGAATCGAAGTTGGTGCTGACGCATGAAGGGTCGCTGAAGAAACGTGATTCGCTCCCCTGCCCCCTTCCCATCCGTTCATCCACCGAACATCAATTGAGCACTTACCATGTGCGAAGAGACAGGTGAACACGAGGAGCGAGAGACAGCGTCCGCTCAAGAAGCTCACTGCCCAGCGCAAGAGAAGACAGAACCACCAGCTCTAAACGCCGTGTGGAGACGCGGGGCTGGCAGTTGGCGCAGGTATTGCAGAGTGGAGGAGGGTCTTTAATCCCTTATGACAGGTACTGCCGACCAACATGAACATCTCTCCCGGAGACTGGCTCACTGCCACGGCTTTAGATGGAGGCAAAAAATGAAAAGTCCCAAGGGGCTGGGGTTGGAATCTCTGGAACCTGAGGGAAGGAGAGCACTATAGATGGAGACCCCAAGAAAGCTGTCTCCCTTTCCTGAGCACAAGGTGTGGTGAGGTGGACCCCAACAGTACTAGGTGATCATATATTAGGTTAGATGCCCGCTTAGCATTTCACCTGCCCTCCTCCCACTATTCTGTAGATAATACTGAGAGTCCTGGATGTTGGAGTTGATTAAAAAAAAAACAAAAAACTTAGTATACACAACCTTATTTGGTAAATGAAGAAACTCCCCTGGCAATAGTCCCTGTTCTTCCTACTTTTCCACTTGCTCTCACTAACAAAACTTAACTATGCTGGGTCATTAGGAAGCTAAGTGATAAATACACAGTGTGTTAATGAAGTCACAGAGGGTGATAAGAGCTGGTAATGATTTAACCTGCTTGTAGGGTCCTTCACATTTTATAACAGAAAGTTCTTAAACACCCTTAACAAAAACCAGGTGAGGAATGCATGCCCCCAAGGGGTCTGTATCAGATGCTAATGGGCTATCTTCAGAGGGGAGTGAGAGCTTCTCCAATCTCACCCTCCAAACCCAGGCTGCTCCCTCCTTGGCCTTCTATGAATGCAGCTGACCCTTTACATTCAGATTCTTCTCACATGGGCCAAGATAATGTATGTATGATCTAATTAGAAGAAAGGGGCCAGTGGGAGATAAAGGCAAGAGGACACCAAAGAAACACAAGACAGGAGCGATGAAAAGATTCCACTTCTTTTTCCTAATATTGGGATCTGAAATTATTTCACAAGCAGTGTAAGGCATGTAATATCAGTTGCATAGCAGAGATTGAGATTAGTGATTTGGGGTCAGAAACCCTGGGAAGCATCAAAAGCTGGGCCCTCTGTTCCCAGTGCTGACATTGATGAGCTGGGACACACCTCCTCAGGACAAGTGGGCTGTGCTCTCCAGTCCTCTGACCTGACTTCTCCAACTGTACAGTGTGTGCACTGGATAGAGGCCCACCCAAGAAGACAGAGAAATCCTGCTCACATTTAGTTCACCAAGCCCTGAGTTGTGGCCAGGTCTATACCAGTCCAGAGAAAAGAGAACCTTTTTTTTAGTGGCCTAACTTAAGAAGTGTCTGTTTTTAATTTGAACAAAGGCATTTATAGGATAGGTGCCTCTACCTACCTCTTGCCTTTCTGGAGGCTACTAAGTTGATGCCTTTGGAAATAAGTAAGGTACCCTTAGTCCCTCCAAGGGCCCATGTCACACCATGCCAAACAAAACAGTGCTGAACTAAAAAGAACAGAGTAAAGAGAAATCTCCCTCATCCTTCCAAACCCCTTAAAGAGTATCCACTATCACATCTTCTATTCAACAGTGTACCGTTGGTCTTAGATAATGCAATAAGGCAAGAAAAAGAAATAAAGGTATAAAGATTGCACAGAAAGAAGTAAAACTGAGACAGGCCAGTAAGCCAAGACAAGCAGAGTAGGAAAACTGAGACAAATAGCTGAACGAACTGGCTAAGCAATTTACAGCCAGATATAGAAGGTCACCTCCCTAGAGATAACATCTAGGCCTCAGTTGTATTTCAGCTGCCAGCCAAGAAGAGCAGGAAAACCAGGTGGGCAACACCAGGATCAGCTGCAATGACTAAGGACCCCCTTGACACTGACTACTCAGTAGAGACCACAACCCTGAAAGGGCACACCTGGAAAACCGATGAATATTCCCCTGAAACCCTCTCCTAAGACCTCCCCTAAGACTCCTGCCTGCAAGAGAGAGATAAAAGCCTCAAGAAAAAGGACCCAGCACTTGCTTTCCCTCCCAGGAGCACACCTTGCCTTTCCCTTTCTCTTCTTCTTTCCCCACAGGCATGCATCTCCTAAGCTCTAAGGGACCCCACAAAGCTTGCAACCAGGGAGGAATGGGCAGTGGCAGAAAGTCCTGGGCTAACCCCCTCACCCTGTCCCCAAGATCCCCTTTTCTCTGACTTCTTAGTGAGCCAAAGCAGCCCACCATAGGTTCATTTCCCCACATAGTCCCTCTCGTGTTGCTGCTTCTATCCTAGGCCCTCCCTTGTTTCACTGTTCCCAGCTTTAAGAAACATCCTCTAAAAATCACCTATACTTGTCTTGTGAAATCTTTCCTAAGTCAAGAACACACACACTGCTGCCCAGTCCTAGGCATCTCCACTCAGGGCCAGGTCCCCTTTCCAGTAACAAAACTATATTTATAAATGACATAATTATAAACATAAAACATTTTTAAAAGTATTAGAATTAGTAAGTAAATTTATCAAAGTCACTGCCTTTAAGGTCAAGATACACAAATCAATCATATTTCCATATATCAACAAAAATTTGAAAATGAAAAAATGTAATTACCATTTATAATAGCATCAAAAATATAACTACCTAGGTAGGGCTAAATCTAACCAAAAAAAGTACTCAGTCTCTATACTGATAACTGCAAAACATTTCTGAGAAATTAAATTAGACCTAAACAAATTGTTCTAATTAGACTGTGAAATATTAAATTAAATATGTACTTTATAATCCCTAAGGCAACCACAAAAAAATATATGAAGAAATATAATGAAAAACTCAGTAGAAAATTAAAATGGAATACTAAAAAATATTCAACTCATCCAAAACAAGTCAGGAAAAGGGTAATGAAATGAAAAACAGAAGGAACAAACCCCAGACCTTTCACTGTCCTTGCACGTGATAAAAAGGTCAACAAGATAACACTGGCTTTCTAAATGTGTGCTACCTAACAACAGAGCTTCAAAATGCCTGCAGCAAAACGTGATACAACTGAAAGGACAAATGGACAAATCCACCATTATAGGCGGAGAGTTCAAAACTCCTCTCTCAGTATTCGAAAGAACAAAAAAACAATCAGCAAGGACACAGAACTGAAAAACACCATTAATCAACTAACTTGATTGACATTTGCAGAATATCTCACCTACCACATCCCTCCTGAGGAACATTCACCAAAATAGAATATATCCAGGGTCATAAAACAAACCTTGATAAATTTTTAAAAAATTGAAATTATTCAAAATATGTTCTATGACCACAGTGGAAATCAGAAATAAGAGAAAGATAATTGGAAAATCTCCACGCTTAAAAATTAATCAACAGACCTTATAGTTTCAGTCCTTCTGAGGGACAGCGTTAGAAGGGCCCCACACTTGCATGGGTTTTATCTCCAGGAGCCCCACCATGGTTTCAGGCGGGAAAGGGGAAAATTAAGCATTTCTAGAAAAACACCCAGTTTGGTTGCCATAACAAAGGCCCACCCTGTAAGGGATACTACCAGAGCCTTATCTTATTTAGAGGAATGGCATTTAGCCAACTCCAGCCCCCTTGAGCCTTCCTGTCTCTTGTAAGAGGATTTAAAAAAGGGGGGAGCTAAAAACTGCTTTTGAAGGTCACAGCACAAGGACTCAGGCCTACTAAAAATTGCAAATTACATGATCAGAGAACACCTCCCTTCCCCCACACCTTACCAGCACATCGAAAGGGCTCCAGTAATATCTCAACCGGGGATTCCAACTGAGAGAGCTAGCTGCAGGACACAGACCCTATTTAAGGAGCCCTTAGAAAACCCCAAGACAGCAGGGAAGCATCAAAAAACCAGGAAACTGGAAGGAGCCTCTAGCTACAGCGAACAATAACCACAGGCCAACTCCTGGTCAGATTACCGTGAAACTTCATACTAAAAGCCTGGTCACCCCAGTTCCTATTGCTTGATCCATTGTGTCTGGTATTCAACAAAAAATTACAATGCATGCTTAAAGGCAAGGAAAAAAAATACAGTCCGAAGAGACAAAGCAAGCAGCAGAACCTCACTCAGATGTGATAGAGTTTGGAATTATCAAATAGGGAATTTAAAATAACTATGATAATTAAGGGCTACAATGAAAAAGTAGACATTCAGGATGGGTAATAAGCACACAATATGGCCACCTGGTTTTTCACAAAGGTACAAAGTCAATTTAATGGAAGAAAGATAGTCTTTTTAACAAAGAACTTATATCCAGAATACAGGAACTCTAAAAATTCAACAGCAAGAAAACAACCTGATTAAAGAAGGGGCCAGAGGTGGGAGGGGGGGGCAGCAAACTTTCTTGAACAGATCTCACCAATGAGAATAAATGCCAGATAAACCCATAGGATCATGCTCAACACTTTAGCCTTTAGGGAATGCACAGTAAAGCCATGATGAGATGCCACCATCGCCTATTAGAACCCTAAAGTAAAAACAGTGCTAACAACACATTGCCGACACAGACCCAAATGGTCCTCCTGGGAATCAGGGTGGCATAGCTGCATAAAGTTAAACACACACAAATGACCTAGCAACTCTCCTGGGTGCTTAATCTAGAGAAATGACAACGTTTCCTGTACACAAATGTTTATAGCAGGGCAAGTTATGGTTGTCAAGAAGTGTGAACAACCCAAATTTCCTTCAACAAGTGAGTAAACAGTGGTACATGCACACGATAGACGACTACTGAGTGATACAAAGGAATGGCCGTCGATACACGCAGCGACATGGATGAATCTCACAGGTATTATTAAGCTGAGTGAAAGGAGCCACACTCCAAAGACTACCCACTATGTGATTCCATTTATACAACATCCTGGAAAAGGCAAAACTATAGCGACAAAGAATAGATTTGTGATTCCCAGAGGTTACAGATGGGGGAAGGACAAGGGAATTTTTGGAAAGTGACAGAACTGTTATGGATCCTGATTAGGTTTGTGGTTACACTATTTATACATGTGTCAAATCTCATAGAACTGTAATTTTTAAAAACTCGGTGTTATTGTATGTTGATTTAAAAAAAAATACGAAATAAAGACATCATAAGAAACTGAATAGGCAAGGCACAGACTCTGTGAATATATTCATGATGCCTAACAAAGATAAACATCCAGAAAATATAAAGCATTTCTAGAAATCGTAGGGAAAAGACAGGTGAGCCCATTAAAAAACAGATTATTTGAACAATCATTTCACAAAAAGTTAACCACATGGCTAATTACTTATTAAAGGGGTTCAACATTATTGTTCATTGGGGAAATACAAGTGAAAAGCACACTGAAATACTGCTGCATTTGCCAAGAATCAGACTGTTCATGCCAACTGTTGGCAAAGCTGTGAAGAAACTAACTTCCATACATTGATTCAGCCTTTTGGGGAAACTGCTAGACAGTGTCTAGTAAAACATACATCTATTCTTTGACACAAACTCTGCTCATAGGTGTATACCCAACAGAACCGAGTACATTTATTCACCAAACGACAGTGTGAACGTTCACAGCAGCTTCATTCATAACAGCCAAAACCTAAAAACAACCAAAATGCCCATCAAAGGGAGAACGGACGAAGTAATTGCAGTGTATTCAGACAATAGACTAATCCTACCCCAGCAATAAAGGAACTGCAGATACACGCAATGTCACGGATGAGTCTTGCAGACATTATGTTGGGTTAAACAAGCCACAGAGAAAAGCAGCTGCTTGATAGAGAACGGGACAAACTGATACATAGTAACAGAAGCCCGAGCGGGGCTGCCTCCGGGGTGCGTACCGCCTGGGGAGCAGCAGTGGGAACCCGGGTTAGAGGAATGCCCTGCGCCGTGACCGGGGAGCGGAGGACGGTGTATACGAACATTAAAGTTCTTAAGGTCTGTGCAGTTTACGCGTAAGTTACGCCTCAATGAGAAAAAAGCAAGTTAGATGAAGGAATGAGGAAGAAAGAAAATGAAGGAGATACTGAGAAGGGAGGAAGTAAGGAAAGAAGGGAGGGAAATGAGAGAATGAACGTGATCGTGGGGGGCAGGGACGGGCGCCCCAAGAATGTGTTATGCGGCTTGTGCCGTGATCTGCGTCTTAAAGACGGGAGCACCCCAAGGTTGGCCGTGTTAGGGTCACAGAGCGGGTGTGACGCGAGCCGAGGCTGGAAGCCGCGTGTGGACGATGCCAAAACCTTTGTTTTTCCACCACTGAGCTCAAAGTCACTTTCTCCCAGAAAGGTCACCTTGAAGTGACCCTTCCTCCTGGGAGGACTGTCCGTCTCATCGCCGCGGCCCCAGCCGCGCGGGGACCCTCCCGTCTCCCGGCCTGGTTGCGAGCGGCCGGGGGGAGCGGAGAGGCGTCGGCCCACGGTTCGTTTCAGACTCTCCGCCGGGGCCGAGCGCCGGCTGCACTGACGTCTGTCCCGGAGGGACGGGGAGTCACCCCTGGGATCGCGGTTGCAGTCGGCCCTTGGAACATGCCCTTCGGCCGCGCCGACCGCAGGCCGCGGGGGCGCTGCTTCCCCAGGAGGAAACCGGGGAGCAGGGGAGGGGTGGCTCCTGCTGAGCTACAGCCCGTCCGCGCCAGTTATTCGCACAGAACTCCATGTTCTGCGGGTCCGGGAGAAGCCGCCGACAACCTTCCCCGCCCACGGCAGCGAAAACAGGTGCGCAGGGGCCCCGCCCCGCCCCGCCCCGCCCCGCCCCACAGGTGGCGCCGGCCCCGCCCACCCACCTGCGCGCGCAACCCCGCCCTAGCGCGGTCTGGCGCGGGCAACGACGGTCGGCCTGCCAGCACGTATTTATATTGTGCTATTTTGGTCGCTTGCCCTGATTGGCCGACCGCGAGTGACGACACGCTTGCGCGCCGCGGGGCGGGGCGACATCCGGGGGAGGAACGCTTCCGGGGGCACCGCAGGGTGAGTGGGACTGCGGCCCGTGGAGGCTGGGCCGCGTGGGGCCCGAGGCCCTGACCGATTGGAGGGGCGCCGCGGCCCTCCACGCACGTTCTTCAGTCTGTCGGTTGGGTTACATTTTAACGAAAGAGCCTGTGTGGGTTGAAAAGGGAAGAAGCAAACACCCGAGACGCCGGGAGGGAGTTGCAGGATGGTGTTACTGCACTTCTCACAGGCCGCGTGGCGGAAACGCGCACCTCGCCCGTGCCCGCCCAGAGCTGCGTCTCCTGTCTGGAAGCGGTCGCTCCCTCCGCAGACCTGTCTTTCTGCCATTCTTTCTTCTCCCTTAGCTAAACGGGACCTCTGTGGCCTTATTATTTGTCGTCCAGAGCCGCCAGGCCTCCCTCTCTCCCTCCGGTCCTGTTACCCACCCTTCTCTGAAGCCACATGAACGAAACCCTCAGGCATCTCAAAAGGATCTCATTTCCATCTCATTGCCGTAGGGTGACGAGAGCCAGGCCTGGCCTCCCTGGATCCTGGCTGTCCATCCCGGGCGGCATGGCTTCTGTGTCTCAGGGTTCTTGTGTTTATTTGGGTGAGGAACTGGTTTGGAGCTTCTTTGGTGAAAGTTACTGAATAAATACCGAGTGTGATTTCGAAATGTCGAAAATCTTGATCATACTTAAACATAAGCAAAAAGGACCATTCGAAGCCATCACTTGTTATCGGATGGGAATTTAGCTTGAAAGGAGTTCTGTTAATGAATTCTGTTTCCTCCTCAGAATCACAAATAGCCCCTCTGGTTGCAGAGCCCTTCGTGAAGGCTTCCTAGATTTATTGAGCTCACGGCCTTGAAGATCATTTGCAGTTGGATGTAGGAAGACTGTAACTTAGTAACTACTGAATATGAAAAACATGAAAAACTGCCGTTTATTAAGTATTTTCAATGTGCCAAGCATTGTAAATGCTTAAGAGGTGTTTCATTTAATCCTTACAAAATCTCTTTAGATACCATTATTATATCCATTTTACAGAAAAGGAAACTAAGGCCCAGAGAGATGGAATAACTTGACTTTGTATGATGGCAGTGCCAGGATTCATAATTCAGGGTTGTCTGACTCTGACATTTGTGCCCTTAACTACTAAGCTTTGTATAGTTTCTTTTCTCCTGTCTTATCTGATTGGAAATTCAGCCGTAGACTGGCACAAAAGGAGTTGAGATCAGTCAATGAAGATGTTTGTCCTGCTGCTGGCTTTTTAGAAGAAAAAGGATTGCTACTAAGGGAAAAGACTGGTGCGAGGGGTCTTCACAACCTTCACTTCCCCAGAACAACAGACCACATTAAACCTGCAGTACAAAGTTTTTGGAAAGATTTTTGATTCTGCTGTGCTCGTTGATAAGGAGACTGGATTGTATACAAAGTGGCCTCACATAATCCCCTTGGTTGGTTAGGAACCAGGAAGCAAACTGGTCATAAGATGACTCTTAAACAGTTTTCTACCCTTCCCCCGACAGAGCTACCAGAACTGCCTGATGACGGTTCCAAATACACATACAACAGTGCAGTGGGGATTGCCTTTGGAGCCAGGCAGGCCTGGGTGCAATCTGCAGTCTACACTTCTCTGAATCTCATTTTCTTCATATGTGGCCTACTTTGCTGCAAGGATTAGCTGAGATATATGAAGTTCCTGGATAAGTTTGTGGTGGATATAAATACTCAAAAATGTTAGTTCTCTTTCTTGCCCCTTTCCCTAATTGTTTAAGAAAAGCATGTAGCTGTAATGACTATACCTTTGTTGTTCCTTTTATAGACCTACATACTGTATTGAATGTCATAGGTAGTAATTTACATTAAGACCATTTGTCACCATTTATAGCTTTAAATGTCCTTACTGAAACTTCAGCAACATCATTTCCAAATATCAGCTTCAACTTTAGTTGTGTCTGTTGTTCACTTAACAAATAGTTATTGAAAATCTATTAGGTATAATACATAGGCTATTCTTTAATAGAGCTTTCTGAAGACTTTTCAGCAAAATAGCCTTGTTCACAAACAGTCATTAGGGAAATAGACTGTACTTTTAAGGTAATAATAACCTGTTCTTTCTCATGGTCCCAAGCTCCAACTCTGGCCGTAATTCTTAATGAAAATTATTAGTCTAGCAAGACACACACACTCATACATAAGGAAAACAAACACAAAATACTAAGAATGGAAGTAGCATTGACGAAAATTAAATGCATTTCTTTTAAAATATAATTTAGAAGATGTTCCCTTTAAAAGGCACTCATTTTGTTAATTGATCTTGCATAATCAACAGATTATTTTCATCACTGCTAGTCAATCAAAGGGAGACTTTTGAGTCCTCTTTGGCAGTGTAAAGGTATAAAATGTGCTGTGTGTGTGTGGCACAGTGTGGTGGTAGTGAATATTATACAGAAATGAAAACTTTGCAAGTCAGTACACATCCAAATATATTTTAAGTGAAATGAGTTTCCAGAAAGTTGCAAAGCATTAAGTTTACCTAAATGGTTTGAATTTAAGTGGAGCTATTTTTTTTTCCTCATTTGAAAGTGTGTGACTTAGGCAACATGTGCTTGACGCCCAGGAACCTGTTTGGCTTATTTGAGTCAGTCAAATGAGCAGCCAATTCAATAGAAAAGAAATTAGACAAACCCACTTTTTTAGACCACATTAAGCTATACTTTTAGACTTAGGAGTCTTTAAAAAAATTTTTTTATTGATTGATTTTAGAGAAAGAGAGAGGGAAACATCAGTTTGTTGTTCCTCTGATTGCTGCATCATTGGTTGATACTTGTATGTGCCCTAACTGGGGATCAAACCCAAAACCTTGGCGTATCAGGACGATGATCTAACCAAACTGAGCTACCCAGCCACGGCTAGACTTAGCAATCTTTAATAGAACTTAAATCTTAGGGATGGGAAATTGTCATATAATTATATATAATATGATGTGAGAAATTAATACATATATATAAGAATAATTATTGCAAATACCTGGTAAGTTATTAGCTACAAAAATAGTGACATGAGTTGAGTCTGTAATGTAATAGATGCTGGATGCCAGTGTAGTTCATTTTAATGGTTTCGATTCATTCTTTTAACCCCTTTCATTGCCAGGAAGAGTGATGGAGGGTATGATTGATTCAGGTTATTTTTTTCTCCAGTAAAGGGCTGCTTTTAAAACCTGTCTGTACCCTAACTCTACTGTTTCCCCAATATGTCTTCTGTTGACAAAACTGAGGGAGCCAACAGTAGTAGGTAATGAAAATGCCCTCTACTGTTGCTAAGCAAGTGAACACAACCTCCACCCTGGAACCTGAACCAATGAGAATCTGCATGTTAAATGGTCCCTTGGAAGCATTCGTTCATTCTTTCATTCATCCAATAAATAGTTCTTGATCTCTCTCTATGACCCAAGCATACAAGTAAGTATGCTTGCTTGTCATGGGACCTGCTACCATTGGCTTGTAGTCTAGAGGGGGTGGGAGATGAATAAGCAGTTAATGCAGCTGAGAACTAGTTACTGCTCTGGAGTAATTTAACTGCGTGCGAGGGCATAGAGGTAGAGAAGGCCATGGAGACTGCAGGCAACCCCAAGCACAAGGGCGCAGGAGGTGGGAGTGCTGAGAGATGAGGGCAGTCAGAACACAACAGAGCCGCACTAATGTGCTTGATCACCATCCTGCAGGTAGGGTGGAGCCTGAAAGAAGTGAAAATGTCAGAGGCTTCCTGGGGTCGGCAGGCTGGCTTTCCGTGCTGTACTGAAGGAAGGAAGATGGAGGACTCGGGTCGGTTGTACTGTTCTTCTGAGCAGTGTTATTGCCCCAGTACTTGCCATGGTAAGGTATTTTATCGTCTCTGCTTTACCAGATTAGAACTGCACATGAACTTGTGGATTTGGGGGGAAATGGCTTTGTCTCACATCGTCAGTTGTTGTGCTCTGATAGTAAGCAAGTGGTCCCAGCAACCTGGAGGATAATGACCACATTTAATACATGTAGTATTGTAATATGTTTAGATTTGGCCTCTTGTTGGAGGATTTCTTACTGATGTTGCTCACTTTACTGTGAAATACTCAATGAGGTTTCTGCTGGCAACTGCTTAGGAGTTTATAATGGCTCGTTCAGGACCCCAGCTGGTGAGTCTGCATTACAGAATTCCATAGTCACTAAAGGGGCACATTCTAACAGAAACACCCTTGGCAAGATGAAGGCTGAGTGTTCCTGCCAACAGAATCAGTAAAGCACAAGAAATGCACACCATGGAGTGAACACCTTTCAGTCAGTTCAGAGGTATATCTGAGCCAGGCAAGGCTCTGGATACTGATTCTACAAGAGTGGCTGTGTCCAAAGACTGTGTAACTCAAATCCATCAGAGTGAAATACAGACATGTTCCCCACCATTTGCTGTGCCTTGCATTGCGGAGTCTTAATTATTCCCTTGACGGTAAAACTAGGGAATTATACTGCATTGGGTGGATCTGGGCAGGATGGTTCACGACAGAATTTTACAGTAGGAATCCTAAAAATGCTGGGAATGCAAGATAAACTTTCTCTGGCTAAAGTCAGCAATTATTAGTGACATTCACTTAGTTTTTGGTCCCAAGCCCCTCTCCAAATCTCACTTCAGATGACAGAGATCAGTGGCTGAAATATTGTGATTGTGCTGGGACTCTTGGCTAAAGGGAGGGAGGTACGTACATACATACATACAACATACATACATACATAGGTGACAGATAGGGCAGCCTCATCAGGTGCATGAAAAGCTTGTTAGAGAGGAACTGGCTCATACAACTAGGAATGGGTTGTCTAGATGGGCAGACCTTAGCGGCCTGATGTCCAGCTGTTGTCCAGAGCTTTCCCAGGCATTCTCCAAGGACTGGAAGTTTCCCAGGGGGACCCAGTGGCATTCATCCTAGACCCGGCCATATAACAACTCACCTGCCAGTAGAAGTCTACCTTTCAGAGTAATTACTCAAAGTATTTCAAACTAGGTGTTCAGGACTGAACTTTCTGGTAATAAGGTGAACAATCTAAACTGAAAACAGTCTCACTACAAAACACCTAAAAATACTGGGTAAAATGTAACAAACTTATCTTTAAGGGCATATATAAACTAGCAAGAGCTGATAATTTTAGTGACCTTGCACTGGGGAATATTGATTATTGAGGTTGGGGATTTTAGTAAGTCCTACTTTATTGCTGTAGATCAAGCTTGTCAGTGAAAAGTGAAAGACCTGAATGAGAATTTCTGAAGTCAGTTCTTAAGCTGATCCACGTTGCTAATGTTGCTGATCATTATATAATTCATCATATTCCCATTCTAAAAACAAAGCAAGGCCTTCCTTCCATAATAGTATGGCCCACACAAAGGTGTGCCAACCAGGGCAAGTGGCCTGGCAGAGTCAGGAGAGTGGTTTTGTACAAAGAGATTGAGGAGACGACTTGTGAATCTTGAGTGGGGATGGTGGCATGTAATGTGCCAATGTTGGTTTCCTGGTTTTGATGCTTAAATTGCAGTTATGTAGAAGGCTGTCCTCATTTGAAGACCATATCACTAAAGTTTTAGGGGAAACGGAATCATGCCTGTGACTTACTCTCAAATTATTTGAGAGTTGAAATGTTCTTTCAATTATTGCAACATTTTTGTATTTTTAAAATTACTTTAAAAAATACAAAAACCCAAGGACTTCAAGCATGCTGAGACTAATAAGTTTTTACCACGATTGCTACTGAGTGTTCACTGAACATGTAGCAGGCACCCCCTGAGTGCGATGCAATGTGTCCAGTCACCCTCACTGAGCCAGTCACTGCCCCACTGGAAAAATGGATTGTGAAAAGTTTGGCCTGGGAGCAAAAATTCACTTTTGAAATCAAGTGTCTGTTGCAGTGAGAATCTGCAGCACAGTCAAGACAGACTACTCATTCTCTCCATTGAAGCCTCCTTACAGTTAGAGACCATGTCGAATAAGAAAACGCTTAAATATTGCCAAGGCTCTCCTTGCTCACTGCTCAAGATTAATGTCATTTTCAAATTGGAAATACACCCTGGGTAGATTCAGGTTGTATTTGTGCCCCCCGAGAAAAAGAATATAAAATTATGAATTTAAAAATTGGCATAAGTCCTTGGTGGGGGACCCTGAAACTCAAGCCCCAGTTTCTTCTCGGTGAATCCACGTCTGACTCTACAGAAAGCAGATACATCTACCTTGTCCTTGAGAATCAAGAAGTTCAGTAACTTCCTCTGGGGGTGTCATGTAAATCCGTGTGAATCTGTTTGTCTTAAGATAAACCTAAGCCTTCATTTGGGATCCCCCTATAGGCACCCTCTTGGTGTCAACAGAATGACTGTATCCACTTTTGAAGGACAACACGTTCAGGGGAAATCCAGGGTTCCAATGGTTTGTTAACCAGGCAAACCCGTTTCTTTGTGGTCATGTTTCACGTACAGACATCACAATGAGGCCACAGAGAACAACTGTGGCCTTCCAGCACAATTTGTATAGCCGCTTTGCAGAATGTTACAGGAGTGTTAAGCCTGGTAACCACCTACTGCTGCATTTTCCTCATCCACACGATGCAGGGGGCACCGCCCGTGTAACAAAATCTACCAGGTGCCTGGGCGTGTGGCACTCTAGACACCACAGACCTTCCCCCCCAGGGAGCCCTTAAGCTTCCTCTTCACCTGCCTCCACCCCTCCCACCTCCTGTTCAGACTCAGGGTCCCATTAGTGGGGCCACGTGGTCCTCAGATCCCTCTCCCACTTGGCTCCTTTCACCCGGGACAAGGCTCCTGCTCTCAGATGGCTCACAGGCTCTGCACAGGCCACCTCCCTGGCGCCTCGCGGGCCTCGCCTCTGCCAGCCCTGTCCCTCCTTCAATCTGCTTTCCTCCTTTCGCTGTGTCCCCTCCTCGCCTCACATCCTTCTCTGCTGCCCAGCATGTCCTTTCCCTTCTCCCTCTGGCAGGCTTCCCCTCAGCCCTGGAGAAACAGCCCATCTTAGTCCGCTCAGGCTGCTCTAATAAAATACCACAGGCTGGTGGCTGGAAACAGCAGACATTTCTCTCTCACAGTTCTGGAGGCTGGAATCCAAGGTCGAGGCGCCAGTGCAGCTGCCTCTGGTGAGAGCTCTCCCCTGGCTCAGAGCGGGCGCCTTCTCACTGTGTCCTCACGTGGTGGATGGGGTGAGGGACCATCATCTTTGGGGGTTTTATTTCAACATATGAATCTTGGGGGAACACATTCAGACCGTAGCAGAGCCCAGATGCTACCTTCTCTATGAGATCTCTCAGAGGTAGTCAGCCGATCCTCATGTGCTTCTGGGGCACAGAGCACGCTGTCCTGTTCTGTCTCCATCACCTTCAGTTTAATAGCATGTTCCTGTCAGTCGTCCCCAGTGGCCTGGAAACAGCCAGAGGCAGGGGCTGCATCTTGCTCATCTCTGTAGATCCAGCACCCTTGCACTGTACCTGGCATGTGGTTGGCACTCAGTTGTGTCAGTAAGCTTCAGTTGTTAATAATAATATCAACAAGGGTTCTCTTTACTGACGGCTTATCCTGGGCCAGGTTATTTGCTAAATGAGCCAATGAATGCAGCTGCTAAAATGCATATATGGCCCAAGGAAAGGGTGCGGGCCGCTGGGAGGCCTCCTCCCTCCGGTAAACGGTAAACGAGAGTGAGATGACTTAATTGTCATCTAGGACTGAGATTTGGGATGAGGAAGTCCCGGCTAGTAAACTTTGGTCAGCCAGAGGTCACTGTGGGAGCCTCCCTGGGTGCGGGTTGGGGAGGGAGAGGGTGGGGCTCTCAGGAAGGTGGGGCAAGGGGAGCAAGCCATAGGTGTGGGGCTCTCCAGGTGTGCCAGGGAGGAGAGGGGACATACCGCTCAGTGAGCACTGGTGGCCTTGTGTCTCTTCACCTCTAAAACTAGGCAACGTCTTTGTGTGTTGGCCACAACCTAAAAGAGCAAATAGGAACCTGGAGTAGCATCGATGCACTAAGAATGGCCGTGTAAAAACTTTATAGATTCACACACAAATCCACGTGAGGAAAACAGAGAGCACAGCCAGCTGGCCTGAAGACTGTTCGCCCTGCCCTGTTAAGAGTAGGGGAGGGGAAGGAAAATAGGATTAAAACTGCCAAAGACTCTGGAAAATAAATCATGCTGTTTAGATTCTGCCCATTTCATCAACATTCACGGCTGCTCTCCCAGAGGTCTGGCCTCACCCGAGCTTGGCGTTGCCTGACACCTTCGTTTATCTCTTGGTTTATCTCTCCTGGGGAAATATTTGGGGAAGCGAACTGCACACCCTCTGCTGAGGGTGCCCTAGTGACTCCACTTGGCGCAGCTCCTGGCTGCCATGGAGGCGGTCAGGGTATGTGGCATAGCAGGTCCTCGAGATACCCAGTATCAGAAAGCCTGACACCTGTCATCCCCATTCTGAATCCGGTTGCTCCTCGGGTTAGAGCTTGCCCTGGTATACTGTGGCTGAAATAGAGAGTCTGCCGTACCGTGACATTTCAGTGTCTGAGTAACTTTTCTACCCATGAATTAGTCCCGAGTACCCTGAATACTTGTCCTGTTTATGCCCAGGAGCAAGGACATTTTTAGTCCATCTCATGTAATCCTCACCCCGATCCTATGGGACTGGCATTATTATCCCCCTTTTTCAGACCTGCCTACTCTCCCAGCAACTAAATAGCAGAGTGCAGTTTCCAAGTTCCTAATCTCTCCATTCTTTCAACTCCCCCAAGGGTACCTGATCGATGAATCCTGGTCCTTGAGGACGGGGCAGTGGCCATGCACCCTGGCAATTCATCAGGTCACCCACTGCCTTGCGAGGTGGATCTGGGTTGTCTTTACTCTTCCCCCATCCAGTCTCACTGTCAGGACCCATCTCAACCCCCCACCCCAGAAAGCCTCCCCCAATTCTACCAGGGTACACTGTGGTACCCCCAATCCTAGGTACCCCAAGTGTGATCCATGCACCGGCAGCCTTGGCACTGGCTGGGAGAAAAGCAGAGTCTCAGACCCTGCCCCAAATCCACACTTTCACAAGACCCCAGGCAACTCCAGTGCACCTTGCCCCTCTGTGATCTGTGTCTTCATTGCTTATTCAATCTCTATGGTTCTTGAGCTGTTTGTTTCATGGCCTTTTTTCTTAATGAGATTATAAATGGACCATTGGTTTGCCACAAATCACTGGAGATGGTCTGAAGTGCATACTGGGAATGGATCTGATAATTTGGGGTTCTTGCCCTGGAGTGGTCACCTGGTAAGCCCTGTTGAATGGCAGCCTGACCTTCAGGATTATCCCAAGGACTCAGTGGCCTCAGAGGCACCACCTCCATTGACCTTTGTTTGGGTCCTGGAGAACCTTAGGGTCCCCAGGGGAGGTTCTTGAAAGAAATGGCCCGTTGATTTTTGTAATGCAAAAGATCCAGCCCCGTTCTGGAATTCTCCCCTCAGGCTGCCCCTCTGACCCCACCTCTCAGGTGAGCTGGAATCAAAGAGGAGCCACCTGCTCCAGCTCCTAGATGTCAGAGCCTGTTCCTGAAAGACCAGGGGGACCCTGTGACCTCTGTCGGGCTGCTGCCACCTCCCCTGACTCAGGGTACTTCTCCAGAACTGTCACTACTCTTAAACAGCTCTTGCTTGTGTTAATCACCTTTTGAGCATGTGCGCTGGCCCTAAGAGAAAAGCTGTGTATTTACTCTTTGTCACTTCCTGTGGGCAGGGTGGGGCCCACCGGGGACTGCGTGAAGCAGTAGCTGTGACTCACTGGAAGCGAGGACCTTGCATCGGGGAGGAGGCGATTTGTGTGGTCTTGGAATGCAGGTGTGGGCTGTACCTTCAGAAGTGTTTGCTGATAAAGGAGAGTTGTGGGAAGGCGAGCCTGTTACATAAAGCACATGGGGGGGGAAGAGGGGGAGAGAGTGTGTGTGTGTGGTGTGTGACTGTCCCCACCCCATCCCCTCGGAGGAGAGGGCAGTCTGTCCTGGCAACCTTTGGCAGGGCCCCAGTGCCAGAATGTTCTCTCCTGTGAGAGTCAATGTATCTCCTTGGGTGCAGCCCCGGGCTTGCCTTGAGGGGAATGCACCTCCTCTGGGCAGTGTAGTTGGCGTCAGAATGCCTTGCCTGGCCCCCCACGAAGGCCAGGTTTTCAGGGTGCAGGTCTGGAGGGGTGACCCTCAAGTCAAGCCCAGGAGGCCACGCTCCGGGCAGCCAAGCCCAGCTCAAGGACAAGGGTGCACTGGGGCTGAGCTGGCGCCTGCATTTACTCACATTGGCAAGAGCCTCAATGCAAGTGAACCATCATCCCCAGCCCAGCCCAGGATAGGGCCAAAGGAGAGTGCAGATACGAGGTGGCACTGGGTGTGTGAGGACTTCCCCTCCCCTTCTCTGTTGTGGAGGGGGTGTCATAGGATTGGGAGAGTGGAGTCTTGAACTAGCCTAAGTTCAACTCAGTTCTGCCACAGAGGAGATGCAGGATCCTGAGGCAAGTCACTTAACCCCTCTGTGCCTCAGTTTCTTCCTCTAGAAAGTGGACAATAATAACATCCATCTCAGAGGATTGTTGGCGATGATTAAAGGGATTAATTCATGTAAAGAGCTCAAAGTAGTAGCTAGTATGTAGTAAGCACTCAGTAACAACCATTATTCTCTGGGAACAAGAATCAGTGTCCTGCCCTGGCTGGTTTGGCTCAGTGGTTAGAGCATCAGGCCTTGGACTGAAGGATCCCGGGTTTGATTCCCGCCAAGGGCACATACCTCAGTTGCTCTATCACCAGCCCGGATTGGGGTGCAGCCAACAGAGTGTCTTTCTCACATCAATATTTCCCTCTCTCTCTCTCTCTCGTCGATATTTCTCTCTCCCCCCCTCCCTCCTTTCCACTCTCTCTGAAAAAGGAATGGAAAAAATATCCTTGGGTAAGGGTTAAAAAAAAAAAAAGGTCAGTGTCTGAAAGGGTGTCAGGGATGGGTTGGGGGAAGCATCTTACTCCTGAAACCCAAGAGACAAAGTCATCCAAAGACTCATCTACACTGTCAAACAGAAAAGAAAGCCTGGCACACGTCACTTCCTGTTGTCAGAGGTGCAGTTTAGATTGTGCTAAGAGACTAACTCAGGAAGAAACATTCAACCCACGGGCTGGTTCTCAAGCCTCCGTACCTTTTCATTTTTAGAATTAACTTTATGGTCTCTTAAAATTAAAAGAATATCAGCATTCTGAAACTACACTCAAGAGTTTTCTATTGCTATTTCTATGTAAAACATGATTATGCAGGAGGGACAGGTCTCTCAGCGTATTTGGATGTCCATCTCTTTTTACAGTAGCTATAATACCAATTACTTCACTATTTTCAGAATCTACTTAAAATTCATGTAATTGAAAGATGCAATTACATGTGTTAATTTTTGTGAATCCATTCATTCATCTACTCAACAGCATTTATTAAGCATCTACTACATGCCAAGTTCTGTGTTAGATGCTATTGAGGTTGTAAAGATGCAAGAGATCAGGGCCCTGTCTTGAGGAGACTATAACCAGCACACAACACGCATACACTACACTGGGATAGAATCAGCAAAAGAAAACAAATACAGAAGCTACCATGACATGTTCACATAGGATTAGCTAACTAGTTTGAAAATATAAAATCAAACCTTAAGAGTGTAGACATTTTGCTCTCTGTTGAGATGCTCAGAGACACATTCACTAGTCACGTGGGGAGTTTAGAGGTTTGGAGAGATTCACAGTTACACAAACCACATCCTGACCAGCCGAACAGTGATCAGCTGAGAAAAGGAAAGAGCTGTCTCCTTAGGCAAATGATGTCTCAGCCGGCGACGGAAAGCAAACACAGGAATTCAAAAATAGAATAGCGTTCCTTTCATAAACACTGTTTACTGTTGTATCACTAGTGTAAACTCCACGTGTGCTTCTTGTAGCAAGAAAATGCACTGCTTCCATGAAACAAAAAGAGCACTCTAGTCCTCGAGAGAAGGGGATTGTTGTCACAAGCAGCCTATTGCCTAGCAACAAAACAGCGCCGCCTCACACCTTTCTCCCAGTCAGGAAAACCCAGCCTCACCCTGGCGGCTCATTCCTCCTGACTCACAAGCGCAGGGTTCTTTTAATAGGGTCTGTGGTTGGAACAACTGCGTTCACGGTTCTGGTTTAATGCACGAATCATTAGGAAGTCCTGTCCATTGCTAAGGATTTAACCCTGTGGTCAGAGCCTGTAAAAAACCATGGACTAATAAAACAAGAGGACCACTGGGCTGGCTCCTTTTCCTTTTTGAAAACCTATACTGAAAGTTTCTCAAGAGTGTTGCCCTTTGGCCCTTAGCCAGGAACACCGGGTGGCCCTCCTCTGGCTTTCATGCTTAGTGTGGAAGTGGAGTCATGCGACACAGCACTTCTTGTCAAATTCTAACTCCACCGGTGCAAGCCCCAGTCCTTTCAATGCCCCCTTCCTGCCATTGCCTAACGTTGCATCAAAATGAGCAGTTCCTCTCACTTTCAAATGTTGTGTCTCAGTGTTTGGAAGCCAGTTGCTAACCAACAATGTATAGAACAGAGTGTCTTCAGTGATATGACTCACAGATCAATGACTTCACCCTCGTGGACCTCACACTGGGTGTGCCGTTTGCTGTAGGTTGACTCAGTGCTTAACCCTTCCAGGTATGGGGGAATTCCTCTTGCCTTCTTTGCCCATAGTGCCGAACATCTCTGAGAGGTGGCAGGGGTATCCGTGGGAGGGGGCACCGCTGGTTAGGCATATGGCAGTGCACGAGGTACCTTGTTTCAGAACTGGATTAGTTGTTTCTCAGTATGTTTCAGCTATCAACAGGGGCACTGATTATAGGAAAATGCAAATTTCAGTAATTTGGCAATTAGATGTAAAAACAGGAATATGACATCTCTAGCAATGTAGGCAGTTTTACATTCAAGAAAAAGTTCAGTATTCCACAAGATTAAATATGTCATTCCATCCCATTTATTACTCCTCTGAAACAGACATTGAAAATGTGTTTTTCTTGTCAGCATCCCAAGGTCTTAGCCCCCTAATGCTACCTGAAGGCCAGGATAGCAGGGAGAGCTCTGCCTGCCCTGCTCTGTGGACGTCCGTGTAAAGGCTTGTGAAAGTTCTCTGTGCAAACAATCAGGGACACCCCGGGCACAATACAAATACCTTCAACTTCAATCTTGAACGACATATCTCCCCCCCCCCCGATTTCTTGTGATAATTTGGCATTTTCTTCCAATCTTCTGTGCTTAAGATGGGTTTTGATAGGAGTCTAATGACTTGTGGTAATAGCAAAGGCAACAATATTTAATTTGGGTTCTGAAATGTGAGTATAATTTTAATAATGATCATGGAGGGCTCATGATTTCTTCAAGAATTAAGAAGGATATGGAGCACAAGCTGACCCAAGACAGAGAGAAAGTATTTTTTTTTAAATAAAAAGAGACATTATTTTTAGAGTATTTTTAGGTTCACAGAAAAATTGAAGTGAAAGTACAGGGATTTCCATGTGCCTCTGTTCTCACACATGCATACCCTCCCCCACTACCAACATCCCCCTCCAAGCCGTACATTTGTTACAACTGACGAGTCTGCACTGACACATCATCACCGCCCAGAGTCCATGGTTTACATTGGGGTTCACTGTGGGGGTCGCACATCCTGTGGGTTTGGACAAATGTATAACGTGTCCACATTACAGATCATACAGAGTAGTTGCACTGCCCACCTTTTCATTCCTCCCCTCCCAACCCCTGAAAACGCCGATCCTTTCACTGGATCCATAGCTTTGCCCTTTCCAGAATGTCGTACAGTTGGAATCAGACAGTGTATAGCCTTTTCAGATCGCCTTCTTTCACGTAATAACGTGCATTTACATTTCCTCTGTGTCTTTTCATGGCTTGGTAGCTCATTTCTTTTTAGCAGTGAATGATATTCCATTGTCTAGGTGTACCACAGCTTATTCACTCACCAACTGAAGACATCTGGTTGCTTTCAAGTTTTGGCAATTATGAATAAAGCTACTGTAAATATCCATGTGCAGGATTTTGTGTGGACATAAGGTAAATACCAAGGATCACATTGCTGGATTGTGTGGTGAGAATGTTTAGTTTTGTAAGAAATCATCAAACTGTCTTCCAAAGTGGTGGTTCCATTTTGCATTCCCACCAGCAGTGAGTAAGAGTTTCCGTTCCACATCCTTACCAGCAATTGATGTTGTCAGCATTTTGGATTTTGGCCATTCTCATAGATATTCATTTTAATTTGCATTTCCCCAATGACATGACTGGAGCATCTTTTTATATTTTACTCGCCACCTCTGCATCTTCTTTGGTGAAGTGTCAGCTAAGGTTTGGCTCATTTTTTAATCAGATTATTTGTTTTCATGTTGTTGAAGGGAAATAGTTATATGGGTAAGTTAGTCTCTTCATCACATAAATACCCACAAAATCCTGCACATGGATATTTATAGCACTTTATTCATAATTACTTGTAGACCCCAGGATGCATTGAAGCTCTTCCTCCCAGAATGGTCCTCAAGCCCACACAGAAGCTCAGAGGCTAAGGGCACAGCCTTGGAGACTCTGCATCTGTCCCCTTCCCACTGGATGACCTCAGGCAAGTTACTTCCCATCTCTTAGGCTCAGGTTTCTTTTCCATAAAAATTAAGATCATAACAGTCCTTAAGTCTAGATTAAATTGTACAGAGTAAATAAAATAACACTGATAATGCTCTTAGCACAATGCCTGTCATAAGGTAAGTGCTAAGTAAACATTACTTTTTATTAATAAGAAATGAACTGTGGTGTAGAACTATCAGATGAACCTGGGTTTTAAGAACAGGAGTGTTGACCAGTTTGGTTTGTGTGTTAGTTTGCTAGGAATACCATAATAAAATACCAAAGGCTGGGGCTTAAATAACACTTTTATTTTCTCACCATTGTGGAGAATAGAAGTCTGAGACCAAGGTGTCAGCAGGCTTGGTTTCTTCCGAGGCCTCTCTCCTTGGCTTGCAGATGGCCACGTTCTCCTGGTGCCTCCCTTCAAGACCATATATATAATCTGTTCTTCTAAGGACACCAGTCGTATTGAATTAGCACCCACCATAATGACCTAATGTAATTTAATTACCTCTTTAAAGGTCCTGTCTCCAAATATGTTCACATTCAGGGAGTTAGGGCGTCCATACATGAATTTGGGGGGGTGGGCGGGAAGGACATAATTCAAACCTTATCAGTCTGGAAAATCTGTCTCCTTTTGTTAGGCTTTCTCAGGGAGATGAGCTGGGCTTTGAAGAGACCAGGAAAGGGAATTATTTTCTCTGCTCTACCCACTCTGCACCCTGCTCCCTGGGGCTTGGCGCCAGCCGGAGCTGGCACTGTTCACAGGAACAACAAAAGCTGCCTTGTTAAGTGGAATCCAGAATGCACAGCCCGTGTGTTGTGGGTTGAATTGTGTCCCCGAAAATTCATATGTCAGAGTCCTTACCCCAGCTCCACAGAATATGGCCTTATTTGGAGATAAGGTCCTTATAGAGGTGATCAAGGTTAAAACGAGGTCCTTAGGGTGGGCACAAATCCAACGGGACTGTTTCCATCAAAGGGGGAAATGTGGCTGCAGAGACACAGAAGGAAGATGGCGTAGATGCATCTCCCAGCCAAGGGGGAGCCTGGCACGCTCGTCTGCCCCTGCCCCTGCCCCTGCCCTGGAAGGAGCCACACCAGGGTGTGGGACTCCCCTCCTCCAGGATGGCAGGAAACAAGGTCTGCTATTTAAGCGGCCCCGACTGTAGTTCTCGGTCAGGGCAGCCCTAGCGGGCACACCCGAGCCTTGTTCACTCACTTGATGACCGTGTGCCTGTTGCTGTGCTGTGCAGAAGGCGCTGCGATGAGTAATACACATTCCTGTCCTTGGAAGGTTTTAGGGTTCAGGGGCAACAATTTCTTAAAAAGTAATTTGGGTGCAGTGCGGCCGGTGTTCCATTTCCTTGCTTTTCTAGAAATACATTTTCAGCTTTTATTTTAATTTGGTGGCCAAACACTGACTTTTGCTACGAAGGAGTTATTCTCTGCAGAACAGGGAATGTTGGGCCTCCCTCCAGTCTCCTGCCCCCGTTGCCTAACTCCCCATCAGCCTAGCCACCCATCCTTTCTCCACAGAGCCTTTGGAAAGGCAAATGAGGTCCTGCAGCAGCTCCGTCTACCCTACGCCTGCCTGGCCCGAGCATTCGAGTGACTTCCCATTTTCCAGAGATAAGTCCAACTCCCTCAGTGTCACACACCCTGGCGCGTGGTCCGCTGCTTCGGCCATGCTGACCTCGCTCCCTGACAAGGACCTTGGCTTGCTGTTCCTTCTGCCTGAACCTCGCTTCCCTCCTCGCAGCCTGGTCAGTCTGCCTCCCTTCAGATCTTGCCTATTCACCATTTCCGCTAGGGAGCTTTCCTCAAACACCCAAGTTAGGGTAAATCCCCCTAAATTATAACACTAACATTGTGTATGTCTGTCCTCTTATGCAAGTTGACATTTTTACTTCTTTGCGCAGTTCTTTGATGGCTCTAAGCTCTCTGAAGGCACATGGGTAGCGTTCATTAAAATATCCTCAGGACTTGGTGCATGGTTGGGGCTCAATACCTGTTGGTTGAATGAACCAGTGAATGAGAGTGAGTGGTTCGGTACTGACCATTAGAATCTGCAGTTGGGGAGGCAAGCTATCATATTTGAAACTAATAGTACTAATATTAGTAGTACTAATATTACTAATAGTAAGTATTAGTGAACATGGGCCAAGTCAGTATTTGAGTATTATTGTGGAAACAAACTTTGCAAAGTTGTTTATTGTTCAGAAACTCTTCTTACCTATGAAAGGTGGTTTCTTTCTCTCACACTTTGAATCTGTTCCCTGAGTATTTACTTAATAGTCTATCCACTACAAAATCTCTTATACGCATTTGGAGAATTTTTAAGAAAATCTAATTCTCCCTTTTTAAAATAGTCAGATACCTGTTGACTATGACAAGTTACTGGATTTCTTTGCTAGACTAAGGATTTTCTAGGCCTTTCGAATTTCATTTACATTAACTGAATGAGTTTGAAGGACTGCAGGGCAAAGGTGTGTCTGCGCCATAGTTTATCTACCAAGTGTTTACTGGCTGGTGCTGGTGTGAGGAGGACTATGAGTCCAGAGGCCCCGCCCTGGGGGAGCTGGCGATCTACCGTTGGACACATGAGTGTACACAGATATGACAGCGCAGCCAGGTAGGGCTCCTCGAGGAATGTGCAGTGCCATCAACTTCACACAGCAGATGACAACCAAGACTTACACAGTGACCCCAACACATCCCATGTCAATAAGCATCACAATTAGAGAAGGAAATATACTGAATCAGACTAGACTGTCTGCCTGTTAGCAAAGCAAGTAATTTGATGTTCATCCGTCTTGACCTTTCAAGAACAGTAAGCGAACATGTTTCCTTATTTTGTCAGCTTCCATGAGAAAATCACTTGCTCTTTTCTTGTCATTTCTTTGTACTCCTTCCCCCTCTTCCAGAGGCCAGCTCTTCTCCCCAGAGTTTAATTATTGTCTCACTTAGTTAGCCTTTCGGCGCTGAGCTCCCTGAGGGAGGTGAATTAATATTCCCTAAATCACCTGACTTTCAGTGATCCTCCTTGATTTCTGGCTTCCTTGAAAATACTAAATAACTAATTTCCTGTTTAGATATTTAAGAATTTGGAGTGAATGGGGAAGTTGGAATTGTAAGATACAGATTCAGTCTTTCGGTTAGGTTTGGTATGTCACTCATCTATGTAAGCAACGTGGAAATTGGGATAGGAAATAAAAATGTTAACCCATACAACACAACTGTTCTTTAGCTACAAGCATAATTTTTTACCAGCTGCTTCTATTCTGATCCCAACTGGGTAAAATTGCTCAGGTGGTTTCCTTAGAAACAGTTTTTAATCGGATATGTTTTTAATCTGTAAGGTCCAATGAAGTTTTGAGAATATTACCAAGTAAAGCTACTATACAGTATCTGCATTCATAATTTGTAGAAAGTAGAGTTTCTTGTAATGTGGTTAACAAAGAGGCCCCTTCCTGAGGGTGGAGGGGCCTATGCAGGTGCCCTGAGCAGGTGCCTTGCTCACTAGGTCACTGTTTCCTTGGACCCTACCAATGACCCCTTCGCCAGTCCTAGGTAGAGAGTTGTATTAGAAGCCAAATAGTCATTCATTCAATCAGTCACTCATTCACCTAGTATGTATCGAGTGCCCTCTGCATGCCAGGGTCTGTTCTGGGCCCTGGGAAATGCCAGAGAGCACAGCAGGCAAGGTGCCTGCCCTCTTGGAGTTGACATTCTAGCAAACAGAATAGGCCCCAATCATGTAAACAAACAGCCATAGGCTCTAATGTCCCCTGGCATTAAGTGTCATGAAGAAATTAAGGCAGAGGAAGGGGCCAGAGCCAAAGATACATGGTGTTTTAAATAGGCTGAACAAGGAGGGCTGTGAGGGCTGTGACATTTAATCAGACCTGAAGGAAGCGAGGGCTGTTAGCATCCCGTGCAGGGCACAGAGCAAAGGCGAGGCAGGAGCTAGGAGCGCCCAGAGCTGATGTGTAGACACTTGTTCTTTTCTTTTTTAAGAAAACCCAGGAACAACATATCTTAAGTTCATTTCAAGTGACCACAAACATAGCGTAGCTTGAGTTGCTCAGTGATTCGTTACAGTTATGAGAGGAGCTCAGTATGGATTGGTCAACCTGGGAGGATTTAAAATATTCATTTTCTACCAATTTACACATCCCAGCAGCTGGTATGTATTTTGGGAGGAGGGTAGGGAATTGGAAGAAATTCAGGTCAATGAGAGGGAACAGAATTTTCTGGGAAAACTCTTTAAAAAGGGCCAGATTCACCTTTTGTCCTTGGCCCATCCCTGACAGGATTCTAGAGGGTGAGTATTTATCTTGCAATCACCTGGCAACCAGCATGGGGACAAAAGCCACATATCGCTAAACAGAAGGCCAGAAGAAGCTCAGGATCCTGATGGCCCCCGACCACCTTCACCCACTTGAACCATCCGTCCACAGGCTCCTTGTGGGGCAAAGAAACCAAAAGTGACCCTTGCACGCTGAGCCAGTCTGTCTGGTGTCCCGTTACTCTCAGCCAAGTGAGGGACTGATGGATCCACTGTGACACAGGGACTTCTTCTTCCAGATTCAAAGATGGACTTGGTTCTTAATGGAACGTGCAGGAAGATTACTGAAAACTGTAGCCCCTGAATCAAAACTTGTTTGTTGCATGTCATCAGGAAGGAAACTGGTTGGAAGAGAATCTAGTTCCTGCTCTTTCATTTCCACAAAGTCCAGGACCAGTCACCTGTGCGGGGGGCAGGGGACCCTGGGGCCCAACAGCACTGACAGGGACTCCAGACCTCAGTTTCCCATTGAGAGGAACATGACCCAGGCCCAGCCCTCCCACTGTTGTCCGGGATCTGATGTGATTCATGTGAATATGCCCCTGCAGTCCTTCCAGCACCTTTGTCAGGGTTGGTTCTTCCAGCTGTCTTTGCACAACTTCCACATGTGGAAGGGTTAGGGATTAAAGTCTGTTCCCACAAGTGCGTGAGATGGAAGACCTGCTGTAAATGCCAGCACTCTGAGAAAATTCTGGACAATATTCTAGAGAAGTCTTGGAAATTCTAGATAATACCCAATCAATACTCAATGATTTGTATCCTTTAAAAAAAAATTTCTTTTTCTGCTCATTGTCTGCTCTGCAAATTCAAACGAATTGAAACCTGATCCCAGTTGTAAATTAGGAAGCTTGTTTGCTAAGAAAAAAATAATAATCATGATGAAATCCAAAGTACATCACAGACGATCTTAGGCTTTGGACTCTACACACATTTAAATAATATGTGTGAAGTACATAAAACGGTTCAAGCTGCCAGGCAAATTTAGGTTTATCTTTATTGTTGCTGTGGCAAATTCCAGGTCTAGAATATTTTTTAAAGGATTAGCTTTTGTTATCCTTCAAATACCCTGGCAATGGAAGGCATATTGGTGAAACGGGATTCTTTTATAATTAATAATTTATTTGTCTAAGCTCTCCTCTTTCAGTAAAAGCATGGATATGCATTCTAAATGGTCTTTCATAGAACCTATTGGATATGTTACTTACACATCATGGTTTAGGATTTAAATGGTTTAGGATCCAGTGGTTGTACAATAATGCTAATCTACAACCAGGCTAAGATAATCACAGTAATCTGCAGTTAACTAAATTTCAAAGCCATTGTGCTACTTTGGAGTCTTAGTTGTGAGTGACAGGAAACCCAACTCAAACAGACATAGGAAAGAAAAGGGAATTTCTTAGTTCACTTAACTGAGAGAGTTGAGGCTGGGTCAAGCTGGACTCGAGCTCAATGTCATCTGGACCCCAACCTCTCTTTTGTCACTTGGTTGTAGTTTCTTCCACTTTTACTTAATATTCAGCTGGGCCAAGCTGACATCCGAGTAGTTGGAAGTCCATCTCTAAGCTTCCCAAGAGTTAAAAAGGAAAATAATATAATCCAGAATCAAGTCCCACTGGAGGAACTAATTACTGTTGAAACCAGTCACGGTGGAAGAGATTTACCTTCTCACTGGCCATGTCTGGATCACATGCCTGAACTTAGAGCTGGGGATCTAGTGAGCTCATCAAACCACAGGGACCAACAGTGGGAGCTGCACAGACCTCCAGGGCAAGTATTGGCTCTGTTCCTGGAGGAGGGGGTAAGAATGCTGGCTAGTTAAAGTTAAGATATAACTTATAGGCTCAAATAGCACTTTGTGGTTACAACACCTTTGTTGTTATTTTTCTCTATTCCTTATAAATGACTTGAATTATGCTAAATTATGTCTTTAATTTTGGGGGAATACAATTATTTGTTATGACCCTCTCTTCCCTCCCAACTTTGTGTTTTGGACAATGCCTGGTATTGAGCTGGCAATCATCGAATTATTTTTGAACGAGTGAGTAATAGCTGATAGTAGCAAGAACTGTACCAAGTTATTACTGCAGGTAACAATGAGATGAGTATTACTGAAAGGTTTGCTACTTTCAAGTCATACTACTTCCTGGTTCTCTCTAAGTCCGACCGAGCATCTTAAGTGTGATCTGAAATTATGTAACATAAGTTACAGGGTTCCTTTATAGGTCTGTGGACAATTAACATTCCTCAAACATGGGTCAGAATTAAATACACCCATATTTACACTTAATGACAAAATAAAAAATAGACAAGAACAAGAAATATAACCATTAATATTAGGGAATGACTTCATAAATTATTTTTTATTTAATAAAAAATTATTTATTATTATTTATTTTTTGAGGTTTTTAAAATTGTGGTTAAAAAATAATGTAAACTTTACCACCGTAACAATGTTAAGAATACAGTACAGTAGTGTTAACTATACGTTCGCTACTGGGCAACAGGTCTCTAGAACTTTCCATCTTGCAAAGCAGCTCCCCTTTCCTCCCTCCTTCCAGCCTGGCAACCACCCTTCCATTTTCTGTTTCTAAGAGTTTGACTACTTTAGGTACCCTAGATAAGAAGAATCACTTATATGTATTTGACTTTTTGTGACTACTTTATTTCACTTAGGGTTCACTTGATGTCCTCAAAGTTCATCCATGTTATAGCATATGACAGGCTCCCTTTCTTTTTTTGTAAGGCTGAATAATCTTCCATTGTACGTATAGACCACATTTCCTCTATCTATTGATGGGCATTTATCTCCTTCCGCTTCTTGGCTATTGTGAATAATGCTGCATTAAACACAGCGTGCAAGTACCTCTTGAGATCCTATTTTTCAATTCTTTTAGATGTGTACCCTGAAGTGGGATTGCTAAATTATGTTTTTAATTTTTTGAGGAACCACTATATTGTTTTCCATAGTGCTGCTCCATTTTACATTACCACCAATAGTGCACAGGGTTCCAATTTCGACACATCCTCACCAACGTTTGTTATTTCTGTTTTGTGTTCTGTGTTTTGTTTTGTTTTTAAATATATCTTTATTTATTTCAGAGAGAGGAAGGGAGAGGGAGAGAGAGAGATAGAAACATCAATGATGAGAGAGTCATTGATTGGCTGCCGCCTGTATACCCCCCACTGGGGATCAAGCCTGAAACCCAGACATATGCCCTGACCGGGAATTGAACCACAATCTCCTGGATCATAGGTTGATACTCAACCACTGAGCCATGCTGGCTGGGCGATTCTGTTTTGTTTTTTGATAGAGGCCATTCTAACAGGTGTGAGGCGATATCTCATTGTGGTTTTGATTTGCTGAAAATGTATTGAAATGGTTTTCTAAAAGGAGTTGCCATGTTCACCTAAAATAGCACTGTGGTGTTATGAATATAATAGATGTTACAAATACAGTAGGTGTGGGGACCTGCCGAAAGTACTGTCCACTTCCTGACTGCCATCCAGGCTATGGAAGAAGTTTTAGGAACTTTTTCCTGCAAATGAAATGCTCTCCAATAGTCTCTACATTTACCATATGTTTTATTAGTGAAATCATTGGGCAGCTTTTGCTAATAATTGTCTATGCTTCTGAACTTGTAATTCAGCATTTTTACGAAATTCTGTTAAGATAGACAAGAAAATTGCATGCTCTGTATTGCAGAGTTAGACTTACCTGGGTAAATGGAAATGCAATAAATAAATGGAAATGTAATAAATAAACCAGTATGGAAACAACGCAGCAGTCAAATAGAGTTAAGATCCATACTAGTTAGGAGACAACAAGATGGCAGCATAGGTAACTGCAGACCTGCCACCTCCCACAACCACATCAGAATTACAACTAAAATATAGAACAGCCATCATTCAGAACCTGAAATCTAGCTGAACAGAAGTGCTACAACGAGGGAACTGAAGAAGCATCGAGACCAATAGGAGGGGTGGAGACACAGGGCAGAATTGGGGCAGAATCTTAGAGACTCGGCAGTGGTCCCGCACCCAGGTGCCACGGTTTAAAACTGGGAGAGTTATCTCAGTTGGTGGAGGTTTTCTGGAGGAGCAAGGGGTCCCAGTTCCACATCAGGTCCCCCCAGCCCAGGGTTCCAGTGCTGGGAAAAGAAGTCCCACAACTTCGGGCTGTAGAAACCAGTGGGGATTGTTTTTTGGGTCTGAGTGGAGGCTGTGGGAGTCCCAGGCAGCTTCTCTTAAAGGGCTGGTGCATGCTCTTACTCACACTCACTCCCTGTGAGCTCCAGACCTGGGAAGCAGCTCGAAAGGAACCCGGGACATTTGAGGAGGAACTAACTTGCCTGGAAACAGGGAAAGAGCTGGAGGGACAGCTTTCTCACAGACAGAAGAGTTGACAGAGGCCACTGCTCCTTTGATGAGCCCTTCCCCCCCCCGCCCCTCAGATCTGGCAGGCAGGCACCTTCTCTGAATCTCCATCAACCTGACTCACACCTTTTGCCCCATCCTGATGATTTCTGGAGACCCCGCCCCTCCCTAATTGCAAACTCATCCAAGCTATTTCCAGTGGCTTCTCTATGCAAGTGGCCTGTCTAGCCTCAGGCTTCGTACTTTCCTAAAGTCTCTCAAACAAGCAGCAGCTGCCCTCAGCGTGCCCTCTCGATAAGTGGCCCCAGGCCTGGCACTAGGGGCAGCCTGCATTGGTTCATAGCTTGGCCTCTCCTGGACACTTCCAAGCCTAGTACAAGTAGCAGCCCTATACTGATTGCTGTGTAGCTCATGCTGGGTGGCCCTGGGCAGGGCACAGGCAGAGGCTGACTTTGCACCTCCTGGGAGGCCCCAAAGACCCAGAGACAGTGCACCTGGTGGTCAGACTCGACCACACTGGATTACAACCCTACCACATCCACGAGTGACACACTCAAGAGGTGCACTTGGTGAACACCAAACTTTCACTGAAGTAAATCCTGCTCCATAGGGGTGTCTCCAACACAGCAGCTCTTCGGCTGTAGTTGCAGCTGGCCCTCACAGCTAATTGGCCTGGGGGGTCAATTCCTCCCAGTAATGCCAATAGCAACCAAGGCTCAACTATAACAGGACAGTGCACACAGCCCACACAGGGGAGCACCTAGAAGGCCCAGCTCAGGTGACTGAGGAGACTGAGCCACTGGACCCTACAGGACACCTACTACACAAAGCCACTCTACAAATTCCAGGAGGCATAGCAGCTCTACCTAATACATAGAAACAAACACCAGGAAGCAGGCAAAATGTGGAAACAAAGAAACGTGCCACAAATGAAAGAAGAGAAGAAATCTCCAGAAAACAAACGAAATGAAATGGAGCCAAATGAGCTACTAGATACAGAGTTCAGAATAATGATTATAAGGATTCTCAAGGATCTAAGTAAGACTATTAAGGAAACTATAGATCATCAATGACATAATAAAGTACCAATTTGAAATGAAGGCTACATGAACTGAAATGAAGAATAATTTACAGGGAATCAACAGTAGAGTAGAGGACGCTGAGAATCAAATCAGTAATTTGGAATATGAGAAAGAAAAAACACCCAACCAGAAGAACAAAAAGAGAAAAGAATCCAGAAACATGAAGATAGCATAAGGAGCCTCTGGGACAACTTCAAGAGGCCCAACATTCGTATTATTGGGATACCAGAAGGAGAAGAAAGACAGCAAGAAATTGAAAACCTATTGGAAAAAATAATGACAGAAAACTTCCCTAAGTCCAGGAAGCACAGAGGGTCCCAAACAAGAGGAACCCAGAGAGGCCCACAGCAAGACACATCACAATTAAAATGCCAAAGGTTAAAGACAAAGAGAGAATCTTAAAAGCATCAAGAGAAAAGCAGTTACCTACAAGGGAGCCCCCATACGACTGTCAGCTGATTTCTCAGCAGAAACCTTGCAGGCCAGAAGGGAGTGGCAAGAAATATTCAAAGTGATGAAAAACATGGAACTACAACCAAGATTGCTCTACCCAGCAAAGCTATCATTTAGAATTGAAGGTCAGATAAAGAGCTTCACAGATAAGAAAAAGCTAAAGGAGTTCGTCACCATCAGACCAGTACTACGTGAAATGTTGAAGGGTCTTCTTTAAGAAGCTAATGAACAAAAGAAACTGACGAACTAAATAGATTCAGAGGCACTGACGCATGCAACAGACGATCATATCTCAGAGGGAAGAGGGAAGGGGGGGGAGGTGGGAAAAGATTAACTAAAGAAGTTATATGTATATATGCATAACCCACAGACACAGACTAATGGGGTGAAGGCCTGGGGAGGGGGTGGAATCGAGGTGGAGGGGTCAATGGGGGGAAAAATGGAACACCTGTAATACTTTCAACAATAGAGATAAATTGGAAAAAAAAAAAAATCCGTACTAGTTAGAGCTTGCTTTTCTGACTTGGATCACCTGCTTCCTATAGTCTGCTTTCCCTTCTCTTTATCCGGCCCCGATCTCTCCCACATTAGAAAAAGGACATTGGGTGCTCTTCTGATTGCCCCCAAAGGATGTGAGCTCTTTATCCTTTGACCTTATCCCACTCTGTACCCCTCACAGCAGTCCCTCATGTGTGCTGAGGTCTGGTTATCTATGCCCATCTTATTCTTGCCCTTTTGGGCTCTGCTGGAAGATATAAATTTAACAGTAAAACTTCTTGTGTTTTGCAGTGTCTTAGTGTTGATCCCCACACACTTGCCTGATGCAACAATGTCTGACTTAAACGTGTGGATTCCAGATGAAGTTCTACCATGATCTTCTTTCCTAAAAATCTGCATATACTTCTGTGTATCTCCTTGAAACAATTTCCCTGTAAACTTTAAGAAGTTGGGGATGAGTTTCTGCGGTGGAAGTATTGCCTTGTTTAAAGTCTAAGGAGGCCACATGCCAGTCAGAGTTTGTTCTTGAGAAAAGGAAACCCCCTGAAACAGAAGCACGTGATCTTGGGTGTGAATGACATATAGCAAGGATGAGCAATGCCAAGTTCAGTCCTGTGGCAGATGAGCACTGGACATCATCTCTTGTTTCTAATAGTAATTTTTCACTTCTTGTTGTAAAGATGAAAATCACAGGAAAGCAAAGCTGTGGCCGTGCTCTGTGCATTTTGATGTGCTTTGGAAATGTATCTTCAGGGATTAGCAACAATGGGACACGGATATTAACAGCTGGCATTTGAATCAGTTCTTCTTTAATGAGGCAGATTTTATCGGCTCCAGTGGATAGAAGAGGAGACTTCGGTCACTGAGGTCACCCCAGCTCCTCCCAGATAGAGTTCTGTTTTGGTCGCAGGTCTCTGGTACAGGAGGGCCCAGAACTGGAAGTCAGGCTCTTGTTGCTATCTTTCATTCCAGCCTCAGTATATTCCATCAGAAAGATGCTTCTCTTCTCTGGCCCCGTGTCCCAGGCCCTCCGCCAGTGCACACATGTACACCCGTGTGCGCACGCGCGCACACCCCCCCACACACCCTGGAGAACAAAGAACAGGGTGTGGAGTCCCTGTCTGCTGCACCTTCGCATTCCCACAGAGCCAGCCAGGATTCTGTGCTGTGGGGTGGGGGAGCCAGAATCTCCCTGGCCTCTGAGCAGGGACCGGCAGCTGCCACATCGTCACCTCAGCAATTCCCACGATGCCAAGGGACCGACAGTCTCCAGGGTTCTTGGCCACAGTTTCTTCCTCCCTCCGGAAAAGCTCACCAGTTCCTGTGTTCCTGCCAAGTAGTAAATATTTATTAGAGGAAGTGGTGACTGCATTTATTCATTGAGAATCTGCTCTGTTCAACACAATATTAATCATAATTCATAATTACAATTTCCTGGGCACTTACTTTGTGTGTGAACTGACTCTAATAAATATCACAATGACTCCAGGTGTTGTGGTTGTTTTACAGATGAGAAACGGCAGATGGCCTAAGAATCTTGCTCAGGTTTATGTGAGAGGGCGAGTGACAAACCCAGGTCTGTTTCACTGCAGAGTCACACAGCCATAGGCACAGAGCCTGTGTCCAGATAACTCCCACACCAGGTATGAGGGGTTGAATTGTGTCCCCCACCTTCAAAGATATGTTGAAATCCTAGACCCCAGCACCTCAGAATATGACCTTATTTGGAAATATGGTCATTGCAGATATAATTGGTTAAGGTAAAATGAGGTCAGATTGAAGCAACATGAACCCTTAACCCAATATGACTAGTGTTCTTACAAGAAGGAAAGAGAGAGAGAAGTGGCCATGTGATGACGAGGCAGAAACTGGAGCAATGTGGCCACAAGCCAAGGAATGCCTGGGGCTACAAGGAGCCGGGAAAGACAGGGAAGCACCCAACCCTGCAGGTTTCCCAGGAAGCACAGCCCTGCCGACACCCGGGTTTCAGGCTTCTGGCCGCCAGAACTGAGACAATACATTTCTGTTGTTTTAAGCCACCACGTTTATGACACTTCGTTACTGCAGCCCTGGGAACCAAGTGTACCAGGCAGAGTGCAGAGTGTTTAATGGAGGGATTAAGTATCATAGGAATTTGTCTGTTATATGGGAAACCTGGACAAGGAAACAGAAAAGCTTGGAGCCTGTGCACTTAGCCCTAAAGAAAAAGTCGGCTGCAGAAGGGAGGAGGCAGGGTGGGGGCAGAAGGCTAGAGCGCAGTGGGCGGTGGAAGGGCACAAGCCCCGGCGCAGGGGCAGGAGCGTCTGCGTGGGCCTGTGGGAGTGAAGCACCGGGTGTGGAGCGAGACCGGTGGGGTGATGACACGGGGGGTTGGTAGCTCATGGGGGAGCCATTGTCGGGCTGTGTCTGCCCTGGCACCCCTTCCTCAATGAGCCCCTCCTGTGGTGGCCTAAGTTGTCTCTTCTAGGCCTAGGAGCCCTCTTTCCCTGAAGCAAGTGTCCTCTGCTGGACACAACACCAAGCTAGTCATGCTCCACCCCCTTTCTGCCTGTTTACAGAACGTCACAGCCTTGCTCCCCAGTCTCTGAGGTTGCTGGTCTAGTAGTGGGGTCTTCTGAGTGCCTCCATTCATTTGCCAGGCCCCTCATAGGGACTCGAGTCCTTCCTCCCACCTGGAGTCTGGGCCCTGGACCTTCCCTGAGTCTGGCCAGCCCCTGCCTGGACATGCCCCCTGCCACCTGTGATCCCCCTGCTAAGCCTGCTCCACACCAGCCCCCTGGCTGTGCAGTGTCCTGCTGGGTAGATGGCCTGGTTACAGGTCCCAGCTCTTAGTGCTCCCACAGGCCTTGTCCTGAGCTAGACCCTGAAGGTCTGGGAGCAGGAGCGGGTCATGATCTGAGCTGTAGCTCTGGCTGCTGCATCCATGCCTAACTGAAAACAGACCATATGGAAGCTGAGCCTGCCGGGAGCGGGCACTGAATGGATATATGTTGGTCCAATGAGCAGATAAAGGAGCAGCACCGTGAAGATTATTGTGATCGTCCGGGACCGAGGTACTGAGCACATCCACGTGGCCTTGGCCCCTTTCAGACACAGACGGCAGCAGGACAGGGCGTCAGGTGGGGACTGGGCCGCGGGCTCGGTGGTGTGGAAAGAGTGAGGGCTTTGCCAGTCAACAGTCTGCTTTGGGCTTTGGGTAAATGACTTTACCGCTGAGCCTCGGCTTCCTCCCTCGTGCATGGAGATACTAACATCCGCCCCTCGAGTGACAGGGAAGGGTGAACGTGGAATGGGCGATCTGTAGTGTGTGGTGATCTGCACCCAGGAAATGGGTCACTGGTGGTAGCACCTTTATCCCAGAATCTAATTCCTTGGAGGAGGTGTCAAAAAGAATAAAGCATCCCCCAGGTTCTCCACACAGCTCGGGAAAGAAAGAGGCTCCGATGACCAGGACCAGTGCAGAGCCTTGCATGGGACTGTCACTTCCGATGCACAGGTGGCTGAGAAAACCAAGAGCAGCTACAGCAGTGATCAGATCTGGGTGCAACATGCAAACAAGAAGCAGAAGCCCAAAGCCAGCTGACTGCCCTGAACATGTGGGGCCAGATCCCACGGCGCTGCATCCACCCTGGCTCTGGGGCTGGCAGAGGTCTGGGGTGGACCGAGTGGCTCTCGCTGGGGGAGAAGAGGCCTGTGGAGGCTGGAAACAGGCTGGGAAAGGAGATGGACACGTGTAGAGTTGTCAGGGATTAGATCAGAGGATGTGGGGGGGAGGAGGAATGGAGCTGAGCGTGATTCAGACTTCTATCCAGCACAAGTGCCGAGCGGGCACCAAGTGCCCTCGGGGTGATCTGACCCGTGGCCTGCCTGGCAGGGGCTTGGGCAAGGATTCTTGGACGACTACTGGTGACTGGATATAGAGAAGGCAAAGCTGCTCCCCCAGCTATCTCCACGTCGAGCAAGCCTGGCACAGCCCTGGCCCCTCTCGCCCGGGTCCTGTAGCAGCAAAGGGGTCCTTCTCAGATGACACAGCACGCTGCATTCACTCGTCAGAGGTTTATGCTAAAATCGTCCACTGCAATTATAACGGCATAGGAATGAAATACCTCTTCAAATTCTATAATAAAAATTCTAACTTTGTGAAGGACCCTTCATGTTATGATCAAACAGTGAGCGTGATAGTAAGAGACGAGTTAAGATAAAATATCCAAGCGGAACAGCTCAGCCTATTCTGGACGGAGCCCAGCAGAGATCTTTACGAGAGTCAGTGTTTATTATGAAATCTCATGAAGATCCGTGTTGAAAAAAGAGGAACAGCGAGGGGAAACTCGCCCTACTGGTTATTACAATATCCTTCCAGCAAAGGCAGGATGCAGGCAGGCACTGACCCGGGAACAGAGCAGAGGCCTGGCAGACAGACGCAAATCCACGCGGGAACCTCCTACCCAAAAGAGGTGACACCACAAATCAGGGGGAAAGGATGGACCATGAAACTGTCTCCCTCCCGCATTCCACAGAGAGTGGGCCACTCTCCAGGGGAGTAGAGACCCACGTGTGGAAGGTAAAACTACAAAGTCAATGGAAGAAAATGAAGGGGAATGTTTTTATGAAATAGGGGAAGAAAATACTTGTAAAATTGAATGTTAAGAACACAACACTCTAAGGCAAAAATCCCGATAACTTTGAGTAGAAAGATCAACAGCATGGACAAAATTAGCTGACGGAAAACGTATTTGCAGTGTCTAACACCGACGGGATTAATAGCTAGGAAACATAGGAAACTCTTGCAAACAGCAAGAAAACCCCAACAAAAATAGGCAAAGCAAAGCATATTTTCCAAATAAGGAAATCCGAAAGGCCAGCAAGCACAGTAGAGACACAGACATGTTAGCGAGCAGGGGAATGCCGATTAAGCAGTGATGAGGCACTGTGCACTTAGGCCATGGCACCAAGTAGGTGCAGTGGGATGTGGAGATGGGGACCCCCATGCCTGCTGGGAGGGTGGCCATGCTGACGCTTTTCAGTCAATTTATACGTATTCAAACTTCTCAACTAGGGAAACCACACACGTCTCGGTTTGCGTGGGACGGTCTTGGCTTATGCCTGTTGTCCTGGTGTAATATTAATAGTTTCATTCTCGGAATCGTCCTTGCTTGGATATAAGTTATAAGGCAATCTTCCCAGGACCCAACGACTTCACTCACAGTTGTTCGTCCCAGTGAAATTCTCAGGTCCATGGGGACATGTGTACACTATCTGTGGCATCTGTGGCGGTAGCTTGAACGTCCAATGTAGGAGCAAGGACGGGTGAGTTGTGGTGGGTGCCGATGTGAAGGACTGTGGAGGTGGAGGGGCAGGTGCCAGGTGACCCCGCAGCAACGTGGGTGGACAAGAAAACAATGCTGCGGGCTCAGGAGATGCACAACCTTAGCTCATGTACACAAGTTAAAAGGATGTGTCCATAAAACAATATATACATTTTGCAGAAAATACATATAAACAAAGAGAGATACTTGTTAAACACAGGATAACAAAGAAACAGAAAATGGAAAGAAAAAGAAGGAATTACAACCAAAAGCACTGGATTCATTTCATCAGGGTGAATCTTCCGCAGAGGTCTCTGAGGATGGACGGTCGGTGAGCTGCCCACTGCCCCATCTGGGCTGTGACCGTTTGCTGAAAGCCCTGTGCTGTGGGGAGTGGCAGAGGGGAGCACCCGGACGGGGTTCCCCCGGGCACACGGATGGGGTAACAACCTTGACTGAGCCCTGCCCTGGGTGAGACGCAGAAGGAGACCCAGGAGGAAGGACACAGGTCTTCAAGGAGCCATAGCCAATGTCCTGCCTTAAATTAAAATGCTTTTACTAATGGAAAATTCTCTTTGATGTAACTAATCATAAGCGTTGATACCTGGACCAAGTGAGCCTAGTCCTAACTGTTTTGAGAGGTGGTACAGTATTTGAGAGAATGGAGACCAGTTCGTTATTTAGGGGAAGCTTGTTTCCTGAGTAGTGTTTGAAAAGAGGGAAAAGATGTAGCTGCTGAGGATGGGTCTTCCTGACTGAGCAAGTGAGGGAGGCCAGGAGGGACAGCCCAGACAGGCTGGGGGGGGTGGGGAAGGATGGGAGTGCCAGGCCTGCTTTACAGAACGGTATACAACAGACAGCAGTCTCTTCCTCAGATTTTGCAGGGATCAAAACCATATAGATCAGCCTGGCCGGCGTGGCTCAGGGGTTGAGCATTGACCTATGAACCAGGAGGTCACAGTTCGATTCCCAGTCTTGGCACATGCCTGGGTTGGGGCCATGCAGGAGGCAGTCGATCAATGACTCTCATCATTGATGTTTCTCTCTCTGTCTCTCTCCCTTCCTCTCTCTGAAATCAATAAAGACGTATTAAAAAAAAAGGAATCTTCATTTGTTTCAGGAGACAGAGGATGTGAGCAGGACATTTATGGCATTGAAATGACCCTCGGGGACGGTCGTTCTTGTCAGCTGGCATGGAACAGCCTGGAGAGAGATTAGAGCTCCTGTGGCAGTTTGAAGGCGCCTAATAAATAATGCTCCTCCCGTCCCAGCTCTGGGACAACAGAGGAAGCCCTGGGAGCTGTATTGCTGATAGAGCAGCACGCAGCCTCGATTTGTGGGCGAGTGGACGTCCTCAAACTGGACCGCAGAACCAGACAAACGTGCCACCTGGTCAGAGGCAGCCCTGCACTTCCTGGGCCTCCCAGAGGGACCGGGCCCTGTAACACATGTGGCTTGAGGGGCCAGAGCAGTAGTCCTTGCGGGCAGTGGGGCTCCCCAGAGAAAGAGAGAAGACAGGCAGGGCTGCGTGTGAGCAGGTTATCCTTCCAAATGCACCAGTCAGATCACTCAAGACCCTCTCCACTGAGGGGCAGGGAGGGCCGAGTGTTCCCCTCGACCCTCAGAGGCAAGGAAACGGCCCGTCTTCCACATCGAAGCAGGGTCTTCCTCAGTGATGGGCTCTTCTGAGTGGTAAGTTCTAGAAGCTAGGGCCAGGCATTGGGATAAAGGGAAGAGAACAGATTACATCAGGATTCTGAGCTGCAGGAAATTCACAAAACCCAGTTAGTCAGCCTTCCGATCTGTGTCAGCCCCGCCGGCTGTCTAGCACGCGCCGACGTCTAGGAGACAGAGGATGACAAACCCGGCCCTGAGACTTACAATAGCTTTTTGATTGTGGGTGGACAGTTCTGCTTTTCGTTTTGTAAAAATAATTTCAAAGTGAAAGCAAGTCTTAGGAAATGCATGCCTAATGTCCCGTGTCCTGAGATGGTCAGGTGTCCTCAGGAGAAAGCAGCCTGGAATGTTAGTAACTGCGTTCAACACCCACACGGTGCTCAAGGTCACCTCTGTGGACTCTCGGAGCAGTGAGAGGAGCTGGCCAGTGACCAGGCTGTGGGACCTTGCTTGTCTAGAGGCAGAACACAACTGTGCTGGCGAGGAGTTGCGCAGACACCTGGAAGCCACTCTTTCTTGTTGAGCGAGTGTAGGAAGGGCAGAGCGGGGAGCTGGGAGACAGCAGGGGCCAGTGCAGGTCAGGGCCGTCAGCACGGAGGGGGCCTGCCAGGGAGGGCGAGTCGTTCAGGGTGGAGTGTCCACCGCAAACGAGGGGAACCCTTCCTTGAATAGCCGTTAAGTTATCAAGAGTGACAATTCTCAAGGACTGACTTCATGTATGTGCAGGATGGGAGACTGTGTGGCACAGGGCCACCTGTGTGTTTCCTACCACATTCAGACACATGGGGAGCGGCCCCTGCCAGCAGTGTCGCCTCCAGAAGCTGAGGGGTGGCCAGACTGTCCTGCCTCTCCAGGGACCACCTTCCTTTGGTCTGGAAGCCACCTTTCTACAATGGAGCTGCCTGCTGCCTCCAGCGTGGCCGAGGTGATGCACCCACATTCCTGGTTAACGGTGGTGTCAGGTCCAGCTCCCGATCTTACAGTCCGCTGTGGACTCCACCACCCAGCCGCCTCACATTCCTGAATCTCATTGTTGGGGGCCACTTGAGGACCCAGTCTGAGGAGGTGGCTTGGAATTGCAGATTGGCCAAGTGACAAGGCCGATTTTATGAAAATTCATGGGAAATCTAATAAACACCAAATAGCCAAGCTTTAGTTGGGTGTAACCTTCAGGGGTTACATCTGTCTTGCTCCCCACACAGCCGGTTGCCTGACCAGGGGTAGGAGCTCAGTAAATATTTGTCAGATGACGCATATGTTCTGTGTTTCAGCCTAAAGCACTCTCATCAAGGTGAGCTCATCCTGGAGTGACTCCTTTTACGACTAGTTGGAAAGATCCAAGCAGGTCAGATAACATCACCCGCTATAGAAGTTTGTTTGCCCGGCTATCAAAGACCTTCAAAAAAAATTTTTTTTAAATTCCCAATTCTCCAGTTCACATGTCACATCTCTAGGATCCAGACGACTAATGCTCGGTGAGATACCGTCGCAGAGAACACGCAGGGCTCTGCTTTCAGCAGCTTGATGAACACTTACTGAGCTCCTGGGATGCGGAGGTTCCGCTCTAGGTGCTCGGATGCTAAGACGCAGACACTGGCCTGGCCTTCAAGGGGCTCAGGGTCTGAACAGGCGCCATCCAAACGGGCACTAAACAGGGCTGGGCCACGCTGCGAGTTCCCGGTAACTGCTTTATCAAGTCAGCTTTTGGCAATCCAAAACCAGAAAAGAAAGAAAGACAAAGAAAGAAGATGATTTTTAAGTATTTATTGTTTACATTCTGCAACCAAACAGTTAATTAATAAATCTATTGTATCAGGAGATGGTTTGTTTCACGTGGACTTTTTTCACATGAAACATTAAACCCTGCTTGGAGGAGACACAGCAACGTTAGGAGGGGGGCTCCTCCTCCGGAGGCCTAGGCAGGTTGGAGCACTTTGCTCCTTCCTTTTTCTTTTTTATTAAAAAAATCTTAAGATAACGTGGTAAAATATCACCTTTTGTTAAATCTTGATAGTGGGTACATGGTTGTCTGTTGAATTATTTTCTGAAGCTTTAACACATTTTATAATTTTTAAAAATTTACAAAATAACATGCTCTCCGACAGTATGGAGCACACCTGAATAACTTATTTTCCGAGAAAACTGCCGTGTGAACACGTGTCGATGCCCTGGGCTCTCCTTCGTTCCCAGGGCTCCTAGGAATGCAGGCCTGACCTTCTCGGGGCTACGTGACCCTCGTCAGCTGTGCTTCGAGCTTTGATCTTTCTGAGTAATGTTTCTGCCCTTTGCTGTCAAGCATGCTTCTTACGGCTGTCCGGTGTGTGCTCCTCCCTCGCACCCTCCCTCCCAATCTGCTGCCCCTGGAAGGAGCTAACCAGACCTGTCAGAACTCCACCTAAGACTGGAATTCATAAGCTTTAAGAGAAACCTAGAAAGATTCTCAATAGATGAGTTCCTTTTTTAAAAAACATATTTTTTACCATCTCTGGTTTTCAGTGGTGGTTTACATAGCTGGGATGTGCGTAAAGAGACCCTGGTTAGCATTCTAGCAGACAGCAGGCTGGAGTATTGGAAAGAAAGCTAACCCAAGTAACTGGCTGGTACTAACTAGCAGTGCTCGTTCATTCGTTTACTTAACACCTATTCATTGCACACCTTTGGGGCCCCAGGCACTGCTTTAGCTGCTGAGGACACAGCAGTAAACAAGACAGGAGCTGCAAGGCCTGGGGAGAGGGGGTGCAGAAAATAAAGACGCAAACAAGCAGGTTCCCTCCGCACAGTAAAGCAGGTGAAGTGGCAGGGAGTGTGACCTGGGAGGTGGCACTTCCCATGGGGAGGTCGGAAGTGCTCTCAGAGGAGGTGGTATTTGGGCAAAGACCTGAGAGAGTAGAAAAGGCCAGGCTGGCAGAGATGGGGCCGTGCCATCCAGGGAGAGGGAACATCAAGTAGAGCTCCCCGAGGCACAGACCAAAAACCCCGGCAGCTGGAGCAGAGGCAGCCAGCAGTGGGGGAGCCGGACGGGAGAGTAGCTGGGGAAGCAGGCAGGAGCCCAGGCACACAGCGCCAAGGAAGGGGTTTGAATTTTACTCTAAAAACCACTGGGGGGAAGGTGGGGCAAGACACAATCTGCTATACTCTGGAATGGGCTGTTAGGTCTGTTGCACGGGATATACAAGGTCAAGGGAAAGAGAGGAATTCAGGCTGATTTCTAGGTTTGGGGCTAAGCAGCAGGGCAAATGGTGGTGTTTTTGTTAACTGAGAGGCCAGGAGGGCAGCAGTTTTCGAAAAATCAGGAATACTTGAGACACCAAATCCACAGTTGCTGCTTGAGAGAGAGGTCAGGGCTGTAAAAGTTATTTAACCCCTGGGATCAGGTCAGATGACCTAGGAAGAGAGTGGACATAGATAAGGGCCCTTGGGGGAACGAGGGAACCATGCAGGAAAGCCAGCCTTGAAGGAGGAGCCAGGAGAGGGGGAAGAGAAAACAGAAACCCTAGGAGCAGAACGTTCCCAGGGCGTGCTCCATGTGTCCAAGGTGGCTTAGGAGAGCGGGAAGGCGAGGCAGAGAATATGTCTTCATTGATTTCAGAGAGAGGGAGGGAGAGGGTGGGAGAGGGAAACATCAATGATGAGAGAGTCGTCATTGATCGGCTGCCTCCTGCACGCCCCTGCTGGGGATCGAGCCCGCAACCCGGGCATGTGCCCTGATTGGGAATCGAACCCCGATCACCTGGATCCTAGGTCAATGCTCAACGGCTGAGCCACGCCGGCCGGGCATCACTGGCGATCTTGACAACAGAATTTTGGGTGCAGGAGGGTGGACAGTTAATTCAATCTCTGTGGGGCTATTTCCTCTCTAAATTGAGGGTTTCCAAATAGGTGGTGTGTAGGGTCCCACTACCTCCTCATACCATGTGCTTTTAAGCTGGAAAATTTTTTTCCCCAAAAATAACCTCATAAAATGATCAGGAATCAAACAAAATATAATGAAAGAAGCTGTGCTATTTGGGATTTATTAGTCAAACAAGTTTTGCAGTCATCAGTACCCTTTTACATAAAAACTATTATGGCTTTTTACGCAAATTACTTAAAAACCAAGGAAACAATATAGAACACCTAGTGGCCAGAACTTTTCTAAGCAGACCCAAATTATATGAAGGGTGCCATCAAAATAGTACCCAGAGGCTCCTTTTAACTTCTTGTCCTGTGAAGACCCTTAAAGTTAATTCTGGACACAAGGCAGAGTGGCTGCGGGTCGGGCTGTGAGAGTCCTTGCTCGTTCCCGCGCTCGCTCACCCCCTGCAAGGAGCAGTCACCCCTCCGAGGTCGGAAAGGACTGTGGAAGCACGCCAGGGATCTGCACACCGAGTTCATGGAGCTTTAGAAGATTACGTGAAATGCTTCGTTCCCTTTAATGATCATCTGTGCCAGTGAAATCTTACCCGATCTTACATTTGAAATTCTTATTATAAGACGTTTCAGACCACAAAAAGGTACAAGGGGTGCTCGCAATAATGGGCACTGCGGACCACCACGAGACTGAATCACACATCACTACTGCAGCCGAGGCCTCTGCGTGCCTTCCCTAATGGCCTCTTTCTCCCTGTCATTGTCCTGAATTTTCACCCAAGGTTATTGAGCCCTGAAAACTACCCCAAATCCTGATTTTGCCAAGGGTGCTCTATATAGCTCCCTATTGCTGTTGACTGTTCTTTTGAAGTGACTGAGTCTAGAGATTGTCACACTCTTTGTGAACTTTTCTTTGTGGGTTGAGATTAACCTGGCACCAGCGTGGAGATAGGCTCCGAGGCGATCTGATAGGAGGCCTGCAGTCGGGGGAAGTGGATGTTTTGTGGGACAGTTCCTGTCCTTGCCCCTGTGTCTAAAGGTACCTTGAGGGCTGCCCTACCTCACTTTAGTGTCACCCGCCTGAAGAACTCCTAGCACTTCATCCCCAGGCTCATGTGTCTACATGATTTCCTTCCTTCAGCTGAACAACCCAAGCCCTGAAACAAGGAGCAAGTGGTTCAAGGTCAATAGTCTAGAGGAGAGCAGGGAAGGGTGTCCAAGACTCCTGGCTCCGCGTCTCCTCACTTCCTTCCTTGGCACTGATAATCAAATGTGAACAAAGCCATGACTTACAAATACAGGGGAATAACTTCGAAAAAGAAGGGTGAAGGGCAAGCCAGAAAAATAATGTGTCAGGATCCTGCCAAACCCTAAATCAGGGGTTCATAAATTTTGGTGTTTGTCAAACTCACCTGGAGACTTGTTAAAGACGTAAGTCCCAGAGTTTACCTGAGACTTATTGGCCCCCAGTTCCTAATGGGGGGCCCATGAGTGATTCTAATGCACACCAAAGCTCCAGTACCACTGCCCTAAGCAATTCTCATAGATTCCTTGGAGTTATCTTCTGCATGTGTTGGGGAATGGGGGTGGGAGACAGCGAGGGCTGTGTGTGTGTATATATGTGTGTGCGGGGGGGGGGGGGGGTAGTATTACATTCTAAAAATAAATTACCATGGGGAAATCACCTGGAACCCCTTATAAGATACCGTATAAATGTTTCCCCCCCTTGGGAGCGTGTGTGTAGTCGCATGTAAATATAAAATGTAAAGTTTATGTAATGTATGCTCTCTGGGGAATGCATATGCAAAACAGGACTCTATACTACTTTAACTTATGCAAGGAAAGGATACTTCTAAGCCAAATCTGAGTAAGTTAAACGCTTCCACCCTGTGACTCAGTGACACAAAAACAAGATCACCTCTATGTTACACATGAAGAGGTAGGTGGGAGCTGAGTCAGGTTCAGAGACTTGCCCAATGTGCCCAGCTTGTAAGTGCTGGGGCTAGAATTCGGATGAGTCTCTGCTTCTGAAACCTGTGATCTTTTCATTTTTCAGCATTTCCCTGAAGGGTAAAGTTCAATAATGAAGGTGACAGACCACTGCTATTCCAAGCATCTAGTTTGGAAGACAATATACTGAGTTAAAAGATTAGAGGCATATACTATCAGCAGAGTTGGACCAAAAATGGCTCACAAGGCTCCAGGCAGTGATAAGTGAAGATAGTGTCCCAGGAGTAACAAGTTCCATCTGAACCATCATTACTGTACGGTTACTTAAATATCTTTCATAGTTTCCTTCCCACAGCAGTCACCTTTACACCTTCATTTTAATAAAAAAGAAAGTCAGGCTTTCAGAGGGAACAGACTTGCCCAAATAGAGGGGAAAAAAAATCTCAGGAAAGGCCTCCCTCCTCTCCTGGAAGTCTGAAATGCCCTGGGCCTGCGGTGGGAGAGGGTCACAGGTGCCCACGACGGGGCCCCCGCAGCGGCAGTCTGCTCCCCTGACAGGTTGGGCATTACCAGGGCCCGCACAGTGCTGAGCACTGGGCCAGCCCAATCTCACCCAACCCCTAGCACCTAGGCAGGAGGGGGCTGCCGGTGTCTCCATGCCGCAAGTGCAAGTCGGGAGAGTTGGTGCTTTGCCCAAAGTCCCTGGTTACTCTGGGTAGAGTTGATCAGAGGTAGAGTTGAGAGCCTACTTACTATGTGCCAGGCACTCTTCTAGGCATCTTACATGTATTAACTCCTTTAATCCTCCTAACAACCCCATGGCATAGGCACCCTAACACAGTGGTACCTCCGTTTTCGAATGTAACCTGTTCTGGGAGACCGGTCGAGCTCTGAAACACTGGAAAACAGAGGGATGCACAGCCCACAGCTGGGCCTCAGGGTCTTGTCCTCAGCGGAAGCCTCCCCAGGCGTGTTCGAAAACCGAGGCATTTACTTCCCGGTTTACGGCGTTCATAAACCGAGATGTTCGTCCACGGAGACGTTGGAAAAGCGGGGCACCACTGTAATGCGGGTTCAGTAACTCCGGGGTTCACACGGGGAGGTCTGGCGAGCCCAGGGCAGGAACTCAGCTCTGGTCTAACCCTTAGTCTGCATCGCAGGCACCTGAAGGACTGCGGGCCCCGGCCCAGAGGTCCTGACTCCCGGGGTTTGGGGAGCTATGTGTGACTTTCCATTTCTGCAAATTCCCGGGGGCTGGGGGTGCCCTAGGCTTTGGGAAGCACGGCTCCAGACCAGCGCGCACTGCGCTGCGAAGCCTGCTGGCCACCGACGTGCGTGCGCTGGTAAAGCTTCCCGAGAACTTATTTGCAAAAATATTAGGAATAATTCCTAGACTTTCTCCCCGTGGAGGCCTTTGCAACAGCTCTGCGCTAGTCAAGTGAAATGAGGTCCCCGGGTCCTCCGGCGGGGCGCCCCACGCGAGCTCCAGGCGGCCGCGCGCCGGGCCGCAGCGCCGCGGAAAGGCCGCCCGCGCTCGGGGTCCCGCGGGGCGGGCGCGGCCCGGCGCAGGGACCGGTGGCCCGACCCCGGGCGGCGCGGCGGGGCCCCTGCGGCCCGCAGGCCTGCGGGCGTGGTTTCCCGGCCCCTCTTCCCGGCAGCCGGCGATCTCACACCTCGCGTCTGCAGCCAGAAGTTGAACCAAATTCGGCGAGTTCTCCAAGGGCAAAGGGACGGGCGGCGAAGGGGAAAGGTCCTCGCTAGGAAGGGGCCGCGGGGCGGCTGGGGCTGGGCGCGCCCCGCCCGGGGCTCGGGCCTGGGGCGCCGGGCGGGCGCGGAGGGCCTGGGGCGCGGGCGGCGGCCGCAGCCATCTTGCGCTCGGGCGCACCTCGCAGGTCGGGGGCGGGGCGGTTAGGGGCGCGGCCCCAGGACCCGCCCCTCGGGGGACACTGGGCTGCGCGGGCGGCGGGCACTCAGCGCCGACACGCCGACGGAGGGGAGCGCAGCGGTTCTTCGTCGCAGGCGCCGCGGGTGAGCCGGGGGAGCGGCCGGGCCGGCGGGCGGTGCGCGCTCCGCGGAGGAGACGGTGGCCCGCGCTCGACGGCAGATGGGGGGCCGGCCTGGCGGCGGGGCGGGCTCGGGCGCCGGGTTTGGGGTCCTGGGGGTGCGGCCGGTGGGGTCCACCCCGGGCCCTCGGCGTAAGGCTCTTTTTTTTTTTTTTTTGGCCGAAATAAACGGCAGGTGAAGCCGAACTTTTGCCCGTGCGGTTGCGCCGGCTGCCCCGACCTTCCTCTTTCCGCTGTCCCCTCGGGGTCCCTCCCGCGGTGCCGGGGGGCCCGCGCCCCTCCCCCGCCCGCGCGGCGGAGGCGACGTTTTAAAAAGTGTTTCTCAAAGGCTTGACGGTTGCGGTTTCAGCCGAGGGGCAAACGGTCGCTTCACAAAGTGAAACTTGCCGGGCTCCCCGCGGGCTTCCTGGAGGGCGCGGAAAGGGGACCCGCGGGGCCCGGCGCCCGCCCCGCCCAGGCGCCCCCCGCCCAGGCCCCCGCCTCCCGGCCGGGCCGCGCCCCCCGCCCCGGGACCCCCGCGGCCCCCGGGTCCCCGCCCCGCCCAGCCCGCCGCTTGGGTCCGGGTCGGGGCGCGCGCCCGCCCTGCCCGCCGCCCTCGGAGCTGGGCGGTGACTCCTCCCCGCGCGGCCCGCCCGCCAGGCGGCTTCTTAAGCGGCCGCGCGGGCCGGGCGCCGGTGTCGCGCGGGGAGGAGGCCGTGCGCTCTAAGGCCCTGTCCGCCCGCAGGTCCCAGGCCGTCTCAGCTGCCGCTGCCCAGTGTCCGCAGGCGCGAGGAAAGCCCGCCAGGAACCGAAAATGCCGAAACCAGTAAGTCCCCCGCGTCGCCCGTTTCCGGCGGAGTCGCCGGGGCGAGGCGTCGGGCGGCTGTTTGCCGAACAGCTTCCCTCGCGGGCCGGGGCGGGGCCGGGGCGGGGGCGGGAGCGGGGCCGGGGCGGGAGCGGGAGCGGGGCCGGGGCGGGAGCGGGAGCGGGAGCCGGAGCGGGGCCGGGGCGGGAGCGGGAGCGGGAGCGGGAGCCGGAGCGGGGCGGGGGCGGGGGCGGGAGCGGGAGCCGGAGCGGGGCCGGGGCGGGAGCGGGAGGGGGGCGGCCGCCCCGCCGTCGGTCGTCCTTTGAGCTCCTGAGGAAAACACGAGGAGGCTGCTCTTTCTTTTGCGAGGTTCCCCCTCGGCAGTTTGGGGTTTTATAAAAATTAAGGATCCCCTACATCACTGCTTCTGAAAAGTATGTCCCAATGCCGCTGGTTTCCTGAAGAGAAAGGTGGGAATCGCGGGGGAGCCGGCGGCTCCCGCTGCCGCGCCCCGACCCGGCCCCGCAGGCGTCGGGACGGCTGCTCCCGGCCCCCTGCGCGCCCGCGTCTGCACGGCCGCGGGACCCCGGGAGGGCGCGGAGGCTGGGGCCGGGCGAGGGGCGGCCGGGCCGAGCGCCCCTGAGCCCGCTCCGCCTTGTCAGGGCGCGGGTACTGTCGGGGCGCGGGTGCCGTCGGGGCGCGGGTGCCGTCGGGGCGCGGGTCCGGCCGGGCCGCGGGCTCGCGTTGAGTGGTGGGGCGGGCGGGCTCCGGGCCGGGCGTTCCTTAGACGTGGCACGTGCTCCACCTGCTTTCCCGGGTGAACTGGTGGCGGCCCGCGGGAGGATTTACGAAGTTGTAATGGGCTTTGTGAATCATGGAGAAAATGTCTGGATTCATTAAAAACGGCAACGAAAGCTACGTAAGGAATTGACTTCTAGTTTCACAAGTTCTGTAGTCTGTGCTTATATGCTTTTTGTACTGTTCTACCCCTTCTACGGGGAGTTTTTAATTGATAAAGTTTTATTTTGCCGTTAGGCTGAGTGAGTTACTATGTGAATGTGCCAATACGTTCGGAAGCCAGTGTAGTTTTTACCTAAGTGACATCATCAAGATGATTCATTCTGGTGCAGAAATTTCTTTTCCCACACAAAATTCTTCATTGCAAACTCACAAGGGGCATGTGACATCCAGGATTTCCAATGCCCGTGGCATAAAACGGATTTGAATGCGGCCCCTTGCCCTGGGCACAGCCCCGTGCACAGCCCCGTGCACACGTCTTACGGTCATCAGGAGTAACCAGCCGCAGGTGCCTCTTCTTTGTTTGTTTAAAAGAAAAGATGCGAGTTGAGCTTTTACGATAGCCCTCAGGAAAGAGTCCGTAACCCAGTTTCCAGTCACTGCTTTGCCTTCTCATGTCTCCGAATGAAATCTGTTTTATTTTTCTGTTTTTATTGTTATAAAATACACGTATCACCTTCCCGAACGGAAGCTGCACCTATTAAACATGTAATTCCCGTTCCTCTCTCCCCTGCCCTCAGCAGCCACCCTCCACTTTCTGTCTCAGTGAGTTTGACCTGTAGGCACCTCATGGAAGTGGAATCACAGTGTTTGTCCTTTGGTGTCTGGCTTGTTTCACTCAGCACAATGTCCCCAAGGTTCATTCATGTTGTAGCCTGTGTCAGAATGTCCTTCCTTTTCAAGGCTTTTTCTTATGGAAGGTGTATTTTAATTTCATTTTACTTTCAAGGTCTTTTATGATGGATCAGAAACTTAGAAAATGTTCTTCTGACAAAGTGAGGGTAGTCAAGTTGTTAAGGGATGATAGTAGCCATCACCTGGTGTGCAAGGATCCGGATAGCCAGAGTCACATTTTGAAAAACTTTATTTTATATAATACCTACAGTTGGAATTTCAAAAGAGTGTTGGGAGGTCTCCTTTCAGGTGAGCCACTTAGGAAATTCCTGCCTGCCCCCTTTTTGCTGGGGGTGATATCTTGAAGATTTTGCTTGGTAAAACACATGCACACACATGCATGCTCGCACGCACGCTCACACGCGCGCGGACGGAAGCCTTTCTTCACGTGAATTGAATTAGGGCCACCACATAGATGGCTAAGAAGAGCTTAGGGGCCTGCACACATTTGGGTGTGGTTCTTGTCAGGCTTCTTAGAGTATCTAGTTTTTGTCATTGTTGGTTTTTGCTGTCTCAGTAGATGTGAAAGCAGAGGCATCCCCCAGCAAGCCCTATAGATGGGCTTTTCAAAAAAGGGTTATTGACTCTTTGTTTTTTCTTTTTTAAATTGATCTTTAAGAGAGGAAGGGAGGAAGAAAGGAAGAGAAACATTCAGTTGCCTCTCCTGCACATGCCCCAATCGGGGATCCAACTGTCAACCAGGGCACGTGCCCCCACCCGGGATTGAACCTGCCACCTCTTGGTGTACGGGACAGCCCTCCAACCAACTGAGCCACACAAGCTGGGGCAGGTTAATTGATTCTAATTGTTCAAGTCCAAGCTGAGGCTTTTGTTAGGTGGCTTTGTGTGTGTTGATGTGTAACAACAGGATCGAGGGGCAAAACACTTCCCTATAAAGATGGATACATCGCAGTAGTTGGGGTTTGGGGCTTCCACCTCACCCCTTGAATTTTTGATAAAGTAGTTTTGATTGGTTTGTCTCAACTGAGTCAGTGGATGACTTTATTCATAAAACAGTGTAAATGAAATAATATTTATTTGCTGCTCTCTCTTAAACACTGCTTTTCAATCACCACTTGTTAGAAAGATCTAACAAGTGTTCACTCATTCAGCTAGGTAAGGGAACTGCACAGGTGGGTGAGTCAGATCTTGGCCTCAGGGAGCTTACCGCCTGGGACCTGAGCCCAGACACATGCAAATGCCGTAACTGGAGCTGGAACACTGCATGCAGTCCAAGCTTGAAGAGGCCCAGGGAAGGTGCAGCTCTGCTGCGCTGGACGCCCTTGCACCTGGGAGCTGCGTGGGGGTTGTTCCCAGGGCCTGGCTCAGGGAGCAGTGTTTGTGCCCAGAATTCAGCCAACGGTGACCTGTGGCGTCGTCGTGTCCCCCTCCCCCCCCCCCCCATTGCTGTCTTCATTGTAATGGAAAGGAGGCATGAGCATTAGAAAGGAAAACCTGCAGCCCAGCTTGGGAGTGAAAAGGGGGTGGGTGGCTTTTAAGGCTAACCTCTCTTAAAGCTGTTTTCTGGGGTGTTTGGAGCTGAACTGTTTTAAGCGGCACCAGGTGCCTTGGCATTTCATTCTTAAAGTGTTGATGTGGAAGTTTCTACTGTAAAAGTACATTTTCCCATCAGTGAGAAACTCTGAAAGTGTGTTCCGAATTATTCCCTGTGCCAAAATTTTAAGATAATTTCTGAGATTATCTTGGCTGTCTGGGAGTACATAGCCTTTTCCACTAAATATTTTAACAGTCAGAATTTACTGACTACACTGATACATTTCCCGTCCTGCCAATTGAGGACGACACGTTTCTGTCCACCCCTCCTCCCCCACCACAGGCAGATGGGCAGCTAGGTAGCTAAGGTTCCCCCTGCGGCAGTGAGAAGTGCTGACCAACATTAGTCATTTGTCATCATCACACTGAGGCCCGTGATGGGAGTCTGTGTGGTCATCCATCCACTAGTTCAGTGGACGTTGACTGCCTCATGTGCTAGCTGCTGAGGCTCCTGCGATGAGCAGACACAGAAGCAGCCCCCATCATTGTGGATTCAGTCTGGTGAGGGGACAGACAGAAATCATAGGTAACTTGAGTTTAAGTAATGACGTGTGCTGGTGGTGGAGGGAGGGAGTGCTGGTCAGGGAGGTGAGGAAGGCACTGAGGAGGCGATGACTACTGAGCAACGTAGAGAGGGAAGGGGCCTTCGCTGATGGAGGAGGCGAGGACCATGCCAGGCTGGGGACAGCTTGTGCAGAGGCCCTGTGGGCGAGGGAACAAGGTGATTCCCAGGGTTCCCCAATGAAGACCAGTGTGGCGAGAGAGGAAAACGGAGGCCAGCTACACAGTCTTCCTGGTGGGACATACTCAGGCATATTTGGGGCTTAACTCCAGAAGAAGCAATGAGGGTTTTGACTGGAAGGAGACCAGATCAGATTTGCCTTCTGTAAGGTCACTGTGGCTGCAGGATGGGAGTCAGTAGGAGGCAGGATGGCAAGGGTGGAGATGGTGGACCATTTTAGTGGCCAGGTGAGAGGTGGTGATAGTGTGGACCAGAGCAGTGGCTGTGCCGATGGAGAGAAGTGGGCGCATTTGGGAGGTAAACTTGCTGGACTTGGTGATGGATTGGATGGGCAAGGGCACAGGAGGTGCCGGCTGACTTCTGGTGTCTGGCTTGCATAACTGGCTGAATGGTGGTGCCATTCACCGAGATAAGGAACCTGGAGAAGGCCCAGGTGTGGGAGGGGAGTTTGAGGGTTTGGTTTGTACAGGCTGGTAATACATTTGTGACTGTGATTGATGAGAGAAGTCCTTGCCTTCTTTCATAATTATAACCACTGCCTCCCAAAAGATACCAGATTTCTTAAGCTACAGTATGTTATTCACATAAACTAGAAGTAACCCAGCAGCGTCTTGCATTTCCCGAGTGTATGTACACACAGTATGTGCGTGCGGGCACACACACACAAACACAAAGTTAAAAGTCAGGGTTAAGTTAGTGCAAGATTCTTAGACTTTGGTGTACATGATTGTGTGGGGACAGATTCCTGGGTCCTCCACAGCTCTGCTGGATGCACATCTCCATGGCCAGGTAGGACTGGGCACCTGAGCTTTAGAAAAGCTCCCCAGGTGGTTTTGATGCACCCCAGAGTGTGGGAACCACTGATTTCATCAAAAAGGGCAGGTTATATCGATTCCTTTCTCTTGGACCCAAGCAGTGCAGTGAAGCCCCCGAGATGGGGTAATACTGGTGGTTATGTGTGAGCAGAGCCCAGAGCCCCTGGTGTGTTGAAGGAACAGCGAAGCCCAGTGTGGTGGCAGAGCATCTGTTCAGGCGGGCACTGTCATAGTCCCTTTCTTCAAGTTCCAGCTGCAGCGCCAGGGCTGCCATCATTGGTATTGGACTGTGGCTGGGGTAGGAAAGAGGAGAGGCTGGATGGGTATCAGGCTCCAGAAGGACAAGGGCAGCTAAGATGGACGATAGCATCTCTCTGATTTGAGCTTCTCTCTGCAGGGAGTCCAGTTGCAGAGCTTAATTTGGCAGTGGCCAGTGGGCTCGCAAATTCTGGCTCTTTGTTTTTCAAGGGGAAGAGGGGCCAGACATTCTTTTCACCTTAGTCCTTCCACACTGGCCTCTCTTGTTAGTTACTGTCCTAAGTAGTAATATAATTTCTAACAAAATTTTGAATAATTTTATTAATACTTGAATAGTTTGGGAAAGCAAAACAGTATCATTATTTTTAGTGAGTTATCATAATTTTTCTTAGGTTTTTTTGTTTTTGTTTTTACTTAAACTTTTAAAAAAAATCCTCACCTGATGGTGTGTCTTTTCATTGATTTGAGAGAGAGAGAAACATCGATGAGAGAGATAAACATTAATCAGTTGCCTCCACCCTGATGGGAAATTAACCCTGACCTTTTTGGTCTATAGGGCGACGCTCCATCCAACTGAGCCACCTGGCCAGGGCTACTTGAACTTTTGCGTATCTTTGACAATTTGGAGATTCTTAGGATGATTTAGTACGCCCACTTCCTTAGTGTTTAGACATTTAATTCCAATCTGAAGCAATAAAATTCACAGCCTGTTTTCAGAATCAGTAAATGCATTTTGAGTTATGCCAGTGGGTTCTCCAAATACTCCAGTTAGTTTTTAATTTAAGCACTAACTGTGTTTGCCACAACTAATTAAATATGGAATATTTTATGAAGAGACCAGAAGGTTGAATTACTTCCCTTCTAACATACCATCCATGCCTGTGGACATAAAAAATAAAGCTCTTATTCTAGACTCCTGTAAATAGTTAAGAAAACAAAACGAAACAAACAACATTGTGCTAAAGGTCACTAGAGACTTTTGATTAAAATAAAATGCTTAATATATAATTAATGTATGTATTTTTTCAAATACAAATGTAAAGAGCCACATAAAGAACAGTTTCATAACTAACTACTTACCCTTCCTTTGGCAAGCCATTTCCTTTCTGTGAATCAATTTTGTCATTTGTAAAATGGGAATAAAGTTTTTAAATGAAAAGAATGTTACATAAAATAAACTGAGACAAAGCTTGTATCTGTGAAATTCAAACAATTTATCTCTTCAGGTACTGTAAGTGCTATGTATTTCTTGTGTATTTCTTTCACCTAGAAATTTGTTTTACAAACTTTTCAGTGTAACCTGTAGCTAAAACTAAGGATTTTCATTTCTGAGTTGCTATAAAGGTAGCGTGTGTCAATAGGCCTTCTAAGGAAAACAGCCGTGTGAAAGGCTTGGGGTATTTAGTGGAAAGGAACACTCTAACGCAGTGACCTTTCTCACCTCCTGGCATATGTAAACTAATTACTAAAATTCTGCAGCATACTAAAAAATAGATTTTTTGCTGGTCTGACAAAAAATAGGTATAATTTTGATTCACTCACACCTTATGGCTGTTGTTGTGCTGGCTGTTGCTATTTTTTTTGACAGTCTAAGGGAAAAGAGGTCAGTGCCCCTGACTAAAGAGTCAGGTACCACATGTTTTAAAAATTCGTGTGCACACTGTTGTGCCCTGCCGCACACTGATTGAAAACTGCTTCTCTAACGTTATCTGCTTTCCATCCTCTGTGTCTCCCAGTTGTCAAAACTCCCTTGTAGTTCACATGGGTTCCTTCCTTGTTATTGAAGTCCTGTTATGTGTCATTACGTGCTAGGTGTTGGGACTGTTAAAATAAGGAACATAGGTTTTCCCTTTAAGGGATTCTCAGTCTAAAAGGGGAGTCAGATAGGTAAACAAAGAATGGCAGCACAGGGTGGTAAGTGTGGTAATAGAGGTGCACACAGAGGAAGATTAGGTTGTGCCCTGGAGAGCTGGGAGGCCTCTCAGCTGGTGAGATGCTTAGGTGGGTGTTGAGGGATGCATAGGAGCTCACCAGTGCACGAGTGCACGAGGGCAGAAGGGCATTGCCATAATAGCAGTGGTCAGTTCTGTTTTTCTTTGATTCACATTCCATTCTCTAAGCCTTTTTTTTTTTTTTTAACACCTTGAAGATCAGTGGTAATGCTGTTTCAAAGGAAATGAAAGCTGCATTAACATAATTATCATTTCAATCTAATGCATTTGAGAAAACAAACCTTAAAAACAAACTGAATATTGTGACCTTGACTTAACTTTTATTGATGAAACAGGAACAAATACCATCTGAGGGTCAAACTGCTGTAGCCAAGTATATCAGGTTTTACTTACCTTTCTTTAAGTCATTTTCCACATCCTAATTTCCTTTTCTATTTTTGCCTGAGAGATTAGTTTAAACGTGTGTGTGTGTATGTATGTGGTCGTAACAGATATTGTTAAATAATTGTTTTTACTTTAGGATGGGGTAGGCAAAGGCCACATCTGGCTGTAGCCCGTTTTTGTATGGACTCCCAGCTAGAAATGGTTTTTACAATTTTAAAGGTTATTTAAAACAACAAAAACAATATGCAACAGGCACAGAATATGGCCTGCGCAGCCCAGAATATTTATCTGGTCCTTTGCAGAAGAAAAATTGCCAACTCCTGCATTAGGACAAAAATAATTATTGTTAAGCATTTGTTATACATTGCATATATTTTATGACTAAGTTAATAATATTAGGAAGCAGGTCCATCCCACTGTTTCCAATAAAAAAAAATCACAGGCTCTGAGCCTGGTCATTTATTGGGAAAGCCCTTCAAGGGGCAGGCACGGTGGTGGTGAGGTCAGATTTTAAACAAAGCTGGCCTTCTGGCAGCCCTTGTTTCTATGGAGAAAGTGGCAGCATCCGGTGTCTCACTTGCTAAGCCATTGTACAATGACAGATTTTTGGCAGATGCTAAAAGAAGGCAGTTTGTACCTGATATTTGAGTTGGAAGGTGAGTGTTAAATAAATGAGTTGCTTTTTTATCACTGACAATTTAAAATTACCTTCCCACCTACCATAGAGTGTGTAAGAATTTCTGACTGTAGATGGTGTTGTGTCAGTCCCTTGTTTAGGCCGCTCTGTCTGAAATGGAGCCCCTCACTGTCCACCCTTCGCCCGCTGTATTTTACTTCATAGAACTTATTTCTACCTATAACCGTGTCAGATATTTGCTTCTCTGTCTCTTGTCTCCCTGCTGCAGTGAGAGACATAGTGGTTTGGGGGAGGGGAGAAGCACTGTTCCCTGCTTCTAGAACAAATATTCCTTCTTGCTGCATTGGCAGATGAGTAGAGGGAAGGAGAATTACCAAGTGGGCAGGCGCACGCCTGAGTGGGTGCTCGTGGGGAGCGTCTCTGAGTCCCTGGGCCCTCTTTGTCACCTGGTGCACAAGGTCCAGGGCTTTCCTTCGAGGCTCTGATGAGGCCCATGGGACAGGGACAGCATGGGGAAGCGCCTGGCCCTGTGCCTGGCCCTCTCTCTTCTCTGTCACCACAGAGGACAGTCATTGTAGAACTCTCATCTGATGAAATAAACTGTCGTCTCTCGGGACGGGCTTTCTTTTTTTCTGACTGAGCCTCACAGTCAACAGATATTCACTGTTTTTGTCCTTTTGTCACCACAGTGAACATCCCTCCATAAAATGAATTCATTCAACCAATAGAGTACCTACTGTGCAGGGTTCTAGGTCCCGAGGTTACCTTCAAGCAGCTGAGACAGTGCCTGGGAGTGACGGGCTCCCTGCTGCCGGTTCCATCTCGGCTTCGCCAGGAGCGGAGGCACTTTTATTTTTCCTCTCACCTTCTGGTGGGCGAAGAGTTAAAACCACTGGGTGGAGTGACATCTGAGTGGGCAGAGTGTGCTGTGCTTTTGTCTGTTTTTTAAAAAAAAATATGTCTTGATTTCAGAGAGGAAAGGAGAGAGAGAGAGAGAAACCTCAATAAGGAGAGAGCCATTGATCGGCTGCGTCCTGCACGCCTCCGACTGGGGATCGAGCCTGCAACTGGGCATGTTCCCTGACCGGGAATCGAACTACAATCTCCCGGACCCCAGGTCGATGATCAGTCGCTGAGCCACGCTGCCCAGGCTTGTCTGTTTCTTGTTTTCTTGTCAGTCACTCTGACGTGGGACAATGAGCCGAGATGGTATTTCTCCGAGAACTTTTCAGATAGGCTTGGTGGTGAGCGCGTCATCTTGGCCATACCCACGAGAGCCTTCCGTCGTTTCTCAGGCATCAAGGTTCAGGGAAACTTGTTCTTTCTCAGATAATATTTTGCCTGTTCTACCATTACTGCATCTATAGATTTCTTGTAAAATAAGTCTTAGCAGGATGTCCAGCCTTGTTCCTTATGCTTTTAGAAAGCAAATTGAACCACAGATCACTTGGCAAAAGCTTAGAACATAAATATTAGATGAGAGCCACCTCTGTGAAAATGTCATGTATGTTAGTAAAGTATTGTGATCAAGATGTTTCATTGCCTTGGTTAAATAATTGCGGATGTTGTCTCTTGTTGAAGTATCTGCTTACATAACACATTGCTATTTGGGCGAGACTCTTAAGTGGGACTTAGTGGGAAGATGGGGTGGGGAACACTTGATGTTTATTATTAAGAAACTGGCCAAACAGGGCTGTTTAGAAATATAGTGTGATGACAAGGCTGCCAGGTGCATTGTGTGACCTGAACAAATCCACTGTAAAAAGGTATCTTTGAGGTAATGGGGGACATTGAGTACTGACTAAATTTTATTTTATTTTTTTATTTTTTATTTTTTTATATATCTTTATTGATTTCAGAGAGAGGAAAGGAGAGGAAGAGAGAGAGAAACATCAATAATGAGAGAGTCATTGATCGAGCCCACAACCCGGGCATGTGCCCTGACCGGGAATCAAACCCCGATCGCCTGGATCCTAGGTCGACGCTCAACCGCTGAGCCACGCCCAGCCGGGCTACATTTTAAATATTAAGGAATAGTTTTGAATTATGTTGGAAATAATAATGGTATGGTTTTTGTGTGTGTGTGTGTGTCCATTAGGGCTACATACTGGTGTTTTTCACAAGTGAAATGATACATGTGAAGGCCTTAAATGTGCCAGTGAAATTATTTTTAAGGTGGTGGGAAGGAGCTGAATCAAGAATGCTGAAAGTTGATGGTGTCAGGGCTAGATGAAGAATACAGTACATGGGGCTCCTTAAACTGTTCTCTCTGCTTGTGTGAATGTTTCCAATTTTCCAAAATAAAAGTTTGTTCTCTAAAAGCACATTATAAGGGTGAAAGGGAAAGGTGCTGTCGTGTTTCCAAATCAAGTCACCAAATGCTAGAGTCTAGGGAGAGGGTTCGTGGGAAGGGATGTGTCCTTCCCCTGGGTCTGAAGTCCTGGACACCACAGCTGAGAACTGGTGCAGGGGACCCTGCCCGCTGCTGGTGAGCCATTCTCCGTGGGTCCGTGGAGTAGACCCACAATTTCTTGGGAGACCTTTTGTGTTCTGATCAGGGTGTGGCCGATTTCCTCCCACCAGGGCCATCTCTCCCTCCACACACATGTTCTATTAAAGGAGATCTCAGTCAGAATTGCAGTTGACTTGGCGCACACAGAGCTGTTTGTTCCCAGCTCGTCCACTCTTACTCTGTTCCCACGATTCTTTTGGTGGGGGAGGGGCAGGGTGCTGTGACCCAACTGGAAATAGGTCATTGTCTCGGTAGCAGTATTCTCCGAGCTGCGATTCTGAAGTGAGCATAATAATGGGAGGCCCCACCAAGTGGCATTTCATGCAACCACGTTAGGAGATCAGTGTGCAGTCTGCGAGCTGGGGCTGTGGCTGCGGCCTTGTGGGAGGAGATGGGCCCTGAGGGAAACACACCGACCAGAGCTGCAGGAAATGGGCGGGTGAGAGGTCTGTACCCTGCACGCAAGGTCTTGGTCCCATCAAGCAGCAAGGTCTTGGTCCCATCAAGCAGTTATGTACACAGTTATAGTCCTATTCCAGATGTAACATACTTGATCGTGACAAAGTATAAATTACACAGGTGTGTGTGTTTTTTAACAGTATAAATTCGGATACACAAGGTAGTTTAAAAGCATATGGTTTAGTGAAGTTTGCTTATTCAAGCAGATTTTGTAAGCTTACTGATCTAGTTTGGATTTATAAAAACTACTTGGATCTTACTCTCCAGTTTTGATAGATGGCAAAAGTAGAGACTTTTTGGTCAAGTTCAAATACATCTTGTCTAAGTGTCTTGCAGGACAAATGTTCTTTAACACCGCAAGATATTTCTGCACGTGATCTTTACTAGGGGCAAAGATTTATATCAGAAACAGCTCAAGATTCAAGTATGGTTTATTTTATACGTCCTTCCCTAAAACAACAGGTTTTAGCAAACATTTACATTGTTTTGACATTTTCATTTGTTCACAGGCTGCTCCCCCCCCCCCCCCCCCCCCCCAGATTAGAAAGACTCTTGACAGACTTCTAAATTTACAAAGAAAATAGTACATTCTGGGTGGGTAGTGAAACTTCAGTCCATGTCTTTAATTTCCTATGTTTTATGGGCCTCGAAAAACCACTGTAGCATGTGGTAGCCTTGTTGGCCCTGCTTGTCTTTTATGGGATCCTGAGCTTGTGGATATTATTAACCTCACTTTTCTGTGGACTAAATTGGTGCTGAGGTGTGTATAACACAGCTAGTAAAACCAAAATCACATGTTACAGAGTCAAGACTTCAGGCTTATTAGATAAAGTCACCTTGAAGGGTAATTTATTTTGCCTGCCTTGGGGGGTGGGGCAAGGAGAAGGAGGGAGACTGTTTCTGAAAAGGAATAGTTTCTTTTGCAGAATATAACATTCTTTGCCTATTTCTTTCCCCTTTCCTCTGTAAAGTGGTGTCTAAGCATTATAGTTTAGTCCCCATATTAAAATTACATGCACTATATATGTCATTCCCAGTGTCTGCTTATAGACACTCACACACAAAAACCAACCACTTGCCCAGCCAGGCGTGGCTCAGCGGTTGAGCATCGACCTAGGATTCCGGAGATGGTGGTTCAATTCCCGGTCAGGGCACATGCCTGGGTTGCTGGCTTGATCCCCAGTTGGGGGGCGTGCAGGAGGCAGCCAGTCAATGACTCTCTCATCATTGATGTTTCTACCTCTCCCTCCCTCTCTCTGAAATCAATAAAGATATATTTTTAAAAAAACACTTAAAAATGGGCAGCTAATGGGTATCAGAACTATTATTTTCACATGCTCTTGGCAGGTGAGGGAATGCCCACCAGTGTTATTCTGCAGCACAGACTTGGAACTTGGGTAAGAGCAATGACCTTTTCATTTGTCAGAATCCAGGAAAGCACTTTCTTACTGCCTCAGTTTCTCCTTCCATAAGCAGTGCCTTAACCCATGGTCAGCACAGACTGTTCGCAGCACGGTTTTATTGTAGAGGGAACTGGCCCTCTTTTTAATGCCACTGCTGAGAAAGTTCCCTTCTGACTCTAAGGTCGAGATTTCCTCTGGTTATAGTGAGTACAGACAGGACTGGTTTGTCCGCTTTTTGTATTGTTAAGAGGCCTCGCTGACAGGAAGTGGGTCTGGGGGCAGGAAGTGGCTTTCTTTCAGAGGCAAAAGGAGCTGTTTAGAAAGCTGGAATTTCATTGCATGTTCTTGAAATTATGGGATGACGATTATTGGTTAATGTGGGCACTTCCTTCTTATGCATAATTTTACATAATTTTTCATCCTGGAATTTGGAAATACAAACGTTTCAAAAGTTTAAAGCCATTGACTCATTATATTGAGAGATACAACTTTAGGAATAATGTTTAAGAGCTATACAAATATAAATATTTTTAGGAGCTGATTACCAGGAGTTGAGAAAGTGGCGTAAACCTTTTGGGGCCTCAGTTTCCCCAGTCTTTAAAAGAAGGTATCAGGCTACGATAACTGTATACCTCTCACCAAGTAATCCCATGTAGAGTCACCCTACAAAATAGTTACACCTTGTCACTATTTTAATGGTTCTGTTTATAACATATACATCTATAAAACATAAAAGATGATATCAAACGTAACATAACCTACCTGAAACCAAAGTTAATTTGGAAATTTCAAGACCCATCTTTCATGTTAAAACTGCCCTGTTGTTATCTGCTACATATTAAGAATTTAGCTTTTAAGTTGTAAGTGTAGCCTAAGGGTGGTGGAGAGCAGGGTAGAAAAGGAGGTAAGGGGTATGTAGTGTTAATCTTCATGATTAAGTTACCCTCAGAATTCCTTTAAGTGACAGCAGAATTCTCTGTTAAGCAGGTGAGTGCTCTCTCTGGATAAGAGTTGCGGGGCTGAGCAGGGAGGGGCCTAGCACCCCCACCCCCATTCCTCCAAGTTAAAGTTTATACTCACACGTCCTAAAATTAAGTTTCTTAAACTGAATAGAGAAACTCAACTAGACAACTACTTTGTTTCTGAGTTAAGTTGGCTCATTTGAAGTAGACCTTGCTTTTCCTTAGTAATTAGCACCTCGGGCAAGCACTAAGCAGTGACTCCCTTTTTTCACCTCCATGTGGAAGGAAGGGGAGGGAAGGCCAGGACTGTTGTAGCCCAGAGGGATAATGACTTAGCCAGAGGCACTAGGTTGTGGCAGGTTAGTTTAGTTTCTTGATAGATACTCCCTGCAGGGAGAGTCCTTCCAGCAACTGTCAGCACCAGTCCACTCCTGGCCTAGCTTGGATTTTTCTGATGGGGAAATACCACCATCACAAGGCAGGACCTGTTACCTGGAGCTCTGTGATGGGCACCAGGAGACCAGAGAGCAGCTAATACCAGCATCGAGCAGTCCTCGGTAATTTTTAGTACCTCATGTTCCCAGAAGTGTGACCGCTCATCTGTGACCCCCAGGCAAGTTCTACTCATCTGTCATTGTTGGGTTGTGCTACAGACAAAATGATGCCTGGGACTTGTACCAAATTCCCTGACAATTTTTGTTACATTTAGTTACAAAGACTTTTTAGAAGATATGTGGAGCTAGATGACCAGTTCTCTTTGGCATCTGAACATTTTCTTAGGCCTGTGCCAATCTCCTCACCTTCACTCTTAATTTCTTTTTAACCTTGAAAGAGAAGACAATATCAAGTGGTGTGATGGGGTATAATTTAAACTGAAGATACAGAGGAGCTTGAAAGAAAGGAGTCAGCAGTATTATGTCATTATTCATTAGTTTGCAGATCTGCCGTAGGACTAATTTACTAGTAAGATAGAGTTACACTGTTATTTCCCCAGGAAATCTGGTGTTAAGAGCTAGAGTTTAGCCCGGCCGGGCATGGCTCAGTGGCTCAGCATCAATTTAAGATCCAGGAGATTGGGGTTCGATTCCCAATCGGTACATGTGCTGGTTGCGGGCTTGACCTCCAGTCAGGGGCGTGCAGGAGGCAGCCAATCAATGACTCTCTCATCATTGATGTTTCTTTCTCTCTGTCCCTCTCCCTCCCTCTCTCTGAAATTAATACACATTTTTTAAAAAAGCTAGAGCTTAAACATGTATTCCTGGAATTTTTAACTTTGAGGCCAACCTGCTCTGGGCACATGGTGACAGGTGGCTATGGCTAGTGGTGGGAGCGTTTGAGAGCTCTGGCCAGGTTTTGGGGTTTTTTTTTGCCTGTGCAGTATCATGTTAATGCGGATTTCACTCCATTTAATGAAAAATCATGCTTTAAGGGACCACATCTCTATTTTACTTGTCTTCTCTCTATACAGTAATGTTTCGGTATTTTGATAAATACCTTCCATTAGCCACATATTGGTTTTTACTTTGGCCTCTCCTTAAAAGACTTGTGTACAACAGGGTGGTTTGCGGACTGCCTTTCTTGAGTAGAAGTTGGATGCTTCTAACTAGATGTTTATTAGAAACTATAACAATGCAAAATAAGGTCATTGGGTTTTCAGTGGCAACTATTTTTATATAATCCTGTTTGTGTAAACAGTGTTCCTGGGAGCAGCATTGCACATTTAACTAAGACAAAGATCCATTCTATATAATAGATAGAAGCAAAGTTATCTTTTAAATAGTAGCCATTACTGTGACATCCTGCAAAGGGTTGGTGATATGGAAAAGAGCTGAAAAACAAAAAGTCCACTGGCCTTCGGGGCTTTCTGACTTTGCTTTCCTTGGCTGAAGTCGACTGCTCCATTTCCACACTGAGTGGTGAAGGTTTGCTAAGTTAGGGGTTATGTTCTACGCTTAGCCGGAGAAGGTTTGCTAAGTCAGGGGTCATGTTTTACAGAGGTCAGTTATTTGCTAGCCAGCGTTTGTGAAAAGTGACCACTGTATGTCTGAGCTAACGCAGTGATATACTGAGTTGGAGTATTGTGCATAGAGGCTGGTTTTTATCTTTCTCAAAGGTAAGGAGCTCAGGATCCAGAGAGAGCACTAAAATAGGGACCCATCTGTTGGGATACAGAGTTTCATTAAGAAAAACTTGCCTCTGCGAGTTCAGGCCTGTACTCCATTACCATGAGTGACACTTGAGTGGGATACCCTCCCACGATGGAGCGTAAATAGCAGTAAGTACATTAACTGTGCCAAAAGGAGCTGCATTTTCAGGATGCTACCTAGCCCGTGAGAGCAGTGGCTGTCTGGGTGAGGCCTCACCTGTGAGCTGGGAGAGCCGTAGATTCATGGGCCTCATTCCAACCTCCTGAGTCAGAATCTGGGCCTTGGGCCCCGGCAGCAGTTTGAACAGGCCCTCCAGGTGACTCTGCATGTTCAGGTTAGGGCAGTGCTGCCTTAGAGGCGCGCGCTGCAGGCCAGGCCGGGGAACAGCAGTAAGGGGCACTGCCCTGGTTTCCTAAGCTGTTGCTGAGGGGCAGCAGACTTCACAAAACACATCTGGGATCACCACGTTTCCTCGGGCAGCAGTGACTAGGGCCCTGGAGGGGTTTAAGTTAATTCAAGAAAGTCCAAAATATATAGGTGGTGATTAGTTAAGTATTTGGGGGTTTGGAGTACTTATATTGAGTGCCAGCTATGGCATGCTGGGCCCCATTGCAGTTAATTGTCAGCCCCTGCTTAAAATGTAAGGGAAGAACACGATTTGCTTGGGAGAACCCTGAGCAAGAGCCTGGCCCACCTCTGCCCCCTGTGCCATCCTGTCGTGTAAAGTGAGGAAGTCGGCAAGAATTCAAGGGCTAAAATTACTTCGGGCTTCAGAAGAGAGGAGGCGTGGGAGGGTGGGAGTCATTGTTTTCTGCTGTGTTCACATGAGTTTGTTTGGCAGCTGGTGCGTTCTTCCTGAGAACACAGAATATTTTCATTTACACTTAAAAACAGTAAACTTACATTAAATTTTAGTTTTTTAAAATTTCTTTCATCGTTGTTTCCCCCTAAGAAAAAATTTTTTCTTACCAATTTGACCATAGATAGTCTAGTTCAAATTAGATAGACGAAAGTGACCTATCCAGATAGTGGAATATTATTTGACAGTAAAAAAGGAATGGAGCACCAACACATGCTACAACGTGGATGAATCTGGAAAACGTCATGCTGAGTGACAGAACAAGTCACAAAAGACCACATTCTATTTATATGAACTGTCCAGAATAGGGAATCTGTGGAGACAGAAAGTAGGTTTGTGGGTGCGAGGGCTGGGTGGAAGGAGTAACAGGAATGACCGCTGATGGTCATGGGTGTCTTCTGGGGGTGACGCAATGTTCTAAAATTAGACAGTTGCATAACTGTGAATATGCTAGAAAACCACTGAATTGCATATTTTAAATGGGCAAATATTATGGTTGTAAGTTATATTTCCACAAAACTGATATTTAAAAAGTACGTAACGACTCAACATGGAAATCAAAATACAACATTGTCTGTGTAATTTTTCAGTTAACTGAACCAAACAGGCGTCAGTGCTTTTCGCGCTCGTTTGTTATCAGCTGTGAGAATGTTTCCTTGCTGGACTCCCCTGCTGCTCTGCCCCCAGCTGTGGGAGAAAGTTGACTGGATCTGCTTCCTATCAGAGCCTTGCTACGTATTTGAAAGGTCTTATCCAAATATTTGAAAGCTGTTCGAAGTTGCTGAAGTGGCACCTTCGGAAGAGGGCTGGAATGTTGGAAAACAGCGCTGACATTTTAAACGATTGCGAAAGGTCAGGCTCTCAATGTAATCTCCGTGGTGCCTGGATGGTTCTGCTCAGACTAATTTTTGAGTAAATGCAGGTGTGATAATACGGGGATTAATCTGTTATCACTGAGTCCACTGCCTGAAATTCAAACATTCAAATGTTACCATTTGCATCTCTCTTTCTATTCCCATGTAAAGGATCTCCCTTTACAGGGTTCTCCTGATTCTTGAGTGAGTACATAGTAAAATCCCTGCAGGTTTTTTCCCCTGCACTGTCCTGGCTGCCAACATGAAGCCTGGTCTCTTTGTCTGAGGAGACATGAATGGCTGCTTTTCTGTGAAGTTTGTGGCCAAATTGGTCTGAAACTTTCCCCTCCTGTCTTGGTCTTTAGTACAGTTGAATCTGTTCTGTAAAAAGTGTGACGGGAGAGGTAAACTTAGACCAAGTTTAAAGTGTTTCAGGAGGAAGCAGACACTTCCCAGAGGAAATACTGCCCAATATTTATTTACCAAAATGAAAATAATAAAGGGAGATCATTTGACAGCCAAAAATTCAGCCGCCTGTCTGGGTTAGAAGCAAAATATGTTTCATTGTTACCTCAGTGCTTTTTTTGCAGGCTCTTTAGCAGGCGTTTTAGATATACCATTTTGAAAAAGTTCAACTGGGAAGACTCAAAACTCATGTTTTTCAGTGTATTCTGAAAATTCCTGGTCCTTTGGGATAGTCTATGGAAAAGAAACCTCCGTGGGCTGAGCAATCTGGGAAACTTAGACTGCGGCCCCTCCTGGGATTTCACAATTTGCATGAACACAGCAAAGACACTCAAAAGCCTTTCAGTTAAAGAAAGAAAAAAGAAACAGAGAGCCTTAACTTCTGTGACCTCAGAATACGCCATGCCCCCTCCCCCAGTGTATCGGCTCTTTGTCGCTCTCTCTTTACATTCAGATAATTTTGCAGAGAGCTCCACAACCACTGGGATCAGAAGGCACTCAGATAATTTTTGAGTCATAGAGTGTTCAAGTTGGAAGATCCCTTACAGATACAATCGTTTCAATTACAAGCTTCGTTTTACTTGTGAGGAGGTGGCCGTCCTCTGACTGGGGCCTGCTGGGGCAGGGGCTGGCTGGGACGCCCAGGCCTGTCTGTCCCGTCGTGATTGCTCAGCTGTTGGAGCGAATGAGCAGAGGAGACAATGGATTTTTTGTAGTAGGGTGAATTGTCATTGGGTGTTGTTTTAAAAAGGAGATTGGGGTTTAAACACCTTTAATTCTCTTTTTTGTTGGGAAGAGATGTCAGTTGCATTGCAGCAATGAAGCCTGTCCCTCGGTGTCCCCTGCAGGAGAGCTGCGTCCCCCTCCAGGCAGTGTGAACACAGGCTTGAGCCTTTCTTTTGTCCGGAAAAGCAATCTCCTGGCCACCTGGTGATAGGGTCCGAGTTAGCTCTTTTCTCCTGGATCCTCCGGGGCCATCTGCATGAATCCTAAGGTGGAGCCTGCCTCCCCTCCTTGTTCTAATTATCGCCCCTGCCCTACTGGACTTCAGACTTCACATTTCAGAGCTGGAAAGCACCTCAAGGCACCTAGTCCAGACCTTCTTTTGCAGATAAGGAGCTGAGGCCCAGTGAGGGCGACCTCATCTGCTTGAGGTCCTCAGTAGGTTACAGTGCCAGATCTTGAGCCCAGGCCTCCAGGCTGCTACGCTCTTGCCCCGCTGTTGGGTGAATTTGGCCAGTCCTCAAAATCACTTGAGCAGCTTTAAAAAAATACAGGCTCTTGGGCTGAGGCCCAGAAACTCAAGTGTTTGTAAAGCTGCTCTGGGGATTCTAATGGTTAGTCCCATTCCGGAGTATGACAGCTACTTGAGGTCCATCTCTATGTGTTAAGTCGGAAGTGGCTCAAGGGCAAGGGAGGTCTGACTCCTCTCTTTGTCCCCAGTGACCCTCATGGTGTCAGTGCCCCCAGCAGGCATTTGATTGGTGTTTGTGGGGTTCATGAGCCTCAAAGAATGCAAGGTGCCCACTGGATGGGGTGGGCTGGGAACAGAAGAATGATGCTGTTACAGTTCTTCAGTGTGTAGAATGGTAGTTTTGAGCTGAGCTGACCCTTAATAAGAACAGCAAATATAATTTTTTAAAGAGTAGATTATTAAGCAGAGGGAGGGTAAAGAGTATGACAATTAAGTTTTCAATGTCTTCATTAACTAAGGCAAAGGAATTTTTATGTGTTGAATCCTGATGTTCAATAATATATGCATTACATAGTCTAGTGACCGGGAGCAAAATTCCAGTGGAACTCTAGTCATTCATGGGGAGAGAAACAAACGTGCACAGCCTTTTGCTTAAATTTAAGACGTTTTGCTGGCCAGTTTTGTTCTTGTTTTAGAAATAAAGCTAAATTCATTCCTGTTTCTTTGTTTAGACATTTGTCTCTTGCATATACTGATATTCTAGTAACAGGTCAGAGACTTAGCTCTCCTACTGAAGGAAGACTGCAGCTCACCTGCTAAGCTAACTACTGTGTGGGGCAAAAAAAAGAAGGGTTTTTCTGTTGAATGTGGTCAGTGTGAAAAATACACACAAACCCACTGGAGGGGTTCAGGCATGGTCAGTGCCAAGTTTTCCTGACTTGTGTCTAAGATAAGTTGCTTTATTCTAAAACTCTGACATTGTGCATAGTTGTAGAAAGACCTCATTATTTTTAATCAGTTGAGTGCTAACTTAACTCCCATATCTAAACTTACTATCACAATTGTCCGTTATCACAATGGACATTCATAAATAAATGTAGGTATGGAGTATGATCCTGTCTGGCTCCTTATGTGTTCTGACATCTCAGACCTCACAGTGTGACTTTGCATCTTAGCTTTAGTTGGAGTAGCACTTGGAAGGGAGACATGAATTACTAGGTTACCATCTGCGCCATCAACCACATGGTTCTTTGCGTGTGTATGGGGTGGGGGCACATGAGCAAAATTAAACTTTACCACCACCCGCTCCAAACAAAGCAGAATGAATGTTAAAAAGTTTTCAGTATTTTGGCAAGCCTGATGTCAACACTGCCTTCTAGGGGGTAGATTTTGATTGACTAACTGCCACTCTACACACATACCTGTCCCACACCTATGGTGTGGTTTTGCCTCCTTCAGTGAATATTGCCTTTGAGGAAATGTGATCTGGGGGACATGCCAAGATGATAAAATTGTCAAGTATGTGCTCTTTCCCCAGTCTTCGCACATGGTTTGGGTGTTTGGTGGTCAGTAAGCTGATGGACCTCGGCCTGTTGTGGGGCCACTTCCCACTTATCGTGCATAACCACACAACCCCACCATCGAGTTCACCAAAAACAGTGGCTGACCATGGAAACCTATCACAAGGGTTGTAAAAAAGAGGTGGGATTTAGATGTTTCCTTAATTGCCAAAGCCAAATTGCTTTTAAGGCCCCTGAATAAGTGGACCAAAATATGTATATAAATGGTCCTGTCGTCTCAGTAAATGTTTCCTTTTAAATTTCAATAAAAGTATATGCTGATTTTAGCATATTGTTAAAGATCCATAAAATTGAAAATAATGTCAGTAGTCTGTATAAACATGGAACTGTTTAGCATATTCTTGACTAAGGCAGTATTGTGCTGTGGTCCTTAGTCTGAGTAGGAGCCTCCTCTTTGTTCCAGAGAGTATTTGGAAATGTGTGTGTGTGGGGGGGTAACCTTTAGATGTCCCAGTGACTGGGGACACCTGTGTTTAGTTAGGTGCTGAACATTCTACAGTACTTGACAGCCTTGTAGGGCGAATGCTTGTGCTGCCCAGAATGCCAGCAGCACCCTGGTGAGAAACACCAAGGGTAATGACTAGCCAGGTGACAGATACACACCCATAAGGTTGAGTGGCTTGGCCACTGGTCATTAACATATTATTCCTGTTTAGATTTCAGGAGTCCTCCCATCTCAGCCTACGTCAAGATTGTACAGCATGCACTGTATCTGATATAATATACACACATGGATTAAAATTAATTTGGAAATAAACCAACAGAAAGTACTAAGATAAGGATATTTAAAAGTTAAACAATATAAGTTTCCTGGGATGAAGCCTGATACCAAATAAATCCTGCACAGCAGAGCACGTGCTTCATGTCTGAGCGCAATAACGCAGTCGAGCAGCTTGAGCTAGAAAATTGCTAAGAAGAACCTGGATGTGCAGAGTTAAATACAAATGTATATACATGATGGAGAATTTAGAGCAAATGTGGGAAATGAGATGAAAACAGCGGTTCTTTTCCAAGGAGTGAGATGACTTTATATACCTTCCACACATGTCTTTTAAAGTAGGGATATATTAAGATGTTTAAAAAATATATCAGATTGTCAAAAACTCAGTTTCAAGAATAATATATTGTGTAGTTGACAAGTTAATATCAGAAAAATGATTGTGGAACATGCACAGTATGTGAGTATGTGGATATATTCATTAAAATTAATTTGATTTTGTAATTTTAGGGGGGTTCTGAAAATAAAAATTCTGGTACATCTCCACAGCAGAACTTGGAATTCCTCCTTCTGACGGGATCTGTGGACTGAGGGACGGAGGGAAAGCCTGTTTTCCTCCTGCCGCTTGTCCCATTTTATTTGTTACTGCGGTGTCGGGAGAACTTCATGTGCTGTTAGATTTGCCATCTTTGTTTGAGGTTGTGCACGTGACCTCATGGCTGCCCCCGGGCATCGGAGCGTGTGAAAAGAGGCCTGGGAAGGCCAGGGCAACCCAGACTTGGCCAGTGGCTTGTGTTGGAGCTGCTGGTGGTCAGATCAAGTCCTTGCGATGGGAGGTGTAGTTTGTGCAGGTTACATGGACCTCACCACGCTTAATTTCTCAGACGTTTGCTTTATACATACCGGCTTGTGTCCAACCTCAGTGAAAGTATTCATTTTGCTCGTCATTTGCCTTTTCAAAGATTTATGTGAACTTCGAGTCAAATATCAACCTGATTCAGAACCTTTAAATAGTTTTTTTCCTGAATTCCTTTAATCATTTTGCAAAATGCTTAAAAATCGGCGTGATGGTGCCACCTTTTTATGTTATTAGCTTTGGTTTCAGGAAGTGACATTTTCTCACTGGCATTAAATTTAGAAGTGATCAAGATTTAGAATGTAGAGTCTAATCTATTCATAAATTCTGAGCTTTTATATTTGTCTTAACCAGGGTAGTTGCATCTGCTACAAATTGCTTGGTGGTTCAGTTTCTGAATCTGTAAAGAACAGAGAAAGAAAAGCATATCTAAGCCCAGCATTTGCCAGCCCCCCTCCTCGTTTCCGTTTCGAGTGTGACACTGACTGTGGCCTCATCATCAGTGTGTAATTTTGAGCTGCGCTTGTTACTGGAGCCTTGGACTATGGGCCTGAGTTTCGCATCTCTGTAAGATGTGCCCTTCGAACTGTAATAGATACACTTGCTTTATTTCATGCTTTATAACAACTATTTTGTGATTTATTTTTTAAAATAAATTATTGCCAACAGGAAAAGAAACAAGTTTTTATATTTTTAATATAATTGAAGAATTTTAAATATGCCCAATCTTGCTTTTCTCAGCACACTTCAGTTCTTTAATTTGTGGACTTGAGATTGGGCTCTGGACAATTATGCCTCCCTTTTCTTTGCTAGTAATGCCCATTGTAGAACCTTTAAGAGTTACTGGGTGTGCATCGAAGTCTCCATCATTGCAATCTTGAGTGTTAGAAAAAAACGTGATCTATAAAGACTGATCTTGTTCTCAAAGCCAGAACTGTTAGACCTCCCTCAGTCAGCCAATATCAGAAGAGTTCGCCCGTATCTATGTAGCAACATTAGAGACATCACTACCACCTCAGTTTTCGGTCTTACATCCTGATGATACCTCCAGTGTCACACGTTACTTCCATCTTCTGTCTCGACAGAGCTGACATATTTGCGTCGATAGAGCACACACCATTTTGCTTGTCAGATTTATTTTTGAAGCAATTTTCCATGTTTCTGCTATCTTTATAATTACCGTTTCAAATTACTGTATAACATTCTGCCCTCTTTGATGGAATTTCTCCTTTCCCTATGTAGATGGTTTCTGACGTTTCCGTAAACATTCTGGTGTATACGTAGGTCCCTCTCCCTTCCTTTCACTTGCTGCCCTGCTCTGAACTCTCAGAGCAGCTCGCCGCCCCACTGGTGCCTCACTGGCTTGTTGTAAGGGTCCGTAGGAGGTGGTGTGTGGAAAATAAGCTAACCGTAATCAAAGGATTTTTGTAGAAAAATGGCTTAGATCTGAGTGTGAACGTGCTTTACTAAAGAGGGAGCGTGTACATTAAATCCAGATTGTGCACACTCCAACTCATCAGTTACCTCCCGTTGGTGGGGGGAGTGTGTGCACGCGTGTGTGTGTGGGGGGTGATGAGAGTGAGAATGGCTGTAGGAGAGGAACACACTCTTGCCATGTTGCTGAGTAGCTCTGAGCTTCTGTGGAAGGCTCAGGAGATGATTCCTAAGAGAAAAGGCCACTAAGTGTAATTTGCTTTGTTCTGTTTTCTAGATCAATGTCCGAGTTACCACCATGGATGCGGAGCTGGAGTTCGCCATCCAGCCAAACACGACAGGAAAACAGCTTTTTGATCAGGTTGGTCTCTGTGGGCTTAAGAGAGAGGACAGTGTTTGCAGCATCCAAGCAATTTTGTTTGTAACCACATTTTGTGGTGTGCTGCTCACTTCGCTCCTAGAGCAGACCATTACCCACTGCTAGGGGGCTCACACTGAGAACGTTCCAGGGTGGCCCCAGTTCACAGCCCGAGGGGGACTTCAGGGGACACTGAAGTCTCCCTTAACGCAGTGCTGCACCCAGAGCTCTGGCTGCCCTCTGACCCCCAGAGTCTCGTGGTCACCCTGACTATTTCTTGGCCATCTGGTCTGTGGGCTGCAGTACAGTGGGTGTCTGACAACCACCCCAGGGCCTGAGTGGAACCGAGCAATAGGCCACAGGTTCTGGAGTGACCCTCTCCCTGGCTTTTTCTCTGACCATGAGCTTGCTCAGACACTCATTGCTGAATTGGGCACCACAGAGCACGTCCGGGTTCCCGCGGGTTTCTCCTTGAGGCCTGAAGGTGAGTGCTGAGTGTCTTAACGAGAACACTGAGCCACCATCAGGCTGCGATAGCTCTTCCATGGGACATTCCTTAGAGTGAGGCCTACTTTCTGGGCTAAGTAAATGCAGCTCTGGGGCCGAGGGTCCAGTCGGCGACAGGACCGGTTGCAAGTTTGCAGGCCACTTGAGCTGTACCTGCCTTCCCGCGGCCCCCATGGGAAGATGTCCTCCATCCCAGCACTAACCCGGGAACTGGAGTGGGTGTGAGTGGGTGAGCTGGGAGGTTGGGTTTCAGCAAACCTAGAGTCTAGGTGACTCCTTGGTGCTGGATGGGATCTCCCTCTCACCCCATCCCCCACGCTGGGCTGCTCTGCTGCAGCCCCATGGATGACGGGGCGACAGGGCATGCGGAGGCCTGCAGGGGCGGAGCACACCTCCCTGGCTCTCCCTGGCTCTGCCTCACCCTGTAAGGATAAAGACATTTACTGCTCTGGGTGGGGCTGGACTTGCGGTGACATTCTAAATGTTTCTCCTGAAAGATAATCTTGCAGTATGTTCAGGGGAGCCAGCTGAGCTCCAGGTGGTGCCCATGGGGTAGGAAGCCCAGGTGCTGGTGTCCGCTGTGCCTGCAGCCACCGTGTCCCTCAGTCATGGAGAGTCCTTGTCTGCAAGGAGTGGCGGCTGACCCCAGGCGATTCATTTCTAAAGCAGCTGGGAAGCTCTTTGTTGGGAAGGTTGTGGAGTTTTGATGTATTACTCATTTCACTTCCCTGCCTCCATCGGCCATAATTCCTTCACGCTTGCTTCTCAGAGATTGTGTGAAGAGGCTGTTTATTAAGAGTTTGCAGTACTTGTCTCTGCTGCTTGGGCCCCTTGGGAGGGGAGGGGTGAGGAGAGTGGGCTTACTCTGGCTCCTTACTTGGGTTTCAATGCCACATATGCTTTCCTACCTGCAGGCGTGTGTGCCGGGCAGTGAGTTGCACACTTCACAGATAGGCTCAGCTTCCTGACCTAGGGGACCCTGTGGACAGAACATGTCCCTACAAGCTGCATAATTGAATTTAGTTTGGTGTGTACATGGGTTCAAGCCAGATATTTTTCTAATATCAGACTGGCTGGCTGTCCAGTAGCATGGGGCTCTGCAGTAATGAGTGTGCACATGTGGACTCTGAGCTTGCTTAGTAGGTAGGGGTTATTTTAAAAATCTAGGGACACAAATCCAACCAGCAGGCCGAGTTTGGATGTGCTCCGCATGCACATTATTCTGAAGCTCATCAGTCTCCCGTCAGCCACCCCTTTGGGCACTGTGTTACTCTTCCCCTCCCCCCTCAGAAAACAAAGCCCCCTGAATCCTTATGCTAAAGAAAAGGCCAGGCCAAGTCTCACTGTGACCACCATTCCTAGCTTGCTCTCCTGTCTTACTCTGTCAGCCTCCAGGACAGGTCCAGCAGGTAGTGGACAGGCTGCACGGGACTATGTCCTTTCTCTGTTGCTCCATCTGACACCCTTCTAGGTCTGGGAAACTCATTCATGGGCCAGACCTCCAGTCACTGAACTATGGTCCACCGGTGGACTAGGTCGTGAGTTAGTCTAACCCCTTCTTTCCACCCCATGTGTCACTGAAGTCTCCCCTGCAGTACCCAGCCATAGCCCCTGCCCGGTGCTGTTGCTGTGTCTGTCACTGGGCTCTAGTCCAGGACTCCGGCTTGACAAGCATGTCATGGAGGCTGACAGCCACATGGGAGGCAGGTTTCCTGACAAGCCGAGGGAGCTTTTCCACTGCTGACCTTTCTGAGAGGGAAGGAAGGAGTTTTGTTGAGAGACTGTGCGTCCACTTTCTCTGTCATCAAAAGGTGTTTTCAGCTATTAAGATGGAATGAAATAGACACATACCTACATTTTCCTTTGCAAACCCTGCGCTTACAGCATCGCCAAAGCAGAGATAAAGGAATTGTCAGCACCCTTTTCAGATTCGGCCTCCCTGGCAGGGATCCACCTGCAGGTTAGGCTGAGGACACTGGAGGGGATGGTGAAGCATGTTTTCCTCGGAATGGCGGACTTGCTTTGCAGGGAGGACATGCAGGTTGGCTAATAGAATGAATGGCAGAAAGGAAGGTTGTCTGATTCTACTTTTTCACGTGGAGGAAGCCATCAGGATAGAAGAAGGGCGTTGGAGCACACTGTTTTTATAGAAATCGGGAAGGCTCACATTGTGAAGATGTGGCAGATCAAGGCACAGGGACAAGCTTTCACCAGGAGAGCGAGGTCCTGGGCTCTGTCCACGGAGGTTCTAGAGCCTGTGACGCTCCATGAAGGGGGCTGGCCACCTTTACCAGAGGGAAAAGAGGACTCTGAGCTGTGGCCCTTAGCATCAGCAAGGGTCTGATGGGTGGGGGTGGGACGTCAAGTGGACAGGAAATTTCACACTGGTTAAGACCCAGGCTAAGGCTGCAGTTGGGTGGGTGGAGAGACCAGTTGGAGAGAGAGAGTGCTGTGAATGTGGGGCCTTCTTGTGCAACTTCAAAACAACCCAAAGAGAAAGGCAGGGTGGTATCCTCTTCGAACAGTGAGCTGGAGATTTTGGGGAGTAAGAAGTTAGAGGAGTTGGGCGTAGAAACTCTGGTCTTTGCATTTGCGCTCTACCCTTGGCTGCCATGAAAAGAAGCCATTGGGTTTCATGAAAGACTTGGGAGTAAAGCAGCACTGTATGAGGGTCAGAATTTCTCTCTTGTCACCCCACAAGGAAGAACCCTGGTAATAGTGCCATCTCCTCTTCTTTTTTGGGTGAGCAGAGGGCGCAGATGAACAAGTCACTCCTTGGTGTGTAATGCAAAGACTCCTGAGCTCTCACAGGCTCTGTCCCCTACAGATCAGGAAACATGCTCTGAGCAGGAGTTTACTTGGAATTTCCGATTTTATTTAAGCAAGTGCTCCAGATGCCTGATTGGTCATTCCTAGCATGTTCAACCCTTTTCCCCTTTAAATGTGATAGAAGCCGTATCAAAAGAGTGGTAACCTCCTTTAGAGGCCTAACACTGTACGTCATGGGATTTAAAACTACACAGCAATGCCCTTGGACTCAGTTCTGATGATGTTGACAAGTGTCTGCAGCAAGTTGCGTATCTCTTTCCAAGACACATGGATAACCAGCTGGGACTCTCTGGAATGGACCATAGGAGGCTTTTTTCCCTAGTGCTGTGGAGAATTTCCCAGTGTGAAATCCTCGCCATGACCTAGCCGTGAATTCTACCTTCCTCTATCAGAATTTGACATTTCTGGGCCTGTGTGAAGCTGAGCACTCCCTGCCCCCTTCCTGGAAGTTTGCCACGTCTGTCTTTGTCTTTCCGGTTCCCTGTTCCTAGTGACACGGTCTTGGGCCAACTGACTGAGAGGCAGAGACAGCCAGAGGAGCCCCAGGTGTTCCTCTGCTTCCCGTTGGTAACTTTCAACCCCTTTTTCACGGGCACACCTGACAGGTGACATTCACACCTGTTACACACACAGTCACTGGTGTACCCTGGGTTATGCGCGAGTCTCTGTGCTCGCTGTCACCTCTTTGTCTTGACTCAGGAAAGCAAAATGGAGTTCAGGAGTAGGAGTAAGATTTTAGAAGATCTTAAGGTTTTGTAAGATTTAATGTTAACCCCGAATCTGCTCAAATTGGTATTAAAAATACATCATTCATGGCTGCCCTCTCCCTCCCTCCCTCCCTCCCTCCCTCCCTCCCTCCCTCCCTCACAGGTGGTTAAGACTATTGGCCTCCGGGAAGTGTGGTACTTTGGCCTCCAGTACGTAGATAATAAAGGGTTTCCTACCTGGTTGAAGCTTGATAAAAAGGTAAGTCCGAGCTAACTCTGCAGGCTGCTAACTGGGGCTGGTCCTCTTCTTGACGTTGAAGCTGGAGCACTCCCGCTGTCTTTGCTTCTTTGTTCCTTTTTATTTGTGTAAAAGTTTTTACAGACAAAAAGGTTGCAGGTTTCCAGTAAATGGGATACTGGTTGGAAATTAGATCCTGGCATTTTCCCCGTACTGCTCACTCATTGGAGCACATGATGCTTAATTCTTCGTGTTTAGGTGACCTTAGTGTTTTCCCCCCCAATGCAATTGTTAATCTTAGAGCCATGAATCATCCACTGTTTTGCAAGAACCTGTTACTGCTTGGTTAGAGCCTGTGATAGATTATCTCCCAGCTCGAAAGACTGGATAATTCCAGTAACAGTTATAAAGAAAAGCAATAAGCTAAATGTGTTTTCTCTAAACAGTTTGGAAAATGTCCCTTTTTCCAAACCTCTGCTTTCCTCCCATATTATATAGCAGGTCAGGAGGGCGACTGGAAGTGTGAAAGGGGAGGGGCATGAGGAATTTTTAAAAGTAAGTTCCACAGTCCAGGGCTAGACTGGCCACGTGGACGGATTCCAGGTTCAAGGGTCACCCAAGCAGATGCTTCCAAATTGGAGCTCTCGATCACACCGTCCCTCGAAGAGCAGGGCTGGGCTAGTGGCACTGGGATAGCAGCTGGCTGTCGCTAGACTTCCAGCTGAGTGTGGGGCTGTAATAGGTCATTTTAAATTGGCCTTTTTTTGTCTTAACATGCTAAAAGGTGACTTTCAGAATAAACATCATCATTTGAAAACTGGCCTGAAGAACCCTTTGGAGTCAGTGGTTAGAAGCCTGTGTTTGGGTTGGGATGGCAGGTCTTTGTGTCTCCTGAACTCACGGGGAGAGTTTGGCTTCTGTTGTCTAGGTGTCCGCCCAGGAGGTCAGGAAGGAGAGCCCCCTCCAGTTCAAGTTCAGGGCCAAGTTCTACCCTGAAGACGTGTCTGAGGAGCTCATCCAGGACATCACTCAGAAGCTTTTCTTTCTGCAAGTGAAGGAGGGCATACTTAGCGATGAGATTTACTGCCCTCCAGAGACCGCGGTGCTGCTTGGCTCCTACGCAGTGCAGGCCAAGTTTGGAGACTATAGCAAAGAAATGCACAAGTCTGGGTACCTCAGCTCCGAGCGGCTGATCCCTCAGAGGTGAGCTGGCGGCCAGGCCTGGGGAAGGGATGGTGAGGAGGCAGCAGAAAGCACAAGGGCGTTGTCAAGGGCAAGTGCTCCTTGAGCCGGTGCTGGACATTTCCTAACCTGTGTGTTTACTCCTGCTGTGAGCAGACAGTGACCCAGCACAGCAGCCCCCTGAGCCACCAGTGATTCACCTGAGCAGGGTCTGACAGAAGCAGCAGGGAAGGGACCCTACCTCATGGGGGCTGAAGAGCAGCTGTGTTATTTGAGGACATTATAAAGCAGTCAAGTTTCTCTCGGCCTGACTACGTCACTCCTTCGGGTGTATAATAACTTGGCCCCTGTTAAATCTACTTTTAGTCACTAATGGTCACAGAAATAAACCCTTTTGGCAGAAGAGTCCTCTTAAAATAAAACACCCTTTTACATTTTTTTTGTAGCAGGACTGTTTGTTCCAGGTCCTAAATCACCAGCCTTTTAGTTTGTCCTAAGTTAGAATCACTGCAGGTTAGGAAGTAGAAACAAGCACACTTTGTGGTGATTTTATTTGAAGGAAAAGTCGAGGTTTGCGTGAAGGTGGGTAGAGGCTGTCACCCCTCTCAGCCCTGTGGGGTGACGTTGCTGTGCCTTCTTCCCCTGCAATCCAGAGTCATGGATCAGCACAAGCTCACCAGGGACCAGTGGGAGGACCGGATCCAGGTGTGGCACGCGGAGCACCGAGGGATGCTCAAGTGAGTGCTGGCGGGAGGTGACCCCTATCCCCCGTCCCCCTTCGCCCCCTGTCCCCTGCCCTCCTTCCCCCCCTGTCTGTGTTGCATGTGACTCCAGGGAGGCCAGGCCCAGTGTCTGGCAGACCAGGGGAAGTTAATCAGCCAAGCTACAAGTGAGGCTTTCCTTAAACAGAGCCAGGTGTTCTTGCCTGGGGCGAGAAGCAGTTTAACTGAAGCCTTTTAGGCCCTAAATCCTCTCCCTCGGGTGTCTAAAATGTGCTTTTAGTCTAGGGGGCAGGGGTACTGTTCACAAGCCACCAGAGTTCTCTTTCCTCTGTCACAGGGGTGAGTTTCTTCGCTGTTTGTAAGGTGACTGCCTTCAAAAGTGTGTGTAAATGGAAAAAATTGATCCCAAGTGAAAAACACTTGCTATTAAGTAAAAGAAATGGCCAGAGTCTCTGTTGCTCCAGAATTCTCTTCTCGGGCATGGGTTGCAATTCTGTGCATCACCCCAGCCTTAGAAGGTAGTTTGCAGTTTGGGCTTCAGAGACATGTGTCCTTAGAGATTCCTGTCTGAGCTAAGCTGCTTTTGTGGAGGGAAATAGCTCGAAACCTAAGCGTGGCTGCTAGTGAGGCGGACAAGGGAAGCCCCTGTGTGGGCAGAAGGGAAAGCAAGGTTGTGCCTGGCAATGAAACGGAAACGGAAAATCTGTGTCCAGAGAATCCAGCGTGAGTCAGTTCAGTTCTTTCAGTGTGTCAGGCGTCGGGGCAGCCCGGGCACAGGCATGGCCGGCACCTGGAGCGCACGGCTGTCGGCCGCCCCACGGAACCTGCCGTGCGTTTCCGAGGCCACTCGGACATCACACGCACTCGCGTGACGTCCATGTTTGCTCTTCCCAACTAGAGACAGTGCCATGCTGGAGTATTTGAAGATTGCCCAAGACCTGGAAATGTATGGAATCAACTATTTTGAGATAAAAAATAAGAAAGGAACAGACCTTTGGCTCGGCGTGGATGCCCTTGGACTGAACATTTATGAGAAAGATGATAAGTGAGTTGAATTTGGTAATTATCTTTGGTTGGTGGGGTGGGGGCTGGAAACCATGGGGAGTGGCAGTTCCACATGCGGGTTGCTCTAAAGTACGTTCCAGGCAGCTGATTGGCCTGGGGAGTGAGTCTGCATGGGCTTTTCCACTGTGATGTGGCCACAGGGGAGGTTCGCTCCGAGCTGCGCATTATTTCCCCCGTCACTGTGGCCTCTTCACTGGCACATGTAGCCTATCCTGGGTCCAACAGGGAGACCACGAAGGTCTGTGACCTCACCCCCCACCAAGGCTACTCCCACCGCCTGGGATGCCAACACACCCAGAACTACCACCCAGGCAGCCTGGCAGCTGGAGGTTTGTGCTAATCCAACCAAGAATATTTGTAGTGCTATTAGAGACCCTAAAATCCTGTAAACAATAGCCTTTCTGTACAGACAATTGGGCTAAAACTTCTGAAACCGTGGGAGGGATCTAATTGCCTCAGGTTAGTTTTTTCTGTTGAGTTTAAAGCAAGCCAGGTGAGGGTCCGAGCATGGAGGCTGACTTCCCCTCGACTTCCTCTGCCATCCCTGTGGATGCAAACAGTGCACACAGGCCTTTCTTCTGCCGAGAAGCTAGTTACACAGAAAAAATTGTTCTTATTCAGGGGGGCAAGTTTTCTGAGGTGGTTCCCAAGCTCAGAGGGTAAGCCTCAGCTCTAGATTCTTCCCATTAGAAGCTACCTGAGTTTGAGAGGCAGCAGGAGGACACCATCTCTTCTGGGACTGTAAGGGTGGGGCTCCTCATTGTCCCTGGAACAGCCCTCTAAAGGGCTCCCCTAGACAAGCCCTGCTTGTGGCCTCTGGGCAGGGTCCCAGCAGAGCATGATAGCAGATCTGGCTGAGAGCACCGGGCAGGACTGCTCCTGAGGCCTGGATGCCAAGCCAGACCCTTTGCCTGGTTTCTTAACTGTTCTTACCTCCATGGATGTGGGCAGAGTAGCCCAGAGTCACCGGATGTTCGCGGGCCCCTGTAACCAGCATGGAGTCCTGGCCAGATTGCTGCTCTTTCCCCTCCTGGCCACATGCTGTTCCTCTAAGTCTTGGCTCTCCCTCATTTCCTACCTGTGCCTTACCCACCCCACCTGTTCTCAGATGTTAATGTTCACAGCTCCCCCCCACTCCAGATCCTTCCCCACCCAAAACCCTTCTCTGTTTTTCATGAAGGGAGTAGCACTGCTTTGGACAAATGATACCACATAAAGAATCTGTCTAATCCCAGCCACGTGTATTCTTGCCAGAACCCAAAGTACAGACACTTGCAGTTGGGCAGGGACCTGGGTCAGACGATCCTAAAACCCTCCACTTAGGGCCTGAATGAGGTGGAGGTACGCTTCGGACTCCACGAGGAGAATCCCTGCTGGAAGATCCCAGTCACGGCATGCGACACGAGAGGCTTATCGGAGAATCTCAGGAACGCTTCTAGAACCTAGCAGTGAGGGCCTTGGGACTCTGGCTTGCTCCTTCCAGGTGTGCAGAAGCAAATAAAGGGACTGGCAGGATGTGGCTGGTCAGCACGGCCATGCCTGGGAGCAGAGCGCAGAATGAGAACACGGAGGCCTCGCTGGTTGTGTGGGAAACTGCCTCTTCTTTGAACTCCTTTCTTGAATGACCAGGTTTTGTAATGCAGCCATGACTAGGGCTGTTCAAACAGGTTTTTCAAGCTGCAAGAAACAGCCATAGGCAGGAACTGGCTGATGTCAGCCTGTAACTACCCCCAACCCACACAAGTGTGCATTTTTTCCAAGTAAAACCGGAGCTGCGTGGCTCCTCCAGTCCTGTCCTTGCTCTCCTTCCCCCAGTTTAGCAGCAGGGCTCGCCATCCTCTCAAAGGGGTCTCCCTGAAGAAAACACTGGGGCGAGGGACCAGCCTCGCGTCTTCCCACTTCGGAAGACATTCTTCTTCCATTATGAGAAAACTCTGAAGCAGATATTCACTCAGTCAATAGGCCCAACTTCTTTCAAACACGTCAACAGCTCGGTTTCCAGGATGAGCCGGGGATTGGGACTCCGTCTGAGGGATGCTGTGGCAGCTCCCAGCTGTGTTAAGTGGTCACTCTTTGCCCTTGTAGAACTAGCTGGGGTGCCGGGAGGTCTTGGGGCGCTTCTCAGATGGGAAGTCGGGTACTGAGTGTGTAAGTGGGTGATAGGAAACTCAGTGCACCCTGCCAATAAACAGAAATCTTTATTTTACTAAAATGCTTATTCCTTTTAGTATGAGATGTGCTACGGTGGGAAAATGTCCCCTGGAGTCCCTTTCTCATCGCACATGTAACCATTAAGTGGAAGCACGTAACCATTAAGTGGAAAGCATTTGTCTTTTTCTTTCTCCGACCCCGTAGATCAGAGCAGGAGACTGTAGATGGGGAGGAATTGGCAGACTCAGGCCCCTTCCCTGAAAAGTGTTATCAGCTTGGGAACAGAAAAAGTTCAGATTAGTGGTGTTATAATTCTACCTGGCATCCAGACCAAAAACAAAACAACAAAAACAAGACAAAAGCCTAGAGGAACCTGATCCTGCTGCCCCCCCCCCCCAGTCCTTGGAGGCCCTGTTTCCCTCCTGCAGGGCAGGCTCCATTCTGTCCTGCCCTGGGGAGGAGGTTCTCACTGTGAGCTCAGGGCTTCAGCAACCGCTCAGTTAACTCTTTGAGGGGGAGGGTGCTGGAGTGGAGAGGCCTGTACACAAGTTGGGGGCTGAAACAAGAGCCCATATCTCTTTCCTCCAGTTCCGTGCTCAGGGCTGTAAATCAGGTTTTCTCATCTACACTTACATTTAATTCACCTTCGAAATGATGTTTCAAGCACATGATGAACCAGCTATTTTAAAGAAATTATTTCCATTTTCTAAAATTACACTCATTAGGCAGAATATGTAAATTTTGGCTTTGGGCAGGAGGGGCATTCCACGTCTGTGCTCACCTGTGTAAGGGAGGAGATCATGAAGCAGTTGTGCTGATTGTGTGAATTTGTTTTACCAGATGGGCCGGGGTCACAGCTGTCAGACCATTCTCTCCTTTCTGGTCTTTGGAACCCTGACTAGAAGATGGAACAGGCAGTTTTCTGAGTCCTTTAGTCTCTCACAGAAGTTTGCTGTTTCAAGGACTCCAGTTAGACCACCTCTAGTGAGAAGTTTAAAAGTTCCCTTCAGATTAGCAGAGAGTTTGGACAGTGGTTAGACACCTGAGAGGAGCCTTTTGAGCACCTTGCTGACCAGCTATTTTGAGCCCGAACTTGCCTGCGTGGCCGGCTACTTTTCAGCTCTTTTAAAACTTCATTGCTTTCAGACCTTAAAATTACTTAAACTAATATAAGTGTAGACAATTATCTCGTGACTGGTCAGCAATGTTTGGACCTAGAAACAGGAGTATACTCACGACCAGTCAGCAAGGTGTTACACCGGGCCCTGCAGCACGCTGTCGAGTTGGTGGTGGGGTTTCCTGATGGGTCAGCCCTGCCAGAGCAGGAGCACCCCCTGGGCAGGCCCCTGCAGCCTCAGGGAAGCCAGGCCATTTATAAAGTCTTCCCTTCCATTGTGAAAATGTGGGCAGCGTTCCAGCCCAGTTATCTCTGCCCCATCCCTGCCTCTGGGCCAGGACAGGCTCTTCTCTCCATCTCTAGTACGTGGTGATCTCCAGTCCTTCCTACCACCCCACAGCTTTCCTGAACTTTTTAAATGAAAAATTTCAAACAAATTGTAAAATAGGAAGGATTTCACAGGGAACGCTGTGTGCCATGTGCCCGCAACCAGGATTCGACCTTGGGCGTTTCATTCCTTGCTTTGTCTGTCTCCCACCCACACATCACTGTGCCCTGGGGCCTTCTTTCAGACACATTTCAAAGTAAAATTGCAGGCACCTATATACTGCCCCCCAAGTGCACGTTATGGACTAGAACACAGTATGTTTTGTTTTTCATTTGATGTAAAATACAATGAAATGCATACTTCTTAAGCGTTCATTTACTGAGTTTAGACAAACACACATGCCTGTAAAATCCAAACTCCTGTCAAGATGTAGAACATTATCATTACCCTCAGTGGCATATTTTGAATTAAAATTCTTAAACTGTTCATTTTGAAATCATTTCACACTTTTAAAAAGTTTCAAATATAGTAAATACAAAGGATTCCCATATTCCCTTTACTTGGCTTCCCCAGATGTTGACATCTGCATAACCATAGTCCAAGTATCACACTCAGAAGTTAACATGGATGGGAGGAGACTCTTCACAATGTGTAGACCTTATTTCCATTGTAATCAGTTGTGCACTGATGTCCTCCTTTTGCCCCAGGATCCCCCCTGGAATGGCACTTACATTTAGTGGTCATACCTGCCCAGTCTCCTTCCTTTTGGGACAGTTCCAGAGTCTGTCTGTCTGTCTGTCTGTCACAGCCTTGACACTTTTGAAAAGTACTGACTATTGACTTTGTAGAAAGTCCCTTTCTGATCTTTTTCTGATGGTTATGTTTGACTTTGGCACTTTTGGTGAGGACCCTGTGGACATGCTGTCGGTCCCGCATGCCCTTCCGAGGCCTGTGCGCTCGCAGGTGATGTCAGAATATCTTATTACTGGTGGCGGTAGCTTTGATCACAGGTCAAGGTGGCCTGCGAGGTTCCTCCTCACACAGTTACTATCCTTCCCTTCCTAATCGATGAGCGTATTTGGGGAGATACTTTGAAACTACTAACTATCCTGTTTCTTATCAAACTTTCACCTGTTAATTCTAGCATCCCTTGATGAGTCTTGCATGAAACAATTATTACTCTGGTATTTGAGAAATGTTGATTTAGAAGACATAATTCGTTTTACATGTTTGAATTGGAATTCTAATGTAAGAAGACCATTTTTCTTCTCCATTTCTTTGTATAGTTGTTTCTTTTAATAGGGACCTGGATACTTGTTTTATTTGTGGGCTATAACCCAAAGCTGTTATTTTGTTGCTTAGGTGTTTGAGATTTGCCTTTACGAGCCCTTTTGAGTTCGCTCCTGTGCCCTTCTGATAGGACCCCATTACTTTCTGAGTACTTCTTTCCTGTTTACTTCAAAATATTCCGGGACTGCCTTGTACCTTCCCTGCTCCAGGCCTGGAGTCAGCTGTTCTTGAAAGAGCCCTGGTCCCTATTATTCAAGAATCTCACTTTTTAAAAAACTGTGTGGCCTCAGCCAGAGCAGGCTCGTAATATCATTCCTTTAGGAATCTTCTCTATGGGTCCTTCTCTGTTCTTGTCCTATGTGTGAACTCTTTAAAAAAAGAGAGAGAGAAAGAAATCCTTGTAGACTCTAATTTTCTAACTATGGTCGGGCACTAAAGGCGGTTCTTAAAGTCAGATGTGAGTCATAACTTTCGCTTTAGCCCTCCCTCGTGCTTTGTGCTGCAGTCGTGCTTGTGAATGGCTGTGAATTGTTCCATGAGCTTCCAGAGTCTTAAAAAGACCAGCCTTCCAGACACCAGAGAGCAGGAGGCTGGGGCCCACAGTGACGGGCCACCCACCCCTTTTAAAAGGACGCCTATCTAGAATGAAGGTGCACGTTTTCTAGGGTCAGAAACTGTGAGAAAAGGTTCTTGCCTCTTTGGAGGGTTGGGGGTTGGAAATCTGACCCTGGGCGTTGACCATGTGGCTGATAACCGAGCAGCAGCCGCTCAGCCCCTCTTTTGTCACCGCTTATGGTCTTGTGCTTCGGAGGACAGTACTCCAGGCGTCACTCATACAGCCTTTGCATGTGCGGACACAGCTGGAAGCCAGTGGCAGGACCAGGTGACATCCTGCGTTCCTGTCCAGTGCTCAGCCTGACCTGGCTTTGTTTGTCATAGCAAGACCTACATTGCCCATCAGTTTTTATTTAAAAACTCTTCTCTACACTGAAAGTTTTTATGGCATCAGGGAAAAGACTGGGTTTTTTTGTTGTCTTTGTTTTAAATCTACCTTTATTGATTTCAGAGAAAGGAGAGGAGAGGGAGAGAGAGAGAGAGAGAAACATCAGTGATGAGAGAGAGTCATTGATCGAGCCCGCAACCCGGGCATGTGCCCTGACCGGGAATCAAACCCCGATCGCCTGGATCCTGGGTCGACGCTCAACCGCTGAGCCACGCCCAGCGGGGCAAGACTGTTTTTGATGGCAGTAGTTTTGAGTGGTGGTTTAGTATCTGTGTTCTTCTAGAATGGTATCCATGGTGACAGATGCTGAAAGTATAGGATGTGATCAGGAGGTAAGTAGAGCAGTGTGGTCTTGAAGTCATGATAAACTCCCCAGGATGCTAATTAAATGCGAGAGTCTCAGCCCATAGTGCACTAGTGACTAAGTGCGACTGTGGGGGCTTTTGTTAGGAGTGTGGTCTAGTGCGGTCCTAGAGCTTGGAGGGTGGTGTGGGAAGGGAAACATGCATCACTAGGAACCAGAAGAGCAGAACCCATGCCAAGCCTTCAGCTCATCAAGAAGATACAACAATTGTGAATGTATATGCGCCCAACACCAGAGCTCCTAATTATATTAAGCAAATCCTAACAGAGCTGAAGGAACAGTAGACAACAGTACAGTGGTAATGGAGACTTCAGCACCCCACTTTCAGCAGTGGATGGGTCGTCCAGACAGAAAATCAACAAGGAAATGAGGGACTTGAACCACAGCAAACCCTTTCCCGTTTCTGTTGGTGAGCCGTGCTCTAGGTATAGCACGTATAGAAGATACAAGACAGGGCCTTAGTCTCGAGAAAGCTCACCTGCTTGGTTCTCAAGGAGCTAAATAACAAGGCGGTGATTTAAAGAGTATGACGAGAGTAGTTTGAGTAGCATAAGAGACTGCAGGCTGAGGGGAAAGACCTGAAGGAGAGAGAGTGAGCTGGCCTGTGGGTACAGGTTGGGCTGGGTGGAGAGTCGGGGAGGCCCTTGCACGCGCCTCCGGGAAACCCTGTGTTGAAAGGGTGGGTGGAGCCAGGAAGCTGGGGCTAGACGAGAGGATGCTAAGTTAAGGACTCTGGGTTTCATCTTGTAGAAACTGGGGTGGGGGTGTTTCTGAAGAGGGAATGATGGACTGAAAGGAACATTAATCGGACAAGCCGACTGGCCGTAGGATTCTGGCACCGAGGAGTTTCATTGGCTGTCGCCACATGAGAGGCAGGATTAGGATGGTGATGTGAGAATAGTTTGCTCTGAGAGGCATTTAAAACAGGATACAAGGATGTGCATAGCTGGAAATTAAAGTTGACATAAGATTACAAGCCAGGGGGACTAGACGCAGTGAAGTGCCTGAAGCTGAGGACGTATGTAAGTGGGAATGGACTGAGTTTCCTAGAGCTTGAGCCCTACAGCCAGCCACCTGACTTACTGAGGACAGGAAGGAACTACTTGGTAATGATGTATGTTATATATTATGGTTCCCGGGTAGCTTTATACTCTTTTTAATTGAACAAAGAAAAATAATAATAGATTTGTAAACCCCTTTTAGCCAGTCTAAGCACATCTAACACCCAACCTTTCTAACCTCAGGTTGACCCCGAAGATTGGCTTCCCGTGGAGTGAGATAAGGAACATCTCTTTCAATGACAAAAAGTTTGTCATTAAGCCCATCGACAAGAAGGCACCTGTAAGTTCATATGGAGTCTACACGGGGGTTACTGTTTTTCATTCCTACAACAAATGTGTTTTTTCAGGATAAATCAGATTTCTCTACCTAGGTGACAAGGAGCCAGTGATACTCAGAATTGTGTGGGTGTGGGTGTATTGAGGGAGTCGCCAGCAGGTTACATTGAGGGTCAAGGACCTCTTGAGACATGCGACTGACCGTGGCAGTGGGAGGTTATTGTGGAGGCCAGGTGTCTGTCAAAAGCTAGCTGACTGTTGCCTGAGTTTTCAGGTGTCTTCATTACTTATGAAGGAAAGAGCCACTCTGAGTAGTTGACCTGTGATGAATGAGAAGCATTTCTGGACTTGTGGTATTTTTGTGATACGGGAAAACCACCCGGCCTCCAAGACTGTGTACCTGGCGTGTGGGGCTCACGCCAGCATCTCTCTGGTGCCGCCTGGAGCACGGGCAGAGATTACTGCAAGCCTCCAGGGCCGGGACCTGGCTTTCAGGGCTGTCCTTACAATTTGCCCCGTGTTAGGAAAAGTCAGGCCTGCACCCAGAGTGCTGCTGGACCTCCTCTGCCTCTCAGGCAGACGTAGGCCTCTGCTCTGCTCCGCTCCGCTCCGACTGCCCACTGCCCCGCAAGTGATCTTTCCACAGGCACCTGCATGTGGGTGCTGGTGTCACAGATGTGGAAGGGAGGCTTCCTGTCCTGGAATTTGGAGAGAACTGACTGTTAAGTAATAGCTGCAAAGACTGGTGCCTTGTGGAAATTCATTTGGTTTTATTATTCTCCTAGTATTTAAAGTGTCAGCCTTTGCTCAGAAAATCTGAGGCACACTGTAGTGTGGTGGAATGGTGGGGAGTTTGTTTTCTAATCAGAAATCTGGTTCTTAAAGAAAAACCACTTGAAATTCTGTTACCCACCTTAGAGTCGGCTCTGAATTTTACCAAAGTTATAGATCAGAAAGGACTGTGTCTTGTGTAATTTCTGTTCCTTAGTTGCAGTGTTAGGCTAAGAGAGGCAGGCACGGGCTGTGCTGCAGGCTGGATGTGGGGAACTCTCCTGGGATGGGCACTGCCTGGCGATGGCTGACCACGCGGGACAGCTTGTGTTACTGTCCCACTGCTCCTCCCTGCGAGGGGTGAGTCCCGAGTGAGTGAAAACCAGAGGATAGTACTTTCTTTTTTATTGAACACACTTCCTGCTGTTAGCACACCCTTGCTCCCGCTCCATGTGCAGCAGCACAGTTACTTAAAATTATAGATTTAATGCAGACTCTCGAGCTCCATGATAGCTGCACCACGACCCGAGGGACACTCTGTACCCATGCACGGGGCAGGAGACTGGGGCAGGTGGGAGAGCAAGGAGTCCCAGGTGGAGTCCCTGGTGGAAGCTGCTCTCAGTGAGATGTTGCTAATTTTTCAGAACCTTTTTTTTTTAATGTAACTGACAGAAGCAGGCATTCTGGACTATACTGTTAAAGAATTAAGTTTTTGTTTGTTTCTTTAATTTAGTGTAAGTTTAGCTTTTGAAAAGCTACAGAGTATTTCCTAGTCATAAAACCCCAAGCAAAGACAGTTTTAGCACATCTGGTTGAGTCAGCCAAGTGCACTCTTAGTATACCGTGCTTCTGTGTGCACTCCTAGTATACAGTGCTTCTGTGTGCACTCCTAGTATACAGTGCTTCTGTGTGCACTCCTAGTATACAGTGCTTCTGTGTGCACTCCTAGTATACAGTGCTTCTGTGTGCACTCCTAGTATACAGTGCTTCTGTGTGCACTCCTAGTATACCGTGCTTCTGTGTGCACTCCTAGTATACAGTGCTTCTGTGTGCACTCCTAGTATACAGTGCTTCTGTGTGCACTCCTAGTATACCGTGCTTCTGTGTGCACTCCTAGTATACAGTGCTTCTGTGTGCACTCCTAGTATACAGTGCTTCTGTGTGCACTCCTAGTATACAGTGCTTCTGTGTGCACTCCTAGTATACAGTGCTTCTGTGTGCACTCCTAGTATACCGTGCTTCTGTGTGCACTCCTAGTATACAGTGCTTCTGTGTGCATGTGCTCTTACTACATACAGTAGTTCCATGTGCACTCTTTCTATAAACTAGTTCCATGTGCACTTTATATGTATTAGTTTTATGTGCACAGCAGTTCTATGTGAAGCCATCACTTAAAGAAAATATGAGAGAGGAACGTGGACTGGTCGCATACTACTGCTGGGCACGGTGCCAGGATGGGTCGTGTGCCCAGCATGAGCAGGATGGGAAGGTGCCACGCATGGTAGAGGCAAGTGAGAACGAGTGAGACAGTCACATGCTCCCTGGCAGTGAACTTAGCAGTGCAGCTGTGACGAAGTCGCAGATCAGGGTATTTGCTGTTCAGAGAAGACATGAGACAAGGGACAGTATGATCACTTTAGGTGGCTGTGACGTGAGGAGCTGGCAAAGGACCGAATGAGCCCCTGGGCCCTCCCACCTCACTGGCCTCCCTCTGTCTTCTACCTGGGGCGGTAGAAAACCAGGTTTCCAAGTTCAAGTTTATCCCTAGAAGAGAGCAAAGGAAACCCCAGAGGCCGAGGTGACCTGCTGAGAGGCAGGGGTTCCTTTTCTCGCCCCACCTGGGCAGTTTCTGCAGCTACTCAAGCGTTGCTCAGGCCTGGCCCCATGACCGGCCTTTCCTCGCAAAGGCTGCGTCTCCTCGCTGCCATGGACATGCCGCAGTCTGGGGCCATGTTTTGACTTTCGTGATGGGACCTTAAGTACCATAAATGTTCAAAGCCTGCCCAGTTTTCCCCAGGAGGCGCTAAGACCTGCTCTCACCTCAAAAAAGTTCCTTTTGTTCCTGTGGCCGCATGGAAAAGGCAGAAGGTGCTCAGGTAGCTAGCTAACGACTTTGAAATGCCTAAGAAATGAAAACTTACATTGATTGTACCCAGCTCTGTGCTCAGCTCCTTTTACCGTGACCTTCTCCCACCCCTGGGCCAGGGAGCCCCGGATGGACCCCAGTGGGAGAGCATCCTAGGAGTTACCCTTGTCTACTCCCTGACCTTTTTAAAGGTTGCTTTTGGATTTGTTCCTTGAACTTTGCTCTGCCTTGAGTTTCCGTGTCTAGGGTGTCTGTTTTCTGCCAGAGTTTGGAAGGCCTGTCCCAGGTCTCATTGGTGTTGTGGTTTTGCATTAGGACATTGGCTGGACACTTGGATTTAGACACTTAATAATTAATATTAACTTCTAAAGTCATAAACAGTCCTTCAAGGGCAGTGTGAGGGATTGCCTCTCTGCAGAGTGGGGACTCCTGGATGCTCGTGTGGGGCTTATCTCTGGGAGACTGGGTGCCACGAGGGGACGCTCCCGGAGTTCCCATCTCTTGATTTTTTAGATTTTTTTTTTTCTAAAGAGGAGTTGGTGCAAATCAGAGATTCTTTGCCAATACCTAGAAGAGGACAGTCCAGACCTATTTGGGTTGTGTGCCTGTCTGTGCGGCCAAAACACAAGGTTGTTTTCTCTTGTGTAATAAGAGACAGGTGGGTAATAAAATTACCTGCTTCTCCCAGCTCTGCAGACACCTCCCTGGGAAACCCGATGACTTAATAACAATGTGTGAAACCCCGAGGAGAGCCCCACCCAGGAAGTCCGTGGGCTCTTGGGTTGGCATTCTCTCTCCCAGCCTTTCTGGAGCAGATGAAAAGACTGAGGAGCTAAATAGGTCCTTGCTGGGCGTGTTGATCAGCCCGCCCAGCACGTCCTGTAGGTCTCGGAGCTGCTGTGGGGCGTGGAGCGCTGTCTTTGTTTCAGCCGCTCTCTCCCTGGTCCAGTGGTCAGAATCCTGATGGGGAAGGCCCATGGTGGAGAGAAAGGAAAAAAGGGAGAGGAAGCAGACAGGCATTTGAACATAACTTTTAGCAAGAGTTTCTAAAGCACATTCCTGTCACTTGTTATTCACAGCGGGAGCAAGGAGCTAGGGAACAAGCCTGTGTCACCCATGTCCTAAACTTTGGTCACTAGTCATGAAGTTCTTGGTAATTGCATTTCTCTTTAAGACCACTTGTCTGTCAGCAGTTTCGTAGGCAGCCAGCAATCTCTGTTTTGTACACCAGCCAACTTCTATTGTGCTGGACAGCATTCTGAGTCCTTATAAACATCATCACGCCTACCCCACTAGGTTGCTGTCACCCCCATTGTGTAGCTGAAGATGCTGAGGCGCAGTGATAAGTGAGTTGCTCAGGGTTGTGGGACTTCGATGTGGCATTGCTGCCTAACCTGTTGGTCAGTCACGTAGCGGGTGTTTATTGAGCACCAGTGAACACTGAGCATTGATTTGGTCCTGGAAATTCAGAGATGAATGAACATGACCCTGCCCTCAAGGTGCTGATTGTCTAGTGGGACAGAGACCAAAACGAGTCAGCAGAGTAGTGCAGTGACACTGTGACTGACATCAGAGTCAAGTGCAGGGGGCACAAAAGCAGTCCTGGTCAACCACGGGAGGAGAGGAGATGGTGCCTTAATGTCGTCCCATAGAAGTGCTGCTGTCCTCCAGTGCATGGCCTTGGACTTGACATTCCAAATAGAGGGGCTGTTTGGGGAGATGCTTCAGGTATGAAAGGGCACAGTTTAGATGAATAGGGGGTAGGTTGGGGCCAGTGTGAGGTGGCCTTCACATGTGCCCAGCCACGTGTTGGACCTGGTCCTGGAGCTAACAGGATGGCATCAAAGGCCAGCAGTCACCTGACCAGTGTGCTAGCAGCAGTGAGAAGCGACAGGTTGAGGCAGTGGAGTTGGGAAGCTCAATAGGAGAACTTGGGGGAGTCCAGGCAAGAACTGGGGCTGGGGCTGTGGTCTGGAGAGGACAGAGGGCTTTAACCTGAAGATCAGGCAGTGCTGGGCCTTGGTGACACTGGGCTTCCCCTAGCTGGGTGACCTTGCTGTGGAGCTTGGCGGTCCAGCTTGCATGACACGCACACTCTCCCTCTGCTCGTTCCAGAACCTACGTTTCTGGTGTCTCATTGTCCTTTGGGGTCAGTGGCTTTGTGTCGAAGCCTCTCTCTGGCCCCCTGCTCTCTGCTCCATGAGTCCTTTCAGAAATGGTGTCTGCGCTTTGTACAGCCAGGTAGAGGCTGGAGCGTGAGTCAGCGCCTGTTCTGTCCCGTAGGACTTTGTGTTCTACGCTCCCCGCCTGCGCATCAACAAGCGGATCCTGCAGCTCTGTATGGGGAACCACGAGCTGTACATGCGCCGCAGGAAGCCCGACACTATCGAGGTGCAGCAGATGAAGGCCCAGGCCCGGGAGGAGAAGCACCAGAAGCAGCTGGAGCGGTGAGCGGGCAGCGGGCACTCGGCCCGGCCTTGGGGCCGGGGCTGGTCCCCATCGGGAATGCCAGTGGGATATACCTTAGTAATCGCGTGGATCGGCGCTCGGAGCTGCCTCGCTGTGGGCTGGGGGTGCAGAGCCCAGGGTGGGAGCGCTCAGGGGAGCTGCGGACAGCAGGTGACCGGGAAGCAGCTGCTCCTGGCGGGCTGGAGGCTGCCGGGCATGTCGCTGGGACTGCTGACTGTTGCAGTGCGTCGCAGTGCACAGTTCTGCGGATCTGAACCCCCCTGTGCCCTCCCTGTAACAGGCAGCAGCTGGAAACCGAAAAGAAGAGGAGAGAGACTGTGGAGAGGGAGAAAGAACAGATGATGCGGGAGAAGGAGGAGCTGATGCTCAGGCTCCAGGACTATGAGCAGAAAACCAAGAAGGCTGAGAAAGGTGGGCCCCGCGCTTCTGGCTGCAGTTTACATGTCCAGACACACACCCACACCCACACCCACACCCACACCCAGGAGGAACAGCCATACAGCTTAGCCCCCAGAGCTAGGATAAAATGGTGGGCAGGCTTGCAAAATCATTCTGTGCTTTATCACCGTCTGTGCAAAATGTTTCCTGGGCGTTATCTTTTACGGTTTCCCTCAGCCCTGGGCGGTGAGAACTGAGTCGTCCCATTTTCCTGAGGCGGGTGTTGAGCTCTAGCGTGTAGGATGGGTGCCCGCGATCACGGGCCGGCGAGCGGGTGCCGGGACGTGGGACGGGCCGCTCAGTTGCGCAGCGGCCGAGCCTCGTGGCGCCTCGTGCGCGCCGCCGTGGACCCTGGGAGCGGGTGGAAGGTCCCGGCGCCCTGAGACCGGCCCACCCGTGACCCCAGCCGGCCCGCGTGGGGAGTTGGGGCCCCCTGCCGGCCGGCGAAGCCCTGAGCAGCTCCGGCCTCTGCCCCGCAGAGCTCTCGGACCAGATCCAGAGGGCCCTGCAGCTGGAGGAGGAGAGGCGGCGCGCGCAGGAGGAGGCCGAGCGCCTGGAAGCCGACCGCGTGGCCGCGCTGCGCGCCAAGGAGGAGCTGGAGCGGCAGACGGTGGATCAGATAAAGAGCCAGGAGCAGCTGGTAGGAGGCCCCGGGTTTCACGATGCTGAATTATGGAGAGGCTGCCCCTGGGGACCGAAAAAGTGACACCTGCCTGACAATGATTTCTGTCTGGGCTGTAAAGTGATCCGCCTGACGGTGTAGAGTGGCGGGTGCGGAGGGCTGTGCAGTGCGGGACCGGGCAGCGCGCCCCCTGGCGGTCGGGGCGGGCACGCGGCGGCTGGCACGCGCGTTTCTGGAGGCCTTTCCTTCACGAGTGGGCCCTGCTGAAAGCGGCCTGCAGGTAAGTTCAGCGCCTCTCCTGCGCAGGCCGCCGAGCTCGCCGAGTACACGGCCAAGATCGCCCTGCTGGAGGAGGCGCGCAGGCGCAAGGAGGACGAGGTGGAGGAGTGGCAGCACCGGGTGAGTGCGGGGGCCGGCGGGGCGGGGCTGGCTGGCTGGCTGGTCCCGGCGAAAGCCATGGTGAGGGTTCGCAGCCGTCGGCGATACTAGTTGTCCTTGGACAGAAATCCCCAGAGGAATGGGCTTGCCCCCGCGCACCAGCGAGCGCATTGTTGGATTAGCAGGGCAACAAAGAACGACTGTTCGCTCCCACCCACTTTGCTCTGGGCAGCCCCCCCCCCCAGGAACCAGCTTCAAGTTGGATTAGGTCGGTGCCCCCAGCAGCCAACCGCAGTGCCCGAAACAAGCCCTCTCCTGACTGCTGGCGCATGCAGTCTGGCACCGGGAGTGATCTGGGCCTGGGAGGTCTGCAGACCCTCCTTCCCTTGTCGAAGATGGGGATTACTACCCAACTTGTAAGGCTGGCCTAAGGACCCTGCAGAGCTTAATAAATTGTAGCTGTGATAGTGAGAGTATGTTCCACTCCGTCCTCCGGAGAGCCTTTCTCCATCTGTGAGCCTTCACGCCCACCTGGAAGCTCCTCCAGGCTTCCCCATCTGCGGCAGCCCCTTAGGGAGACACTGGTGCCTCCCCCTCTCTAGTTTTCACCCCGCCCCATCCCCCAACCCAAGTTGGGTGCAGAAGACGTCAGTCCTTAGGTTTTTGGAGAAAGTGCTTATTATAAAGTATTAAGTGAAAAAAGCTGGTACAAACCAGGTACAGACTAAGCTCATCTGTGGAGTCAGGGTGGTGATGAAGTGGGTGGGAAAGTTTTAAAACACAGAAATTGCTGGAAGGATTAGGGGTAGGAAATTCCTGAGCACGGTGCTGGTGTGCAGCAGGGAGCTCGATAAACTGGCCTCACAGGAAGAGGAACAAAGCCACACACAAGAGCGAGAGCAGCCCTTTCCAGTGGAAGGATAATTTTTTAATTTTTTTCAAAAATATGTACAATGAACATATACTGGGATTATAGACAGAAAAAAAGTTTTTAGAAAAATGTCAAGCCCTGGGCATCAGTTTATTTCTTTGTGCTGTGGGCACGCTTGGTAACTGCTCTGAGGATCCAGAGCCCCATACCCGGAGGAGGTTGGTCACACCTGCAGGGGACACCTGTGATTGGCTATAGTCGCCTCCTCTGGCACGTGTTGCATGCACCTGCCAGGAGAACGGGAGAGGCAGGGACGAGAGAGGGCAAATCCCTACTCCCAAGGAGAATGGGCCCCCTTCATAAAGGTGATTCCGAAGAAAGCGGTCCAAGCACAGGGTTGTGTGTGAGATGTTCTCACCTGTTTGTTTTTCGTAGGCCAAGGAGGCCCAGGATGACCTGGTGAAGACCAAGGAGGAGCTGCACCTGGTGATGACAGCCCCCCCGCCGCCCCCGCCCCCCGTGTATGAGCCGGTGGGCTACCACGTCCGGGAGAACCTGCAGGAGGAGGGCACGGAGTACACGGGCTACAGCGCCGAGCTGTCCAGCGAGGGCATCCTGGACGACCGCAACGAGGAGAAGCGGATCACTGAGGCCGAGAAGAACCTGCGCGTGCAGCAGCAGCTGATGGTGAGGGACGGGGGGGCGGGGGACAGGGCAGCAGGAGGGACGCCCCCCTTACTGAGTGCGGCCTGACCCATGCTTCTCGCTGTTACAGACTCTGTCCAGTGAGCTGTCCCAGGCCAGAGATGAGAACAAGAGGACCCACAACGACATCATCCACAACGAGAACATGAGGCAAGGCCGGGACAAGTACAAGACGCTGCGGCAGATCCGGCAGGGCAACACCAAGCAGCGCATCGACGAGTTCGAGGCCATGTGAGGGCCGGGCCAGGACTGGGCAGGGTGGCGCCTCCAGCCTGGGCTCCGCCGAGGGTCATGAGCAGACACTGAAACTTGTATTTGTAGTTCTCTGAATCTAGACCCTTCCTCGTACTCCGGTTCCTTTACAAAGAGAGTAGCTATTTCAGTGGGAATATTCTGGGGCTGGGACCAGTGGGGGCTTCCCTGGTTTATTTTTCCCATTTGTATCATAGTGCCAAACAGGCCTGATTTTTATTATTATTATTGAATCACTTACTGTCTTATGCTTGGAGCAGGGCTGACTGAATTAAGGAAAGAGATGCCTGTAACGCCTAACTCCATGCTGACGTGTGATACGAGATTCAGTATAATTAAAGAAAACCACACGGTGGCTTCTACTCTGTGCCATACTTTTTTCTGTATTTGAAATTAGCTCGAATTGATTTGTACTTGATTTCTATGAAGGAGGCATCTTTGTATATTTATGTTTTGGGGAGTGAAGACAGGGTCTAGAGCAGTCACACACGTATACACAGTGACTTCCTCTGGCGACCAGGTCCTTCGCTCGCTTGGGATAAACACACAGGACACTCCACTCTTGGATCACCTTTTCTTGTTTTTTGTTTTTTTAAGTTAGAGGGCTACCCTGTTGGACTTACACACCTAATTAATGATCAGCTATAGAGTATAGTATTTATACATAAGCAATAATATGGGTTTGTAACGTTAGCTTAAAAAAGGGAAAGTTTTGTTCTGTATATTTTGTTACCTTTTACAGAATAAAAGAAGTACATATTAAAAATCCTGTAACCATGGCACTTGGTCTGGTATGACGTGAGGGCAATGAGGAAGCCAGTTAACTGCTACAGTCCCATCTCGACTGCACGTTGCAGTTTTCTATCAGAGCTTCTTGCAAAATACACACCCTCTGTTAATTCAGACCCCAGCCGTGAAGGCACCCTCCCGACCCGGGGAGCATCTGTTTCCACAAGAGGAACCTGTTCTGGCCTATTTCCTGTTCGCCACATCCTTGAAAGCCATGGAGACATCGGCTTCTGTGCCGCAGGCTCTGCTCAGTCCTGTCCTTCCTCTTGTGCTCTGCTCTGACCCTTTCCCAGTCAGGGTGCCGTGTGGAGGAACCCCCACCGCAGACGTGAGCGGTGAGGCGCAGCGTGGGTGCCTGCTTGCCGGTCTGTCTGTCCTGCCAGCTACTTCTGGGGCTGGGTGTCCCTCGGGTGGGCCGTAGAGCTCACCCACCCAAAATGGGACTGTGGCCCCTCCTCACCCCTCAGCTCTTCATGGGGTTGGCTGGCCTGCCTCCAGAAATAACTTTTTGCAGTAGAATGGGAAGGATCGGATACCCACCAGGCTCCCTCTCTTTCTTTGAAACACATATAACAAGGCCATAATTTTCACTATTTGATAAGCACTGGGAGGTAACAAACATTTATTGAAATCCGGCTGTTTTCCACATCTCAGAGCACAGATACCCAACCAGAGGCTCCTTTCTGTAACCGGCCGTTCCACAGAGGGGCGTGGGAGGGCGGTCTAGGTGCACACCCGCCGTGGACAGGGAGGGGTCGCCCTCCAGAGCCTTTACCTGCTGCGCGTCCACAGTTCAGCTGGCCCTCGGGCACCTGGGCGTCAGTGCAGGACGAGGGTCATGTCTGTCCATAAATTAGGGCTGGAAAGAACTCGCTGCCATTGCAGCCTTGACTGTGAGCCCACGTCAGCACCACCGGCTGGGTCCCCCTCTGTGATGTGACAAAGGACAAATTAGTAACCAGGGGCCTGCAGACCACCTTGCCACCCCTGTCTCCACTTTTTAAAAAGGAAGCCCAGCCCGGCTGGGCGTGGCTCGGGTTAAGCGTCGACCTAGGATCTAGGCGATCAGGGTTCGATTTCCAGTCAGGGCACATGCCCAGGTTGCGGGCTCGAACAATGACTCTCATCATTGATGTTTCTATCTCTCTCTCTCCCTCTCCTTTCCTCTCTGAAATCAATAAAGATATGTTTTTTAAAATAAATAAAAAGGCCCCCAAAAATAATAGTAATAAATAAAAAGGACCAGCAAGGACAGTATAATTTTTCACCTTGATTTAAGACCACATTAAAATACCAACCACTGGTGAGTGAGAGAGAAACCCCACCCTTGACCCTCAACAAAACATGTTCAGGATGAGCCACCCTCGGGCATCCTCCCAGGGACTTGAGGCCTCTGTGGAGACTGAGGAGGGGACAGGCTGGGTGGGCTGGTTCTCCCAGGAGGGCTGACTGCAGCCTTAAGGCACTACAGTGTCTGGAGGCTGGGTTTGCTCAAGAAAAAGTTCCTTCTAAGGAGGCTTGCTGTGGACAATATTTCTTCACAAATTGTGAGTCCCGTTTATCTCCATGGTCCCCGGTTGACCTTGGAGATGTGCGCAGGTATCTCCGTCAGAGTTTGGGAGGCACTGCTGGCAACCAGCAAGAGGGCTGGGGCACTCAAGCCCTGACAAAGGACTGTCCCCTTCAGAATGTCAGAGGCACCCCCCGCTGAGCAACACAAAAGCATCGCCCCTCTGCCCGCGCTTAATGAAGTACTTTCTGAACTGCCAGTTGTGTGGGTTAAGATACTTATCCTTTAAGAAAATAATCCTTTTACAAACGACGCCAGGAACAAAAGCAAACGCTGTACCCAGCCCACTTCGAGATCTGTAAGTTTTGTTTCTGTAGCAGATCCTAAATCTGATTTAAATTGTTGGAATACTTGGCTGTATTATTGCTCCATTGTTTAGTAAGAGCTGGACTCAGTGCTCTCCATTATGGCAGGTTAGGCAACGTCAAAGCCAGTGGAATCGCCTGCCGTCGTGGAGACACGATTTTTCTTTTAATGGTATTCACGTGAGAGTCTGATCAGCCATACACTGGGGCCCATTAAATGTCTCAGACAGACTTACGGCAACCGAGCTTGGCCTCTCCCAGCAGGTGGTCGTTCATGCTGAAGAGGGCCTGGTCCCAGACGGTCAGTTGTAGGCAGGACTCCCTCAGCTGGGCAGGGGTGACACCGTTGAAAACAAAGGGGTGCTTCCACTGGGGACACGCTTGCTTCTTCTGGACTGGGGTCTTCAGCCTCAGTTTCCGCTTGTCTGGCAGAGTGAGACAGCTGCAGAAGGAAAACAGATACCCTGTGATGCCAGCCCTCCAATGGCCCCCTTGCCCTCTTGGCACTTGCTTCTCAGTGAGATATTAGTGCTAAGAGAAGGGCTTTGTTGAGCAGAAAATGAAAACTAAACAATGAAAGGAGAATCACAGGATTGGCGAAGCGACCTCCGGGTGGGATATTCTGAGTTTGGAGTTGAATCCTGCACCGGGCGCTGGGGGTGACTGGGACTCGGGCCATGTGGTCCTCGCCTCCACCCCTCCTCGGTGTCCCACCACCAGGCCACAGCACACTCAGAGCTGCCAGCAGGGCCCAGCACGCTGCACACGTTACTCATTCTAACCCTGTCCTCAGTGGGTTCAGAAGGGCCAAGTCATTCGCCCGAGGCCCTACGGGCAAACACCAGGGTCAGGCAGACGGGCTGTCTCGACGAGGACGCCACCCTTTCTCCATAGTGGTGCTGACGGGATTTAGCGATTCTACATGGCAGTGGCGTGTGTCCTGGCCGTGTGGCTCAGGCGGTTGAGTGTATCCCACCGAAAGGTCATCGGTTCAATTCCTATTTAGGGCACGTGCCCAGGTTGCGGGCTCGACCCCCAGTAGGAGGCCGCCATCCACGTTTCTCTCCCTCTCAATTTAAAAAAAAATGGTGTTTGCTTTACTTTTGAAAACACACCTGTAACGAATAAAAATGAGACTGAAATCTGCTGAGTCACCATCTTACTGTTAATATAGGGGGATGTGAAGCTGACAAAACCTTTGCATGTTCCCTCTCAGTCAGTAAATGTTGACACTGTTACAGGACCAATGGGATCCAGGTTTCAAGTGAAAACGTGGTTCCAGATCTAGCCTCAGCATGAATTCCTGGAGATCAGAGTCTTGAAAACGACCTAGGTTGGATTTTCGTAGGAAAGGTAAAATACAAGTTTAAAATGCCTTACACTTTCTGGTGTTTTCTACAGTTCCTGGGGCCATGCCGTATGTTTAACAGACTACTGTAAGTAATACTTGATTAAATCTAATACCTACCCCGTAACAAATGAGTTCAGGGTACCATCTGACCGCACACGTAAATTTTTAGCTTCCAGCACCACCAGACAGAGTTGACCGTCACATGATGTCTCATCTCCTGCTCCTGGAAGAAAAGCCAGCATTGGCTGTCAACCCCACAGCAGGCAATGCCACTCCTCCCCTCAAAACTGACAGCTCCGCAGGAAGATGTGTGACAGCCCTCAGACCCCAAGAGCGCAGCTAGGAAGGGCACAGCCAGTGCAGCGGCCCTGCTGGCCCTGCTCCCACACTCGTCCCACCGAATGGTCTGCGCGACGGGGGCTGGAGGGACAGCCCAAATCCTGGGGCAACACCTGCAGGGGCCGAGACTAACCCAGGGAGGGGAAGGATGCGGGTTTTAGTGTAGTGGGAGCCAGCGGCTTGGGGAAGGGGGGGTCCCAAGGCTTCTGTTCTAGGGGCCTGGAGATGATCATAGGGTGCTGGCTGCTGGTCTGCTGGTCCAGCGAGCTCTCCTAGTCAAACAGGAAATCACTAAAATACATTGTGGAATTGCACGCGCGCCGTGTCCACCCCCCACCTCGTCTGTCCGTATGGCACGCTATTGAAGGCACAGTAGTTAAATCTGCGTGTCCCTCAAGGACCTGTCCTTGACCGGTTCTCTTGCTGGGCAGCAGCTGCTCACGTGACGGGGAGCCTGGGCTGCTGGCTCGGAGCCTCGCAGGCCCTGGTGTCCCCCACAGACCCAGGCTCCCAACCATACGCAGGAAGTCAGCCTTCAAGAGGGGCCCCAGTGGGGCTGTCTTCACCAGGGCGACCCTCCAAGCCAGCCCCTGGGAGGAAGCCTCAGGGCTGGCGTCCTAGGAGGCTTGTAAAGCCGGCATCAGACGCCTGGCCTGTTTGGGGTCACTCCATTCCCTTCCAAGCTAAGGGTTCCAGGGAGCCCGTTTCCCAGGCTGGGTGCCACGGCGCGTGGTGAGCACTGTGGGAGCTTGTGGGATCGGGGGTCGCGGACAGGAAAGGTGAAGAAACACTGGCCCACCTCTCAGCCTGCTGGCAGCTCCAGGCTTTGGGGACAGTGACAGTGACAGTGGAACATTCATGGGGCTGGAGGCCACCTACCTTCCTGAGCTTCCTGGAGCCGTCTGGGCCCTGCAGGGAGCACCAGTTTGGCCTGGACTATAAGTTCTCCATGAGTCGGAAGAGTGCTGTCTTCATGCTTCTCTGCCTGCGGGCAAAAGGCAGAGCTCAGAGGCCAGAGTGCCAGGCCCCAGGACCTCTTGGGCTCCTCTGGTTGCCTCAGCTCTGTCCATAAATGCCTCCTCCCCTCATCCACCTCACCCCTGCAAAGCCTGGGAGAGAGAGCCTTAGGGTGGAGTGGACAGGCTGTGGCATGACTGCTCTGCCTTCCATTTGTGGTGACCTTGCTCCCACCCTCACCACCCTCACCACCCTCACTGTGGGAGAAACCGCTCAGCCACCCAGCTACCAGCAGATGACCAGTCTGGGTGGCAGCCTCTCTTGTCTGGAATACGGGATCCTTGGAGGAGAAGACAGGCAGGGCCCCCCAAGTACAGGATCCTATGGGGAGACCTCATCTGGCAGGAGAAATCAGGAAAGCCTTCCTGGAAGAGGTGGGACATAAGCGGAGTCTTGGGCAGACCTTGGACAAGAGAAAGCATTCCAAGTGGCTATTCTGAGTGTGGACCAAGGCTCTGAGAAGAGAAAGCGCCAGGCACCAGGGGCTGTGCAGACCACACAGAGCGAAGAGCACAGGAGAGGGGGAGGGGATGGCTCCCAGGCTGGGCACCCTCAGCTTGGCTCTGCAATAACCAGAGCCGTTTCTAAGCAGAAGCATTGTGACTGATCGCCTCTCTGGCTTCAGAGAGGAAAAGAGGTGAAATGGTGGGACCTGGTCTCGGCCTGTGGGACCTTCAGTGGAGGGGCTGGCACCTCCTGTTGTCATTTCTGAGGAGATAATGGAGCCCATATTTTCTCCCCCTTGCCTATCTCATGTGTACTCTCCCAGTCTTGGATCCTGGCACAGAAATGTGCAGCTCAGCCACCCAAGAGATGTTGACCTTTCCCCGCCTCTCTTCCTCCCTGCACATCGGCTCCTCCTGACCTGTCCTGTCCTACCCTCAGCTGGACACGAAGTCCCTGCTGGTCAGGGCAGCCTCTGCCCGCCTGGCAGCATGTGGTCCAGTCATTCTCACCTACTGTTCTGGGTGTGCCCAGGGTGGGGAGTTTAGGAACAATACCCTACAGCCCAAATGGCTGAGGTGTGGACTTTGACCAGAGCCTTGAGAAGGCCGAGGCCACCTCAGCTGACGCCGAGTGACCCTGAATTTGGGGGAAGGGTGCAGACCAGCAAGGCTGTCACAGGAGGGTTTAACACCCGGCCTGGTCCAGGATGGCACCGGGGCTACACTGAGGATCTGGCTATTCAGGTCCTTAAAACAAACCTGAGCAGCTGAAGTCTCTCAGCCGAGCCCCACCAGGAGAGTCTGACGCTAAATCTTTTCTCCCTGGGAAGTTCCTATTTTAAAACTGGCAAGTGCCCTGCTGGTGTGGCTCAGGGTTGAGCGTTGACCCATGAACCAGGAGGTCACAGTTTGATTCTCAATCAGGGCTCATGCAGGAGGCAGCCGATCAATGATTCTCTCTCATCACTGATGTTTCTCTCTCTCTCCCCCTCTCCTTTCCTCTCCCTGAAATCAATAAAAACATATTTAAATTTAAAAAAATAAAATAAAAAGAAGCCTGGCAAGTACGCACAACTGTCTTGTGTCCAAGGCTTCCCAGGTAGGGTTTCTCTCCTCAAACCCCTTTGAAAAGTTCTCACGGTAAGAGTGGGGCCGCCGCCCAGTCCCAAACCAGACATCACCTTGGCCCACAGCGGATGCCAGCGGAACGACTGCGCTGCACTGTCCTCAAAGTCCCACGTGGCCAGAGGAATGATCACTTCTCCGAGAAACACCCTCCGGGCGAGCGTGCCCAGGTGCCACACAGACACCTGCAGCCGCCGGGTCACCAGCTGGGCAGGCTCCACCTGGTACTGCAAAGGTGGGACAGAGACATCAGCCAGGCTCCCAGGCTGCAGGGGGCTCCCGCCTGCAGCTGAGTGGAAGGTGTCCCGAGGGGTAAGCGCTCTGCTTAGGAAATCCTGACCGTCAATTTCTGGAGCCTCAACCATCACATGCACTTTTCTTAAAACTGGCGGAAGACAGTTCCTATACCCAAATCTGACGCCTGCCCCAGGTTGTATGACCAACCCCCCCCCCCAGTGTGCTAAACAGATAGTAATTCGAAATACTGATGTCTGCAAAACTCTTAATATTCGCTCAGCTTGTCCACCTTCCCATCTGTTCTGTCTTACACAGTTCTGTAAAGACTCTGTCTGGATGCTCTGAATTTAGAATAGATTAGGGACACCGATTCTTTTAAATATCTCCAGGAAGTTTTCCATGATCACCAAAATATTCATAATATACTGGATAAAGCCAATGCATAAAATGTTAGGTGAGTTTTTGGGATTCTGAGTGCATTTTAAATAAGTTAAACTTTAAAAATCAAATTATATAATTAAATACTTATCTAAAATGTAGTCCACCCACAATTTTATCCCATTTCATAAAATGTAAAATATGTATCTGTTTAGCACAAAATACCTTCATGAAACTTACGAGCAATTTTAGATGTCAACTTTAAATGTGTGCGGGGGCACAGAGCTTTTCAAACTCCTTTTAGCAGGTCTATGAGCAAAACCATCTGAGGACCAGTGTCCCATGACTTGCTACTAGAGTGGTCCCAGACCACCAGCGTCTCAGGCCCCACCCACACCTGCTGAACCACAACCTACTTTTTTTTAATCCTGTGGGGATTACTATGCACACAGGACAGCCAGTTTGATATGCCTCAGTTTCCCCATTGGTAAATGAGGATTCTAGTCCCTAGCTCAGGGGGTGTATAAAGCCCTTGGCCACAGCAGGGGCACAGAGCAATAGCTATTATTATTTACTAAATGGGACTCTTGTACCAGCTGCCCAGATGGCCCCTGGCTGGGAGTTCATAAGTACCCCTCTCACCAGGAAGTCAAACAAAGCCCTCTCCTTCCCAGTCTTGGCACATGGGGTCCTGGGGTTTCTCTGCCTTGACTGGATACATCTCCGTGAGTCTGGACTGTTCTTCCAGTTTGGGGCGTCCCACACTTAACGTGGGGTACGACACATCATCACCTCTCCCTCCGAGATCCCAGTGGGAGGCGGTCTCTCCCCATCTCTGCCCTAAACCACAAATCATGTTTGTTAGCACCAAGGAAAGTGAAAACCCAAACAATTCCTCTATAAAATGTTTTTCATAAAATGACTATTTTTTTCTTCAAACAAGAAGAAACCTGGGTTTGCCACATATTACCATAATGGAGCACTTTTACAAAGATGGTAACCCAGTAGCATAATTCACAGGGTACCCTGCCTGGGAATACCTCTCTGAGAGCCATAAAAATTCAACAGGACAAAGTAATTTTAAAAACTGAGAGGCAGCCAGGTTCTTTTTTCAGCATTTTCTTGGAAATCATTAATCAGAAGTCGCGCAGACTCTGCACTTTCCTGGTACAAAGGCTGAATGCACTTTGACCACCTTGCCACTGATTGACAGAGCCCCACGGAAATGCCCAAGTGTCTGCACTTATGTTTGACTGACTCAAGGGTTTGCAGGGACCGTTGGGCGGACTCTGGCCCCGTGTGCCCAGCCCACGATGGGAAGACTCAGCAAGTACCTTCAAGGTCTCCTGGAAGGTCGGGTCCACCGTGTTCCTCTGGACTCCGGTCTTGCGTTTGCCCTGGGAGGATCGGTCAGGCAGCAGATAGGTCTTCACATACCTGGCGGAGACAGGACAAGGTGACATCTTGGGGCCAGGCGCGGGGTGGGGGAGAGAATCACGTATCAGCGTTTTCTTTGCCCTCCTGCCGCTGAACTGGGTTGGAAAGGGCCTGGTGGCCACCACTGACGGTGGACAATGACATGCTGCGTACACAGCTTCTGTTTACAGTCTTCAGCCATCATCCTCTGGAATGTCCCTGAGGGTGGAGGTGAAGCTGTCTGCCTTCCCCACGGCCCACCTGGGTCACCTGCCATTTGGTGATGGCCGTGGAATCAGAGGCTCTCAGGGCTCCACGGTGGCAGATTCTTGGGTCCACCTGGATTAGAGGCCATGTGCCAGTTTTCCCTCCCTCCATCCCCCCAAAAAGTGGAAATGGAAACTGTGTGCCTTACACTTTGCTCTTCCCCCGTGGGGCCTCCCAGCCGTCCTCCTGGCTGCTGAGGACCTGCCCTCTCTGAGCACTCTGGGGCTATAGCTTAGCTGGCGGGGGCAGCGTGACAGAGGCCATCTCCCCACCAGCACTCTGCCCACTCCCTGAAATCTTATTCTAGGTTGATCCCTCCACTCAGGTCCCCACACTGCCCTTTCTGGCTCCTCTGGCAGCTTTATCGATAGCAATGACCCTGTTTGTCCAGGCATCTATCCCCACAGGCTAGGAACAGGCTCAACTTCCCCAAAGCAAAAAAGAACAGTCGCCCTCCCTTGACCGGGGTCTCTCCTGGAGCCCCAGGTTCAGGCGCTTCTTCCTTGTCAATCAAAGTTTTGGGAAAGTCCTCCAGGCTCACTGGCACCAGTTCCTTACTGTTCACATACTCGTAACTTGTGAGATCTCACACATGTAAAACAGGGCGTATAAAATATGCCTGGGTGGCTCAGAGGACTGAAATAAAATGCAAACCCATGTGTCTAATTGGAATATTGGGTTAAGTCCTGTTTCCTCACGTATCTTCGCACAGGTTTCCTGTTACTGACAGTGGAGAATCGACATCTCCAAGTGTTACCACGGAACTGTCTCTCCCTCCCTTCAGCTCCGTCAGGTTTTTGTTTCCTGTGTCTTGATGGGCTCTTATTAGGTGCACAGACATTTATAATTTTGTATATCTTCTTGCTGTACTAAGCCTTTTATTAACATATAATGTCCTTTATTTCTGATCTTGTCCGGTACGAGTGCAGCCACCCCTGCTCTCTTTCGGTTACTCGGGACATAACACCATTTCACCTCTCAGCTGGAAAAACATGTCATCTGTGTCTGGATTGTGTGCGACAGGATTTTACTCTTATGTTTCCTACATGGAAAGTCCAATTTCCAGCACCACTTACTGCGGTTCACCTTTCCCGCACCGATTCCTAACGGCCCCTGGGTTACGCGAGTCCCCGCGGGCGCTGGGCCGCAGCTGGACGCTCGGCTCCGCTCTGACCTGCCTGCCCGGCCGCACCCCAGAGCGCTGGCGGGATTCCTGCGGCGTCACCCTAACTCCGACATGGCCCTTTCTTCGCTCTTTTTATTGCAATCATCTTGGTTACTCTCGGGCTCCCCACCAAGCTTCGGGACCCCCGCGCCGCCCCGCAGGCGACCCCGACGCGGGACATACGGGTTGCACCGCTTCCTCCTCTCGTCCCCGAAGGCGAGGTTCCGACAGGCCCCCACGCGGATCTCCAGGGCCCGGCTCTCGGCGCTGTAGCGAACAGCGAGCTCAATCTCCCCGGTGACGCGAGCATTGTCGAAATTGCCCATCTCCGTACAAGTGCTGTTAATGCTAATCAAACTGCCCTGAAATAAACACGACAGACGCGACAAATTCACGGTTATCAAGACAGCAGATGCATCAAAATTCACGCAGCGCACGCCTCCTGCCTCACATTAAGTGGACAGCGCGCCGGCTTGTTTTTTGCCAAAATAAGTTGCCACATACTCTCTGTTCTAACGAGATGGGGGACCCCCAGAGGTCCTGTCTTGCCCAGATGTGGTCCGTGCCTAGCGACAAAGGTCCGCGACCCTGTTCTCTAACACCCGTCACTCGGGACGGAGCGGACTATCTCCCGCGCGGTGCTGCAGAGGGGACGCTCGGAGGGCAGGCAACGCGTCCGTGGCGGGAGGGCAAGTGGAAGCAGCACGCGCGGGGCCGAGCGCCCGTGGTTGGGAAGCAGATCTGGAGGCGACTCTGGCTCTGCGGCTCCTGAGCTGCGTAAAGTCGGAATGGAAACCTCAACACTGGTCTCATGGGGTTACGGTGAGGAGTGAATGGAACGAAGCGTGTGAAGTATGCAAAGAAACAATAACTGTGTTTACGTTCTTATGGGTTCCTAAAATGAAAACCAAAGTTACCACCATGAGTTCGGGTGCTCGAAGCTGAGTTGATGTAGAGAAGTTGCATGGAATGGGACGCTTGTGCCCAAAAGGCAAAACAATCTGCCCAATATCTGCTAAATTTGCTTAAATATTTGCCACCCTTTGCATGCAGCCAATCTCAGGGCTGACCCTATAGAAGCAGGGGGCCCTGGGTGATTTCCACTCCTGATTCCCAGAAGTTCCTCCACACTGTAAAACACCCTGGAGAGAAACTGAGAAGGAAGCCCGGGCTTTCTCTCTCTTACCAGAGAGAGATAAAAACCAAACTAACAACTCATTGGAGGAACCCGAGCCTGAGCGACCTAATGCCAAGAACACAACCTACTCCACCACACCCAGTCCCCGGCTCTGAAAAATGTTACCTGCCAACAGCCTCACAACTGCTCGAATGGAAAACTATTTTTAAATTTTCCAGACTCAAAGAGGCATGGTGTGCTGAGACGCAGGAATAGTGGGGTACGACAGAGCGAAGGTGGAAGCTGAGGAGACCGGGGTGGCAAGCGCAGGCGCTGAAAACTCCCGATAACTACACTGGCATCCCTCGTGGCCTCCACTCGGGCTGTCAACCGAAGGGTGTCACACCGCGCTTCTGCCAAGAGCTAATGGAACTGGATTCAACAACAGACGGTCTCAAGGCAGCGCGAAGCTACCAAGACAGCCAGGAAGCAAGGGTGGGGCGCTGTGGAGACGAGGAGCGTGGACAGGAGAGCCTGACACTGTGATCCCCTGTCCCTCTGAGACCCTTGTCCATGTGGACACAGCGCAGGGCTGGACGACCGAGCCAAGCTACACGCAGCAGCCACAAGGGACGCGAGCCAAGGAGAGTCTTCAGCATCTGCCACAGTATCAGCGACCAAGGCTGTGACGGCTGAACTTGAGGAGCCGTGCTCCCAGGGAAAGAGGCGAGGCCCTGCAGTGAGGCCCTAGAGGCTGCTTTCCCTCCGCTTCAGCCTCCACTCCAGCTGCCTCCACACCAGCGGCCTCCACACCAGCTGCCTCCAGTCCAGCGGCCTCCACACCAGCGGCCTCCACACCAGCGGCCTCCACTCCAACGGCCTCCACACCAGCGGCCTCCACTCCAGCTGCCTCCACACCAGCTGCCTCCACACCAGCTGCCTCCAGTCCAGCTGCCTCCACTCCAGCTGCCTCCACACCAGCGGCCTCCACTCCAGCTGCCTCCACACCAGCTGCCTCCAGTCCAGCTGCCTCCACTCCAACGGCCTCCACACCAGCGGCCTCCACTCCAGCTGCCTCCACACCAGCTGCCTCCACTCCAGAGGCCTCCACACCAGCTGCCTCCAGTCCAGCTGCCTCCACTCCAACGGCCTCCACACCAGCTGCCTCCACTCCAGCGGCCTCCACACCAGCGGCCTCCACTCCAGCGGCCTCCACTCCAACGGCCTCCACACCAGCTGCCTCCACACCAGCGGCCTCCACACCAGCTGCCTCCACTCCAGCGGCCTCCACACCAGCTGCCTCCACACCAGCGGCCTCCACACCAGCTGCCTCCACTCCAGCGGCCTCCACACCAGCGGCCTCCACTCCAGCGGCCTCCACACCAGCGGCCTCCACTCCAGCGGCCTCCACACCAGCGGCCTCCACACCAGCGGCCTCCACTCCAGCTGCCTCCACACCAGCGGCCTCCACTCCAGCGGCCTCCACATCAGCGGCCTCCACTCCAGCGGCCTCCACTCCAGCTGCCTCCACACCAGCGGCCTCCACTCCAGCTGCCTCCACTCCAGCTGCCTCCACTCCAACGGCCTCCACACCAGCGGCCTCCACACCAGCGGCCTCCACACCAGCTGCCTCCAGTCCAGCTGCCTCCACACCAGCGGCCTCCACTCCAGCGGCCTCCACACCAGCTGTCTGCTGGAAGGGAGGGCACACTGCCCCAAGGAAAATAGCATCCACCCCTCCCATAGGCTGGAAACTCACAAGAGCAGGGCTCCCCAGCCCCCAGCTCAGGGCCTGGCGCAGGGTACATCTTCCATACATACTTATGAAGTAAACAAGAAAGCCCTTGAAATATCCCGATTTAAAAGTTCTCTCTGTAAACACTGGCGTGATGGGCTGTGCTGCCCGGTGCCTGATGGGTCCGAAGGGTTGAAGTGAGGACTCAGGGGTAGTCCTAACTTTGATAACTTTAGTTAAGTTACTGAGCCACAGATTCCAGAGGGAAAATATTTGAAAATAAAACTACAGGTAGGCACACATCATAATAAAATTGCTAAAAATCAAAGGCCAAGAGAAAACTCTTAAGGGCAAGGAAAGGAAGGCACGTTACCCTCCCCCAAGGAAGCAGCAGGGAGGAGAGGACAGCCGGGCCCCGGGCCCCGGGCCTTGGGCCTCGGGCTTCTTTGTTTTGGGAGGGAAGGGCCACCAGGCTGGGAGCAGATCCTGGGACATTGATTTTGGTGTCAGGAGGGTTAGGGAACTCCAAGCTGATCCTGTTGTTTTTGTAAAGTAGGAAGGGAGGCTCATTTGTAGAGAAGGAGGTGGGAGAAGGTTTGGAAAGACAGGGCATGTGGCCGTGGGGGGCAGGAAACTGAGGTGCCCAGAGAAACACCCCAGGATCAGGCCTGCTGGCCCCGGGGGCATGTTTGGGGTTGGGCAGACGGAACCCTCAGACACTCATGCTGGGCACCAGGGTTGCCCCTCTGCGAGTGCCGCTGTTGGGGTGCAGGTAGGGGAAAGTGTCAGCTGGCAGAGCCAGCTTGGCTCCCACAATTATAAAGCGTCCTGGAAGCACTATAATTACTCACCCTTCATTTTATAAGTAGATAAGCAGAGGTCAGGACAGATAGGGACCCACCCAAAAGCTGCCCAGCCAATCAGGGTAGAGCTGGAAGTGGACCTGGGTTCAGAATTCCCTGCCGGGTGCCTCTGAGTAATCCAGCCGCAGAGCCCGCTGCGCTGGGCAAAGTCCGGCCTCAGATAACCAGAGGACAGCAGGGCTGCCGCATTCCTTCTGGGGCGACCTCTGCCAGCCCTGCCGGGGAGGGCTCGCTGGTTCTGTTTTTCCTGCAGCCGGAACAGAATCTTGGAACAAGCCGAAACTTTGAGCAGTGAATGCAGTTAACCAAGAGGTCCCAGTCCACAAGGGCAACTAAGAACCCGCCTTGGCTTTTGCGAGCGCATCGGCGCTGTGTGAGTTTAGAAGAAAAGTCCATCTGAGCGACAGCAAAGGAGAGGGGCCTGGAGCAGGCAGGGAGCACTGGGTGACTTTCTCTGAAGGTCACAAGTTATCTACCACGACTGCAAGCCAGGCCTGATGCCCTCTTATTTGATGAAGGCAAAAAACGAGGGGTGAACCGAAACCGCAGCTGCACTAAAAAAATTCTGTCCCGATCCCCGAGAGCAGGCCGAGGGCACAACTGCGGTGGCTCAGACGGCTGCTGCGGAGGCAGCCAGCCTTTCAGCTCCAGGCCCAACCCTTCGTGCCAGGTGACCTTGAGCTCCGTAGCCTCCGTTTTCCCACCTGTAAAGTGGGAATCTATTTCCTAGAGTTGGTATGAGGCTCGGTTAGTGCCTATAAAAAGACGAGAACCACGTCCATGCAGATTAAATGTATCAGCCTTTTGAAGACACCACACAACGTGGCCGCGCTCTGTAAACTGTGCAGGTCATCTCCTTTGATTTTCTTTCCTTTCTCTTTTCCCCTCTTTCCCTGTGAAATATACATTTAAAAGTATGTGTACCGAGCAGGTATAGTTAAATAATAACTATAAAATGGATATCCATGTACTCGCCACTCACATTAAGAAAAACATTAAGACCAGGGCCTTGGCAGTGCCCTCCTTTCTCCAGGCCCCTCCTGTCCTGTCCCTGAGTCAGTGCTGTTCCACTATTTTCTGTGAACCATCTTTGCTTCTCCCACCCCCCCCATCTGCTTCATGTCCCCCCATTCACAATACAGATCAGGCGAAGGGCCCGGGCCGAGGTGTATACGGGGTGGGTTTACTCTGCCTCCGTTTCCTGCACGGTCAGGGTCAGAACACGGCCCGTGGTGAGCACCAGGAGGCCCATCCTTGCTTTTCTTTACGGTTTAATTACATAGCCATATATCCCCCAACAATACATTGGTTAGTTTTGCCCGACTTGGGAATTCATATCATCAGAATCATACTGTGTACATGTTCTCCTGTAACTTTCTCTTGATATCGTGTTTTTTAAATTCATTTATGTGGTCAGGTGTGGTTTTAGGTCACTCACGGTCACTCCCAAACAGAATTCCCCTGGATGCATAGGCCATCGTGTATCTTTTAACTCTTTTTAACTGTTTTTCATTTATTTATTTAACAAATGTGAGTAGACAGCTAAACAGAGTAATCTGAGAAAAATCAGTGTACTCAGAGAAGTTTGGAAACACAGAAGGAAAACGAAGACTTCCCAAACCTCAGTGAGCTCTGCGTGACGGGTGGGCAAAGTCCCTACTTAGAGGTGACCCAAACGCCACGATAATGTCCCACATCTGAAGTTTACATTTAAAAGAAACAACTAGGAAGTTGGATTTTTACTTCGTTGATTAAAAATCTGCTCTCCCTCAAACTTAAGCCAACCTCGGCCGCTCTGTTTGATGGCGCTCCCTCGTGGGCACATGTGGTCACTCCTGCCAATCACAGCGCCCTCACCAGCAGGGAAAACGCCAACTGCCCGAGAACATTAATATCAATGCATTTCTTTTTAACAAGAGAAGTGTAAGCAAAATTGGAAATCAGGCAGGATCTTTAATATGGTTTCTTTTCTTCCATGAAAATGTTAAAAATGTATTTCTTGACTCCACCAAGCTCTAACTCCCTCTGATGATGGAGGGGTTTTTGTTTTGTTTTTTAAAAATAAATTGGGATTTTTCTTCTCACAAAACATTACATGTTTATGGAGAAAACACAGAAAACACAGATGAGCCAAAATGTTATTTTTTTTAAGAAAAAAACATAACCCCACCATTCCAGGGTCATCATTTTGATCTAACCCTTTCCTCTGTTTTACAATGTCTACAATCCAATCATTTAATTTTTAAAAGTACTGTATGTACTACTATAATACTATCTTGTAACCTTATATTTTCCATATTAATATTCTTCAAACGTATTATTTTTAATAGCTGCAAGGTACTCTTTTTAATAAATGTACCATAATTTTTTTAATCAATTGCCATATTTTGGATATGTAGGGGTTCAGAACAAGTTACCCCAAGATGTGCCTCTGTGGTATGTGGGTTATTTTGAGCTAAAGTCAACCAAGGCCCTGGGTGCTTAAGTGAAACTTCTGTCCCTGTTAACTACCTAAAAAATTTAAATTAGGGGCTTTGTCCATAATAAGAAATTAACAGAGAAAAGCCTTTTGACCTTTCTCTATAGCGGGACAGACCACTAATTACTGGTCTTATTGTCCTTCAGCGACTTGCCTCCCCCTTGAAACCCCTGGTGCCTTCCCCTACCCTCAGCGCAGAATGTCATGTGCACCTCGATTTCCCTCTCTGTCTCTGAACCTCTTGTCTGTGGGATCTCTGATTCTCTTTTCTGTGGTGTTCCCGTATGTACGTACGTATGTAATTAAATTTAGTAATTTTCCCTTGTTTATCTGTCTCATGTAGATTTAATTATTAGACCAGGCGAAAGAACATTGAAGGGTAGGGGAAAGTTTCAGTTATTTTCAATTTTTCAAAATTAAAACAATTATAAACAATGTTGCCTTGAACTTCCACGTATGCACATTTTTGGCGACATTTATGATAAGTTTTAAAGCATATTTCCTAACTGAAGTCACTGGGTTAAAGAGAACAGGCATTGTGTGACAGCTATTGCTGACCGCCCTCCAGCTCGCCTCGGCAGTGTCCGGGAATGCCTGCCCCCAAACCCTTGCCAACACCGAGCTGGATCAATTTTTACATTTGCTAAAATGGTTCCATAATAGTACTTGCTTTAATTTTGCACTGATTTAACTACTTGGGACGTTGAGTGCTTCCCCTATTTATTGCCCATTTATATTTTTACTTTGGTACTAAGTAGAGATTTAATAGGCTTTTGCTCACCCCAACTTCCTGTTTCTCAGAGAAGGGAAAGGTCTCAGGGGAAGGCTGCATCTTTGGGCAGAAGCAATAATCAGTTATTTGCTTTGTGGGAGTTTAGTTCCCTCAGACAAGCACTGCTTCAGTCTAAAGGGAACAGGTTAGGATTTAACACATGCCCGTTCAGTCTCGTGATGAGTGTTAGGGGCGCACTCAGAGACTTTAGAAAAGAGGGAGAATAGAGCTCTGCCGAATTCGCTGTGGTTTAGAGAAACTGTCCTAGGAAACAGGGTCTAAGACGAATGCACTCACCCACATCCCCTCCCTCCACCACCATCCCCCCTGCCTTGTGCAGGTTTTCCAGCTGTGCATCGGCCCCAAAGGAGTGAAGCTGGACCAGAAGGTGGGGTCAAGGAAACCTCTCAGTTTAAGAGGTCAATCAACCCCATGGGATAGTACAAAAAGCCTGGGCTTTGACTCACTCGGCCCCCTCTGTGAACCTGTTTTCCCATTGGTGGAATGACAATGGCATCCATCTTGAGGCTGCTGTGAGAGTGACTGGGAGGTGGAGCACCTTGCTCAGTAGTTAGCGCACAGTAGGCCTTCGATCGATGATAGCTATGACAAGGATTAATCTGTTCATTCCACAAATATTTACTGAGCGTCATTTAAGGATCAGGCATTGCTCTGGGCACTTGGCAATTACAATAGACAGTAAACACCAGGTAAACTAGTTGCACAGCTGCAGAAGGTGGTAAGAATGTGCATGAACACGGAGCAGGTAAGGACACAGAGCAGGGGAGCTTGGTGCCCGGGTGATGGAAGAGCCACAGAAACGCCCCAAAGCAGCTGTGAGTCTGACGGGTTGGGCCAGCGGGAGGCCAGTGTGGTTGAGTGGAGTGAACAGAGGAGAAGGTGGTAGCAGCTGGGGTGGGAGGTTAGCTCATGTAGGGCCCCGAGGACCATTTGTGGGGTGGGTCTCTGCCTGTGTGTTGGTTTCCGGGCATAGAAAGTCATGGCCCAGGGAGGAGCTCAGAGCCAGCCTAGTGGGACCCTGGGCAGTTCAGGGGAAGCTGCCCCTCGGGCTCTCCTGGAAGGTTTAGCCTCAGGATCAGTCTTATAAAGGCTCAAGCTGGCTGAATTCCTTGGGGTCCTTCATCACCTGGAGCAGAGGCCAGGTGAGTCAGTCTTAAAAAAGTCTCCCAGAAGCCACCCCTATGGTCTCCCTGACTCAAACTCACCATAAGTTTCAACCCTAGGAATGTTCTAGAGCTGCCCTTGCCTATCTGGCCCTCAAAGTAGTGTTTCCTCAGGACTTCATTTTTCTGAATTATTCTCAAGGATAAACAATGCCTCCTCCTGAAGGTGCTAGGTCGTCCATCAACCCAAGCCCCAGCCCAGGCAGGGCCACCCCAGACTCACAACCTTAGGGCATCCAAGAAGCGGAGGGCTGGGCTCGGCAGCTGAATTCAACTGTGTGTCCTCAGCAGGAGCTAGGAGGGACCCACCAGAGGACTGTGTGAAGCGCATTTGCATTTCAGGGTATCGTGGTCCTAGACAAACGTGGACGCACGGACATGTTTGATAACTGGATGCAGACATGGATCTTTTCCCCAGGGAGTGCTCAGAGGCATGATATTTTGGATACTGTTCCAGAAGGAGCTAGAATGTGAACCAAGAAGTTGCCTTCTAGAAGTTGAGCTCTTAACCATGATATTATGCCACAAAATTTTTGCATTGATTTCATTCTCAAAGCAGCCCAGTGAAATAAAAAGAACAACTTTGATACTCGTTTCCTTGAGGAAGATTCTGAGGGTTAGAGAGTTTTTGGGATGATTTAAGATCATTTAGTTAGTTAAAAGGCTATGACTGTAATTGAGGCCTCTTTTAGGCATAAAGCGATCATTTGTTTAATGCTTTTGAATAAGAAAATGAATAAAAAACCTGCTTATAAAGACACTAAGTTTAAAGCATCACAGAGCAATCTTGAGAAAAAAGAGCAAAGTCAGAGGAATTAAACTGCCTGAGTTCGAGACTTACAACAAATCCAGTCATTAGGACATGAGGATGGACAAAGAAAGAGATCAGTGGAGCAGAACAGAGAACCCAGAGAAAGAGCCACACTTCGTCCAGCAAAGCCACTAAAGCCAATGGAGAAAGAAGAGTGGTTTTTCTGTCTGTTTTTAAACAAATGGTGCTGGAATAACTGGGTATTCATATGGGGAGAAATGAACCTCAATCTCTACCTTACATCATTCACAAAAATTAATGAGTTGGGTCAAGACCAATAAATAAAAGCTAAACTTTCATAATGTTCTAGAAAAAATCGTAGGATATCTTTATGACTTGTGAGTAGCCGAGACAGAGAAATAACCATAAAGTAAAAACTTAATAAATTAATCTTCATCGAAATGAAAATATTCTCACCCAAAGACACCATTATATATTATTCATTACTCTCTGTATATATAAAAATGTTCACAATAAGATGCTGCGAAAAAGAAAAGCCATCATCAAAGGAGAGCGAGGTTTTCCCCAGACCCCCGTCTCAGTGAAATGTCACCTCCAGGCCCTATGGTCACATTCCGGTCCATCCGACAAGACAGCACTCCCTCCCTCCCTTGCTGACCAATCCAATTCGACATCATGACGACAACCACGGCCCACGCGTCAAGGGTCTCACACAGACACTCACCTGTCTCAAGCCTCCTGAGAATAAAGTGCTGGGCGTTGGGCTGGATGAGAGATCTTGCTTCAAAACAGGGTTCGTGGGGCGTTTGGGACTCTCCTGACTGAGAGGCATCAGGATATCCGGTGCACTGACCTTCTGGAAAAGGAAACAGAATGAATCACAGAGTCTGCATCCCAGTTTGATTGTGTTCAAATGCGGTGACTTTAGCAAGCACAGCCTGCATCTGTTCCCCGATGGCAGTAATGTGCACACTCCAGGTGCTCAGTAGGAGGCGCACTTCCAGTGAGCAAATCACACACGCGTGCACACACATGCACACACACACACTCATCCACGCACACACTCACTCATGAGCCCCGATGCAGACGTCGCCAAGCTCTGGGATTTTCACGAACAGTAATGGGTGGGTTACTTAGGGACTAGTAAAAGTCTTAAAGAAATTGAAGTCCACATTTTGGCCTGAATAATGATCCTGGCATTTAATCGCATGAAAGATAACAGTCACCCAGTAGCCAGAGTTTCCGCTCAGACAAAAAAAGAAACTTATCAAAATATATCTCTGAATCTTACAAAAATACTTTTTATAAGAAGTGGGTACTTTAACGTACACAGCTGGACTCTCCACGTATGGTACCCACACATGGCTATTTAAATTCAAGTTCTAATAAATTGATATAAAATAAAATTAATACATTCAGCTCCTTGGCTGTCCTAGGCACATTTCAAGTGCTCAGTAGCCACACGTGGCCAAGGCTGGGAAGTTCTGTGGGGCAGTGTTAGTGCAGAAATATGAACACAGAGGGCAAGGTGGGGAAAGCTCTCCTAGCTGAAGACACGTTTCCGAATTGAGACATTATTTTTACTCTGGTTTAGAAGTAGAACTTGAAAATACAACAATCACACCACAGCCATAATTTTCCGGAATAAAAAACTAAGTGAGAAGTTTAGAGAACAAATGTAAAGAATGATTTCCTCCAAATTACTGGTTTTGCCCTCAATCCCCAGAACATCAACTCAATTCCATCAGTCAGCAGTTAAGCAACACCATGTCCAATCCACCCCCGAGTCCTGGGGGCAGAAAGAGGAGGAGAGGGGAGAAGGCGAGGGAGGAGACGATGCAGTCTGTTGTCTGAGGTCTCCCCAGCTCGCAGGGAACAGACACACGAGCCAAGTCAACGGGAAAGAGGGGGAGCTCATGCCAGAAGGGGGTGCCTGGGATGATCGTCAGTGGGAGTGGGGTGAAGGCTGGCTGGGGAAAGACCCCAGGTAAGGCACCCGCGTGGAGGGGCTATCATCATGGTCAAGTACGAAGCGTGTTCTCAGATCTGCTAGAGACCCACGCAACTGCAGAGACTCCAGGGCCGGGCAGAGCCTGACACAAGGTCATGCACACAGTGAGGCGGGAGGTTGCCCAGAGCACAGGCAGCTCTAAGGGGAGGGCACAGGAGGGGCGCCAGGGGGCTGGGGGGCTGGAGAGCCAAGCGGAGGACTTCAAGAACGAAGGGTGTTCAAAGAGAAGAAAAGAGTGTGAGAAAGATGAAGAGCTGCAAATTTTTGAAAATCGCCTATCAGATGAGAAAATATTAACATAAAAAAGTATACAGTTTGGTGTTGGCAGGAGTGCTGGCGGGTGGGCTACTCTACCTCTATGGTCGAGTAAACCAAGGCAGCCTCAGAGGAGGGCGCTTCAGCAGCATGAATCAGAAGCCCTAAAATGCAGCAGTTAAAAATAGCAATGGCCCTGGCCGGTGTGGCTCAGTGGTTAGAGCGCTGGCCCACAGACTGAAGGGCCCTGGGTTGGATTCCAGTCAAGGGCACGTACGTTGGCTGCACCCTCGATCCAGGAGGCAACCAATTGCTGTGTCTCTCTCACATCAATGCTCTTCTCCCACTCTCTCTGAAAATCATAGAGAAAAGGTCTTCAGGTGAAGATTAAAAATAAAAAAACTTAAAAATGGCAATGTATATTTGTTGACATGGAAAGAATGAAAACATAATGTTAGATTTTCTTTAAAAAGCAAGTTACAGAGGTGGGTGTGTGGCACGAGGCCGTTTTTGTAAAGCGCGTGCACACGTGGCTTCCAAGTGGCCGTGCTTTTTAACTGGACAAGGGAAGAAAAAATAAAACGGAGCAAAATATTTAACAACCAGCTTCGTGCCTCCTGGGCACTCAGTACGCAGCCACCTAATTCCGCCTTCTTTAAGACAACACAGTTTTTGAATCATAAAAAGATTGATGACAGAAAGTTCTGGAAAGAACAAGAGAGCTGTCTTTACAGTAGCGACCAGAGGACATGTCGAAGTCACGGCCAGGGAAGGCCACGTTTCTAAATGTGTTCGGTTCCTGGGAAACCGGTAATGAAGCAGAAATGCAAATATATACATTTCAAAAGGATTAGAAAGTCGATCCTATTTTGAAGGTACGCCTATTTTGACTGACTAAGGAATCCAGCTTGACATGTTGTGTGACCACTTCCCCAGTAAGTGCTGAAGGACTCGGATGACTTTGTCCCTTCAGTGCCTTATTAAAGGGCATCAAGATCCAAATAGCAGCTAATGAGTCGTCGTAAGCATGTCCAGCCAAGAGCGTGGCAGCGACGTGGACCCTCGCAGGACAGTGTCTGCACAAGGGGGGCTCTGCGGCTGTGGCCTCCCCTGACCTCCTCCCTTGCGCCTGTGAGGTCCCTCGTCCCATCGGACAACCCTGAGGCTGCCCGGCAGGCTTGTTCCAGGTGCACGTGAAGCTGGGGGGATGCCACGGATGCCGGGTTACGCGGGCTGCTGAAAGCCAAAAGCTAAGCGTGTGGATGGTTGGGATGTCCCATCAGGGGCAGTGACATCAGGACTGGGACACGTGCAGGTCCACACACGTTGCTGGTGGCCTCTCCCAGCAGATGCTACAGGGGTGGTCCCTGCAGCAGGCTCCGCCTGGCCCTGCCCCTTCCCACCACATCACACTCGGGCGTCTCTTTGCCCCAGAGTCCTAATCTTTAATGGGACAGCAGAACACAGACTTCACAGGGGTTTTAAGGATTAAAAAGTTAACACACCTGTAAGGGCTTTACACCAGGAACCGGGCCTGGGAGCCCTTGGCTCCGTGTCAGCCTCAGACAGGCTGCGCCCCACCCAGGAGAAGAGGGCTGTTGCTGAGTCCAGAATCACCTGAGCCCCTTTCTTCAGCAGAAAGAACCTCATCTGCCCTCCTCACGTGGGGCATGCAAAGACGTTAGGAGCCTGGAATTCAGAGCCCTAACCAAACCTGGTCTGCTCCTGGCTCCGCCCTTACGAGCTACGTGATGCTAGACAAGCCAGTTAACCTCTCACTGACACTCAGGTTCTGGATCTTTATCACGGGAGTAACGAGATCTTTCTCGGTACTTTTGCAAGACTTAAGTGGGATAAGCATGTAAGAAACGCTGCCATCATGCCCGGGACATGATGCCTCCGGGTGCCGATGACCCTGTCCTCTCCGCTGACGCAGGACAGCGGTCGGATGGTGCTGACGTGGACCCTGGGATCCAGCAGGAACTGACGCTCGTTCACACTCTAGAGTTGCAAAGGCCTTCAGACACGTTCCACACGCTCTAGACCCTGCGCCTAAGCGAGGTCCGGGGGTCAGCAGCATCCCCAGCTCCTCAGAAATGCAGCTGAGAGCCTGCATCGCACGCCTGCCCAGATCTGCGGGGCCAGAACCTGCATTCCAGCGTCCCAGCGACTCCCGCGCACACCGACTCCGAGCATCACTGCCCCAGCCCAGCCTGCAAACCAAAGCTGTCCGCCCCTTTCCGGTTACGTAACCAGGGTCATGTGATATAATCTCTCAGCCCCAGCTGCCCTAAATGTAACATAGGGTAACAGGGCCAAATACCTGCCTCATGGGGTGGTGTGAGGGTAAAATGAGACAGCCCAGGTAAGGCTCTGAGTTCAGAGTCCGGGCATAAAAATCAATGCTGGCAATTTAGATCCTATATTTGGATAACTTAGCAATTCAGATACACTATGATCTTAGGGGGTCTCTACGAGAAGCCTGTGCCCTGTCAGAGCAGGGGGCAAGCTGGGGCTGAGGAGTGCCGAGACCTATCTGCCCGGGGGGAGTGAGCTGAGGCAGGCAGGTTGTGAGATCCTGAACGTGCGTGCGTGTGCGTGTGTGTCCCAGCAGGAGAGTGGGGCTGACCTCAGCCCTTTGCCTAAAGCATAGTCTGTCTGGGGACTTCTTGGATGGAGGCCAGAGCTGCAGGGAAGGGGCACCTGTCCAGCTAATCAGAGTTATTGTAAGGACCCTATAAACAACCAACTGGTGGCACCTGCCTTAGCCTGCTCCCTTCAGCTGGACTCAAATCCAGGTTTTCTGACGCTAAGTCGTCCCAGACTTGGGACATCCTGGCAGAAGGCCAGCGTAATTCTGTCCCTAAAAGTCCTTACTAGGCGAGCTCTCTCTGTGGGTTAGATACCTGGAGAGTCACCTTCATGACTGTGTCTGATCACATGGCATTAGGTTTTCACTTGTAACAGAGACCAGGGCAGGTTTTAAGCAGAGGTTGTCAGGAGTGGAAAGTAGGAATCTCTCTGGACTTTCAGCGAGGGTACCTGCAGGCCCCAGGAACCACTGGGCAGTCTCCGCCCTGCAGCGAGGCTTGGGCCTCTGCCATGGCCTCGAAGCCAGCAGGGATCCCCGGGGATCTCAGGGGACTCGGGGAACCCCTAGGGACTTGGAATGAGGCTGGAGTCCTTCCCTGTTCTGAACTGTTTTCCAAACTGACCTTGAATTTTGACCTTCATTTGGCCCGGCCTCCGCACAGAGAGGAGTTTATTATTGTGTTTTCAGACTGCTTAATGCTTTGTTATAGAAGAAAAGGAAACTAAATCTCTAGAGAAAAGCAATTCTGTGGTGGCCCGGCGGCCCGGGGAGTACCCTGGTGGTGACGTTGATGGCGGTGTCAGACTGGCTCCTCCGCTCCGTCCTGCCCGCAGGCTGCCTGGAGCTCGTGCTTAGGAGTTGCTTCTCGGAGGTCATGTCATTCTGGGACTTGGAGATCTCTAGAAAACAAATACAGAGGGTGACAGGTGGGCATGCACAGCTTTCCTGAGACCTGGGGAGCCCTGAGGATTCCCTCAGCCACAAAGAGGGCCCAAGGTCCCATGAGGGCAGGTTAATGGACGGGCAAGGGCGCCCAGCACCAAGCTGGGGGAGCTCGGATAAACTAGGGGTCTCCAGATACCACTGGGCTCATGGCAGAAGAGCTGGGGTCGTAAAAGGTGACTGCATGACCACACCCCTCTGTGGGCTGAGGGCCACCATCCTGCTGGACAGGCTCCACTGGGCAGCATCAGCTGCCAGAGTTGCCATTCTGGAGCTTCAGGCCATGGTCCCCTCCAGCCACCCTCACGCCCCAGGGGCCACCAGAACAAAGCTTTCCTCCCTACTCACTTCTGTGGGAAACAGGCAGCAGAAAGGAACAAGAGAGAGATGGGTCAAACAGAACCAAGACCCGAAGAAACATGATCCAGCCCCACCAGGTGCTTCGTGTCCCAGGGCAGAGACAGGGTGCGGGGGCAATCGGCCAGGTGCCCATCCCTTCAGGACCAGCAGGAAGGACCAGGGAAAGGGGGAAAAGGTCTTGGGGGGCTGTCATGCCCAGGGGCTCAGAAAGCTGGGTTTTGCTGTCCCTGTGTCTGGGCTGTGGGCTCGGTGTCCTGTGAGGGAGCAGTGCCTGGACAAGCAGGAGGGGTTGCAGGTTGGGGTTTCAGTCCATGTCCCATGGCAGAGAAGGAACCTGCTTGAAGTCCCCCCAGGGATTGCTCTAGCTGTCCAGCTGGGTCTGCAGCTCTATAATCACGACATGGTCACAATTGGGCACTAAACTGGCAAGTCTCAAACGTGTGACATGTACAGGCCAGGGAACGGGGCACAAGCACACCAAGGAGCCCCATGTGGGTCCCGCATGGAGGACGCCCGCGTGACTGGGACCGGATGAGCCACACGTCCTGCCTCCCCGGGGTTGAGCTGAGGGACTGCAAGGTCCGAGTTCACTCTGAGGGGCGACTCCAGGGCGGCAGCGGTGAGGACATCACACGGGCCACACAGACTGGGGGGGCTGCACATTCAGAAGGAGCTGCAGAGACATCCGCCTCAGGGGCCGCAGGAGAGGAGCCGGCTGCAGAGCGCAGGCGCTGCCACAGAGGAAACCGTGTCCCGGGCTGGTGCACAGAGGGAATGGGCGTCCACCCAGAGCCTGACCGAGTGACAGGGGTGTTTCTAAACCTCCAAGTCTACTAGCAAACAGGCCATGCGATTCGGCCGCTCCCCCCTTCTGAGCAGAGGGGGACAGACTGTCACATGTCACTTCTCTGCTTATCTGAAAAGCGGTTTTTACTTTGATTGTTTTGGCTACAGCTCAGAGGGGCTCGTGGGAAATACAGAGGACTAATTAAAATCAAGTAAGGTTGTCTCGGGCCAGGTGCAACACTGAGACCACCCACGTGCCACTGCAGAGAAAGGGGTGATGGATGGAAGCCACACAGAAGCAGCGAGAGAGAAGGGACACCGAGACCCCGATAGCACTAAGGAGCTGCCTCCTCTAGATGCCTGGCTGCTCTGGGCTCCTCAGGAGGCCAAGGCCCGGCCTGTCCTTGGACTTATTTTAAAGTAAACAGGAAGAAACATCTGAGCACAAAGAACATTGAGCGAATGAGATTTTTAAGCAGTAGTTCTGGGTTTCTTTCAATGAGCATGATTACTGCTAATTGAAGAAAATAAATTTACCCAGGAGGAAAGGAGACAAGTAATTTCAAACAAACGACAGGTTCAGGGCCCCGCCTGGCCTGGGAGGTGCTGGTTTTGGATGCACCGGAATCGAATCCCTCCGTTTTCAAGTTGGTCCTTGGGAGAAGCTGGGATGGGTGCCAGCGCCAACAGCGAGCTCCCCGCCCCAGGGAGCTGGCTGGGGCTGCTGGCGCAGGAGTGGGAGGGAACGGAGCTGGCCCAGTAAACTGAAGGGGTCTCCTCTTCCCCAGGGACCCGGAGGCCTGCTCTGTGGGTGGCGGGGTGAAGGCCGGGGGCTGGGGCTTTCCCCAGAAGCCAGAGGCAGAGAGGGCCCTGTCACAGCCAGGCCTGTGGGCTTGTCCAGCCCAGGAAGTGTGGGAAAGAACACAGGAAACACGAGGAGAGGCATCTACTTACTTTTCATGTGGGTGGTAACAGACAGAAACAAATTTTCCACGGACTTATTAAATCCTTTAAACTGACGAAGTTCCTGTAACTGAAACAGAGATGGGGAGAGAGGATGAGAGATGTCTGATGGCCTGTGTTGGCCCCAGCAGCCTCCAGGCCAACCCCCAACACCAGCAGGCATGTGGTGTGGGCGGGGGTGCTGGGTGCGTGTGGGGGGGGGTGCGTGCATGTCTGCAGTGGAGAGGGCACTGTCCTCCCCAGGGGCAGGGGCAGGGGCCCTCTTTACTCAGCTTCTCTGAGTTTTGACATCTCATTAAAGGCAGAAGCTTTATCACGGGGTTGTTGACAAGGTAACAATGACCTCCGAGAAATGACGACCAACACTTCATTGGCTTAAAGATTGTACCCAAGTTCCCTGCTTCTTTAACCTCAACGCCACACAGAGGGGAAGCCAACACAGGCAGATGCATGTGCCACAGGGGTTGACGGTGGAGCAGGCACAAGGTGGCCAGCCTGAAGCCAAGGGTTAGTTCTCCTCCAAAAGTGAAAGAGGGAAGAAAAAGAGAAAACAGCAGAAAGGGGATCACTTTCCTCCACAAACCTCATTCACTCATCTGTCCACCCAGCCGTCCATGCATCCATCCATTCATCTGTCCATCTGTCAGTCCATCCATCTATTCATCTGTCCCTCTGTCCGTCTATCCATCTAATCCATCCACCCACACATCCATCCGTCCATCCATCCATCCATCCATCCATCCTGTAACTATGTCCTGAGCACACTGGTGTTCAAATAGCTTTGGAGAACTTAAAATCTCAGGGAGAGTAGAGCAGGATTTTGAAGGTCACTCCAGCGTCTCAGTTTGAAATCGGAGGCAGTATGTGCCTCTTTTCTCTGCCAGCGGATGTGCGAACCCTTCCCCATGTAGACAGTCACTCCCTGGCATTTACAGAAGAGTGAGAATGAAAGTCATCAAGGCCAGGCGTCTCCATGGCACCTCTGTTTCCAAGCGCCAGCATGGGCATTGTTTCGTTACTTTCTCACACCAGTCGTGGGAGGCAGGCAGGTGAGTACAATTACTTCCGCCTCCCAGGTGGGAACCCAGGGAACTCCCCCAAAACCACACGGCTAATTTCTCTGGACAGAAATGGCCTCAGTCTACATTAGCGCCTGCAAACAATCAGAAGACACACACACATATTTCCAGGGGCACCCCCACTCTCACACACCTGTGAATCAACCTGCTTTCCCCTTAGACCCCTAGGGACCCTCAGACATGCTGAGCCTCAGCAGACCCCTTTGCCCATGGGCCCAGGGCACAGTTAGGGAAGAAAGGCCATGAAAAGACAGGGAAGAGATGGGGATGGGAGTACAGGCAAGGACGAGGGGTGCAGGCGAGGACATGGGGTGCAGGCAAGGATGTGGGGGTTCAGGAGAGGACATGAGGCGCAGGCAGATGAGTCAGTTGTTAATGCAGATGGTCCGGGGTCCCCAAAGCCTGGCAGCAGCACAGATACCAGGCAGACCCAAGCTCTTCCTGTGCCCCAGGCGGCCCTGCATTCTCTGCCTCACTCATGACCGATCCAGCCACAGGTGGCTCCCTCTGCAGTGAGACTCTCCCCCCAACCTCCCAGCCCCTTCTTCCTCTACCCATCCTTCCTGGGGAACCCACGGAGCAGACACATTACCCTGCTGGGGCTGCTGCTGCACCAGCTTTCGCTGAGTGGAGGTGGAGTGGGAGGAACCACGGAAATTTTGCTGCCGAGGAAAGGCACAGGAATAAGAAATGGGTTATAAACAAGGCAAGAATTAGTCTTACAAACTCACAGAGTCATCACCACCCACAATTCAGGTTCTCTACAGTTGGGGATTGTTGCTGGCTTGTTTTTACTTCACTTTTTAGCACATCCCCTTGGACCTGCTGCTCGGCGCAGGGCATCATGTCCCTGGATCTGAATGTGGGAACCGAGCAGCGCGCAGGCCAGTGTCTGGCGTGCCGGTCACCTGTGCGTCCTGTGACAGCTGGCGAGCCCAGCGCCCGGCTGGCGGCCTGGCTGCTCTGGAATCCAGACGCCACGCGCGTGTTCCATATGGACCTGCGTGTCCTCTCAGTGGGAACCACACGGGCAGAAGTGCCAAAAATGTCGTGGATGTAAAAACCAAGCATGAGGGGAATTAGAAGCTTGTGTGAAAAGCAGTGAGGAGAAAAAACAGGGGAGTAAAAAATGAAAAAGTCCCGAGATCAGAAAATCTCATCGTGGCCAAATTCCAGGAACACTTCAGTGAATTCAGGGGAACCAGCTGTGTGCCTGTGGGCAGCGCCACGGCTGCTGCTGTTCAGAATTTGTGTAATGAAGTTTACATCGCTCGGGCCATTACTCAGGCCCGCCGATGTTCATTCCGCAAATGTCTAGTACGTCAGGCGCTGGGCAAGATGTTAGAGGCATGAATGATTCATAAAAGCAAAGGCTCGGTTTAGAATTTCATTGAGTGTGCCATCAAAAACAATACTTTGTTTCCTTAGGACATTTCAGGAGAATTTAAGAAACAAAACAAAACGTCTAGTGAGAAAATAATATGCTAGTTTCTAGAAGGCTTTTCATAAGAATCTGGAAATATCTCAGAATCTTTTCCAGGTACTTTATTGTTAAAAAAACCCCACCCAGTTACATTCCAAAGCAGTGACTTCTGAAAGTCAAGAAATGTGTAACTTCGTTAGCAGGTGCTTTGTGTTCTAGGGCAGCCTGTCTCTCTACAAAACTCACCTCAGTTTCTGATAAGATTGCAAGAGCTTTGCTCCAGCTGTTTCGCGTCGGCCTGGAGGAGATATCAGCAAAGGTCACTATTAGTAAGAACATTACTCAGCTGTTGCATATACAAAACTAATCAATGGAAATGATTCTTTTTCTAAAGTCACTTCTTATGATTAAAATGTAAGATTTGGGGGGGATACTGATGCTCTAAAATTAGATTGTGGTGATGGCTGCATAACTGTAAATTTACTAAAAAATCATTAGATTATACATTTAAAAAAGGGGAAATGTATGCTATATAACATATATTCCAATAAAGCTATTGTTACACACACCCACACCACACCCACACCCACACAGCTGGGAATGACTGCTTTTATTAAAAGTTGATGTTGGATTAGATTTTCTAAATCTGGAGAATTTGAAAAATAGTTCAGGCTTCCAAGCTTCTATTTGTTCTTTGGAAATATTTTATAATTGAATGACTATATTCCTTTAAGTGTTCTTTGTTATGGAGATCAAATTAATCTTTTCAAAAATGTAATCTACTTATTTCTAGCTATAGAGGCTAATAATTTCCTAAACAAGACGGCATCTAATATAGAGCTCTTTTTGTTTCAAGGAAAGGGGATTTATGATGTATTAAGACCCCAAAATAGAACTCTATGTGTTCAGAGTTCTGTGAACACAGTGTTTCCTGGCCCAGTGCATAGAGGGAGGTCAGCCCCCCCAGCCTGGAGGATGGAAGGCAGAGTCCCCTGCTCAGGGGACTTCCCCAGAGGGTCACGCTGCCGGACACGCAGCCAGAGCCACCCAGTCTGCCATCCCAGGGAGATCTAGCTCCAGTCTTGAACGTTCGGGTGGTTTGAATTCAAAGAAAGGCACGTATGCAAATCCTCTCCGTAAGACAGGAGGAGGGGCAGGGATGATAAGAGAATCAGGATGGGCAGGGAGGCCTCTGGGAGGGGGGGAGACAGTGTCTGATGTTAAGCCAGGAGGCAGCTGACCCCTGACCCCCAGCCGACCCTGAACTGTGCAGCCCTGGGTCAGGGTCCTCCACTGTACACATTTTTCTGGGGTTCACGGTGGTGTTCATCAGATTCTGAAAGGGGTCTGTGACCCCCTCCTCCCCTTTGAAGAAATACTCCCTAAGAGAGCGCTAAACTAGCAACACCAGCTTATAATGGTGGAGCCCACGTCTGCAGAAGCCACCGAAAGAAAAGGTCTAGGCCAGGAGCAAAAAGACAGCCACCTAGCTGCATCATGGTGGCTGTGACAGCAGAAAAAGACGGGCAAGAGGAAGAAAAAGTTAGCAACATTGTGTATCCAGCCTGTCCCGGCAAAAACGCAGAACTCAAGGCACAGTGAGCCGTGAGCCGTGAGCCGTGAGCCCTGAGCCCTCCCTCGGTCGGGCTGTGTCACGGTGCACTGCGGCTACTCTGCCTTCATCATCTTGACCCAGGATTGTTTGTTGCAACAGCGTCCCAGAGGCACAGCCACCGGACTTACAGTCTGACCCCTAGATGTGACACTATCACTCTACCTCCTAAAGTCCTTCAGTGGTTCTCTACTGCCTTCTCCTAAAGTCCCAGCCCTGCACGTTCCTGGGCATCCATACCCCACCTGGGCTCACCTCTCCACCCTGCTCTCCAACACCCTGCAGGCCTTCTCTTTCTGCTCCAGCAGCAGAGTAGCTTCTTATTTCCCTACTTACCCTGGGCCTTGCCTAATTACTTGCCCCCACTTCATCTTGTGCTAATTGCCCCGGCATTTCTATCTCAGGCCCACATCTCCATCTGAATCCTCAGCTTCGCCTCCCTCTGTCACATTTATTCTAACTACCATCCCTGAGGCCCGGAGAAAGCCTGGCTCTCAGCACTGGCGCAAGAACAGCTCTCTGCTGCCCTCTGCTGGCTATTGCAACCTTGGGCCTGTGGGGTGGGGGCACCCTTTCCATAAAGGTCAAATAGAAAACATTTTAGGCCCCTGCCATGCAGGGTCTCTGTCCCAACATTTCTCTCTGCGTGACACTGTTCATGGGAAAAAGGGTGCAGGGCAACTCGGTCAGCAGCCACGTCATGCTGCTCACAGGCGGCTGAGGGGCCACATACCCTCAACTGTGGGGTCTGCGTGGTTAGTTTTCCCTGACCACAAACTTCCCCTCCTACTGTGGGCCCCCAAGCAGCCTTCATAAGGACACCCACACCCAGACAGCAGTGGCGCTAACAGAAAGGCCATTGAGCAGAAGGGTGGCATGGCCCACAGCCAGCTCTCTGCCGGTGCCCACGAAGCAGAGCAGCATCCCCTGTAGGAAACCGGAGCGTGGGGGTGCAGGTGGACCCAGAGCAGAGCACAGTTGTGTCCCCACATGGAGCCTGTGCACGTGGGCCCTTCCTCAGGACGGTTCACGTTCACCCCTGGGAGTCAGTGTAACATACGGATTTTGTTCGAACTACACACTGCATCTTCCAGAAAAATCATCTCAGTAAACACACAACGTAGGATGTTTGATGTGAGCAGCACCCCTGAGATGGGGCTTCCTCGTGCAGGGCCCAGCCTGCACAGCTGTATGCAGCAGTCCTGAGCGGTGGCCCACGCACGAGCTTGAGTGTCCTCCAAACTGCCAGAAACAGGCAAATAAAACCAGGGGTTGGAACGGGCTTTGGACAGTTACAGAGTGTTTTAGGAAAACAACGTCGTTTTACACCAATCTTTGGCTCACATAGGCAAAATGGGAAATCTCTCAAAAAACTTGACCTAAAAATCCCTGGTCATGTAAAGAATCATAGTATCCTGCCATAAATGGGCTCAGACTTGGATTCCAGAGCCTTTCTAGGTATATTTTGATCCTTTGAGAAGTTTCGAGCTTAGGTAGCACGGGGCCCAGATACTAGCCCAGGAAGAAAGGAGAGAAAGTGCACAACTGTGAATGGGCAGCCAATGCCTCCCAGAGCACAAACATCAATAACAGACTTATAGAAAAACAAGCTGGCGGCGCAGGCAGGGAACAGCTGTGCCCGCCGCCTTCCGCAACCACATCAGAATTACAACTAAAACCCAGAACCACTGTCACTCAGAACCTCCTGAAACCCGGCTGAACAGAAGCCCCACAACCAGGGAACTGAAGCAGCACCAAAACGGGGAGGAGGGGCGGAGACGCACGTGGATTGGGGCCGAATCTCGGAGTTGGGGCCGGGGGCCCACATCCAGTGCTGCGGTTGAAACCCGGGAGGGAATCTCAGCGGTGGGGGTTTCCCGGAGGAGGGAGGGAGGGGTCCCAGCCCCACAGCAGGCCCCCAGCCCAGGGCTCCAGGGCCGGGAAGAGATGTCCCCACAACCTCGGGCTGTGAAACCAGCAGGGACTGTCACTGAGGGTCGCAGAGGCTCCGGGAGCCCCAGGCTTTCCTCTCAAAGGGCCCGGCATGGACTCACTCGGACGCTCCCTCTGAGCCCAGCGCCGGGCAGCAGCCTGAAAGGACCCGGGACGCTCGGGGAGGAACTAACCTGCCTGAAATTGGGGTGAGAGCTGGAGGGGCGGCTTCCTCCCAGGCAGAAGGGCTGGCGGAGGCCATGGCTCCTTTGGCAAGTCCTCCCCGCACACAGCCAGCAGGCAGGCGCCATATTTGAGTCCCCAGCACCTGACTCACACCTTTGGCCCCGCCCTGAGATTCCCAGAAGCCCCGCCCCTCCCCACCTGCAGCTCATCCAGGCCATTTCCAGGGGCTTTTCTGTGCAAGTGGCCTCTCGAGCCTCATGCTTGGGATTTTCCTAAAATCTCTCAAACAGGCAGCAGCAGGCCCCATATGGCTTGATAAGCGACCCCAGCCCTGGCACTAGTGGCAGCCTGCACTGGCTCATAGCTTGGCCTCTCCTGTACACCTCCAGCCCAGCACAAGTAGCAACCAACTACGCTTTGCTGTGTAGCTCATGCTGGGTGGCCTTGGGCAAGGCACTGGCACAGGCTGACTTTGCACCTCCCGGGAGGCCTCAGAGACAGTGCACCTGGAAGTCAGACTCGACCACCCTGGCTTACAACCCTCCACATCCACAAGTGACACACTCAAGGGGTGCACCTGGTAAACACCAAAGCTCCACTGAAGTAAATCCTGCTCCATAGGGGTGTCTCCAGCACAGCAGCTCTTTGGCTGTAGTTGCAGCTGGTCCTCACAGCTAATTGGCCTGGGGGTCAGTTCCTCCCAGGGATGCCAACAGCAACCAAGGCTCAACTACAACAGGACAGTGCACACAGCCCATACAGGGGAGCACCTAGAAGGCCCAGCTCAGGTGACGGGGGAGGCTGAGCCACTGGACCCTACAGGACACCTACTACACAAAGCCACTCTACAAATTCCAAGAGACATACCAGCTCTACCTAATACATAGAAACAAACACCAGGAAGCAGCCAAAATGCGGAAGCAAAGAAACATGTCACAAAGGAAAGAACAGAAGAATCTCTAGAAAAGGAACTAAATGAAATAGATCCAAGCAAGCTACTAGATACAGAGTTCAGAATAATGGTTATAAGGATGCTCGAGGATATTAGTAAGAGTATGACAAAAATAATTGAGAAAATTGATGCTACACTAACTGAAATGAAGAATAATTTACAGGGAATCAACGGTAAAGGACACTTAGAATCAAATCAGCAATTTGGAACACGAAGAAACAAAAAACACCCAACCAGAAGAGCAAAAAGAAAAAAGAATCCAGAAATATGAAGATAGCATAAGGAGCCTCTGTGACAACTTCAAGAGGCCCAATATTCGTATTATTGGGGTGCCAGAAGGAGAGGAAAGAGAGCAAGAAATTGAAAACCTACTTGAAAAAATAATTACAGAAAACTTCCCGTACCTGGGGAAAGAAACAGACTTACAAGTCCAGGAAGCACAGAGGGTCCCAAACAAGAAGAACCCAAAGAGGCTCACAGCAAGACACATCATAATTAAAATGCCAAAGGTTAAAGACAAAGAGAGAATCTTAAAAGCAGCAAAAGAAAAGCAGTTAGTTACCTACAAGGGAGCACCCATACGACTGTCAGCTGATTTCTCAACAGAACTTTGCAGGCCAGAAGGGAGGGGCAAGAAATATTCAAAGTGATGAAAAACATGGAACTACAACCAAGATTGCTCTACCCAGCAAAGCTATCATTTAGAACTGAAGGTCAGATAAAGAGCTTCTCAGACAAAGAAAAGCTAAAGGAGTTCATCACCACCAGAATAGCACTACAAGAAATGTTGAAGGGTCTTCTTTAAGAAGAAGCTAATGAACAAAAGAATCTGATGAACTAAATAGATCCAGAGACATTGACGCATGTAACAGACGATCATATTTCAGAGGGAAGAGGAAAGGGGGGTGGAGCGTGGGAAGAGATTAACCAAAGAAGTTATATGCATATATGCATAACCCATGGACACAGACAATGACGGGGTGAAGGCCTGGGGAGGGGGTGGGAGCGAGGTGGAGGGGGTCAATTGGGGGGAAAAAAATGGGACATCTGTAATACTTTCAACAATAAAGATACATTTTAAAAATAAATAACAGACTTATAATCCTGTTGGGGGAAAGCATCTCTCTCTCACCCGCCATCCTTCTGCCACGAGACATTACCCTCTGCCTGGCTGCAAGAGAGGAAAATAATTTCCCCCTTAATTAAGCTCCCCACTCTACCAGCAGATGCTGGGTGGCTTCGTGTAAATGATCATCACCGAGGGCTGGCAGTCACTCCTCCACCAAGTACACTTGAGAATGATGGTAACCAGTCCAGGTTTGTTGAGTAGCTGGGACAATAGGGTATAAACTCCTTTTCAGCACCCCTTGATTTTCTCCAAAAACTGAATGTGGGTTTTAGGAGTTCTCTCTCCTATGGATTCTGGATATTAATCCTTTATCAGATAAATGATTTGCAAATATTTTCTTCCATTCCATGGGTTGCCTTTGTATTGTTGACAGTGTCCTTTGATGCACCAAAGTTTTTCTTTTTTTTTTTTAAATATATCTTTATTGATTTCAGAGAGAGGAAGGGAGAGGAAGAGACAGAGATAGAAACATCAATGATGAGAGAGTCATTCATTGGCTGCCTAGCCCGCAACCCGGGCATGTGCCCTGACCGGGAATCGAACCCCGATCTCCTGGATCCTAGGTCGACGCTCAACTGCTGAGCCATGCCCGGCGGGGCAAAAGTTTTTCATTTTGATGAAGTCCAATTTGTCTGTTTTTTCTTTTGTCCTTGTGTCTTCAGTGTGATGGCTAAAAATCACTCTCAAAGTCAATGTCATCTTTCCTCCCATGTTTTCTTCTCAGAGTTTTATAGTTTTAGGTCTTTGATCCACTTTGAGTTAATTTTTTGTATATGGTGGTAGGCAAGGGTCCAACTTAATTTTTTTACTTAGGGATATGCAGTTTTTCCAGCACCATTTATTGAAAAGACTACCCTTTCCCCATTGAATGATATTAGCACCCTTGTTGAAAATCCTTTGATTGTACAGTACGTGCAAGACTTTTGGGGGGCTCTCTATTCCATTCTGTCGGTCTAGATGTCTGTCTTTTTGCCAGTGCCACACTGGGAGCATTACTCCAGCTCTGTGAGCTTTGAAAGGAAGCAGTATGAGTCCAGCCCTGGCCGGGTGGCTCCATTGGAGCCTTGTGCTGTATCAGAATGTGGCGGGTTCGATTCCCAGTCAGGGCACATACCTAGGTTGTGGGTTCGACCCCTCTCTCTGTGTCTCCGTCTCTTTCTCTGTCTCTCTCTCTCTCTCAAATCAACAAACATATCCTCCCGTGATTAAAAAAAAAAAGTGAGTCCTCCAGCTTTGTTCTTCTTTTTCAAGAAACAAACATGACAACCCAGCTCAAAGCTGGGCAAAGGACTTAGCTCACCAAAGAAGATGAATGACCAATGAGCCCAGGAAAAAATGTGTGACGTCAATGAACCATCAGAGAAATACAAATCAAAGCCACAGTGATACGGCCACTATGGAAAACAGTGTGAAGTTTCCTCAAAAATTAAAAATAGAACTACTATGTGACCCAGCAATCCCACTTCTGGGAAAATATCCGGAGGAGATAAAACCGCTCTCTGAGAGACAGGTGCACCCCCATGTTCGCTGCAGCATCATTCACAACAGCAAGGTGCGGGAACAACCTGCGTGTCTACGGAAAGACCAGCGGCAAAGAGAGCATCATGACTGTTACTCGGCCGCATGAAGAAGGACACTCTGCCGTTTGCGACAACACGGATGCACCTTGAGGGCATTCTGCTAAGTGAAATAAGTCAGACAGAGAAAGACAGACACTGTATGAGCTCACTTATTTGTGGAATCTAAAAACACTGAACTCATAGAAACAGAGAGTAGAATGGTGGCTGCCAGGGCCGAGGAGGGGGGCCACGGGAGGCGTTGGCCAGAGGTTACATACGTTCCGTTATAAGATGAATGAGTTGTAGGATCTAATGTATGGTGACCATGGCAACTGTCGTTAAGGATACTGTATGGTATGCTCAGAAGTTGCTGTGAGAGTAGAGCATAGTGTTCTCACCATAGCAACAGCAACAAAATGGGAATTGTGTGAGCTGAAGGAAGTGCTCACAAACCTGACTGCGGTAAACATTTTGCAATATGCACATGTGCCAAATCAGAAAAACAAAAGAATCCATACACAAAACAGAATAAATGTCAGGTTTGTCAGCCACATGCATGCTGATCGAATGACTAAAAATACCAGGATGAGATGCCATTTCTCACCCACTGGATGGCTATCGTAAGAAACGAAACAAAACAGACGACAGGGTTGGCCAGGATCTGCAGAAACCGGAACCCATGTCCATGGCTAGTGGGAACACCAGGTGGGGCCCTCACAGAAATGGCATGGGGGGGTCCCCAAAATTAAACAGAGAACGACCGTTCGATCCAGCAATTCCATCTCCGGGTATAAGCACAAAGGAATTGAAAGCAGGGACTTGAACCCAAGTTTGTACATCAATGTTCACAGAAGCACCAGTCGCAATCGCCAAAAGGTCAAAATGACACAAGTGTCCGTCGCCAGGAGAATTCATAAACACAATGTGCCTCATACATACTACAGAGAATCATTTGGGCCTGAAAAGGAATGAAATTCTGATTCATGCTACAACATGGGTGGACCTTGTAGATAAGTAAAATGATAACGACACAGAAGGACAAATATATGAGAATTCTACTTACTACTTACATGAGGAACCTGGAGTGATTAAATTCACAGAGACAGGAAATAGAGTGAGGGCCCCAGGGCCTGGGAGGGCAGGGGACGGAGTTGTTGGCTGGGGACAGACTTCAGGTTTGGAAGATGGACAAGTTCTGGAGATGGGTGGTGGGGACGTTTGCCGAACAAAGTGAATGTACTTAAAGCTACTCAAGTGTACTCTTTAAAATGGTTAAAACAGTGCATTTATGTTATGTATATCCTGCCACAGTAAGAAAGTAAACGTGGAGTTCTTAAATTCAGAATGATTTCTTATTTAAGTATATATGTGGTCTTTTTTAAAAAATGTAGTCATATAAAGAGACAGCTTAATATCCAATTGTCAAGATACTCCCTGGAAACTACCTTTATCGGTAATTTGGTCTAAATACATGAACACATGAATTCTTAATTCAGAAATCCTGTTCGGTTCAGTCATATCCCCTTGTTTTCCCAACCTGTTCCTTTAAACGGGAAAAACGATGATGGTGTGAAAAAGTTGCTGCTTTTTATCAGCCGACCACCGAGAGCAGGGAGCAGCGGCGTGTTCTGTGAACGGCCAGGTAGGGGACGGCAGGCTTGCCAGCAACAGTCTCCGCTGAGACCAAGCGCCCACGGACAGGAAGGAGAGAGCATGGCTGTGTTCTAAAAAACTTTAGTTAGGAAAACTGCCCGGCCGGGCGGGGCTCGGCGGTTGAGCGTCGACCTAGGATCCAGGCGATCGGGGTTCGATTCCCGGTCAGGGCACATGCCCAGGCTGTGGGCTCGATCCCCAGCAGGGGTCGTGCAGGAGGCAGCCGAGCAATGACTCATCATTGATGTTTCTATCTCTCTCTCTCCCTCTCCTTTCCTCTCTCTGAAATCAATAAAGAAATATTTTAAAAAGAAAAAGAGAAACAGATGGTGGGCCAAATTTGCAGTGTGCCAAGCCCCAATAAAGCAGGGAGTGTTCAGTAAAATAAAATACTGACTAGGCTAATAATCAGCCCATTTAATCACGGTTCCCCCTCCGGGCGAAACGTAATAGATCAAAACCCCAAAGAAGCAAATGGACAGCAGGGTGTCGTGACACTTCAGGACCAAAGACGCAGGCCGCAGACTGCCTAAGCGGCCTCCTCACTGAGTGGGGCTAAACACGCACAGAGGGCGGTGGGAGGGGTAGAGGCAAAGAAATGAATGGTCTTGGTAGAAATGCTGGGGGTCAGAAAGCATCAGGGAAACTGCAGTCTCCTGTTGAGACAAGTCTAAAATCCTGGGCGGGGGGGGGGGGGGGGGGCATATCCAGCAATGCGATCAGCTGGGAAAGTCACTTCCAGGGCACACACTCCCCTTGGTGGGTTGGTGTTTATCTTGTGTTGCCTCTTAAGGAGAGTGGTGAGAAGACATTCACATACGTGCTGGTTAAATGATGCCACACTTTCTTTAAAGTAAGACAAAAGCATAAACAAAATTGCATCGTCTGGGAAATCCACGCGCTTTTACAGACTCGCGCTCAGGAGAGCAAGCATGCGCACGGGGCAGGCTCGGAGCTGCGCTGAGCGTCCCGGGAGCCCTGTGCCGAGCCCCAGGCACGGGAGGTCCTAGCCGAGTCCTCAGAGCGGACAGGCGATAAAGTCAGGGCCTCGTACTACAGCCACTAACATTTATGGCGCCGGCTTCTTTTAATTCACGGCCCTGAATGTTTAAAGGCCACACAGCCAGTCAGTTGCTGTCCCGATGGCCCTGTGATCAGACAGACCGCATCCAAGGTGCCGTGTAAAAGAATAAAACTCTGAAAGGTCATTGGAAAGGCTAAATCACACGTGCTACGGGAGGAGGCAATACAAGTTATTTTCCTTCGTGATTCTTAGACACGGTATCTCCCTGGTTAGTTACAGAATGGATCACTGCGACCATTGTCAGAGGCTCTGTTAAGGGGCAGCCTTCCCAAATTATTTCATTTCCCCCATTACTAACCCTAAAGTGAAAGCCACAGTAGATTGTTTATATATTACATTTAAGCATTTTAACTTGAAAAAGTATTAGTATTAAAAGTATTAATATTGTCATCTTTCTGCTTTTAAGCTCAAGTACTAAGCAATAAAAATATCATGGCTGCCCTGGCCGGTGTGGCTTAGTGGTTAGAGGGTCAGCCCTTGGACTGAAGGGTCCCGGGTTCGATTCGGGCCAAGGGCATGTACCCCGGTTGCAGGCTCGATCCCCAGCCCCGGCCAGGGAGAGTGCAGGAGGCAACCAATCGATGTGTCTCTCTCACACGATGTTTCTTCCTCTCCCTCTAACTCCCTCTCTCTCTCCCCTTCCTACTCTCTCAAAAACAATGAGAAAAAAAATACCCTTGAGTGAGAAAATGTCACGGTTGTAAAATACAGTATAATATGTGCACAGGAGCCAGAAGAGGGCAGTATCATTATATGCTTAGCAAATACCAAAGGAATTATCATAAAGGTAAGATTTTCAGTGCTTTCTAGTTATCAATGATCTAGAAAATGGCCATTGTAATTGTGTAGTAACTTTGCTGCTTTATCAGTGGTTCTCAGATTTAAAGTGTGTGAAGAATTACTTGGGAACTTGTGAAATATACACTCTTGGGCCCCGCCTGGTCCCACTGAGTCAGGAACTTTGAAGTTAAAATAAGCTGATCCTGGAGCCAGGGTCCCAGAAGCCCCAGTAAAAACCTATGTGGAGACTGTCACGTGCCCGAGGGTGGAGGGGCGGCGGTGACAGTGCCAGAACGCAGGGGGCTGCCCACGTTTGATCTTTCTGATGCACCACAGAGAAACCACAACGACGGCATATAAGGAATCGTTTAAAGACAACAAAGCTAAATGTTGAATTTTAAAATCTTAGAGGGGGCCCGGCCGGGCGTGGCTCAGCGGTTGAGCGTCAACCTAGGATCCAGGCGATCAGGGTTCAATTCCCGGTCAGGGCACATGCCGGGGTTGTGGGCTCCATCAATGATGTTTCTGTCTCTGTCTCTCCCTCTCCTTTCCTCTCTCAGAAATCAATAAAGATATATTTATAAATAAATAAATAAAATCTTAGAGGGGAAAAAAAGAGTCAATAATCAGAAAAAATTTTTTTAAGGAAAGCAGAATATTTAATATACTTTATGTACCATCTCCCTGCAAAATAAAGAATTTGGGTTCAGTTTTCCTGTTTTTCGATCTTTTTAATGGTTGGAAAATTAGCACAACAAGCTGCCACAATTAATATCGATTCTTCTTCCCTGGATTATTACTTATAGCTTGCCTACTTTCAAGGACGTTTTGGGAACATTTCTTTTAAATGCCACATATCCAGTAAGATCATTAAAATAGAGATAAGTAAAAGTGTATTGGCATAATGATGGAATTACTCCAACTGAACTTTAAATTTAGCACTAGGTTTCTGGATGCCAAAAAAAGAAAACAACTCTAACTTTTCATTTTTAGGGGCCCACTAGGTGCTAAGTCTGACAACGGAAACTACCACATAGAACAGTACATTTTATCTCCAAACAGCCCTATCCTTACTTTTATATTCACTTACTCCTTTACGCATAGTTCCTACCCTCCCAGAACTGAGAATCTGGTTAGGACAGATGGCCAAGGGTTGCAGGTAACAGGGGAGCATTAGTGTGGTAGCCACGCGACCGAGACCCCTGGAGCTTGGGGCTCGGGTACAAGGCGAGTGGTGTCGGGAAGCTGTGCAAATGAATGGCCCTGGGTTATAAACCAGGGGGTAAGGGGCTCGTTATGTAACAAATGGTACTGGGGAAACTGATTGAGAGGAAAAAATAAAGTTAGATCAGGCCGCTCCCTCCCTCCTTTTCTGAAGATCAATGGAAAAAATACCCTTAGGTGAAAATTAACAACAAAAAAGCTACTACTTGGAACAGGAAAACACTGGAGCTGTTACAATGGTTTGTGGCCCATCCAAGGATGTGCAATACACCTGGGATGTTACACTTCCCTGGACAGGTAGTATTTTAAAAACTAGTATAAGCAGCGCTGCCTGGGGCCAGGAGACAGGATGGGAACAGAAAAGGGTTGAGAACCACCGGTCTAGATGGACTCGGACACTCGCCGCATGCATTTTCTTGGGCACTCCAGTGGGTAGTATATTTTCCTCCCAATTTCTAATAAACTCGGCAGAAACACCCTTTTGTCTTGTGTAAGAAGAGTCAGGAATGGGATCCAGGGGAGTTCCACTCCGACCGACACGAACCCCGCGCAGCGCCTTTTATAAGAGCTGAGCATCGACGCTCCAGCCCCTGCTGCCTTTGCCTGACGACACATTCTGGTTGATGCTAAATAGCTAATTTCTCTACCTCAAACCATCACTTTTTCCAGGAAAAAAAAAAGTGTTCCCAGCAACCCATTCCCTCTAGGTCACTGCCGACTCCCTTGGGTGCCATCTCCACTGTGACACCTCGCAGAGGAGGGGGCTACCCACCCAGTCACCACTGCACGCGGATGTGATGCGCGGAGCACGCTGGCCCCACTGTACGTGGATGACGTGTGGGTGTCTTTGTGTGATAAGTTACTCCCCTATCTGCACCCCTCACATCTGACACGGAGCTTCCGTAACCAAAGCAGTTAGCTCTGGCCATGGATTCGGGTCCCAGCTACTGATCACCCCGTTACATCAACTGCGCGGCTTTTATAAGAGGTTCCTGGTACACAGACCAAATACACCCTCCCCCTGCCTTAGTCGTGACATGTGACTTCACGACCATCAACGTCAGCTCAACTCTAAGCTACCCACGCGTGTGCTCTTCGGTTATTCACGCAATCGTTCTGCTCAAGCATCCTGAACGAGGTTTGTGCTTGGGCGGTGAGGAGCTGCGGGGGTTTCAAGGCACAGGTTCTGCTTGTGGGGAGACAGAGGGCAAGGACCTAATCAAGGCCCTTCAGCAATGCTGGGGACGCGCAGACCAGAGCCACTGGTGTTTGCGGGGGCGGGAGACATCACTCCCAGGAGCCGGCATCAGGGAAACTTCAGGGACATGGGGGTCACGCAGCCCAAGGTGAGGGACAGTAGGGGCTGGGGGCAGATGCAGGAAACTGTGAGCAAGCAGGTCAGAGGGACGGGAGGTGGAGGGTCACCTCCCTCGCCCTATAAAGTTGTTTGTATTCAAGGGTCTTGAACCAAATATTTCAAAACTAGGAATGTGTCGTTTTTAATTTAGTAAAGATTTTAAGAGCACTTACCTTCAGTTGGAAATTTCTTGGCTCGTTCCTCAAAGAACCAGTCTCCGCTTTTTATTCTCACATTTCTGAAAGACAAGCAGAAAGGAAGCATCACGAGGGGTGTGAACAGTGCTGCGTTGGGCCTGTTACAGGTAGGGGGAGAGCGTCACGAGATGCTAGTCTAGCAAAGGACCTCAGAGTTCAGATTTCTGGCCCAACCCCTAAGATCTCCCAGAGAGGTTCAGTGGTTTGCTTAGCAGGAGAGTGGGGAGTCTCTGCCTGGGTATATTTTACCTTCTATGTAATATGTACATGTAACATAAACACTTAACCTATGCACGTGCCCAACACATGGTAGGTATTTCCTGTTTTCTGAATAAATTTACAAGGGGAAACAAGATTGCCATCAAAATCATCAATTTAATCGCGTATACAGTTGTTGCATTATAAAGTTGTACACCTGAAATTTATATAACGTTGTTGACCAAAGTTGCCCCAATAAATTTACTTTTAAAAAAAGAAAAGATAATAATTGATCATGTTTACGGTGGGAAGCAATGCATGGAGGGTAAGCTGCAAAAAAATCCAGTGCTGCCTATCTGCTAGGAGAAAGATCATCCGAAGATCATCCTTTGCCTAGTTCAGGGTGAGCTTGAGTTAACCACAACATTTACCGAGAGGCAACAGAGAAGGTTCCTGGGAGGACCTGACGTCCGGGAAATGGGGTCACTGTGCTTCGACGGCGATCTGGGAACCTGGGTCCTGGTGGGCCACCTGAGACACGGGGGAGGGGCTCCTGGGCCAGCCGGTCTGGCAGGTGCTCCCTAGGGCTGCATCTCCTCCCGTCTCAGTCACATGGAGAACAGCACGGGGAGCATTTTTTGTGCTCACTGCATGAAACACACGTCCTAAGTGTCTTTTACTCTTGAAAGTTTTCAAATTTCTGGAGAAAACACCCTCAGCCTCAAAGAGCCCGGAAAGGTAGAACTACTCATATCCTTTGTGGATGTAAAAAGGCAAATGCACAGAAGTTATAAATTGTCCACATCCTTAAACCAATGTGCCACAAAACTCATCGATTCCTTGGTTATTTAAGAAACACTAAAACTTCAACTTATGGCCACATCTCTTCTATAAAGTATTTACTGAAAGTAGTTCTCCATTTGATTCTTTTAAGCGATACATGACCTCAAGTGGATGTTTTGTTTTTTTAAGTCTTCATCCGAGGATATTTTTTCCACTGCTTTTCAGAGAGTGGGGGAGAAAGAGAGCCAGAAACATCGATGTGAGAGAGACACATCAATTGATTGCTTCCTGCATGTACCGGGACAAGGGCCGGGACTGAGCCTGCAACCAAGGTACGTGCCCTTGACTAGAACTGAACCTCAGACCCTTCCGTCCTCATGCCAACAGTCTAACCACTGAGCCAAACCAGCTAGGGCTCAAGTGGATTTTTAAAGTTAATGCTTATAAATGCCGCTACTTATGGTCTGAGACAGAGGGGAGCAGACCTTGCATGTCTCTCTCCTCGTAGGGCCACACAGGGCACCCTGACTCACAGTGACCAGAGGGGGCAGTTCTCATTTCCTCCCAGATATTAATCAGAATCTGACTGTGAAAGCTTCTTGGAACAGCTTCTGAGCCCAGGAAGAGGTTAATGCTTTTTATGTTTCTCACACAGAATCATGACTTGCTTCCTTAAGACTTTTCAAATCAATCAGTACGTCCTGAAAAGCGAGAACTAGGGTGGTCGAGAGAGCAGAAGACAGAGAGAGTCAGGAGACCCGAGTTCTTTGGGGGTCTGACGTTTCCACTAACTGCATGAGGGTGGCCGTAGCTGGAACCAGCAAGCGCTGGTGCACAGATGCTCTCAACAAACTCCTGGGGGCGCCAGCATCCCCTTTCCCAGCCTGGAGCTCCACTGTGCTGCCTCTGCAGGAGCAAACGAGAACCCGCTGCTGTAAAGCACCATGCAAATTCCAGCCACAAAGGTTCCACAGCACGATGAGGGGGTGACCCCGAAACACAGGCTGACCTCATGACCGCCAGCAGCAGTGAGCCCAGCAGGCCTGCGGACGCGTTTTACTTGGCGTCCAGGCTGCTCACATCTGAAAGTGGCTAAGCTGTCCTGCTCCAGAGATGTCAGCATGCTGTCCCCGGAGAGGCTCGAGGTGTTTTCCACCATTCAACAGGCAGAAGTGGAAAAGTGAGCTGTGCAGTCAGGATTCCTCGAATGGCTAAAGCAGGCATTTCTCGCGTGGCTCTGCTCTCTGACCAGCGCCCGGATGGCAAAGAAGCCCCCACAGCCCCGGGGCTCGTCAGGCCAGCAAGCTGCAGAAACTCCCAGTGAAGAAGCCGCATACTGTGAAACTGAGGTCCACCTCCCTGCTTCGTGCCAGCTTGTCCCACCGCCAGGTGGTCACCAGCTAAAATGGTCCTATGCATGCATCCTGTTGAAAACTGTCTTACTTCGAATAATCTTGCATCTAAGATAGTCTACTTACAAAGCAAAACAGGGAGGTTTTTTTTGCAGCAGCCCAGTTGATCTGATTTCAGTGTCCTCACAGGAAAAAAGGCTGATCGTGGTGATTAAATCCTAGGTGACTGGGAGGGAGGCAGAACAGCAAGATGAAGATAAAGAGAAGACTTTATCAAGCTGCTGCCACCAGTTTGTGCAAAACATTGAAAACTCGCCTGTACTTGACCTCAGAGAGGAGGCAGGTCCCCTCCAGGTCCTATTAGGTGCTGTACTCACAGCCCCAAGCACCGTGGAGGCCCGTGGCCAGGGCCAGTGAATACATGCTAGTTGGTGAATGAATGGCCCCCCGGTCTGCAGGGAGCACCCTGAGGCTCGGAGGGATGAGGCGGGGCCAGCACAGGTGCAGCCGCGTGACCGTGCACCGGGGTCTAACGTGCGTAAGGCCCACTGACCGTGTTGGGCGGCTCACACACTCAGGCCCCAGCAGCAACAGTAAGTGAGGAGAGTGGGTGTGTGTGAGACAATAGGGAAGGGGGGGCACTGTGACAAACTGGAGAACCCAGGCCCTGTTTTAAGGCACTAAGATTATAAATATCAGACACTGCACAGGCTGAAGAAACACGGCACTGTCTCAGCCTGCTGGTCACAAATGTGTGACTCCCTCTCTTTTACGCCCCATAACTGCCTTCCACACCCCTTTGCTGAACTGTCTGGCCCGTCTTCCATCTCTACAGCCACCAGCCTCATCACCTCGCGTCTGGTTTCACATAAAGACGGCCACATGGCTTGTTGCCTTAGCTTCCCCCTCCTGAGTCTGCCCTGCCCAAGAGCTGACTTCTGAGTGGTTTTCTCTTGGCAAAGCGCGTATGTCCCAGATCCAAACTCTTCTGAGTGGTTTTGGAAGCTCTGCCCTCATGAGGAGTCTCCCGCAGATAGAAAAGGGCAGAAGTCAAGAGGGGATGGGACTCAGGAGGCCCGGGTTCTAGTCTTACTGACCTCATGGCCTTGGGCTCTCTGGTGTTTCCAAGCCTCCGTTTCCTCACCCATAAAATGAGGATATTAGTAGTGGCTGCCCCATAAGGCTACCTAAAGGTGTGAATAAGACATTCGGTGTAAAGGAATGCTGAGCACGTGGTGAGTGGTCATCGCTCATTCCCATGCTGTTTCCTTTCCCTGACAGCGTCGGTCCCCATCTCTGATCCTGACCCTCTTCTAGAAACGCTCCAACCACGGATGCTCTGGAGAGTCACCTTGAGAAAACCTGCCCTGAAGGTGGAATCCTCAGCTGTTTTCTGGACCTCAGCACAAGGCCAAGGCCAGCACAAGCCTCTACATGGGCTGCAGCAATGTGTGCATTGGATTTGCCTTTATTAAAATTTTTTTTATTGCTATCCTAGAGCTTCTCCTTTCTTGGTTCTAAAACCTGTTTCCCTCTCCTGCCCCCACAGACCCACCTGTTCTTGAGGAAGAAGCGGGCAGAGGAGAAAGACTGGGCTCAACACCTTTCTGCGGGTCCCAGCTCAGTTACGAATGTCAAATGTTCTAAAGTTTTACCAAGGCTTCTCCTTGGCCCTAAAATAAGACGGCAGAGCCCTGGCCAGTGTGCTCGGTGGTTAGAGCACCGTCCTGTGCACGGAAGGGTTTCGGGTTCTATTTCCAGTCAGGGCAACATGCCCGGGTTGCGGGTTGAGGCAACTGATGGATGTTCCTCTCTTTCTCTCCCTCTCCCTTCCTCTCTCTCTGGAATCGATGAAGAGCATGTCCTCCTGTGGGGATTTAAAAAAATAAAATAGGACAGAGCCCAGAGTGGACTGACTGGACTGAGGATCAGAGGCTGCGAGGAAAGCGAGCAAAGGGGAAGGGGGAAGAGAGCGCAGGTTGTCAGAAATTATTTCGCTCTCCCCTCACGATTTCCTGTGTCGGTTTGAACAGGGTAATGCAATTATCTTATATTTTAGAAAACATCCTTATTTCAAAATAAGGAAGAGGGTTTATAGAAATCACACTCGGGGACCTCAGAGGGCGAGGTTTCCACACCGGGGCCCGACGCTTTCAACACGCCAGCACCCCCGAGGTTGCCTCAGCCCGGTCCTCCGGTTTTGATTTTTTGCTTATAGTTTAACTGTTAGGAGAAAAATGCTGAAGAATTTAATTCCTTACCAAGCACTGTTTATCATTAGGCTTCAACTATACATAACTATACATGGCCGATTAAAACGAGGGGGGGGGAGCCTTAGGTCTTTGGAGATGATGTGGCATTGCCCCCGGCAGCGTGGTGGCCCTTGGCGCTCCTCCCCAGCTGGGAGAAGCCTGAGGGTTTGGCTCCCACGCACCAAAGACGCCCGGGGTGGGGCCCGTCTGACAGGTGCCGGTGCTGGAGAAGCGGGAGGCGCGCCGCGCAGGGCCAAGGAAATGGTGCTGGACAGCTTCCCTTTTCTCTGGGTGGCGACTGAAATGCATCGGACCTTGGGAAGGGACTGGAAATTGAAGGAGATTAATGTCGGGCGCTCAGTGAACACAGTCCTCCTAGTGACGGGCAGAGAAAGTCCAGCGGCCGTGTTCGCACTACGTGAGTGCCCCCGGCGACCTCTGTCCCGGGCACTCTCGCCTCCGTGGCAGCCCCTAGAAGTTCACTTTCAGATCCCAGGCCCTGGGCTGCCCTCCCGGGTCACAGCAGACGAGCGCTGCGCGCCTCTCACAGGCCCCTGCCGGCCTGGAGCGCGCCGGCCCGACACCCGGGAACGCTCTCCACGGGTGTCCAGGACCGGCGGCCAGCCCAGTCTTGCTGTGAACAGTGAAGCCCAAGCCCAACCTGTTCTTTACCATTTTCAAAATGGGTAGTTCAAAAAGACCAATTTCATGTTAAAAGTTTTTTAAAACCTCATACCACCAAAAAAATTAAAATAAATGTAGCTTCAGTCTATGACTAATAGAAAGCATACCCATTTCATTTCTTTTTAAATCCTCACCAGAGGATATGTTTTTAGTGATTTTAGAGAGAGAGGAAGGAAAAGAGAGAGAAACATCAATGGGCTGCCTCCTGTACTTGCCCCGACCAGGGATCAAACCTGCAACCTAGGTATGTGCCCCGACAGGGAATCGAACCCGCCATCTGTGGGTGCACGAGATGACACTCCAACCAACCGAGCCACACCGGCCAGGGCACTGAATTACAGTGACCTCCAAGGTCACTCCGTGGAAGGCGCTCTGTGAACATTTACTACTGAACTTGGGGGTTGTCTGGGACCCCCTCCCAGGACTCCTGCCATCCTCACCTGCCCTCGTAGCACACGGTGCACCTCCAGAGGCGGGTCCTGCTCAGGAACACGCGGCACCCGGAGCACACGCAGTGGCTGCAGCCCTGGCACACGGCGCCTCGGTTCAGCAGCAGCCCCAGGACGCGCTGGCAGCGGGCACACGACTTTTCTTTGTACTCCTGGCCCACGCTCTTCCCGCCTTTCCACCGCAGATGCTGCAGGTGGGCCTTCAGTTTCCTGTGGCCCAGAGAGTTAAATAAGACCCAACAGAGCAGGAGGGCGGAGGCTAGACACCCTCCTCTGCCTCCAGGGCCCCACCAGTACCGCAAGGCAGGAGAGAAGGGGCTTCTCCACCAACAACCCTGGGCTCCGCCCTGGCCGATTGTGAGGCTCAGAGGTTTTCTCAGCTGTGAAACAGGGGTGAGAAAACCCTACCTCCGGGGTTGCTGTGAGGATTAAAAGGCAAAGCATAAACAAGAGGCCAGCACAGAGGAGGCAGCTGCTGATTTGTTCTGGGTTCATCCCTTCATGCCTAAAGGGCATTTAGTGGTAGGTAAGAACAGTGAAAGGAGAGCGGAAAAACACACAGAAAATAGCATGAATTCTAATATGCAAGGCACGAAAAGATCTATAAATAGTCAGCATGCATGCCTGCTTCTGTCACTAGTTACCTAATGAAATTACTTAACTGATGCTGTGCTACTGTTTGTTTATGGGTGGTCAGTACACTCCCAACCCCCTTCCCCCTAGAAAACAGCCCTAGTGCCAAGGGATATCACATTGGACCCCAAAGACGTGTCATTGACCAGGACACTCTTTTTGAAATCTCTGTAGCTGCTTTTAGAAGAGAGAAGACAATTCCAAGAAACGAGCTTACACTCCACTTTCAGGATTTGCCTAGAATCAGTACCCTCAGGATCAGAACTTCCTTCCCGCAGTGTCCAGGTTGTTTGTCGAGACCCAAAGCGATGTTCTAAACACCGAGAGATCTCTAATCACCAAAGAACCTCCCACTGTGCTCGGCGTGTTAACATTTCTTAGTGGAAGGAAGTGGAAGTCCGTTTTGAGAGTTTGGGGAAAACAGGTGAAAACAGAAAAGAACACTGTACCTTCCAGCTGACCAGGAGATTTCCCTCCCTCTTCAAGCATGTGTTTGTCCAAAAGTTTATTTTATACCCATGTTTTTCTTGGCAGACTCTGAAAGAGTTGCCATTAAAAACAAACCCAAACTCAAAGCCTATTCCATTACTTCCTTCCGAGACCTCACCTCCTCCACCAACACTGACAAAGGGCACCAACATGTAGGTAAATCTACTGATCTATTTGAAGGTGGGTCTTGACAACTGACAATGGGCACTGTTTGGAACAGCCCGGCCCTCTTATTGAATTTAACTAACGGCAAACAGCCCACAAGGAAAGATACTCCCTGTAGACAAACGGGAGCAGGCCGAGCAGGTTCCCGAGCAGGAGCAGGTTCGTGTGTCACAGGCCCCAGCGTGGAAGCCAAAGCGAGCCAAGGAGAGCGAGCGAGACAGGACCGCGTTCCAGCAGGCGTGCTGTTTCTAAGCTGCCTTCTCTGCTTTTCCTTGTGGCCTCAGGTACCACCAAGAATGATCTAGGAAAACCTTTAACCAGAGGCGTCGCCTCTGGAGGGGGAGGGGGGAAGCCTGTCAGCTTCCCTAGAGTGATTCCTGTAAAGCAGGCAAATTTATCACAAAAAAAGGCACCTTTTTAACCAGAGCAGCCTCCCCTGTCCCCTACCACTTGGAAGGTGAGCTAGACAGCACAGGTGATCTCCACCCACCCACCCACCGCCCATCTGGGGACACTTGTCAGACCAGCAGCTGAGGAGCAAGCCGGGAGCCATATGCCAAGTTCAGAGGAGCAGGCTCGCAGCAGAAAAGCCAGACACCAAGGCCGGCACCCATCGAGCGCCACATACCGTATCCTTTCCTCCTCGACATCCTGCATGGCCCGGTCTCGGTACAGGACCTGGAGGACCGCCTCCCGCTCTAATTCCTGCAGGGAATTCAGGTTGACTTCCTGGGCCATTTCTCTGTCGCTTCTTAGACCCCAGGCGGCATTTCACTCCATGACAGAGCCTGTCCTGCGGATGAGCCGAGCCCAGCAGCCCTACCCTCTTAAAAGCGCTCCTGCTCCTAGTTCATTGGCAGCTGTGTTGCTCGTGGCTCTTCTGTCCCCTTTCTCACTGTGTCACACTCCTCCTGATGAGAAAGCCGGAGAGGCTGTCCCTCTGCTGGAGTCGTGGCTCCCGGAGCCTCGTGCCACCCAGGGAGCGCGCTCACTGGGTCCTGCTGCAGCCGCTGACATCCGTCTGAGACAAAAGCATATCTTTTTCTGAGGTTTTGCCAGAGAATGTTCTAAACTCTACACGAATCCACGCAGATAATTTCTGCGAAGCAGAAGTAATCCCCAATCGGAGGGGACTTATGAATAGCACAGGGAGAGTATCAGTAACTTGTAGGAGCTAACAGTCCCCTTCGAAGGTTCTCAGATTGCCAGGAATGGCAATGAAAAGCCCTGTCAGCTCAACGCCCGCCCTGGAAAACACAACAAACAGGGTGTCAGAGCTCCTGGCCGGAGTGTCTCCCAGCACTGCTTCAGAAAAGACAACACGTTCTGCACACAGAGTTCTGCATTTTCTCCCATGGTGATATTGCAAGATTTTAAATTTTACTAAATTGGTCTTCTCCTCTTTCTAAAAGCCTCAAACGCCCAAGCATGACTTTTCTAGTCTGAATTCCACGTCTTCAGTGACTGGAGGGATAAAGATCTGTGTTTAACACACACACTCCTGCCCAGCCGGGCGTGGCTCAGCAGATGAGCACTGACCTCGGATCCAGGAGATCGAGGTTCGATTCCCGGTCAGGGCACATGCCCGGGTTGTGGCCTCGACCAATGACTCTCTCATCATTGATGTTTCTATCTCTCTCTCTCTCCCTCTCCCTTCCTCTCTCTGAAATCAATAAAGATATATTTAAAAAAAAAAAAAACAAAAAAACAAAACACACACACATACTCCTCATTGAAAACCCATTAGCAGAACAATGTGCTCAATTGCTAGCTATTACTTTTACAATTAACTTCAAAATTAAAAAAAAAAAAAAGTAACCAATTCAGGAGGTCTAAAGGGGCCTCAGTTCATCTTCATGAATAGTCAGCGGTCTCCCCGGGTGGCTGTCCTGGGCATGGGTCTGGTTCTGTCTATGCTGGTTCAAAGCTTCTGTCCTCAATTTTCCTACTTCTTTTTCCCAGTCAGTGACTTTGGGGAGCATCACCTTCAATCTGTTTCTCCCTCCAACCAAGAAGATGGCTGTGAATTGATAAAACATTGGACAGCCCGGCTGGCACGGCTCAGCATCGACCTAGGATCCAGGAGACTGAAGTTCGATTCCCTGTCAGGGCACATGCTGGGGTTGGGGGCGTGACCCCCAGTGGGGGGCGTGCAGGAGGCAGCTGATCAATGGCTCTTTCATCATTGATGTTTCTCTCTCCCTCTCCCTCTCCCTTCCTCTCTCTGAAGTCAATAAAGACATTTTTTTAAAAACACACACAAAAACACTGGACAGATGCAGAATCATGAAATGCATAAACTGTAGCTGATGGAGTCAATATACTTTCTATAATGCCATTTTGTTATTAAATCTACATGAATTCTTTAGTAATAAGACTTCCTTTTAATGGTTGAGAAGCTAAACTCCCTTTGTCCGGCTTCAACAGAAATCCACACTATGTTTATTGATGATCCACAGCAAAGAGGTCAGTGAGCAGTTAATGAAGCCCTAAAGGATCTTTCTCTTTAAGGAGTGATTCCTAACCTTGTTTTTTTAATCTTTGTATTTAAAGATGGATAACCCTCCATATCTAAATGCATAAAATAAAATACACTAAGTTGCAAAGAAAATCAATTATACTGAAATATTTCTTTTAATTGTACTAGAGTAATACATGTGTTCATTGATGCTTGAAATGATGAGATCTAGCAGTGATGACTACCATAATTTCACAGTAGTGATGGTTATAAACAATATTTCGAGATATCTGTGGACAAAAAGGGGCTACATGCTAACCTTACCAGCTTAGGGCCTTGTAAACTCAGAGATGTAAAGTAACCACAAAAGATGGTCTGAAATTAAAATGTTTTAACTAAAAGCAGTTTACGGTGGGTAGTCATGTCCTAGGCTGGCATCTTTCCCAACAAAGGTCAATCTTTACCCTGAGCCTTTCTATTGTCTTTTTGCATCTACCATAACATATCTTTGGAATGTCAAGGTAATTTTTCTTTTTCTGGACCCTTCAAAGTACAGGCACCACTCTGTGGAGACCACAGATTCCCTCCGTTACTGAGTTATTTGTTGACTGTTAACTATCCTGCACCCACCAATGTAAAAGAAGCGTGTGTCTATCATTTTACTTTTATCCAATCCCAGAGGTTTCCCCTGCTTTGCTTTCTCCTGCCTCCCGAATCTGTCACCAATGGATTTCATGTAACCCACACTTGTCTCCTCTTTTGATTGTAACGGATGAAATAAGGTGCAAAACAGCCCTTCTCCGGAGCCTTATCTCAAACCACTGAGATTTTGCTTCCTCGCAATTGTCAACAGTTTGGCTTAAATAAACTCACGAAAATTCTCCGCAGGTTTGAATGTTTCTTCCGTTGGCAGAAGTAAATAAAGATGTCCTTTTCCCCCCATCTAAGTTCATGCACTTAGAGGCTAAGGGAAGGACCCCTGTGTTTGCCGGCGTCTCTGCTGTAAGAGAAAGTTAAGATGCTTGCTCACCAAGGGCAGAGGTGGCTTGAGGAGTGGAAGACCCAGGGCTCTGAGAAGGGCTGCTCTTGGCCTCTAGTCTTCGGGAAGTTCTCACACGTGTCTGCTCTCAAAAGGCTTTCTGTCTTAGGTGGTGGGAAAACGCCAGTGACAAGGACTTTGGGCTCTAGCTCAACCCGGCGGGTAGGCTGGTAACTCACTTTGCACCAGGCGCAAAGCCTCCTCAGTCCCCAGTTTCTGCACGAACAGATGGCACCGGCAGATCTTGTTTCCTGGAGCCCGAGTCCCTGGAAAACAGGAAAGTAACATCAAACCGCATGCAATCGAGTGCTAAGTGGCAAGGTACAAATCAGCCATCATGTCACCAACGTTAAGAGTCTGTTCCTGTGGTAGGCAGTTAGACAGACATGAGTAGAGCAAGGATCATAGGCCAGGTACAGAAGGTCGCCAAAGCGAAAAGCCCAGGGTGCCTCGCAACAGACGAAACTGGGAAAATATGGACCTTTCCTCCCCTAGCACATCGCTGGTCATGCAGTTTAGACCCCCAATCTTCCATATCAGTGGTCATGTGGCTCAGACCCTCCCCTGACCTTTCCTCCCCTGGCATGTCACTAGTCATGTGGGTTAGACCCCCTTAGAGGGGGAGCATACTTGGAGGCCAGAGAATAGCCCTTAAGCATTAAGCCCCCAGGACAATGAGGTTCTGACTCGCATCAAATACATCTATGCCTCAGTTTTATTTCAGCTCCAGGCCCAGAAAAGCGGCAAAACCCAACATGTGACCCCATGGCTGCCTCAGGATCAGCTGCATTGACTAATAACGCCCTGCCCTGGCGCTGGCCAATCAATCAGTAGAGACCACGACCCTCAAAGACGCACCAGGGAAGCTGATGGCTATTCTACTGAGATCCTCACCTGGGACCACCCCCTAAAATCCCTGCCCTTAAAAACCTTAAGGACAGAGGACCCAGTGCACTCTCCCCTCGGGGAGCACATCCGAGCCTTTCCGCTCTCCCTGCCCCACCTCTTCCACCCGCTCCCCAGGCCTGTTACCTCCTGAGCCCATTTCTTCTACCGCTCACTTCTACCACTGTGACTTTCTAAATAAACTCTCTTATACAGTGGTCCCTCGGTTTTCTAATTTAACCCGTTCCAGGAGACGGTTTGAGGTCTGAAATGTTAGAAAACCGAGGGATTCCAGCCCACAGTTGGGCGTCAGGATCTTGCCCTTAGCGGGAGCCGTGGGGCATGTTCCACTCCTGAGGCGTGTTCAAAAACCGAGGCATTTCCTTCCGGGTTTAGGGCATTCCTAACCCGAAATGTTTGTCACCAGAGACGTTGGAAAAACGAGGCACCACTGTCGTTTGAGTCTTGGCTCTGAATCCTTTCCTAGCCAGGACTCGATGCCGCCTCGCTGCTGCCAACGTTTCTTCTGAACTTGCCCTCGGTTCTCCTTGCTTTCTTACTTCTACTCTATTAACCATACTATTGGACCAAGAATTATCTGGTCTGTCTGACTCTCACGTGTTTCAAATGAAGATTTTTGCATCGGGGTCAAAACACAGCTGAGCTTCTGTTCACGTGGCTTTTGTACAGCACACCCTGGTCTTGGGCGCCTCGGTGGGGCAGGACCAGAGCGGTACTGGGCTGGGCACGACACCAAGCACGCTGGGGGAACCCCGGAGCACTTAAATGTTCACTCATTCGGGTGACTAAGTCTTACACGTTTCAGAAATCCAGGATTCAATCATCATCTCAAAACACTACTCACACTCTACCAAATCCATGCCTGTGGTCCCGAGAGCCCTTCTCATGGATAAGCAGGAGCTCTCCCTCCGCCTATGGCCATTTACTGCTACTTACAGAAAAGTGAAATTCAGTTCATTTCCGGACCCACCCATTCACTCAATAAATATTCATTAAGCACCTTTCATGTGCCAGATGCTGTTCAGGTGCTTAGGCTTCACGACTGGTCATTTACACCCCACCCTACTTCTAACGAGACAAGATGCAGCTGACAATAAGAGCACACAGAGGACAATTAAGATAAAGTCCGAGAAACAGCAGCAGCCAGAGTGAAAGGGGCAGGTAATTCCACCAGGAACCCGCAGTGAAAGTCACTGTACCCGAGCACTAGATGTATTTCTGACCGGCCTAGTACCCACAGCAAAACAAACACAACATCCAAGTGGTGTATACGGTTCCGATAAACTGAAAGAAAACCAGGACAGTCTCGAGGTGAGGAACACGCAGACTGAGAATACAGTGTTCCACGTGTGCGAACATCTGACAGCTTTGCTGGGCCTTCCAACGTGGTTTACAAACACGAGTACGCGTTATACTCCTATAACGTACTCTGTTCATTTCCCCTCTTTTCACAGCAATGCCATTATTACTATTATCATTATTAGTGTAGCTAGGTCACATTCTACATGAATTCTGTTTCCGGACAGTAAAAGGTGAACTACAAACATTTCCTATAAAGAGTGAATCTTTGGTCTCATAGGTTTAAGAACCAATGGATTAGAGGATCCAACCGTTCCTGGGGTCACGTACAAATTAAACGATACAACTGTCTTGTTCATTTGTCACCACGCCTTTGGTTTGTGGGAGAAGGGGTGGGCAGATAGGGGGTTGTTTGGTTGCTGTAATTTTAGGTTGTGGGGGTTTTGGCTTCAGTTTGGCTGGGAGTGTGTTTGCTTGTGGAATTTCGGTCTGATTTCCAGCTTATAATGAAGAACTCAGAGTTCCTCTTTCGGGAGAAATTAGCTCAGTAATTTCAGCCACATCTTTCAATCCTACTGAATAGAATCCGGAGCTCTCTCTGCACTTTATCCCGGTTGGACCGGCATGCCAATTCTTACACGTTTGGTATCAACTGCCAACTCGGAGATTCTACTCTGTGACTTGTCCTCCAAATCATGCAAAAATGAGTCACTAAAACGCCAAGAAGGTGCCCCTGGACCCATGGCCATAACTTACTAATTTGTAATTTTTTTTTTTTTTAGTGAACTTCTCAGTTAATGGAGGTTTCTAGGGTTGCAGGTGGAGTTAATTAGGAGGCAGTTAGGCCCATGGAAAATACCAAGAAAGTGAGAGAGAAATCCACCCACCCCCCGGCATTAGGAAGAGAAGGTGCACCTTCTCGGGCTCCATTTCTGGTCACCTACGCTAGCTGGAAATCGGAAACCACGCTGCACTGTTTGTATATTCTGCAAAACGTTAATAAAACAAATACACTTTTCTCTTGAATGCTTTTGATTTTTGCGATGCTTTGGAGTTGAAAATGGAGGTAGAAGAATAATTCTTGAAATCGATTGAAATTAGCTTGCCTGTTCCTTGCCCTGGGCCATGTATCACTGCCCAGGATGACAGTGAGGTGTGAGAATAGCACTCATGACACTCACAAGACGGTACCAGGGACAGCTGGCAGGGCCCAGAGCTTGCTGTGCCCACTCGCTGGCACGTGGAAGGCTGCAGGCATCCAGCAGGAATGGAATGATGGGACCAGATGGATTTTTGAGTCCCAGGGGCACTAGACTTAGGACAGGAAAATCTTCATGGCAAAGGTGACTCCCGCTGAGCCTGGGAGGAGAGGACTTGGTCGGAAGATGGGGGGGAGGCGAGGACGTCTCTAGGGTGAGGGACAGTGTATTTAACAATACTGAGGCAGGGCTATGTCCGTCTTCCTCCAGTAGAGGGGCCCAGGCTCTCCACTGCCTGGAGCAAACCCTAAAGTGCAGACAGGGCGTTGCTGGCCCTCCCGGGTCTGTCCCTCCCGCCGTCTCCAGCTCCCACAACGTGCCCCGTGCTCCCATCCTGACCCCCTCCGGGACCAGTCCCTGAACACGTCACAAACCTCTCCTTGCGTCGCTCCTGCCCCCCCTCCTTTCCAAATCCCGTCTGCTCGGGGGCAGAGGGGGGCACAGGGGAGCAGGGCTCGCAGCCCGACAGTCTGGGGGTGCAGTTCCCCTCTGCCCCTTGCTAACTGGGGCAGCTGCTTCAGCCCTTGGGATAATTTCCTTGTCTATAAAGTAAAGAGAGTTACAGGACCTACTTCTTAGAGTTGCTGCAAGGATTAAACATTTGATATGCATACAGTACGCAGACCACAGAGGCGAGCAAATAGGAAGCAGCCGGTAACACAGGGAACAGGTTGGTGCTGCAGGGGCTGGGGGGGGGGGGGGCGGAATGGGTAAGGGGGTCAAAAGGTATAAACTTTCAGTTATAAGGAAGTCATGGGGTGTATCGTACAGCATGGTGACTATAGTTAATAATTCTGTATTGTCTATCTGGAAGTTGCTAAGAAAGTAGATCTTAAAAGTTCTCATCACAAGAAAAAAGATTCCGTCACTTTCTGTAACTAGGTATGGTGATGGGTGTTAACTAAGCTTATGGGGGTGACCACTTTGCAACAGATACAAATACTGAATATTATGTTGTGCACCTGAAACGAACATCATGTGTATGCCAAGTTCACCTCAATTGAAAAAATAAGGAGTCAATAAATGTTAGCTGTAATTATTATTAGTAGCACTATCATCATTATTATTGTCTTTCAAGGCCAACACTGTTACCTAATTCAGGAACTTTCTCCACATTTACAATCAAAATTAATTGCTCCGTCATTATGACCCCTCCTACTGTGTGTATTTCTCTGTTGAGCTCCTGACGTCACTCTGTCTTATATTCAAGTGCTGACATCAGGTTTCAGGGGACCCTCATCACCCAGCAGGTAGGTTCCCAGTGTTGGCTTGAGCTGAGAAACCAGTGGCGACTGGGACACGCGGGTTAGCCTGCCAAAGCGGGGGCATAACTCAGGTAGGGCAGGAAGAAAGGAGTCAGGTGAGCAAGCGAGCACTCGTTTACAAGCTTCGGGCTCCAGAACTCCGAAAAGCATAGGAAAAGTGGAGTCATTTCAGAATTTTAGAAGCATGCTAAAAAGGATTTTAATGATCTCCTGCAGAAATTCACAATCTCATAGCTGGAAGAATAAAATCTCCCAGATCCATTTTTCTGTGGCTCTTCACTCACCCAACAAGTTCTTACGTGGAGTTTATTCTGTTCCAAGTCCTGGAGTCAGGCTCTGTCCTTGCCCACGTGAAGCTGAGGCCTGCCCCGGCCTAGTTTTTCTGTTGCGGTTTTGTATTGGTGACTGACTGCCTTTGCATTACAGCATTCCACCCAATAGTCTAATCTTATTTAACAATTAAAAAATAAGTAAAACCTGGCTCAGTGGTTAAACCTTGACCCAGGAGCCAAGGGGTCGCCCGTTCGATTCCCGGTCAGGGCGCATGCCCAGGTTGCAGGCTCGACCCCCAGTAGGGGCTGCGCAGGAGGCAGCCGACTGATGATGTTTCTCATTGATGTTTCTCTCTTTCTCTCTCCCTTCATCTCTCTCTAAAAATCAATTTTAAAAACCATATTAAAATAAATAAGTAAAACCTACACCACAGCACCACTCTGAAGGAGAAAGTGTCCCACAGCCACTTAGAGACGCACTCTACCCCAAACCGTCCCATCTCAGCGGGGGTGAGGGTGCCAGTCTGGGCTCAAACCCCGATTCCAGAATCATCTGGGTACAGCCCGAGCGCAACAGCTGGAACAAAGCAAGCAGGACTTGGGGGTATTCTCGCTGTCTGTCTTTCCCTTCAGGAAGGCCCCCAGGCAGCAAGCCAAGCCATTTCTCTGGGTTGATGGGAGCGGGCAGGGCAGCAGGGGGCCGGGGGGGGTGCCCTCCCACACCAGCAGTACTCGCAGCCCTGCATTTCCCTTGTGTCTGAGCGGCCGTGCTGGACGCGGTGGACCGTGGCTTCCAGACAAGCACAGTGCGGCTACGGTGCCTCGCGCCTCGGTCCGCAGCCCCGGTGTCACTGGCCTGCTCTCCGCCAAGCACGCGGCAGGCGGTGAGGATCCAAAGGAAGCAGGACCCAATCTCTGCATCCAAGAGGTTCGCAGTCCAGCCAGAAAATCAGTTACATCACGGTCGGGCGAGTATAAAACCCACGAGGCTCCACGGAAGGAGGGTGCGCAGGAGAAGGCAAGATGCTCCCCACAGGGAGGCAGGGAGCTGGCTGGGGGCAGGGAGGGCATCCCAGGGAGGAACCTGCGGGACCACTTTGCCAGGGGAACCAAACAGTCAATCCTGCGCTCAGTTTTGAACCAGCTGGCTTTCTTTCCTCAACCTGACAGCAAGGCTTGCCTTTGGCTTTTAGGTCTCACAAGTGGGGGGGGGGGGGGGGGCGTGCAAACACAAGGAATACAAGAAAAGAGAGACGGCAAGGGGGGGTGAAGGAAGGATGGGAGGGCGAATGTTCTGGCTGCAGGCTGCAGCCCCCTTCCTTTCTCCCAGCTACCTATCATCTCAGCAGCCGGCCTGAGAGCAGAGGACAGAAAGCCTCACCAGCTTGCCGGGAGGGAGGGAGGGAGGGAGGGAGGGAGGGAGGGAGGGAGGGAGGGAGGTGACACCACGACAGGTGGAAATGTGGCAGGTTGCTGGGTGAGCACATGTGAAAATGTAAACAGGACCGTCATTGCTGCCGGGCTTGCAGGGGAAACTGCAGATGTTCTAGGAGCCCCACAAAAGCCACAGCCTCAGGACGCAGGTCACTGGGGCGGCCACCTCCCGCTGTGGGCTTCACCACAGCGTTTCCTTGAGCAGCTGCGCCCTTCAGAATGCAGCCTTGTCACAGGGAAGAGCCAAGTGGCTAAAGTGACCTTACAGGGCCACGGAAAATGCCGTCCTTTCTTTGCACGCGTATATTCTTTGTGACAGCCAAAAGGGCCACGCGTCCCCTGAAGGGAGGAGGCCAATGGCGAACAGCTCTGTCTCTGCAGTTCCCGCCCAGCTGAGCCCAGGCTCGCGGCGCACAGATTCGCTTTTGCAAAGGTGAGATGACGCGTGTGCGCCCGCCCCGCACAGCCTGACCCCGAAACCCACACGAGTCCCTTCTCTCCCGTTGCTGATTCGGAGGCGGACATTCTGAAAACCAGGGAGCTCCAGTCTCGGCCTCCCTCGCCTGCGTGGCCCCATCGAAGGCCCGGTACCCACGGCTGCATGTTTTCTTAAAGAATCCCCCACAAGCTGGAGAAGGGCCAGGTCGCTCAAAGCTTATATATGAAGTTGCATGTACGTGGGCTTAAATCTAGAAAACTCAGCACCTACTCGAGGTGGGAGAAAGTGAACAAACATTTCACCCTGACAGCTCGCTGCAGTTCACTGTCGATCCTACTTAACTGTTTCCCAGTCAGACAGGTATCTTGCACCCAAACCGCCCCCAGATGCTACTGCAGAATCAGAGTAAAACACTAATGTGGAAGCCCATGATTTTCAGGGCTGAAACTTGATATCTCCTTATGGCAGGGTAAAGAAATGAGAATTAATGTTATAATATTGTTATAGATACTACTTGTAATTGTCATTATACTTTTTGTTGTATCAATAGCTGTCACTTATTTAGCTCTTACTCTAGGCCAGTGTGACAAATACTCTGCATATGTTACCTCAATCCTCATTTCAACAGGCAACAAACATTATGGAGTAAGTACACCCATTTTACAGATGGGACAAGTGAGGCTTGGAGTGACTAATAATTCGCCTGAAGTCACATTTTAATCTGGGTCTGTTTAACTCTAAAGCCTTATGTTTTGTTTAGGCAAAGAAGTAAAGTAAGAATCTCCCACTCTCTTGGCGGAGTCACCTTTTCTACACCAATTCTAGCTTAACAGACCCTTAATATCCGATGTGCAATTTCCTCTCATAATCTCTCCTCTCACCAAGAAATCTGGGCGTTAAGGAAGCTTAATGGAAAGAAATTTAAATTAGACCCCAGCTAATTAAATTTTTTTATTTTAAAATTATATTTCTGTTCCTCCTCCAAACTGAAGGTTATGGGTGATCAGAATACACTGAATTTATGCAGCAGACTCAGAGCAAAACAGTAATAAACTATACATACAAGAACTCACAAACCAAAGAAGAAACTGAACACTCTATCCCACCACCTTAAAAAAAAATCACACCATATAGCTTTTGGATAGTGTTTTTGTTTTTGTTTTGTTTATAACTAACTCTAACATACTTCCTCCATTCCATTTAAATCATTATTACCCTGCATTTTATAGGTATGCTATTCAACAAAATGACAAGTCATCCTTTGTCTAATTTACCAGTGTTTTTGTTTCCCACCTCTTAATATCATCAATCTAAGAAAAGTTACCGTAACCGTAATCTCTACCCACCCCACCTCCAAACAGCCTGCCCGAGGGCCGTGCCTGGATGCTCAGCCTACCTTGGCACCGGCTTCCCGAGAAGAGCCCAGGGGAGTCTGGTCTAAAGAGGAGGAAGTCAAGTTTTTCTTCACGTTGGAACTGACGCGGTCCTCCTTCCTTCCTGTAGGGCGCGGGGCTGAAGAGCGCCCTCCCCGGGGCCGGCCCCAGGGCCTCTGTGGCTCCCCACATCCCCCAAGGACCCTGAGAACAAAGCCTCCTAAAACCACACCCAGGAGCCCTTGTACACCAACAGTTTCCATTTTTAGCTGGAGGAAAGACCAAACTGATGCTCCTGAAATGTTCCACCCCATCACGAAAACCCCCAACAAGAGAGGCTCCAAATATTCAAATGTCCCCACACTTGCAAGGGGTTTCACATCAACCTCAAGTGTAAATGGCTGACGACCTCTAACAACAGCTGCCGACTCAAGAATCATTTAGATCAAGACGGACATGGCCTCTTTTTTTTGGTAAACCGCACTGACGTTTAGCATGCATACGGAACATGATACGAATCACAAAGTTTCCCAAAGTGAACACACTTCTATCAAGAAACTGAACTTCAACAGCACCCCCGAAGTTCTCATTGCAGAATTATATTTTATTGTATGAGTATCTAAAAACTTGACCTATTGTAGTATTGATGGGCATCTGTGTTGTTGTTTTTGACTGTTATGAATCGTGTGGCTGCAAATATTCTTATATAGTCACTTGAGTGATGTGTTTCTGTTGGTTACATGCGCAGGAGTGGGATCGGTGTCATAGGTTAGGCGTAGGTTTAATGCCGGTAGATGCTGCCCACAGTTTACCTAAGTGGTTGCACTCACGGTCCTACCAGCAACAATTTCCAGTTGCTCCACATCCTGACCAACACCTCATATTATCTACCCCTCTGATTTTACCCATCCCGGGGATCTGTGGTGGTATCACATGATGGTTTTAATCTTCCTTCCCCTGATGTTTTGTGTAGCTGAGTAATCTGGGCATCACTTTATATGCTCATTGGTCAGTTGGAGATCTATTTTGATGTTGGGTTTGTTCAAGTCTTCTGCCTATTTTCCTATTGGGTTACCTTTCTGTTATTGATTTGTAGAAGTTCTTTATATATTGAGGACATGAGTGCTTTGTCCGATATTTATATTACAGATATTTCCTCCTACTCTGAATCCCAGAGATTTATGAGCAGCTATGAGTCTGGTGGACATTCATTTTTGGGCGATCAGGGGTGCTGGGGAATGGCAGCTGGTGGACCAAATGCCACAGTGATTTCAAATTCCTCAGCCCTACAGAGTGTACATCCCTTGGGCAGGACACAACGCCCTATAGCTGCATCTTCCCAAGCACTACAACAGCACTTAGCCCAGGGAATTCAAGTCCTCCTCTTTACAGAAAAGTAGTTTAAAATTTTTTTTCCATAGAGACCATATCTTAGTCAACTTTGTAGCCTCTGCTCCAGCTCAAAGCCAGACACAAAGCAAGTGCTCAATGTACGTGTGTTTTTTAAAAAAAGTGAACAAATAGTTCAGAAAGTAAACAGACCAATTTTTCTACTTCTGGGGCAGACAGTATGCTATATACCATGAGCATTTAATGAATGTTCTGTGTTAGTTAAAATTGGGGAGTGGTACCCAATGCATACAAGCTAAAGTCATGTAACTCTTTTAAAATTCACATTTACATGCTTTCTGTTGATTTACGTGCATGCGGGTGAGCCCCAGGTACAGTACCACTGGGTCTCCGCCGACCAATGCGCTATTCCAGCCATTCAGGACGCTCGTTTGGATTAGGAAGCTGCCAAAAGGCTGTGGAGCAAGATTTAAGATATGTCCCAAACCTCACAATCTTTAATTGCAGATGTTTACCCGTTCACTCTGGATTTTCACGTAACTCTGAGAAACTTAGCTCCTCCAGGTCCACAGCAGAGGAGAAAACCAGATGAGAGTGAAAAGGCCCCCGTCTGGCACAGGAGTGTGGTGCTGCTGAGGGCCCAGAGCCAGGCAGGTGGGGGTGAGTGACTGAAAAGAGCACCTGAAATGGATTCTAGGGGGAAGCTGGGAAGGTCAAGCAGACAGACAAGTCAGAATGAGAATCACGTGTAGACTGAGGCACGTGCCTGAAACACTGGAACAGGTGAGGTGAAGCCAGGTAACAGGAAGAGAAAAATCTCACAAAGTTAGTCAAGTTCAGAACCCGAGAAGCAGAAACCATATGTGGGAGAGCACCCAGTCCCCACCCGCGGGCCTCCTTTAAGGCCAGGTGTGCAGGGCCCTCCTGTCCCCACCCGGTTCCCACCAGGAGGCAGGCGGAGGGCACCTTCCTCCAGTCCCCAGTTCTCTGCAGCACTCAGGCCTGTAGGGAAGGCATGCACTCATTCAACAAATTTTCATTGTGCACCTACTACGTGCTAGGCACTGACTAGTGACCAAAACGGGTTCTGCCGACACGGAAATTAGATTCTACAGGGTGGAAACAAGGGTCACTGATGGATCCGACGTGGGCTCGGCAGCTTAATTCAGCCTAATTCCACCATGTCTCAGGGTCCTGTGGTCAGCTCTTCTTGGGGGATGGGAAGCGGGTTTTAGCAACTGGGCGTTGGAGAGGTAAGAAGCCACAGCCTGACTTCAAGGGTGTGGTAATACCTGAAAAGCGGTCCACAAAGGGAAAGACCTTGGCCTGAGTCCATGCGGACAGGTACCGACCCCAGCCTTTCTGGGGGAGCACCGCCCCAGAGGCCGGTGCAATGACTCACCTGCGCGAAGACCCCTGTAGGCAAGTCCAGCGTGCGCCTGTGCATTGTGCGCCTGTGCATTGTGCGCCTGTGCAGCGTGCGCCTGTGCAGCGTGCGCCTGTGCATTGTGCGCCTGTGCAGCGTGCGCCTGTCCATTGTGCGCCTGTGCAGCGTGCGCCTGTCCAGCGTCATTCTGGCGAAGGCAGCCAGGGCGTGTGCAGCGCTTTACAAATTTCCCGCCCAAAAATATTTTAAAAATTAACTTATATGGAAAACTTGCCTCCCCAAAGGAAGGTTTCTATCGAGCTAAGGTTTCCCAACTCTGCACCTCCAGAGGGGCTGTAACCAGTGTCTCAGCGGCCCATCAAGGGTGGAAGTCACGTCACAACCAGTGACCCGCGGCCCGGGCCCCTGACCGTCCAAGGCACCCGCGCGGCGCGGAACGCGCTGGGGGCGGGCGGGCGGCCCCTCCGCACGGCCTCCGCGCACTCGCTTTGTTTTGTGTCTGCTTACACGCGTTTGCTGTCAGTTGCTGCGGTCTAGTCAGGTGTCAGGCTGCTCAAGAGGGTTCCCGCGGAAACCAGCGCCGGGGAGGCGAGGGGAGGAGACGGCCCCGAGTCCCGCCCGGCGCGTCCGCCCGGCTGAGGCACAGGGGAAGGGCCGGGCCCCAGCGCCGCGTGGGCGGGGCCTGGAGGAGGGCGGGGCCCAGCGCGCACGGGCGGGGCCTGGCGGAGGGCGGAGCCCCAGGGCCACGTGGGCGGGGCCTGGTGGGGGCGGGGCCGGGGCAGGGCCTAAGTGCGCCGGCGCGGGGCGCTGCACTCAGGGCGGCGGAGGCGACGCGCCGGAGGGAAGATGGAAGACTACCAGGCTGCGGAAGAGGTAACCGCCGGCTCGGCGACGGGGCGCCGCCGGCAGGGCCCCAGGCCGGGTGGGCGGCGGCAGCCGAGGGCGTGTGTGGGCCGCTGGGCCGCGTATGGACGAGGGCAGCGGCCGTCCCCCCGCGCAGGCTGGCGGCGCCCCGCGGTGACCCCGGCCCGGCCCGCCCGGGTGTCGTCAACCTGCGGGGGCGGGGCGACCGGGGCGACCAGGGCTCCCCGCGCGGCGCTCCCGGTGCGCTCCACACCCCGCCCCGCCTGCGCCCGCTCCCCCGGGGCGCCGGGAGTCGTGCCGCTCGCTCCTTTGAGTCACCGGCGCAGACCCTGCCCCGGGACGCGCTCCCGTCCAGGGCGGGGGACCCGCCGCGAGCGCGCCTGCTGGGCGGTGCAGCCTCTTAACGCTACTCCCGAGCGGCGTGCACGCGTGACACGCGCGCTCAGTCACACCTCCCGAGTCCCTTGGACACGGAGTTGATGCTCAGGCTGCAGAATGCACGGTGCACGGTCGGAGCGCGCGCCTTTGTCTGCCGATCGCGCCCGGTGCCTCGGCGCCGCGCTCGCGCCCCGGCGGCCTCCCGAGTTACTTCAGTGTGAGCCTGAGGCGGCCCGCGCGGGGGGCACCTCTCGGCCTCACGGAGGCGCCGGGGCGCTGCTCCTGCCGCGCGGTTAAGATGGTTTCCTTCCGGCCGCGGGGCGCTGCTGTCGTGGGGCCTGCTGCCCGCTTTCCTTTTGCTAATTGAGCCCCGTGCAGTAGGCAGCCTGTCGGAAATAAAACGACTGCAGGCAAGTTGGGTATAGTTCGATATTTTACCCTTTTTGAAATTTAGTGTGAGCAGGAATGTTTCGAGGGGGCTGAGCCTAGAGTTTGTTTGGGTGGATCTGACAGCAGGTCTCCGGGGCAGCGCCACCCGCGTGCGACCGCAGGTGGCAACTGGGCGAGGAACGTGAGGGACGCGCTGCGGGAGCCGCTGCAGGGGAGGAGCTTCCGCCTGGGACTGTTACCCGGCGGGGCGCCGGGGAGGCCCTACGCCGTGGGAACGCGGAGGGGAACGGCCACCGGAGGGAAAGGCACTTGCGAGCTCCCGGCCCTGGCTCGCCCCCGCAGCCGCGCCCGTCCTGCCCGCGCCGCAGGCGCTGGCGCGCGGTCCCGAAGCGTCCTGTCAGTTTACATCAGTTTATCCAGACAGCTAGCAACTCATTAAAACTGGCATCTGTCAGCGGTCCTAGAGGCCATTGACATGGATGGAGAGGTTAAATTCTAACTTAAAGTCAGTCTTTTGGATCATGGCATGACTACAAAACAAAGCAAGAAACCTTTAAGTTCCACACACGTGGATTGCAGTCTCCTGCCACTCCCCGCTCTGTACCCTCACAGAGCCACCACCTTTGTAATGTTTTCCTCAGTAAAACAGTCTAGTTAGATTATTTCTAAGGTCTTCATTTCTAAAGTATGTTCATGGCCTAAATTTGCATTAATCAGTGCTCCACTGGATATGCCTCTTTTAAATCCATCAAACGTAGCTCATTTTTTCCCTTACAGACTGCTTTTGTTGTTGATGAAGTGAGCAACATTGTGAAAGAGGTAAGAGGAGAAATGCCTACTTTTAAGATATTTGAGTCATGGCTTATACGAGTGAAAATTATGTGTTTTAAATACTGTCTTGAAATTATTTCAACCGAGCCTGTTTTGGCATTCCAAAGAACAGTTTTTTCTTCAGAGAACAGCTAGATAAGAACTACTCCCATATTATGTAAACTATATATTTTAAATCAGGAAATTTTACATATTAGCATTGTTATTGAATGTTACAAAGGCTTGATTCTATAACCTTTTAGCATAAAAGACTCATGGTAAACAAGTAAATGTTTTCAATGTTCAGTGAAAGAGTGGATATGAAAAGTTGAACAACTTCGAGTTACGCAAGATCTGATGATTCAATTGGCACTTGTTTTTCTTACATCCCTAAACTACCCACTTTATCATTATTGACCATGGTGTTTCCCTTAGATAATGAGACTAGGAGACAAAAATAAAACAGATATTTGTTCATTTATTTTAAGAAACATAAGTCAAGGGGGCATGCAGGGGACTGATCTTCAAGGAGTTTACTGTAGTGGGGCAGGAAAGGCAGACATTTGTCAACCACACTGGAAAAGGTAACCTTGGATTCTCCGTGTGGTCACTGCCACAGTAGGTGGTGCCACGAGGTTGTTCAGAGCTGGACCCTGGAGTGAGTAGTAGTAGTCCCAGGCAGGGGACAGCATGCGCTATTCTCCAGGTACTAATAGCAACAGTGAACTTTAAGTCAAAATGTTTCAAAATGTTGATAGACCCTATGTAATTATGAATTCTTAAAAACAAATATAAACTTATTTAAATATGATACTGTTAAACAAAAGGTATACTTGCAAAGGAGTCCTCATGGATACAAGTGAGCTGCTATTGTATGCAAATTGTATTTCAGCAGTCTTAGGACTATGTACTTCAGTACTAACTGGAAGGTGTTCATGCCCTCTGCGGACAGCAATTCCTCTGTGCTTTGTCTTCTAGGCTATAGAAAGTGCCATCGGTGGCAACGCCTATCAGCACAGCAAAGTCAATCAGTGGACCACAAATGTCGTAGAACAAACTTTAAGCCAACTCACCAAGCTGGGAAAACCATTTAAATACATTGGTAATAGATTTTTGCTTCTCACATGTATTGGTGCTGATTCTTAAAGTACTGAGCAGAAGCGGGTCTGGTGCCAGAAGACAGTGATTGTGTCAGTGTGGTGCCCCACCTCAAAGTTCCCAGAAGTGTCACTTGTGCACATTGTTTTGTTTTAGGTTATAACTGGCATCAGCTGCCTGTTTGGCTGCTGGAACAAGGGCAGGGCATGCCACAGGATTTCAGATCAGATGCTTTTAGACCTAGTGTGTAGTGAGGAAAGGGATGGGGGTGGTTTGTCAGTATCATAGGACCAGGCAATTTTCCCTTATATTTATTGTGAGCATCAACCGCGTGACCAGCATACATATGGGAAAAGTGGGCATAAAGAAATTTGTGTTGCGTTCCTCTAATAAAAGTTGTTTCCATTGAAGTGACCTGTGTAATTATGCAGAAGAATGGAGCAGGGCTGCACACGGCGAGTTCTTGCTTTTGGGACAGCTCTACTGACGGTACGGTTCTCACTCACTGGGTCCCAGCGTGTTGTGGGCATTGTCCTCAGGTTGCGCAGTGTCTTCTTGGACTGCGCTGAGGTCTAGGTTATCCAAATTAGTGTTCTATGAACTGTGTGCTTGGGTGTTTCCTGTCTTTGAAAGCATGTTTATTAGTCACCTTCTAAAACATTTTTCTAGAAAAGGCTTGTCTACCCTCTTTATGTACGTACCACAAAGAAGTAAATACCTGAGTGTTTTGGCCTCACTGTGAGAATCAGTATGAGGTGGCCCATGTTCCTGACCCAGCGCCATCTGCCCACAGGGAGCTGCACCGTGCGCTGGGAGAACAAGACCATGTACTGCATCGTCAGCGCCTTCGGACTATCCATCTGACCTCGTCCGCCCAGGCTCCCTCCTCCTATCTCCACACTTCTTTTCCATCTTCTAACCACCAGCTGTGAATTCAGTGAACACCTTTCCCATTCTGTTTTCTGTGGCACTCTCAAAATGTAGAGAAAAACCAAATGACTGCACTGTGCTGTGATCAGCGCCCCCTCGGCCAGAGGAACTGTTCACTCGGACAGTCGGAAGCCTGGGCTGCCACTGTCTTCACTCTGAACATCTCTCTTCAAAGGTGCTAAACACTCAGATCTGCTGGTGTGAACCTTTCTCTACTCTCTGAAATTTCAAACACACTAATTTTCCATACTTTATACTTTTGTTAGAATAAATTATTCCAATTTAAAGTTTGTGTTTTTCTTTAGTCTAAATAGTATCACAAATGAATTCATATTTAGTTAGTGCTACAGCATCTATAAAACTGTAAAAAAAAAAAAAAAAACCCCAAAAAAAAACAACAGGAAAAAAACCATGAAAGCTGCATCTTGGCTTTGTTCCTTTCCACCACAAGAATTTGCTAACGTCAGCCATGGGACCAGCACCCTGACAGCTTCACTGTGTTCTGGTGAGATTTCTTCTACCCCTGGGCAGCACACCCTTCATCCTAAAGTTTCCCTCTCAGGGCCCAGGGGGGAAGCAGGCCGGCTGACTTCTGTTCCGGTAGCTGGAGCGCTCTGATGCACACACTTGGCCCAAATCTGCAACACTACAACTTGTACGCTGTGTTCTACTTTTCATTAGCAATCACACACACAGAAATTTTTAGTACTTTAGGGCTTGCAAATGCCTTCACAATCTCTCGTTTTGTGTCTACACCACCATTATTTACAGAAACTGTGTGGAGGTTATCTGATTGCCTTAAAGTCACATCCAAGTAAGTGAGGAGGTGGGTCTCAAACCCTGGTCTTACGACCTCATCTTCACGCTCACCTGCGGCCCACGATATCATGGTAATGAAGGGACTTCCATGTCCACCTGCCAAAATGAAAAAATCCCTGCTCGCCTCGCAAAAGCACTCATGTCTAAATGGTCAAATTAACTACATGCAAAGAGCAAACAAATCAATATACGTAAAAAAGAATCACATACTAAAAGTTATTAACATTTACTGGAAAAGTATCAGAATGAAGCCACTCCCGAAGTTTGCCATAAACAAACATTTATTCACTTTTAATTATTACAGTGCTCACTGTGATTGGGTTTACTATGCTCACGGACACAGCTCTATCCCTTTGAGCTTAAACTTCAGTTTGTTTTACTTTACAGCGATTTACAGTCTCCTGTAAAGGCAGTTCTCAGTAGCAGAAAGTCCTGCCTCATAGTACGGTGCAATAGTTACCAGTGTACCTAAAACGTGCAGTCAAGGTAAATGACAACAGGATGTCACAGACTAAAGCAATGTCCCTTTGGCCCCTCTAAGGCAACTAGTTTCTAAAACCCTCAAAATACATACTTTAGTGTTTTAAGTCGTCTTCACAAGACATCCTTTAATCATCCCTTCTACCGGAGTCTGCGCTTCCCTATGAAAAGGATTCCAGGAAGTAACCACGTGGCCGATGTGACAGAACTACACCTTTAGTAAATGCTTCACAAAATACTTGAGGCTGGTGACATGTGTCTTATAATCTGCCCATTTAGCAGGCTGGGTGTACATAATGTATCTGAACGTACTGCAATCTAATTCTGTACAGGAACGATCTTGAATATAGTTTATATATCCCCTTCTCTAGCTTTTCAAATGGGGCTGGAGAGAGAGAACCGCACCATGTCACTGCAGTAATGATTTAATAATAAATTAAGCAGAACTGTTACCCCCACGGATAGTGAAGCTCTCCTCAAGGAAACCAAAATGCCTATGGTCATCTGCCAGGTTGCCCTTGACTAGACCAGTATAAAAACTATCCCAAAGATGATGTTATTCAAGCCATTACCATGGAAGAACTAAAGTTAGCCCTTTGAATTTATAATTTATGTTCGCAAAACTTTGATGCTCTCCAAGAAAAAAAAAATTTCTTGCTACTGTCTAAAGTTTCTGGCAGACTTGTGTTTTAACCTAACACCTAGGGCACATATAGTACATGCTAACATACTTTAAGCAAATTTTACATGGAGTATGTAATATGTTGATATATATGATACACCAGGAAGAGAAATTGAAAATGCATGATTTAGTGACCATTTCCCCCTTAAATACTTTTAGTAATTTTTTTGTTTCCAACTTAGTTACACAAAGTAAATAAATATGCCCATGTCGTTCATTTCCTTGACTTGGCCATGACAAATCAATATATGAATATACCAGTCATCAGTTTATAATTACACTATAGGACAAAGACAAGTTTTTAACAGTTCTAAGTTGTACGACTGAATGTCTCCAACATTTACACTTACTAATAACAGCATTCCAAATTTTGGATGATTATTTGATAATGATTAAAATGTAAACTATATCACATACTAGAAGACAATCAGCACAAGTTTTCATCAATTTACATAAAATTATAGTCTTAATAAAGCTTGTAAAGTTTGGTAATAAAACTTTTTTCAACACGTCTGAGCACACAGGATCAAAAAATGCGATCACACCATTGCAAATATAAAAAACCATGTAAACTTGAATTACCCTTGCAGTAATACAGTTGTTTTTACTCAAACATTCATATTTACAGGATTTTAAAAACATATAAATGGAATCCATATTAAAGGTATGTTATCACTGATGCTTAAATTAAAAAGAAGGTATGAAGTCATGATAAGCAGTCCCTATGCAGTCCCACACATGTGACATGTCTTACAATCTGCCCATTTAGCAGGCCCCCACACATGGAGTGGGGCTGTTCAGCTGTGGATGGTGATGAGAGTTAACGCACAGAAGGAAACGCAGAAACTGTTTGCAGTGTGGAACAATCACATCCTAACCTCTGCATTTTCCAAGACAGCACCATCAGGATGTCTGCCACAGCCATGTTAACAGTTCAAGAGAGACATTATAGAGCACGTCAGAGCAGAGGCAAAGGTGTCTCTACTAGAGAGCTGAGTCTGACAGCAGCCGTGGCAGGCCCCGGGCCTTCTGCAGTGCCACACTTGGCAGCTCCAGACACCTCTTTCTCACAGAGCGACTGACCTGCTTACCTGATCACCAAGTGAGACATTCCTAACAAGTTACCTTCTACCCAAAGATGCTCTTCCATAAACCATCCAAAATGCTTTACTTTCTTTCATCTAGTTTCCAAATAAGAAACTGAAAAACTTTTCGGGAGTAAAGAATCTGTAACATATCAATCATTTGTTAGCTTATTTAAAAAAAAAAATAAAGCTCTACTGAGTGTCATCAGTAGCAGAGCTACAGAAACTACTGCTTATTGGAATTTAATGATACCCTCTTCCCCACCCAACCACAGGGACATCCATTCATATGCATCACAAACACACACATGCACACACGTGTACATGCACCCTTGGAAAACCGTATGACAGCCAGACCTTTCCCACTGGAGCCACAACTTGTCAGTTATCTCACTCTTTCCTCAGAAACCTTATCAAACCCTCCTCAGAATTCTATGGCACAGTTCTGCTTTGTGGGTGAAGGACTAGAACCTGCCCACCCACATTTCCCTCACAAGCCATTAATTCCGCATTTCCATCAATAGGAGCTGCCGGTCACCTAAAATGCTTGGTCACCCAGAGCACAGGCTGCTCAATGGGAGGGACTGCCTCAAGAGGCAGCCTTGAAATCAGGCATCCCTGGGAATTAAAGGGTCAAAAAACCGGTACGGTGGGGCAGAGGAGGAAAGGAATGTTACCTGGCAGTGGACCTTCTCCGTAAGGGCTTCCCACTGAGCTCGGCATTAGTAATTATTTTTTAAATAAGTACATAATTCTCTCTACTAAGAACAGGAGTAAGTTCCTCCCTACCACTGAAGATAAGCTATCTCATCCGAAATCTTTGAAAAAGAATTTGGCTGTGTGTCAGTGCCTCTCTTCCCAAATAAATGCAGCCAGTCTAACAATAAATGTGGCCCAATGTTAAAATTTGTCCTCAGTTTTGGTTCTCCTTTCAAAACTATGTAAACAGATAAGGACCCAGAAATCTCTGTTTATAAGACAAGTCTGAACACAGGCAGGCATGGGGAGGGCAGGTACGAAGAGGGCAGGGCGGCCACTGCAGGACGGGCTCCGATATCCCGCTGGCGCACCCGGAGCTCAGTCGCTCTCAGACTCCTCCTTGTACTGGGCCCGAATGGCCTGGCCGTTCTGCAGGGGCATTTCTTCATAGTCACTCCTGTTATAAAAGAGACCTTTGACACTAGTCCACCTTTCACGGCTCCTCCTATTCTCCCCCACACTGACAAGAACTCATCTTGCGGCTTCACTCTCCATTTCACTCTCCATTTCTATCGCCGACTGAAGGTGCCCACTCCTCACCCCCACCAGGGCCCACCATCCAGAAAGCACTGCCTTCCTGCAGTCCACTGGCTGGGGGTGTTCAGTAAAAGAAACACCATTCTATCTCAGCCTGAATGACATGGAAAACAGCCACAAAATCACATGACACTGCCAGCTAAAGGAAATGCTGTAATACCTAGAAAATCATTTCAGACTGATTGACCACCTGCTCAGCACACACACAAAGCCAGGCTGAATGCTCCCCTACGACAGCCTTCAGGAGACAGGACTTACCCATAGATGACGTCATCATCGGAGTCATTGAGCATGGAGAAGGCAGGGTTGTCTTTCAGCTGGGACTCTGAAAACCGACAAGAGCGTTTCGATGGTATTAGCCTGGAGAGGAGTGGGAAAGAGCTGGATTCAAACCCCAGCTTCCACCACTATTATCTGGGACCGGAACAAACCCTTCTGTATCCTAAGCCTGTTTCTCACCTGCCCACCAGGGCAGCATCTCTGCTTGGTACCTGGGAGCCCACAAATGGAGGAGCTACCTCCCTCCCAGTCCTTCCCTTAAGTGCGCAAAGGAACAGGAAAGCAGCCAGAGAGACCTGGGTCCGCCTGCCCCCTCTGCCCCTGGACCCACAGCAGGCCACTTTGTCTCGCTTCTTCAGCCCTAAACAGGAGAAGCTGCACCTTTATCAGAGTTGCTGTGAAGCTCAAACTTTTCATGAAGGTGCTTTGAGAAATCACAGGATATAAGTCGGGGTGATCCTGACACACTAGACCCCTGCCTAGGTTCCAGAAAGTTCTCTTCCTGTTCCTTCCCTGTGCGACAGGACTGCTTTGCTGCTCTGGGTTTTGCTTTCTGTTGAGGACTGCACACTGGGACTTTCCTCGGAGTGGCCATGGCTCCCCAACAGACTAGTTCCTGTGGCTGATGGACACAATGCTTGTGCTGAGACCTCACACACACTTTCCTCACCTCGTGCTGTAATGACACACCTGCTGTGTTCTCACTGAAACCCAGGGCTCACCACTTAAAGTGACCTCGTCTCTCTCTCAGGCACCTGGAATCATGGCCCAGCACTAATAGGAAACCCGGAAGGTGGGTCCTGACTTCCAGATGTCTGACCCCAGGCGGCTTACCATACAGGGCGGTCTTCGATGGAGAATACACGAAGGCCAGCGTGTAGAGGTAAAAGTTCAGCAAGCCATAGAAAGATAAGAATTCAGCTGGTGGCATCGTCAAGGGAAGCAAGCAGTCCCGGACACTCCCCGTTAGGACGGCAGTTGGCATCTGGAGTCTGGGTCTGCCTGCTGCTTCTAACCACCAGCACCCTTTCTACTGCTGACACCAAGTCCCTCGGGGCCCCTAACCCAGCCAGACCTTGGACACCACAGGATAAGCCCACAGCCAGAGGTAACAACCACCTTTCAAAATTACCCCAAGTAACAGGTTAACCATGCTCTCTGCTACCCATGGGAACCTTGGAGGCGGCAGGGCCTGACGTGACCCAGCAAAGGGCAGGAAGGCCACATCCATGTGTGTGAATCAAGAACGAAATGGACCCCTGCCTGGTGTTGCTCAGTGGTTAGAGCATCGGCTCGAAGGCCAAAGGCTCCCAGGTGCAATTCTGGACAAGAGCACGTACCTCAGTTGCAGGCTTGATCCCAGCCCCAGGAGGGGTATGTGTGGGGGCAACCAGGTGACGTACCTCTCTCACATCAGTCCCCCCCCCCCCCCCGCCGTTCTCTCTGAAAAGCAATGGAAAAAATATCCTTGGGTGAGGCTTTAAAAAAAAAAAAAAAAAGCCATGAAATGGAGACCTGGAAACACCCTCACACGAGTCCTTCTTATCCCTTTTCTAGATGACAAACCCTTTGAGAGTCTGAGAAAAGTGTGAAATTCAGTCACAGATATTTAAAAAAATCATGAATTAATTTTAAGGATGCAAGAAGACCCAGAGAAAGAACCCAAGATGCACAGGGCTAACCCCAGCAGCCCCTGGAGGCCCTCACTGCCAGGGAGGGTGGAAAACGCACTTAACCTGCTATGCACCCGGCCTAGGGCGCCCACACAGGAATGCAGGGAGGTCCTGAAGTTTTATGAGCCCTCCCTGGTGACAGGCTTAAACTACCCTCATTGCCACAACCCTGTGGACACTGCCGCTGGAGACCGCTGGGCCCAGTGGCTGTGGACACTGGGTCCTAGGGCTGGAGTCCACCTGGTACCGACCCGGGGACTACAGGGGGCCGGGTGAGCACACCTCTCTGCAAACAGGTGTGTGGTTCCCCCAGCAATACAGACCACGAGGAGGTAACTGCCTCCTCTTGATGCCCAGTGACCTCACATGCTCATCACTCATCTAGAACACACTCCTGAAGCCCGAGGAAAGGATATAATTCTGGTAGTGAGTTGACAGTTCAGCTACAAAATTGTCTTGTAATACTTGTGCTCCGAACCGTAAATAAAGGATGACGATGCTGGAAAAGGAGGAAAATATGTAAAGCGCAGGAAGCTATAAGCTGTCAGTCACCTTGTTAGCAGTTACAGCCCAGTTACTATTATTCCTACCTAGAGACCTGTCCACACAGGCGCACACCCAACCTGTGCCAAGGGCTTTTGGTCTCAGATCCAGGGGCCAGCTGCTGGGACACAATCAGCTAACCCTGACATTGGCCATGTCACAGTCTCGAATGGGGGGCCTTGAGGGTCACCCTCAGTGCATGCCCCTCTTCCCCTCACGCCCTTGGTTCATGTTTTTAAGACCACCTCCTTCAGATACCAGCCCCCCTGAGGAATGTCTGCTTCTCCATAATCACATGTCCCTGGCACAGTGACTCAAGTGCCCGCCAGACAGACACCTGCTGCCAACACGTGGTGACAGAGCTTCTGGAAAGGTGAGCTCCACCACCAGGCTGTGCCCTGAACCACCCTAGCCCTCCGCCTGGTGACCTGCTTCACCTCCCTTCCCCCTGCTCCACTCTCCACATGCGGCTGACGATTGTTAACCAAAGTGTGAATCCGCTCCCTCACCTGTGGCCCATCACTGAGAATAACTGCTACCTGGCCTCCACCTCTCCTCGAGGTGGCCCACGGGGCCCACCTGACCTCATGCCCTCACCTTCTGTGATGCTGCTGTTTTTTCTATTCACCCAGGGAGCCAGCCCCATGTATTTTCAGGGCTCCTCCTTCAGGCCCCAGGGCCACTGTCACCTCAGAGAGAAGTCCCCTACCCACCTGTTTTGAGCAGCCTTCCCCCGCCCCCCCCCCCCGCCATTGTCACCTCGCTCTGTTGTACTTTAATTTTGGTACTTACGCTACTTATTTACTTGTTATCACTGTTTCTTCCATTGGAATATAAGTGCCATGATTGGGAGGAAACTCTCTGCCCATTTACTAGGGTGAGCACTCAATAAACATTTGTTAGATACATAAATGAATCCCCTTGAAATGTATGAAAAAAACCCCAAAGCATAACAACTTCTAAGACAGACTACACAGAAGTCATTACAAGCAGACAGGAGCTCCTAGCCTATGGACTGGGTAGCTCAGGGATGCAGGTATGTGAGGGCTGTGAGGAGTGTGTGTGTAATGGGGGTCTGAGAATGTGTGAGAAGTTCAGCGACACAGTGTGCACCACGCTGCAGAGACTGGCTAAGTGTAACGCACGCTCTACTACTTTCAGATGAAGTTAGAAGCTGAACAGAATTCAAGGTCATTCCCATGTCCATGCTGAGTTCTCCCACCTCAGGAGCAGGATACCCCTCCTGGAGGACAGTGCCCAGACCTGGATGCCCACAGGATCCTCCCACTCAACACAGGAAACCCGCCTCTCAGAGTCCCCGTGTGACTCTATCCAGGAAAGGACCGACAGTCTCTTACCTGCCATCCAAACAACCAAGACAGAAATGCAGAGAACTAGTTTTTTCCCCTCTGGATTTGATTTTAGGAGAAATACAAACCATAAATAACCAACAATTATCTGGACCTCACTCAAAGAGAACTTCCCAGAGCCCTCAGCTCCTGTGGGCAGTCCGACACCTCCACTGAAGCCCTCCAGGCTGTGGCTCTCAGGCCCCACCCTAGGGGTGCGTGCATGCAGGTCAGTGATGTCTGCTGTCCTAAACTGAAACAAAAACAACTCTTACAGTCCTGTCCTTGAGCATCAGAAGGCTCCCAGGTGCCAAGTACATTGCACAGTATTCTAATCTTTGACAGTCTACTCCGCTCTGTAACAGGTCAGAGCAGGTCAGTCACTCCACCAGCGCTGGTCACTCCACCAGCCAATGCTCTTCACTCCCCTAGGACTTCCAACCAGCCACGTGATCTCTGACCTACTGACCACATCTGCCTAGGACCCTAAAATTAACTCCGTAAAAGGGGAGAAAAGACATCCATGAGAGTAAAACAAAAATGTAGTTTTGCTTCTTTTAAGAAATGGTTTTCTTACCTAATGACAAGCACTACAAAAGTCAATGCAGTCAAAAATTTTAACCTGAGATCTGGAAAAGAAAGAAATACTCCCATTAAACCACCCTGGAAGTTCATTCCATTTTCATCTCAGATGAAAACAAAACCCCCTAAACAAAACCCCTTCTTCCCTCTGGGTCTGAAACCTGCCTGTACCTGAAGCCCAGGAGAAATGCTTTCTTACCTCCCCAGGGTCCCAGAGGGTAAGGTCCCCAGCAAGGCCACAGCCATTATGATTTGTTGTGAGAGATTAGGGGAAAGGATCCTATGAGATTGGGTGACTTTTCCTGACTCAAGGACAAAGAAAACTGCCACAAGGTACAATGCTGGAAGGATCCAGGCAGCTCTAAAAGCCACTCTGGTCCCCAGGGTCTAGCTCGCTTCCAGCCCACAGACTTCCCTCAGCACAGGCCCGAAGCTCTGTCCACAGGGCCCAGAGTTATCCATTCAGGCCTGTTGTAGCTCCCCAGGGACCGAAGGTGCTGATCCCCAGCCTGTGGGAATGAGACAGTCCCTGGGTATTCCCGTCCAGGTCAGGCCACTTGCCTGGAGGCCTCCAGCCACTCCTCCCTGACCCAGCTCGCACTGGGCATTTGTGAAGTGGCACTTACCTACATAAGGCATGTGTTGCAGCTCGGAACAGGCCCGCACTATCAGGAACAAAAGGTATAAAATATACACAGCAGCCACCACCATGAAGAAAACCTTCATTCCCTGGAATGAAACAAGGACCTTAAATAAGAACGGAGTCTCGGTGCGGCTTCACCTTCCAGACCACACAGCAGGAGGAAAGGCAAGTGTTATTTTTATTTTTTAAATTTTTTTATTATTATTATTATTTTTAAAATATCTTTATTGATTTCAGAGAGAGGAAAGGAGAGGGAGAAACAGAAACATCAATGATGAGAGAGTCACTGATCGAGCCCGCAACCCCGGCATGTGCCCTGACCGGGAATTGAACCCCAATCGCCTGGATCCTAGGTCAATGCTCAACCGCTGAGCCACACCCGGCCGGGTAAGGCAAGTGTTTTTAAAAGGGACCTACAGTCCTGAAGGTCGCTCCTCAAAATAGAACAGGAATGCACTCCTGTCACTCTGATTGTCCTTGCCCGGGCCTGGCCCCTCGCCCTCTGTGAGCACAGGTGGCCATCCCACCAGGACCCCCAACCCTTGCTAATCAGCTGAGGAAGAACCCAAACTCCTTCCCTTACACTCCAAAAGCCCCTAGCACACACAGGGCCTGGAATACAGTAGGTGCTCAGTAAACAGCAGTGGCTCCTACATGCCCCCCCCCCCATGAGGCCTGCCTTTGAAGGGTGAGGGGCATACCAAAGACAGACTCCAGGCCCAGATCCTGAGAATTCCTCAGGACTCTCAACTTTCTGGACCTCAGGTTTCTTATTTGTAAAATGAGGGGACTGAAGTAAATTGTCCAGGAGACATTAGGTCTAATTCCACAATTCTGTAATTTTGTTGCAGGAAAAACAAGAACACTTTGTTCTGAGGTTGGAAGCTGCAGTGGGGAGGCTGTGATGAAGCCTGGGCTCCAAGGGGCAGGGCGGGTGGCACAACCTCTCTGGCTGAAGTTCCAAGCTTCCCCCCCACCCTGCCTGGCATCCCTCCCTTTCTTCCCAGCCAACTTCCCCTCCAGGTCAAAGAACTGCCAAGCAGGAAGCCTGGCAGCTGCTTCTGCCTCGTTAGAACCTGTGACTAGTCTGGGCTTCTTTCTCTCATCTGTAAAATAAAGGGATTTCACTAGATCAGTCTCAGGTCTCTTGAGCTTTGCTCAGCTCCCTAGAAGTCTCTGATTTCCAGTATTTCCTGTAGTAATGAGGCTACTCTGTTCTTCCAAGGGGGCCGCAAGGATTCCAGGGCCCCATAGTGGCTGGCTTCCCCACCACCTGACAGAGATGTGACAGGTGGCCAGGGTGACAGTGCCTTCCTGAGTCCTTATTCCTTGTGCGAGTAAATCGTCACAACAACACCTTGGGGAATATTCCATTATTACCCCATTGTACAGGTGAAAGAGAAAGAGAGGACTGGCAGGGGGGAGGTTGCCACCAGGACAGTTTCTACCTAGGGCATCTGGGGACTCCTGGGGCGTGGCTTCCTGCTCCTAGTGCGGGGCGCAGGGCAAGAACCTCAGACACCCTCAGTTTCCTCACATAAGAACTGAGGGGACCGTACCAAATAAAAGCTCCAGTAACAGTGGATTAGCACGAATCTGTGTTATTTGATCTAAATCTGGGGGTTACCCTCAACCAACAGCCTCATATGTGATCTGTCACCAGGGTCTGCAGGACCTGCCCTGAGAATGTGTCACAGTAGTCCTTTCCCTTCCTTCAGTGTCCCGGTCCCCAGCCGCAGAAGCCTCCTCTGAGGCCCCATCCCTCACACACCGTGGCCTAGATTTCCCAGGGTGCCCTGATTTCCTCCTGGAGTACAGTCCCCCTGAGTTTGCCTGACTTGGTCTCCCTGCTGGGCATGGCCACCCCACAGGACTCTTGAACAGTGGCTCTTCCCTGGCCCAGAAGGCCTCCCCTCCTCTCCATCTCAAGGTGCCGCCCTCCCCCAGGAGATTTATTAAAGCGTTCTAAGGCTAATTAAAAGACAAGATAAAGGACAAAACACAAGGATGCCACCTCCTCCTGTGGGCGGTCAGTCGGCTGGCTGTCCATAGGCCTCTCTGGCTGGGCACTGAGCCCTCAGCCATCCTGGTCTCTACTTCTGTCTTTTCTCCCTCACAGGGTCAGCTATTCTTTGAGGGCAAAGGTCATGGTGTGATGTTCATACGGCATACATTCTGCGACTGATCATCAATCGACTGGAAAGGCCACTGGCACCCCCACCAGGTTTCGGTAAAGAATCAGGCTCTCATGCTGCTTCCTATGACACAGTCTCAACACAAGTTCACCATCTTTCCCACCTGTCGTCATCCACTAAGCTGCCCTCTTTCTCAGCGGCCATTCCCACAAAGAACCCCAGGCTTCATCGCTTTACAGGAAGCTCTGTGAAGCCACACAGAGAAATGCTGGCTGTCACCCAGGGCAAGGGTTCAGCTTCGTGCAGCCAGGGCTGCCTGACTCGGAGACTCTTAGAGGGCACCAAGCGCAAGGAGTTGAGAAGAAGTCACTCGGGGGCCGACTGAGTAAAATGAAACACTTGGGCTCCTTGTTCAAAGAGGACGCGGATTTCAGGGAGCACCAGCACAGCACCTCCCAGAGCACCGGGTCCTGCAGCTGCAGGCCCTGTCCACCCTGCTCACTGTCTGAAAACCTCCCGCTACTTCAGAGAACTGAATGAACAAACATTTTCTTAATTGTTCTATGTTCCTAAAGTCTGACATACCTCCTGGCCCTGGCACTTCAACCACAAGCCAGGGACTGGAGTAACAAGCACAGCTTTTGGAGGGTCACTTTTCATACATGTGAGCTTCTTAACTCCTCCAATAGCCAGTTAGCAAGTTCATGTCAACAGTACAATTTAAGTTACAAAATTCAGTCATTTAAAATGGCATTTAAAAAAAATCCTCAGATGTCATTAATAATCCTTACCTGAAAATTTCCTGTGTCAACTCGATACTGGTACATTGGATCATGTAGTTCATTAACTCTAAAAATATGTTATAAAAAAACCATAGATTAATAACCAGTTTACTTTTAAGTTTAAAAAATCTAAGTGAAAGTATAAACTAATCAACATAAACTACTTGCTAACCAACAATAAAGGGTTTTTTTAAAGTAATCCTAAATTTAGGAGGAATTCACAATTTAGGAGGAATCCTAAATTTCATACTGACAATCCCTACGATGCTACTAGCGTGACTGTCCACTGTCATCACCATGGGAAGTTGAAGTAGTTTTTGTTTTGAAAATCCCTATCCAATTACTCCCGCAATTTTAGGAGCTGTTTTCCAGGCACATTTCAGTGACACATACGGGCACTAGGAAACAGATGGGTACACACAAAGAGCAGTGAATGTAAATGTCAAGTTCCCTGACATCACTGTGAAGTGAAAGCAGACAGCTGGGATGACAGGCAGGCAGGAAGAGGGGAGTGGAGAAGGTGTGAGCCATGAAGTTTGATGTGCCAGGTGCCAAAATCATGCCTCTAACATGGAACTAGTGTCTGCAGAAACCCACCAGGCTTCTGCAGTGGTGCCATTTTACAGAAGCACAGAAATACTAAAAAAGATAAGCCTTGGGAGCTGGTGCAGGATGGGAAGTTCATAGATGCAGCCGAAGGAACAGCTAAGACTCCTGGTGGCCAGTGGTGAGCCCGGCACGACTGGAATGCCACGCTCTCAAGTGACGCCTGCGCCTCTGAAGAAGGACTCTCAAATGACACGGCCTTTGTCATTTCCCATCCTAGGCTAGAAGAATTGTGTGTATTTCTACATGCCACTCTAGCAAAAATGGACCCTCAGTGCAAGTCACACTACGCAGTCTGGAGACTCTGGATGACACACTCGTTTCTGGATAAGTTTATGGCACATGTTAGAATTTCGGATCCGTCCACAATGCCAAATGCTTTCCAGGGTGTTTCACACGCAATAAAATTACTCACGTCTGCCATATTCCCAGTGTAACAGAAGCCAACCACAAGAGTCCAACAATGCAGAATTTAGGCAAATAGAAAGTTGAACACTTCCTTTCTCCCTAAAAAGCAAGAAGAGTAAGAAATAGAGAAGTTAGTAATTCTAGCAAACCACTAACCCTCACAGACCACACTGGATTGCAGACATGCAGACCATTTCTACACGGCGTGCATTCTTCTCCTGCCCACGAGGCTGAGACAGGTTCTCAAGGACAAGTTCATCTTGAGGATGACCATGGAGGCTAGCAGGGGCGGGCGTGTCTCCGCTCCCTCGGCAGTGTGGCGGGCAGGCGGCTCACCTGAACCCGTATCCCATGGTACACACACAGCCAGAAAAGCAGCAAGGCGCACAGGAACACGGACTGGAAGAGGTCGTCCAGCATGCCCAGGGCCCAGCTTTTCACCAGAAAGGAGAGCGGGAAGAACAGATCTGAAATGCAGAGGCAGGAGGACCTGGTGAAGGTGGCGCACAAAAGGCTGTCTTGTTTTTCAAAAAACCTAAAAGCCAATGAACAGATGGCCCCAGTGATGGTTACAGAATGCCGTCTGCTCCCCCTGCCCGCTCTTCCCACAGCCTGGGAATCCTGAGGCTACAGCTCTGTGCCTGGGCAGAGGAACAGATGGTGGTGCTCGCCACCTTCAGCCAAGTTCCAAGGAGGCTGTGTCTGCAGCCCATCTGAGTTTTAGCCACCAAAGCAATCACTCATTTGTGAAAGCTCGGGCATCTTCCAAATCCTGGTGCAGCATCCTTCTAGTGCTGGGGGCTGCTGCCAGCACTTCTGGAGACTTGGGCCAGCCCCCTCTAGGATGTCTCCCAGCTTTCGATTCTAAAGGGGAAAGCTCCAGAATAACAGCGGCACCTACCATTGTATAGCAGCAGCAGAGGCAAAAGGATGTACATCCACTTGTGCTCCATGCCCCAGTCCCTCATGGAGAACTTGCGGAGGGAATGCGCAAACAGGCACTGCAAACCAAATCAGGCCCCAGTCACTGCGGGCTCACTCCTGGCTGAGCATCTTGCATGTCTTCCCAAATCCATGGCCACGGTGCCAGCTGAGAGCTCCGAGTTAACCCCTTGTTGAACTGACTACTGAGACCATTAGTGACAACTGAGACGAGATGGTGAACTGCTGCAAAAGGGCCCAGATCAGATGGTCACAGCTGTTCTCATGGGGCAGGAGCAGACAAGGAATGGAATGGAGCCACATAGAGAACTTCCCCAGGGCACAGGCCACACACTCCCCACAGGGCAACACTGACAGATGGCACCGGGGCTCTCAGAGGAAAAGCCAAGGGAACAAGGCCTACAACCATGGTCAGAGGATGTGTTTATTTTCAAAATCCCCTGAAGAAGGTGTGGTGGCCTATGGGAGAAGTTTCTTTAAACTACTTTAAAACATTATACAATTTGTGTTTTAGGGAGCTGGGGTTATTTTTTGTCTTATTTTTGTTTTTTTCTATAACCTACTATGAGCCAGTAATATTCTAGGCAATCTGGACTTCCCGGGCTAATGGGCCACTTCCTCTAGTCTATCTGTTAGGCTGAGGCTTTTTCTCTTGTGCAAGAACACAGGGCCCTAGGTGCCCGTTCCTTGGGCCCCAGACTGTGGCAGCAGAATCCCAGGTACCAGGGATGCTTCCAGAAGCAGCAAGTATGTCTGAATGACCAGCTTTTAATGGCGGCTCTCCACTTTCCCGTGGTCAGTTCACTAGGGAAGCCCTGGGCATGGCCTGAGACCACAATCCCCACTCTGCATATTCCAGTGGCTGTGTCCTGCCCTCTGTCCACACCCAGGTCCCAGTCGCGGTAGTCTGGCACTTTTCTCATGTTCCCCACAAGCTGTGTTCTTCTATACATGGTTAGTCTGCAAAGCATCAAGTGTTCCTCAGGTGGCAATTGGAGTGGACAGCACTGCAAGGGGTGGACACAGCTCCTGAATGTCATACCCTGTGTCAGCATGGGGTGGGCATCTGAGGCGGGCACAGTGCTACACTTCAGACAGCTGTTAAGTCACTACATGAGGCACCTTCCTCCTCCTCCAATTTATAAATCCCCATCTCTGCTGACTGGCTGCTCTGGGATCACCAGTGCATTAAGGGTAAGCTTTTCCCCCCAAGTCACACTGTGCTGTGGACACTGAGCTCAGATCCCAAATCGGTCCACAGTCTGCACTTCCAAACCCGCTCATGGGGGACTCACTCCCAAAAAGCCCAAAGACGGTGCGGTACCATCTTCCAAGAATGAACTGCATCTGCACTGAAAGAAAGTCACCCAAACCAGGCAGACTTCCTGCCAAATGGGTAAGTGGCACTTGTCAGTGCACACGGATGAGAGGTTACCTACAAGTCACACCTGGGATTACTGTTAACCACACAGATGCCCTTGCTAGAGAGACCATGTCACCATTTGCACTGTGGCATCCTAGCAGACATGTACAACATTTAGTGATGTCAGGCTGGCCATTGGATGGGTGTCTCAAAGGCCAGAGAAATCTCCTGTGGGGTCTGCACTTGGATAATCAAAATTCACAAACTGCCTCTGCCCTTGTTAGGAATCTGGTATGTGTCACATGAATGTTACTTACAGTGACAATGAAGGTAAGCACCACAAAGATGAACCGGAACCAAATTTCCAACTGGGAAAATGCAGGGTTGTAAGTCTTCCACTAAAATGGAAAGTGGGGAAACAGTTTGAAAAACTGGATCTGAAAGGAAGTACACAAAGCGTAGGGAACACAGCCAATAGTACAGTCACAGCTGTGTACAGCGCCAAGAGGAAGTTGAAATGCCGGGGACCACCTGTAAAGTACATAACTGTCTAACACTATGTTGTAAACTGGAAAGCAATACAGAATAATACTGAATGTCAACTGTAATTGAAAACTAAAATTAAAATAATAAAACCAAAAAAAGGAAGTACAACAGATTATTAATAGTTATCTCTAGATATGAGACTGTAGGTAATTTAAAATGTTCTCTTTCCTTCTACTTTCTCACATGTTCTAAAATTTAAACACTTAGTACATTTTATTTGTATATCAAAGAGCACAGACTTTGAAAATATTACTTACCCATAGCTGAAAATAGTTTTTAGTGGCGCTTTACTAATGCTGAATCTGGCAGATAAATTATTCTATAATCATAATAAGAGTATTTGGCTTTTAAATCACAGATAAGAAATCAACACTGTCAATTTCTTTATTAGAGGATGCCAGGCTTTCCACGAAAAGAAAGATTTTTTAAAAGATGTAAACTGTGAGTAGGTAGGAGGTTCTAAAAAAGATTAAGTGAAACATAAAAATAAGACTCTGAAACCAAAAAAGGATGCTGGAACCACCTGTCAGCTCTCATGCTGACTATCCACTCACGCCACATGTACAGGGAGCAGAACCGAGGACGCAGAACCACGTGCTGACGCAGGCAGAAGGAGCGCCCCGGACTGTGATCACAGCCAGCTCACCAGCACCCCAAATGCTGCACACACTGGGCCAACGAGCTCCACTATGTGATGAATTGAATCAAAGTCACCTGAGCAGATTTAAGGGCCCACTTCAGAACAGATGGAGTTACAGACACTAGATTTAACTTACTTGCCTGAAACATCAAACAGTACACACAAACACACACACTAAAGACACTGGACATGAGGCAATGAAATTAAAAACTAAAATAAGTAAAAGGAAATAAACAGTAAAATCCCAGCAGTAAGGCTGCAGACATTTACTTTGACATCTGAAGAGCCAGCAGCCCCTTCCTGGCTTTTGTGACAAGCCCTCTGGTGTTCACAAAGCTGTCTTTGCCCTCACAGAGACTGGGCTCGAGCTGTCATACTGTAAACGGACATTTGGAACAAGCACTGATTTCGTGACCCGGGTCACTTCTCCCTAATTAAAACCTACAGGTGTGGCTCTAGTCCTCTGTTCAACACTTGCTGAACACCTACTGTGACCACATATCAGCAAGTACAATGTCAAATCTTGTGTAGGCATGAAACAATTCAACTAAAAAAAATTAACCAGTAAAAATGCCGCCAGAAGCTGACTAATATTTTGGCAGAGAATAAATATGTTATGACACCTTAGCGAGTCCTCCAAATATGAAAACCACAGGAGCATAGGTGGGGGAGGGCCAGGGGCAACCCATGCAACCCTAAGCAAACCCTGGAATCAGGTCCCAAGCTCGAATGTGAGGCTTGAAAAATGAAGTGCAAGATATTAAACAGAAATATTTGGGGGAGAAGCCTAGCACACGCTTTTGTAATCCGTCCTATGAGAACGTCATATTGAGTGTGATCCAAGAAGTCAGACAGAGCTATTCAAAGTACTGCTTCCAGTCTTCTCGACTTACAAGGAAACCAGAGGCATTCACTGGATAGAAAACTGAAGGACTTGGAACATGGGCTGTTGTTTCCACCTCATCCCCCAGTGAAAGGCTATGGCTTAGGAAGAAAAGGGAGGAAATGAGATGGGAACAGCTGGCTACAGTCACTCGAGAATCAACCTGGACAGCACTTATTTAGAGGGGGAAATGCCCAGCGTAGCTGTGAGGACACAGGGAACTGAAGTGATGTGTGTGGAGCAGATGCTCACAAAATCTAGGAGAAAAGGACAGAAGTACGTGTAGAAGCAACCCACATGGGGTCTCCGTCCACCCTCCACGGCATGTGCTGAGTGGCCAATGACACAGGCCTTTTTCAGAAACACAGAAGAGGAGCAACGTCTCATAAGTACCTGCAAGACCTGGAGGGTGGTCTTGAAAGCACATGGCACTGGGGCGTGGGCAAGATGCACTCAAAAGAATGAGCTGACAAAACAGGCAGAGATGGAAGGATGCCATGCTAATTCAAAAAGATACATATTTGAGTAGAAATCAATGAACAAAATGCTCACAGAATATGGGACTAAGGACAAAAGGAGAGAAATCCAGCTTCCCAAATTAAGGCCACATGGCAACAAGGCCAGACAGACGACAATGCCTGCACACAGGCTGACAGGAAGAGGGGTACCAACCATCTACATGTCTGCTAAAGGACAGACACATCCTGCTAAAAGCAGAGCATCTGAACACTCCAGGCCTGCCCTGGTGACCATTCTACCTCCCAGAAGGTTGGAGAAGCAACTCGGGCAATTTTCACCCTGAGCTTGATTTTCCTCAAGGAGGAAGACCTGGCAAGTGAAACAAATGGTGATGCCCAGAGGAAGGTGACCATGTGGCTCTGAGCTCTTATGTAAGAGCCAAGGGCATACAACACATGGTGAGAATCAATCCTAGACTGCGAGAACACAGAACTAAAAACTCCAAACACCAAAGATTTCCAAAGAAATGCCAAAAAAAGGAACAGAAACTCTCAGAAGTCAAACATGTCAAACAATCAAGAGCTGTCTAAGAAATGTCTGTGATTATGCAGGCAGCATCCTGATGAGCTCTGATTTTTAAAGTGCGATACATATTTTGTTAAGTTTTTACTGAAAGATAATATACTCTACACATGTCCTGAGTGTACAGCTATATGAACTGTCACAGACTGAACACACCAGTGTTCTGATGTGTTCATATTCTGATCAAGAAACATAAAGGGAGGGCACCCCAGAAGCCCTCCCTTTATGGCCCAATCAAGTCATTCACCTACCAAGAGTAACATTAATCCTATTTAACAGCAGATTCATTTTGTCTATTTCTGTAATTTATATAAATGGAATCATACACTCTGTACTATTTTTATTTGGTTTATTTTATTCAACATTATGCTTATGAAAGTCATCCATAATGTTGCATGCAATCGCTCATTCTCATTGCTGTATAATAGTCCATTATAGGCATATACCACAATCTGTGCATTCATTGTAACACTGAGTAGTTTACAGTTTGCAGCTATTGAGAATTGTGCTGCTGTGATATGAACATTGAAATGCATGTTTTTTGGCCAATCTATGCCTGTATTTCCATTGTGCCAACTCACACTTTCACCAGCAGGGCAGGAGAGCTCGGGTGCCCCACATCCTTGCCAACCCTGGCATTTTGTCTTTCTCATTTCATCCATTCTGGTGGGTGTATAAGAATATCACTGACATACTTTTAAGATGAAACCTATACCAGGATGGTAGTAATTACTCTGATTCAGCATAAAATTTATTTCTGAAACGTCTAGCAGCTAATAGCTTTCATTCTCTTATAAAAGGATTGTAACAATGAGCAAAAGGAATTCTGTTTGCAGGGTAGGCTCAAAGTTCACAACATAATGGATATTGTCTTCAAGGAGGATTTTATAAAAGACGCAGAAACACTTTACATAAGGTTCCCTGATTTCTTAATGTGTCCCTACAGACAAGCTGTCCACCTTACTTTGTGATTCTCTGAGTTAGCTTTTCCATAACGAGTTTTTTAGAGTGAATGGCTAGAGTGCATCCTGGACTTCCCCTTCAAGTTTTAGTTGTCTTAGGAGCCTTTAAAAAATTTTTTTTCTCTTCTGATTATAAAGGTAATAAGAGCTCATTGTAAAAAATAGAAAAAGAGAAAAAAATTAAACATTAAGCCCACCACCAGAGACATCCTTCTAGACAGTTTATTAAAATATTTACAGCAATTATTTGTAATAGCCAAAAATGAAAACCCAAATGTCCATCAACGGATGACTGAATGAAATGCTTCAATCAAAAGACATACGGTGGCTGAATGGATAACAAAACAGGACCCTTACATATGCTGCCTACAAGAGACTCACTTCAGATCCAAAGACACGCACAGACTGAAAGTAAAGGGACAGAAAAAGATATGCCAAGAAAATGGAAAAAAACAAACAAACTGGGGTAACAATACTTATATCATACAAAACAGACTTTAAAACAAAGGATATAGAACAGGAGATAAGGAGGACCCAGCAATTCCACTTCTGGGTGTTTATCCTAAGAAACCCAAAGCACTAAACTGAAAAGACACGTAACATTCATATGTTCACTGCAGCATTATTACAATAAGGAAGATATGGAAGCAACCTAAGTGTTCGTCAACAGATGAGTGGATAAAGAAGATAACGGTGCATCGATGGACTACGACTCCATCATAAGCAAGATGAAATCTTCCCATTTGCGACAAGATGGATGGACCTGGGGGGTATTATACTGAGTGAAATAGGCAGGCAGAGAAAGACAAATACCAGATTATTTCACTTATATGTAGAATCTAAAAACCAAAATAAATGGGCAAGCAAAACAGAAACAGACTCATAGTTACAGAGAACATTTTGACAGTTAGCAGAGGAGAGAGGGGTGGGGGTGATGGGTGAAAAAGGCGAAGGGATTAAGAATCATATATTGGTAGTTACAGAATAGTCACAGTGATGTAAAGTAGAGCACATGGAATATAGTCAATAATACAGGGTGGGGCAAATGCAGGTTTACAGTTGTGAGTACACAAAACCCAGAGTTTATTCTTGTATTATTATTTATTAATTATTGTATTATTTTCCATACAAGTAAGGAGTAAACCTACTTTTGCCCCATTCTGTATTGTAATAACTGTTGTGTATAGTGCTAGACGTGTATTAGATTGATTGCGGCAATCACTTCATAAGTTATGTAATGTTTAATCACTGGGTTGTAGACCTGAAACTAATATAATACTGTATATCAACTGTAACTGAAAGATAAAAAATTATTGTAAAAGAAAAGAAGAGTGGTAACTTTTTAAAACTGTACATGTCTTCCACTATCCAAAAATAACAAAACTTCGATGCTGTGTTATTTCAACCACTCAACAGAAGAATGGGCTCTAAACAAGTGAGCCAAGGAAACATCTGCAGTCAGGTGGTATACTTACGGTGAAGTTCACTTCCTTGATGGGTAGCTCTAGGTGTTCAAATCCCACAGTCACTGTGTACTGAGTGTAATTCAAGTAGCCGAGGTGAGCCACAACAATTTCTGCACACTTCTGCAAATGCACAGGGAAGAATTGTGTCTAAATCAAGCAGGACTCACTCTCCCACCAAGTGACCCATGAAGCAACACATTTCAACAACAGATGATCAGAACTGATAATCTCCAGGGAAGTTGCCAGAAGCCCAGAAAAATTCCAATGCCAGCCAAAAACAGTTCTTAGAAAGACCCAAATGGGTATTTTTGGAAACAAACAAAAATGATTTACAGTCCTTAGACTCTACTTTGGATGACTCAAAATAACATGCACCTGCATAAAAAAGTTACAGTGTAACAAACCTGGCATTTCCACAAATACACTGCTGCATAGGGAAGGGTAAGCTAAGGCACAACCAGTCAGACCCCTCAGCTTCACTTTCCTCCTTGGCCCACTTCTGCAATTGCCTCCAACAACCCAGCCCCTTCAGGCCGTGGTTCTGACCCATCTCAGGATCTCCGAGAGCCACCAACAGAGAGTGATCACAGACAGGGCCCGCCACTGAGCAGGAGGCCTCCGCTAACTGCACCCTCCTGGCCAGGACGAACAGGCAGAGTGTCTCAGTGCTATCACTAGGCACGTGCATGTGTACCAAGGGCACAATTACCGAATAAAAGAGCATGAGCTGAAATCCTGGTCCCTTCCCTCACCATCTATGTTGCTCTGGGCCAATGTTTTGACCTCTGTGAGCCTTGGGTTCTTCTTATATAAAATGGGCTCTAACAACAAATCCCGTCCCATGGGCCTGCTGGCAGAACTGAAGGAGGTACCATCCCAGAGCACCTGGCACAAGGCCCAGCAGGGAAACCACTGTCATAACCCTAGACTCAAACGCATGCCCTTTTTGGTGCTCCCCACACTCTCCATGACGCATGAAGTCCTGATGGCGCCTCCTCACCACACCAGGGACCTGATCTGATTCTTCTGATTCTGACAGAATTCAGTGCTGACAAAACTGAGAATGAGGCTCCTTCCCTGCTTTGGGACATCGGGTTTCCTATCCCACAGCCACACACTGCACCTGGAGTAAGTGCTCAACAACAGGCCACTCTTCCCAAGACACCTGGAAACAACCCAGAGCCCACAATCAAAAGTGACCACGGCCCTAGTTAGTTTGGCTCAGGGGTTAGAGTGTCAGCCTGTGGACTGAAGGGTCCCAGGTTCAATTCCAGCCAAGAGCACATGCCTCAGTTACAGGCTTGATACCTGAGGCAATCAATCGATGTGTTTCTCTCACATTAATGTCTCTCTCTCTCTCTCTTCCACTCTCTCTGAAAAGCAATGGAAAAAATCTCCTAGGGTGACGATTAAAACAAAAGAAACAAACAAACAAAAGTGATCATGGAACCATGGCAGACTTTCATGTGTGACAGGTGGCCCATCAACAGTCATGTATGGACACACCAGGCAGTAGTTACACAAACAGTAAAAGTAGGTACCACATATAGTCAGTGTGTGTGTCTGTTGTGTACATGTATGTTTGTATGTTAATAAGTATTTATAAGGGTAGGTAATTTTTCCATACCATGGCTGGTATGAATTTTACTTAAGAAAGCAAGTCTGTGATAATGTAGCATGAAAAGTAACATGGACCATGGGAACGCACTCACCCCTGCACATGTGAGGGTCCTTGTCCGACTGTGAACTTTGTTATGAATGAACATGGTGGTTCCATCTTGAGCTACACCATCAACTTTAACAGTCATGAGAAAGCTTCTCTGAAGAGACGTTTCTACAAAAGAAAGAAATTCAGTGTCAGGGACCACGTCAGGCACATCACACTGACAAAGGTGCCTGCCTGGCTCTGTGACAACCCAGGAGGGTCTTCTTTGAAAACCCCACTTTGCCAGCAAAGTAAAGCCTTTCTATTAGTTCTCTGTGCAACCCTTTATCCAGGGGCCTAGGGAAAAGCCTGCATTTCAGATCCATCAGTTTCATCTCACGAAAGGACAAAGAGTTGATGGTTAAAAAATTACTTTTTACTTCCCACATAAATTTTTAATTTAACTTTATACCAACATAAAAAGTATTTTTTTCTGATTATATAACTTATTTTTCTGATTACTTGCTCATTGTTTTAAAAAATCAGAGAACAAAAAACTATAAAGATGGCATCAAACACTCTAATCCCACCACCTAGAGAGAGCCAAAGTAAACATGTATGTGCCCATCCTCCAGACCATTTTCTAGACAAATACACAGATGTATCAAATTTTTTTATCTTCCTAAAGAGTTACCAAAAAAGGGGGTTGATTTTTTCCTAATACGCATTTTTCAAGGGTTCTTTTCCAATTCTTTCTCAACCAAAGCCCCTTGTGTGAACCATAGCACACAGACCATGTGGGTGACCATCGCCTGAGTGTTCCCGGGGTGGTACATGACTGGCGCCATTTCAGATGAACAGAGCTGGTTCATTGTGAACAGGAGATGTTCTGGGGCAGGGTTTTTCAGCCTCAGCACCACTGATTATTTTGAGGCCAGACAATTCTTTGCTGCGGGGATCTGTCCTGTGCACTGCAGGGTGTCCAGCAGCATCCCTAGACTCTACCCACTAGACACTAGCAGCACCCACTTCTCCCCAGCTGGGATAATAAAAATGTCACAATGTCTCCAGACACTTCCATGTGTCCCTGCGAGACAGATCCACTGGCTTGGGGCATCGGGACTTCATTTTCTCCCAGAAGCCCACTGAAAAAGGCTGCAGCAGCTCCTATGCCATGCAGCCACCGAGCTAAACTGACCAGCACACTCCCTGAGCTAAGCTGACCGGCATTCCTGTGGGGTGACCAACACTCCCCAGGGGCTGCACCATAACTTACTCTGAGGATACCCAAGGACATTTAAAGGGCTTTCAACCTGTTGCTAGTACAAAGAATAAAGACCATCCTTGTAATCCACCTTTGAACACATTTTAAAAGATTTGAAAGCTCTTTCAACTTTTAAAATATGGTGCTCTGTACAAAGGAAAATCAGACCAAATGTCAGGCTCCATACCTTTTGACTGATTCAACTCAACAACACACGTCAGCCATAGCTGCTGATTGTATGCGGACAGTGGATTTGAACGTATGTGAATTGGCTTTAGCTGAGAGAAAAGAAAGAAAAAGTTAAGTAACACATGTGACCTTTTCATTGCAACTACCAAATATCTCACCTTAACATCCAAAATTCATATTCAGCGAAAAGGGCTCAGCATTGGTGCTAGGACAGAAACAACACAGTTTTCCTTCTGAAAACATGAGGGAAATCTCGCCTCCCAGAAAAAGAAAGGCCTGACTTTCTGCTGCAATTCCCGTTTGTCTCTCATGAGAAACTCTAGGCAGGTGGTTTCCACCACCCGCAGCCTTGGGACAATACCCTACTTAAACACCAAGAAAGGCTACCTGGAGAAAAAACTGAAAGTGCATATGATGAGACATACAATAAGATAATGACACCAAAGAAATATATTTGCAAGAATCTTGATTTAATATCAATATGCCAGACATGTCACTGTCTGACATCTGTTATCCTCAGCTTTAGAAAAGTCTTAACACCCTTGGGGAGAAAAATTAGAGGGGACCACGTTGCCAATGATACTTCTGCAGTGTCTACTGAGAAACACAATACCATGTCTACAGCAGTGGCTATGGAGAAAGTTGCTTGAGAAGCCCACCCGCAGTTTGAAAGCACTGTTTGAATGCACAGTCTCTGAGTGTGAGCCTGCGCTCTTTGTGTTTTTAATACTCTGGCGAGCCTCCATCAAGCCCTCTGTGACCAGAGATGTCCCAAAAGCCACCAATGTGATAAGATTTATCGGAGGGTAATCTATCATCTTTCAGAAGTAAGAATGATCCTTCAGAAGCAAATCTGTGGGATGGCTGCTATTTTCAGTGTCAAAAAAAGCAGTCTGGCCGGCGTGGCTCAGTGGTTGAGCATCAACCTAGGATCCAGGAGATCGAGGTTTGATTCCCAGTCAGGGCACATGCCCAGGTTGCGGGCTGGGTCCTTGGTGGAGGGCATGCAGGAGGCAGCCAATCAATGACTCCCTCTCATCACTGATGCTTCTATATCTCTCTCTCTCTCTCCCTTCCTCTCTCTGAAATCAATAAAGATATATATTTTAAAAAAATACTGACATCTCGAGAGACAGAAAATTTAAAATACCAAAATACAGTCAGGAATCCCTTCGCTGTGCCTCTTCAAATCAGATGCTCAGTCTGAGAGTTAAAGAAAATAAGGAAATGCAAAGAAAAGGCTATGCAGGGGATGCTTCCAAGCTAGCACTAGCAAAAAGGAGAATTAAAAGGTGTAAGTTTTAGGACACTTTTCTCATTCTGCCTTTTTGAAAATTGTAAGGGTCAACACGTAACAGGGAACTGGAAGAACAAACAAGGAAATATTTGGGGTCTGATAATCAGATTTAAACCACACACGTTATGGTGTCCTGAGAATGCAAGACAAGTGCGTTCAGTTTACAGATAAAGATTTCATTTGATACTCAGAAAAGTAAAAGGTTTTAGTTATTTGGGCTCTCACTAGTTAGTATTTATTAAAGAAAACCAAAATTCTCCAATTGGAAGAACTTGTTTTCCTCTAAAGATGGTGAAGAATCGAGGAAAATTAAAAAAAAAAGAAAAAAAAAAAAGGATATTTCATTTAAACCGAGTTCATGCAAGGAATACCAGTCATTAGGAAGAACTGTTACAGTCAGAAACCAAGCATGGAGAACAGGTCTTCACTTGGGCAAAGATAAAGTGAGCACTGTCAGGACTTATAATCTAATAAGACTTGCAGACGTGAGGAATCAGGATGAGTTAACCAGCCTTTGGAAATGAACTGCTGCTCCCTAAGCATTACCACCACCACCCTGTCTTCGTACTGAGGTATTGATTACAGCAGAAAAGGCCATTTTAGCAAAGGAGGACCCAGAGGCCAGCCACTGAGAGTGCACTTTGCCTGAGAAGCAAACTGCAGGACAAGGAGGACCCGCTAATGCATGGCCATTTCTAGTGACCTGGAAGTTTATACGCCCCACCATCTGCCACTCAGGCCCAGTCTTACCTTTTTGCTATTATTTAGTGAAAAATGAGCTTCTGAAGTCTGGATCACTTTCGGCCCTAAAGTGTAACAGAGAAGGAAAAAAGCAGGTTATATCCTACATTGATGATTAATTTATTGATTTTTTTCAAATACCAAGAAAGACATGCATTATATGGAGCTGATCTTATTTTCCTGGTCTGTCTTTAGAAGTGCCCCATATATGTAAAACACATACACACACAAACACAGACACACAACATCCATTCCGCTGCACTGCAGGACTTCTCAACGCAGGTGAACCCAAAATGACTGCCATACAATGTGCACAATTTCCACGGTTTCTGTACGTGCAGAAACCTCTCCTCTGCTCTCGATGAGGGCTCTCTCTGCACTGCAGGTCCAAGAGAACATTCATGATACAGGTGGCATCTATCTATTTTATACAGTGTAAACATTTATCTATCCATCCAATGAACCGGTCTTCCAAAAATATTTAAGTAGAGAATATAAAAAAGCATAATTGCTAATATATAATCAAGGCTTGTCCTGATATAACAGATATACAAGCTTCATAGAATCTTACACTGTAATTTTTTAGAGCTTTGGCCTTAAACGAAATGATCAAGTCTCTTCAATAAATGGTGTTGAAAAAACTGGACAGGTTCAATGCAAAAAAGTGAAACTTGACCACCAACTTACACCATACACAATAAGCTAAAACTAGATAAAAGACTTAAAAGTAAGTAGTGAAATCATAAAAATCCTAGAAGAAAACATAGGCAATAAAATATCAGACATCTTGCATGACAATATTTTTACCTAAAGATCTCCTACGGCAAGAGAAACGAAAGAAAAAATAAACAAATGGGACTACATCAAACTAAAAAGCTTCTGCAGGGCAAAAGAAACAATCAACAAAATGAAAAAACAACACACTGTATGGAAGAACATGTTTGCCAATGATATATATCTGATAAGGGGTTAATTTCCAAAATAGATAAAGAACTTATACAACTCAACACCAGGAAGACAAACAATCCAATTAAAAAATGGGCAAAGGACCTGAATAGATATTTCTCTAAAGAGGACATACAGATCTCCAATAGACATATGAAAAAATGCTCAAAGTCACTAATCATCAGAGAGATGTAAATTAAAACTACAGAAAAATGAGATTGGCTACAGTTGCCATTGTCACCATCATCATCTTCAGCAACAGCTGGCAAATGGCACTGAAATAACCACTCTCTCCCCAGCTTCCTCAGTCCATTCACCAACCCAAGACTTTTAGGTTAAGAAACCAGTCTTTTGAGGCACACCCCATTAACAATTTTAGCTTAAAAAATTCCTTTGAAATGGTCCCATCTAATCCCTTTTCTCAGAAATGGAAAACTGAGGGCCAGAGAAGTCAGCTGGTTTTCCAGGGTTCCCAGAAACCCATTTCTCTCAAACAGCACCCAGGGCCCTGAAGACAAGGTGAAAGCCATCTGTAGGCTCCCTCCTGCCAAGAGCTCAGGGCATCCCCAGAGCAGCCTCTTGCTGCCAGCATCTCACGCCCTCCCTGACACTCACTACACTGAAACGATTGCATGGCCCATCTCTCATGTCAGCCAGCATACTCCAGATTTCCCAGCACCCAGGCGGGACCCTGGCACACAACAGACCCTCCAGAAATGTTTGTCTAACAAAAGGTATATGGTCAAGGCTGCCCAGGGCTGCCATGCTAAACTGAGGCCCTGGCTGCTGTATGGGGCAGGTGCAGAGAGAAATGGGGCTTCACCCTCTACAATGGGCCTCTGACGGGTGACAGCAGGTGGATACAGCTGGGCCAGGCTAAAAAGCACTGCACAGAGAAAACTGTAAATGATAAAATGACCAAAACCTGTACCTACCTTTGATCCCGATGAAGACGGTGAGGCCAAAACAGATGAAGAAGACAACAAACACGAGGACAAAGTGGCGCTTGGAGAGTGTGTACAGCCGCATAGGCGCCAGCCTGCGGAGCAGAAGCCCATGGGTGAGAGGCGGGCAGGGAGCTGGCTCAGACCGAGGGAGGCCCTCCCCACCTGCAAGCCCTCACCTCACAATCGGTCCTACTCTAAACCCAGGAGACCCGTCTATCCTAACACTAACCCTCTCAGGTCCTCTGCTTGCACGCGAGGCTATTCCAACTCAACCTTGTACAGAGAGGTGGCTGACTCCTCCCTGAAACCCTGAAGAGGAGACCTGTAAACCCAAAGAGATGAGAGCAAAGGGGGGGGGGGCGTTGCTTTGCTTTTTTCTCCTCTAGCATTTCCTGGTTTCTGGAGCTGGGACTGCAGGAAGAGACTTCTTCTGCCTCACGCAGGGCCAGGTAACAATACACGCCTCTGGAAGGGGGAGGGACAGGCTTCAACCACCCACAGAGGATAAGATTATTTGCTTTTGTGGCACAAGGCTCACATGGCTTTGTGTACACACACACCCTTTCCCTTACAAGGTCAAGATTCCAGCTCCTCAGCAGGAAATCAGCTGGACCGTATCTCAGGGCAAAGGTGGGGCCCATGAGCCACCATCGCTCTGACGTGGCTTTGCTGACACAGGGTCAGCTCTCTCCAGCAGGACCTGCCAGGCCTGTGGGCGTGACTGTGCAGATCAGCAGCACAGTGAAGAAATAAAGGAATAAGAACCTCCCATCTTTTCCTTCAGGACTCAGGCCTAAGGCTGAACACATGCAGCCCTGCGGTTCGTGAGAAGAGGCAGCTAGTGGATTAAGTGGCCTGAGCCCAACTAGATCTTGTGTCCAAAGATTATGAAGCCTGAGAGCCCTAAAATATCAGAGACAGAAAGTGCCGCAGGGAGGAAGCCTAACCCCTTCATTTGCACATGGGGAAACTGAGGTCTACAGGCGGGACACTTTCCCAAGATGTCACAGCTCTTGCCCCTTAACAGTAACTGCCACTCCCTAGGAAAAGGCTCTGGGAAGCACGATGGTGCTAAGGACCCAGCTCCATGAATGCCCCTCTGGAAAAGCCCTGTGGAATGTGGGCTGGCGAACAAGGTCTCCTCTGTCACTTGTCTGCTACCCCCAGGTGTCCAGGCTGCTGGTACTTCCTTAGCACAGCGCGCTAAATACATGCTCAACACTGCAGAAGGAAGATGCCCACGCAGCTGCACACGGCTTTTCACTTTGAAAAATCTTACACAAAGCTAAATGGGCTCAAAGCTGGGGGAACACAGTCAGCAGTTGACAGTGAGGCACCATCGCTGCGCTCTGGGTTTTGGTGAGTGTGCCCTGGTTCTGAGATGCTAACATGAAGGAAGCGGGCAAAGGGGGTGAAGACACACTCTGTACTGTCTTGGCTGCTCTCTGTGAATCCAAAGTTGTTTAAAAAATTACACAAGGTCACGCATGGCACCCCATTCCGCTGCTTGCTCTCAGGTGACCTGCCCCCTACTCTGAGGACTATGGGCTCCCAGTAGAGGCAAAAGCACAGAGTGATCACTTGGCAGCAGAGAAAAAGTCAAAACAGTGCTATTTAAATTTTTGATTTTTAAAACTCATATCAATGACTGATTATAAAAGCACAGTTCCTTAGCAGGTGAAAGGAGTGCTGAAAAGAGGCTTAAGAAAGGGATGGCAGCACAGATCAAGTTCCAGCAGCACACAAGCCCACCGGGGTGTTCCCCAATTTTCCTGAGAGCTCCCAAAGACTCAATAAAAATCTATCATTTCCCCTTCCTTAAAGCTCCCACTTAAATTGATTTTACTAGAAAATGTCCTGGTTCAGGAAATTAGAAAATGAAGCATCGCCCAACTCAGAAAAAAGACAGAGAAAGCAAAAAAAGCCCCCTTGAGAAAATGTCACCGGCTACAAACACCTCCAACGACCAGGCTTGCTGGGACAGGGTGGTCAACAAGCCTCAAAGCCTCATTTCCGCTCCACCTTCTGTTTCCTGACAAACAGTAACCCTTTCCAGGCATCCTCACTCTGAGAAGTCTGAGGTCCAGAGAACCCCTCCAGCACAGGGTGTCATGGGTTGGCGACAGCACCACAGCACAATTCCGCATGACAATGCCCCCGCCCCCCATGGTCCTTTCTCGACATCTCATCCAAAAGCTTTGACAGAGGTCACCAAAAAACTAGATTCTGACACCTCAGGGACATTGCCCTACTCCATCCAGACAATACATTTACACCAGCGATTTCCCACCTTTCTCATCACACGGCACCCATAAACTAATTACTAAAATTCTGCGGCACACCAAAAATACATATATTTTTGCCAATCTGACAAAAAAGGCATAATTTTGATTCATTCACACCAGATAGTCATTTTTAAATTTGACAGTCTAAGGGAAAAAAGGTCAGTGCCCCTAAGTAGTCAAGGATTTCATATTCTAAAAATTCTGCAGCTCACCGGTGGAAAATCGCTGGCCTACACTGTACAAAATAACAAAATCTGACATGGCAACAGGAAGACCGGAGGAGCAGCCGGAGCAGAAGCGAGGAGTCAAGGCCACGGTGAGACCAGCTCAAGATGTGTGTCCCCTGCCACTTCACCTTCACATCCCACACCCCCAGCTGCCTCACAACACACTTCCTGCCCTGAACCAGGCGCCCAGCAATTTCTCTGCTTACCTCCTGTTTCATCTCCCTGCTGAGATGCCAACGCATCTCTAATAATCAAGCTAACCTATACCAATAAAGGCCCAGGGCATCCAGGTAAGCAGATAGCTTATGTGCTCTGCGATCAGGCCACCACCAGGAGGAATGTTTTTGTAAGTGCTCAGGCAAGGCCATGATGCAGAAAAAACACACAGCCTCCCACCCAGAGGCTTCTCCCCACCCAGACCTCCTCCTCTGTAGTAACCCTCCCCCCTCTGGAAGTTCTCCAGCTGAGATCCAGGACAGGACACTGCGGGCTCCAAGCTGGCTACCCTGCTTCCTCTTTCATAGTCCTTCCTGCCTCCAGGAACCATCTCTGACCCCACTCACAGTGTCTCCCAAGACATTTTCACTTTCAAGTCCTGCATCACTTTATAATAAGCAGGTTGAAAACGGACCTCATTAAAAAGCAAAGTAACATAAATGAAAAACCTGCTTCCACTCCCCATTTCCTGCCTCTGCCCTTTCTCCAGCACCCCATCCTGAAACCTTGCAGTCACCTCCTATGCCCTTCTCTCATTCATCCCACACTTCCAGCTAGGAAGAGGTGACACCTTGCTTCCTAACCACTTTTCATTCCCAGCACGCGGTCTCCCAGTGCAGGCCCACACAACTCACACCAGTTGCCCCCCTAGATGTGTCTTCCACTGTGAGTACCACAGCACTTTAGCCCACTGCCCCTGCAAAGAAAGCCTATGGGACTCCCCATAGCCAACTCGATCACGTTTAAACTCCTCCTAATGGCTTCCAATGTCCCCAAATGGTTCCTTAGTCATCACAACCACTATCTGAGGTAACCACTAGTATCCCCACTTCCCAGATAAGAGAGCTCAGGTTTAGGAAGGTAGGTAACTAGCTTTGATTGCAAAGCTATTAAGTGGCAGAGGCAGCACTCAAACCCAAGCATCAAGCTCCAGGGCTTACATTCTATAGTGCTTCCCAGCGTGGCCAAGCCAGACTCCAGACTAGCCATTCACACCCTGCTCTCCTGATGTGAAACGCTCTCTTCTCCCCACCAAACCATCTGAATATGACCCAGCATTCATGGCTCACCTGTATGTCCCACCTTCCACAAAGCTTTCCCTCGCTTCTCCATCTCTCATGGCTGCCACGTTTTAAAATCATTTGACCCATATGGTCTATACTACATAGCTGAGTGCCTGAAGACAAAGAGTCAGTCCGTCTGCATAGACACAAGACACAATAGGCACCCAGAAAACATCTACTCAACTCAACTTTCACAAGTTAGCTCACATGTATTCGTGTAGTTCCCTCAAATTGGTGCTGAGATGCCAGGGAGCAGGGATGGGGCTCCCCACTTCCCCATACGCCCTTGCCAAGTCTAGCACAGCAGCTGAAGAAATCTTCTACGAGATAACCAGGGCCGGAAGACATCCTTCAAGACCCTGCTGTTCAGTGTCTCTCAACTTCTTTTCTTGACGAGACCCATTGTCAGCCTTCCTCTCCAGGTCCTTTTCACACTCAGGTACCTAATACACTATCTCTAAAATTCTGGCCTTGTTGGAGACCCCAGGCCCTTGGGAGACTTTTCACATGCAAATGGAACAGACTGTCGCCTTAGGGTCAGCTTGGATTCTTTAGGTCCCTTCTAAATTAATTTCAATTTCATGAGTGATTTAAAATATCAGACGTATTTCCTAGAGAAACTAAAACCACCTTTTGGAAAGCCAAGCCCAGAGCTTGTGGCCATAATCCAAATGGCTATAAGTCTTGCTTTCCTTCACTACAAATGAATATTCATAACCATTTCCCCAGGGACCTCTTCCAAATAAGGTGAAATCTGTGGAGACATCAATTCTCCTGAGAAAATAGCTGGAAGACTATTCTGCAGGGCTCTTCAAGGCCAAATGTCACCATTGTCTTACTGGGACATTTACATAATGCTGCTCTTTGCCTCTCTTCCCATCTCTACTGTCACTCTCTTGGTGACCCTCACCCTGTTTCAAGCTTTAGAGACAATGAACATACGAACAATTCCAAGTCCCTATCTCAGCCCAGCTGAACTCCAGACTTAGGAGAAATGCCTGCTTGACACCTCCACTTGGGTATTCAGTCAGCATCTCGTGTGGGGTGGCTAACACCAAGCTCCTGATCTTCCAGTGACTCTCACTTGTAGTCTTCCCATCTCAGGAAAGGCGCTCAGGTCAAAAACTATGGAGTCGTCTTCAACAACTGTCTTTTCCCCACTCCCCACATTTGATGCATCAACAAGGCCTTCAAAGCATAGTGAGACTCAGCCCTTCTCGCTTCTCTGGTCTGGCCTCGGCCATCTTTCACTGACTGCAGCAGCCTCCATGGTCTTCCTGCTTCCATCCTTAGCACCCACACTCTGCTCTCTACCCAGCCACTCCAGGGACAGGCTAGTGTGTTCATTCTCAGTCCAAAACTCTCCAGTGACTTCCCTGTCACTCAGAGTGATAGCCAAGGCCTTCACACTTAGCTGTCACTGACATGCCCGTTACAGGTTTATGGCTGTTTGTTTCTTTGGACACACCTCTCCCACCATCGTGCCCACTTTGTTCTAAAGAAGGAACAGGAGCCATGGGAGATGACGGGATTTTCTTTGGGGTAGGACAGAAGCACCAACTGCTGTTTGTCCAGGGCTACTCTCTGCCACCCTCCCACCCGAGTCCCCTGCCAACCAGACCTGCCTCCCATAACAGAGGCCGAAAATGCCAGACCCTCGCCTTTCCAGATTTCCTCCCCACTAGGGCACGGATTCTGCGGGAAATCAACCAGGCACTACAAGAAAAGGTTTCCCCACCTAGTGCAGAGATGGATGCCAGGGAAGCCTCCTCTGTCTTCAATGGATATAACTGTGTTTGTAAGCGTTGCCTGAGTGGCTGCAGCCACACCACACATAAGAAGATAGAGAGCCGAGAGATGGGAGCCACCCAGGTCACCAGGGACAGGGAGCCACTGAATTAACCCTGGAAGTGCCCCACTCAATTTCTGGATACCCCTGTTCTTTAAGTCGCTTTTCATGACATACTGTATTTGAACAAAACTCTGCCCACTGATACGCATACCCAGACAATAAAACAAAATTAAAATGAAACTCAAGATACTAAGTGACACAGGCACTTGGTTCAAGGCACCTGGAACTACCCTTTCAGAATGTGGGGCTGTTGCCAATCATCCCTGTCACTATGCATTGCCCTTCCTCCTCCAGCAACCCCTCCCTCCAGCCAGCACCCACCCATCCTTCCCAGCCCAGCTGAGGTCCTGCCTCCCAACCACCGAGAGCAATTTTCTCCTTGGCTGCAGGACAGGAGGCGCTCACCCATTGCGTTGCAGGATCTCATCTCCTCGATGACAACTATTCATATGCTTTCACGCCTCCCCCAATGCAGAGCACCCTTTGGCCTCTTGGGCCCAATGCTGTGCCTTATGAATGGCAGGCATACAATAACTATTGATTCCTTCCATTTCTGTGTACTCTTTCCTGGTTTTACTCTGGTTTCCTACATGTTCCATTATTTTCCCTGCTATGATAAATTATCAAACATCAAACTGCAAAATTTAACTTTTTTCCCCAATGCTGTCTTTTAATGCTTTTTGTGGCTCTGGCCTTTGCGCTCAATGTCCGTGACATGGCCACAGCAGCTCCAAGCAAGTGCCTTCCCCCAGCAGAGCAATCCTCCAGGCCACACATCCTGTCACACGTGCCTTCCTCCCCACTCCTCCAGGTGGACAGCTGGGTTCCTATGAGGATGGGTGACTGCTCCAGAACCCCTGGAGCCCACATTACTTTTCCCATTAAGCACTTCTCCCTCCCACGCCAGCCCCATAAGAGTTAATAAAACAGCAATAGAAAGAAGAGGGGAGGCAAGCACTCCGTGTGACTCTTTATGGACCTGGAACAGAATGACCACAAATGGAGAGAACTTGGGTGAGCAGAGAATTCAAGAAAACACCTCCAGGTGTGGTCCTTCAGCAATGTGGTGAGATGGGAGGGAAGGCCAGCATACACAGCCCTACCTTACAGATGCCAGGTGACAACCAGCACGCAGCATGGCTGGGAGGCTGAGGATTTTACAATTACTCAATTTATCCTGTCTCATGGAGTCACATACAGTAGGTAACTAAGACTGAAAATAGTTCAGCATTACAAATTTTGCTACCTGTTCAACTCATGCCCGAGTTCCCACTTAAGAATTAAAAATTAGAATCCGGGCAATGGAAAGGGACTTTCACTCTCTCAATCCTCTCTCATTTTAGTTAAGATTTTATTTTTCTTGTAATCTGTATAAAGGTAATCTCTTCTCCCGTGGTCCAAAGCACCAGCTGGGTGCCTGGGTTCAAATCCTGGCTCCCCCACTTCCTAGGTGGATGAGTGTGGTCTCAGTGTCCTCATCTGTAAATCAGAGACAATAAGAACACCCACAGGGCTGTTGGGAGGCATAAACAAACTAATGAAGTGCTCAGAACAGTGTAGGAAGCACAGAACTCAGACATGTTAGTTATTAGCAGTAACAGTTGTGCTTTTCCCTTCCCCGTACTTTTTTTTTCATCCTACCAATATCCCTGAAGATCCATTCACTGTGTAAAGTCTCCCATCCTCTAATTCAGAACCCAACCAACTGAAGGAAAGGACAGGAGCAGCTGGCATTCCCTTAGACCTATTTGGAACCAGACCAGGTGCTCCCCTGTGAAGCAGGTATTATCAGCCCATTTTATGTACAGGAAACTAGAGACTCAGGAGAGGATCTCCTGCTGAGGTCCCAACCAGCATAAGGTGGAGGTGGGATTTGAATCCACAGGTCAGGGGCAGAAAGGTGGCCCACAACTTCCTCACGCTCACTCCTAGGCCCACTCACCAGAGTCTTTCCTTTTAAAACCTACCATTTAATGGGTTTTCAGAAGAAACTTGGAGGGGAGGAACAAAACAAGAACTGTGAAATTTCAATCAATCAACTTGAATATATTACAAATAACTTATCTTTAGTCATTATGCAAACAGTCAAGGCTCAACAAACTAAAAATGTATTTTAATGAGCAAACCATGAGTTCACGTGCATGCCTGCTAGGCTGTAAGCCCAGTGACTCACACACACCCAGGAGCATGCTGGCTAGGTCACCAATACCCTTCCCAGGGCAAACAGAACAAGGAAGCAGGCCACGCACTGGCCAACGCAGTGCAGTCCAGTGGTTAAGAACCAGGGGTCTGGAGGCCGACTGCCTGGGCTGGAAGTCCCCTTCACCATGACCAGCAGCGTAACCTGGAGAGAGTCCCTTTACCCCTTAGGACCTCTGGTTCCTGAACTGTAAAATTCTGAGCTGCCTAGGGTTTCTGTGACAAATGATTTACTACATGAAAGCCCTTGCTCAGTCATTGCCACTGTTATTGAGCAGCAACAAGAGTATAATGTCAAGTGTGGGCTCTGGAGCTGACTACCTGGGGTTCAGTCAGCTCAGCACCTTACTAGCTGTGAACTTGAGAAACTCATTTGACTTCTCTGCACCTCAGTTCCCTCATCTATCAAATGAGGATCAGAAAAACTTCTTCACGGGGAGGGTGGCTGTGAGGATTACATGAAATGATGTATACAGAGTGTTTACAACAGTACCTGGTACAAAGTAAACACTGTATTCTCTTATCAGTCCTAGCAAGACACAATCCTAAGTAGTTCTATGGTTGCAGGACAAAAATACTAACCAGGCCTGGTGCTCCCTCAAGCACTGGACACTCAGGAAGCCTGCAACACAGAAACCACGGCAGGGCTCCACTGTGCTGACTGGTCTGTGCCACCCCTTTGCTGCGGGAAGAAGGGGAGTCTAATTAATATACTTCTACACTTAAATGCCCCAGGATGAAAGAGACACATAAAATACACTCTTTTTGACAAAAAAAAAAGGTTGTAAGCAAGACACACATAAAACGCCAACCTTATTTAAGTTTGCAGAGAAATGCTACAGTAAGAGCAAAACAACAAATGAGCCTGAGAAATCTCAACCACATATGTGTAGCCGGCAGCTCGACAGGAAGCCCAGGCATTGTCAGCTAGGAATAAAGTTTGCGGGAAACTTGAATATAAGTCTTTAAGAACTGGAAACGTTTTATTCTGACTGGTTTGGATGGCACTCTCTCCTGTCCTTTCAAAAAGAGTAGGCTGGGCTGCACATGAGCAGGGACCTGCCCACCACAGACCCGGCACTGATCCCCTAGGCCCACTGAACCCATAGGCCCTCCATTCTCCCCCACCCCAATCTTCCTTTAGCTTCTCTTCCTGTTCCTGTAGCTTGTCACCCTTCTCAGCACTGGGCTCTCAGTCACATCTGACAAGAGCACTTTGACCCCACCAGGCACGGAAGTCCAGTACACCCTTCAGATTTTGGGGCTTGTTTTCTCCTAGGATTTTTATTTGCCAAAGACTTTTCCTGATTCCTAGGTGAGTGCCATTCTGTCTCCTGGACGATGGCTGGCTGACCTCCAGATAACCACATCCACCCTTCCGCCCCCTCCTCAGCAGACCCTGGACGCAGGGCTTCCAGGAGCACCCATGCTGCCTACCACTGTACAGCAGGACAGACTGCCACTAAGTCACCTAACTGACAGCATGGGACCCCAGCAAGGGACCTGGACTGAGGTCTTGGCTAAGGCCCACCCACATCCAACCCCCTGCCTCTCTCTGTCCTATGAAAAGGTTTAACACCACCACACACAACCCAGGGCTGCCCTGCAGACCCAAGGAGACAGATTTGTGGGACAGAACCTACAACATGCTGGTTGTCACGCCGCCACTGGGCTACAACTCTGCACAGCTCCAGAGGCACCCAACCTGCAGTATCGCACGTGGTGCTAGTCACGTATCCCACAAATGAAGAAACAGTGCCCCTGAAGTGGGGTAGAGGCGGTAATGCAGACCCACCTCCGCCTGGGTCTAACCCAAAGGCCTTGGAAACACCTATGGAGCAGGGGCGCTGGGTGCTAGTCCGGTTTCCTACACTGTGCTAAGGTCAGACGCTTCTGAGGACGCAGGAGGAAGAAACTTTCCTCCCATCACACGTGTTTGCATTTGGGTAACAGCCTGGATTTCGCTTCCCGACGTCCGCAGCGGGAGAAGTCAGCAGGGGTCCGATGCAAACCCTCGGGGCCTCCAGCACCCAAGTGCACGGAGAAGCACGCAGCCTGCGCGGAGGCTGCCCCGGAGCGCGGGCCCCCGCCCCCGAGGCCCTGCCGCCGACGCTGCCGCCGAGGCTCCGCGGTCCTTCCCGACTCTCCGCAACTCCGCCGCTGAACTTCTTCCCAGTTCCCTCTCCTCTCGGGATACCCCCTGAGGGGCACCCAGGGGCCGCCGCGTCAAAAGCAAGCGTTAGGGGTGGCGTCTGTGGGGCCCTGGACAGGTTTTTCCTCATTAAATCATATAAGCCCTGAACTTCACAGAGGTACTGAGGCCCTAAGTCAACAGACTAAAACTCTTCGGCCTCGGGATCCCGGAGACCTGAAGGGTGGCAGGCTCCCAAGGCGCCAGCATCCCCAGGAAGCCATCGCGAGCACCTCGCTTAGACCGGTGATGGAGGGGCCCCTGACCCGGGCCGGCCCAGGAGAGGGGGCGAGGGGCTCCAGGGGAAGGAGGGGTCACCCGGTTCCGCTGAGCGAGCAGGGCCGGAGCATCCCGAGGGCCTCCCGGGCGCGCCCCGGCCGAGGCCGCTCCCGGACCCCGGACCCCGGCTCCGCTGCTTCCCCCAGCCGGGCGGGCAGGCCCCTCACCGGCCCTCCACGAAACCCGGCGGCGTCCCCTCCGGGTCCCCGCGGCTCCAAGTGGGCGGAGGGCCCCGCGGCTCGGCTCCCGGGAGCCGGACGCCGCAGCCCCAACTCCCAGCCGGGGCGCCGGGGACCCACACAGGCTGCCCTCTGCGCCCCCGCCGCCCGTCCTCCGGTCCTCCCAGGCCCGAACTCACGGTTCCATCGCGGCCGGCGCCCCCGGGCCCGCGCGCGAGCCCACCCGGCGCCGCACAGGGGCCGCGGCTACCACAGGCGCAGCCGGAGCGACAGCGGCCAGGAGCTGCCGGCTCGCGGACTCGTCAGAGCGCGACGCGCGGCGCGGTCACGTGCGCGGAAGCGGCCCGAGCGGCGGGCGGGGGCGGGGCTTCGGGCGGGGGCGGGGCCGGGGGGCCGCGGGAGGGGTGGGTCTCCCTCCTCCGAGCCCCCAGAGCAGAGGCGGGGCCAGGGCTCGGGGGAAGGTTCGCGAACGAATGAATGAATGAATGAACGAATGAACGAGTGAACGAACGACTTGACCCTCGCTCCTTGTACGCAGCGGGGGGACCACACAGTAATGCATCCTCCGCGCTGCTCCCAGGACATCTTAAGGGGGCATGAATGTTGCCCATGAATGCCCTGGGCTTGTCTGAAAGACGCTAGGGCGTCTGCATTTTCTGGGGAGAGAACCCATAACTTTGCATATTCCCAAAGAGGCCTGCGACCTGGCCGAGGTGAAAAGCCAGGGCAAACCTCCGACGGGAGAGGTTTCCGGGGTGTTTCCCGCCCCCAGGACGAGCGCTGCCCCTCAGCAGGGAGCCTGTGCGGGGCCCACGCGGCTGCAAGGCCGCCGGTGCCCGCCGGGGCCCGCCGGTGCCCGCCGGCTGCTGCGGCCGAGCAGGGTCGGAGCCCTTCCCCCGCAGGGTGACGGGGCAGCTGACCAAACGCACTTTCTTGACGCGGGATCTCAGCTCGCAGTTCTACACTGGGATCTAGAACAGTCCAGGCCCACCGTCCGCATAGTTCCAAGATTTAGTTTTTTTGGAGCATCCGTCAAAATGTCCCCTGTCCCCATGATGCTGTGGGTTTAAAGTCGAACCGAATGAGGAAAACAAAAGTCTCAAGCTTCCTTCCTAATGTATCTCCGTACATTCACTAAGCTGTCAACAAGCATGGGACTGGTGGGAAGACGCCCACAGGAATCAGGCAGGGTTCCTGCCCTCGGCGAACCCGCGGGCCAAGGAAGTTACCAAAACTAAGTGCCACAAGCACAGGTTGCTCCAGTGGCCCTGAGGGAGGGCACCCAGCTCACCTGGGCCTGGGGTGCAGAGGGCAAGGTGGGAGAGAGAATGCAGACCTCTGAGCGGACCCCCGGGTGGGGCAGTGGGGAGGGTGAGACCTGGAGAGAAGGGGGCCTAGCAGGCCAAGCTGCAGCCTGAACAAGAACATAGTCAAGACAACAAATTCCATTAGCACTTTGAATCCGAAACCGCAACTCTTACAGGAACCGTAACAATGATTATAGACGCTCAGAGAGAAAAGGGGACAAGACTGGGGAACATAAAAACCAGGGTGGGGATGGGCAAGTACTGAGATGGGTCAGGTGGGTACCATGAAACAGAGAGTGAGCATTGTCTAAAGGGGCAAAAAGGGTCAAGATGTCAGAAGTTAGATTGGTCTGACACCACCTATTCTTAGAAAAATCCCTTCTCATACCTAATGTTTATTTCATTTTCTAAAGGCCAATAGGCCATCCTTTTAAACAACTTTCTTCTAAAACTCTTCTAGAATTTTCTTCTAGAAAATCACACCAATCTGTAGTTTGCTGACTCCAACTCACTGCTGTTCCTCAAAGTTGAAAGCAACAACTCAAGAGGCTCATCTACAAATGCCCTTGATACCGTAGGAAATCAGTTGTCTGTTCCAAGAGACTCAAACTCCCCTCCCAATTTAACAAGTGACATTTGTTTGGCATTTTGTAGATATACTCTTGTGCTCGCCTCTTGTTAATAATGATAATCAATGGTGGCTGACAGTGAATACTCATGCTCTAGTTGGGAGCTGAGTTAAATAAGAATGAAACAGAAACACCTAATTCTAATTTTCCCTTACCCATGGTCTTAGCCAGCTGGGCTGCATAACAGTACCATAGACTGAGTGGCTTACTCAGTAGAAGCCTATTTTCTTACAGTTCTAGAGGCTAGAAGTCCAAGAGCAAGGTTCTGGCTGATTTAGTGTCTAGTGAGGGCTCTCTTCCTGGCTTGCAGACAGCTGCCTTCCTGCTGCATCCTCACACGGCCTTTCCTTGGTGTGTGGGTGAGGGAAGAAAGGGAGAGCATCTCTTCTCCTAAGGACATTGATCCTAATAGACCAGGGCCCACTCTTATGACCTCATTTAACCTTAATCACTTCCTTACTCCAAATACAGCAACTCTGGGGGCTAGGGCTTCAACATATGAATTCAGGGAGGACACAAACACTTAATCCATAACGCCCCTAAAAAAGGAAAACTGACCTATATAGTCAGTGCAAAGAGTATAAAGGAATTCAGTACCACCAACTCTAATCACCTATTCTGTGTTCCAAGGCAGGGCAATCTCACAGTCTTGACTTTCCCTTAAGCATGATCATAGCTGATAATGGGCCTGGGCTTTGCCAGCCACTGGACTGCCATCCTCAGCCAACTCATCTTCTCTCCAAGAAGCAGAGCGCGAACTGAGACACTTCCATGAGTGGCTGGCTCAGTGTCCCCACCGTGCTGCCTTCCCCAGAAGCCCCTCCATCATTTGCGGGAGACCTCACCCCTTTCTGGCCTACCTGTTGCATCAAACATAGACACTTCTCATTGTCTTCACCCCTAAGAACTGATCATTAGAGGCAAGGGTCTAACTTGTATTGGTTCAAATGCTCTGTCTTGCAAATCAAGTTTAGTAATGCCAGGAGCACGGACATTCTTCTGCTCAGTAGTTATTGATGATATAAATTGGTTGTTTTTTGCTTTCTTATTGTTTTACTTGTTCCTATTATTTTTTCCTGCCTAAAAAACTACCCTAGCATGTATGTAGTAGCTGTGTTAGCTAACTATTGCTATAAAACAAATTACCCCGGAACTTTGTGGCTTCAAACATTTATTTCTCGCACTTTCTATCAGTGGGGAATTGGGGTGCAGCCTAACTGGGCCCCTTGGCTCAGCCTCTCTCAAGATGCAGCCAGGGAAGAAACTTCCTCAAGGCTCAGCTGGGGAAGGATCGGCCCCCAAGGTAACACACGTGGCTGCTGGCGGGATCCAGTGCGTCCCGGGCTGTGGCCGGAGGCTGCCGTCGGCTCCTGCCGCGTGGGCTCTGCGTGGGGCAGCACGCCAGGACAGACGGGCACCTTACTCCCAGCCCATATTTTTCCATGAGTTACAGGGAAAAGTTGTCTTAACATTTAAAGAACACTCTAGCTTTGTTCCCTGAAACAGAACCTGAGGCAAACATTTCCATGTGAACCTGTGGGGAGCAGTCCTATGTGAACAGCCCCCAGGGACAAGGAGAGAGGATGAGGTGTGACAGGGGCTCGGGAAGGAAGTTCCAGGGGGGAAGCTGCCAGCTTCAACTCAACACAGCTGTTTGCTCGGTCCTACAGGATCTCTCCAGAGAGACGGCGGAAACTATCCCATCTGGAACCATCCTGCTGGCTCTGTCCTGCCATCTCTCTCCCACGGGTCAAGGTCTGACTGACATATCCAGGCTGTTCCGGCCCCTGCAACCAGCCGCGAGGGGAGCCAGGGTCTGTGGACGAAATAACCTCCTTCCTCAGTCAGCGGGGGGCTCCTAATATTAAGAAATCCCTCTAAACCTCCCTTTTAGACACGACGTAAGTCACCACGCCATCCCCCCAAGGCCAGGGAAAAAGAAGCCAAACTAAAGTCTCATGTGCAGAAATTTAACACTGAAAACTGAAAGGCACGCGTCGGACCTCACCAGAGGACGGCGCACAGTGAAGGAGGGAAGGTGACAGTGACCTGGTCTTTGGAACCAACACATACCTCCATTCCCAACCCGGGTCCTCATCCCCAAGAAGCAAAACATTCATGTCCTTCCAGAGCCAGGCACGGGTGTCGGAGGCTCCCCCTGAGGCCGGTCTTCCTCCTGACTCACGAGACTGAGAGCAGGCGGCAGTCTTCCCCTCACAGGGGCCAATCCAGTAAGAGGTTAAAAGATTGGCCTGGACTCAAATTTAAATTCTGAATCTCACCTGAGTATTCTATGTTCCGGACCATATAGCTTATTGAGAAACGTCCCCCAATGTCCCTGAACTCGATCTGGCTTTAAGACACTGTCCCAAGGCCAAGACAAAGAAAGGGGATTCTCAGAAGTCATGGAATGACCCGGAGCAGGTCCTAATGCCCTAACTGGGGGTTTCCAGGGTGCCACAGATGCAACTCCACCTCCGGCCTCTGGGGGCCTATGGTCACCATCTCCTTTTGACCTGGAAGGCTGCCGGAGAGGAAACAAGAGCTGCTAGTGTCTGGTTCATAGGATACAACTTTTCTCAGCTCACACACCAATACCGCATGGAGGCAGAGTCATTCTGTCGTACCCGTAACCCACCTGACAGGTGGTTTGAGCAATAAACAATAACGTTCCCAACTACTGCTGCTGGGGGTGTTTAATGCTGTTAATCATAGTGCTGTGGCTTCGGGAAAATGCGGGGTCCATAAGTCCAAACAATAAACAGGAAGAGACTCTGCCTAAGAAGCTTGGAAAGCATGTGGAGGACAAGAGGTCAGAGAACATGAGAGAGGGGCATTGCCGGGGCCCCTGCAGGGACAAAAGAGAGTCCCAGCTCTGGACAGATCCTTCAGGATTACACAGTGCTAGTGTCTGAAAGGGGCCACTGGGTTTGATGCTTAGAGGCCACCAGTGACGTGGGCAAGAGCAGCTCCGGGACCTGCGTGATGAGTTCCAGGGTTTGGAGCTGATCAAGGAAGAGATGGGACCACCAGGTGGCAGTGTTGCACAAGAGCGTCTGTGCACCGCACTTGGCCAGGTTGCATACAGGGGGAGGTCCCTCTGAGCAGGAGACCCTCCTGACACTGGGGTCAGAGACACCACCCAGAAGGGGAAGAGGGCATGGGAACTCCCAGAGGAGAGGGGAATCCGAAAGGGGGCTCACGTGTCCAGTCACTAAGCAGCAAGGTGAGTAGACTGGGTGGCAGAGCTCCCCAAGGCAGCAGCAGGTTGGGGTCTGTTATAGCCACAGCCTTTGTCACATCCATGGCTAGCAGACGTTGGGTGCTAAAAATACGTTTATTTAGGCTGTATTTAAAGCAAGTGGGTGTGTAAGAATTTGAATGAGTCACCGGTGGCAGTGAGGCAACTTCTATGAAATAAGTAGAGAAACGACGTGGAGCCAGTATGCACGGACCACCTCTACCCCCCCTACAGGACAGCATGGGGAGGGGAGGCCAGCAGACACATGCTGGAGATGCTGTGGTGGCCCCAGAGGAGGCTGGGCTGAGGGAACTTTGTTTGGACAGAGTTGTAAGCAGATGGGAAGAAGTCAGAGTTGAGGGAAAGACCTGAGACCTGAGGACAAGCGGGGACAATTGATGGAGGAAAATCCGAGAGGGAGAGGAGGGTGGTCAGGAGTAGAGGGGGAGGGGTGCTTCCTGGCCAGGTGGGGCAAGGATAGCTCGAAGACACGGATGGATACGTCTGGGGGAGCCGACCGTCCTGGCATCCACCACTGGCCCCTCACCCATGTGTTTGCTCAGGTCCTGGGGAAACATGCAGGCTGGCCGACGGGTCGGGGGGAAACTTGCAGGCTGGCCATAATCAGAGACGGGGTTCTGCATCTTGTCCCACATAGAAAACAACAGCACCAGCCTCCCTCAGCAGGCCGGGGCTGCGGCTAACTCTAAGCTCCCGAGCATGCAAGTTCAATGAGATTCGTCTACCTTTGACACGATGGAGACAGAGGAGCTGGTTCTAAAATCAGTCTTGTCAGGGACACTGATCACTCTTCCCACCAAAAAGAAACAAAAGACAGAGAGAGATGTCGGGACTCCAGTTACAGGGAGTTGTCTCCAGTGACTTGAGGACAAAGAGAAAAGTTCGCCCAGTGAAACCCTGACACCGAATCAGCACGATGGGTCAGGGGGGAAACGTGCAGGCTGGCCGACGGGTCGGGGGGGAAACATGCAGGCTGGCCATAATCAGAGACGGGGTTCTCAGACCTCTAAACCTGACTGTAACCCAACCAGATGTATTAATCCAAAACAGGAGGTCAGGCAGCTGGGAAGGGTGGAAACAGGAGAATCAGCCAAGCTGGCCACTGCCAGGGGCCACTGAGCTTTGTGTGGGGAGCAGGGGCCTTGGTGGCTTCCCATATTCCTGTCTGCTGAGGAGTGGATGCACCGGGCTCTCAGCCTGCTGCTCTGAACATTCCTCCCTCCCCTCCAGGGCTCTCCATCCTGGCTAAGACCCAGCCCAGCCTCATTAAATCATCCTCCTCCTCAAGGGCAGGGCCTGGGCACTTGTATTTTTAAAAGCTCCCAAGTTGATTCTGATGCATGGCCGGCATTAGGAACCTGTCTCACTAATTCCGCTGCTGACGCTGTGCCCCTGCCCACCGTCACGTGTGTTCTCCTGGGTCCGCATCGGCCAGTTGAATAAACGGCGTCTGATTCTGCACATTAGTCCAGAGCTTCGCTAACGGGAAGCCTTCACTGCAAACAGGTTTTTCTCGATATGCTGTCTAATATAGGCCAGCGAGACTGAGGGCCAGTCCCCGGGCCAATGAGTTCACCAAGGGGATGAAACGTTGCTCCCGGAAGCCTCTTGGGTGAGGGCACCCGGGGGCATCACTTCACTGGCCAAGAAAAACAAGGCCATCTTTATTGCTCATGTATTTTACAGAGGTAAAGTAATCACACGAAAAACAAAGTATGGGTCAGCAAAATGGCCAACCACAAATTCTCCAACAACTGAGCTCTAGGGGAACCATTTACTGTCCCTCTACCATTTGTGCCTTGGACACAGTCTACTGCCCACCTGGCATCCATTCCCTACATCTAGTTCCTAACAGAACCCCAGTCTCGTTCAGTTCCCTGCCACTCCTCCCTTGGGGAAACTGGCTCCACCCTCAGCTCCTGGGCCCTCTGGTTTGCTGAAGTCTGATTCCACCCCCTGGCCAGTATGTGCTCAAGAAAGGGCAAAGGCCCTGATGTCATCGAGGAGACACACAGGAGCTGGTTTTTTTTTCAGCTTTCTATTGAAGCATAATAAACTATGGAAAAGTACACACATCATGTGTACAGCCTGATAAATGTTCACAATTAAATATATTGGTATAACCGGCACCCAGATTAAAAAGCAAAACATTACCAGCACCCAGAAAACCCTCCCCTGCTCCCTTCCATCCACTGTCCCTCAAGAGTAACTGCTGCCCTGACTTCTAACACTGTAGACGTTTTGTCCATCGAGTATGCGCTCCCTGTGTCTGACTTCTTTTGCTCACATGTGTGTGAGACTCATCTTCATTACTGCGTGTTGTAAGTTGCTTACTCGTATTGCTGTGTGATATCCCACAATGGAGCAAGCCACATGTACCCATTCTACTGCTGAGTGGTTGGCTGGTTTCCTGTTCAGGAGCGTGACAAATCGTGCTGCTATGCACATTTTAATACCTGTCTCTTGATGGACATATGTGTGCACTTCTGGAGCGGAACTCCTGGGCCAAAAGAGCTTGGGTGTCAAACAGTTTCCACAGTAAGTGCAGGGGTTTACTCTCCTGTCTACAGGGAATGAAAGTTCCATGTCCTGTCTGCACGCGCCTGTCTGCTTCACTGTTACCCTTTTGGTGGGGGTATAGTGGAGAGTCAAGGAGTTTTGCTGTGGGCTCCAAGTCATTCCTTCTCTTTAGAGAGCTAGAGAAAGCCAGCCAGCTCTCCCAGGAATGTGAGACAAGCAATAGTCCAAATGATTATTGGCAGCCGAGATAAAAAGAAAGAACTTAATGACACCACTAACCTGCTGGCTTGAGAACTCGATCCATTACCTTGGTGTTTCGGCTGGTTGCTCTGGCTTTTCTGTATCTGTATCTGAAAGCATCTTTAGTATTATGTTCATAAAGCACTCAGGCCTCACATCTTCTTTGCTTCAGTTTTCCAATGTGGAAATAGATTACCAGTGAAATTCGATATTTCCCCAAGGCCGGGGAGTCAGCAAAGGGCAGAGCTGGGACTGGAAGCCAGGGTTTCAGTCGCCCAGGCCACTGCTTTTCTACCTGCACCAGCCGGCTCCCCCTTGCCTGGCAGGCAGTACAACTGTCATCTCTCATTTTGCAAACACGACTGTGAGTCCTTTGATCGCATAGCTGGTGCTTTTCAGTGATGCCAGATGATGTAGCTAATATGCAAAGAGCCATGCCAGCTAACTGGGGAGGGCGAGCAGCAGCCGTCTTTTGAAAACACTGCATTAGCAGCCGTCTCCTTGCTGCACCCTGTTATGAGAAAACTGTCAGCTACGTGAGGCAAGTCCCTGTCCTCCAGGGAAAAAAGGGCTGGTGTGTATTAGTCCTAAATCACTCACGGGAAAATGAAGATGGTGAGAAGAGTAGGAGCAAAGATTATAGTAGCAAGTTCTCCTTCCAGCCAGACAGATGCAGGAGCTGTAACTATCAGCTTCCCAATTTAGATACGCAGGAGTGCTTCCCTGAGTTCTGTAAAGGTACGACCCATTGATCGACATACACACCCCATGGAGCAGGGGAAGATAGTTCAGTGACCCAAAACCTCTCCCCACTACGAAACAGTCTCTGTGATTCAGCCTAACTATTTGGCCAACGCTCGATACTGAGAGCATTCTGCAGTGCGCTTGTTCTCGTGGCAGGAGGCAGAATTCATCACTGCCCCCTTCCAAGCACAGTTAATTTGTCTTCTGGAGCCAACTTAAGTAATGAAGTTGCTCCTGGAGTGAAGATTCCAATGCTGCTCCAGAACAGGCAGCCAAGCTGCTCATGCCACTTCTTCCACCGAAAACCCTTCACTGGCTTCACACAGGAACTCTAATCACACCCTCAGTCTGGCCTTCAAGGCCTGTTATGACCTGACCCTGTCTATTTCTGACCACCAGTCTCCAGACACACTGGTTTCAGTCTATTCCTTGAGCATACCACGTTTTTATGGCCTCAGGGCCTTTGCACTTGTCCTTCCTCTTCTGGAACTTTCCTCTCCCAGCTCATTGTCCAGTGAGCAGCTCATTCCTCAGTTCGCATCGAATGTCACCTTCTCAAAGAGCCTTCCCTGCCCACCTTCTCTGAAGTAGAACCCCAATCACGTTTTACCATGTCACTTGGTCCACTGTCTTCCTAGCACTCGTAGCCATAGGGACCACCTGCCTAATAGCCATAAGCCCCATGACAGCAGGTACCCTGTCTGTCTTGCTCACCCCAACACCGAGAACAATAGCAGAACCATAGGAGATGCTCAGTAGCTCTTAGTGGAATAACTGGGTGAGTGAACAGGGGACGGTCCAGTTGTGGATTAACCAGTGATGTGGCTTTCTCTCCTCTGCTACCTGCATTAAGACCATTTTGCTACTCACTAGCTCCTTGGCCAAACACACGTTTCCAAGAAAATAAAATATAGGGAAAAGTAGAGTGGGAGGAAATTAGTGGGCAAGGAGATCGGAACATATCAGAAATAAGATTTGAAACTATCTGTGGGTTGTTGGGCTTTTTATACTGTCCCTCAGAGGCTGCAATAGAAAAAATTTGAGACACATCCAAAAGCTACATGGTATGATCTTGGAATTACATTAAAAAAAAAAAATCCTCAGTAATTGTGACAAATGCATTGTTCAATAATAGATTGTGGATGAGCCACTGGGCTTTGGGAAAGGTTGGATGGGAGGATGGATGTTCTCCTTAGCATGTGTACACGACTGCCACCATCTCCATCTCAAGGATGGCCCTGCAACACACCTGCCATCCTTCAGCACGAGATTAGCATCCTGACTTTCAGGAACCTTCTGGTTCAAGCTTCCCATTTTAGAGTCAGCGGTAACCTTCTCCGAGCCACAGCGCTAGTTAGCAACAAAACCAACCAATCCGGCTCCAGGCTCCGGCTCCTTTCAGCATACAGGGCCCATCAGACAAGTCCAGCCGCTGGCAATGGACATCCTTTCCCATCGGAACAGCAAAGCGCGAGGAAGGGCCGAGCGCCCGCGCAGGCCTCTGCGGGTCCCCACGCCTCTCACCGTGGCCGCAGGAGAGGGGAACAGAGATGCGCACAGACAAGCCGGGCCCAGCAGCTCCCCGTGCGTGCTGAGGGTGGCTTCCCGCAGCATCTCCACCCGGGCGCCGCTCGGCTGCGAGGCCGCTGTCCCCAACCCCCCGCAGCACCCTAGCCTCAGAGGTTGCCGCCGAAGCGCAGGGACCCGAGGACCTCAGACACTGGGCGGGGGTAGCGACGATGCTGCCAGACAGGACCCGGAGGGGCCGAGCAGGCGGCCGAGGGGCCGGGACGCGTGACCCGGGAGAAGGGGGCGCGGGAGGAGCGAAGCTGGGACCCCAGCCCACTGCGCCCCTTTAGGCTTCCAGGCAATGGAAAACGGCCCCTCGCCCGCCCGCCCACCCGATGCGCCCTGGAGCCCAGGCTTGGCCCCGCACCCAGGACCCGGGACCTGCCCCCCCCCCCCGCGGGGCTGGCGCCGCACCTGTAGTAGCGGTCATCGCGGAACGGCGCGAGGTCCTCCTTCAGCTCGCGGTAGGCCTCCCGCAGCCGCTTGCACAGCAGCTTGAGCTCGCCGCAGAGCGGGGGCTCGAGGGCCGGGAACTCGGCGTCCATGGCGCGCCGCCCTCCCCGCCGGGCCGGGCCCGCGCGCCGCCCTGGGTGTCGCTGCCTTCGCCCCTCTTCCAGCGCCCGGGACGCGGCTCCGCGCGCGGGGCGGGGCCGCGGCGGCGCAGGGGCGGGGAGGCGGGAGGGGGCGCGGCGGGCAGGCGCGGGTGGGGGCGGGGGGCGGGGTGGGGGCGAGGTCCGCCCGCCGCGCCGCCGCCCCCCGCCGCCTGGGGAGCCGAGGGCGCCGCGCCCGTCAGCCGCCGCCGGGGGTCGCGGAAGGAAGCGGGGGCGGGGGACTCCCGCGCAAGACCTGCCGCCCAGGACGAAAATACAAAGGGCCGCGCTCGCTCCTGGCCGTACCGGGGGCGCGGAGCCCGCGGCCGGGGGAAAGGCAGGCGGGCCGAGGGCGCGGGAAGGTCAAGGCTGGAGCGGGCTCCGCGCCCAGCACCACGGACAGCGCCCGAGGCTCCACCCCGCGCTCCTCTCGGGCTCCGCCGGGCCCAACGCGAGACACCTCAAATCGAGCCCATGGTGGTGATGTCATGATAAATATCACTTTTTAACGGTAAAAGAACGTGCCCAAATGAGATGTCTCTCTCACATGTTCTGTAGCCACCAAAACAAAAAATTCTGGGCAAACCTCAACATCAGTGTATAAAATAAAAACTCAACACGTCTTTCACCAATGACTCACTCAACGATGGTATCATCTCCTGCTGTGAATTTTCCCAGTAGTAGTAAGTGGAGAAGCAGGACTGATCTTGCATGCATGGCAGGAACCTTTCACAAATACACACTTTGGGGGCCCAACTTACACTATTGAATCTAAATTACATAATATGGGTCCCAGGAACCTGCATTTTTCAAAGCTGCCTAGGTGAGTCTAATGATCACTCGTGTAGATATTGTCAGATTTCCCACATTTCTGCTACCTTTAGCTATGCTCTAAGTTCACCCGTTCTTCCTTGCTCTTTATTTTTATGGTCATATTTTGTTTCTTCCTTCCCCTTACATTTTAGAGCCAGTTTTTTCCTGCTAGCCACTCTCCCCCTTCAGGCCTTGCAGATATTCCCTTAACATCTGACCATCAGGCACTGTAGTTAGGTTTTAGCCTTAATTCATTAGCATGAGCATTTGTATTTAATCATCTCAGGACAAAAATGGAGCTCAAAGCTGGCTATCCTCAAAATTCAATCCAGAGACCAGCGCTGAGCACTTGGCAGAGGCCAGGCTGGGCCCTTGGCAGTTTTCAGAAACAGGAGTTACAGGGTGAAAGAATTGATATCAAGTACTACCTTTACTCGAATCCAGGCACTTGGCCATGCTTTCTAAGTCATAATGGAATTTGGCCGAGTGAGACATGCTTGTGATGAGTGGTCTCTCACACAGGTCTTAGATAAGCCCTATCGTGGAGTTCAGGGCGGGGGAGGGCAGGCTTTGCTGCGGACGTGGTCTTGAAGAGGCTCTGAAGGAGCAGGGTGGGCAGTGAGGTGAGCCTGAGCCAGGGTCAGCGTGCTGAGACCCTTGGGAGAGGGACTGGGTTCTGGACCACGGAGCGTGGCTGGAAAAGTGGACAGGAGCAGGTGAGAGGTCTCATCTTTGTACGATGAGGATGACTTTGCACTGCTCTGAGCACCTCCCACATGCTAACTCATGCAACCCTCAAAAATGCCCTATTCAAAGGCAGATATTATCCTATTTCTGCAGGTGGGGAACCAGATGCTCTCGCCCCAGTCACCCAGCTAGTGAGCGACACACCCACACAGGCTGGATGTGGAGGTGACGCCTCTCCTTATCACACTCGACCACCACTGAAGGGTTTGAAGCTGAGGAATGACATAAAGACAGGGTGTTTATTTTTAAAAGAATCCCTCTGGTTGCTGAATGGAGTGTGGGCTGGGGGCAGGGAGCAGGAAAACCAGAGGGGAGGCCCCTTCAGAAGTCTGGGTGAGAGATGATGAGGGCTTGTACCAGGGTCAAGGCACCGGAGGTGGAGGGTAGTGGGCGGGACAGAGAGCTCCGGGAGGAGGCGAAATGCCGGGGACTTGGTGGTGAATTACTATGGAGGACAGAGAGGGAGGGGTCAAGGCTCCTTCCTCTTCTGGCACAAATGTAAGCCCTCCCGCTGGGTGGAAAGGACAGCTGACCTGGGAGAGGAGCTCAGTAGAGTCTAGTAGATAGAAAACGAGCCGGGACTGCACCCTCCACGAGGCAGGGCTGTGCCTATTTTGTGCATATTAGGATTACTTGACTCTACAGGCATCTTTGTGATTGGCATGTAGTAGCCACTCTTTAACTACTTGTCGAGTTAATGGGAAAATGGCAAAAAATAAAAATAAATCTGTCCCTCCGAGCCCAGCAGCTGAGTGACCTGGGTGAAGTACTTAGCCTGCTTACATTGAAAACCCCCACCTCGCCTGCTCGCAGTCTGAGCCTGGGCTGTTCTGTGTTCTGAAAATCCCGCACAGCCAAGGATGTGCTTGCTGGTCAGCACACTGGCTCCTGACAGCTGATGGCTAACTGTTCAGGAATCTTGGGAGGTGATTGTTAAACACAGTCATTATTAAACATTAAGTTGCTACTTACTGCATATCTCTTTCCAACTCCTCATTCAGTAACATTATGTTGGTTGCTTAAAGTTGGCTCTGGTGGAAACATTCACACTGTGGAAATCAGCAAAAGCCCTAAATCAACAGCTGATTTAGCTTTTGTTCATTGTTTCAAGCCTAGAGGCAATGTTAACAACAGTTTAAATTGAAAAGTGTATCATGTCTGTGGCCATGACATCATGAAGAGCACTAAAAAATGAGGCATTTTCTTCCAGTATTTGAAAACTATTTCCCATTGTAGCAAAGAAATCACTTGTGCCATTATCGTCTGTATAGAGTCCCGATGTTTCCCTGAACAGACATCTCTGTTGTTTCACTTCTGTCTTGCTCATAAATGTAAATGAAATATCAACCAATATTCATGTTGGAACTACACCCATCTGTCAACTGTAACCACAGGGTGGCTACAGATACATGTGTTTGGTTAAAATCAACAAAAACATTCTGTGAGAATCAACTGGCTATAATAAAGGGTACTGCGTATTTTATTATTTGTCACCGTGTGCTACACATCCTTCAATCATTACAACTCATAACGCCTGTGCGCAGACTGACGCATCCCAGGCCTGGCAGGTTTCTGGAGAGCTGATTGTTGAACACCAGCACGCCACTGCATCCACCCTTTGCTGAAAGTACTGCTCTCAAGAGGGAGCATGAAGGAGGCGGTGCCCAACCCAGAGCACGCTGCATGGGCAGAGGTGGCGACAAGCAGGCTTATGGGGCAGCGAGGGCGCGGACAGGCCGAGTCACGCCTGTCCACGGGAGTGCGGAGAAGCCAGAGTTCCGCTGTAGTCTGCATCTCACCCTCACCACCTGCCACTTGAGCTCAGCCTGCAGGTTCGGCGGCTGGACCAGCAGAGAATTAGATGCTGCATGAGTTTCTGACACCTTGGCTTCACTATTCCCATGCTGCAAAGCTCTCTCCAAGGTGCTAGGCCTCCAGCCCTCCCTCCCCCGGGGGGATGCAATCCACTTCCTCCTCAGGATGGTTTGATTATTTTGAGGTGAGAGAAATCTTAAACATTTCAAAAGCAGGCGACTTGGTAACTAACAGCACGGCCCTGCTAGGGGTGAGCACATGTCCCTGAACTAATCTGTTGGTAAAGAGTCGTTCTAAGTCTGCCACGGAAAACTCGCAGCTTTTAGCTCACCATGAACACTGCAGAAACTGTTTTTGTGTTCTTTAGGGGCAAACTAAGGCAATGAAATAAAAATGAGGTCTGTAGTAAAATGTTTTCAACTGGGGTATGACCTACAGGGCCTTCCTAATTACCTTTCTCACTTCACTTCTAGTGGCTCCCGAAGGTTTTTGTCCTTGCGATCACTAGGAATGCGCAGTCAGCATGCCCTTCCCATGTTTGCAAGGTCAAAGCAGCAACGGGGGTGAGATGCACATGTTCTGCACAGCATTTGTTTCTTCTTGTAGATATTCTCACTGATGTCAATTAATTCAACGTTCATGGGGGATAGGTTGGTTTTATTATGAGAGAATTCAGGAAAATTGGAAATTTGCGTATTTAAACTGAGAGACTGAATATACAAATGGACAGTGGCCAGATCATATATAAAAACTCCAACTAACCAGCCCAGGAAGCAATTGACTAACCAGCCCAGGAAGCAAGCCTAAGTGAGACAGGAAGTCAGACTGCTCTCTCTTCCGACAATCAACTTCCAACTGCTCTCTCTTCCAACTTACAACCAACTGAAGTCAAATATATACCCCTAATCGATCACAGGGATGCCCCACCGCTAATCAGCTGCCTCCAGTGTCCATGCTCACAGCCCACAACCCCCACCAGGGTGCATCTGGGCCTCCCCTTCCCTCAAGAAGCTCCCCTGTCCTCTGCCTGCTTTTGAGTCTCTGCCAAACACAAGTGATGGTGGCTGACTCTCTTGCTACAGCAAGCTCTGAATAGTATTTGCTTATCCTTGTTTGGTTGGTCTTTATTTCCACAAAAGCAAAAGGCCCCCCCACCCTGATCACTTTGAGGCAATGCTGACCCCTGGGTTGTCTCCCTGGAAGAAATGGGCACAATTTAGCATCTTTCTGGTGGCGCCTTTCAGGGCCCTCAGCACTGAGCCTCTCCCAGGTAGGTGTCACCAGGGGCTTGGGAACCTCCCAGGAAAACACACTGTGGCCTGGTTCCCTTCTATTTAGGCGTCCCCAGGTGGACACCAGCTGTTCCCTTCCATTTACGCAGCCCCCTAGGTGGCTGCCAGTTTCTAGGGGCTCCCAGGGGGTATTATTTGCTATCTTTCAGGCCAGATGAAATTCTCAGCCCTTGGCTCTTTAATTTTGGCAATTGAAATGACAAGTCTTTTGCAAGAGTTCAGAAGACACTGACTTTTGCAAATCACCTACCCAGCCAAATGGAGGTCTATTTTGGACCACATTTCTGGATATGAACTCCCAACACCTGGAGAGCCCAGACCTCAGCATGGCACCTGGTAACCCACTGGTTTCAACCCAGATGAATGCTTGGTTGACCCTCACTGTTCTCTTTCCTAAATTGAGTAAAAGATGATGTCCAGGGTCCCCAATTAAATGGGAGTCAGAAATATCAACATATTAATTAGGAACAGAAGATGAGCTAGGTCAGATTGAGCCTGGCACCCTCAATCTCAGTCATTTTAGGGAAGACTATTTACATGAGTTAGAATTACAAATTGAACAAGCTACATATTTGCATCTTGGTTGGTTGTAATGGATAAGAGCTCATTTCTGCTTCAATCAGCTCAGCTTTGTGAGAAGGTACAATGTAGAAACAACACAACCAAACTTCTTACCCTTGCACTCAGCAAATACACCTCAGACTCCAGCAAGGGTCTCTTGCTTACTGGAGGCAAAGCAAAGCGGACATTTGTTGTTGTTAATCCTTGCCCATGGATACTTTCCCATTGATTTTGAGAGAGTGGGAGTGGGGAGAAAGATCAATGTGAGAGAGACACATCGATTGGTTGCCTTGGTACGTGCACTTGACCGGGAATGAAACCCGCCAACTCTTTGGTGCATGGGCTGACGCTTTAACCACTGAACCAAACTGGCCAGGGCCAAAGTAGACCTTTTTTAGTTTAACAGAAGAGGGAGGAAATAGATTTGCTTTGGGTTTTCAATGATTCCTTCTCCTTGGTGGTCATCAGGCAGAACACATTAGCACACAGTAAAGGAAAAATCCTACAGTAAAGGAAACCTGTTTTGCTTTAATCAGTGTGCACAATTCCTAGGGAAGTATGGACTATGCCTTGGGAAATACTTAGCCCAGTCTCTTCATTTTTCAGTTGAACAAAATGAAGCCCAGAGTTGAGTGGCCTATGGAGGTTGCACAATGTCAGTGATAGATGCAGGATAAGCTTCCCTGATCTCCTGGCTCTCAGAGCAGCAGCCTTCACACTACACCTGGCCACCTCTCCTCAATCCCCTGGCCAGTGTCTTACCCAACCAGGTACTGTCGCTGACCCAGAATCCTTTCCATGCCGTCAATGTGAGAGGGCCTGTGACCCAGCCTTTCCCAAGGGCTCTCTATGCAAGTTCAGTCTCAATGGAACTCTGCCCTCCAACGCGTGCATAGGCAGGTTAAGTGCGCTTAGCACTGTTTGTTAAGGACATATACTTTGAAAGTTTTTAATAAAACCTAAACTGTATCTAAGTAAGATGCCTGGGGGTATGCATGCCCAAATCCTGCTGACTCGTCCCCACCCCCTTACCTGTATCCTTGCAGTTCCAAAGATGCACAGCGCAGAGCACCTCCCGGGGAGATGACCCAGCATTGCGGGGCACCAGGCCGCCTGGAGCGCTTCAGTGCAGGGCAGCTGGCATGAGAGGGGGGAGGTTGGGGCAGGCCCCACTCCTCTTGTGCAGCTCGCTGCCCAGCGCTGCTGGCGTGGGAGGCTTGAAGATCGGCTCTTCCTCCCTTGGGAGGGTGGCCAGTGTGGGAAACTGGGACGCCGTCCTCTCTGATCCTCCTCTTGGACCAGAGGCCTTTACAACCACTCCATTGGGGATCTCCCACCCTCCTGCTCCAGGCAGGTCTGCTTCCTGGCAGCTCAGGCTCTCTGGTGACCATCAGCTGTCCTGGAGAGTGGCCCTGTCCCCTGAATTTTGACTCACTGAGACGTCTGGGTCAGGGCTCTGACTGTGGACCATGATGATGTCCCTTGCGGGGAGCTGCCTGCAAGGAAAGGCTGGGAACAAATGTCCAGGCCAGCTCTCAGCCACAGACTGGGTGCTGGTTGGGGAGTCATTTCCCTAGACAGCGTTTCCACAGTGAAGTGCTTGCTTCCACTCTGGGGTGTGCTTGTCCTGTCGTTTATGAAGCTCCACAGGAGCCCTTCAAAGAGATGTTCTCCTGGCTCTTTCAACACTGCCTGGCTCTGAGCAAAGTCACTAAGACTTTCTGCCTCACATTTCCTAAACTGGTCCCAGACCTTCCCACAAAGGGCATGTGAGAAGGTACTTATGTTACGAAAGACTTTCTCATGGGGTTGAACTTGCTGTCATTACAGGGTTGGGTTGTTGGGGTCATTTTTGCATTTTTTTTGGATGCTACACATAACATAAGCTGTACATTCCTGTGCTGTGTGTGCCATTTAGAGAGATGACTTTAGTAAATTAAATTTTTAGCTGTGTCTCTGTAGCATCCTGAGGGGGAAAAAAGCATGAGGCTCCACATAAAAGTCTTTTGTCACAAATGTACTCACCTCTGGCTGGTTTATAAAAATTATTTTCAAATCCAATTTTACTCCTTTATTCCACATTAAGAAAATCACATTTTGGAAGTAGTATCTCAAGACCCACATGATGAAAACATTAAGAAAGGAGAGAGGCTGGGTTGGTGTCAGCGCCCTGTGCCACTTGTCACTGCCTGGCAGGGTGGGGGTGCCGCAGGGACCCTGGGAACGAGGAGTCAACCTTCACTGTTCTGACTGCCTGCCAGCGGAACCCACCCTGAGCGCCACAGGCCAGGAACCCAGCGGGTCTTTGGAATACGACCTTCTCAAGCGGCTGGTGTGGTGTGGTCTGGTCTGAGGGTTCTTGGGAGCTGTTTGTGGAGAAACTTGGCTGATCCCCTTAAAAGTCTGTTGCACTCACTATGCCTCATCCTCCCAGGAGCGGGGCACCTGTCAGAGGTGTGGATACTGGAAAAGAGCATGTTTCTAAGCTCATTCCCAGGAGGGAAGCCCTGGAAGCCAGGGGAGACCCACTGGGGTGCAGCCCATGAGAGCGCTAGTGCTGGCCTGCGATTGCGATCTGGGACCATCAAACCAAGCACTTGGTGCCTCGGTTGGGGTGGTCGTTCAATGGGCACTGGCTCTGAGTTGCTTTGTATTCCCTGCCATCTCTCTGGGTAACAGCACCAGGGCACTAGGGCAGGGAAGGGCACCTGCCTGTCTCACAGACACACTCCCGCAGGCAATACTTTTGAGGTCCAAAGTGGGCTGGATGAGAAGCTGCCTTTTCTCTTGCTCCTTTCTCGAGTGCCCCATTTTTCCCCGGGATCTTTTTCATGTGCTCCATAATCTCATTGCTCTCAGTCCCCGCATCCACGAAAACCTGCTTGAATGCTTCCTCTCAGGATCTAAAACAAAGGAATCTGTACCTGTGGGAAATCATAATCCCAGGACTTAAGAGCCTCTGTGGTCAGTAGGAGTCCCAGAGGGAAGGATGCAGGACCCCCCTCCCAAGGCTGGGGGGTCAGCCTCAGGAAGAAGTGACTGACTGGAGGACACTCCTTCCAGGAGGAGTACATTACATGCTCGTGTCTCAAGTTCCGTGGTGTCTGGGCTGCTTGCGTTTTTACTGGGAACAGAGAGAAAATATAGCAGGGTGAAGCCCGGGTCTGTCACACCAGCTCAGCAGAACAGGGAGTCAGGGATTTCTCCTTTTAATAACAGGGACTGCACCCACGACACGGTTAAAGGGCAAGATTGTGAAAGGTGGTTCATACAAGACCCTCAAAGTGGCACCTGGAAGGCAAGAAACACTGAGGAACTCGTGGGAAAGGAGAAACAACAGACCACTTGAATGAGTTGGAGGCCAAACCAAAAGGACACGGTGAGCCTTGGTGCCCTGCAAGCAATGGGGAGTGGTGTCAGGACTACCACTTTGTCCCATTGTGGAGAAAGGTGGAAACAGTAAGCCCACAGTTGCTCCCATACCCTAATGGTTGAAGATGGTGGGAAGTGGCTGGCATGACTGGGAGAGGCAACTTGATTAGCAGTTTGAGATACTGCCACGTGCGAGCCTTCTCTTCCAAGGCCCCCACTCACCGCTTCCATCTTTTTCGTGGGGTGAGGGAGCTGTAGTTGTGCATGTGGTGAAAATGGGTTCAGAAAGTGCCTGGAACAGAGCAAGAGCAGGAAACCCAGAAGGAAAGCATCAGGCATGAGATGTACCTATTTTCCTGCCGAGGTCCTGCTTCTACACTGGTGCACCTTCCATAGCTGAAGCCATCATTCCAACGGGAACTTTAAGCACATTCAGAAAATGGGCCTATTCTTCACGTGGGTGGTTTCATAGTCACTAGTGCATCGAGCAACTGCTTCTAAGATATGCAGAGAAACAAATCGAAGACCTGCTCCTTTGTGGCACCCAGGTGAGTAACACAGCCTGGGAGTCACATGCTCACTCTGACATCCCGTGAACCAGCGCTCTCAGCTGCAGGGAGGATGAGCTCACCTGCTGCCGGGCGAGGGTCGCCCGCCTTGATTCTGCCTTTCTCGGGAGATGACTAAGTGTAAGTAGCTCATAGCTCATTATAGGCAAATCATTATGAAACACCAGAGTGAGAAGCTGGAAATAAACTAGGTCTGTTCATTAATGTGACCCAGAAATCTTAGATTCTGTTTCAGATAGTTTTTTGTCTATGGTATCCAGAAACCACCAACTTCTCAATGCTTCAATTTTCTCCTGAAAGGAAAGGCAGGCAGAAGGTATCCACTGCATAATGGAGCTGGGGGATTCAGTGGTGCACTCCTGTGAAACTGCAATGCAGTCTCCGTGAGGCAGGCATTCTCTTCTGCCATGAGTTTCTGGGGTGAGAGTACGAGAGCTAAATTGGTTCCCTATTCTCTTAACACTCCCAGGGAAAGAACACTGAGCACGAGAATAAAACAGAGCACGCGTCCTTTTCAAAGCAAGTTTGTAGAAGGCAATGAATTGGCTGTTTTCTTACCAGGGCTTTAAAAACAGATCACTTCTGGAGACGCTGACTCACACTGAATGAATGGCCCAAAGCTGACCATGGGCCCTTAGCATAGCCCCAGCCCCAGGCTGCTATTAAGGCTTTGGTCTCCCCTTGTATTTTTGGGGAGAGGGAAAGTGGGGGTTTGTTTTCAACCAGGTCTCCTTGCTACCTGGTTTAAGTGATAAAGATACAATGAACATTAATGTGAAGTTCACAAACTTTCATAATAAAAGATATTTTGATTCTTATACAAAATTCAGGTCAGTTAGCCTTGTATGACTACTACTACTATTTAAAGCACGGATTTATAGTCCTATGATTATTTTTAAAGTTAATGCATGCTTAGAATTTAAGACATGACAGTGGTTTGTGGTTCTGTCTCCTAAGCCTGAGTAATTGCATGTCTGTTTTTATCTCTGAGAAAAGCAAAGGTGTAGTTCTGTAAATGTGCACGTGAACCATATTGTTTACGGATGAGCCTCCCATGACCCCAAACCCCTGACTCCCTCCCCTGGGCACAGCGAGGAGGTGCACTAAGACTCATTAGTAATAACAACAATTCACAGTTACATCAGCACTTAATACAGGAATTGTTCAAAACCTAGTTTTGGTAAGTGTCCCACAAAGTAGCAGAGGTGTTGGTGCATTTAGCACCTCTGACTTTGTAGGTGCGATGACAGCTGCATCCTGAGTGGGTCCTCCTTAAACAAATGAAAAAGCAAACACAAAATCAAACCAATTCATCAGGAAGATAGCACAACCCTTGACCTCTCAGAAAGAGGGATGACAGTAAATCTCAGGGTGTTAACCATTGGCAGTCACCCAGGGATCAAAGAAGCAATTGGAGGGTGGGGTCAGGCCAATGGAGAGTGGTGGTTTCTGCACACAAGCAATTGATTTGGGTTTTTTTTGATCTGCAAAATTTTATTAAGCAATAGCTGGACAACTCTTACGACTTCAAATCATCAAGAAAAAAATAAGGAGATTAATCCATCTCAATAATAAAGACAGAGAATAACTTGGACAAACCACACCACTTTGAATGCAAACCATGAATGCCTTCTAGAACACCTCCCTCACAATCTAATACACAAAATACGTAAGAAGAGCGGCAAATCAAGGTGAGCTCATTAGAATGCAATTGAGAATCTCAAAAGATCTTGCTTGGAAAGTAAAACAAAGCAGGATGCTGAACTGAAAACATACAAACCAACACCAGAGGAACTGAGGCACACAGGGCAGTGCACCATCCCCAAGGTGTGGACAAGGACATGCTGGTGGTCTGGTTTGGTCTGAGACCTGTGCACCTGCATCGTGCACTTACAGTTAAAAAAAAAAAAAGAAGAAAGAAAATGCCAGTAGTAATAAACTCAGAAATTATGTCCAAATTTACAGTACCAAAATAATGCATTTATAAAAAAATGCAAAAACAATACCCCTTTGGTAAATACAGTGCCTTTTTCAGTCAAATGCATAACCCATGCTTTTCTACAACACGAAAAAAAATTTTTATCTACAATAAATGAGATCTTAGAACCCTCCCCCTCCCCTTTAAAAGAACTTGTAAACAGGAAATGTAGGTACAAATAAAGTTACAAGAAAATTGCACAAAGCCAAAGAAATGAAAACAAAATAAGCCACAACCCTTCAGACTTTTCTCAGCCGAAGATAAAATACACAAATGGTGAAGTTTTGAGCTGTGTGCTATTACAAAACCCCAGGAGCTCAGACAACATTTTTGACACATTTTGTCTCAACTAACTTGTTCACAACCATTGACTTGGCCAAGTGATTGATGGGCCACACAGGGACACAAAGGGCTCCTTTTCCAGAAACCTACACTTGAAGGTAGCGTTAACACTGCAGAGCACGCTCAAGAATTCAAGACGGCCTAGGCCTACACTCCTTTGTCTTTTTTCAACCCACTCGATGGTCTTTGGGGCATGTGGTGAGTTACTTTAGGGTTATTCTCAAGGATGGCCACTGAGCAGGGCATACTCGTGGGGAGGCTCCTCTGTCTTATCTGGAGCCAGTGCTTTTGTGTAATTTTATGAAAACGAACACTATTCCAGACGCATTTTTCTAGAGGTGAATGTTCTGAAGATATTATTTTAAATGCCCTGATTTACATTCAGAAGACAGCTCATTAACATGGAAAAGAAACATTTCTCTACAAGAGGCAATGTTTTGAAACATACCTTCCGAGTGTGTAAAGTGGAGCCATAGGTCACATTTTGAGCCCTCAGGCTTTTAGAGTGGGACGGAAGTTTAGAAGATTGTCCAGGTCATCCCTTTCATCTTATAGATGGACAAATGGAGGCTCAAGGCCATCCTCCAACTCTGTGGAGGAGCAGGCTCGATTCTGGGTTCCTAACTTTCTGCTCTGATTACAGGATGAATGTACACATTTTCCCATGTCTTCCTGGGACATTCGACGAGGGAGCAATGGGCATGGATGAAAAATACTAACCTGCACAATCCTGACGTCTACTGCCATTCGAGCTTTGACATTTCCTGCTTCTTTTGCACCAATTTTTTCAGAATATACATTCAGTGGATGGACTGTATACAAATCTTTGCCTTTGGTTTGATGAGGTTAGAGTTAAGACAAATTTAAAATTGTTTTTTATGTTTGTTAATATACTGCTTCCTTCAAAAAGGCATGGATTTTTTACGTAGTTGACTGTTTACTGGGCTAATATTTTTATATGTAGAGATTCAATGAGGTATCTTAATATTCATAAATTGCTACCAATAAGCATAAAGTATGTAGAATTCTGCTGCTTAAAGTACTGACTTTAGCAGTACTTAACAAATTGAAACTGAATGAATGAAAACAATGTTTAAAATAAGTAAAGCCATCACCATTAACTTAAAAGACACCGCACTGCTGCAGACATCTGTTTAAATAGATCTGGCATCTGAAATTACCTGCTCCTTTGGGCCTGTTGAGCAGGGCGGGGCAGCGCTGCTCATTCAGAGGCTCACTCATGTGTGCGAAACATCCAAGACGGAGGTCTCTGTCTCCACGTGGGCAAATGCCTTTTGGGGAATGGGCTAAGAATTTAGTAAAGTTGGTTAATTATTTGCTACAAATACATTATCTTCACACATGTATTTGGAGCATTAATTCCAAGGATTTCCCCCTATATTTGCTCTTATTAAGAGAAGTCCTAAAAAGTACTCCCCCTTTTATATCTCAAAAACCAACCAGAATTTTAAAAACTGACTTATTACTAATAATTCCTTCCTTTGCTACTCCCATTCTAATAAGTCTCTTCTCATTTCATAGAGCCTTTTGTTTTTAATTAAAAACAAAATTTTCAAAAGAAGGGGAAATATTTTAGGATCTGTTATCTCAAAGAAATCTCCTTTGTATATAATCAGTACCACAAAAAGCAGAAAAAAAAAACTTTTAAAGGATTAACAGACATGTTTGCCCCATTAGAAAATTTACAAACTGTCCAGCAAAAACCCCCTCTCATATCCTCTTTATTTCCTGCAGCAAAATATACTGCTACCAAGGAAGTCGTTATAAACATACTACTTTTCTAAATAAATTATAACATGGGCATAACTCACCAGTACATAGTAATAAAGTAATTCCTAAGAACACTATTAAAGCAAGATAAATAATTATCTCTTGGACAATACAACAGAATTGCATTTAAATTATTTTAGAAATAGGCTATAATGATATTGCACAACTAATAATAACCACTGAAACAACATATCAAGCTACAAAAACTCACATAAAAGAATTATATAAATCTGAATACATTATTAAATTCTTTTTGGAAGAATTTACCCACCAAAGAATCTGGTTAAATATTTTAAAATATAAGATGGGAAGCTCTGGTATTGACTGGGAGATGTCCTTCACCATATTTAAAAATCTTATCTGTGTTTCTTTGGGGGCTAGAGAGAATGGTGGGTCATGGATGTCACCTTGCTCTGTGAAAGGAATGGGGCAGTTCCTTTTCTAAGTTTTAAGCCAAAACAGGGAATTAAAAACATATTTTTAAACCAAAACGTGGAATTAAGAAATTTTTTGAAAATAATTTTTCTGTATTATTTTCCACTTTTCTGTTTTCAAACAAAATCCAAATGTAGGTTAGTTCTTGTGCTCCTGCCCTAAACAACATCGCAGACGAGAGCAATGAAGTGGGTCTTGCCACCGGGGCTAAACACTGCCCAAGGTGTCCCCTGAGCACGGGGTGAGGTGGGAAAAGATAATCACAGTGGACTTTTTTTTTTTTTTTTCAATTAACCAGCAGTAGTCAGCCAACTACCTTAAATCCTTCAGTTTTAACTGTGCTGTCTCAGAGGGTCATCTCCTCTGTGAACAGTCTGTACAGTGAATAAATTGTTTTCCTGGAGAAGACTGTGGGACTTCTGTGAAAGGTTGACTATAACTCTACCTCTTAATACCCTGGTAAATGCTTAAAAATTTTTGCTTACATTTCTAATCTGTTGAAAAACATTTCTAGTCAATTGAATTTTAACATAGCTGAGAAGAGGAAAGGAGTACTTTTAAATCAGTATCGTCAGCATTTTTAGAAAAAGTGTAGAACATTGCTGTCTGATGGGAAGGATGTCTGCTGTCACACTTCCAGACTCAACAGTAAAGAGAGAGGGAATACATGTTACTATTCAGCAAGCGGGTACCCAGTACCTGGCTCTAGCCCCCCCCTCCCCCACTGGGACCTTTCCACATTTCTCTCCTACTTTCACCTCGTCAGTCAAACTGAACCTATGGAATTTTGACATATTATAAAACTAGTGGAATCTTCAATGTAAACATCCTCCAGAGAGGAGCATAGCCCTTGTACTGTTTCAAGTCACACTATGTTAAGTCGCCCATGTGACCATGTGCAGGAGATTCCTTCTCACCTATCATCTCTTCCCCCACATCATCAGGAACATATCATATCCATACCTGGTAAGAGCGCCCCAGTAGAAAGCCTACTTTTATTAGTCAAATAGTGCATTTGCCAAAATACCCTTCATTAATCAAGTCACCTTTGGGGGAGTAACATAACATAACATATGTGAATTAAATGTCCCCTCAAGAGAACCTGTACTTTCAGGATTTTTGGTGTGTTTTTAAAGAGGTTTTTTCTTTTACACTAGTGATGCTGTGAAGATGGGAAGAATGCACACTCCTTAAATCTAAAAGAAGAACAGGCTACAAGGCAGTCTGTCTTCCCTCTGAGGATCCCTCATCCGTAGCTGACATAAGCAAACCCAGTGGAACATTACCATAAGCAAGTATGTTTCCCAAAAAAACACCACCAGGTGCCTGGCACCTTTGCTTCCAAATACTTCTCTCCTGTATTGTTTTGTTTGATTAAAAAGAAAGACAGACAATAAAGAATAAAAAAGCCCAAACAAACGACAACGCTAAAGGTCAGTGCCCTCTCCTGGGCCTGATAAGACTTTTCCAGTTTGCTCTTGTGTTCTGGTCTCCCAGACACCCAGGTCCCATGTGGGCTCCTCTAGCATCTGCAATCAGACCTCTCTGAAAAGGCTCCTTTGTCTCTTTCTGCTCGCCAAGTCAGGCTCTTCACTTGAGGCGCTGAGTCACGTTGGCCAGGGCAACTGCGAAGGCCTGCACAGCTGAGAAGGGGTACTGGAAGTCCAGAATGTACGCATTGCCATCGATCCTTCCAAACTGCATCACCTGGAGGGGGGGCATTGAAGCGAAGACATTAAAGGAAAAGGTGGGAGAGGGCAACTAGGTCTGTGCGGCTCCTGATGGAGGCAGATAGCATGATCTAAGGAGGTATTTTTGCCAACAAAAGTGACTCTGGCAGGTTTCTACATCTAACTACGAGTTTGTCAGAAACAAAGGAATGGATGAACATGTTAAACAACACAGTGGGGAGACAGTGAGCAAAATGCAGGGCATGGGAAGCTCCACAGGTCAAATGAAGTGGTTTCCTCACCAAGGAAACAGACGGGAAAAAAATAAAAAAAAGAATCTATAAGCTGAAAGAGGTGTGAGAGAAATATCAATTGTAATTGTCAAATGTCACTGCTCAGAGAGGGAGAGAACACAGCACACCTCCTTCCCATCATGCTCATCTCCCGAGCTTGCTTTCCTCTGTCATTTCAGTACTTGCAGTGACCATTACATAATTGTGACATTATATTAATGTTTTTTGTTTAAAGTTTTTCTTCCATTTTTGTAAACTCCATGAGGACAGGGCCTTTCGGTTTTCCTCAATGCTCTAATTTCTGTACTTATAGCAGTTAGAACTGTATTTATAAAGAGGAAGTAGTCCAGATTGGCCCATGGGCCATAGTTTGCCAACTCCTGGCTCAGAAGCTTGCCAGGCATATAGCAGGTGCATTAATGAAAGTGGGATTTAAATATGAGAGGTGAAAGGAATTCCCAGGATGGTGGAGAAGGGTAGTCCCAGAACAACAGCTATGCAGCCGGGCTGGAGCAAGAGTTCTGGGTTAGAGCAGGAAGAACTGACAAATTACCCACTGTGTTTAACTGTACTAAGAAGAGATGTACATCTTGCTACAGAACCGGGGAGTGACTTAACAATAAACATGTAGAGAAATAAGCAAACACAACTGAGTAATAATTATGTCTAGGAAAAATACCCCATACAATAAAAAAGGGATTGAAATGAAATCCTACTACGTGGCTCAGGTGTGAAACATATTTATTGGCAGAACTAGGTAATGGGTGACTACTGATTTAACTAAGAAAAGTAGAGGTGGGGGATTCACACCAGTGAACCTCAATTGGCCCCATCTAAGAGGATTAGTTGTTTTCCACATTTCCCAGGTGGCCTTTGGAAAATGTTCCTCAAAGGCCAAAGCACTGGGACCCTTTGCCTGGTTTTAAAAACCCACAGAGATCAGGAAGTCACGATTCTGGCCAGGTCCTGGGATACCCTTACCTGCCGCCCCTCCAGCTCGATCTGGAAGTTCTTGGCTGACTCCTGGGTCACGCGCCCCCCAAAGTCCAGCTGGTACACCTGGGTGGCCTCGTTCCAGAGGGGTTGCTTGTTGGCCATGACATACACGAAGCCCTGGCTGCCCAGCCGCCCATCCTCCCTCTCACTGGCTTTCCGGCACTTAAACTCCTCCAGCTCGCTGGCCGTCCGCAGGCTCCTCTTGCTCTTCCAGCCCTTCTTGCTGCCCTGGCTCTGGTTCATCAGCTCGTCCCCGCTGATGAACAGCTCTGGCTCACTCTCTGAGCTGTCCTGGAACTCATTTGTCTTATTCAACTTCTTCGACTTCAGCTGGTCTTTCTGGCTCTTTGCTTTTTTCTTCTCTCTCCCCAGGCGGGGGCTGGAGATCAGGGAATTAAAGTCACTCAGAGTCCGCGCCTCCTTCCTCACTCTGCCCTCCGTGACGGCCTGGACATTTCCTTCCTCTGCGCGGCTATCCAAGCGCTTCCGGTTCTTCTTTCCGAATTTCTCTGTCCGCTGGGGAACTGGGCTTTCTGTCAGAGACAGGACCTCTTGGAAGTTGTCTGAGGTCTCTACCATCACCTCTGTACCCAGGTGGTTTTGGAGGTCAGTGGGTGGTGGTGGGGACACGAGGGGCTTCTCTACTACCAAGTGTGCCTTGGAGGGGAGAGTGCCCTGGGGGTTCTGCATGGGCGGGCACGCACTGTAGGAATTCCAGGGGTGCAAGGCGATGGATGGCAGCTGTAAACTAGAGCACGTGCTGCTTCCGGGATACATGGGGGGCAAGGTGCAGTAGGACAGGCTGGGAGGGTAGGCCGGCTGCAGGACCACAGTGGGCTCCTGCTGTGCAAACTGTGTGGGGGACAGGGTATCTTTTGGGGAGCAGGGAGCCTGAACTCCTGGCAAAGGGGGGTTGTTATAGCTTCCTGGATAGGGCACTCCTATCCCATAGCCTGTCTGGAAAGTGGCAGTGGGGCTGGTGGGAGACTTGGGGGAGACAAAGGGCACTCGGGACACATCGAGGTGCTGGCTCTGACTTACGACCAGAGGGGGCAGTTTCAGGAGGTTGGGAACTCCAGTCTGTGCTGTCCTTTCCTGAGGCACCCAAATGTCCTCCCCCAGCATGGGGTCCCACTGGTAAGGGGGTGGCCGTTTCACAGCCACAGCAGCTTCAGGCAGTGCTGGGTGCCTCAGGGGCTTCTCCACAGGACAGTGCTGGGCGAGCGCCTCGTCCTCAGTGAATGCTGAGTTGACATAGTCGGTGCGCTCGCGGGCACCATCCGGCGAGCTCAGGAGGCTGTAGGAGGACTGCGAGGCCAGCGGGGAGGTGCCGGCCGCCTGCGCACCCCCGGCGCCCGGCTCGGGCCGCCCGGTTGCACCCCCACCACTGCATTGGCTGCAAGTGTACAGTGCTGCCGGGGGCCGCGAAGGGAACGGCGCTGCGCCCTTGGGCTTGGATGGGTGCTGCAGGGGCGGGTGCTGCGGCAGGGCCCGTGGGGGCTCAGCGGGCGCCGCAGCCTTGAGCACCACCTCGCGGTTATTTCTGCGCAGCGTGGCGTGAATAAGGCCTCCATCCAGCCGCTGCGCTGCGACCCGGCTGGAGGCCAGCGGGCCAGCCAGGTCGGGATAGGGGGGTGGGTCTCCCGTGGGGATGGAGTAGCGTGGGACCGTCAGGCGGTTCAGGGTCGCGCTGGTGCAGGGCTGTGGCACCTTCTTCTCGGTGGCAGTGAGCCTCAGGGTAGCCGAGCTGCCCGGGCCGGGAAGGGTGTAGGTGTTCTGCGAGCAGAGCATCCGCGTCCTAGGCCGGCACACCTCCTCCACGTTGCCGCTGCTGTCGAAGGTGGTGATCCTCTCGTAGCCCAGGGGGGGCTGGTAATGCACTGCCGTGGGGTACAGCGAGAAGTCGCTCTTCTTCAAGCACACGTCGACAGGCGGTGGTGGCGCTGCAGTGGTGGGGGCTGCGGGGATGGTTCCTGGATAGGGGGGTGGGGGATTCAACTTTGCCACCTGGATCTCCTGGGGGGTGCCGAATACCACGGCGTCCCCCTCAGCAGTCAGCTGTGGCGCGGGCCTCAGCGCCTTGGCTGGCTTCTGCAGGTGCTCCTGCTCGCGGTCTCCATGCTCCACCACCGACAGCTGGACGGGCCCCTGTGCAGGTGGTGGCAGGGATAGCTGCGGAGGATTGGGGATGAGACGGCCCATCTCTACGCCCCCGAAGATCACCTGTCCAGGGTTGGAGTAGCGGTTGGAGCCCGGGTACTGGGTGGCATTCTCACTTGCGTGCTCAGCTGCCCCCACAGCCGTGGTCTGATTGGTCAGGACGTCCAGCTGCACGTTCTGATTGGCCAAGAGGGACTGCACCAGCCCTATGCTCTGCGTGGGGGACATAGCTTGCGCTGAGCTGTGGATGGGTGCGATAGGGATGTTCACGGTACAAGGTGGGTTGTTTTCTGGCACGCCAGATGCTCCCGTCACTGGAGTGAAGTGAAAAAAAAAAACAAAAAACAGGCTGTTTACAAAATAGTGGCACAAAACTGGGTCTGAATAAATAATACCTTTCAATTTATCCAGTCCTTTTGCCTACAAAATGCAATTGTTATAGATGGAGATGTCTTTGCTTGGGGAAAGCTGAACTGTTCACACAAGCTACATAAAGCTTCTCTGGGGTTTCTAGAAGGGCATCCAGGCGATTGGTGGGTCCTACAGGGCAGCCTGCCCTGGGCCATTAGCTAAAGGCATTGTTAGGGCTTTTCAATGAATACATTTTTGAACCTTCTCAATTAGGTACCATGTGTTCCAATCGTACCATGGCAAATACTTAATTGTTTAAAGACACTTTTTACTCATGATATTCCAAGGAGGTTTACCCACGGTCATGGATTGGTCAATGTGGGAGATGCCTGCAGCAAGCAGCAGAGGTGTATCTAAACTTTCTATGTAAATTAAGCTTCTGTTAATAGAAACATGTAAAATGGAGAAACCAATAAAAAGAATCTACAGCAAATCTGCATATTAGGGGAAGGCTCATTTCCTAATTTATCTGCTTTTTAGCATTTCAAACAGTATGTAAGGTGGAGCCACATTGAATAAAATCTGTGAATATATCCTGTCTCTGTGGTGGGAATTTAGGGGCACACACTTGAGCAAAGACCTGCAGACACTGGCAGGTGCTCAGAGCCCCTATTCTCTACTGCCCTGTCTAAAGGGCCCATGGAGCAACTTTGCTTACCTGGGCCTCTCTGAGTGTTGTGTACTGAGGGCTAGTACTGAGCAGGAAATAGAACTGAACAGGATAATTGTAAAGGCTGGCTTTTCACCAGAACTACAGAATGAAGTCAGTTGGTTCACCAAAGCTAAGCCCACCCCTGGTTCCTGTAAGAGATGCCCCCCTTCCCTGATGTAGTCCTCTAGTGAGAGATCTCTCTCGCTGACTCCACGAATCTTGGTCCTGTCTCAAGTTTTCTATTGTCCCTATTCAAACCCCTCTTCCAGATGTTCTTTCATCTGTACGGAATACTGCGGGCAGGCATCATCCCTGCTAAAGGAGAGTCTCTTTGCCATGTCGCCAGCATTAAGTGTAAGTCCTGAGACAAAATGTTCCCTCCTCTTGCTGGGAACCATAGACAGGAATGACAGCAGCAGGAACGGGCTCAGCATCAGAGAGCAGGAAGGGCATTTAGGGGACTGTGTAAGACTTCTAAACCCAAGATTCTGAAAGAGCAGGGGACATGCTATAAGGCTCAAATTTGTGGGGCTTCACCACACTGCAGGTTAATGTGGTTGCAAACATCCCCATTAGGACTGCAGTAGTCTAGAACATGAATTCCATCTATGATGGCTCCTGTCAGAAAGCACAGGACAGATAATTTTACAGGTAAAAACCTGGGCTGAGAGAAGGTAAACCACTCCCCTAAGTTCAGAGCCTAAGTGGGGATGTCCCTCCCTGTCCCATCTCCAGGACCAGAACCCCTGTTTGAGAATGACCAGATACAGGAGAATGTGGCTTTCCTCTGGCTCAGAAACCAGAGATCTTCAGAACCTTGCCTGGATGTAAGCAGAGTCATCTCTATAGTATTTATAAAACTGAAGGTGGACTTTTTTGAGAATAGTTACATATAAATAATCGGCAGACTAATTAGAAATCACTGTAATCTATTAATCAAAATAGAATCCCCCACTAGAAAACACTATAGATATTTGAAAAATTGTAAGCTGGGATTTAAAAAACTTGTATCAGATTTTACCTTTAACTTGGACCAGGCTTCTAATACACTGAGACATGCACTCTGTGTTGGGAGAGAGCTGTTGAAATGTACAGGTTTGGTGTCTGGAGATGCAGCAGGTTTTATATCCCAGGCTTCATGGGCACTCAAGTAACGCCCTGCTTGGAGCAGGGATTAAACGGATGAGGGCCAGCCTGGGGCCAACAAGACTGGGGCTCAGTTCTGATATTATGGAGTCCTGATTAGTTAGTCCTTTAATTTCTCTGTGTCTGTGCACATGACTAAGGGGATGACTGTGAGGATAAAACAAAATGGTAGAAGCGCTCTGCAAAGATGAGGTGGCATGGCCACCTTAGTAGTCCTTGCTCTGGTAGCTTCCCTCTTCCCCAAATGACTGATAGTATGTTACCTTTCTCCTGAGTCGTGCCACCATACCTGCCAACCTTACTGAGGGAGTTACACCTTTCCCAAACCGAGGCAGCAGGCACAACTGATGTGCTGCAATCCTCCTGTAGGTCTTCAAGACAATGGGACCACCACCAGAACACCTGAGAGCTGGACCCGGGCAATGGAGGCTCCCCACTCCGTCCCCTGTCCTTGGAATGTGCACTCCATTTGCCCTTCCCACTCCCAGAAGCTACTGCAAGGATCCAGCCTTGAGACAGAAATGTGGCGTTGAGACTCCCTGGATGGTATATGTGACTGACCCCAGCCAGGGCCTCTACATAAACTATTAAGATACTGGCAGTGGGTGTGGAAATCTATCAGTCTTAAAGCCACCCAAGAAAAGCCTGTTAAGTTCCTTTGCTCATTAAAACTGCCACCTACCCCTCTGGAGTGGTCTGATTCTTTCTTCCGTCTCTCCCTGCCCTCCAAGTAAGGGGCCATTTCAGATTCCACCTGGGAAGCTCCAAGGACGTTGTGAAGCAATAACCACTCTGTCCCATCACAACACACTAAGAGAGGGCTCATGACAAAGTAGGAGACGTGTATGAACACACCTGGTAAATCATCTTCATCTTCACTGAACACATTTGGGTTGAAGACAGGTAAATTCACATAGTCCATGGAAATCTTCCTGACCTCTGGGAGATAGATGGTCATCTGCCGCGGCTGGAGATGCAGGAGGCTGGTTTTATAGATTACTGGTGGGAGGGGAAAGACAGTCAGTAGAAACACAAGGACGACAGCTAAGGTGCCAACAGGGTCACAGCAAGAGAAAGGGGTGGTGGTTTTCCTGATCTGAAGACAGGCTGCACAGGCAGGGCCCAGTCTGAGAGCAGCTCTCCCTGGGCATGACCGGCCACGCAGCCACAGTATGGGTTCAGGGACACCAAATTCTTGGTCTAGCCCAGCCATTTCGCCAATGGTTTGTCTGTAGAACCACACATTTAAAATGTTAAAAACTTATCTTAGACTAAAATTCTTTTTTGGAATGAGCTGGGGTATGATAGATATATATTTTTAAAAACCTTGTTTGTAATCAGAAAGATAATTTAGTGCAAACAGTTGTAATAGCCAGACTGCCAAGCTCAGGACAATCTTGGGCATCCATGGAGCTATTTGAGAAAAACTATGAGATAAGGGGTGACGTGAATCAGGCAGAAATAAAACGCTGCCTTTATTTAGGACTGGATTCTTGTCTTAATGACTTTCAATTTCAATTTCATGATCAGCATAGAGATTTATCAGGAACTTCCACATGGTGTCTTTAAACACTAAGATTAACAGAGATTTTTAAGAGAAAGGCTAGACTGCAACTAAAATATTGAGAGGAGACAAAATAAGTTTAAAAATAATGAGTCTGGCCCTGGCCATGTGGCTCAGTTGGTAAGAGAGTCATCCCGATATGCCAAGGTTGTGGATTCAATCCCGGGTCAGGGCACATACCAGAATCAACCAATGAATGCACAGATGAGTGGAGCAACAAATCAATGTTTCTCTCTCTCTCCCTCTAAAATGAATAAATTAAATAATGATGAATCTGAATTTAAGTTTCACAGTAGGTTAAAATCAGGATGAAATTAAATTGCCTGTAAACTTTCTTTTATGTTTAATACTTTTTCCTGTGAGCCATGAAGAAGTTCTTTTACTACTATTGTTCATTTTTTTGTTTTGTTAAGCCAAATTCTACCTCCACAATTATCAGCTCTAATGCCTGGTGGCTGACTGGCCAACACTCCCACGGCACAGCAAGCCCTCTTTTTTGAAGTACCTTTGTGAGGTTGGAGCTTGGACTGGTGTGGGCTGAGGTGACTTTCCAACCCAGTGGTCATTCCAGGCATTATTCACATGTTCCTCTCTCTTGACCACAGAAGAGTATGAATTTTGGCTTTAAAATTCTGGATGGTTCCATATACCTTAAGAACTAATGTATGAAAAGTGAAATTCTTTGTCATTTAGATTAACAAAGAGAAATAAAATTTAAAATCTCAGGAGGAATTAAAAAAATAACATCAGTTGTCTCCAGGAGAAAAAAAGTAGGTGGCTGGGGGTGAGAATGAGAGAGATTTTACTGTGTTAGACTCCTTTACGTCTTTTGAATTTATTCCATATTTTTAAAATTAAGACATGCAATAAATTAAAAATAAAAAAATTACATGGCCCAATTATTCTAATTGCAGGAAACAAATTATCCAGTATGTGAATAGCATTCGCTTTTAAACCCACCAGAGTGTCAAAGATTTATAATAGGGTGCAATACGTAACATAACTTTCAGAACCCAAGACTTAATTTCCTTTTTTAAGTAGAATCAAGTGGAAAACTATTTTAGCTTGACAAATGAGAATAGCCAAAACACTCTTTAAAAGGGTCAGTGATTAGGACAGGGATTTCTCTGCAGTCACACGGACAGCTTTTGTCTTGAGCACTCAGATTCCTCATGGGAGCAGCACATGGCTCTGAGGCACATACAGGCCACGCCCTTTCATCCTAAGGTCCTTAACTTATTTGTGGGTTTACTCAACACTTGAGGAATAAGGGCAGAATGAAAAGACCCATCAAGCCAATTCTCACCTCCACTCCTTTTTCAGTGTTTATGTAGGCAGATGGCTAAGTTCTCAGCTTGCTGACATGGGAATAATCATAACGTGCACACGCTGATTCTTAGAATCAACTGTACACATCAGCAGGGCACTGCTGAATAACTGAGGAACAGCTTTGTGGTCAGCAGACAGCTTGCGGGTGGTTGAAAACAGTCTAAGATTTGTCTGCATTATGTACAGGGATAGACTACTGTTATTTTTCAAGTCAGTTTTATGTTTTACTTTTATTCCTCTTTTTCTTTTAGCTAAAAAATCTCAAAATGAAAAATCCAAATGCAGCACTATTTAATAAGTCTCTGAAGAGGCAGATATAGCAATGGGTTTTTTTTTATACCTGATTTGCAAGAATAATTTATTTTAAAGGATATAAGAGTGTCTGAAATAACCTTTATATGCAGATTCAGAATTTTTCAAAAACCATTTCTAGTACATTACACAGAGCACAGTCAAGAAAGGGGCCACTAGCCACGGGTGAACCCTGCGTGGCTAAGCCAGCTTTCCAGGGACACGTGTGCATGTTAAATGATTAGGTGGCCTAGCAAGGTGTGGGGGGCAACACAAATCCTGGGCCTATATAAAGAAGTGTCCATCTGGATGAAAGTGCATTGAAAAGGGCCTCCTGCCATTCACACCTTCCTGTCTCTGAGTAAATGTGGTAAGTTAGTACTGCTCGCTCTATCCATCTGGAGCAGATGGGAACGCAAATCCTGGATTCTAGTCCAGTTTCAGACTCCCTTGCTTCCATTTTCCTCGCTGTCTAAAACTTTCATGGACGGGATATTTATTTGGTACTTAGAAATGACATCTATAAAGATTCGCCACTAAGCTGTGCTCACAGTCAGCCAGCTTCTTATAGTCTAATTCTTTCTTCTGGAGTTCCTTTTAGCTCAAGAACCTAAAGGCACTGGTACCAAAAACCTGCCTAAGTGAATGGCCAAAAGTCAAAACAACCAGAAACCTATCAGAGCTCTGATAGAGATTTTCACTCTTTCTGTCATTTTTATAAGTTAGAGATGATAATTTTAAAAAATTAAAGCACCACTGGCAAAACACCAATTCGAGTGATTATTCTGATTTTTGTGACATCATAGTGTCTGGAGCCAAAGGCTAGAGATAAAATGCATGCTAATGTTTTGATGTCATAGAATTCATTTTCTCCTTTAGGCCACTGAAGGCTGAAATTGTTTTCTTCAGCCTGAGTATCAACGAGACAGCGGGCAAAGAACAGGACGTGGTTTTACCTGCACCGAGGTTGGTTGGCAGGAAAGCAGCCAAGCCCACGATCTTAAATTTGGTTCCCCAGATATTAGACGTGACCTGAGCAAGGTAGTTGTGCTGTAGGAGGAAAAAAGGAAGAAACATCACTATCTATTTCCATATTTCCTATTAGTAAGAATGATAACAGTGCTTAAGGAGCCACAGGTGTTGGCAGCCAGAAGCATTCATTCCGCCATGTTGAAGAGCAGAAGCTAACTGCAGCATGTCACCACCCATTTTCAACTGGGGGTTCACCAAGCTGTACTCCTCAGGTTGGAAGTGAGAGGCAGATGTGTCCCAGTCCCAGTGTGTCTGCATGTGTGTCAGTTTAAAAGGCCACAAATGGGATTTGGGCACATTCACCTTCACCTCTCCTTTCCCGAAATCATTGGACTAGAGAGGGTATCTGGCTCTGAATCCACTTTTACCTTAGATGTTCTTCCTGAAACTATCAGCTGCACTGACACCATGCTGAAACTACTCAATGATCTGTTTTCTCAGTCAATAAAGTTCAGACTCGTGTGACCAACCCGCAACCCAGACACTACCTGAGTGATGTCTTCAAAGGGAAACTCTCTTCGCGTCAGGCTGGGTGAGCCAATGGAGGGTTTGCGCATTGGCAACCGAGGGGACCTGGACATCTCCTGAGCAGCCCGGGACAGCTTGGGAGACTTCCGAGCCTCAATGTTGATCCTGCAGAGACAAGGCCAGAGGGTTAGGCACCCACAGCAGGGAAGGAGTGTGCCACCTGGCCCAAAGGCATCCGCACTCCTGGCATGCCCCCTTCACCTCCCAGCAGTCATTCGTAGGTGTCACAATCTTAGGAGCCAGGACTCTTGATTTAACCAAGTATTCCCGCTTGTTTTTGCTTTATAAACAGGAGAAAAGGAGAACAGTTGTATACTGAATAATGCACATTTTAAAATATAGTGAGATTAGATCAGGCCATTTATTTGTAAGGAACCTTAGAGAATTAACCATCTTTCACTTTCTACTGACTTAGAGTAAATTTAGAAATGCCCACATCTTCTCCCAGGGGTTTAGAAAATCAGTCCCGGGGGAAATGGCAGTGGGAAGAGTCATTTCTCATCTTATGACCCCAGGGATTTTATAATTCCTAGTACAACATCTGGATTCCAACAGACTTAATCTAGCATTTCACGCCCACAATATTTAGAAAGAATAAGTGGAAGGAAGAATAAGTGGAATGAAAAATTTCTGCTGCCTTTTGATCCTATGTTCTATCTGTGGTCCTCAAGTTACTTTGTGTGTAACATGGGGACATGGGTGTTTAATGCCAGTGCAACCTAAAGAGAGTGATATAAAAATGAATACAGTCAGGTTGATGATAGTCTAGGAAAGAAAAGCATTACGCCTCACAGGTACGATCGAGCCTGATAAGACACCTAGCACTCCCACAGAATGGGAGGGCGTGGGCCTGAGCTGCTTAAAGCCTTGTGTGAGGAGATGAACCTGCCTGCTGTGTGTAGGGGATTCAACGCAAGGAAAGAGGGAAGGAAGGAGAACTAACTATGGGGATGGCAACATCCAGAAGCCTTAAAAGGACACTCACAGGTGAAGGATTTAGACACGTGTTAAATTTCCTGCTTAAGTTACAGGAAAATCTGAAACACTATAGAAGTGTAGGAAAGCTCATAATTTTATTTTAACAAGAGCAATTTTAACAAGCTTAGAACAAAGATGAAAAAAAACAACCAGATTGCTGAAGCAACTGGATATCTATATGGGAAAAAATAAATGTTTACCTCTAACTCACACTACACACAAAAATGAACCTGAGATCTGAGTGTGAAAGCTAAAACTACAAAGCTTCTGGAAGAGAACAGAAGAGTGTCTTATGACCTCACAGTAGACAGATCTCCTAAACAGGGCACAGAAAGCACTAATCATAAGAGAAGAACTTCATTAATGTGTTAGACTATATGCAGTATACATATCTGACAATGGAATCAGAGCTAGGATACATAAACAATCTTACAACTCAATAAAAAATGGGTCAAAGACTTGAACAGACACTTCACAATGGAAGATGCCCAAATGGCCAGTAAACATATAAAGAACTTCTTAGCATCATCAATCATTAGAGATATTAGGATAAAACTACAAGATACCACTGTACACCCACCAGAATGGGTAAAAATTTTTAAATGACGATACAACTGTAGGTGAAAAGGAAGCAGCTGGCACCCTTGTATACTGATGAGAACTCACAATGGTACCTACACCTTGGAATACTGTTTGGCAGTTTCCAGTAAAGTTAAACACATATCTACTCATGGCCCTGCAACTCACCTTCTAAAGCACATGTCGGAGTTGAATGTGTGCATATGTTCACAAAAAGACGTGTATAAGAAGCTCTATAATGGTTTCATTCATCATAGCCCCAAACTGTAAACCACCAAATACCTATGAATTAGTAAATGGAGTAAGTTGTAGTATGCTCACTACAGTGGAATCCACAGCACACACACAAAAAAATTGACAGACACAACAACATGCGTGAAACTCAAATTCATTATATTGAGCAAAAAAGCCAAATAAAAGAGTACACACTGCTTGGTTCTATTTATGTGAAGGTCAAGAAGCAGCAAAACTAATCTATGGTGACAGAAGTTAGAACAGTGATTGTTCTAGAGAGTGGGGATCGAATGGGAGGCTGCACAGGGAACTTTCCGGGATGATGGAATGTCCTTTAACTTCAACTGGGTGGTGAATACACTGCCTTAACTGGCTGCACAATGAATTCTGTGTTTCAGATCTGGGCAGGTATGTATCTGTATGTAAACTGTATTTTAATCTTGTGCAACATCACAGAATTTCAGAGCTAGAAGGGATCTATCTTAGTGAGGATCTGGTCTACCAACGAACTTCTACAAATAAGGACATTGGTATCCAGCTCAGGATTGGGCCATTTACACAGCCCATAGGTATATGCAGCAGGGTGAGAAAGGTGACGCTTCTTACCTGAGATACCACAGGCCCTTCCACCTGCTCTTATAGCTCTTTGCCAGTTTTTAAACAAACCTTTAGGGGTTAAAGTTTTTTTTTGTTAACTATTTTTCCCCCAATTGCAGTATTATAGGCATTAAATTTGGCTACTTACACTGTAAAACCTTTTTCTGATTTTTTCTCAACCTGGAAGGAAAAAAAAGTACACCAGGGAGCTCTGGCCACCCATGCCGCCCATCATCAGCACTGACCCCCCGAGAAGCCCTGGGGTTTAGCAAACTTCCTCCTGGGTGTCTTTTTCTGTTCTGAAGAAAGAAGAAAGGAAAGTAGTAACAATTGCAGGCAGACCTTCCAGGTGAAAGGCGGGGATGCTGGTCTCACTGTGCTCTCCTGGTGTTGGTTTCAATGGGATTCTTCTCTAGGCAAAATACAGATACACCTCCAGGGACACAAAAAAGGGCAAACACCCCGAAGAGCGAGATTACCTTGGGAGCTTGGGTGATTTGCTCGCTTGGGAAATTTTGGGAGATTTCTTGGCAGCCCAGTCATCACTCAGTTCGATGTCACTGGAGTCCGAGCAGTTGCAGCTATCGATCACGGTAGAAATCAAGCTATTCCCATAGATTTCATCTGGTAAGACACCAACCAGCAAATTGAAGGGAAGTGACATTAAACCCTAACAATGATCATTACTAGAAACTTAAGAACTGACTCCACAGGCCACCATTTTAAGTCTAGAGAATGAAACAAAGAAGCAGAGCACTGTTTCCTTTCACATTTTTGTGCTATAACATTTTCTAAGTGAAAATAGGCAATTACTTCTACATTTATCAAAATGGGCATGGTATTTTAATGCCCTGGAATGTACAACATAGTCTGGAACTTTACTGTGCCAATGGCTAAAACCAAAATGGCTTCACTGTTGTCCTCATGACATACCAGGTGTCATAGGCTTGTGGGCTGCCAGAACCTGAGGGACTTGCTGACTCATTGACTTCCCCAAGAACCTGCTTCTGACCTGGGACAGCCCTTGCTGGTTCCAGGCCTGCTCTAGACAGGAGACCTGACAGAGCTGCTCATGTCTAGCTTGCAGAACAGTCTGCTGGAACTGCCCCAGGTTGCCTGTGGGGCTTGGCTATCCCACTGAGGGAACTGCTTGCAATGGCTCAAGGGAAGACCTGTGCAGTAGGACTTTCAGTTTAGCTTTGGGTTCCACTGAGGGTGCTTGTATAGAAGCCACTCAAGATAACTGCACACTGGCCATTAGGCAGAAGATTAGAGGCCCCAAGGAAGAAGGTGATGTGCACAGAGGTGGGGCAATCACAAAACTGCTAAGTAGGTGAAGTTCATGTCTGACATCCTCCTCAAAATCCCTTCTCCTTCGCTGCCTTCCTCATACCTCCTCACATCCCTTCACTACCCAAATCCCTGTTCTGACCCCTACCCCAGAGTTGCCCTCACTGGAAGTACCCCATCCTTCAAAAATCATTGTTTCACTGAGTAAAGCTTCATTCCCTCAAGGCTCCAAGAACCTTACTAAGGTAATAAAAAGCCAAATCATTCAATCACAGTGAAATAATTTATAGAAGGAGAGTGATTTTACCATTTGAAAGGACTGTTTACATTTCAAAGGATGAGTTTCTTAATCCAACCCAATCTCTAAATTTCTGAACATATGGAGGTGACATCTGTGAATAGGGGACTCTCTGAGGCCACTGGAGGCAGAGCAGAATGGCTTGGCATGCAACGTGGAAGGAGGCTGGCTGATGCCCAGTCTGTGTTACTACATCAGCCCTCCTTAAACCACTTACTGAATCAGAAGGCATGACTGGTGACTCCAGCAAGTTACAGTGGTACGCCTTTGAGTTCGATCAGATAAAAAGACTTAATTTACATGCCCTGAGCAGTGCTTTACATTACTTAACTTAGGAGTCGCTGGATCAGAGGAAGGTTGGCAACAATTCAAACATGCACGTAAAGCCACAAGCTTCCACGTGTCCATAAGCACCGAGCTAATTCAACAACTTGAGGAAGTTTGGTAAGGCACTGTCCGTTCAACCCGACCTTCTTGCTAATGCCAGGATTTCACAAATGCTAGATGCCATACCACTGCTTTTTCCATTACTCTTGTCATAGTTTGTTCAGGCTGCTATGACAAAATGACACACACTGGGTAGCTTATAAATAACAGAACTTATTTCACACAGTTCTGGAGGCTGGAAGTATGAGATCAGGGTGCTGGATGGTTGGGTCCTGGTCATGGCCCCCTTTAGGTTGCAGACTGCTGACTTCCTGCTGTGTCCTCACATGGCAGAAGGGGCTGGGATCTTTCTGGAGCCTTTTTTATAAGGCATGAACCTTGTGATTATAAAGGCTCCACCCTCATGATCTAGTCATTTTCCAAAGGCCTCACCCTCCTAATACGGTCACATTGGGTGTTAGGATCTCAACATGTGAATTTGAATTGGGGGGGGGGGGGGGAAGCTACACACACAAGCATTCACCACTAATTTTTGGTTTGTCTCCCCAACTGGTATATAAGCTCCATGAGGGAAGGAGTTGCCTGTCTTGCCTCTTGCTGTAACCACAGAGACGAAAACCACCCCAGGGACTCAATAAATACTTCCTGACAGAAAAATGAGGTCTTTGCTCTGCTGCCTGGCTGCATCCCACACCAACTGCAGCAGAATCCTGGGGTGTGGGGGAGGGGATGGTGATTGTTAAAGCTCCTGGGGGATTCCCATGAGCAGACAAGGTTCAGAACCAATCATCTAGGAGCAGTGAGGACCTCCACACAGGATGGATTTAAAGGGGGTGTGTGAGGAAAAGAAAGTCACTCTCTGAGCACATGCCCTGAGTCCCGCTTGTCTGCCACCTAGCATCAACACAACCAGATTCAGTGCTATCATATCCACAAGCTGGGAGCCAGGGCTGGTGGCCAGATGTACCTCTTAGTTCTACAGATGCGGTGCCATCAATTTATCATGGAAATTCTGGAGCAAACACCCAAGTTGTAGAAAGATGTAAGTTGGGATTGCTCTTTGAGAACCAAAGTCTGAGCTAAACTATCTGAGGCTTCACATTCCAATTTTGTCAGTTTTCAAGAATATGCTTATTTCATCTGGACTGAATGAAAGGCTTTTCAAAATATGCAACCTGAATCAGATGTATTATTAGAATTTTAAAAACCTTTAAATGCAGTTTTAACAACTTTTAAATATTTCAAGTTCTGTCTTAGTCTGCTCAGGCTGCCATAACAAAATACCACAGACTAGATGGCTTACACAACAGAAATTTATTTATCACAGTTTGAGAGGCCAGAAGTCTGAGATCCAGGTGTTGGCATGGTCAGGTCGAGGTGAGGGCTCTCTTCCTGGCTTGCAGGTGGCAGCTTTTACACTGTTCTCAAATGGTCTTTCCTCAGTGTACGTGTAGAGAGAGAGATCTCTCTTCCTTTTCTTCAAAGCCACCAATCCTATTGGTTGGGGACACCATGCTTAGATCTTCATTTAACCTTAATTACCCCCTAAAAGCCCGGTCTCCAAATACAGTCACACTGGTGGGTTAGCACTTCAACGTGTAGGTTCTGGGGGACATAATTTAGACCATAGCAAGAAATGTTCCTTTTGAAAATTTGTGGATTTTTGCCAAAAAAAATTAAAAAATTATTGGGACTCATGCTATCTGTTATAAAAATACACACTGGTAATTTTGAGAAACATATTTGTTAAGTCACTTGGAGGACACTGACAACAGTGGACCTCAATCATTGTAGCATAAGCCACCAGGCACCCATTAGGTTATAGATTTATAGGCCACACCCCTGCCCTGCTGAATGGATGTGAGCGGCAGGCCTAGAGCCTGCAGGGAGGTGGGGAAACAATGATGTGGAGGCTTGACTTCATAAGCTCCTCCTCTGAAGCAGTTTCCACATACCATTCAGTTGGCAATTAGTCATATTCTGCCTTGTGACATATCGTCTATTTTTGTCTTGAGATATTTAAATCTTGACTTTTTTATTGAACTTTTCAAGTGTTAAGCTGTCTTATCACCCAAAAGGGATTATAAAGTGCTTGACAGCAGAGATACCTGGTATTTCTTCACAACCACAGGAGACTCAAGGACCCTGTACAAAGCAGGCACTGAATACGTATTGTTGGTCTGCTTTGCTCTACAACATTTTCATTCTTTTAATTACAAAAATAAAACATCTCTTCCCCCAAAGGACTGTCAGCAATTGAGTCAGGCTGTGTGTGGTGTGAGCTGATAAAGTGAACAGGAAGGAGGAGGAGATGCTGGGGCGGTGGGCCCTAAAGCACACCGCCTGCTGCTTCTGCCCTATTCTTTGGTGGGAACATATGCACCCAAGGGACAGAAGCAAGCTCTTCATGTCAGTTCCCTTCACCACTTAATGTAAGTGTAGGCGTCATATAATTGTATACACGGGAGGAACCTTGGCAACATTGCCACTGGACAAAAAGGCGTGATGCAAGCTCTAGTTTGGCATCTTTTGCAATTCCTTCCCCTCCTTTGGCCACCTCTAATCAATGGCTCCTTTCTTCTTCCGTCCCCTAAAACCACATTTTCCTCCTAAGTTCACGTCCACTGCTCTCCCGGTTTTCTCACTTTGCTTCCTTCCTTCTGAATCTTTCCTCCCTTCCTTTTTGCCTGCCTCGCTACCAGCCCCCATTTCTCCTACTCGCTCTCCTTGCTCTTGGTACTAGTTCATCAAGAGTCAAAAGGAAAAAAGATCCAACTGAATATTGGAGTGGGCAAGTGAGGCCCACGTTGAAAAAGCCATTGCACTGTGCTACTAGGATAACTGGTTGTACTACATACCACAGTGGTTGCAGGCACATAACGAGGGGCACAGGCCAGTCTCCGGGGAGGGAGAATGAATGGGAGTTGAGATGTGGAAAGAACAAGCACGAAACTAATGAAAACAGATCTAATTTAACTCATGTTGTTTCAAGGCAGGCACCTGCCAGGCACTGGGGGTACAGAGATGACTCAGTTCCCTCTCTCCAGGCCCTCAGGATTCGAGGGCAGACAGAGCCCCAGCAAGACTACTGTGTTCCTCTAGGGGTCCCAGTAGCCCAACTGACAGGTGACAGGCACAGAAAACAGTGCCACTCAGTCTGCTGTCAGTGCTGGGCATAATTTTACAGGGGGTGGCAGAACATTTGAGCTGGCAGGTACTGCTGACAGGGGCATCCAGCCTCAACAGTCACTAGCTAAGGACACCGGGTGGGCAGAGTCAGTACAAACAAACAGAACAAAGTCCTTCCTTTTAGAGCAGGGGTGGGGAACCTTCTTTCTGCCAACTGGATATTTATAACATCATTTGTGGACCACACAAAATGATTAACTTAAAAATTAGCCTGCTATATTTGGTCAAACATTTAATTAACTCACCCCTAATGTGATGGCTGGAACTACTTCTCTTTGGTGAAGCCTTGGTAGGGGAAGACCAAATGATTTCGCGGCCATATACGGCTGGACATTGCCCCCTCCTGCTCTAGAGGCTCACAAAGCAGAATCGCAGGGACAGGTGTGCAGGGAGCACCCTGAGTACATCCACTGAGTAATGAAGCTAGTAGAGGAGAGGGTTTTAGAAGGAAAGAGTGTTCATCATGCAAGATCTTTAGGGATGAACAAGGAATTTTCTTGGTAGTCAGCTACAAAGGAGTTCACAGTGGATTAGTGAGGGACAGAAGCACCACTAGCAGGTGAAGAGTAGGCTGAAGGTTTGGAAATTTTAATTCTACATTCACTCGGGGGGGCGGGGGGGAGGGAAGCAGAGACAGACCTCACTATTATGTGTAGGTTGTCTCAACAGTAGTCAAGCCCTCAATGAACACGATCCACTGGAAGAGGAATCTTCACTCCAGAGCCCTGCCTGGGCCAGCTTCTCCTTCACTGACAGCCCCACCACATGAAGCCTCGTGGAATGTGGTTAAAAGCCCCATCAGAAAGTACATTTAGAGAATCATTAACTTTAGTAGGAATCTGGAAATGAAGTAGCTCTGAGGATGGCCCACGCTAGCCCACAGGCTCACATTCCAAAAATGGGCATTATCTTTGCGTGGGCTGTCAGGAACCATACCTGACAACTAGGTCACCAGTCCCTCTGGCGAGGGGGCCCACCTGATTTGCTATCCGTCCGGGGGTCCATGATGACAAACTCTGGCCGCAGCTTGCTAACGCGCCGCCCCTTGAGGATGGGCACGAGCCCGCCCAAGTACTCCAGGTAGAGTGTGTAGCATGGGCCGCCCACCTCTGGGTCGTCTTCCGTGCGCTTCATGGTGCAATGCAGACGCTCGTTGCCAGCTGAGGGGTAGCTGACAAAGTCTCGCATGTTGTTAGGGTCTGGAATCGGGGGCTGAAGGCAGGACACAGAAAAAAAAGGAGACAGTGTGGGCTCACTGGTTGCTCTGCATTAACCATGTGGCATGGAATGGTGACTGATAACTCTGGGTGCAAATGAGAATCTCCTGGGAGCTTTTAAAAAACACCTGAGCCAGAATCCCACCTCTGACAATGAAAATGCAATCTCTGGGAGGTGGGCCTGGGCATGTGTATTTTCTAAAAACTCCCCAGGAGCAGAAGCAAGATTGAAAAGCAACTTGAAAAAAATCACAACAGATTCTAAAAACTGATGTTTCTGGAAAGAAGTAACCAACAAGTTAATCTAATACTTAGAAGCAGAGACAGTAAGAGAATGCAGAAAAGAACCTTAGGTTAGGGGGCAACCCACACCTGAAGAGCACCTGGCAGACACATCTCACGTGCTATCACTGAAAAGCAGTTTCGAGTTACAATCAGTATAAAGACGGCTGATGGCGCGTGCTGGGCGGGGGGCTGCTCCTCCTCAGCACAGTGGTGAGCACGGTGGGCCCTAAAATTGGACTGGGCTCAACCCTGACCATTCCCATAAGGAGCTCTGGAGGAAGTTACTCAACTTTTAGGGATGCGTTTCCTGCTTTCTCAAGTGGGAGTAATGGCAGCATTGCCAGGAAGTCATGACTAAGCCTGACCGTCAGGATGACGCAGCAACCGAGCTTGGAGCCTGCCTCCGCCCCGAGAAAGCTAAAGTCCATCACTCGAGGCGAATCCCTCGTGGACACGCTGGAGATGATGCACCTGCGGCAGAGCGTGGTAGAGCTCTGCCGAGCCGCACACCATCCCACCCAGGCGCTCCTGTCAAGAGCAGGCCTGACTCCTGTGCTGCCCCGGGATTCTCAGCCATCTTCCGTCCCTGTCCTCCTCTCCGCAGGGAGAGGGGGGAGGAGGGATGGGGGAGGGAAGGAAGAGGGCTCTACCTTGATGGTGGGGATGAAGGCAGTGGAGAGGTAGGAGCAGAGGCGGGGGGGCAGGGTCAGCTTGCTGACATCCTTGTCTTCTCGCAGGGTGCTGGCGATGGCCTGCTGGCACAGCAGCTGCAGGCTGGACACCCGGTGCTCCACACGTACCACGTACAGGGCCGGTCCTGAAGCCATCAGCAATCTGGAGTCCCGGTGGCCCCAGCAGATGGAGATGATGGGGCGCTGCCGGGAAGTGAAGGGCAACCACACGTGAGCTTTTACTCTTGCAAGCAAAGAAAGACCATGCATGCTTGTCTCAAGCAAAATAAAGTGACTTAATAGTTTTTGAGAGTATTTGTTTAAAAAAGTACAATAAAGAATGCTCAATACTGTATTATGAAAATTCAGTACTTCCATCGAAAAGTAGTTAGCTCCTCAGGCCAGAGTACAGATAGAGTACTAGAATAGTTTTACAAAGTTCTTGCACATGTATTATCTCACTTAATTTAGTGTCATAAAACCTAATGTAGCGGTGTTTCTACCAGAAGATGCAATCATCTTAGGGTACAGTAATCCATACTCCTTACTAAAGCTCTGATTATCTGGATCCCCCAAATAACTGGTGGTGGTTCCCATGGCTGGGGCAGATGGTGATGAGGTGGACCAGAAGGCCCTTTCCTTTTCTCCTGACAGGGAGCAGGTTAGAGTCAAATCAATACTGGATTTGGGGCAGGAGCTGTGTGACCTGGGGGCTATTACATAACCTCTGCAAGTCTACTTTCTTATGCGTCAGTGGGAGCTGTGAGCATTAAAGGAGATGAAAGATGTCAAAGTGCTACAGGGACCATTCACAGGTCATACCTGACACGTTAAGTCACTGTGATACTCAGCCGTAGTGCTGATTGGGGCCGAGAGAAAGTAGAGAGGTAGCTGGAATGGGGAGAGAGAGGGAACACAGGTTCTCGGGTAGCCTCTTGGGGGTTTGTTGCCATTACCTGCTTTGAAAAGGCAAGCCGACATCCAAATGTGCAAGTAGAAACTGCCTGTACTGAAAAAACTCAAAGCTCAGGGGCGCCGTCTAAGTAAGATTAGCCAAGGAAGAAAGAAAGGTGAAAGCCGGGATGGAGAAGCAGTGAGAGAATTTGTTTATTCCAAGCCAGGCAGATGGGAGCTCTAATTTAATGAGGTCTTGAGGGGTTTCAAAGATGAGAAGTGGGGATACCAGATCTTTTATATGAATGACAGATAGGAACAGAATTTTCACAACACTTTGGTGACAAACATCAAGATAAAAGGAACACATAAAGACGCTTGCTTAAAATAGCCCCCGGGGGTCAGCTAATCCTGGTTTCAACTTCAAAACAAACTGCTAGGCTGAAGATAATTCAACTTCCATTTCCATCACAGAGAGGACCAGGGAGCCTGTAACTCAAGTCTGGGGCTTCCAAAAACTTCCAAGATGGGTCCTTTGGACTCTTTACAAGAGGGTCCCACACAGAAGGAAGACCCCATAGAGAGACCTATAATTTAGAGCAAGGCTACTCACTGCTGAAGACAGTGCAGACGACACATAAAAAATACACAATGTTCTTTGGTATCATCAATCCCCATAAGTGAAGGTCAGGACAGAGGTCTACTAATACCAAAATCATGATTAATCTTAAAGACATGCTACTGCCCCCAACCCCAACCCTGAGTCTCCTAAGATATTTACAACCTAGAGCTCAAGTAATGAAGAAGAGTTTTCAATTAGCACAACCTGACTGGTCGGAACTGGCTGCAGAAACACCAGAAACTTCCTCCTCCAACTTCCCATTACTTTTGAATCCTACCTGCCACTCCAACGGTCACACAGAAAGGCTACATGTATTCCTCCTCCAGTCCCCTCCCTCCTAGTTCTGCTTTCCATAGTAACCATCTCTGTGTGATGATAGTTGACTGCATGCTTTGGGAGGGTTTTAAAATCATCATCATGATGAGTATGTATCTCTTACATCCTGTACAAAGGAACTTAAACCAGGTATACAGACCTTCAAACTGCATAAAACCTTCTCTGTTACATTTACATGTATTGTCACTACTCCCCATCGTAACAGAAATAACGGTCATGGTTTAAAAACTTACTACATTCCACTGACACACTACACTGTTTAACAAGCACACATGCCATCTCCTCTAACTCTCGAAGCCCCCACGGAGGTATCCACACTCCCATTTAACACAGGAAGGAGTGAAGCTGAGAGGCCGAGGTCCTGGTTGCAGATACTAGTGGGAGAGCTGATTCCCACCCCTTTCTCCTCCACAGCTGCTGCTCACCTTACTGCCTCTAGTAACTGTCAGTATATAACCTCGTAAAGATGTGTGATGTCCTACTAAAAAATTAAACTGTCAATCACAAATAAAGAAATGAATCCAAATTCTCCCCATAGCTTCTCCTTAATTCCTTTGGTCAAGGCTATTTTTTTTACTCAGAAACAAACCAAAACACAAGTCTGTAGAAAAGGCAAATAGTTCAGAGGAGAAACAGGGCTGCATAAATAGCAAATGGATGACAGGAATGATTCATTATGGCAGAAAAGAATCCACTGGTCATGTAGGCCCACAAGTGGAGAGAAATCAGCCAAGCAGTACTGTTAGGTGAGCACGCAACAGCCGGAGGCACATCTCGAAGGTGAGGAGGGGCTGTGCTATTCCACACTGAGCATGGCATTGAGCAGGAAAACACAATTCTTCACAAAAGGGAGCGAAAGGACCTGAAAAGATTGAAAACTAGAACCAGCAGAAAAGAGCTAAAACTTTTTAGCCTGGAGAAGTGAATCCTGCAGGGCCTCAAAGGAAAAACTGTTATTTGCAGCAGTGTTACCAGGAAATGCGGTCTCCTAAGAGGAGGATGAGGGTACATAGGAAAGCAATCTGGGGCACAGCATTCACTTAGTTGCCCAAGCCAGTGACAGTTTATGCCAGCATGGGAGTAGGGGGGAGGGTGCTCATTATCTTAGTTTTTATAGCATATACTCCCTGTATGAATACTGGTACCTTTGCCATAATTAAGGTCGTATTAGAAAAATAAGGAAGAATTCATAAATAGTGAGAGCTGCCCCTCTTGACTGAAGATTTTGAGGTATCTGATGTGGGGAAATTATTGTAATGACAGTTGAGTCTGAGGCTGTGCGCGACAGGGCCATGATCTCAGGAACATTGTAAGTCCTGTAAACCTGTAGAAAGTCCTTTCGCACGGGATCTAATGCACAGCATGGTGATTATAGTTCATAATATTCTTTACTATGCACTTGCAAGTTGATGAGAGTAGATCTTAAATTTTCTCACCACAAAAAAGAAATGGTGAGCCCTGGCCGGGTAAAGCTCAGTTGGTTAGAGTGTTTGCCCCAATACTCCAAGGTTGTGAGTTCGATCCCCAGTCAGGGCACATACAGGAATCAACCAATGATGCATAAATAAGTGGAACAACAAATGGATGTTTCTCTCTCCCTCTCCCTTCCTCTCTCTAAAATCAATCAATAAATAAAAATTTAAAAAAGAAATAGTGATTATATGGTGTGACGGAGGTGTTAGGCAACACAATGGTGGAAATCATGTTGTAATATATAATTGTATCAAATCCACCTGTTGTACACCTTAAATATACTCAGTGCTAAACGTCAATTATATCTCAGTAAAGCTGGAGAGCGAGAGTGCAACAGAGAGAAAGAGGGAGGAGAAAATACACACATGCATACAAGCATTTGCACACAGACATAAGTCCTTTTATCCCATGACATCATACTTTTTTAGTCTCATTTCCAGTTGGTGCTCATTTTCCTGTGCTCTTTACTGGTACTCCAGACTACAGAGGCCTGGCTACAAAATGTTCTGTTGTTGTGGAGATCTAAACAAGACTAAAAGTGCCGGTGACTACCTGTGCTTGCAGACATGGGGCAGGGGGCTTTTACCAGAGTTAAGTCTTGACTTAGCTGCCTCACAATCAGTGACGTCTGCCACTCTGTCCTCTAGGACCACGGTCAGCCTGCCTGCAGCCCTCCCCCACAGACTGCTGTAACCTCCCTAAAACTCCCACCACCTGGGATCAGCTGCTGCAGAACAGAAAGGCACCCAATGTTCAAGTCCAGTAAATCTGGAGGCACTCCAGGGGACACACCCACCCACCACCCACAGGTTAATGCTTTTGTTTGAACAGCTGCTGTCTGCCAGGGAAACACTCAGGTGTAAATCTTTGGACAATCTCTTTCTCAAATCAAACAAAATAACCATTTTTAGAAGTGATGGCTAGAACTGTGAAACTGATAACATTCAAATCCTAATTTGTGTAGTTCACCTATTTCGTGCATCGAAATTAGAGGCAAAAGGGGAGGAAAGTGAGCTGCCTTTTGGAGGGGTGTTAGTGAGGCGGCAATCCAGTGCTTAGGTGAGTCTGGTGGAACAGTGAGGGGCACGGCCCAGGTGGGGAGGTAAGGGGTTAATGCACAGGCACAGGTACTACGGGTTCAGGTCTAGACCACCACAGTAAAGGAAGTATGACAATAAAGTGAGTCAAAATCTTTTTGCTAGTGGAGAGTCTTGCCTTGAATTTGTAAAAAAACCACAATACTTGTGAAAGGCAATAAAGCAAAGCACAATAAAGCAAGAGCAATAAAACGAGGCATACCTGGACAGTCAAGGGTCCACATCTCTCTCTCTCACTGCTGGTGCTGAGCCATTTAAAAGGAGTGCAGGTTAGTTTGCTCCCATTATTCCCCTGCCACAGCACAATGGAACAGCATGGTCAAGGGCCAGTTTCAACTGCTTATGGCATCCAAAGACATGACAAATACCCCCTAAACCCCTCCCCTGCCACTATACAATAGAGGCCATGCATCCGTCCAGTCATTTATTCATCTACTGAGCTGCCAGTCAGTCATTCAGTAAACATCTGTTAAGTGTGTACAATGGGCCAGACAGACTGTAGGTGTGAGAGTAAGATCAAATCCTCGGCCTCATGGCACTGACATTCTGAGAGTGGAGGGAGAGAGAGAGAACTTAGTACCTGCCCAGACTATTCGATACTGTCAGGTGGTGAAAGTGCAATGAAGTAAAACTAAAGTAGGGAGGGTAAGGAGTGAGACAAAGAGCAGGGGGTTGTTTCAGCAGAGGTCGTTTCAGCAGAGGCCCGACTGAGATGAGGAAACTAACTGATCTATTTTTGAATTGGAATGAACGCTTCCTCACTATGTTACTATTTTTGTATACAGCAGTGAGTTAGGTGAATTCTAAAAATGTAAGAGAAATACAAAGCAGGGTGTGCTTTCCATATTAAAGATAAGCTGATCAAGCAGGATAAAAGTCAATAGACAACAAAAGGGTCAAAGAGAGAGAAAACAGGGCCATCCACCAAACACAAGGTCTCTGCAGCATGAGCCCTGGGCTGAGGCCTGCTACCTGGCCCACTGAGGGGTCCCATCCTGTGAAGGTCACTGCAGCCTGTCCCTCCTGTCTGCAGCTCCCCCATGAAGAAGCTGGGGATCTCTGTCTTAGAGCAAATGCACTTCAAATGTCTAACAGCCCCAGCAGATGGGGATATTTAGTGTTTGCACAAGAGGGTGTAAGGAAGGAAAGCTTTCTAGAATAGCTCACTTTCAAACAGACTAAGCTGGTGACTAGTCACCAACAAATGGCGTTGGACATTTTTGAATATCATGTTACAATGATTTGGCCACCAACTAAGTTAAATAAAAGCTAGCTCAAGATTTAGTCACCCCAATCTCAGTTTTAAAAGAATACACCATTTTGTATTTTGTAAGCAGCTAACTGGGGAAAGGACTTACTCACCTATTTAGGACAAAAAGGCAAAGCACACCCATGGCAGCTTCGTGAGAACAGGTAGAGTGAAGCTAATCCACAACAAAAGGAGGCAAACATACTTTTGCTAAAGGGTTCTCCTTCAAGAGGGTAGAAGTCTGTGACCATAATGCAATCTCTCATTTGATTTTCCAGTTTCCACACCTACCTTCTTCTTTTTCCTTCTCCTGTAATTTTTTTACCCAAATATCCTACACATCAATGATAGAATCTTATAAGATATAAGGTGGCCCCTCCCACTTGCCTTTAATGCAAGAAAAAGTTCGTAAAGCTACAACGAAACAAAACTGACCGACTGACCCACGACCAACCAAGACTCAAATGACTGAAGCCAGCAAGCTTCAGTCAGCAGTGCTAACTCTGAAAATCTGTGTCAGGTGAACAGATATGCTATTATATATAGATGGTCACAGATGACAGCCAAAGAGATAAATTATAGGATTTTAAATTACAACAGGTAGGAAGGAAAGGAAAATAAATTATAGTAAATTTCCTTATAAGAGCTTCAGCCACAGGCATCACTATTATGAGTAAATCAGGAGAATCAATTTTAAAACTGAGGCTGCTGCAAGTTAGTGCTTGGCAATGGCTTTGTACGCAATAACCTACAATCTAATTAGCTTGGAAATAAATTATCCAATCTAAACTGCATTAAATTCTTTTTATAAACAGTTCAATAAATTGCCTAACTTCCTTCCTGCTATAAAAATGTCCCTGCCTTTGGATTCCTTGAGTAGCACAGCACAATAACATGTGATTTTAGAATCATTCTAGACAAGAAAAGTTGGTGCTATATATTGTACTTGATTTTTAATAGCATCATTATTTAACTTTATATAATTGAGGCAATTTTTTCAATGGTTGAAACAACCGTTCAAATGAAAAAACAAACAAACAGTCAATAATTAATTAAAATGCTGAGACACTGTATGGATATTTTTCCCCAGAGAAAGATCAGCCAAGTCCCTCTCTAATCCCCAAATGCAGACAGACAGTTTAAATTCAACACCCATGATACTTCTATGTTAAAGCTGATGAGAGCTTTTGCAACAGTTAAGGCCACTGAGCCTCTATTACATTCCAGGCATGGCGAAGGTCAGGAAGGTGAAGAAAACGTGGTCTTTGGCTTCAAGAAAATAAAGCAAGTGGACAGAAAAGCGTGATACATGCCAGAGGTATGAAGCACCCAAGGGTTCATAGAGAAGAGAAGCCGAAACCACTGGGTAGAGTTACAAAAGAATGCGACTGGTCTGGCGTTGAGCAGGATAGACTCTCCCATGCTGGGCGGCAGGAAGGAGCCTTCCCTACCGAGGGGAGAGATGCTGCGGAGGGCGCCCTGTGCCAAGAGAAGAGTGGACAATGCTGCGCGCACTTGTGTGTTTCAGCACCACAATTCACAAACGTCCTAATAAAAACAAAAGCCTTATTGATTCAGAAAGAGCTGAAAATTCCCATCCTCTCCTACTTGCCTTCCAGTTAAGCTACAGATCTAAAGCTGGTATGAGATCTGACTGATAAGGGCACACAGCCTACTGGTTCATACAACCAACAGAAAGAACTAAAGAAAGCATATGATGACAACTGTCCAGCCATCAATCCACTGAACAAGTATTTACTGAGCACCTACTACGTTCCAGGCAATGCACTGGCAGAAGGGTCAAACTGTAAACACGGTTAACTCTCCTTCAATCCCAAATGTGCAGGGACTCCAGTACCTATGCTGATTTTCCCATACACCTTGGCCTCACACTAATGGTTTCAACTCGACTCCACTGTAGCTCTTCCCCGGTTAGTGTGCTTCATCACTCAAAACTACTTCACTTCTAAAATAGGAATAGTAATCTGAATTTCCTATCCAACCACAAATTCCCACCCTGTTTTTATCACTTCCTCTTGAACATGCCTTATCATGACTTCACCCTCCCTAGTCTCAGGTCATAAAGCATCTACCCAGATTTCATAACATCCCCAGTAGTTCCTAAATCTTCAATTTTTTGTGTTTTTCTACTGTATTAATCTTTCCAATTCCTAATTTTAGGCAATCTGTACTACTCCTGCCCCTAGGGATTGTAAAGAAGGCATGAATAGCACTGACTCACTTTAAAAATCACACTCTCCAGCTTTGGTTGGAACCTAATTTCAGCTTATTATCTTGACTGACTCCTGCGTTATACTCCTATACACTAGCACTTAGAGATTAGAGCTCAGTGCTAGCCACACAGCAGCCCCTCAAAATGTTTGCTGGATACTTGAAAAAATGCTTATTTGCCCACAGAAGATAATGCATTGTTAAAAGATATATTTAAATTCTGTAACTCAACAACAACAAAAATAATCCAACAAAAAAACTGGCAGCCCTGGCTGTATAGCTCAGTTGGTTAGAGTGTTGTCCTGATATGCCAAAGGTTGCAGGTTCTATCTCTGGGGTCAGGGCACATACAAGAAGCAACCAATGAATGCATAAATGGGTGGAGCAACAGATCGATGTTTCTCTCTCTCTCTCTTACCCTCTCCCGTCCTCTTTCTCTAAAAATCAATAAAAATATATTAAAAATAAATAAAATAAAATTGGCAAGGATCTTGAAGAGACATCTCTCCAAAGAAGCACAGACGGCCAATAAGCAGATGAAAAAGCACAAGAAAAGATGCTCAACATAATAATCAGGGAAATACTAATCAAAACCTCACACCCATTAGGATGGCTACTATAAAAAAATACAATAGAAAATAACAAGTGTTGGCAAGAATATAGAGAAGACAGAACCTTTGGGCACCATAGGCAGGAATGTAAAATGGTGCAGCCACCATGAAAAACAGTATGACAGCTCCTCCAAAATTAGAAACAGAACCACCATTGATCTAGCAAGTCTACTGGGTATTTATCCTAAAGAACCGAAAGCAGTTTTTCAAAGACACACTTGTATGCCCTTGTTCACAGCATTATTATCCTTGATAGCAGAAAGGAGGAAAGAACCCAAACGTCCACTATCCGCGAATGGATAAAATAGGATATATATATATACACACACACACACATATATGTAAAATGACATATTATTCAGCCTTAAAAAGGAAGGAAATTCTGGCACATGCTACAACGTGTATGAGCCTTAAGGACATTAAGCTAAGTGAAATTTTAAAAAGTCACAAAAAGACAAACATTGTATGACTGCACTTATATGAGGTATGTAGAATAGTCAAATTCATAGAAACAGGATGCTATTAAAGTTTCAGTTTTATAAAAAAGTTCTAGAGATTGGTTACACCACAATGGAATACACTTAACACTACTAAACCACTTAAAAATGGTTAAGATAGTAAATTTTGTTATGTGTATTTTGCTATAATTTGTTTTGAAGATACATTTAAATAATTTATGCCTGCATCTAATTACAAAATACCCCAGTCTGGTATACCTGCCTCTCTGAGGAGCTGGGTAAGGTTAGGACATAAGTCCCTAGTTTATTATTACCCCCATCAATCATCAACTCACTCTCCGCTCTCTGTCCAGTACTCCCTGCTAAGAATTTCATCTTCTACTGTAACTGACTTGGACAAGAAATGAACTGGTCTAGAGATTTCTGGGACATAAAAACAAACAGAAAGGGGCCCACCTGTGTAGACTTTCTTAAAGACCTTTAAGCTTTTAAACATTGTTTAACAGTAACTTAGTTGAATATAAAAGTACATTACTGGCATAACAAACATAAAATCCTAGTGAAAAAAAATGAAGATTCAGCATTCACTTTTGCACATTTCTGATTCTACTTCACTGTGATGATAAACACTAGGTCACTCTGCTTACTGTCCACTCATTTGGGTAATGAAATAAATTATTTTGGTTAAAAGGCAAAAATGTCTTTCTCCCTATTTTTCATGGTTCATATCCCATAATATAATTAAAGTCAACAAAAGATTAAAATCTGTCAAAGACAATTACAGTGAGCATAACCAACTCACAAGTATGTTATGGAGACTGGCGGCACACTAACACAGGGCATCACAGTGAGTGCCCCACACACAGCCTTACTTGCACAAGTGTGTCCAGTGTGAAGATGTGCTCCCCACGAACATTGTAGAACTTGACCATGGCACTCTTCAGGAGAGGGCCATTGGGAAGGTCGCCAAGCTGGGTTTGCCGTTCCATACCAGCAACCGCGAGGAGGTCTCCCTGCGTGCACCACTGGGCAACCACCTCTGAAATCACAAAGAAGAAATGGTCAGCTTAAAACATGACCCTCCCTGAACTTTCACTTAAGTAGTTTAAAAAACAGAGATGCTTAGCAAATACAACAGCAGTTCTTCCCTTTTCTCTCATAAAGATATTGGCTACCGATTTCTCTGAAGGCAACAAAGACTCTATTAAAAACAGGTTTTATTACTTAGATAGGAATTGCAGTGCCCCGAAACATAACTAAATCAGGCAAAGACAACATACGATAAAGCTGGCAGGTTAAACATCTATCTCTAATGCCAGCATTTCCATAGTAGGACTTGCAGAGCTCTGAGAGAGCAGCCAAGGTAATAAAACCTGTGACTGTACATCCTAAGTGCTTTTCCCATTGTTGTGCATCCCCCCCCCCCCCCCCGCAAGAGATGACTCAAAGAGGTTATAAATGCTAAAAGTAAAAAGTAAATCACTAGCAAAGCCTAACTTTATTTGATTTCTATGTGCCACTGGGAAGATAATGTTCAGGTAAAGAATACATCTACACAGGAAGGCCCTGACTCTTAGTCAGCAGCTGATAATGTTCTGGGGTTTAGAAAAGAAGAGAAACACTTCTGTTGGGTGATAGTGTTATCAGAGAAATGTCCCCACTGGAGATGTGATGCCCTCCTACCAGCCTTTCAGTGCTTACAATAAATGGCTATTACGTGGTTTGTCTAATCCCAATATGAGCCGCTACTTATTCCTGCTGGCAAACGAACTGTTAGTACTAGGAAGATTTACGGGCTAGTTTTTCTCCCTCGAGGCCCTAAGACTATCTGTGCCTTATACAGAGATCCCTGAAACTTGCAACCCAGGAGCCCATTCTGCAGAGGGGCTGGAAAGGAATTCCACAGCTCCTAAGCTCTAACAGGTCACACATGATCACGGCATCTTTCTTATCCATGTGTGGTATTGATGCTGACATTAACAACAGCCATTCTGAGAAACTGAACTTCCCTTGAAGAGTGGACAGTGGCCTCCAGGACAAGATGACTCTCCAGACCCAGGGAAGCCAGAGCTTGCTTGTCAAGTCAGCCACAGACAGAAACCAGACACAGAGGTAGCAGAGGGCTCAGCAGAAGTAGTTACAGACAAGCACCAAATGAAAAAACTCTACAACCTGAGTGAAAGCATCAGTAACAGGAGTTCCCCCCTTTTCATACAGTAGGGTATGAATAAGGTGGAGTACAAACCAGGAAATGAAAGGTAACTTAGAAGAATCAAATACATATCCTGGCGAATAGATTTTTCAAGGTGATGGGGAAGGGAGAGGGTCTGTGCATACACTTCAGTGTGCTCTGGATACCCAAATGCCTCGACGGTTCTAGTGAAGAGCCTTGTCATGATGATGAAACTGAAACAACCTTTCTGGATGGTACCTTCGGAAACACAAAGAAGTCAAAAGGAGCAGCCACTAACACAAACAGGTAAAAATAACAAAAAGATGAAGTCTACAGGTGTTTAGGGCAAGAACATCGCTGCAATGCTGCAGAAATAAAGGCGACAGCGCTTAATCCCCAAAGGTCCCCGACTGCCCCGCTTTGGTCAATGGGTGAGGGAGTACCTGCACCATGCTTTTTGCTATTTATTCATTTTAATAACGTTCCTTGCATTTTGTCTTTTCCCAACAGAAAAGTGGGTTGTTGCCCCCTCAGGACTGACACACAATCATACTCAGAGGTTGCTCAAAGATGAGCCCTGAGAGCACTCAAGGTAAGTCTGTTTACTAGGTGGGAGCTGTCTGTCCAAGTTAAGAATGAGCCCAAATATTTACAAGTAAATGGCCAGGAATTTCTTCAGCTGAATAGAGTGAATAAATAAAATGGAGTCACTATGGTCAAGCTGCTAAATTATTCAATAAAGTAGGCTGAGGCATGAGGAAATTATTCTATTCTTGTCTTAACTAGCCTGGGAACTTAACCATCTGGACTTTCCAGTCCTCTGTCAGTGCCCGAATGCATCTTGGGTAATTGTGCTTCAATGCCTGGACATACGTCAAACCCTCAGATGACCATCTGAATGACCTCAAAAAGAAACTGCTCCACTGTCCAGACCACAGGACATCTGAAGATTACCATCTTGGACCAATGCAGGGGCTAAGAATGCAGGATTGATTCTTTTCAAGAATGTGCTTTTTAAGAGCCTCGGGTTTTCTTTCTCTGTTTGAATAGTCTGGGTATTGCCTAGTTGTGTTTCTGGTTTGCAAACCCTAAGACCCTTGAATAATCTTTGTTATCTACTTCTAGACAAAGCCTCCTGACTATTTCTGAGTGCATTAGACAGTAATAAAGTTATCCTGAGACAGTGATAGTCTACGAAGGCAAGTCAGTCTTTTAAAAGGAGTAAGTTTCATAATAATAATGCCATTTCTTGTTCTAACAATTATACAACTAATAGTATCAAGGGACACAGCAATTTGAGAGCCCTTTGACAGCAAAAACCAGTCTGCACAACAATCAGGGCCTTAATAAGCCTTAAAACTACAGGGGCTTCTGTGTTAATGTATTTCGTGCACTGTCTGCTGCCTCAAGAACAGCAGGTGCTGCCGTCCAATACTCTACAGACACAGTGTCAGCCAGAGACAAACACACCGAACACCAGGGAGAGGACCACTCTTGTTGTAGTGGGAGAAGAGCAGCAGGTGAAGATGAAGACTGAAGATCAGGAATCCTTCCTCTAGGCAAGACTGGGAAGAGAAGTAGAAAAGCAAAAAGAAATGGCCTTTACTAATAGACTCCCTAAGTCAGAAAGAGGTCACTGCAGGGGACAAGAATCAGTAAGTACTGGGTGTACGACAACCAGCCTGGTAGGCTGAGCTGATCCCTGGGCCTGGGGTCATATGCAGCCTCTGTACCTTTCAGTCCTGAGCGGATGATAGTAGGAGACAAGTCATCATAGTTGTTCATTAAGCTGATGTCCCCCGAGGTGAAGCTGACAGTGAGCAGCGGCTTGATATTCTGCACTGGGATGGGATATGCTGCTGGACCATCTGTGAAAACAAAAGTGCTGAGTGAAAAAGAGACAACGAGCACATGACCCAAATCCAGGGCAACAACGCTGCAATCTTGAAGGGTCTTGAAAAGTGCCCGACAATGCAGATCAGGCTCTGGACTGGGATGCTACTAAATAAAGCACCATTCCACACCACTCCAGCCTACACAGCGCACAGAGGGTGCTCACCAGAGAACCCTGAGAGGTGTGGTGGGAAAAATATGTGGGAAAAGTTTATTAACTTGGGTGCTAATGTGTTATGTGTTTCTAATGATGTATAAAAGTGAATTATTTGAATGTCATATAACATACAGGATGGGAAAAAAGTTGGTTTACAGTTGTTCATATGGAAAATAATACAATAATAAATAATACAAGAATAAACTCTGGTTTTGCATACTCATTACTATTGTCCCATAATGTATAAGAATGATGGGAAGAGAAAGGGAAATGTTTTCTTAATCCTGGTCCAACATGCAGAGGAAAGTTGTTATCAACACTAAATGCTCTTTCATTGAATGTTATGGGAACTGAGCAGCCACAGCAGCCACTATAGGGGTTCTTAGTTTTTAACTTAAGAGACCCCAAATCTGGAAAGGCGGCTAAGGTTGGATGTGGTTCAAAGAATTCTGCTATATTCACAGTGCAGTCAGCACAAAAGAAACACCTGCTTTGTAAAGTCAGGCAGTACTCACTAGTTAAGAAAGGAACCATGATGGACCACATTCTGGATTCGTTCATGTGTTGTTTCAAAAAGTCAGTCAGTCCCGCCCATGGGCTAGGGTGAATCAGGGCTCTCTCAGAGGCTCCCTTATGCGTCACACCTACTCCGAGCTCACCTCTGGCAGACATCCGGGTGGGCCTTCCTGACATCCGCCTGCTCACCCCGACTCAGCCCTGCCTGCAGACAATCCCAAGTTACCGCTCTCCTTTGCTTCACCTGAACATGCTGAGGTACCTACCTCTGCACTCAAACTCCCTTGGCCACCAGGAAAACGCTATTCTATCTGAAAGGCAAACTCCACCATCTCCAAATCACCTCACTGCTTCTGAGAAAGGCAACTGGTTAGAGTAGCACCAGGTACTGAATTCTGTTCTTATACTTAATCTACACTTGCTTCAAAACCTTGGTCTCTGGATCTTGTTTCTTACAATAATAAGTGGGGATCAGTAAATCTGAATTCACTCTGGTAAAGTTCTGTTTTAAAACCATGCTGAGTCCAATGTTTTAAGACACTGATTTTATTACTATGAGGCTGAAGAAATGATCAACAATTCACTCAAGGCTGGGTTGTAGTAACAAAAGGCATAGTTACTTCCCAAATGGATCTGTGGGTGATAAGAACACACTCCCTAAAGACCCACCTATTCTGAAATACTACCGCTGATCTTATATTTTTTTTCATGTGTAAACATCTTCTCCTAAAATAAAGACACACACACAAATAAATGTGTACGTATATTCTCTGGGAAGCAGAACATATCACTTCTGGGACAGGAAGGAGAAGACAAAGCGGGAGCATTCCAGGTCCCAATGGGGCACGTGCTGATGAGAGGTGTATTTTAAAGATTATCACTAGACCAGCCCTTCATGGGACAAACACACCTCACAGTCACAGGAAAGGGCAGAAATTGTCCAGCGTGTGCCCTTAGACCATTAGAGCACTCAGCACACAGTGTGACCACTTTAACCAGGCAGCCATCCGTTCTACTATTTCATACTATGATTTTGTCTTGTAATAAAAAGAGGTGGGTTCGGGAGACAGGACATTGGGGAAGAGCCAGGGTCCTGGGCAGGCCAGCGCTGAGTGCTGACACTGGCTGGTGACAGTTGCAACAACGTCAAAGGCTGTGCCTTTCGCTGGGTCTCTCACATATTTCAGGGTAAGACATTGTGCGGGGTGGAGGCTGGAGTTAAAAATCACCCCCACTAAGTCTGAGACAATCGTTCATTACTGGTCCAAATGGGTAAAAACTCAGATACCAACTAATCTGGTTTAGTATCACTGTGAGGCTTATGGGGGTTAGGGGTGGACGGGAGGGGGTGGAGAGGCAGGTTTTTCTAAACTGAGAGAGGAAAGAGTTTCTCCCCCAAATAAAGACAGGGACACAGATACCTATCTGCCCAACATGCTGGCCTTCATTACGGGCAGAACTAATAATCCTTTTCTCACACAATTAAAGCTATGGGCTTTAACATTAGGGGAGGAACACCACATATTAGTTATTGTCAGCATACTTCATCTTCAGCTCTCTTTATTCTCACTACTCCCCAGGACACAGAAAGGGTCATACATTTTATATGTAGGAAAACCTAAGCCAATGGCACTTCATCAGCGTGCCCAGTGATAGCGAGAAAGGGGATGGCAGAGAGTCAAATCAGGAACAGAGATGAGGCCTCACTTCAGCCCGAGGACCCTTTCCAGTAAGTTAGAGTGCTGTGCCCGCGGCAGACTGTTACCCTTCCTCCTCTAAATGGGTTCGTTCCCCTCCAGACACTTGTCCCTGTGGAGCAGCCAGCTACCTTGGGGCGGGGAGTAGTCGTCGGAGTCTGTGTCGCTCTCACTGCTGTCCTCCACCAGGAAGGCAGGGTAGTTCCAGGACATGCTAAGGATGCCGTCGGACTCGTGCAGGAGGACGTGGGCCAGCATCCTGCCGTGGCAGTCCATGACGATCACCTGCCCGTCGGCCGTGCCAAACAGCACCTGGAAATGAGGCCAGGACTACTGATGGGTGGGAGGAAGGGCCCCCATTTCAGCAAACCTCATCACCTCAACTTGTTTAGGACAAAATGTGTTTAGAACTGAAAACATGGACCAGTTAAGTAACTTAGGGGATACACAAAGCATTAAGTAGTGAAAATTTAGCTGGTTGTTACTGTAATAATTCTAGTACTCTAATACTGAAATGTGGCCAGCAGCACAATCAATACAGTCCTTATGTTGTATGGACATTATCAAATGATACGAGCAAATCCTGGTTTCACATTTTATGGGTTGTTTTGTTTTCCTGGGTTGGAGGTGAGGGGTTAAGAGGATAATATTCACTTATTTTTCTGGAAAATAAAGCAGCAGCAGAGGTTCGTTGTAAAGAATTTCTCAAATTAAGGAGACAAAACTTAGGTGTGTGTTTGACCTGAGAAAATACATTTTGTTATGTAAGCATGTTATCTAACCATATTTGGAAAAGATTCTTCTGAAATAGTTTGTCTAATGTTTTATCTCACTGTGAATAAGAATGGTATTAATGTATTAATTAATAATTAATGTTATAATGTATTATAACATTATAATGGTATTAATACCTTCATTGAGTGCTGACTTTGTGCTAAGCGCTATACCAAAAGCTTTACCTTGTAATCTGTCAAAACAATCCTGTGAGTTAAGTACCAGCACTGTGGAATGTGCTGAGGCTGGCCCTAGGGAACACCCCTCAGGTCCCCAGGTCTGGAAGCACACACTCAGGGCTGTGCTGGGGGATGGGACTGGCACAGGGCAGAGCTAGAGCACATGCAGGGAGAGGAAGGCGGGTGGGGGGTGAGCAGCATAAGAGCCTCTCACAGAGCTTGGCAGCTCCCTGACAGTGGTGCCATCCAGCTGGATGTCATGAGGGGAACCTGGGGCCTGGGAAGTAGGCCCTCCCAGGGAACATGCTGGTATCTTCTGCTCTGTGTGGTGGGCCCTGGTGGTCTCTGCATTTGCTGCCATTAAAACTTTCTATCCTTCCTGGCCGGCCGTGGCTCAGTGGTTGAGCATTGACCTAGGATCCAGGAGATGGTTGAGCATTGACCTAGGATCCAGTCAGGGCACATACCCGGGTTGTGGGCTCGATCCCCAGTCAGGGGTGTGCAGGAGGCAGCCAATCAATAACTTTCTCATTGTTGGTTTCTATCTCTCTCTCCTCCTCTCTCTGAAATCAATAAAGATATATTTAAAAACAAAAAATCATCTTTCTATCTTTTGCATCTACTGAGATTTATCTACCCCTGGGCAACTCATTGTGACAACCAAGCAAACTATTTCCATTTTACAGACGCAGAAACAACCTGAGAGGGATCAAGTTGGTAAAGGTGTTAAGTGGTCAAGCCAGGACTGTCTGACTAGAAAGGCCAGGATTTAATAAGGTTTTTTACATCCTTGCCTCTTTTAGCTTTTAAGAGAGTATGACACTAAGCTTGGGGGAAAAGACTATTCACAGCTGTACCCCTGTCACCTAAAAGAGTTTTGGGTACATGGTGGACACTCGATAATTATTTTGGCTGAACCCCACTGTAAGGCAAACATCATGGGTGGCAGAGGGTTTTCTTCACCTCCTTTCCACATCCACACCCATTTGTCCAAGTATGTTCCGAAGAGCAGCTCTGTACCTTGGTGCTGTCTGAAGGGGCCTTTTATCAGTTATGACTTTTGTTTTTAGTGATGATAGCTCATTAGCAAACAGTTCCTCTCCACAAGGACACAGGAAGGTCTCTTACTCCTCCCTGTGGGTACCCACCATCTTCTATTGGGGCAATCATCACTACTCTCAGTCTTTAATGTGAGATTATTTGATTTCTGATTCCCACATTAGACTGTAAGCTTCTGAGGACTGGACCATGCCTGCTCTGCTCACCACTATCTCCCCAGGGCCTGTCATTTGTGAAGGGACAGAGGAAATTCCTTAGCACTGAAGCGTCTTTTAAGTAACACACTTTTTTTTCATTTTAGAGAAACAGATCCCAGACAATAGGACAGACACCTAATTCCCGAATAAAGGACGTTGACTTAATGAGTTACCAGTGCTCAATACTACATTAAGGCAAAAAGGAACAAAAAACTACCCTCCCCCACTCTCCCAATTCCCTACCAATTAACCAGTTCCAACCACAGCTCTCTTGGGAAGATAATACACTTTAACATTTGAGAGAAGGAAAAACCAGAACATCAGTCTAGCTGTCAAGCAATGGAGGGAGTTACTGTTTTTGGAGCAGATAGCTGAGGAACACTGATGCAACATGAAATCAGGTTTTAAAAAACCTCCTCTATTACAAGTTCTTTTCATGCTTAATCACTCCAGTGAGATAAAACTTATGTGAGCCATGGACTTGAAGAGAACAGGACGGAGAGCTTAATAATGAGCACGCCCAAGGCAAGCGCTCGTCGCTGTGGCTTCCACCCCCTTCTTCTGGAGCGCTCTCTAGGGAGGTGCTGCTGGCCCCTCCTCCTGGGCTGTCTCCTCTTCCAGGCTTGGTTCTCTCTCTAGATCACAGTCATGTCCACAGCTTCAAGGATCCCACTCACAGTAGGTCCCTGTCCAGGCCTCTCCCTAAACTCTGGATTCACACATTCAACTGTCTAACCTGCCACCTGGGATGTGTCAAAGGGCCTTCAGAGTCAACACGTTCCAGATGAAATGTGTGATCTCGTCCTTCCTCAACCAATACATACATAGGCAGGTCCTCTCCCAGAGAAGACCATGCCGTGGCTGGTGTTTTATCTCTAATGTCCAGGACAGTGTCTGCCAATATAACAAGTGCTCAGACATCATGTGTGAAAGGTTTAGGGACCCACCACTCAGAATTAATCTCACTCTAACCACAGACCCCACAGCACTCTGAACCTGGCTCTGTTTTGCATGTCTGTCCCATTAAATCATGAGCTTCTCAAGGACAGATCTGCACCCGAGTTACTCACATGTTTCCTGTCACGAGTGGATGCTCAGTGACTATTAGTAAATGAGTTTCTGCCCAAAGTTTGGCCTTTGAGCAGGTTTTCCTACAAATGAAGGGAGAACTTCTTTAAGCTATAAACCAATGCCTCCAACAACACTTCTAATTATGAATTGATGATGAAATGATTTAAATTTGTCTATTTTTCCTGCAGTTTTTTCTGCTAGACTGCAGGCTTCACACATGGGCTGAGGACAAATGCCCTCTATAATGTGGACACAAGAACCAACAAACTGGTAGAAACCTGAGGGTCCTCAGGCCATATCACTTCAAGGGCTATCTCTTATTGCAGGGCAGTTTTTAATATCAATGAAATTTTAAAATAATTATAGTACTCATATAAAATCTCAATTTTAATGTATTCCATTCTAAACTATTTTTAGATGTAATTATTTTAAAGTATAAATCAATTACCAGTAATTTAAAGTGAACCAAGCCATAAACGAAAGGGGGTAGGAAGAGGGTATACAATCATCCAAAAGATTTATGTTCTGGAAGCAGTGACGCTATGTCATCAGTGCCCTTATCTTTGGACACTGGTACTCATCTGAATTCTTGAATAAAGGCCATATTTAGAAAATTTCTGCTGCTTCTATAAATGTTCACCTCTCTTGCAGCGGAGCTGAACTAGCAGTACTGAAACTGTTTCCAAAAGAATTTACGTTTTCCCCATTTATTTGTTTTTGTGATTTAAAGCTGGGGGAACGGATAACAAAGTGATTACAAATTCCTACTCTGTGACTTCAGCCCCACTGGTGGCAAATGTCTACATGAGCCACTGTGGATAGGGGAATGAAGGGACAAGCTGTGATGTCCCTCTACTCTTTAGAAGGAAACTTCTGTTCTGAGATGCCACTGAAGTAAAACATTTTCTTAAAAGATCTCCCTTTTGGGTTTCAGAATACTGGTCTTCAAATGTGCTTCAAGGCCAGATTTGTGTATTTTGCAACTAAAGAAAATAGTCACTGAAATCAAGACAGTTGTAAATGACAGAATTGCTCAGTTGATTAATAGATTACTCCCTTGTTTAGAGAAAAAGATAAATGTAATTTCACAGTTGACTATAACAATCATTTCTAAAACAGATGTTTTAAGATTTACTGTGATAAATACAGGAAAGATATCTCACCCATAATATCTGTAATAAAAAAATATGTATCTCTGGCTAAACGTATAATTTTGAAGCTGTTTCATCTATTCACTGTTGAAAAGACCACTTATAAACTAACCTATAAAGATGAGAGACTGTCCTATGTCTAAAGAATTTCAGAGAAGGAGATATTCCAGCTGCCTCAAATTTAATGTTAAATAATTCCCATTGCTAGAACATTCTTCCCCAAATCTTTCAGGCTCCATTTTTAAGTTTATTCACCTTTCTAAAACACCCACACAAGATTTCTGGAGGAGGAGGGGAATGTCCTGACTACAGGGATAATTAAAATTCACATTTAATTAGAATATCTCCAGAAGGATACACAAGTAAGTGGGAACACCAATTACCCCAGGAGAACAGAAGTGGGTGGTTTGGGGATAGCGGAAAAAAGGGGCCTTTTCATCATATATCCTTCTGAACATTTAGAATTTTATACCATGTGAATGCACTACTAAAATATATATATTTAAGTATACTGTGAATAAGGTAGAAAGAAATGTTTCAGGAATATAGCTCTCTCAGGTCTTCGGAGCAGGGTGAAATGCCCAGGGGAGCCATGCACCATGCAGTCTGGGGGTGAATGTGCACCTTTAATTTGGGTGGGAGATGCTAAGTGATGCTGGAATCTCACAGCCTGTTTGGTGCAGACAGTCCAAGCCTGATGGGGGAACACCCTTTCCTTTGCAAAGGATTCAGGACTAGGAGTTGGCTGGCTGGGGAGTCTCGCTCTATTTTGACTCCTAACTACTTTCATCATTTTAAATTGGTCATCTACCTCCCTGACTGTTGGTCTCCTCTGTCAGCTAAAAAAATTATATTAGATGAGCTCTAAAATCCTTTCCTGTTTCCCAATACTACACATATTTAAAATGCATCTGAATATATTTCTCAATATATGAAAATAGTAATTTCTTTCTGTGGCTACTGATGAATTTCTTCAACAAAATGGGTAGGAGGAAATGATTTCCTGGTCTGCAGAGAGTAAAAGGCTTCTGACTCGCCAGTAACTGTTAGGGTACACAGTGATGGTAGCAGACCCAACAGTACTGTGAATGGTGTCAAAGATAAACAAAGCCAGACACTAGTTAGAGGTCAGGACAGGTTTTAACGAGAAATAACTACTCCAACAGGGGAGGGAGTCGAGCATAAACTGAACTCAACTTCCATCTGTGCAGAGGTGATCGACTGGGCATTTTACAGAGGGAATGATGGAGTAGGAAGTGGGGAGATGGATTCAATAAGTCAGGAAGTGGAAATTCACAAAAAGCAGGAGGTGGGGTTTGCCAATGTGATTAGGCTATCTGGGTGTGCTAACTGGTTCTCGTCAGTTAGGGACCTGCCCTTCTACAGAGCCTGGGAGACAGGGGTCCAGGTGTTGTCCGGAACACAGAGTAAATTCCTTTGGCAGCCTTGAGTTTACCCAGGCAAGAACTTAATTGGGTTGCAGTTGTCATCCCTAGCAACACAGCCTTGAGCTGACAGAACTATGATAGTGTTTATTCAAGTGTGTCTGTCTGTCTCTCTCTCTGTACATGAAATCATTTGTGATGAGAATCTAGTTTTCTAGGCCAAGGCTGAGGCCTATTCAAGAAGAGGGCTCAGCAGGGGCTGCCTAGAATTTAGTCAGAAGTATGTCTATCACTGGTAGTAGCACATGTCACCTGCCTTCAGTGTGAAACAGGATGTATTTCAATGCCAAGTGTAGGGTCGTCGGAGCAGAAATGCATTGGTGGTTCAGAAATACCACCCAAGTAAGCTCAATTCCGGAGTTTAGCCATTTGGACAAACACTGGCATTCATGCAAGGGTTCTACGTCAACACCAAGGTCATTATCATGCTGTGGTTTTAATAAAAGCATATGAAGAAAATATAATACTAAATTAACAAGAAATTGACTTTAAAATAAGTTTAGTTTCCCCCTCCCATATATTACACTGTTTTTATTGTGATAAGAACACTTAATGTGAGATATACACTCTTAAATTTTCAAGTGGACAAATACAGTGCTGGTAACTACAGGCACTAAGTTGTACAGCAGGCCTCTAGAACATAATAATATTGTATAACTGAAACTTTAAACCCACCAAACGGCAACTCCCTGTTTCCCCTCCCTCCATTCCAGGGCAACCATCCTTCCACTCTCTGCTTCTATGAACTGCATTATTTTAGATTCCTCATATAAGAGGGATCATGCAGTATCTGACCTTCAGTGACTGGATTATTTCATTTAGCATAATGTCCTCAAGGTTTATCTACATATTGTTCAGCTTTCCTTTTTAAGGCTGAAACATATTCCATTGTGTATATATACACCGCATATTACTTATACTTTTGGTGTAAGACAAGGGTCCAGTTTCATTCTTTTTCCTGATCGTGCCTAGTTTTCCTAGCACCGTTTGTTAAAGAGACTCTCCTTTCCCACTGTGTGTTCTTGGCACCCTTGCTGACGACCATCTGGCTGTATACACACGGGCTACTTCCATGCTTCTCTATACTGCTCTGTTGGTCCCTGTCTGTATCACGCCAATACTGTGCTGTTGTGAAAGTGCAGCTTTGTCACGTATTTTGGAATTGGGACGCAGGACTGCTCCCCAGCGTTGTTCTTTGGTTATTCCTAGCCCTTTGTGCTTTCATTTAAATTTTAGGATCTTTTTGTATTTATGTAAAAAAATGCCACTGGGATTTTATATGGATTGCATTGAATTCCATAGATCACTTTTAGTAGTATGAATGTTTTAACAATTTAAGTCTTCCAATCTATGAGCACAAGATGCCATTCCATTTATCTGTGTCTTCTTTAATTTCTTTCATCAACATCATGTACTTTTCAGTGTGTAAGTCTTTCACCTCCTTGGTTAAGTTTAATCTTAAGTACTTTATTATTTTTTTATGTTATTATAAATGGAATTTTCTTAATTTCCTTTCCAGATAGTTCACTGTTACTGTACAGAAATGCCACTAATTTTTGTATCCTGCAACTTTACTGAATTCATTAATTCTAACGTGTGTGCGCGCGCTCTTTACGGTTTTCTACACCTAAGATCATGTCATTTGCAAACACATACAGTTTGACCTCTCCCTTTCCTATCTGAACGCCTTCTCTTTCTTTTTCTTGCCTCACTGCTTTGGCGAAGACTTCCAGGACTATGTGGACTAGAAACGGAGAGAGTGGGCATCTTTATCTTGTTCCTGACAATAGAGGAAAAGCTTTTAGTTTTTCACCGCTAAGCATGATATTAGCTACAGGATTTTCATATATGGCTTTGATTATGTTCAAGTCTTTTCTTTCTATTCTTAGTGTGTTGAGAGTTTTCATCAAGAAAGGGTTTTGAATTCTGTTAAATGCTTTTCTGCATCTACTGAGATGATCTGTTCTTATGCTATCTTCTGTTAGTGCAGCATATCACAATTCACTTTCATATGCTGAATGTCCTTGCATCCCAGGGATCAAACCCACTTGATGACTGTGTACGATTCTTCTCACATGCAGTTGCGTTCAGCGTGCTAGCATTTTTTTTTCTTTTTAATCCTCATCTGAGATATTTTTTCCATTGCTTTTCAGAGTGGCCGCCTCCCTCGCACTCCGATTGGGGCAGGGATCAAGCCTGCAGCTGAGGTACCTGCCCCTGGCCAAAATCGAATCCAAGACCCTTCAGTCCGAGGGCTGATGTTCCAACCACTGAGCCAAACAGGCTAGGGCGGTATGCTAGTCTTATGCTGAGGATTTTTGCACTTATGTTCATCAGGGACATTGGTAATTGTTTTGTTCCTATACTGTCTTTGTCTGGCTTTGGTACTGGGGTGATGCTGGCCTCATAAAATGAATTTGGAAGTGTTTCTTTCTCTTCGAGTTTTTGGGAGAGATTGAGAATAGTGTTAATTCTTCTTTAAATGTTTGGTAGAATTCACCAGTGAAGCCATCTGATCCTGGCGTTTTCTTTGTTGAGAGGTTTTTGATTACTAGCTCAATCTCCTTACTAATTATAGGTCTGTTCAGATTTTCTATTTCTTCATGATTCAGTCTTGGTAGGTTCTATTATCTAGGAATTTATCTGTTTAACCTAGATTATCCAATTTGGTAGTATGTAATTGTTCATAGTAGTCTCCAATGATGCTTACAATTTCTGTGACATTGGTTATTATGTCTCCTTTATTTCTGATTTTTTTTTAGTCTAGCTAAAGGTTTTTCAATTTTGTTGTTCTTTTCAAAAATCCCAACTCTTAGTTTTGTTGACTTTTATCTATTGTTTTTCTATTTTACATCTCATTCTATTTCTGCTCTGTTGTTTCTTCTTTCTACTAATGTTGGGCTAGGTTTGTTCTTTTTCTAGTTCTTTGAGATGGAAAGTTGCATTGTTTGAGATCTTTTTTGTCCTTTATATTGTAGGTGTTATTGCTATAAATTCCCCCCTTAGTACTACTTTTGCTATACCCCTTCAGATTCGGTATGTGCTGTTTTCCTTTTGTCTCAGTTTTTCTAACTTCCCTTTTGACTTCTTCAACCCTTCAGTTAAGCAAAAAAATTTAATTTCTACATGTTTGTGAATTTTACAGTATCCCTTCCACTAATCATTTCTAGTTTCATTCCATTCTGACTGAAAAGAGTACTTGGTATGATTTCAGTCTTCTTAAATGTATTAATGCTTGTGACCCAACATGTGCTCTATCATGGAGAACGTTCCTCTGCTCTTTTCTTTTTTTTCCATAAAAATATATCTTTATTGATTTCAGAGAGAGGAAAGGAGAGGGAGAGAGACAGATAGAAACATCAATGATGAGAGAATCATCAATCGGCTGCCTAGCTTGCAACCCGGGCATGTGCCCTGACTGAGAATCGAACACGGATCACCTGGATCCTAAGTCGATGCTCAACCGCTGAACCATGCCCAGCAGGGCTCCTCTGCTCTTGAGAAGAACACATATGCTGCTTCTGTCAGGTGGAATGTTCAATGTGTTTGTTAGGTCTATTTGGTTTATACTGTTATTAAAGCCCACTGCTTATGGATTTTTGTGTCAGAATGTTCTACACATTACTGAAAGTGGGGTACTGAAGTCTCCTACCATTACTGTATTGCTCTGAATTTCTCCTTCCAGTTCTGTGAAAGCTTGCTTCATATATTTAGCATTTTATATATTTGGATGCTATAATGTTATATGCATATATATATAATTTTATTAGATTATACATTACGAAAGTAGAACATTAAAAACATTTTTGAAATTACGTTTGAAAAAATGACCCAGAGGCTCACCACCATAAAATCACAACCTGCTCGTGGCATTTGGATTCACTTCCTTCCAGTTATTTACACTACAGAGACAGGTTTCTTTTGGGTGTTTATGATGTGGTAATCGCACCACATATACCACTTCGAATCCTGACTTTTCCCCTTAACATTAGATCATAAGAGCTCTTCCATATTATTACACCATCTTTGTAACCACAATCTACAACTTATGGAACTACTATGTAATACTTTAAGGGTTATACCACAGTTTACTTAACCACCATATTTTCAGACAAAGTAGGCTATTGCCATATTTTTGCTATCATAAAGAATACTTCAATAAAGAACTGTTATTTTCTTCCTTTTGTTTCTTTTAGATAAAGTCCTAAAGTATATTACCAGGCCAAAGTGGGTGATAACTTTTAAGACTTTTCACATACTCTACACCAAAATGCTTCCTCAAACATCTAATACACATTGTTACTAGCAATGAACGAGAATGCTTATTTGATTGTACTCTTATCAATAATCAGTAAAATCATCTGTATCATTTACTACTTTTACTAATAAGTGAAAATATATCCTCACTATGCTATTTTGCATTTCCCCCCCGAGAATACTTTTCCACCATATGATTACTGACTAGTTGAAGTTCTTTTGTAAATATTATTTATGTCCATTATCCAGTTATCAGTTGGCTATGGAGATTTAAAACTAAATTTGTGTCAACATTTTCTGCAATTAAAATGTTAACCCAATGTTTACTGCATTGGTGGGAAATACTATTTCTCCAATCTATGGTTTCAAATTTTTGTTTTAATATTTACCTGGACACTGGCATTGTCCTTTTCCTTTGTGATTCTTTATAAGTCTTTGGAGCCAACTCACCTAGGCCCACCCCTTCTTCCCTGTGTGATAATATTTAACTCATTTCCTCCCCAGCTCTAATGGTTTTAACATTACATACTCATATTCAAGAGGCATTACCTGTTGGTCATCAGGAGTCCATATGCCACATGTGATCTGACTTTCCAAGTTGATCTCAGATGACCAGTGTCTTTGTCCACTGACAGACCCAACCAGGACAAACCCATCTCGATATGAAATAAGTGCTTGAGTCCCATCATGGCTCCAAGTGAAATCACTCACCTTTGAGACACACACAGAGAAAAGTGGTCAATTTGTAATCTTAAAGGGAAAGAGCTTTCATCAAAGACTAGCTAGCCATTAGCCTTTGGCTAAGATCAAGATGGCTTTTAAGAAAATATAGCCCAGCTGGGTGTGGCTCAGCGGTTGAGCATCGACCTAGGATCCAGGAGACTGGGATTCGATTCCCGGTCAGGGCACATGCCTGGGTTGCGGGCTCACAGCCAATCAATGATGACTCTCTAATCATTGATGTTTCAACTCTCTCTCTCCCTCTCCCTTCCTCTCTCTGAAATCAATAAAGATACACTTAAAAAAAGAAAGAAAACAATATAAATATATATACGTATTATAATGATATTATATAAAAGACATCATCTGAAAAGCATGTGTCAGTGTGGTGCTGAGTGCTTCACCCGAGTTAATAAACCTAGTAAAGACCACCTGTGGGAGGTATTATCATGCCTGTTTTACAGAGACAATAGGCACAGACCAGATAACCAAAATGGACAAGACCTTTTGTAGACATATGGTCTCATTTCTCTTTAGTAAACACCTAAAAGTAGAATTGCTGGTTCATATGGTAATTGTATGTTTGTGTAAGAAACTACCAAACTGTTTTCCAAAGTGGTAACACCATTTTACACACCCCCGTCAGCAGCATATGAGAGCACTAGCAGGTCCACACCTCACCAACACCTGGTGTGGCTGGTCTTTTTATTTTAGCTATCCTAGTAGCTGCGTAGCAGGATGACATTGTGTTTTAATTTGCATTTCCCCAATGGCTAGTATGTTGAACATGATTTCACTTGTTTATTGATCATTTGCACATCATCTTTTGGGATATGCATGTTCAAGTCCCTTGCCATATATATGTATTCATATTCACCTACTCATATATGTCAAGAAGCTGGCCTTCTTATTGTGTGGTAAAAATTCTAAATATAATCCTTTATCAGAAATGTGTGTGGCAAATAATTTCTCCTACTCTGTGGTTTGCCTTTTCATTTTCTTAGTGGTATCTTTCAAAGGGTAAAACTTTTAACTTTTCATGAAGTCCAATAAACTCTGCAATAAAATTTGGAAGTCCTTTTATTTTGCAAAAAATAATGCTTTTATTTACATGTATTTTAACTCATTTATCTTGGGAAATACTTGTACTAAAAGGAAGAACAACTTAATAGAGGGTTAAAAAGTACAGTCAGTGAAAAGAATCTTGCCCAAACACACACCACCAACCTTACAGTCACAAAAAATAGTAACATAGAATGTTTACATGGATTAATTGGGTTAATTAGGTCAGCAAAGAGTGATAAGAATATATCACAACTGAAAAACAGAAACGGGGGGGGGGGGGGAGCTCAGTACCAAATGCTGTAAAGAAAACAGGTAGAAAGCCCCCTCCACTGGCTGTCTTTCAGTTGCAGAGGGTTACAGTGTTCTTGCTTCACTAGCGAGTGTTCTCAGACATGGATTAATTGAAGCTGAGCAAGCAGCCTGGATGACTCACTGCCTGAGGCAGTTCTTTCGTTTTTTTGTTTTAATGTATCTTTATTGATTTCAGAGAGAAGAAGGGAGAGGGAGAGTGATAGAAACATCAATGATGAGAGAGTCATTGATCGGCTGCCTCCTGCACGGCCCCCACTGGAGATCGAGCCCACTACCCAGGCATGTGCCCTGACAGGGAATCGAACCTCAATCTCCTGGATCCTAGGTTGATGTTCAACCGATGAGCCAAGCCAGCTGGGCCTGAGGTAGCTTTTATCAGACCATCCTTGGTGACTAATTCTGTAAAACTATGCACGCACCATTCCAGACTCAATTTTGAAACAAATGACTCAATCATTTCCTAAAAAAGAAATTGTTAAAGCATCATTTAGCTTTTGTGAGATGTTTGATTGTTTTGCCTCAATGAAGGGCATGCTATATAACAAGGATCACCTACCATTTCTTCTAAAAAGTATTATTTTTCTCTGAGCAGATTTCAAGGACATTCCTATTCCAAGTTACAAAACTGTTCCTCCTCCCACAAGATACTGTTTCAGGTGTAGACAGCCACTGCTCCTTTAACCAGTGACTCATCACTACCAGAATGTGAAGTTCTTTACTCAGATAAAATCTAACTTCAATACAATTAAAAGCAATCAAACCCCCCTGCGCTTAATGACGACAACTAATCGATGGGTTCTGATATGTGTAGAATCAGAGTTTCCAAAAAGTAAAATTATATAAAAATATAAATCAGATCACAAGATATAATGATTACTTTAGTAGAGCCTAGGCAGCACAGGAATTTGTGAGATTCTAGGTGCTTCCAGATGTTCTAAGGTCCATGTAAGCTCATTCACTTCCAGGTCTGAATTCATTCTTCCTTTCTTTTCTCTAACATGCCATTTGCACCAAACTCTAAATGACAAGAAAAGCTGAGGAATATGGTGGTGGTAGAGACCACACAGCTGCTATATGGACATGACAGAAGGATCCCCCCTTGGACAGGCTGCCAGTCAGAAAAAAGTGATATGGCAATAGCTCTACTTGGCGGCTGAGGCTGGAGCTCTTTCGTATAATGTTGAGCTTTAACAAATAGCCAGAAGGGTTTATTCAGGAACCACAAAAAACTGGAATTAGGGACACAGCGCTAAGGCCGAGCCACAAGAACAGCGCAACAAAGGAGAGAGACGCGCTCCGGGCTCCGGAGGGGCCGTTGTAAACAGATTCCACTGGAGGAACAGAGTTCCAAGTGCAGTGACTTCTCATTGGCTGAGCTGTGGCAGCCTCTCATTGGCTGAGCTGTGGCAGCCTCCCATCGGCTGAGCTGTTACTGGGCGAGGAGGAACCTTTCCTTCCTCCCGCAAGGTAGTCACGTGGTATCACCTGCTGTGGGAGACGCAGGTGCCTCTTCCTGTGGGGTCGGCCCTGCGCTTGCGTGAGACACCCGGGAAAGTTCTCGCCTCCAGGCTGCATTTTAAAGGAGGTGCTGTTTATTACTTTTCACATTTCCCCCTATTGATCAAGATCTTTCTTCAAAAGCATTGCTGATCAAGAGTCAGGTTTTTCCAGATTCAGTGGCCTTTTGTCTCTTGATGCCAAGAAGCACCTTTCCTGGGTGTTCTGTGCCCTGTCAGAGGGGAAGTACACAGACTGGCAACCTACTGTGGTCACATGTGAGTAACGAGGAGAAGTAGAAGGGAGCTCTCACCCATCTTTCATCTAAAGTCTGTATCTTAGAGTAGAGAGTGGCAAAGGTACATTCAAAACTGAAAGAACTAAATAAGCACTGAGGAGTCACAATGCAGGAATAAAAACATAATGCAATTAAACAGTATTGTTACCTCCAAAAAAATGTTTGGAACAATGTATCTTATCAGTATACTATGAATTTCTGCTAAAAGAGAAAACAGTTCCTTGCCGGGGAATTAGACAGCGTTATAGAGCGTTCTGGATTCAACCTGGGTTCAATTCTGGCTTTAACACCCTTGAACTTTTGTGCAAGTTACTGAACCTCCCCGACCCCCCTCCCCATTAACTGAGAATAACATCTTCTTAAAGGGTTCCTGTGGAGACTGAGAGATAACACCTGAAAAAGCCAAGCCCTGAGTTGGCATTCATAGCCCCCTTTTGCTTTATTTTTCTGGGTAACACTTTAAAAACCTCTTGCCACCCAACTGAAAATACGTCTCACCTGACCACTGGGCCTTCCTAGGGAAAAGAGCTCACACTTTGGTAGACAGGAGAATTATAGCACTTTAGACCCTTATGGACAAATTCAGAGAAGTCTCTACTTTACAGAAAGCCATGAAGAGTTGCAGCCTCAAAGCCCGAGGCTACTCTTTGGAGATGACATTATGGATACTATTTCAGGGCAGGCAGGCTCTGTGCTCAGGTACTATGAGTTAATAGCCACTCATAATTCTATAGAGACTCTTAACAACTGTGGAGACTATCATATGCAGACAGTGCTATAAGCACTTTCCATATTTAGTCTTATTTAGTTACAGTGATCCTCTGAGGCAGGTATCATTAGAATCCCCATTGCAGAAGAGGAAACTGAGGCACAGATAAGTATTTCCCATTAAGAAGTTATCGAGTGAGATTTGTGGCATGTGTGGTCTGACTCCAAAGATCATGCTCTTGACCACGACATCCCCCCGTGACATGAACTTCTCGTAGTCACAGAGATTTCCATATCTGCAGCTCCATTCGGAAGTCTAATTAGTCACCGGGTAGGTTCTACCTCTTCTTTTTCACCCTATGGAGGTATGCAAGAAACTGGTATTTGTTACCAGTGAGATGACAAGACCTCAGTTCTTGTCTTCTTGAAGGAAAGATTTCAGTCAAGAGACAAAGTACAGCAAAGCCAGCAAGAATTTATTGTCTGCAGCAAAAACATTCAGGACAGTGAAATAAGGAAGGGCATAGAAGCAGCAACAGGAGAGCCTAGGCTGAGTTGCTTTGGCTCACTGGGAAGTCAGAGAAAAGTGGGCCTTAGAGACAGGTTCAGGGGGTTAAGCCCAGGATGAGCTGCCACTGCCCACTGCTCTCTTGGCTGCGAGTCTCTCGTGGGGGAAAAAATGGGGGAAGGGAATGGCTTGGGCATGGTATCTCTCTTTCCCTCCCTCCCTCTCTCTCAGGAGGGATCTTAAAGGAGGTCTCAAGGGAGGATCTCAATAGTATATTCAGCTTTCCAGGTGTGCTCTTTCAGGGTCCTGGTCTCCATTGATTGGCTGGCACCAGGGCAGGGGGTCATTAGTTAACGCAGCTGGTCCTGAGGCGGCCAGGGCGCCACTTGTCTGGTTTTGCTGCTTTTCTGGGCCTGGAGCTGAAATACAGCTAAGGCCTAGGTGTTATCCTTAAGGAGAAAAGGTCAGGGGTCTAAATCGCATGGCAAGCGATATGCTACAGGAGGAAAGGTCACCCTGGGGGCGAGGTCCTTGTTTTCTCAGTTTTGTCTTTTGCTAGGCATCTGGGGCTTTTCCCCCTGCTGACCTTTTGTACCTGGCCCATCACCCTTGCTCCACTCCTGTCTGTCTAACTGCCTACTACAATCTGGCCTTTTCAGAGTCAGACAAATTATTACATTTAGCTTACCAAATAAATAACTCACAAAGGAAATTTGATTTTTACCCAGAAGTAGACTTGTCTTCTGTGATGACATCTTATAAAGATCCTCTAATAAGGATCTGCTAACAATATCTTCGCCCCTTGCAATTTTATGTCACTTCACTATCTCTATCTTTCAAACTTGGGGAGCTCACAGGGAAACCATCCTAGGAGAGATGAATAGTCTAAGAAATGCCCCATCAACACAGGTCCCCTGAGGATTCAGTTCTGAAGCCCTAGTTTTGTTAAATCCCTGGGATGGGACATGTGTCCTTACATACAGGAGAAGAGGAGCTCCATCCAGCCCATCGTCACGTGGGAGGACAAGCAGAGCTATCCCATGAGCCAGAAGAATCTATGGAGTGGGTTTCAAAAATAGCACAGCTCAGCAGGGCATCCCTGGAGCAATTGTTTTCCTCTGAGAGAGACAAATTTGTATCAGAAAGGAAGAGCTGAGGGAGGAACAGGTGGCCATGCTAACTGCAACCTGATAGAAAAAAGTGTTAAAAACTCAGCATGGTGAGTGGGCTGTGAGAGGCATCACGTGGCGCCCCCTGTGAGAGAGCCAGGAAGATTACAACACAGGGAAAATACCTTGTGAAAGAGAGCAAAAAAGTGATATGCTAGAAGTACTTCAGAGGATCCAAATTTAACATGCAATCACAACACTGAATATAAAAATTATTTCACAGATCTAATTAGAGCTCTAAAGCCTGGAGCGTTCTCATAAGAGTAGCAAAGTTGAAGAGAAGTATGATCTTTCTCTTTTTATCTAGTGATATACTCATGAAGCATGACAAGTAGGGTTCTAGTTTCATTTATTTCTACTCCACCTATTTCTGGAAAGAGTTTTCATTTGCCCTGGAACACACGGTCTGTGCTGTGTTTCCAGCAGTCTTTCCCTGGAAGAGGTTCCAGCCCACTCACCTGAGCCCCTCGGTCGTTGACCAGTTCCACAGACCATCTTCCTTCATACTGAATCCACACAAATATCCCTCCATCTGCGTCACACGTGGCCAGCTTCTGGTATGGCTCATTCCACCTTACCAGCACAACCTAGAAAACAACCAAGAAGATATTTACCACGGGAATGAACCAGTGGGCCAGGATTATGCCGACAAGGAGATTCAACTTCAGAACTAAACAGAATGCATGGTCAAAGGAAAAGGCTGGGGAGGCTGTGGGGATTAGTGGAGGGGACTGAGCACAGCCCATACACTGGCAGTCACAGGAAAGCCATAAAAGGTTTTCCTGAGAAACAGCAGACACCTGAGCAAATGATAAACTACAGCATGAAAATGTCCATCGCTATGAAAACAGGACCCAGAGGCCATCCTGCCTCTCACAGGTGTGAGGAGCTCTCATCCGACGGTCCTGTATGATGGAAAAACAATCTTCACAAAATCTATTGTGTGTCTGAATCAGAGTATTATTTATTTAGTGCAAAAAACGGAAAGGATGAGGCCTATTTAATTTCATTTTCCTCCCAATGTTAAATTTTCTGTATCTTTTCTACATTTTTATTTTCAAATAGTTCAGCATCTAAACATGGCCAATTTGGAAAACACACATTTAAAATATCTAAGTTGTTTAGGATTTATCACAGAGGAAATAGGAAGAAATTCTAAGTTTCAAAATGTTTGAGTACAAAATTTTAATTTTCAAATTTGAAAAATTCTGAACCCGGATAACAACTTTCATCTTTCTCAACCATCACTCCCTCATCTAAAAGTCAGACCCTCTGGTAGGTGCTTTGTGGAATTAGGTAAATGCCTCAGGGCAGCCCTCATAGAGCCCTGTAAGGACACAGGGCTAGTGATCCCTGGAGCCCAGGAGCCACAAGACCAACTCCCCTGCATTCACTGTGATGAATATTCTCTGAGTGTCACCTGACTGGCCCATGCTGGTGATCATGTCGACATTCAGCTCATACTTAGGTTCCTGCTGTGTGATGCTGTGACCAATACAAAGTTGGAGAAGAGTGAGCCCTGCTCTTGGGCAAAGTGCAGCTGGGAGCCAGAACATCCACGAACATGTGGATATATACTGACGTGTATCTGTCAAACTAAGACTATCATTAACCAGCAAGAGCATGCCTGATGTTCATAAGGAAGCTTTGAATCCCGTCTCCTCTCTGGGCTTTGTGCCTAATAAATTAATAACCCCTGTGAACCTGTGGCACCTGTGTAAATGGTCTCCAAATTCTTGTACAGTTGACCCTTGAACAATGAGGGGGCTAGGAGCACTGACCCCACTCGCAGCCAAAAACCCACCTATACCTTTTAATTCCCCAAAAACTTAACTCCAGCTATCCATCAGCTTCCATGAGGGACTGGTTCCAGGACCGTTATAAATACCAAAATCTGCAGATGCTCAAAGCCCCTACATAAAATAGCACAGATCAATACCTAGAGTTAGCCATCCGTATCTGCAGTTGGTGGACTCCATGGATGCAAAACCTGGGGGATACAATGAGCTATTTTTTATTCAAAAACAACCACTTATAAGTGGATCCATGCGGTTCAAGCCCATGTTGTTCAAGGTTCAACTGTACAATGACAAACTGTCAAGGACCTCCACAACAACCAGACCCCTCCCTCATGCCCACCTGTGTCCAAAACACACTTGATTTTAAGTTCTTAAGTTTGTTTTCAAGGCACCAGAAAGCTAGAAGCGGCCCCCAGCCTGGGTCCACCACACTTAGTGGTAATTAGCATTAGTTATAAAATGCATAATAAAATCCTCAAATTTTCTAAGAGGAATGAATTCTTACCCACTTAAAATGTAAGGATATTGTAGCTTTAAACACACACACACACACACACACACACACACACACAAAAACCTCTGCAAAAATCAGAGCTTTAAACACACACACACACACACACACACACACACACACACACACACACACACACAAAAACCTCTGCAAAAATCAGAGAGCTGTGAGGTTGCCATCTTGAGACATGGCAAACACCAGTCAAATCCAACCTAGTTGATGGTTCCCACGCCACCTCACTCTGGTCCCAGCTCTGCCTGTGCATTGCTTACACAACCCACTGTGTGCATGGTAACTGTCACTGCACAGACACTCTCCCTACTGAATTGTGTTTCCTGAGGAAAGGGACAGAGTCATGATCATCTCTGAATACTGACAAAGTTAGTTTGAATATATTGTGCCAAAGAATAACACATAATTAGAAGTTACAATCCTTAACCTGTTATATCTTTGAACTATTAAAAGATTATTGAAAACTATTTCAAACAGGTTATTTTCAATTCCCAAAGGCATTTTAACAATAGCTAACTGCCTGCCTGCCTATTACAAACTGTTAGGTGCTAAGACACCTTTGTCTTTGTAGAGTTTGGTTCACTAAATGGACATAATTTAGTGCTCCATCTGCAATTAGAGACTTACGAACACACACAGGAGGGCCCTCATCACAGGTGGATGGGGGACAACAAATCCAGATTCACTGACGGACACCAGAATGGCTGCCACAAGACAAAATATGACCAATAACGTGATATTCACTGCTGATCAGTTTTGAATTCTTAGGTTAACATAGTGACCATTCATCTACTATGACCTTCCTTATAAAGTAGTATTTGGTGACAAGGTATCATATTTGAGAGAATAAAGGTTAGTCACATTTTCTATACTTTCGCCTTTTTGCTTTAACATCCAGGTGTGGTTGCATATTTGGTTCACATCAATAATCAAACCCCTTTTCTTCATGACAACAGCCAGCACAGCCACAGCATGACACAAACTCTGAAGAACAGAGGCAACAAATATTGTCAAATTATTTCTAACATCACAGATTTCTTGGTCTTATGAAAACACAGTGGTAGTTGTTAGATAAACAAAAAGTTCACAGACTCAATCGAATCCTTTTGTAATTCTTCATCAGTTTGAGATGCAACTATAAATGGAAACATAGTCCCACCCCCCCACTTCTTTGCTGTGAGTTCTAACCAGTAAAACTAAGTGGGTAGGTCCCCTAAATTAGAGAAAGAAATCTTTCCAATGATTCTGGGTTTAAAAATAAAGCTAAACTGCTAATGTTGTTCCCCTGGATTAGTATTCTCATTTCCTCTCTCGTCTAGGTTACAGTTTGTAGCTGCCCACTTATCTCCCAGCAGTTTATTTCCTGTTCTCCGAATCCTTCGGTCTATTTGGCAACATCAAGACATACCAGAGTGTTGAGGAATTACCAACCAGCAGGCCAGCTGGGTTCTCAGTCGCCCAAACTATGTGGCCGAGTATAGGGTGCCCAGGTATTCTATGGCAGAACTTTCCTTCTGGGCTCAGGGTTATACTGGCACAGCAGCTCCCTGGTGTTTGGGGTGTTACCTGAAGAGCACGATCTTCTACTAAAAAGACAGAGGATAGGCTAAGCTTTGACCGGGGTCTTTGATTATTCAAAAAAAAGTCAGCCTGTTAACCTCTCTAATGTAAGATGTTCTGTCATTATAGGTATTGTCATCAATACACATTTATTGAGGATTATTAAAAGTAGAGAAATCTATCCTAAAAATATAGAGCAGATCTGCTGAAAGCCTATCTGGGCTGTAATCTAATGCCCTAGATAAATCACTTCACTTCCAACACTTAGAACTATTTTTAGAACAAAACTATGTCAGTTAACCCAAGTCAAGGATATTCATCTTTTCAAGCAAGAACCCTTCAAATGGTGTGGAAAAATATGAATATCATTTATATTTTATAGATATATACAGGAAACCACCTCAGTAAACAGCCAGTATCAATATTCAGAAATATTTCCCTCAACCTAAAGAATGTAATTCGATTCAATGCTAAGTACAAAGAGCTCTAGTAAAATTTGGTAAATCATTATTACCACTCAGTTCTTCTTATTCTGTAATTAATTAAGTGAAACAGCAATAACTTCAACTGTGCAAGAAAATAAAATGAGTGCCAGTTTTAGATATATTTTAGTATTAAAGAACCAAGAGCAACTGAATATAGAGACTGGAGGAAATTCAATGTGAACAGTGGTTTCCACATGGTGCCCACCAGCAGGAAGGTCTATGAAATGGCATGGCTGTGGGCAATAGCTGACCTGCTCCATGCCTCTCTCCTGGTCTGCTGGGGTTGGTGACAGTAGTGCATCCCTCTAGAGCTGTGAGGAGTATGAGAAAGGACCTTAGAACAATGACAGGCACACAGCACATGTTCAATCAATGAGAGCTCTGCATTATTTATTTGTGAGCTAAAACTTCCAGAATATAAGTATGGTTCAGCACAGTACTCACATCTACGGTTTCCTCTTTTGATAAATGATTTGAAAGATGGTCCCTCTTTCCAGACCCACCTCCTGTCACTTGCACTGCCCACCCAACTCTGTACCTTAAAAATCAACATCCCCACACATTTTCTGCCACCTTTGGTTGAGAACACCCCTCTGGCCCTTGGCATCCGGTGGTGAAGGCTTCCCTAATGGTCCGGCCACTCTCTCCTGCCATTCCCATGGAACCCTCTTCACAGCTGGCACATGCATTCACTCTCTGCACTTACTCCCCCAAACCTCTGTTCTTCACCAGCCTGACAACTTCTTTGCTTTTGTGTTCTTGAGGCCCCAGCATTACACCAGGCACACAGTAGGCATTTGATGATCCTATTGTTTGGGAACACCTATTATGTATTTGTGAGGAATGCTCAAATGTTTTAAGATAAAATGTTCTTGTCTAGAACCTCTGAGCATCTAAAATGAACTATGAAAAATGTTCTGAGAAAACCAGAAAAAAATCTTGGGGAAGAAATAGGAGACATAAGCACAAATTATAAGAAGCCCTATGTTTACTACGAAAGAGAACTTTCTAACAAGGGGTGCTGTCTGTCAACACCAGGGTTGTCTCCAAAAGGAACCTGAACACTGGGAAGAGTTTAAGCAGAGGCAGCCAACTGCCAGCGGTGCCTGGAAGCAACTGATCTAACTAGGGGTTTTACTGGATTTGAACTAGAGGACCTCCATATTACCAGCCAACTCCAAAGGCTAAAAATCAAAATTACATGCGCTCTTGACATCAATGATGTTACAGCCTCAAAACAGAAAAAAAGAGAAAAAAGGGGGATCTTAAGCTTTTAAGCATTTACACATCTATCTACACTAAGTCTCCACTAAATTTGCTAAAGGGAAGTTCAATTATTAAAGTGGTTAATCACTATTTTGATGAAAATTTTATATTTTAAATATTATAATAATCTTGCCAACCAGGTGTGTACTTTCATCATTTATACTTAATCTACTATATTAATTTTAGAGATGTTCCTCTTCAGTTGTCAGAGCAGTTAAGATAGCAGGATTCTCAGCATCCTGCTCTTTAAAAGCCCTGCCTCTTAGCTCAGTCAGTAAGTACATCAAGCATTTGATCAGGAAATGACATCACTCCAAACACATTGCTGCCTCTTCTGATCCATAGCCAAGTTTGTTTGACTACTAACTGAAAAAAAACCCGTAACTCCCCCTTGGACAACCCAACTATCATCCCAGCCCTGAAGCATGCCTCCCAGCTGAGTGAGCAGAGCAAAGCCAGGACAGGGACACCGTTCTCAGCGGACAACAGCATGTCTGAGTTCCGGTGTGGGCTTTAGCACTCTGCATCTTTATTCTGTCTGGAAAAAAATCAAGTTGGCCTAGATAATTTCCAAGGATCCTTCCAGCTCTAGTATTTTGACACTCTGGATGCTATCTAGTCAAGTACAACATGCCCATTCCCAAGTGCAATATCCTGCAAAGCTTAAATATCTACCACCCAAGCAAAACACCTAGCACATGGATCATGACATGCAATTATTTTCCGTTTCCTGTTGAATGGACCTACATGATACCTTAATCCAAATAAATGTAGTCATCTTCTCACTAACAGCTAAGTTCCTTATACCCTCTTCCCACAATTCCATTTCCTGTCATCATCTTTGCACACACTGTTTTTAAATGATTTCACATTTATGTATTTTGTATTTAATCTAAACCACAAACTCATGGGCACAGAGAACATCCTTCACCTCGCTTCTTTCCCCACAGCACACGATCCTGTTGCTAGGAAAGAGTGGCTCCTGAATAAAGCTCTTAATAACCAATGGGGCTTCCTTAAGGAAACTGACAGGAGCGCTCCCTCAATGACACCAATGACTGAGCTTCAACAGAGGCCTTGGATAGTTTTCCTAAAGGCTTGTCTCAACCACAGAGGTCATTAGAGCTCCAAGAACTGGCACAGATTTCAGTTAGATGAGGAACGCTAAGGAAGAGATTCCTGACTTTCTCACTGGCAGCAGCTGCATGAAGACAAGTGTTAGCTGCTGTTGGCTGCTCAGTCTGGTGGCACAGCAGTGACAGATCACACGCAGAGGACCACCTTCTATGTGCAAACTGCAGCTGAGTTGACCTCCCACAGGAAGCTTTTCCTGGCAGGATAGTCCATGCCCCTGGTCCACACCCCCACTTCTCAGTCGCCCCCCAACTCACCTGTAGCCCCCGCATGCACACTGTGCTGGAACCCTTAGTATTTCCAGTACCTGGCACAGCCCTACCCCAAGGACAATTCTCAGCTGTTGTGTGAACTGATGGAAGTGGAAAAGAGAAGAGCACATGAACAGAGTCACAGATTAGTTTTTTCTTTTATTCAGTCGGCAGTTAGTGCTGACCATGGTTACTGTTTCAAAATTATTTGTACCACAAAAATTGAGTAAAGAATGTCTGTGACAAAACAGAAATGAAGACGGTGTATTCTGTACAGAAAAATCATACTAAAATTAACTGAACTTTCTTTCACTTCCCAGTTAAAAGGGGGGGAGACATCGGCATTTTAAAATTATTGCTGGAGTCCTGGCCGGTGTGGCTCAGTGGTTAGAGCGTTGGCCAGTGCACTGAAGGGTCTTGGGTTCGATTCCCAGTCAAGGGCATGTACCTAGGCTGCAGGTTCCATCCCCACCCCTTTTGGGAAGCAACCAATCGATGTCTGTCTCTCACATCGACGTTTCTCTCTCTCTCACCTCCTCCCTTCCTCCCTCCCACTCTAAAAATCAATGGAAAAAATATCCTCAGTTGAGGATTAACAACAACAACAAATTATTGCTGAAGTATCCATGATACCTTAAAAACACTGTACATTTGGCTACATTTCAGCTTTTAAAGACATCTTATTAGGAAGATAATCCCATATAGAAGGGATGAGTCATCTATGGGAGGTCAACTCAGAACTAGATTTTAGCTTGTCCCCATAATATCCATGGGGAACCTCCCTAACTTTCTCATCAGTCAGGGAGCATTTTGCATAGACAATGACATACACCAAAGTTGTATCTAACACCTTTCCATGACTTATCTGTAGAGCTACCACTATGACTCGGGCTCCTAAAAATTAGTCCAGAATACCACAATGCTTTTGAGTGATTAATTTCAACCACACTGGGAAATAGACTGAGACACTTTTACAAAAATCATATGATCACTCAGAATTATAAAGAAGTCATATACATCTAAAAAAAATGAAACAAAATAGAGTGACGGGGTGTAGTCTGCACCTACTAGGAGGATGCCTATGTGCAGTAAAAGTTAGAAGACAAGCACCTGAAATGTAATACATGAGAAGGCCCAGCTCAGGTAAACTACAGACTGAGGATGAGTCTCCAAGTCCAGGAGAGCTGACTCTGCCCAATGCTGTGAAGGCCTCGCCCACACCCTAGGCTCAGGGCTTCACTCCACAAGGGGACCCTGGAGCGCCACCAAATGAGAGGCCCAGCACAGCTCTGTCTTTGTCACACACCACTGTCTAATATTTACTTTTTTTTACTTCTTAGGTTGTGGGACATGTCACACTCAAGACCCAGAACATAGTCAACAGGTAAAAGTAAACAGTGCAAGAGCACACAGTCACTATTTTATGCTACTACTACTTGTTTGTTTCCAGGGGAAAACTGGTCAACCTGGAACCACCTTCAGGTTTTCTCAATCAAGGGACCTTACTGAGACCTTATTTTCTGCCACACTGTATACAGTCACACTGTCCCATCAACGGCTCTGTGTTAGGAACCAAATTGTCATTGTTCTTTTTAAGTTATACAACACACAGAAATACACAAAATCAATACAAACTATGAGAGCAAAAAACCCAGCTATATTTCCTATCAAATTCAATTATGATTCTTTCATACTTTAAAAGGCTAGAAGTGAAATTCTGCATTAGCAAAATTATTACCAGGACCATTGAAGTCATTTCTAATAACACAATTATTCACTCAAGTACTGGTTTGGCTAGACTACACATTTAACAGGCAAATGACACTGGGCAGCACCCCAATTAAAATGGAGGAGCCTGGGGTACTTTACATTTATTGAGCATTTACCCTCTGCCAGACACCTTGTTGGAGCCAGAGAGACAGCTAAGTATGGCACTTGGCTCACCCACCCAGAAGGGCTGGGGGGTTTGGGGCAGGGGTGGACCGGAACAGACAGGTTAAGTAATTACACAAAAATGAGCTCTGCTTGAGTCTAGGAATGTAAGCAGAGAGCCTGGAAGCAGTGCAGAAAGAGAGTAAGAGGAGGCTTCCTGAGTCACAAGTCTCTGCAAGAAAGGAATTTTCAGATGTCCCCACACACCAAGCCAGGGGAACTTTAGCACTCCCTGCTAACACACTAATTATCTAGAATCCCTTCAACAGACAAACAGCTCCTATTCTGCTCAGCATTCCTTTTTAGAGTGAAAATTGGGGTGAGCTTAATAGCTGTAAACAGAAAATTATAATTACATGTTCCCTAACATATGTAACACTCAGGATTCCCTCCTAAAAATATTTAAGTGTTTAATTTCCTGTGTACAGTTGATCCTTAAACAACACAGGGTTAGGGGTCCCTACCCCACACACAATTAAAAATCCTCATATAACTTCTGACTGTCCAAAATCTTAGCTACAAATAGCCTACTGTTAACTGTGTTACTGATAACATAAAAGTTGATTAACACATATTCTTCATGGTCAATATATTATATACTGTAATAAGCTAGAGGAAAAAAATGTTATTTAGAAAATCATGAGAAAATAAATTTGCAGTATTTATTGAAAAAACCTGCATGTAAGTAGATGCCTACAGTTCAAACCTGCATTGTTCAAGGGTCAACTGTTTATGTGCTTCTGCAGCATAACTTTGAAAGGTTAAGGCCAGTGGTACACGGGAGGCTAAATAGCCATCTCAGATGGTAAATAAAGAAAAACTGAATTTATTTAAAAAAAGGGGGTGGAGGATGGGGATATCCAAAGGGAAGGGCTACACAGCACTGAGTCAAAGGGTACTGGGTCCATGATGGTGGCAAAAATATACTTAGGACAGTGAAACAAGGAAGGTACACAGAAGTAACAGGAGAGCGTAGGCTGCGCTGCTTTGGCTCACTGAGAAGTCAGAGAGGGGGCCTTGGGGGCATTTTCAGGGGGTTTGTCTGGGACGGGCGGCTGCTGCCCATTGCTCCCCTGGTTGCAAGTCCCATGGTGTCCCCTTGGAGAGAGGAAGGGAGGAGGAGATGGCACTGGCGTGCTCCCCTCATGGGGAATGTGCACTGGGTCCTGAGCATATTTCTCTCTTTCTTACAGATGGAAATCTTAGGGCAGGCCTCAGGGGAGGGTCTCAATAGAATATTCATCAGCTTTCCAAGTGTGCTCTTTCAGGGTCGTGGTCTCCACTGATTGGTCAGTGCCAGGGTAGGGGGGTCATTAGCCAATGTAAGCTGGTCCTGAGGCAGCCAGGGCACCACTTGTCTGGTTTTGCTGCTTTTCTGGGCCTGAAGCTGAAATACAACTGAGACCTAGATGTTATCTTCAGGGAGGAACTGCTCAGGGGTCCAAACCACAGGACCAGCGATATGCTGGGGGAGGACAGGTTATCCTGGGAACAAGGTTCTTGTTTTCCCAGTTTTGCCCCGTGCTAGGCATCAGGGGCTTTCTGCCATGGTGGGTTTTTGTACCCGGCCCATTGTCCTTGCTCTGCTCATGTCTTTATAACAAACTTAACATTGGCTCTCAGTCAATAACCTGAATTACCTGAAATATATTTTGAATTATTTTATAACCTAAATTCAATTTTAACAACTATTTGCATTTAGTTGTATGTCACTATTTATTAAAGGTCAACCTTTTTCCACTTTGCTGAAGGATCCATTATCCCATCCCGCACATATCTGCATCCTGCTGACAGATGCATACATAACATTCTTTTTGAAGGAAATTATCAAAGGCAGCTTGGATGGTCAAAGAATTCAGCAACTTCTAAACTATAAAAACAAGAGTGAATTCTATTCCATCATGAGTACTCTTTAAGAAAATGGGACACATGGCCACACTGAGTCTCAGTTTCCTCATCTATAAAACAGGGGAACAGCACCTAATCGACAGGACTACTGCAAAGAGAAAAACTTCTAAAAAGAGTAATAACCATTCATTCTGAGCTTACTACTGCTGGGTTCTCCACGGGTATCATCTCATTTAATCCTCATGCAAAACCTCTATAAGGTAATTAGGACCCTCCCATCTAAAGATAGGAAACTGCAGTTTAGAGGTGTTCATCAATCTGTCCCAAACCTTACAGCAAGTGGGGACAGAGCCAGAAATGACTTTGGTTGTTGGTTAGACTCCAAAGTTCATCTTATACCATACACAACATTTAATTCAAAATAAACTGAAGACTTAAATGTAAAACCTAAAACTATAAAACTCCTAGAAGAAAACAGAGACAAGTAAAGCTCCTTGACATTGGTCTTGGCAATGATTTTTTTTTTTTTATCTGAATCCAAAAGTAAAGGCAACAAAAGCAAAATAAACAAGTGGGACTACGTCAAACTAAAAAGCTTTTACACAGCGAAGGGAGGGAGGGAGGAAGGGAGGGAGGGAAGGGGGGGAGAGAGAAATAAATAAATAAATAAACAAATCAACAAAATGAAAAGACAACCTACTGAATGGGATAAAACATTTGCAAGTCATGTATCTGATAAGGGGTTAATATCTAAAATACATAAAGGACTCACACAACTCATTAGCAAAAAAACAATTTCCAAGTTATAAAATAGTTATGGAGATGTAATAATGTACAGTGTGGTGACTACAGTTTATGACTGTATTGCATATTTGAAAGTTGCTGAGATCTTAAATGTCCTCATCACAAGAAAAAATTTTTTGTAACTACATGTGGTGATGGATGTTAACTAGACTTATTATGACTATTTCACAACATATACAAATATAGAATCATTATGTTGTATACCTGAAGAAGGCAGGAGGCCTTTGGCTAGTGTGTCAGGGACACTAGGTACCTGTGAAGTCCCCTGACAGGGTTCAGCATACGCTACCCCCAAATATGCCACACGCTGGCATATTGAATATTTTAAACTCAGAGGAATTTGAGAAATGACAGGTGCAGGAAGGATTCCTTCCTCCCTGAAACAGGACGTAAGACCCCCATGAGAAGGCCCCACCTGTACCTGGAGGAAAGGAGCATCCTTATCTCTGAAGACAAGGAACGTGGGAGAAGTCTGAGCGGACAGGACCTGCTGAGTTTTCCCCAGTAACTACCCTCAGCACGGAGCCCTTTGTCCTACTACGTTTTCCTGCACTTCCCACTCTTCATCAAACCCACCATAAAAGCACTCAAGTTGAACCACATCTTCAGCTTTCATTTCCTTGCGCATGCTTTCCTATCATCTAAAAATTATATTAATAAAATATGTATGCTTTTCTCTTGTTGATCTGTCTTTTGTGAAGAGACCCCGCTGAGAACTTAAGATGGATAGAGGAAAGATACTCGCCATTCCCACCCCCCCCCACTGGACTGCTGGAGCCCGAAGAGTAGGACCCAGCACAAACCTAACACTTGCTAGTTTTCTGGGTTTGGATCTGCCCTTGCTGCTCTGCAGAACATCTATATCTATCTTTCTGACTTTTAGAATTTGACTTTCAAATTTTCATGACAGTTCTCCTGTAGTACACTGCTTCCATGAAAAAACAGAACGCCATCAGTATATTTTATAAAAACAAAACCAACCTATTCTTGATTGCTAGGAGGACAGAATTCACTCTAACAGAACACCGATTTTCAACCTTTTTGATTTCATGGCATATAAACTAATGACTAAAATTCTGTGGCACACCAAAAAATATATTTTTTGCCAATCTGACAAAAAATAGGTATACTTTTTATTTATTCACACCAGGCAGCTATTGTTGTCTTGGATGTTGTCATTTTTTTATGTAACAACCTAAGAGAAAATAGGTCAGTGCCCCTAACTAAAGAGTCAGGTATTGCATGTTTTAAAAATTCTTGTGCACACCAGTTGAAAATTGCTATAACAGAAGCAATATTATAGTTCCACTTGGCCTGAGGAATAGGTGAATTCGTTGTGCAGGTGAAGACATGGGCTGATACTACTAATCAATCAAGAGGGGGCTATTTTTACTGCAGCAACAATGCCCCAGATCTCACAAGTTTCTCTCTTGATCATGCTTCATGCCCATGTGGGTGAGCGGGGCTCCGTTCCACACTGTCTTCATCGGATGCCATACCATCACCAACCGCAGGCAGGAAGAGGGGGTATAGGAAAGGAGGGCCTTTCAAGGTGGTGCACATATTTCGTTGGACAAGGTGAGTTAACTGAAAACATCTAATTTGAAGGGAAAGAAGGGCGATCCTACCATGGCCCTGGAAGAAGGGGAACGAGAGAAGTCTGGAGAACAGGAGGTCTAGTACCAGCGCAGCAACCATGCCCTGTTGGCCCAATTCCAGCAGGACCCTCTGACTCAGGCCTGGGCTGATCTGTGTCCCTTGGGGTTACTCTGAGACAGAAATGCTCACACTTGGGCCGTTCCCAGAAAGTCTGTCAAATGAATAGCACTCTTGCTTCTGGGGCTCTTCCGGGACTACTTCCCACAGATTATCCACTTGGTTGTCAGTTTCCACCTAAAATTCATCTTACTGTTAAAAATTTCTCTCCTGCTGAGCAAACACAGTCTCACTTTTCATAATTACATCCGCTCTTCAATCCCATCACGATCCACTTCCCTCAATCCCTAGTTAATGTGATGTAAAAATAGTGCAGCCAGAAGCCTCACCACCTCCGGCTGTGCTCCTGCCAGACAGACAGAAAGCAGGCTCATCCCATTTCTCCAGGGTTCTGAATGCCTGTGCTTAAGAAAAAGGCATGTGCATTTCTTGTAGGAAAGTTTAAAAAAGTTAGTTTTTAAAAAAAGAAAAAAAAAACACCCTCTCCTACTTGTGACTGTTTAAATGAGACATCTTAAGTTATATTACAGTGTACGTGCATGTGTGTATAGAAAAGCAGTCTGCAAGGAGCTACCCCAGTGTAAACAACGGTTATAGCGCTAGGAGATGGGATTACAACAGATTTTTATATCCTTCTTGTTGCACATTTTTTACAAAATAAATATATTACTTATATAATACATATATATGATTACATAAAAATTAGAGAAGACATATTAAATTTGGTCCCTGCAGTATAGTTCCAAAGGATTTATTTCATAATAATAAACTCCTTTTGTATATATTATCTCTTCAACTCTACCTTTTAAAAGTATTGCACCTGATGTAAAGAAAGCAAAAGTTGATTATCACAGTATTTACTTGATTTGTAAAAATGAACCTCTCTCAAAGCCATGCAGAGTTAAGCTTTCTGTAAATGTTCCGTAATCACCTGAGTTGCCTAAAAGCAAAGATGATTCTTGCCAAGAACAAGCAAGTGATGAAGTCAGTGTGAGAGCAAAAAGGGGAGAGAGGATTGGGGCTCTGTTCTTCACATGACAGAAGTGACAGGATGGGCTGGAGGGAGAGGGACTATCAATGAGAGTGATACTACTACTACTAGAGCCAACATTCACTGGGGCCAATACTGTGCTTGACTCTCTAACAGTATTACATGCATCTTCTCATTTAACTCTGAGGATTACTCTACTAGTAAGAAGTATTATCTCTACTTTTATCAATGAAAAAGTGGAGGCACAGAAAGATTTCATAATTTGCCCAAGGTCTCATAGCTGCAGTGGCCGGAGCCACAATGAAAAGTTGGCAGTAGAGTCAAGACCCAGCTCTATATACCTCACCCACATCACATTTCAGATCAACTCCAGAAGGAATGAGTACAGTATAGAAATATCAAACACAGCACATCAGCAGAAAGCAGAACAATACAGGCACAACATCTTTGAAAACTAACAATTTTCTAAGCTTTGAGGCAACAGGAGAAAAATCAAAGAACAGCAGACTCAGCTACAGAAACACATCCCTGCTGCTGTTTAGATCTGCAGTAGGCACCCGTTTCTCTGCGTCCAGCACTCTTGGTTTCCACAAGGGAGGGAGCCACTGCTCCTCCGCCCCGTGTTCATGCTAGCACTGCCCACCACTGTGCCTCCCAGCCAGCTGGCTACAGAAAGAACCATGACTCAGGCTGGCCAACCAGGCCTTCCACATGGCTGCTGACCATGACTGCTCCTAGAAGAACTTGACATGTTAGCCCTTACGGATGGGGGTCTACTTTTCACCTGGCACTAGGAGCTGTTTGGATCATGGAAGCCTGGGGCTATCAAAAACTACCCACTGAGTTGGGAGGCAGGGGGTGCTGCTGGGCCTTGGCCATCTATTGGCCAAATCCATACTCAAAAATAGCAAGTAGCACATGCCTTGTCAAAAGCACTGCTTGCCAACTCCAAGGAAAGAGGCATACCACATGATTCATATGTTCTTCTATAGAATTTTGCAATTATATTAATTAAAACCTAAGAAATAACTTATATAATAAAACCCCCAAATCTGCTTCTTCAATCTTCACATAAAACACATAGATTTATGTATATAGGAAATAAAATTTTTAAAAAGCGCTCTCTTTTATCTCATGGAAAAGTTGCCTTTTATTGATTTTAGTTGCAGGATTTAATGAGAAAACGAAATCCTTTGCCTATTAAGTAAGATACTGTCAACAAAAAATGTATCCTAGCTGGCAAAATTATGAAATTATTTGGGCTTCATATATCTATAAAGCTATAACCCATAAACAACATCATCATTCCTTTTCCAGCCTCAGATAAGGGATCAGAGATACTGAACACTGGACAGAGTGACAAAAGGCCTGTGTTCTCTACAACTGCCCAGTGACGGGAAGTGTCACCTCTGCCGTCACCACAGAAACTCAGATAAACTGCAATCTAATCTAGTACAGTCTGTGCTATATCGTTCCTAGTAAGATTTCAATGATACTAACTGGACATAATTTACAGAGTTAAATTACCTCAAAGATCTCGGAAAGCTATATAGAACATTTTATTTTTCAGGTGTTTGCCTTGTTAAACAATAAAGTAACTATCCTGTGACAAGGGCTTTATTTGATTCATTAGAAAATGAGTATATTATTTTTTGTCTAAGCATTTTAAATGATAGATAACACCAATTTCATCACCAGTCTTCTATATAAAGAAAATTTCAAGGCTAATTATTTGCTAGCTAAGTAGAGAAATGACTAAGTCTTATGCTGTATAAATTAGGTGGAATTTGGCAATTTGCTATAATAGCTAGAAAACAAGAAAGATGTAATTATATTTACTCTAGCTAAACCATTTTAGATACTTGAGACTCTTGAAGCAGCAATTCTCTTCAAGTAACTATTTAAATGTACTGAGTAAGACAGCAGGACTGATGAACCACAGAATTCACTTGCTGGGGGAGTGAGCTTGAGCAGCTCACAGGGACACTCGTGAATACAAACGTAACTACGAACACTAAGTTAAATTCACAGACTCAATACAGGCAGGTCACTAAAAATGACTGCAGTTGAATTAAGTGAAGGTGATACAACTGTCAAAAATGAGAAAGAATAATCTAGATAGAGACAGAGCACACTGGAACCTTTTCTTTCCAAGAGGCTTTAGAGTCCTGTTCAAAATAAATGGTATAGCCATTAAATTGTACATGAAAACTTTAAATAAGTGAATTGTATGGTATGTGACTTACATCTCAGTAAATTGTTTTTTTTAAACAGAAACCGGTGTATGTGTATATGCATGTATGTGTAAGGAAGACAATCTGAAGCCCCATCAGGACCTTTCTTGAGTAAAACATTGGCAATGCTGTTTCACAGCAAGTAGCGCAAGCCTTGAATTGGAAAAGACATCGTGACATCTGTGTAGTGAATACATGGAAACACTACTTACTGATTAATCTGCTACTCAGAAATTACACTTTAAGTTACAGTAAAATATATAAGGTGTCCATGCACCATTTTTTAATGATTCACTATTTTCACCAGCTTTTCTCTCTCTCCTTTTTTTGGACTGATCGACCACCTGCCAGTCCCAATCTTTTAAAATAAGGACATCTATTATGGTATGCTGTGTTGGAGAACTTCACAAAGCTTTAAGACACGCGACTGGTATGTGGTCTTTTAATATATAAGGCATACAGTAACTCTGATGTTCTAGATGAAAAGTGGGCTTCAAGTTTGATTTGCACTTTGGTGTAACGCAATGAATTTGCACTGAAAGTTTTAACTGACAGCTTTAAACACAGCTCCATGTTTATGATACGGAGCATGATTCCCTCTCGGCTTCAGCTCCTCCGTGCTGGACCCACCCTCCCAACTGTACCACATTAAGTTTCTTCCTGATTTTATTCTCTGCTTTTTAAACATTTTCCATTCTTACTACTTTCTCACAATTTTTCCCACTTATTTCAGCAATCACTTTGAGATGAGAGAAATAAACAGAAAATAAACTAATTCCTTCCCAATTTTCAAAGCTTTAAAAACAGCTAACACTGTGTGCTAGATATGATTCTAAGCACCTTCTAGGCAATAACTCATTAACTCATGAACCCTACAAGACAGCAACTATTATTGTCCTGATTTTGCAAATAATACAGAAAACAGAGATTTAGAAACTTGCCCAAGGCCATTCAGCTAATAAATGATTAAGCTGGATTTCTAACCCAGATAGTCTGGCTTATGTCTGCGTACTTGACCATTATAGTATACTGCCTTCCTGAATAAGGAATGTCCTCTCTGTACTCTGTAGATATAATAAACTAGAGTCAAGAGATTAAGGGATCCTTTCTAGACATGAAATACGTTATATTTGTAACATATTATTTTTGTTTATTTATTTTTAAACATGTCTTTATTAATTTCAGAGAGAAAGAGAGAGGGGGAGAGAGAGTAAAATATCAGTGATGAGAGAGTCATTGCTCGGCTGCCTCCTGAACGTCCAAAACTGGGGATCGAGCCCACAACCCAGGCATGTGCCCCGACTGGGAATCGAATCTCAATCTCCTGGATCCTAGGTCGATGCTCAACTGCTGAGCTACGCCTGGCTGGGCTGTAATATATTATTTTTGTTTTAAAACTAAAGTTTTATATATATTAAAGTAGTAAGAAGAAAACTTACTACATTGTCTCATTAGCACCTATGAATACCTTACGGAAGAGTTATTCTCTTAAAGTAGGGCTCGAGTACATATCTATTAGGACGCTGCGCATTTCATTTTGTCACCATGAAACACTGGACATCCTCCAAACCATTTCTAATACATTTCTGCTTCATTAAATTTTGAGAAATCACTGTTTTATTGAAATTTAAACACTGAAATGCCAAATTTATTATTCTAATTCAGATACTAACATTACCTGAAATTGGTAAAAAACACCACCACAACTTATAATTAACCAGGGTAGTGATCGATCTGATAGTTGTGACTAGACTTAAATTTTGGAATGAATATTTCAGCTGGTTGATTGCAGTCTTTATAATCAAGATATTATATTGTGAGATTTTCCTGACATAAAAGCCAAGCTGTATGGCACCATATTTGATGGCAAGACTCTTGTAGGGAAAAGGGAGAAAAAAAATTAACATCGAATAAGGAACTTCGTGTACCAAACAACTATACTAAATGACACATATAATGTAAACTATATAACATATATTTACATATTGGTATATATATTATATATACATATTAGTTTAATCCTCACAACTTTTTGAGGCAGGTGATATCACCATGTCACAGAAGAATCTGAGGTTCAAAGAGCAGCTTGCTCAAGGTGACACATTTACTAAGCTAAAAAGAGGATTTGCAGCCAGAATCTGCTGACTCCAGAATCCATGCTCTTTCTGCCACATGTGTTTCTTGATTTGACCAAAACCACCCACTGTGGGCTACTGTCTATGGTACAACCTAATTAAAGGGAGCACCGAGCTGGAAGCCCTGACTGCAGAGATGTAATATGTAACAGTAGTCAGGTGCAATAGAAAGTCAGAACAGTCTGAGAATGTTTTGCCTGTAGTGGACTGTTATCATAAGCCCCTTATATTTTTAGAAGGATGATAATTTTAATGGGGGTGGAGGTAGAAGGCCAGCAGGTGACCATGCACTTTTTCCATTTTTCTTGGAAACTACTGAGTGGTTTACTCAGACAGAACCTACATTCACAAGAGCAATCCACTGAGGCAGGTGAGGGCAACCACTTTCCGGATGAAAGTATTATTTATTTATTTTAGTCAACCAACTCTTAACCCAATTAAAAGCCTGACTTTGGGGCTAGGTACTGAAAGATAATTAACCTGGAATTAATTTCTAAATTTCCAAAGCTACCTGTGAAGTTTTCTACTAGCAGATTTTTGATTTTGCAGTGCCTTCATGTTACCGGCTCTCCGAACATTTATGAGATAAACCCCTGACTATGCTCTGAACCAACAAGCCCCTCGGTCCCGCAGGCCCCAGGATGTCTTGCTCCCAGAATCTATCAGCCACAACCAACAAGGGCACGTTCAGGTCTGATGCCTCAGATGGATGTGGAGTCAACTATTCATCCTAGTTGGGGTGAAAACGTCACCTCATCCCAATTTAGACAGCTGGCTAATACTAACTTGTAAAACTAATTAAGACGCTTGGCCTGAAGGATCAACCACTGGCAACAACTAAGAAGATATAAAAGTAAATACTAAACAAGCATGTAGTTCTTATGCTAAAAGTCAAAATTTCAAAATTTAATTACCTCATCATAACGTGTGCTACATTCAGGAAATAAAAGAATTGGTTTCATATGCTAGAAAACAATTGTGTTCAGAATATCTGAGATGATCTATTTTAAAGAAACAGACTATAACTGTAATTCGGAAGGCTAAGACAGAGCTCACAGAACTTCACCAAAGTCTCCCTGCATCCTTCCAATGAGACTTAGCAGGCACTGCTAGACCTCCCTCTTCTAACCACAGGCTTGTGATAATGCTGGCTCTGCAGTAGGAATCATCCATTTACTTCCAGCCAAATCCAGTTCCTTTTTTTACTCTTATTTTCTTCCAAGTCTTATCCAAACCACATTCCACTCCTAGAAGACAGTCAGCCCCCTTGGAACTTTTTAAAAGGTTTACCAGGCACACCCATCTGATCAGCTCTGCTGAAAGTCAACATTTAATCCTGAAGATCAAATATAAAATCCCTTTGCTGGTCCAGTTACCACACCACTCCCCTATTAAATCCATGTGCCACATGCCCTGAGAAGCCGTTACCAGGTTTTCACTGTCTCCACCTGCGCACTCAGAGAGCTCTCCAGCATGCCTGGAGCCTTTCAAGTGCAGCTCAAAGCACAGCTCCCGGTCGCTGTGGACTCACCTGTCATCCCCATCCTGGGTGTCACAATATCCCAGGTGTTATCTGCCCATGCTATAACCCTAATGGTACATTTCTATTCATCTTTATAAGGCTCGTCTCCAGATTAGTTACCCATGACCCTGCAAACAGGCATTATCCCAGCCTAAATGATGTAAAGCCACGCCTTGATAATGATAAAATATGTATAAAATTGTTGTGTGTGCCACTTCTACTTCAATCATTCCATTATAATCTCACAATAGTTTTAGTCATTCCTATGTTACAAGCAGGAAAGGGGATGGAAGATTTCATAGAATTCACAAAGCAATGTCTTCAGCATCAACATCTACTGAATGTACACTGGGTACATTCTAAGAATAAGGTGACAGGGAACAGAAAGAGCACACCAGGTCTGAAGTCACCAGACTGGGTTTGAGTCTAGGTTCTACACCTAATGACCATGGGACTTTGAGGAGGGTGCTGAGCAGAATGAATGGTCCAGGACAAGATGGGTTGAATTTTGTCCTAGATTCAATACAATCTGCCAAACTGTTCCAACAAATGTTTCTTATGACCCATTGGTGGCAAAATTGGCTATGACCTTGATTCTTGAACCCAGCTTCTCATTCCATTTTCAGCACTGCCCCTCTTCACCTCTCAAGGTAATTTTGACTTCTCAAGATTAATGGTATTTATTATGGTACTGGACTCACTTATGTGAAAAGGACATTGCTGTAATTAACAGCTGAACCCTTGCTGTAATGACATCTCAACTTCTCAAATAAATGCCAGAGTTAACTATCCACTGTCTCATGGCACACAAAGGGATTGTCAGTGAAGAAAGAGAGCCACGTTTACCCAGACTTACTAAGTGGCGTATCCTGTACCACTTTATTGAAAGTATCTCATTTCATCCTTACTGCAGGCCTGTGAGGTAGAGCTTATCTATTAATCATTGTCATTTCAGACGTGAGAACTTGGCTCAGAGATTTAAGGTAATATCACCAAACAGAAACTAATGAAGAATGGCAGACCAAGGATTCAACCTCTGGTCTGGCGGGATCCAAAGCTCCTTCGCACCTACTCTGCCGCCTGGAGGAATATGGCAAATGGAGAAGAGCGAGCAGGAATGCCATCACGGCGAGGCGTGTGGAGGGAAGGCTAGTTTCCCACTTAACTGTGAAAGAAGTCCCCATGACTTCACAGGGCACTGAGCCCAGTTCCTTGCCTTCCACTTCGAAGCGATCAGTGGGTACGAGAGACCCTGGACAGAGCCCCAAACTAAGTAGATATATACAGGTGTAGATAAATTTTCCTGAACTCCAGAGCAGTTAGCCAATCAGGTGAATTTCCTGAAATCTGTTTCTTAAAGTTGTGCTCATGACAGTTTGTAATCTAAGAGAGCACAATGACACCTCTGGGAGGTTCTGAAGAACATGGGAGACCAGGATGTCCAAGCATCAAGCCAAAACAGTATACCCACCTCCTCCTTGGACTCCTGCTTCTCCTACAGACATGTACATGAGCGCCTACCATGCCAGAGGCCAGAGGCAAAAAAGAAAATACCAGGTTCCCTACCTAAAAAGAGCCTACTGTCTAGTAAGGGAGACACAAATGTACGCAGACCACTGCACACAATCAAATGTGGTGGTGCTGAACCCAAATAAACACAAAGACACATTTCATCTATTTGGAGTTGCATGAGAAGCATGTCATAATTTGAGCTTTTAAAAAGATAAATGAAACTGTATCAGTATCATTATTAAAGAACAATATACCTGAATTCGCCTTGGTAGCAATTTACTTCTACAGCTCAGAACACAGAATTCATCTCACACAGCAAGACACAAATCCAGTCATTTCACCTCCAGGTTCTAACATAATGTCCCACAACTCTAATGAACATCAAGTCCATAAAAGGAAAAAAAGTGAAAAAGCAGAGTCCTATGTTTGGGAATATAAGACCACAATTAATTACCCACACTTCTCTCTAAAAATATCTCTGAAAACCTAATATTTTCACTAACTCGTCTGACAAAACCTGAGCTGACTTTTCTGGCTACAAGCTCTGTCCTAATTGGCACACAGCTCAATTAGACCTTTTCCATCCCACTTAGCGAGCTTTGCTGAAATACTATGTTTGATTGCAAGGGTTGCCTAGCCCTGTGGGGTGCCTTTCACACTCTGTACATCATATACCTCCTAAAATCCAAACCACTCAGAATTCAAGAACAGAGTCTCAGATAAAATTATGGTACTGCTTTTGGGTTTTGGATGCATAGAAGTCAGAAAAAAACCAAACACACACCACTTTTAGAGCGAAACTCAATGTCAAGCAATAAAATGAAGTACCTATCTTCCTGCCTGCAATCACTCCCCCAAATCACAAAGAATCAGAGCAAAATGTACAGATAAGTTACAATGTGCCTCCTTCGGGAAGCCTTCTCTGACTCTGACCCCCGAACGGCCCTCCACCTGGCATGCCCTGTCCGTCTTCCTCACCAGACAAGCCTCACGGGCCAGCACAGCTGTCGGCTTTGTCTTTCTCTCTAGAACCTGGCATAGCCCTTGGACTCTTATCAAATAGAAAGTCATCCGTGTAGCCCCAAGTTCTACTTAGTTGTCCCAACTTTAGATGCAGACAACCCTTACCGAATTGCCCTGCTCTTCAGAGCAGCACTGAACAAAACCCAGGTCAGGTGCATTTCCTCCAGCATTCTGTTTCGCTTGAAAGGTGTGATATAACCAAGTAAGCTATTTAAGGCATAGCTGCTAAACAGAGAGAGGCCATTTAAGGGCTGAGAAACATTTGTTTAGCATAACAATTTCCTAACGTCATGATATCGCCAAAGCAAAGGAGACAGTAGTTAGGTAAGCACAGCAAGGCTATAATTTTATTTTATTTTTTAAAAATATATCTTTATTGATTTCAGAGAGAGGACAGGAGAGGGAGAGAGAGACAGAAACATCAATGATGAGAGAGTCATTGATCGAACCCACAACCCGGACATGTGCCCTGACCGGGAATCGAACCCCGATAGCCTGAATCCTAGGTTGACGCTCAACCGCTGAGCCATGCCTGGCCGGGCAAGGCTATAATTTTAAAAAGAGAAAAAACACCCCGGGGATCGCTCAGTTGGTTAGAGTGTCGTCCGGATATGCCAAGTTTGCAGGTTTGAACTCTGGTCAGGGCACATACAAGAAGCAACCAGTGAATGCATAAATAAATGGAACACTAAATCACTGCTTCTCTCTCTCTCCCCCCAACCCCTCCCACCTCCTTTCCTCTCTTTCTCTAAAATCAAGAAATTCCAACACACAAACAAAATGCCCTGATAAACTATATAACACACCAAAATTATCCTTAATGAGCAAGGTACTCTGAGAAAATGTTATATTTCAGATCTGTTTTAAAACAAAAATATAATCAGTCCTAGGAGGTAATGGTCATGAATAAATTCACTGCTGAAAAGCTGAAACCAGAAACTTACACAGTGATAGCTGGTACAGTATGATATTTCCTATGTTCATTGTATTAGTGTTGTTGGAAAGGACAATGCACCTATAAACAACTTTGACTACTTCTAAGATATTAAAACAGTGACTATTTGGAATTCTATGGAGAACTTAAGGAATAAACTGTGCCTAAGTCAGTAGTAGGCGGAAAGCAGAACTCCTGACCCTCTCAGTCCATGTGACAACACTGCTCTCTCACCTGGCAGAATTCCCATGATAGAATCCAAAATTAGGGAGCTGATCCTAGAAGACTAACAAAGTAGTTATCTTCTTTGAATTTTAAAACTCTTCCTCCCTCCCTTCCTCAATTTCCTTCCTTTTTTGGAAAATCAATGTAACCCACAAAATACCATTCATATTTGCAATACATCCACACTACTAATTCACTCCTGGCAAATGCCTGCTATTACTTCTAATCAGCATTTGCATCTAAGCAGGCCTCTGCATGGTTACGTTATTAACAGAAGCATAATGGCACTATTAAAGCAAGTCCAGAAAACAGTTTGTGCAGTAAGGTTCCCAAACAGCAGGACATGTGTGACAGACATTCAGTTTCCTAGTTTGATGTATCTCAGAAAATAAAAGAAATAAAGCCTTTCTCATGCTTATCTCTGAACTGAATACCCTATTCTCATTTAGTAAGATGTCCTGGTCTCTCTGCCCATATGGAACCTACCCAGTCTTCAAGGAACAGTTTGGTCCTAAATCCCTATCTCCCATGCGTGGAACACAGTAAGGTCTCAATAAATATATGCTGAATGTATCAACTTGAAAAACAATTAAAAGCATGACACATTACAAGGAGTTGGTAAATAAGTATTATAAATAAATCCTAAGGAAAAATCTGTGTGGACCAAGGAGGTTAAAGGCAGCTTCTAGTGAGAGTTAACTCAGATACCTGTAGTTATCATCACCTGCTATTCCAAATATCCTTTCCTTGAAGAGCATTAATTTCATTAAGACAGTATTACCATGTGGAAATAACTCCATACCTGTAAGTGGAAATGAGCAAACTGTTTTTTCAATAATTTCCCATACTGTCAAGTCTGGTGCAGCACTTAAGTCTGGTCCAAGTGCAAGGTATCCTGGATGATGAACATGAAGGTGAGTGCTGCACTCTAACCATTTATTCAGTCTCCAAAGCACCAGCTCCCTGTGGCTCATCAAAGGAACACACCACTTGGGAGGCAGGCAGGTGGCAGTGAAGGCACTAGCACCCTATCTTCATACTTTCTAACTGGGTGCCCAGAGCAAATCGCCTCACCATCCCATGCCTCTGCTCTCTGAACAATGGGGGTGGTCACAGCACCTGCCTCCAAGAGCTGCTAAGAAGATTCAGTAGGTTAGTACGTGTAGAGAGTTTGGCACAGTGCCTGGACCACAGTGAGAGCTATATGAGTATAACCTATTATTGCTGTAATTCCTCTTACCACCGTCATCAGACCCTACATTTTCTATCAAAGAACTTTCTCTGTAAGAACCTGACTTACCATTTATTTGCAGTTAAGCTCCAACCCTACCCTGCTCACTACCTACTTTAACCTTCAGGTTCTTTCCATCTGAGGAATGTCAAGCTGGTCAGGCCTTGTTCAGTATCGGTAGTGCAGGCTGGTGCAGAATGCCATCAACAGTTTCCATTATTACTGCATAAAAATAATCTATATATCAGCTTGATTTCCTAGTTATTTACATTTATGCCAAATGTTTTCTCACTAATTTACTACAACTACTTTTTCACAATGTAAAAATAATGAAGCGGTAAAAACAAAAACAAAACCACGTACTGTATCTTGTGCTTATTGGTAATAAAAAAAGAAAACACTTTAGAAATATGGTGTCTGGGATGAGATAACCATATAAAAGTCCTAAGGGAAAAAGTGTCCAGATTATTGTAGATGGGGACTATGAGCTCCATAGTCATTAGAAACAATTTTATTTTAAAAATCAGGTTAGCTAGTGTGTATAAAATACTTGTCATTGCAGAGCTCATTTCTATTATTAAGAACAATGATTCTCAAGCATTATTGAAGCACTCCAGGGCCTTTTAAATTATCTCATGCTACTCAAATTCTAGAAATAGAAATTGATTTTTAATTCAATTTCATCTTTAAAAAATATGCCACACTGCATTTTTAGGAGTGTTGAGATGTCAGAAAACCAAAAATGGTATTTCTGATATTATGTAATCCAATGGGTTCTGTGGTTCAATGTTAACAGCTTTAATTTTTTTTTTCTATCCCTATAGTAGTTTGATCTTCTGACTTTTTGGCCTTGGAGAAGCTGAAGAATGAAGAGTAGTCAAAATCCATGCAGTCATGAGGTGTTGTCTTCCAATGGTCTGATCAGTCCTTGCTTATTTTGTTACTGTTGAGTTCCTGGTGTGTTTGTTTAAGTCACCCAACACAGCTTTTTCTTTTTTAATTAGCAGATAGCATGGAATTGTTATTATTTTTTTAATTCAAAAACAATAGGGGATTTAAATAAACCCTGGAACCTGAGTAGAGCTGGTGCTTCTTGGCTGTAATATGCCACAGAGACTTTTATTTTATCTCAACAAAGTATTTGGCCTTGAATAGACATAGAGTATATTTGTGCTAGGCTAAAAAACTATATACACTTGGTTATAATCTCTTTTGCAGTCTCTACATCACCTTAGAGCAAATTATTAGTAAAATGTGAGGTGGACTTATGACTAAATATTCTAAAAATTACCACTGAGTGCTACCTATGTGCCAAGCACCACACTTTATAGATACATGTCATTTAATCATCCAGTAACCCTAAAATTTAAATGCTATTACCCTGTACCTGCTGGGATTTTGTTTTCTCACATACATGACAAGAAAACAACTAAAGCCCCAAAGTGAATTTATTGGCTTATGTAAGTGAGGAGTCTAGTCAGAAGCCGGGGCAGAATAAACTTCAGGTGCAGAACTGAATTCAGGCCCCAGCCACATCTCTCCAGGCTCCGTGCTTTCCTCCATGTTGGCTTTTTCTCCAGTTCCTTCGGTTAGAACGTGGGTGACTGCTACTCCAAACCTCACGTCCTCTCCTCATTCAAGTCCAGTGGGAAAGAACAAGAATTTCATCTTCAGATGTGCTAACAAAAGTCATGACCCCATTCCTGAAGCCATCACTGCTGGCCAGGGAATGGAAAAGACTAAGCTAGTCCTAGGTCACGGAATCTCCCAGGGCTGCACTGGAACCCGAGCGGGAGCGGGAGCAGGAGCAGGAGCTGGAGAGAAGGGAAGGGCAGGGCTCACATGAAGGGTGGATGGACGCTGCATGTCAAAAGTAATAGATGTCTACCACATTCCCCATTTCCTAGAAGAGAGCACCAAGACACAGACTTTAATTCTGTTTAATCCTCACCCGAGGATATGTTTTACTGATTTGAGAGAGAGAGGAAGGGAAATGGGAGGGAGGGAGGGAGGGAAACATCGATGTGAGAAAGAAACATCAACTGGTTGCATCTCATAAACATCCTGACTGGGAATCGAACCTACAACTTTTTGGTGCAAGGGACAGTGCTCCAACCAAGTGAGCCACACCAGTCAGGGCTAGAGGCTTTAAGTAAATTACCCAAGGTTAGAGCTGTCACCTGACTTCACCAACATCTTGTTACCGCTGCACCATTTCCCATAACCAGAGGTAACCGTGATTACCAAGTGGGTCTTGTATTTTCTTCCAGAGATAGTCCATGTGTATAAAAGCATACATGTATGATTTTCCAAAACCAAATGACAGCATCTGTTCTGCACACTGCTTTTAAAAACATACTACAAACTCAGTCAGCTTCCATATTTGAAAGTTCCAAGTGAAGATGTCCTGACGCAAAAGATAACAAAGTTATCCACTCAGATGGACGCCCAAAGCCTCAGGATCCCATTCCTGCCCTGGCCTCCTCTTGATGGTCAAGTTTCCTCCCTTGTAAAATTTATCATAAGCCGTTACAACAAAATAAAAGCTGCATAAAACAAGGGCTATCCTGAAATTAAAGTCATGGCCTTTCAATGAACATATATTTGCATTTTTTAATTGATTCAAATAAGATACAAAAGGAGGCGCTTCTTGCAATTTGGCACCACATTTCTACAATGGCTCTTTGGCACTATCAAATAAAATAACTCTAACAAGTAACTGTAGATCAGACAAAACTACATCTGGCACATTTTCTGCAAAGTTATGGTCACACAGAGACCTAGAACCACATGATAAAGATTCTTTGTATATTATGGAGTGAACAGTAATCTGCTGAATACTATACAAAAATTGCAAAGATAAAAATTTATTTAAAATTTAATTCTTTGCCTGTCCCACCAGGGGCAACTATACAATTATGTACTTGAAAAAAGTGTGTTTTAATGAAAATGGTACTGACATACACACTATGCTCAAGTCATGCACCAGAAGTTGTTTTGGTAACAGCAATGTGAGGATCTACTCCTCTTTGAGGACCAAGACTCTGTGCTCAGAAAACTTAAAAGAACTTAACTGGCCGACCCAGGGGCTGAAGCAATACTCTGCTCTCTCCAACAAAGTGTTTTAACCAACTGAGCTAATTAATAATTAGCCCAATTCACAAATGCCATCAGAGGCTATTAGAGATAGATGAGTTGCTGATATGCTTTAAACATAAGACAAAAGGCTTATCAGATGCTGTTCGAAAGGGCTGAGAACATTACCTGAATAAAGCAGTTAAACTGGAGAGAACAACTCAGTTTTGTTATAAATCATTTTAGCATTAATGATCATAATTTTTCATGCAAAAAATTCTAATGACTTTATAGATGGTCTTATTTTACAGACAAACCAGTCAAAAGAAAAAAAGATTCATCAAAAGGAAATTTCACGGATAGTTCAAACTTTCAGTTAAGATGTTATATGTCACTTTTGATGTCAGTTTTGAGGGCCACGTATTCTGAAGGCCAGGTAGCACCTCTGTGTGCCGGAGAGTCAGGGGCTACAGTCAGAGGGTAAACCCAGGGACACAAGGTCACAGTAGTACCATCTTCTCGTCTGGGTTCACTAAGGGCCCATCAGCCCCCACTATCACCTGCTTCCTTGTCTGCCTTCCCGTCTAATGCCAGGCCCTCGCCCTCTCTTCCTTTAGCAGCACCTGGTTCCTTAAAAACTGTAGCCGTCTACAATTCCTTCTGCTGATGAGAAGGATTCCTTCTGCTGATGAGAAGGTTAACTGTAATAGAATCACAGAATCACTGAACTGGGATCACATTTATATTTCCTCAAAATTTCTGCTTGCCAAATTTAATATGCCATTTGTAAAGTTTTAAATTCTTCTAATTTTAAAATTTAGCCACGAATGGTTACATATTACTTTTATTAAAGTGGAGGGGATGTTTTGGTGTGTGTTCAGCCTTTTTGTAGGTCTATTTTTTAAAACAGACTCCGACCTCCAGTTTTAAACAGATACCATATGGCTGCTTCCTTGCTAAGTTATTTATTTTTCAAAAAATGTTAACGGCAATTTTGGCAGTTCTTTATTAAACATTATTTGTAAAACATAAACAGTTCTAGTGATCATCCATGAACAGACTTCAGAAGCTTGAAAAAAGTAAATTCCACCTCTTTCTGACTGACAGTGACCTCTCTCCGTCCCTTCTCAAGGCCCCTTTGGGCCATGCTGGAATAATCAGATTGCTGGAAAACCTATTACTACTTCCTAGTAGAAAATGAAAACAAGTCCTTGGTTCTTAAAGTAGCTATTTCTAGAAGCACCCAGGTTTCTGAAGTCATGCAAAGGAAAAGAGATGTATGTGGAGAGAGACATGGAGATAACGGCTAGTGGGCCAATAAGAATTCATATGATTTAGAGAGAGAGTTTTTCTTTTTTCTACAAAAGAAAAGTCCAGCATGGAATATAATAACTGAGAAGGCAAATAATAGCTAGAAAATCTTCTGCAGAGGTCACAATACTTTGGAAATCTTTTTAAATCAATAATTCATGAGCTTGTTTGGCCCAGATCCACAAGGACTGGAAAGTGATTGGGTTGACTGTAACATGCCAAACACCTGACTCCACAGATAACTTCTCTTGTTGCCTGTACATATGGGGAAGTCAGAATTTTTGGAGCTGGAAGAGACCTTCAAGATTACTTAGGAAAGATAAAGAAACTAAAACACAGAGTTTCTGGGAAGGATGCCTTGTGAGTTCAGGTTTTAAATACCATTCACTACTCCAAATGATAGCAATGACAGATAAAATATTTTTAGGAAGTGAGTGAGGGAGGGAAGCAGTCAGTCATGTTTACAAACAAGAAAAACAAGGTGCATGGAACAAAAAACAGGCTAGCCATAGGGGCTAAAGCCACGGCTTTACTGTTCAGAAACAGGTAGAGGCCTGGAGCGGAACCAGCAGCCAAAGGCACAAGTTCTTGTTAGGCAGGGAGACGATGGAGGCAAATGGTTCAGAGCAAGATTCAGTGCATGAAATGGCATGGGCTGGATGAAGCACACACTAGCCATGGAAAGAAACCAAAAAGGCTTCTGTGACCAATGCTGGCAGCTGTGGCTGAGATAAAGCTGACACCTGGAACAGTAGCAGGAAGCAGAGAGAGCTTGCAACCTAAACCTAGCCAAGGGAATAGATCTGCCTTATCCTTGATATCAAGAATAGGAACTGTACCTCCAATTAAGATCCACCTCTAAGCTAGGGGCCTGGCGTGAGGCTGAGACAACAGAAAAACCACTAACCAGGTAGAGGAGAGGGCAGAGAGAGGGACAAAGATTCCCACTTAAGACAGGCTTCTAAACTAAAAGTCCAATGTACGAGAGGGAAACTAATTTCAAGAAAGAATGACAAAAACTTAATCTGAAAAGTCACTCCTGGCAAGATGAAAACATGGCAAACTGAAAATGACTTTAATATAAATGTGTTAAAACCTTTGAAGAGACACAAAAGAAAAATACTCGCCCCCAATTTTTTGGAAACAAAATCAGTCAGATAATGAATCAAGTGGCAGATTTGAAAACAAATATTTATTTGGAATCCTGGAAATTAAAAATATGGTCACTGATTAAAAACTCAATAGATGGAAGAAAACACCAGGCACAAAATGAAAACTCAAGCTTCTATTTAGAAGCCTGCTCAGAGTATAGAAAAAAATTAAAACATACATAAAGAGTCAGGTAACATAAAAGGTGAAAAGAAACATGATCTAATCGTATTTCCAGAAATGAAGCTAGAACGAATGGTGGTGGGAAGCAATATTAGAACTAACGCTAACGATTTTCCAGAATTGAAGACAGAGGTGTGCCAAACAGAGTGGATAAAAATAAGTATCTTCTAGATAGATTGTAGCAAAGCTGAAAAACATCAAGGATAAAGAGAAAATCTTGTAAAAAAGAGTTAAAAGGAAATGATCATTAGATTGGCAGCAGACTTCTCAAGGGCAACAATGAATACTAGAAAGCAAAAAGCCGTATTTTCAAAGTTTTGAGGGAAAACCACTGTTAACTTAGAATTGCATACCCAGAAAAGTGAGGATAACATTAAGGTATTTTCTGAAATATAAGAACTATAGACAGTTACTACAGGAAATACTAAAGGATATATACATATATACCTCAAAAAACTTAAAAATAACTTAAAAAACCCAAAGGGAAGAAATGTAATGTAAGAAGCTAAGAGAGATTAAGAGGCTTATTTTAGTAAATAATGGCTTACTTTAGCCATTATTAGTAAATAATAGCTGAGACAAATAAGAACCCTGGTACAAGACTTCCAAGTTGGTACTCTTTCCTCTAACTCTCTGCCTCTTAATTTTGCATTTTTATAAATTACTTTTAAAGATCTTTTTATTGATTTTTAGAGAGAGAAGGGAGAGGGAGAGAGAAAAAACATCAACATGAGAGTGAAACATCAATCGGCTGCTTCCTGCATGCCCCCTACTGGGAATCTAGCCCATAACCAGGGCATGTGCACTGACAGGGAAGCAAACCAGCAACTTTTCAGTGCACAGGAATGATGCCCAACCAACTGAGCCACACCAACCAGGGCTACATTTTTATATTTTAACTTCTAGTTAGATATAAAACCACAAGTGGACAGCTCCTAAATATTATCAAAATTTATTTCACAACATTTAGATTCTTATTTATCCTTTCTAAATTTACAAACTTCCCTGAAACGTGATTTTAATGAGGAAGAATTCCAAGAGAAGTTTTTATTAGTCATTTTCACTTACTGTGCATTTCCTTGGCCAAATTACCTGGCCCTTAGCAGTGTGTTCCGCTTCCTCCATATTTAACTCAACATCATGATTTTCCCCCACATATTTTAAAAGGCAAAGTTTTGATAATTCATAATTGTCTTTGATTTCCACCTAAATGAAGAGAAGCTCTGTGCATCTTTAAACAAAGCTGCATTTCTTTTAGTATGACGTCATTATTTTAGTATGTATTAATTAAAGTAAGATGCAAGTTACTTAATAAAAACAAAATACATGTGACTATCATATCTTTAACCCAAAAGGAAACAGGAGTTGAAACAATAGATAAAAAGCTAGCTGGCACTCATAAGTAAATTTAAAAAACGTGTGCTTTCGAAGATTTAACAGTGATTCAGATACAGATATTGGTTTTGCTGTACAACCTGAGATACGTTAACACATTCTCTAATAAAGTCATCTCAGAATTTCCGCATCTTGATCCCAGAGCAATTATCCGCCTACTTTTAGGCTCTATAAATAATTTGTAACCTTGTACATACTGCAAGCAAGAGGAGGGCCCACAGTTTTTAATGTGATAAAACAGGCAATAAAAGGAGTATTAATTTCAAACAGCATATGGCTGGGAAACACACCCTGATCCTAAAACAGAGACTGTGACTTTGCATCTGACTTTCTTTGAGTCAGATTTACTACACATCACTTTTTGTGTATGGGTTAAGTGCAGGCAGACAATCTAAAATCCCAGGCACCAAAGACCTCAGAGAAGTATAAATACAATTATGAAAATCCCTCAGTGTTGGTGGTCAAACCTGGACAGACACCATGCAGCACAGTCTGTCTGTTGTGCTATCAGGGACTACAACAGTATCAGACTTCAGTGGAACAAGCTTGGTGTTTTCTATAAAGAATCATTTGGCAGGACATACTAGAAGCCAGTCTGTGGTCAGAGTAAGTACAAATAACCAAAAGAGTGCGGGTTCATATCCCTGGGCAAGAGCTGATGCTACTCTAGTGTTATTTTTAGACATAGGACAGTTATGCAACAGAGCTATTTCCATGTGCTATGGGATATTCTGTGTAGAATCCAATAAAAGTAATTTCAAACCAGACTTTCAACCAACTGAAAAATGTTAAAAGCTGTAGAGTTTGAATATTCTTGAGGCAAAATGAATAACTCACCTACAATTTTTATGTTGTTGACAGGAAAATGTTCTAAGCCATAGGAGAAGTAGACGGAACAAACACACTCATCTATAAGTTAACCTCTAAAGTCAGGAGGAAGTTGGTATAACTTGGAGGAGTATACATGCTCTTAGAAAGAAAACATGAAATAAATGTGGAAGTGGTAATACAGAGCTGGCTCCTTATGTGCCAAGAGACTTCCTCACATTTCACTCCCTGCATTTCTATACAGTTCCGGTCTTTACATGGAAAATGAACATGTATGACTTTAAAAAAGAAAATAAGCAGCTTGCACCTCTAAAAGAGGTAAACACTTAAAATGCTAATTGATTTGAGGAACAAGCTATAAACTAGGGATTCGTTTTTGATTAAATGAAATATAACACTAATCTACCAATTAAGGAAAAACTCATGAAAAGCCAGACAATCCAGGACACTGATTAAATGGGTTTTTAAAAATATGTTTTTACTGATTTTAGAGAGAGGAAGGGAGAGGGACAGAGAGAGAGAGGAACGTAGATGAGAGAGAAACACTGATCGGCTGCCTCCTGCATGCCCCCTACTGGAGATTGAGACCACAACCTGGGCATCTACCCTGACCGGGAATCAAATGGGTGACCTCTTGATCCATGGGTCAATGTTCAACCACTGAGCCACACTGGGCAGGCTTAAATGGGATTTTGCGGTTTTCTTTCAGGGACCTAAGGCTCATCACTCTCAATGCTAAGGGGCAACACATGGCTCTTTTTAAAGAGTGAAAAACACTGTACTCATAATTTCATAAAAACTATAATTAAATAACACTCTATTAAAAACCCCAGGCTTGGACGTACAGGTAACAGCAATAGCTATTCTTGATACTTCTCTGTTCAAAGCCCACCAACAGTCCCAATCTCACTCGGAGCAAACGGCGAGACCCCCTGGCAACAGTACACATGCGGGAGGGGCACACACACAGCAGCCCATGTGGGAAGGATACTCCCTTAGAAAAGAGAGCTAAATTAATGAGGACTTAGTTCAGTAACCATGATTTGTACTCAACAGTTAGAAGTGGCCCTGTAAGTTCAACATCTACATTACTGTTTGAGGTTTGTTGACCCTAGAGGCTAAATAAATACAAAACAATTCTGATAAACTTATCCAGAAAAATACATTTCCACTAGTCAACAAATTACTAAGACTCCACCAAATGAAATTATAGAGCTCTGACTATGCCTACTGGTGGCCACTGTAGTTTCAACACCATAGGGGTGGGGGTACTACAGAGGACAGATGCCCCCAGGTCTAGGTCAGACCACACTCCTGCTTCCGTCCTCACAGTGGGCTCCAGTCAACACTCAAGAGCAGATCTTCCTCAACTAAACTCACCTGGCCACTACATTAATGTTCCCTGAGCTCTGTGACGCCTCTCAGGCCTGAGCATGGGGAATCCGACCTGAGTCTGTGGCAGCTCCTAGGACAGTCTTCACAGGTGAGCATGGGGGCACTCGCCCACCCAGGAGTGCTTATACCTACATGAGAAAAGCAGTCCTCAGGGACTCCCATGAGGGGAGATCTTAGATGAAGAGAGGCAGTGCTCCAGTCAGGAGGAACCTTTGTCATAATTAAGGCCGACATCAAAAGCCATGTTGTTCAGGAATGTTCTGTGAGCTCCTCTCCATCTCTAAAGTCCTCCTTCCATCTCTAGTCCCTCTGTGGTCCTGGCTCTGCCTTGGGGCAGTGATTCAGGTCCCTGTACAGACCTCACCTTGAGCCTGCTCACCTCTTTTCCCCAAAAAGGTGTAACAAAGTGGTTGACTCAATGTCACAAGATTGACCCTGCCCCTATTATACAAAAATGTAGAATGTTAACCACTCCTGGGGATATGAAGGTGAGATGTACCTGCCCAGCCCCTGCAGCCTCCAAGCAATTTGGAGGTCAGGCAGTTCTCTTCTAGCATAGACTTAGCCCAGAAAGAGCTGATAGGTGCTGCCTCAACAGGTTTGCTGCCCAAGAAAATGTCCTAAATAAGGCTAATTGCCATATTCCTTCGCCAAATTATGCTTCCTTTAACATGTAATTTTAAGTGTCCATTTTTTATTGTTACTTGTTACACTTTAAGACTTGTATGGAAATGCTCCTGCTGGTGCTCCCACTTCAGCCGGAATTTTCTCCACCACAGCACCACCACCCTTTACTGTCACTGCTGCTAAAACTCTATCTTCCTCCACTAGGCTATGGGCTATGAGGGAGAGGCTGTATGGTAGGCAGTGGTAATCTGTGACTCCACTGACTCCGTTTCCAGGGCAGAGCCTTGATTTTCCCCCAGGGAAACACTATTACCTGGCTCCTGGCCTCCATGACAGGGAAGGGATGACTCCGTCTATCCCTGGCTCAGGCCTGCCAATCAGAGTTTTTTGCCTCCCTTTGGTCACAGTGACTGGTTCATGCTTGGGCATGTGACTAATTCCACATAATAGAGTCAAGCCCGGCACTTTTTTAGAAATATGTTTTTAGCCCTAGCCGGCTTGGCTCAGTGGTTAGAGCATCGGTCTGCGGACTGAAGGGTCCTGGGTTCGATTCCAGCCAAGGGCATGTACCTCGGTTGTAGGCTCGGCCCCAGATGGGGCGCGTGTGGGAGGCAACCAATCAATGTTTCTCTCCCTTCCACTCTCTGAAAAGCAATGGAAAAAATATCCTCTGGTGAGGATTAAAAATAGATGTGTTTTTTGATTTTTTAGAGAGAGAGGAAGGAAGAGGGATAGAGAGAGAGAAACATTATCAATCAGTTGTGTCTTGCACACCCCCTACTGGGAATCGAGCCCACAACCCCAGCATGTGCCCTGACTGGGAATCGAACCGGTGACCGGTGACCAGTGACCAGCAACCTCTTGGTTCCTGGGTGGATGCTCAATCACTGAGCCACACCAGCCAGGCAAGCCCAGAATTCTTACTGGAGAAGAGCAGTCTCTCTTTTTCACTGAAGGGAGAACTGGGAGACTATTAGCCTGATATTCCCAAGGGCAACCGTGTTGAATGAGCCAGCCTATGAAGCCAGCATAGAAGCAGAGATGGAGAAACACCAGGTCCCAATTTGTGAAGTAATGACATCCCTTGGACGTTTTTAGTTCTATGAGCTAATGTATTCCTTTCACTAACTGCTTAAGCCAGTATAAGTAATTTTCCTGTACTTGCAACTATATATATCATACTCAATAAAATCTGTGTTCATCCTATAACCCCAATAACCACAGCACTTAGCATGGTAGCTTACACACAGAAGATTCTTAGTATTTTTCCAAATGAGCTGAATGAAAACTTAGGGTGAAAATATCTTCCATAGGTTTTATTACTTTTGAAAATGTCAGTAAAATAATTGCCACAATTCATCTTCACTAAAAAAAAATAGGAAAAGTTGACTTTCCAGGCTTAAATCTATTCTGAAAAGAAGCCCTCCATTTATAGTAGTTATTATAAATCTTTGGAGTTTTAGTGAATTTCATATTATATTATATAAAAGTCTTGGCATTTCCTTCCAAATTAAGCTAACTCTATGATAACCACTAACTGTTATGTGGCAACACGAATTGTTTTGTACTTTTGATCATTACAAAAGGGAAGTGAACTACCTTGAGAGAACATCTAGCTCTGGGTCATATCTTTGAAAATTTAATTGGCTCTTTTTCAACATAAAAATAAGATAGCTGCTCAACAACAGGGCCAAAGGTTCCTAACAAATGTCATACCAGCTGAGAATGAATTTTCTTTTAAATAATTAAATTCTCCATTCTTCAGAAATGAAGGAAATCCCATCATACAAGTGAAAGAGCAGAGCAGAGCTGGGGTGGGGGTATGGTGGTGAGAATAAAGAACACGGTTTCAGTATGAATTCATTATCATATTTTAAGTTTTTTCAAGCTGCTGGAATGGATCTGTAAAGATCAAGTCATACTTCCACCCAACCCTTTCTACACCAAACACTGAATTTCCATGACCTTTGGCCATAGCTATTAAAAAAATTTAGAGTTACATGTGACTCATTATATTTCTATTGCACAGTGCTAATCCAAAATATAATAATGCTGCCCGGCTGAGCGTGGCTCAGCAAGTAAGCACCGACCGAGGATCCAGGACATCGTGGTTCGATTCCCGGTCAGGGCACATGTCCAGGTTGCGGCCCCGATCCCCAGTCGGGGGCGTGCAGGAGGCAGCAGATCAATGATGATTCTCTCATCATTGATGTTTCTCTCTCTCTCTCCCTCTCCCTTCCTCTCTCTGAAATCAATAAAGATATATTTTTTTAAAAAAAGTAAACAATTAGGTTTTTTTAAGGTATAACTAAGGGTAAAAAAAAATTTAAGGGCTAGGAGACAAGAAAGAGCTCTTTGGTCATGTTGTTTAAGTAATTCCCTAGTCACCTGTAGAAATCTCCTGAAGAGAGGAAAAATTACAATCTAAAATCGTGAAAAGATCAAGTAAAAGGAGACAATAGTTTTTAAACTCTTGGTTTTAAACTGTGTGTATAAAATGAATAAAATACACTTCCCAAGTCTAAACATTAACTTATGTTATCTTATAAACAATACCATTAAACATTTATTTCTGCTACCGAGGAATTTACAAAATATATCTTACTGACCATGATGTTATTGCCAAGGTTATTTTCTATTTTAAAGATCTGATGAACAAATACTTCCTTAAACTCTAAAAATTTAAAAAGTAAAGAGAGAAAAATAAAGCTAAGAGAGACATTTGTTTTTGCTTTGCACACTGCTGCGGAGACTGTACAAGGAGAAGAAAGAAAGGTAGGAAGTGAGCTTAAACAGGAGGATTATTTCAGGATAAAGAAAGTTTCCCAGGACGAAGACAATTTCCTCTGTATTTTAGTAGAGCAAATCTATCTAGGCCAAGAGAAAAAACACAAATGCCAGTAAGAATTCCATAAAACATCAACAACGAAGAAGAGAAACCAAATGTAGGTTGCCAGAAGGTACAGTAAAAACACCCAGCAGTATAATAATGTTGGGCAAAACACACAGGCGTGTTTGTTTTGGGAGTTCGGAGTCAAGCATGTGGGTGGACCCAATTAGAAATACCAAAAGGCTGCACAGCACAGATTCTCATGTTCTGGCACCCTTCCCACCCTCCCTACCCCATCCCAGACCATATCCCAGGAAAGATGACTTTAATTAACTTTAGACGAAAACCTTCAATTAGAATGTGATACCCCTTGCCCAGTGCACTATGGATCCACTTCTACCTTATGCCTAACAGCCTGTCTGTTGAAGGATGACTAGATGGCTCCATGTACCCCTGAGGCCAGGTCCTGTGGACTAGGATGGAAGTAGGCAGGATGAATGCGTTTCAGATATGGAGGTGACACAGATGAGGTACCCAGTGTCCCAGAATCCCAAACCTGTAATAAAACGAGTGGCACAAGCTCAGCTTCCTTCCCAGCTGGGACACCTTGAACTCTGCTTCTAACCCCTCACCTGTCTCCGGCCTCACATTCTATTCCGATATTTTGCAATCATGAGGCCATTTCTCAGCAGAGAGGCCCTGGCTCCACTGTTTTAGCCTCAAAAGGAAATGCAGATGGGCAAAACGCCCAAGGATGGCAGGGAGTCTAATAATAATTAAACAAGAACTAAGACCTAATGAGCTCTTTTATGTTCATTATCTATGGACTGTATCTTTCAGTCACTACAGGCAAGTTAGAAGGCTGGTATTATGTTCCCATACAGAAAACGTAACCACAGCACAGAGAAGTATGTAATTTATCCCAAATCATACAGAAAGGGGCTCAGCTCAAACCCAAGCAGTCTGGCTCAAGGATCCATAGGTTCACCTATTAATAAATCATGAACAGATGCTAGAGTTAGGAAAATATTTACTTGCCCAGGACTTCAGTAACAACCTCATTCATTCTCATTTTGACATGATGCAGCTTGAAGCTGCTTCCCTAGGAGGACATGACCAAAAAAATTACTGCCTTGTACCCACATCCTTCTCTCTTCCTCTCTAGCAAAAATACACCCAAAAGACAGTGTTTTCTATGTGTCTAAGTTACTTTCAGACATGATAATTTATTTCTATTAGGAAAAAAAAAATTAAAATTGCTAAAGGAAAAAAAAAAGAACAATGCCATTATTTTGACAAATTCTATTTTCTAAATAAAATATAATTCTATTAATATTCTGGTTTTGTTTAGGGAAAATAAATCTACTTTTAATGCCTTTAAAAGCCTTTAAAAATATCTTAACAGGATGCCCTGGCTGGTGTGCTCAGTTGGTTGGAACATCATCGCATGTACTACAAAGGATACCAGGTTAGATTCCCAGGCAGGGCACATACCCTGGGGGCAGGCTCGATCCCCGGGCGGGGCACATTTGGGAGGCAACAGATCGATGTCTCTCTCTCTCACATCCATCTTTCTCTATCTCCCTTTCTCTTCCTCTCTCTCTAATATATATATTTTAACAGGACATTTCTGATTTAAGATGTCAAAATAAAAATGACTCTAATCCTTCTCTTAGAAACCACCTCACAAGGAGCATGAAAACAAACACAAAAGCCATCTTTCAAGGGTGTCCAAACCACAGCACAGAAGACAGAAAATGGATGAGTGACAACTGGCTTCACAGAACAGACCACAAAAATAGACAACCTTCCAGTAAGTCTACCAACCCTCACAGCAGATAACTATCATTACTAAGTACCACCACAAAAGGCTGCTCAGGGCACAGTAGGAGCAAGTGGGAGGTGGGGAGGAAAGAGGGAACAGGGGTCAGGAAAGCTTCTCAGAGAAAAAAAAACAAATCCAAGAATCCAGATGAGACCATTCCTATAGTGATGTGTCCCTATAATGAAACCAATTCCACCAAACACACAACTGCCTTGTCTGCTCCTAAGGAAATCCTGTTAAATAAAGAATCAGTACTAACCATGACTAACTTGCATTACAGGAAAATATCTGCAAGAAATTGTTTTCTAGCCTGGCCAGCATGGCTCAGTGATTGAGCATCAACCTATGATCCAGGAGATCGCAGTTTGATTCCCAGTCAGGGCACATGCCCGGGATGCAGGCTCGATCCCCAGTAGGGAGTATGCAGGAGGCAGCCAATCAATGACTCTCATCATTGATGTGTTTCTTTCTCTCTCTCTCTCTCAATCTCCCCCCCCTCCTCTCCCCCCCTTTCTGAAATCAATAGACCTATTTAAAAAAAAAAGAAATTGTTTTCTAGAAGAAAAACAGTCCCAAGTTTTTCACTTGTGACATTGGCAGATCACTAGAGCTGACATTCTGATTGGGTTCTGCCCTGTGGCCAGGACAGAGTCACAACCTCCATCAGTTCTTCACTGGAGCTCGCAGGCGTGTGGTGGAAGGCGCAAAGATCCAGTAACCAAGCCACAGGCACTGTGTCTGCCCTAACACTTTCCCACCAAAATGTTGAAGACAGAATTCACTTTGCAAAGTTTCACTTGGCAGCAAATCAAAGAAACTAAAGAAGCCAAGTAAGTTTAGAGCCGGTGAGGGGCTCAAAAATACCTCCAGAAGTGACCAAACAGTGAAAGGAAAGCCCAGCTCACCTCGCTATTGTGGCCTCGCAGGTTAAAGTTGATTCTCTGTGGAGTATTCCTGTCCCGGCGGCAGTGGCTCGAGGTGAAGGTCACACCCACGACGCCCCGGCCGTTGCCCGTGGCCAGCCAGCCCTCCTCATAGTAGCGCCTCCTGCACACAGGCTTCTCCTTCTCGCTCTTGGGGACGCGTCCCTTCCAGGACAGGCAGAGGATGTTGGAGTCGCTGCAAAGGACGGGCCCTTGTTCCACCGCTGCATACATACTTTTTTTCAGTGAACTATTTTACTTAAAAAGTAATGTTGAATGCCAAAAAATTTAAACCAACTCCTCTCATTGATTTATTCTATTTTTGTGGTTGGCTTGCATTGCGTTCCCCAACCCCCTTTAGTTAAGATTGACCTAGACCTAATTAGGTCAGTATTTTATAAAGATCCACCAAATGCATAGTGAAAAAATTCCTCTATAAAAGATGATGGCAGTCTGCTAAGAAAAGGTAATGCTTAAAAAAATGTGGGGTCCATTTTTATTTTCAAGTCCTTAGAGGAAGAGTGGGCTGACCCTTTGGAGAAAGAGCGTCATTAATACGCGGTATCAAGAAACTGAGTTTTCTTCTTTTTACTGAGCTTGGTTATTCTGATTCAGCCTGAGATTCCAGTTTAGTGTAATATGATTCCAGAGACCAAGGGTTGCAAATACATAGATTTCAAGTAACTTAAGGCTTTAAGAATCCCTCGAGCTGGAATTTTCTCTTCAAAAGTTCAGACGCAGAGACAGAGCACAGGGGATCATCCTCTTTCTGAAGCCACCCTCTGGCATGTTTTCTCAACTAGACAAATTTCTGCTGCTAAAGCTGAAAAGATTGCATAAAGGGAAAAAAGGCACACGCACCGTACAGAACAACCAGAGTTTGTGCACTCAGCAGTCCAAGTTTAGGAAGAAGACTCTTTGCTGCTGTTCAGAACCCAAAACATCCCACCTCAGAAACCAGCCCAGTTTTCTGGCAGGTCACTGTGTTCCCAGGGAAAGCTGGGCTCTATCTGACTGCCCCTCCACAGGCCCACACAGCCCTTGGTGCCATAGAGATATCGAGAGAGAGCCCCCTTCACTCCACCAAGCCAGAACGTTGTAAAGCCCTGAAAACAGTCCAAGTGTTTGCCTCAGATGAATCCTAAATCCTCTTTCTGACAAAACGAAGCCTGGCTGCAGATTTCGTCTCTTTTGCCTGCCTCCTTCCTCTCTCCCCTAGTCTAACTTCTCCCCTTTCTGCTCCTAAAAATCACATATTTTTTCATCTTGAAGAAAAAAAATTAATCTCAGGTTTAAGTCCATCAAGTAATCCTCCTCTTATCTGTGCAATCTTCTTGAATTCAACAGAAAAGAGAATACCTTAAAACAAAAACACAGGCAAGGGTCAGGTTCTTCCCCACTGTTTCCCTAAAGAGTTACCACATTTTGCTGATGGGCTCTTTTCTGTTCACATTCAGAGAATGTTTCCAAATGCCACATGTACAGTCCAAGGAAAAGAAGCTTTGATTGGGTGGTCCTTGATATTTACTTTGTAATTATCGGTTTCAAATGCTACCTAAGATATTATCCTATAGAAACAGAAAAGGGAAATAATAAATTAAAATTTCTCGAGTACAGTCAACTGAAAAAGGCAAAGGAACCAGTTCATTGTTCAAACTTGTCCCATCAAACCTGAACTGGCTTTCCTCCAGCCACAATCTCACAGTAAGAGATACTTGTCAGTCCAGAATCTTACAGTCTGTCCAAATCACCAAATCCACTGAAAAATAAAGTGCAAAAACCACTATCTGATCCCACTTGCAATGCTTGAAATCACACTTGTCCCACAGTCACTGTCTCACTTAGCTCCTTTATACTGGAGAGGTATTTTTGAAGCTTGATCTGTGCCAGTTTTTTCTTCTTCTTTTTGCAAACTTTCTTTACCCGTGAAGACCATATGGAAAATTGGCCATTAGTGATGTATTTTTCTCCCCGGGCTCCTGAGCCCCGTGGTGTCAAGTTGCTCCATCTGATACTTAAATTAATTTTCATCAGTTGGAAAATGCTTCAAGTGTGCACCAGAATGAGCCTGTCTTCTCATGTGTGTGCACAGAAAGGTTTTAAATACACACAGACATACACTCTTCAGCTGGCTGGCAAGTGTCTGCTTTCCCAGTCATTTCAGGAACCATCTGATTAATCACAGCTTGAAGGCCCTGGAGTCTTACAAATCTGTAAAACAAAATAGGATATTAAAAAAAAACTTTAAAATGCTGAATAAAGCTTCTAACCGAGTAATCGCTGTAACTGAAATTGGAGACTCATCTTTACACTGACATATACCAAATGGAGCTAGTAATTGGTAAAATTCAAGCAGCAAAGAGGAGCACCTCCATCAACTTGGAGACAACGTACAACATGAGTCTGAATGCCGTTACTGTTTATTAAATTTGCCAGAAGCTGGGCATATCTGAATGAAATTACTGCCTGTCTCCCACACCTGGCCGTCCTAAGACTCAGCCCTGAATGTGCAACCTGAACCCTCCAGAAGACATCATCCTGGTTACGCAGGCGATATCCAAAAGGAGACTGAAGAGGGCCAGGCAAGTTATGTGCACTGGTCTTCTCACTACAAGTAAAAGATGTTCCTGAAGACACAAGGCAGCAAGGGCGTTTAAAACCCCTCCACCCCTGATTGGGGGCAGGTCACAGAGTAAAGCGCAGCTTTGAAACTGTCTAATGACAATAAAGTCCTACGAAATCTATCTCCAGCAAATCCATTCTCTTCTTCCTACTGCCTTCAGTCCCGAACTACATCCTACCCAAGAAAACACCGACGATTCAGTCCCTAACTCCTCCACACCATCCCACCTTCCAGGGGGTCCTCAGAGTGACCTTCACAAAAATCAAGGCTGTTCAACGAGCCTCAACTCTTCTTTTGCTGGTCTGGGCAGTTCCCTAGAGGGCCAGTGAAACAGACAGCCTAGCCTCAGCCAAAATACCTGACCCTAAAAGTCTAGGGCTGGGTCCAGGTATTTGTATTTCTAACAAGTTCCCAAGAGATGCTAGTGCAGCTGGTCTGGGGAGCAGGCTTTGAGAACCACTGATCAATGGGATCAAGTCCCAACAAGACCCTTTATGATCTGATTTCAGCTTGTCCTCTTCGCCTGACACAGCCTCCACGTCCATCACATTGGGCCATTCCCCAAAGTACGGTGTTCTTCCTCTCCTTCATGTCTCCCCTCCTGCTGCTCCCTTGACAGGCCAGGTCTCAACATTTCCTTTAAAACCCACCTACAATAGCACCGTTCCTGCACTGCTCCTCAGGGCACCTCGCACTAACGTCTGTGCCAGCTTCTTCACACTGCATCCCAACACTCGCTTTATGCTCCCAGAGGCAGGGAACCTATCTTTCTCATCCCTGCAGTAAACCTCAGCATAAATTGGGTACTCAACAAAAGTAGTAGGAGGCAGGCAGGGGCAAGGCAGCAGCTACACATAATTCCTTGAGATATCCTAATACAGATGAGTCACAGTATATATATTTTGTATGTGACAATAAATCAAAACAACCAAAATCTCTCAGGAAGCACTTACACCTGAGAAAAAAAGTGAAAGCAAATGTTATAAAATTCAAATTAATGCCATGCTCATCCTCCTAAAATACTAATGTCACTGACTACTACTACCATAGTCCCTATTCTGGCTTGGGGGCAGCATCATAGATGGGAAAAGCAAAAGCAACTTCTCAAGACCCAGCAATATACATGTATGGGTTTTAAACTACTTAAGAGCATAATTCATGATTATTAAAGCATCTATATTAAATACAGCACTGTAAATTATCAGTCCCCCCACCAAAACCGCCCCCAGGGGGACCATAAAGTCAAAATTATTTTCATAATAATACTAGGACATTATGTGTCTTCTTCACTGTGTTGACAATTTGTATCAATGGTGCAAAAGGAATAGTGGGTCAAATTGCCAGCTCTTTAATACCAATCAAGGCATTGGTACACAACTGTACCAGTACTCATCGGAATTTTTTGAAATGCCAGCTTCACTTAAGGATGTTCTTGATGCAGCAATAAAATTGTCAATTTTATTAAATCTCAACCACTGAGTACATGGCTGTTTAATATTCCGTGTTTCAAAATAACAACTACATAGAAAGCATTTCTGCTGACTACTAAAGTACAATGGTACCCCTGAGAAAAAGCACTTATGCTACAGTTTGTTTTATCTGATTCCTACTTTCCACCAACATGAATAAAATTCACCATTGGGGTGAATGAAAGTGCACTTTTGGTTTTTTAAAAAATCATTTGAATTAATGTTAGAGACCAGAGATAAATTAGGGAAGGTATTTTTCATGTACAAAATTTTGATAGAAATATTTGTTAAAATTTATAAGAATGCAACTGCTCTGAAAAAGTTTGGTTCATTAGCTAGTCAATGAAGATGTGAACGCTGCAAACAGCAATGCTGCTCCTGACAGTCTTCGCAAGTGCTCCAGGGCACAGACGCAGGCATTTGTAACAGCAGCAGCGTTTATACTAGCCAAAACCAGAAAACAACCTGAACGAATGAAGTTGGTACAGTATATTCAAACAGCAGAATTCTATACAGCAATGAAAATGAACAAACTACACAGAATAACATGAGTGAACTTCCCAAGCATAATGCTGAGCAAAAGGGATCTTATGATAAAAAACCACCTACAATATTAATTCATTTACATTTACAGGCAAAACTAAATTTATCAGTTAAAAATGCATACACAGACAGTATAAATAAAAATTTAAAAACAAGAAAAACATAAAGCAGTGTAGTGGTTCCCTGGGGGTGGAGACTGTGAATGGAGAGGGGCACACACAGGAGTGTTGCTCAGTGCTCACAATATTCCATGTCTTCATCTGGGCGGTAGTTTTGAGTGTTCACTCTTATAATTATTCTTTACTTCCTATATATCTAACATATTCTTCTACATGTATGATGTATCTCACAGTAAATAGGTTTAACAAGCTGTCAGCTGTTAGGCCAGTGTCCTTTGAGATTTTTAGGAAAATTAAAAAAATCAATTATTAAGAAAGAATTTTTTAAATTATTATATACAACCTTAATGAATACTGTCCCAACCTAGAAAATCCCAATAAAGTAACAAAGATGTCATTTTACTTCTCAAACTAAGCAGGTATCCACAAAGAAAATGCATATTAATGGTAATAAATGGAGATAAGAGAAAATTTTAGAATATGGTTCTATCTGAAGTAAAAAGTAGATTTGAAGAAAAAATAAACAGATGCTAGATGAATGCAAAGCAGGAAGAAAAATACAGTAGAAACTTTTGAATAAAGTATTCCAAACATCCTAGAGTTTAAGCTTTTGATTACAGGCTTGTCTGGGGGTTGGAGAGAAGGAAAAGGAAAGTAAAATTTCCTGGTTGGTGACGTGCATTAAACACATCCTGGCCCTGGCCCGTTTTGCTCAGTGGTTAGAGCACCAGCCCTTGGACAGGAGGACTGTGGGTTCGATTCCTGATCAAGGGCACATACCTCAGTTGCAGGTTCCATCCCCAGCCCCAATTGGCATGCAGGAGGCAACCAATCGACGTGTCTCTCTCACATCAACGTCTGTCTCTCCCCCCACCCTTCTCCCTTCCACTCTCTCAACAATAACAAAAATCAACGGGGAAAAAATATCCTCGGATGAGAATTAAAAAAACACATCCCGCTTTCTACTGTGGTTAGCCATTGTCTTAGATTCACTCTGTGGCTGGCAGGCAGAGGGAGTGGGGCGCTCTCCATCCTCAGGCCTCCTCCATTTGCTTCTGTTCCACAGATGGCAACAGATCCTGAACTCTACTCTCCTTTTTAACTGAAGCAACTAAGATGACCTGTCTTTAATTACAGTTACTCCTTCCCCTGGGGAATTTTCCACAACCCACAAATATCCATGGAGTCTAAGGCTGTTCTAACTGGTTCCTAATGAGCTTCAATAGCTGCCTAAAGGCTAGTTCAAATTTGCCCTCCAAGACTGCCTTTTAAGGCAGGAATACTCTCAGCAATCTCTTGTCATGTGGCTACCTACATATGTAGGGAAACAACTACATACAAGGAAATTTTACACTATCACTGCAAAGATAATGGAGCTTAATAATATGTCTTAATAATGATTATGTCTTTATAGATATATCTCGATATATCTATATATATATGTAGTATTAACATTCTCAAAACGTGCCGGTAAGGCTTATTCCAAAGATGCGTTCTTACTACAACTGTATCAAATCGTTTTCCCACTGACTTGCACTGTAAGTTTTAAAGATGCATTCCACAGAAAAGCTATCTTATTCGGAAGAGCACCAGCTCCTTCAGATGTAGTACACTGAAGCACTGTACAGACTTCACATGGCAAGGGTCTTCTCTATTCGTGGTAGAGCTATTTTTCTGTTTAATTCATCATATATACTAAACCGCAAACTCTCACACTCCAATTTTTACCTCACCTGAAGTACTCAGCAGTACAAAATTTAATTAAGTGCTCAATAAGGTACTAAATATGCTACATAGCCCCTAACACCCTTCTAAGAAAAAGGGAAACAAAAAACAGAGAACTGAGTGAGGTTCTCTATAAACCCTGGGTCAACATCACCACTCAGAATCTGGGTCTCCTGAAAACCTAGGCTGATAAACACTGCAGCCCATACGAGTAAAGCAATTCAAGGCGGAAGCCGTGGGTCCACCTAACTGCTCAGAGAACAGCAAAGAGGTACATTTTCAGGGAAAGTTACTCCCTCTTACTTTCTGCGCATGGTTTCAATAGCCAGCTCTAAGAACATGAACACCTAATTATCTGTACAGAGAAAGGAGGGCACAGAGGCTGTAAAACAAACAGCTGGATTACTGGTTTACAAGAGAATGGGAGCTAGATACTTCTAAGAGTGAATCCACACCTGCAACTTAAATGGTGAAACACTATGAGCTCACTTGTATCAACAGTCATGTGCCTTACTTTAAAAAGGAGGACATTTCACTTATCGAAGTGACAAAGACTGAAAAATACAGTAATTCCCAATGTCATGTAGGGTACAGAGAAATGAGAGACCAATTTGGTGATATAATTCGAAGACTTAAAATGTTACAAACCTTTTGATTTAGCAATTCTACTTCTGGCAATTTATCATAAGGAAATAATCCTGGATTGTACAAAGATTTAGGAGGGTTTCCACCACAACATTTTTATAAGGGAAAAATCTGAAATAACCTTTATGTCCAAAATGGGATACTGGTTCAGTAAGTATTGGCACAGACATAAAACACAATACTAATTATATTATAGAAGACTATAGAGTGACATGGTAACATGTTCTCAATAACTTAAGTGAAAAGTGAAATTACAGGTTACACTTCCAGGATGCTCTGAAGGGCCTGCCCACTACTATATAACTAGATATTGGGTAAATCACAACAGTGTTTGCTGGACTTGCAGAAGAGTATGAGAAATCTCCAAGGAAGGAACATGACACACACATAAACATACAAGAAAGTCAGAGTTATCTGGCAAATGCAGATATAAGATAAAAATTTGTCCAGAATTGTCTGAACAAACGCTGAGATAAGCATTAGAATCAGAATTAGGGTGCCTAATTGCCCCAGTTTCCCAGAACTGTCCCAGTGTTGTTAGCACTGAAACAATCTCAGGGTACCCCTTAGTTCTAGGCAAACCAGACAGTTGGTCACCCTATCAGATACCCAAACTTGGTGCAACTTTAAGGTGTGGAGACTGAGTCCCACACATTCAGCAGGGCCACAAAGGAAACTAAAACTACCCCAGATTCCTAGCCCTCTGTGGTTCTACATTAGAGCAATGCAAATCTTGTCTGCAGGAAACATTCCCAATTTAGGACTTAAGGATTCCCAAAGATGGGGTACAACCAAAAATCAGTTAACAATAAAAAATTATCAAACATACAAAGAGAAGTCATATCACAACTTGTCAGTAGAAATAACAAATTTAGATTCCAAGCCTTCAGAAACTAAAATGAACAGAATTTGAAATCATTGGGTTTGGCCCGGCCAGGTGTGGCTCAGCAGTTGAGCATCAACTCAGGATCCAGGCGATCAGGGTTCGATTCCCGGTCAGGGCACATGCCCAGGTTGCGGGCTCAATCCCCAGTCGAGGGCATGCAGGAGGGAGCCGATCAATGACTCTCTCATCACTGATGTTTCTCTCTCTCTCCCTCTCCTTTCCTCTCTCTGAAATCAATAAAGATATATTTTAAAAATATAAATAAATAAATAAATAAATAAATAAATAAATAAAATCATTAGGTCTGGATTTTTTTTTTTTAATCCTTACCTGAGGATATTTTTTCCATTGCTTTTCAGAGAGAGTGGAAGGGAGAGACAGAGAGAGAAAGAAGGAGAGAGAGAAACATCGATGTGAGAGAGAGACACATAGATTGGTTGCCTCCCGCACACGCCCCAACATGGGCTGGGGATTGAGCATGCAACCAAGGTACATGCTTTGGCTCCAATCGAACCTGGGACCCTTCAGTCGGAAGGCCAACATTCTAACCACTGAGCAAAATTGGCTAGGGCAGGTCTGAATTTCTGGGTTCCAGTCTGGCATATAAGAAACCTGAAAATCACAACTCTATCCTAATAAGTTAAAAGCTGAAAAAGACAGCCCTAGACCATTTTGCTCAGTGATTAGAGTGTTGGCGTGCGGAATTAAGGGTCCCGGGTTCAATTCTGGCCAAGGGCATATACCTCGGTTGCAGGCTCAATCCCTGGTCCCCAGGTGGGGCTCGTGCAGGAGGAAACCAATCGATGTGTCTCTCTCACATCGATGTTTCTCTCCTCTCTTTCTCCCCCTCTACCCCCTCGCCCTTCCACTCTTTCTGAAAAGCAATGGAAAAAATATTCTTAGGTGAGGATTTGGGGGGGGGAACCCCAGAAAAAAATCAACTCTTCTTACATACATAACAGAATTGAGTCACAGGGCAAAAACTGGAGGTATCCAAAGGCTAGTACAAAGAATTACACTTACCAGAGCACAAATCAGTAAGTTAAAGCCTCTGGGAACCATCCCGGCATAGGGAAACCTGAACTGTAACTGATGAACTGTAGCAGGCTCAGTGTGGGCACGTCTGAGAGACAAAAACTTCAGGGGGCCCCAACCATTGGGGCCCCTAGACTTTGTGACTTTTATCTCCAGGAGGGCACCAGGTCCTCACAGTAAATACTGAAGAACAATCCCTTGCTTCCAGCAGGGGAAGAACGAAAGGAGCCATTTTGAAATACACCAGAGCATTCTGTTCTTAACAAGGCCTGCCCTCAATAAAAACTATTTAACCAGAGCCTAACTGATCTGGGGGAAGAGAAATGTCCAACTGAAGCCCACTCTAGCCAACTTGTCATACCTAAGAGGGGGTGGAGAAACTGAGGAAAATACAAAAAGACAGTCCAGAGGCAAAGTGCGCTAAAAGACTGAGACCCAAAGTTCTTGGGATGCTATGTGAATCACGGTAATTATGGTTAATGGCACTATGACATACTTGACAGTTGCTAAATCAGTAAATCTTAAATGTTCTCACCACAAAAAAGAAATGGTAATTATGGGAGGTGACTGAGGCATTAACCAACCCTAAAAAAAATAGAAACTACTATATGATCCAAAATTCCACTTAACGTAAGGTATATAACCAAAAGTACTGAACGCAAGATCTTGAAGAGATGTTTGCACACCCACGTACATAGCAGCGTTATTCACAGCAGCCAAGAGGTAGAAGCAGCCCAAGGTCCATCACCAGATAAATGGGTAAATAAAGTGTGCTGTATACATATAAAGGCATATTATTTGGCCTTAAAAAGGAAATTCTGACAAATACTACAATGTGGCTAAACCTTGAAGACATTTTGCTAAATAAAGTAAACCAGTCATAAAGACAAATAACTGTGTGATTCCATTTATATGAGGAAACTAGAGTAGTCAAATTCATAGAAACAAAGTAGAATGGTGATTTCCAGGAGCTAGGGAGGGGAGGCAGAAATTTCCAGGAGCTAGGGAGGGGAGCTGCTGCTTAATAGGTATAGCGTTTCAGTTTTGAAAGATAAGAAGTTCTGGAGATTGTTGTACAACAATGTGAATATACTTAACACTACAGAACTGTGTACTTAGAAACAGTTAAGATGGCAAGATTTATGTTACACACTTCACCTCAATAAAAAAATGTGTGTACACACACACACACACACAAATTGAGATGGAATCATAGGGCTGCAGAATGCTTCCCCACACCTTACAACAAAATCACTAAAAGCCTATTTATGGCAGTTCCTTTTAATCGGCACATCGTGTCCAGCTATCAAGAAAAATATTACAAGGCATATTACAAGGCAGAAAACAGTATATTTTTCTATTTTTCGTGAGTTGCTCGTTGACCTCTTTACCATATGACAAGTATTTGGGCCCCTACATTCTCAGATAGGCTGGTAGCTACTGAAGGGTAAAGACTTTTAAATGCCTGTTCTCAAGGTAGTCAATAAATGTATGTTCAATCGAATAAAAGTGCTTTTATTTCATACATGGTGTTAAAAACCTTTTCCCTGAAAGACAAATGATCCTATGTAAGAATAAAAATGCTTCCCCAAAGATGTTATAAATTATATTCTTTTATAGGACAGTAAACTACAGGAAATCTTTCCACTGCCACAGGCAGATAAACAGACTCATGTAATCATAACTCTGGTTCCACAAATGCTAGACAGAATTTAATACAACTTCACTCGCCCTGTAATTTGAACTCAGGTCTATCTGGATCCCAAACCTGTATATTCCCAAATGCTTTCCCTGAGATTTTTTTTGTCTGGTCTACCTTTCCCATAACATTGTGAACATTCTGAGAGCAGGAAATATGCCTTGATCACGGAATCTTGCAACCTAGGAAAGAACTCAATATCTGCTGAATAAATGGCACTTAAATGTAGGAAGAAGGCCAACATGCTAACTCCTTCCAAAAGCATCACTGTATGTCCTCATGAAATAAAGAGAGGACCCTGAATTGTAAACTACAGGTTCTAGTATATCCACTATCTTCTAATTAAGAAAAAAATTGTATATTTTGGAATTTTTCCCATTGAAAGGGCTGAAATTCTGGGGCTCTTAGAAGGCCAAGTTCCAGTCATCTAAAACTCTATAGTCTTGGATGACAGTAAATACATCAAATAAAATTATATAATAAAATCTGTCTTGAAATTAACCATTACAACACAGAGCTGCAAGTAGCTAAAAATGTCCCCCAAGCTCCTGCCAGTGTCCCTTTAGTAGTATTCAGGTGATCTCACCATGCTAAAGTTTACTAGGATACCAGTAATACAGGATCTTTTCACAGATGCACAGCAATGCAGGAAATTGAAACCGGTTATGTCTAGCACATATACAAGAATAAACAAGTTTAGATTAGATTAGTGAAGAAATTATACTCTTAGTCATGACTACAGAAGAAATACAAAATATAAACAGCTTCCGTTACAAAAAAGAAAAAAAACATAGAAGTATCTGTCAGAGAAAAATAAAGGATGTGGCAAAACAACTGCACATTAGTTCCACTACCACATTCCACTTTCCTAAAAATTACTGTATCTGTACAAAAGCAGACACATTTGATATAGCAAATCTGAATTTTAATGTCTTTTGTATTATTACTTAAAACTTTTGAAGCTTATTTTAATATTAACATAAACTTTAGTAATTTTTTTAACTTGCAACTTAAAGTTCTTTCCAAAGAACTAAATTGAATTGCACTGTAACAGATAATGACAGTTTATTTTTAATTTTTATAGCCAAATATTTTCATGAATACCTATATACTGTTCAACTAAAATGAAAACAAAACACCAATTTACATCATGATGAGTAAATGTTTTCATATCTGCTGCCATCTATTTTACTTGCAAAAATAATCCCCTGGCATTTCCATGTTTTCCATACAGAAAGGGCTCAAATGGATAGCTGAAATGCAGCCAGCAACTATATACAGCCAAGAGTCCTGGCTATGGCCCAGCCTCAACTGAGTTTTATGGGAAGGATAACTTCCATTGATTCCTTCCTGGTTCTGATGGTAACTAAGCAGGTGTGCCCGACATTCGGCCAACAGACGGACAAAGCAGACACAGTAAGCATGCCCAGATCATGCACTAGGGCAGACAGCAGGGCAGGGAAGCAGGGGACCCAAGCTTACCGATGACCCAGTGCCCACACAAATGGACATATCTCCAATTCTGAATATGTGCTTGGGGCCAGAGAGAAGCAGTTGTGAGGTATTCAATAATCAACACACAGAGAGCATCCCAGCTTGGTGAGTAGCACTTACAAGAGTACCTGGCACTGAATGAATGAGTAGTCGTAGGCCGTAAAGGAAACAGCAGCTGGAAATCACCTTTTCAATCAGGACGGAGAGAGCAGGATGCAGAAGTCTACATCATAAAGAGCCAGCAATAGTATTTTCCCATTTCACCATAACTCTCACATAATGACCATGATAACTTTTTGGACAGAAATATTTTCATTTCCTCATAACAATGGCATTACATGCTTTAGTCAAGCAACAATAAAAGAATATTATAAAACAGTTACCAAGTATCCAGCCTGAGGCTAGATAATATAGTTAATAAAAAAAAAATACTACATCTGGTCCCTGAACTTAAACAGTTCACAATCTACCTATGGAAGCAAACTCATAGCACTGAGAGTAGTACCTAGTATATAATAAGTGGTGGATAAAAATGTGAGGAATTAACAGATAAGTGGATGGAACAAATGGCATATCAAAACTGACTTTAAGGTGACATTCATGGTGGCTCATTTCCTAAGTAATATTTTTATATTTTGCTCGCATTCTAGAGCTCATAATCAGTGGGTTGCAGGTGGCTTTGTTCCAGAAGGGATCTGTGTTTACTTCTGTCAAGCCCTTGGGTGTCTCTGACCCAGTAGCACTGAGATGAGTTTCTCAGCTTGAGGTTTTCCAGATCACGCAGGTAGCACAAATTCAAATCCCAAACCCAAGAGTATCAAAAAAGACTTCTTATTTAAAGTTATGAAGAAGCCTCTGCCCTTTGCTAATGGATGTTCTCTCCGCACCTGTACCCTATTCAGGGAGGTACAGACGAAACTGTTTCCCTGAAATTTAGGTCCCTAGTATCAGCAGAGGTCTCCTCAGTGTCACTTCTCTCTCTCTTTCTCTCTCTCTCTCTCTCTCTGGAATACTTACTCCTCTTTCTCTGTGGGTTTCTCATTTTCTTGCAATAAAGATGGTCAAAGAATGTTTGTTTTATCTTCTCTAATATTTCTACTGTTTATAGCAAGAGGGTTTCCAAAATACCTGGTCAGCTTCATTTCCAGGAGCGCTCCATACTCTATCATTTATCATCATCAGGTATGGGTTCAGAAGTCATCCCAAAGGTGAGCAAGTGCTGAAACCAGGTAAGCAGTCAAAGCAGGGGATACCCAAAAGGTGAGGGAAGCACAAGCAGGCAACACAAGAGCCAGGCTAGGGCTGGCTAGAGAGAAAGGCAATCAGTGGGGAAGGAAATAAAGGCAGGAGCTTATTTCATAATGATGAGACCAATCTGAACTTAACAAATTAGTTCTGAAGGATGACTGGCCTACTGAAGAACACAACGCTTACCTTTACTGGTGCTTCTATCAATTAAAGAGAATAATTTAGGAATATAGTACTATCACTTGTGCATATAACTCACCAAAAAAAATCCATGACGAGCATATAGATTCAAAGTGAAATCAAACTCAAGTAAGAAATATAACATAGGAAACCCCATGGACAGGAAATGAGATGAAGTAGATAGTCCATTACTAGAAACAAATTATCAGTTGTGCTATGCTACTGAGAAATCATAAGATTCAGAGCATAAGCCAAATCTTGTCACATTCTATACCACAGAGTTGTTTTCCACAGGAATTTGGTTATACAGATCAAGGAATAAGTGGACTATCACCAAAGGCCTGGAAATGCTTATTTTGATTCCATTACTACTGAATGTAGCCAGACCTAATGTTTCAAGTTTTTAAAAATTTCCTTTCATAACCATATGTGGGAGATAGTTAAAAATTAGCAAAATGATGATCAAATAAGCTAGATAAGGGCCCACTCACACCACTCACTACCCCTTAGCAGTTTCAGATGCACATCTCTACAGATTTTCATGTACTAAGAATGTCCTCTATATGAAATTGCTAAAAGAATTCAAAATTGAGATAGGATTGACATGAAATGGGGTTCATTAGGGAAGGGGCCTGGATCCCTGTGGGATCCAGATCCCTGCTTCCAACAGGTGTTGTTACAGTAACACTAACAAGAATGAAAATTCAGTTAATTCATAGTACTGATGAGTAATTGTACAAATAAAACATTAGAAAATGAACTGTAGAATTTAAATCTCCACTGTGTTTCTATCTGATCAGTGGAGTAAACCCTTCTTCCCAGAAAACAGTGCTACTTCAAATGAAGAGTAGACATTGGGTAGCAGGAAAAAGGATAGTGACCCAAATCGGCCCTGAAACCACATTTCAATTAAGTGCTATAATCATACTGGAGATAATGAACATGAGACTTGGGGTTCAGGCAATGATTTATATCACCCAGGTTCTCAGAAGGCAGTCAATCTATCAAAAGCTTAGCTTTTTGAAGAAACAAATCAATTCTATTTCCTTCCAGTTCTTATACTACAATATCCAGGTCTTAAAATAAAATAGCATTTGTATACCTAAATTTTAGAGATATTCAGCATGGCCATGGACTAAACAAGTGAGAAAAATCAACTGGAGTTAGTGCTGAAAGACGTTGTAGTGCCAACAAGCATAAACTGAAACTGAGTACTTAGTAATGAATGCATACTGTTGTTTTAATCAATGTAGTAAAAACATAACTCTCTCCAGAAAGAATTTAAAGCACTTTATAAAAAGTGCATACAGGCCTGGCCAGGTGGCTCAGATGTTGGAGCGTTGTCCTATATACCAAAAAGGTTGTGGGTTCCATTCCCAGCCAGGGCTCATGCTGTGGGTTCGATCCCTGGTAGGCAACCAATCGATGCTTCTCTCTCTCTCTCTCTTTCCCTTCCTCTCTCTAAAATCAATAAGCATATCCTCAGGTGAGGATTAAAAAATTTAAAAAGTGCATACAAAAATAAAATAACATTATTTACCATCTTATAAAAAGAAAAACAGTTAAGAAAAAGGAGACAGCAAAAATGTTAACACTAAGCACAAAACCTGGGCCTTACATAGGCTTGCAATCAGGGGAAAAGGAGACTCAGAATGTCTTACAGAAATCTTATCAGAAATGAGGAAACTGCCTAGTTATCCAGGAAAGACAGTGTTTTCCCTATTATTAAATTCTGAAAAAATTTCAACACTGCAGCACTAGAGGGCCATCAGATGGTGGAAATGATACTGTCTATGACCATCTCACATGAATGTACAGCAGGACTGACACTTATTTCCTGCAGCTACCACAAATAAAGTTTAACATTAAGGGCACTTCAGTAAAAGTGACTCTTGAAGGCCTAGGAGTATGGTCCAGCACGAGCTCCGATCAAACAGAGGCGCCTTTCCCCTTCTTCCTAAAGAGCGTGACTCAACTAGACTAGTCAACAAACAAGGCAGGAGCCACATACGCCCTCCGCCCCCGCCTCCCGTTTACCTGTGGAATGCTGTCCCCTGTCCCTGCCATTCCTTTGGAGTGACAGAAAGACAACCACCAGGATGGGAAACCAGACCTCACTGGTTCTGTAAATAAGGAAGTTAGGCAGGACTTCAAGTTAGGAGTCCAAAGTCTGAGTTACCTCTCAGATACCAGTAAGATGCATGGAAACAAATGACATTGTTTCTTTCTCCTCCTGCCTTTCAGAATAGCCTTCCCAGAACATTCCCAAGCTGAGACAGCTCTGCCTGGTCCGATGAGATAATCTGTTTCCCTCCCAGTCACTTAAAGCATAGGGAGCAGAAGGATTCGAGCTAGCTATTTTTTCCCCTCAGATTTATTATATTTGCTACTGTTTCTTTTCATCTTTTCTTTTTTTAAGAAATAATAATTATCTTTTTTTTTTTTAATGTATCTTTATTGATTTCAGAGGGAAGAAAGGAGAGGGAGAGAGAGAGATAGAAACATCAATGATTAGAGAGTCATTGATCGAGCCCACACATCAGGCATGTGCCCTGACCGGGAATCGAACCCCGATTGCTTGGATCCTAGGTCGACGCTCAACCACTGAGCCACGCCCAGCATGGCACTACTGTTTCTTTTCAAATAAAATATTTTAAAAATAAAAACCAATTATTTATCCATATATCTGTTCATCTATTCATTCACAGAACAAACACTGAGTGCCTTACATCCTAGCCTCTGTGCTAAGCTGTGGAAAATCTACGAATAAAATACATCCTTGACTTTCTAATTTAGGTGACAAATGACAGTGTTTTTCTCTTCCAATTTAAACAGTTAAAATGTGCACTGCATGGTAAAAGTGCACCTTTCAAATACCATTAGAATGTAAGATTGTCTCCTGCCAACCTAAAGATGGCTCAGGGCCTCAAATACAAAATCATATCTTCAATTAATCACTCGACTGTGGCCGCCTTCCTAAGGACAGCTGGGCTTTCAGCTCTGTCCCGGTAGCCAGCAGGGACATTGCCAACAGCTTTTGTAGCTACAGAGGCACTGAGGAAGCCATTTAAGAGGGAAATCAAATTTTGTAGGGACTCCTCCTCACCATGGTTTCCTCCATTGGCGCAAAGCAGTTTTTAATTTCACTGAAGAATTTCTTTAAGAAACAAATTTTCATAATAAAAATACAATCTACATTCAAACAGCCACTTATTCCAAAAAGCTAAGAAAATAAATTCCTGATGAAGAAAAGATGACTTTAAATAACCAAGGAGGATAAGGTAACAAATGACCAGTGGAAAATATCAAAAATAAAAAAGCAATTCCAAAAAAAAGATACAATGGCATAAAAGCATAGTGCCAGGCACTTGTCATGGCTTCAGTTATTCATTTTATAATACATAAGGTTTCCTTTCTTTAAATGCATTCATATTACATTGAGCTTGCTACCACAAGATTGATGTACTACAGTTCTAATTAAAATTCACACCAAGGCCTACCTCTCAACAACAAACATTCAAGCTGAGAAATAAAAGGAAATGAAAGAGTATGTAAGAAAAATGTGCCATTTTCTCACTGACTAAATGATCAATTTTGACTCCCTAGTTACTGAGACAGTCAAACCCTTACATCTATTGTGATGCATTTCCCGTCCACCCACACAGTAAATGCCTCACATTTAGCCTGGTCATAAAGAAGCATCACCTAATTCCACAGCACCATCTAAAATAACAGTCCTACGGTCTAGGCTAAGGAATGACTTCCTAGGTAGAGACGTACACATGCTAAATTCCAAGCCAAGCAAGTATCAAGTGTTCACAGCTGCCTGCTGCATCTGAGAACCTTTTGGACGAGAATGAATAGGTCTGCTGTATGTCTCAGCAAGATCACAAGGAGACCCACACCATTCTAGGGGCAGGGAAAGGAGACAGGCCACGGATACTGTCCCAGTTATGCTAATACCAAATGACTGGGCTGGGAGAGGGAAAGTCTCCATTTTTCTTTTTTTAACATAACTTTCTGAAATTAAACACTAATGAAGTCATTTAAAACTAAGTTTTGTATGATGTAAGCCATGTGTTAAAGACACTCCTCATGGATGCAAACAGGGTATCATATACTTAGGCTGGGAAGTATTTTCTAAACATATTAGTACCAACTCTATTATATTCTTCCCATGGCATTGCGATTGGAATATAACACAGAAGGGAAAAGAACACATCTTTCTACCACACCTAAGCTAAATCATGTTTATATATAACTTAACATTATCTTTAAGAAGTTTCAACTAGCCCTAGCTGGTTTGGGTCAGGAGCGTCAGCCCTCCCACTGGAGGGTCCCGGGTTCGATTCCGGCGAAGGGCACGTACCTCGGTTGTAGCTTGATCCCCAGCCCTGGTCGTGTGATTGGTTGCCTGGGCGTGTGCCAGAGGCAACCAATCGATGTGTCTCTTTCTCACGTCGATGTTTTTCTCTCCCCCCTCTCTCTCCCTTCCACTCTCTGTGAAAAGCAATGGAAAAAAATATCTTTGGGTGAGGATTAAAAAATAAATAAAATAAAAATAAAAAGTTTCAACTAGATGGTAGAAAACATATACAAGATTTAAATTCTGAACAATTACGAATTGTTCATCATAAAAAACCATGTCTAGTCTTCTGCCCCTACCCCCAGTCTAAGTAAAAAATTAACCTCACCCACACGACTCCCTAACACAGAGATTGATTTATCTCCTCACTTTTCACCAGTCCTGACATGGTGCCCTCAAGTATTTGTTCAACTAGCTGTTTAAAAAGGGGGGGGGGGGGGGGGGGGGGAATCAGCCCTGGCTGGTGTGGCTCGGTTGGTTGGAGTGTCATCCTGTGCATTTAAAGGTAGAGGGTTTGATTCCAGGTCAGAGCACATACCTAGGTTGAAGGTTTGATCCAAAGTTAGGGTAAGTACGGGAGGCAACTAATCCATGTTTCTCTCTCACATCGATGTTTTTCTCTTTCTTTCTCTCCCTCTTCCCTCCTTCCTCCCTCTCTAAAAAGAAAGGCGGGAGAGATTAAAATAAAAAATAAATTAATTAAAAATCAGAATCAAATAAATACCTGCTGGCATCTATTAGAAAACAAAATAAAGTAATAAAGCAGGTAAAATGATCAAGAAAAACTCTTACTGTCAAAGCAACTGTTCTTCTAAGCCAATGATATAAAATTTTCTCAAATTAAATGAGACAAAAAGTTATCAATGTAAAATCCTAGGAAAGAGCTAAGCATATGTCTTTAAAAATTAAGCATTTCAATCCATTCAATCAACAGAAGCATAAACACCATCTTTTAGTTTCAATAATAAAAACATCTTTTGAAAAGTGCTGGATCATTTCACATTTAATGAAGGCCAAAAAACCCCAGTATTTTATTCTACATTTCCCCTCTAAACCCTCCAAAATATACTGTACCAAACCCACTGAAGGAAAAGGTCAGGTCCTGGACTTGGTCATTTCTTTATGAAGCTGCAGTGTCAATACAGCTCACTGTCCTATACATGAAGACTGGATACCTTATAGAGTCTCAAAGGAGCTATGCTGCAAAAACAGACCCTACCCTTCCAATATTTCATCTAAAGCAAATACAGCGCAGTCCACCTGACTGCGAATCAACAGGTTTAAGATCCCTTGAAGTTCTGTCTCTCCATTCCTGGGATGAAAAATTTAGCATGAGAGATAGGGAGCCCACACCTGCCTCTGCCTCTTGCTGAGAAGGACCACCACAAACTAGGGCTCCAGGATCAAAGGGAGTGGGGAACTCCAGGAAGTAGGGGGCAGAGCTGAAAGGATGGTCTCTGAGTGAAGAAAGCAAAGTTTGAGATGGCCCAGAAAGACCAGAGATTACTGTTGCTAGAAAAAGAAAAGAAGGGACCTTTCTGGTAACCACACACCTGGGACTGTTGCAGGAAGCTGTGGGTAGTTTCTAAATATCTACTTGCTGAAGCGAACTCTCCACAGCCTGAGAATCATCCAAGGTATCCTAGTATCAGATCTGTATTCAAAATGCAGAGCAACAGCTTCCACACAAAAGCCAAAAGTTATTCACCAGCCCATCAGAAAGTCACCAAGCCTAGTGTGACACCAGAACAAGATCCTACACTGAGCTCTCTCACAGCTGGAAAAGCAACGGAGAACAGGTAGGAGGAGTTGTATTGCCTCCAATCCTTGCTCCTGGTGGTCCTAGTGCAAACTTCCCTGATTAATCCACACACTATACAGTTAATGTCTGTTAATAGCCGTGACTAAATAATTCTAAAGAGGTAATGTCATAAGCATTATCACTGCTACACAGGCTAGTCCATAAAAGTCATTTTAACCCACAATGTACTTGGGCTCCAATCCCAACAGAATTTTCCCCAATACCCTTCAGTGTCTAAGAACAAATCTCATTTCCCTGACCTCCCTGACTGCAGGTTGTTCTAGGTGACATTCAGGACCAAGAAAAGCCAGGTAAAAGAATTATCTGTAGATTCTAATAACTTAGGCCCTCTCTATTTGCTAAGAGAAACACCTCAGTACTTTTGCAGAGAAAGTGCTGCTTTACACCCATCACTTCCAGTTATTCTAAATTTTAATCCAAAGACTGCTGTGGGAAGGAGATCCTATGGCATGTTTTGCAAGTTGGGCCCATCTATACTGATTTACTGTTACCTGTCTAAATTATGAGCTTAGGACCACAGAACAACTGAAGCAGTCATTAATTAGGGTCATGTTTACCCTCCCATTGTCAACTAAGAACATGTTGTTTTTGTTGCTTTAGAAGAAAGGTCTCCCAAGTTCATTACAGCTGTTACTCCTGCTCGGTGAGAGATATCCAGCTTTAATCTGGAATTTGTGGACGGCTATTCCTACATCTCATAGCAGGGGCCCACCCTCATTCAATACTTTCACAGAATGACAGTTCTTTGGAAGTCAAGAGTCCTAAATAAGCTAATAATTTATTGAACTACAAACAAGATCTTAATTAATGTGCTAACAGTTATTGCCTGTTTATGTAAAATTAGCATAAACTCCATCTTTTTGCTTACTACAGAAATTCTCATGAGGCAAATTTCCTTGAACCCCATCATGAGAATTGGTTACTAAAGGAAGTAAAAAAACTTTCCATTAAAGTAGATGCACATCCAAGGTGGCTCCAGAAGAATCCCTAGGGACAGTGACAGAACTACAGAGGGAAAGGGCAGGCATCAAGAAAGAGCTAAAGCCTGGCCGGAGTGGCTCAGTTGGTTGAGTGTCACACTGTGCACTGAAAGGTTGCCGGTTTGATTCCCAGTCAGGGCACATAGCTGGGTTGTGAGTTCGATCCTGATCGGGGCAAGTATGGAAGGCAACTGATTGATGTTTCTCTCTCATGTTGATGTCTTTTTGTCTTTCTCTCTCTCTCTGTCTGAGCATGTCCTCAGTGAGGATTTTTTTTTAAAAAGAGGGAAAAAAAGAAAGAGCTAAAGAAAGTCCTGACTGAGCTTCCAGATGTCTTCATTTGGTGTTCAACTTGTAAGTAAGCGCCAGGAGAGTGAGTTAGTGAGAGTCGGACTGCGGCCTTAACAGTCAGCTTACCTAACAGCTTTTCACAAGCAGGGACATGTCCCAACACTGTCAGGCGCAGCCCTTCACCGTGGGTGAGCACTCCTTTCCACCATCCACAAAAACGCCAGCATCACCATGGTTTCAGCAGCAGTGGTCTCACAAGGTCCAAGTTCTGTGGTGCATGAGGAAAAAGGCTTTAAGCTGAAGAGTGAAGTAACCGAAACTGTAGATGTAAATATCCCAGGACTCTTGTAGTCTTTGTTTCAGAAGTGGCAGAACTATATAAGCATTCCGCAGCTTAGTGGTAGGCTGTGTTCCAGTCTACATAAGATTCAGCTCTTCTGGAACACAAAACACATTTTCCAACTGGAAAACGTTAGGTTTCTAATGCAGCCTAAAATTGAACCTGTATTTATTTATTTCAACAAATACTTACTGAGCTCTAGCCTGCATGGAGTTTACATTCTAATGGGGGGGGGGGGGGAGGCAACAGCAAAAGGGAAGAAATAAATAATAATGTTACTGCCATTGGTGATTAGTGCTGTGTGGAGAAAAAAGAACCCTACAAGTGGTGATGAGGGAAGGTCCGCTGAGAAGGGACTGCAGTGGAGACCAAAGAAGTGATAGCGGGGGTGGGATGCTTCCCAATGAGGGGTGGCTGTGCCAGGGTTAAGAGGCAAGAAAGACTTTAGTGTGGTAGAATGGAAAACAACGGCATAAGATAAGGGTTCGGGGGGGCTTGTACACCACAAAAGGGAGCTTATATCTAATTCTGAGTGCAGTGGGAAGCCACTGAATAGTTTTAAGCAGTGGGCTGAAATGTTCTGGTTTTCATTTCGGGACCAGTATTGCTGCGATGGAGAAGAGATGGAAGGGGGTGAAGTGAAAACAGAAAAAACAGGTAGAAGGCTGTTGCAGTGATCTAGGGCGAGCCAATGGTGGTCTGAACCAAGATGCTCACTAGGCAGAGGGGGGACAGAGCAGCCTGGGGGTATGTCTTGGAGTTAAAATCAGAACTTCTGATTGAATGTGGGAGAGGAAATATAGGAACTGCCTCCTTGTTTGTAAAATAGGGATAAACACAGTAAAATGCAGTACTGGCACAATGCACATGCTCAGTCTCTGGGGGACTGTGTGTGTTCCCAACTCCACCCACCACTTACTGGCCAAGGGACCTTGAGTGCTGTGGGGAGTAAGTGAATCTCTCAGTGTTTCTGTTGCTGACATTATATGTCAACCAGGGATAGTAACAGTATCTACCTCATGGATTTGTTGTGAGAATTCAATGAGTTAGTATTTATAACATGCTTAAAACAGTGCCTGGTATGTACTAGGAGCTATGTAATCTATTCTTATTACTATTACTACTATCGTCATCTATCTCATAGATGGTACTATTGATTGAGTTAATTCATGCAATGCCTTTAAGGAAGTGTCTGGGACATAATAAACTCTCAACAAATGTCAGCTCTTACTGTTATCATCATGAATGACTGCCAGCTCGTGCTGGCAATAACTGAGGTGCAGAACAGGACAGACGAGGGGACTATGGATGGGGCCTATGGAAGCAGTTCCACTTGAAATGTTAAGTTTGCACTGTCTGTAAGACATTCAAATGTCAAGGTCAAGTAAGAAGCTGGGCACATGAATTTGAACCTCAGAGGAGAAGTCTGGACTAGAGGTAGTAACTTAAGAGTCACCACATAAAGATGAGTTAACTACAGAAAATGGCAAGTCAGTGAGAGAGGATGGACATGCAGAAGAGGGTCTGGTGGTGAGCCCCGTGGAACCTCAACATTCCCGGTCAGGCCAACGTAGGGAGCAGGTAGAGGAAACTGAGAAAGGACAGTCAGGAAGAAAAAAGCCCACAGGGAGTGAAGTCCTCACAGCAGACGGAGAGGGTCTGCTGAGAGGTCAAAATGTATGGAGACCTTGGATGTGGCTCCATGGAGGTTATTGGTGATGCTGATGAGTGCATTTTTAGCATCTTACATATTCATTTCAACTCTACCTAATTTTCATTTACAACACTGTCCGTAAAAGAAAATGCATTCCAAGGGCAATGTGCAGTGGGGAAAACTCTGACCTTGGAGTCAAGAGACCAAACTTCAAGCTCCAGTGAGGTCTTGGGTAAGCCCCTCAGCAAGGGCAGAGGTAAAACGACAAAGCTTGACTAGATTCCCAAACAGGTCCTGAGTTCCCTACGTGTTTAAAACCCATTAATCAAAGTCCATAGCTATTTTTCAATATTTAAAACATGTACTGATCGGTTTTCAGCCTGCTGGCTAAGATGAAGTGTAAAACATGTACTGAGAACTATGCAACTACCTAAGATAAAGTTACACAGACTATCACATTTCTTTGTTCTTGGCTGAACTTATAACTAGGTGTGGTAACACTTGTAAACTTGGGAAGCAGTTAAGAAGGGAGACTCTGGATTTGAATGCCTGACTTCAAAAATCCTGGCTGGGTCACTTGCTCCTCACTATGTGACTAGAGATATGCTATTAACCACTCAAGGTCTCAGTTTCCCCATCTGTAAAACTAGGAGTATGATAGTACCTATCTCACAGAGCAGTTGAAGGTTTTAAATGAGTTAATCCTTGTAAGGTTTTAGCAGGAGCTCCCTGTGGGCTTTCTTCCTCCCTCTTAACTGTTCTTTCTCAGTCTCCTCTGGGCAGCATGGCCTAACCGGGAATGTTGGGGTTCCTTGGAGCTCACGACCAGATCCTCTCCTCCATCTCCATCCTCTCCCTCACTGAGCTCAACAGGAAGCATATAATTAAGTACAACTGGCCCTTGAACAACATGGGTTTCAACTGCGCAGGTCCACTTATGCATAGATTTCCTCCAATAACTAAATATACAGTCAACCCTCCATATCTGTGGGTTTTGCATCCGAGGAGTCAACCCATCACAGACAGAAAAAAAACCACACTGTTTTCAATCCACGGTTGGTTGAATCCGTGCATATGAAGGGATAACTGTAAAGTTTTGAGGAGTGAAAAGTTATACAGATTTTCAACTGTTGTGGGGGGCAGGGTTGGCACCCCTAGTCACTTCTTGTTCAAGGGTCAACTACACAGAAAAAACAGGAGCTATTAATACCATTACCTTATAATGAACAAAAATTCTTAGCCATTAATAAGATCACAGTAATTTCTGAGGCAAAAAGGAACAATAATAAAGAGAAGACTATGATGCTGAAAATGTTGGTGACCACTGGTAACTCCTAACTCAAAATTTCTTCTTCTGGATGCCTGAAACACACCTACCATCCAAACATGATGGCATAATGAGTTTCAAGATGGCACATGAAACTCATTAAAATCTAGAGGATAAGGCTTTGCTCCCCTCCTACACTGTGTAACCTCTCTGAGGGCAGCATCCACATGATTTAGTGACACCCTATCAGCAATTGTTGAACTAATCCCTTGGTACTTAACCCCCTTACTCCTAAATTCCACTCCTAAATTTATAATTTAGAAATTAAAGATTCTAAATTATTTTCTGCAAATACTTTTGAAGTCTTTTGAAGTCTCCAATGTACAAAAAATCCTTTGAATGACATACCTAACCCCAGCCCCACCCTCTGCACACATCCTTTGTCTCACCTGAAGCACAAATGGACAGGTTTTCAGATGTAGCCTTCCAGTAAGTTTTGCCCAGCACAGATTCACTCTCACTTGTTTCTAACTTTAAAATCCAACTTTTCAGAACCTTTTTTTTTTTTAACTTTGGGAGGACAGTTATACATGAATCAGAGGTACCCTTCTGTTCTAAAGGGAGAAAAAAACCTCTGAGCTCCAAGAGACAAATTATATGTGATTTTTATGTGAGTTAAGACATTTCTCTGCCCTTCCTCCTTTTTTTTTTTTTAAATTCTCACCTGAGGATATTTTTTCCATTGATTTTCAGACGGAGAAGGAGAGGAGGAGAGGGCATGGAGGCAGAGGGGGAGGGGGAAGGGGAGTGACATCGATGTGAGAGATATATCTACTTGTTGCCTTCCACACACGCCCTTACCGGGGCCAGGGATCAAATAGGCAATCGAGGTACGTGCTCTTGGCCCGAATCGAACCCGGAACCCTTCAGTCCACAGGCCGACGCTCTAACCACTGAGCAAAACTGGCTAGGGCTGCCCTTCCTCCTCTTAAGTGACATAATCCTGAGGAAGCTGAACCTAAATAGCTACTCTCCTTACTAGGATTCAAATACTTTAATACCACATGAAAAGCAACAATTAATAACAAAATAGGAAAGAGCAGAGACTATCAAAAAACTGCTTGTATTAAATAAACCAATTATGTTTACAATCTGATGGTCTATGTAAACTCTGAGACAAAAGTGAAGGCAGCCTCAACAGTTGCCACACTTAAGCTCAATGGAGGCTGGGGTAAATTAGTTCTAATTCAGACACTTCATTAGTGAAGCATCCAGACTTTCAGGAAGAAATTTGCAAAGTTCAGGAAGGCTTTAAAAAAAACAAGCATCAAATCATAGATGATGTGTGTTAATTTTAGCTGTGAGAGTCCAAAGTGAATTGTGAAATGAGGAAAGCAGCCAAGGGGACACTCAAGCAAGAAATGTTCACTGAGTGCGCAGCACAGGCACAGACAAGGGCTGGAGGCTAGCATGCAAAGTCCAGTGAGGTCCTGTACCTGCCCAGAGGAGCTCCCTGCAGAATGGAAGAAGAGCAGGAAATAGATATACTTCAATGCTACCAGATAAATGCTGTAACCATTGACCAGCAAAGTGCTCTGGGGCAGAGCTGAGAGAATCTTGATTGGGTCACTGATTCCTGGCAACACAAAGCCAGTGTAGGATCTTAAGAAGACAGTGCAATAGCAAAGCAAAAAAAGAGAGCTCAAACTTGGGCCAAAGAAAGGGGAATTTACTGGTGTGAACTATACTGAAAAAAATATCCAAATAATGACAGGGAAGCAACCCAAGTATCCATCAACAGATGAAGGGATAAGCAAAATGTGGTATATCCATACAATGGAATATTATTCAGCCTTAAAAAGTATGGACAAAGAGGGGTTCTATAATGTATCTACCCAAAAGCAACCTCACAGGGTGATTTGATCATATACTCTTACCTGGGCAGGTCATGGTGGGTAGTCATATCTGAGGCCTATAACTTCCCTAGTAAATGGTTACCTTTGCCTTAAGCAAATCTTGTCCATTGTTTTTGTGCATCTAGGTTAACACATCTTTGAAATGCCTTTTTTTTCAGCCCCCTGGGAAACAGAAATATGACCACCCTCAAGAGAACATATGATCTTGTTAACTATCCTGAAACCCAATCCCCGCCTTGCTTTTTCCTGCCGGCATGTAACCTTCCTTAATTCCCTCCTTAATGCTAAATATATAAAAGAAGCCGCAGACTGTCATTCTGGGAAGCATTTTTCTCAGTATGTTGAGATCTTGCTTTCAGGTGCGTCCTCTGTTTGGCTCAAATAAACTCTTACCAAAAACTTTCTACAGATATGGATGTTCTTACATCAACAAAAGGAAGGACATTCTGACACATGCTACAACATGGATGAACCTTGAGGACACTGTGCTAAGTGAAATAAGCCAGTCATGAAAAGACAAATACCGTATGATTCCACTTATGAGATACTCTTAGTCAAAAATCAGAGAGACAGAAATTGTAACAGTGGTTGACAGGAGCTTGAGGGGTGGGGTGTACTGTTTAACGGGTATAGACTTCAGTTTTATAAAAGAAAATGTTTCAATATCCCAATAATAAAGACTTTATAATAATCTAGGACAAAGTTAAATCAGCGTTCTACAAAAATAATAAAAGATTCAGAAATGGGTGGCAATTTCAAGGAGGAATAAGTGAAATTATACTGCCTAAGTAAGGAAAAAGTCTTAATGCTACAGATTAGAATTTACATATTCAATAGATATGAATGTTCTGTATTTGGCACTTGCTATCTAACTTCATAATAATTAGCCTGTTCAAAAACCCATATTATTTTTTCTACATCTATCTATCTACACAAACAAACAGGCAATAGAATGGGCGTTAGGAAAGCACAATAAAGGGAACAAACCCTTCAAAAGACCATGATGGCAGTCCAGTGGCAGCAGCAGTAACCTTTACAGCTCCAGAGTCAGACTGCAAGGGTGTGTAGCCTGGGTCGCACTGCCAAATGGGGGTGACCTTTCTGTGCCTCAGTTTCCTATAAAGTAGGATTGTTGGGAAGACTACATAAATATATACAAACTTTCTTAATTACCTGGCTGCCACATAGTAATAATTGCTCAATAAATGTTAGACATTGCTAACATTGCTGTTGTAATTTTATTTATATTCTACCCATTAAGAAATTTTAAAAACCTGGAATAAAATAAATTATTAAAAAGATGTGTAAAAACAATGATCTGACTTCAATTTGAAAATTAAAATGGGAGAAAAAAAGGTAAAACTTTATCTCTGATTAAAATGAAAGTCTACCAAAAGCCTCATTAATTCTTTCAGAATGACCTTAGTATGTTAATGAGCCACAGGGGAGAAAAGAGGTGGAGCAAGAACTAATAATTTCTGATTACTAACAGCCCACTTCGAATCTTACTCCACATTCACAGCCTCTCTGAGAAATAGTAAAATTCTCATTTTACAAATGATTAAACCAAGGCTCAAAGAGTTTCAGTTAAGCTTATCAAAAATTACCAGGCTATTAGTAATAGAGTTAATATTTGGTATCTGACTCCAAGGCCCATACATTTTTCCACTAAAAACTGTGTTGCCAAGATTAACAGTAACTGTGTTAACAGGATTAACGATATAAGAGCCTGGCTGGCGTGGCTCAGTGGTTGAGCATCGACCTAGGACCCAGGAGATCGTAGTTTGATTCCCAGTCAGGGCACATGCTCAGGTTGCAGGCTCAATCCCTAGTAGGGGGCGTGCAGAAGGCAGCCAATCAATGACTCTCATCACTGATGTTTCTATCTCTCTCTCTCTTCCTCTCTCTAAAATCAATAAAGATGTGGTTTTTTTAAAAAAACAATATATGAATCTAGGCCATCTCTGTTCTCGTGGACTCCAGAATTTCTGAAGGAAATAACAAATGACCAAACCCAAATTTAATGTTAAAATGACAGAACCACCAATAAGAAGAGCCTTCCTAATACTCCAATGTTATGGTCACTCAACACTGGAGTGTGATGAGCACACTCCAGTTCCAGTCCACCTTTCCAGAAAGCCATTTGGCAATATGCAGAAAGTAATTAAAACCAACACTGCTAAAGGCAGTTTGGCTAAGGTGAGAATTAATCAAAGATGTCCACCAATATGTTATTCAATATCACTCTAGAAATTCCAGGAAGTGTATTATGACAGGGGGAAAAAAGTCACATACAAGGAAAGAGACCAAAATCATTACTTATATTAATTTTTTTAACATTTTTTTTTCTTTTTTAATCCTCACCAGAGGGCATGCTTAGAAAGAGGAAGGGAAAGAGACAGAGAGAGAAACAGCGATGTGAGAGACGCACCCCAACTGGGGATGGAAGCCGCAACCTGGGTATGTGTCCTGACCGGGAATCAAACCTGCAACCTTTTGGTGCACAGGACGATGTTCAACCACTGAGCCACTCCAACCAGGCTGTTTATATTTATAAATAATACAATTTTCCATCTGGAAAACCCAACAGAACTGAATGAAATTAGTACTATTAAGAGAGTTTAGTAAAATGGGAAAACATAATACACAGAATAAATTCAAGATGATGAATGAGCCCTATGTGTTTACTACTCTCTCTCCCAAATTCCCATTAAAATGATCAAACAAATATAAAGTAAAAAGACAACCTGCAGAAAACAAAGATAAGTAATGTGCCCTTGAGGAACTTCTAAAAGACATGGAGCAGATGGGGTCAGATTGATAGAAGAGTACCAAAGAGCTTTAATTCAGCCAGGCAAAGGCAAGCACACCACCCTCAACTAAAGGGCTTTAGGCTATGACTGTCCACACTGGGCCAGTGAGGAAAATGGGAGTTTAATCTGATGGGTCCTCTCATGCGCATCCATGGGCAGCAAAGCAACACTCCAGTTAATGTTGGACTGCCACAGCAACAAGCTGACTGGCCAAGGAGTGAAATTCCCTAATGATCTTCAAGGCTTACTATTAATGGCCACAAATCGTACCCAGAGGCCTAACATACCAGCCGCAGAAAGGAGGGAGGGCAGGACATCAAACTGAGGAACCCTCTTCTGGAACCCTCTTCGAGCCTCCCCTTCCCTCTAACAACTGTCTAACAAGCATGTGAAGTCTGCCTTTGATTACCCTGTATGAACCCAGGCCAACTTCTCCTATCATCTAGTTGTTTAGGTTTTCTAACTGTCTGACATGTTGCCATGCCAACCTGGATGTAAGATCTTTGAGGGCAAGAGCCACACCTTTTACACTAGCTCTGTATTCACAGACATGCCAGTGAATGACACCAATGAAAACAGAGCAGAGGTAACATTTCTTCCCCAGCATGACCACTAGGTTTTATGAAAATTATAGTTTTGGCATTAAACATGTTTCATTCTAGAAGATTTATATAATCTGTCATTTTTTAATATACATATTTTCATTGATATTAGGAAGAGAGGAAGGGAGAGGGAGAGAGAGAGACATCGATGTGAGAGCAAAACATTAATCAGCTGCCTCTTGCATGCTCCCCGCCAGGGATCAATCCCAAAACTCAGGCATGTGCCCTGACCAGGAGTCGAACTGGCAACATTTTGGTGCATGGGAGGATGCCCAATCAACTGAGCCACACTGACTAGGGATGTATAATCTGCTAATCAGCCCACAGACTCTTCTTCAATACTATTTTGAGATCAGTTCTTCAACTACTGGAATGTCAATCATTTCTGACAGTATAAACCGTTGCATTATGCTCTCATTGAAGCAGCACTCTGCTGAGATAAGAATTCTTTAATGGCCCTTCCTCACTAAACTATGGCAATCTATTTATTTTTTAAGGCATTTTATTACACACACCTAAATTCTCTTCAACCAAAAGTTCAACCTAAACTCCCACACAGTAAATAGCAAACAAAACTGAACATTAGCATTTGTATACTCCATTAAAAATAAGGATAAAAAAGTAGTATGATATCTATTACATCTTTATTTCAATAGCCCCAAATTAGAAGCAACCCAAATACCCAATACTAATCAAATACTGAAGTATATTATGATTTAACTGCTTCGTGGAATATTATACAGTCTTCAAAAATATATAATCACCCAAGTGTACATCAACAGATAAATGGATAGAATGTAGTATATAAATAGAATGGAATATTATTCAGAAAGGAAACAAAATTCTGATGTGCTACAACATAGATGAACTTGAAGAAATCATGCTAAATGAAATAAGCCAGGCACCAAAGGGCAAATACTATGTGATTTCACTTATATGAGGTCCCTAGAGTAGTCAAATTCAGAGATACCAAGTAGAAGTGCCAGGAGCCGGGTTGCAGGGGAAGGAAAGGGCAGAAATAGGAAATTATTATTTAACAGGTACAGAGTTCCAATTGGGAAAACAAAAAAAGTTCTGGAAATGGATGGTGGTGGTGTTTGCACAACAATGTGAACGTTGTTAATGTCACTGAACTGTACATTTTAAAATAGTTAAAATCATAAACATTATGTTATATATATTTTACCACAATAAAGTAGTATAATTATGAAGACTATATAAAAACATAAAAAATGCATATATCTTGTTAAATTTTAAAAAAGCATACAAAGGTGTTTGTAGTCTTAATTATAACTATGAGAAAATAATTCAAAAGAATGTTTTACTTAAGAGTTCTAATAATGGTGGAGGCCACAGGTGACTGTCCTCCATTTTACAAATGAACTGTAATATTTTGCTGATTTTTATGATTAAATTTATAAGCACATCAAAAACTGATACACTAAGTATAACAAAAGAGCAAAGCTAAGGTAACCACAAAGCTCCCTCACTTGTTACTCCATTCTCCATTCATATAATCCTAAATTTGGGTCCTAGTCCTAACTGAAAAACTGGTGAGGAGCTCTTGATGCCCAGAGTATTTAACTTTAATCAAATAGTTTTCCTCTTATCTTCATTTTCAAAGTGTAATTAGAAACTCATTTGAGCCAAAATTTTCTATCCACCTAAGAAGTTAGTCATTGTTTTTAAGTGACCTCAACTCTTTTGTGGGAGAGACTGGGCTCTAAATAACTAAATAGTTATTGTCAAATAAGATTTCTTTTAAAAAGAATGGGCAGGGAAAGTGAAATGGAGAAAGGAGCTGATCAGGAATCAGAAGCTGGGCTCTGATCTGCCTGCTAGGTAATGGCTGGGAGACTTTGAGTGGTGCACAGCTTCTCCCAAACTCAGTTTTCCATCAGTAAATGGATGACTATTTGCTCCACCCTTTATCACATTTATCAACAAATAAAGGTCAAAGGTGATATTTATAAAAATGCTCTGAAGAATGTAACATGTTTTATAAACTAAAGGTGGTGTCTTATCAAATTTACAATATTTGATTTTTTTGTGTTGTCATAAGGCACCACATAAAATCAACCCTCTCATATATAATCTTTCTTCTGTTTTTACATTATAACTTCTAACATAATTTTGAAGGCACTGAGTTTTCCCAGTCCTCGGAGTTCTCTGGCTCTGCATTTTGAATGAGAGAGGTATGGTTCAAGACAGTCTATTAAGATATAATATTTCTGGGGCACCCCGCACGGTATGTAGAAAGAGGCGCACAGAAGAAGAGAAAGGCCGCATGAGATAAAGGGTTCCCCACAACCTAAATGCAGCACTCCCAATTTTCATTCCACAGCAGGGCTCTTTCTGAACTATTTTAGAATACCACTTGGCTTTTATGTCCTTCAAAGCAGTAAACGCTTCCTACTCCTTTGAAGGTAGGAAATTTAGCAGCATGAGGGCATCTGAGAGAGCCTTCCAGAAGTGTCTTTCATTGTAGCAATGTTTATTCAGGTGCTAATCTGAATCCCCCTCAGCTTCAGTAATAAGTCATACTTCCACACAATCCACGTGTTCTAAGGAGGGAAAACTGTTTGGGTTTTAATGGTAAATACATAAGAAGTCAAATGCGTAATAAACTACCTTTATGACAAATGTGCAAATAAAGTAGACGCTACACATTTGAAAAGATGACAAACCAACATATCCGTTAATTCCCAAATTCCCAAATGGCATTAATTCCCAGAATTATCAGACCACTCTTTCTTCACCTTGCAATCACTAGGTGATACTTTCAAATCTCCTTGGATTACTGTATATAGGTTCACAATTCACACAGGGTTTTCAATCCCAATTTCATTTCAATTCACAGAGGGTTCTCAAATTCAAACAGGGGATCTATGTGTGTAACCACACAACTAAAAGAGGAACAGCTACTCTTCGCCTCAGAAACCAGTAGAGGGTATGATCTGCCAATGAACCAGTGACCCTGACAAGATACTGACAGCAAAGAAGGAAATCCACTGGCACTCATTGATCGAAGTGAATGAATGGGATACAGGAAGATTCAAATTTACAAAGTCCAATTAGATTTTAGAAAAACATTATAAAAGGATTCCTTCTAATAACAGGAATCCCATGCACTTAAAATATAATTTAAAATATATTTTTTATACTTGGGTTTTCAGGAATATATCTCCCATATCAAGTCACTGTGCTTAATTAATTAAACTTTGGCCACAATTTCTCTGAGTTCAAACAATGCTGATATGAAAATAGGCTATAATTATTTTTACTAAAAAAGAAATTTAATTTTTAAAAAAATTCCACAATTTGTTTAGCAGCTTCATCTCTTCAGCTTGCTTGGTAGTGATGGTGGTAGTGCTGTGTTTTAGTTTAGTGTTTGGCTTTATTGTTTTGCTTTGGTTTCGTTTCTAAGGCAAAGCTTAGTTGCTTTCACAGCCTGGGTCCTTTCACGATTGCTTACCATTAGGGGTGTCCCTTACACTTTTGTAAACTTGTAGCACAGTGTCCTACCTGCTCCCATCCTTCCCATACTTAAAACGGGAGTCACCATTTTCTAGAACCACTCATCAGTTCTTCCCAGAATTCCAGAATTTTCTAGAACACAGAGAAAATAGTCTTTCTCAAAACAGTTGGGTTGTAATATTTTTTTTATAAAAGGTATTGGCAGCCACGTCTGCCACATGGACTGAGGAGTTGAGGAGATTGGTCTGTGCTGAAAGAAGCTTAGAGATGGAGAGAGGGGAAGGAAAAAGCTTTCTAGGCCCGTTCACATAGCGCTTTAGTCTCTGGGTCTGACCTGAGGCCGAGCTATTTCCCTGCCCAGATTCCAGTATACAGCCCAGAATCCTCTCAATAAATTCCCTTTTTTTTGGTATAAGTGAGTTCAGTTAGCTCTCTTTTAGTTGTCACCAAGAATCTTCTAAGTAACAGAGGGCTCTACAGTCCTTTCTGTTGACTGAAAGAGGAAAGATGGAAACCTACAGGTAGTAGACTGAACTCAGCAGGGGCTGCAAGCCAGTAAGAAGCAAGCGATACCTCAGAACCCACTTTTGTGGCAGGGGCTGAACAGGTTAACTCCAACCTCACGCATTCTCACCAGGCCACTGCAGGTCAGCTCCTCTAGTTAACCTGCCTGATAACACTAAGTTAAAGGCGAAGTAAGCGGTTATCTGTTCTACGCCCTGACTTTAAAGTATAATACAGACATGACCAAGAAAAGTTTCCAGACACTATCAAAACTCATTGTGCCTGGAAAGCAAAGCTTCCAAAGTCCAAGAGCAGCAAAACAAACCCAAAGAAATGGGGGCACAGCACCTCCACTTCACCTAATCAACTTCCATATGGGAAGAAAACGAATTCAAGTTTATAACTCAAAGGGACACCACAATAGACAGAGCACGCTGACAATTTTTTTATACATTTTGGAACATGAAGAGGAAGCATCCTCATCCCTGGATCCAATCAACCGCAGAATGAAAATCCCAGAAAGCTCCAAAAAGCAAAACTTGAATTTGCCATGCACCAAGCACTATACTCAGTCCACACAAATGAAGTGATATGTAGGCATACCCTGTTATAGCCTATATACAAATATAGGTTATATGCAAATACTCCACCATTTTACATAAGGAACCTGAGCATGTGTGGATTTTAGTATCTGTGAGGGTCCTGGAACCAATCCCCTGAGGATACCAAGGAACAACTCTACATAAAAACATCTGGCTAAAACACCACCATGATGGTCACACAACAATAGGAATATACTTAATGCCACTGAACTTTATATTTTATGAATGATTGAAATGGTAATTTTTTGGTGTATTTTACCACAATTTAAAAACAACAACAAAAAAACCCTGACACATTAAAAGAGTTACAGAGACCGACTAAATCCCCTCAGTGGCAAGCACTGTACACAATGTGACAGTCATATAAATATGGTGTTCCCTTGCCATAGGCAACTCAGAACTGGGGCTGACTTGGGTGGACACAAAAGAGCTGTGGTTTGGGGGGTTGAGGATTATTGAACCCAAGCAGCTGTCTTCTGAAATTATTAATAATAAAAACACTCCACACAGTCTATTTCCCCCACCTACCAGTACCCAATCAGCACAGTCTTAACTTTACTAATTCCCAAGTATTTCAACATAAATTCCTCCGAAGTCACTGCTGGTTTCCTATCAGCCACAAACAGATGGCAACCCAGAAGAGTCCTGTTCCCATCATGCCAACTTGGCGGGAGGCTCACCTGCCACCACCTGAAACACGAATCCCTCCCACCTGTACACAGAAGGCTCCCAAACACAACTAAAATCCTGCCCGGATGCCCACTGATCAGCATCCTTAAAAGCACGGGGGGGAAGTCTCATTACAACTCCACTAATTAATAAACATAGAGAGGGACCATATCACATCCTGATATAATTACAGGAACACTGTGCTCCCACTGCAGTTCCACTCTATGGTTCAGGCAGATTCCCTGCCTGACGACACTGGGATGTAATCCAGATTTCTAATATATCCATATGTATGAGAATCAGAGCCCATCATATTATATCAAACGTGGAGAAAAACCTTGGAGATGCTGAAAGTTCAATTTCAGACACATTACTACATCCTGAAAATTTTATTTACAATGAAACCATCCATCCTGTTTTCATAACCCCAACATAGATTTCTTCCCACGATTTTTAACCTAAATGATCATACATTAAGAGAATGACAGACTGTTCAAAAATTCATCTAAGTTAGAAAACATGAAAGGTGCGTACACACACACACAATGACAAGGAAAGAATCTAGATTCCAAGTAGAGGTGCTCCTCTGGGCTTTCTGGATGTACTTGCTAATTGCCAGGGCCTTAACCACTGACTACTTCTTGCCTGCTCAGCAAATTAAACTTGACTCTGGAATACTAAGCCAAGGTTTTCTTTACCAGTTTTCTTTATAGCTCACTGTGCTCCTGCCACACCCCAGTACTGAAACCTTTTATGGCTCTGCTCTTGCAATAAAGACCAAAATCCTTCGACACAGGATATAAGTCCCAGCACAAAAAGGGATCTCCCTCACCAAGGGCTCTGCAACTTCCTCAGGGAAGCCATCTCTGACCCTCTGACTACATCAGATTCTACCTTTATACCTAGTACTTCTTCATGGCAAACACCTTGGCCTTGGTTTCTTCACAAAATAAGAAAATGTGTGCTTGACATAATGTGCAAGGTTGCTTTGAAGACCAAACAAAATGGCATACGTGGGAAAAGGTTGAAAACAGTATTACCTGCAATGCAAAAAGTTACATGCCTCGGAGAAAAACTCCGGGGGGGGGGGGGCTGACTCCTGTTGTAGGTATATCTACTGTAAAAATTCAATTTCTACTGGCTTACTTGTGACTTAGTTGGAGGCTCTACAATATGATCTACTGATTCTCTCTAACAGTTGGGATGACTATAACAACTCTACAGAAACTGTCTTACAGGTCTGTAGAAAACCAAAGCCAATGTCCTCTTCTCTGTTCCTTCACTGATTGCCCTCTCCTCCTCAGGCATGCACAGCAATCATACTCTACTTTCTATAGTGGGGGCCCCAAGTCACAAAAGATAAAGGAAGTTTAAATGTTTTCAATGAGGAGAGAGATTTGAATGCACAAGTAGAAGCTACTGGGTACCAATAAGAAAGCTCAGCCCAACTCACATAAATGACCATGAGTTGTGAAGCCAGAAGACAGTAAGTGCAGAGGCATCTAAGGCCTCCCTGCTAATGCCACTTTTATCAGGCAGTGCAGGCGTGAAGCCACCAATAAGGCTTCCAGTTCTACCTAACTTCCTAAGCCTGGCCTCCCCACCTCTTACTTCGGTTCATCTTTCTCCACTTAAGGCAAGGGTAGAGATGGGCAAGCAAGCCACGGGGACTTCCAAACCTATCTAAAGAATAAGACATGGACTTATCCATGTCAACCACATTTTTTCCTCATTAGGTACAACACGCTTCATCTAGGCAATAAAGTTAGAAAACTAGTTCTGGGGGTGAAAGTAATGATACTCTTGGTTTATTTTAATGTGAGTTTCTTCACAGTGAGGGAGCCTCTCTCTCCAAGACTTAACAATCAACAACATATCCTGATGTTCCACTCTGGTCCAGGCAAAAGAAGAATGGGGTAACTGCGAGAGCAAAGACATCTCAGGGAATCACAATGCATGGAAAGTGGAGGCAGCAACTGGCAGTTTGGACAGGTTCTGCGTGGTCCCACACATGGAGAACAGCACCACTGCCAAGATGGACACATCCTAGGCAGATGTGTCTAATAAGATCAATGACCAAGAATATTTTCCATACGAATTATATACTATAAAACTGCCACACCCTACACAAATGCAGTGTTTTGAGCACAGCTGCTCTACAGAGCCTGTTGCTTTGCCACTGGTGGTTGGGCCTCTTTACATTCACCCGTCTAATGCAGTGTGGTTCCCTGGAAAAGGGACATTAGTGGCAAAACTGGTGAAATCTTAATGAAGTCTACAGTTTAGTTAATAACAATGCACCAGTATTAATTTCTTAGTTTTGACTTATGTTCTATAGTTACATAGGTTGTTAACATTAGAGGAAATTGGGTAAAGAGTATACGGGAACTTTCTATACTATCTTTGCACTTTTTCTGTAAGTCCAAAATTATTCCAAAATAAAAAGCTAATTTAAAAGAGTTTAAAACACCTGTCTGCTTAAAAGAGGAGGAGAGGAGAGGGGAAGGGAGGGCAGTGCAGGGAAGGAAGAAAGGGAAGAGAAGGAAAAAAATTAAAATGGCCATGGAAAGGCTTCCTAAGCAAACCATCAAAGTAGAAGCTATGGAAAAAAGACTGATAGACTTGACTACATACAAAATTTAAACTTTTACACATCAAAATATGTTATGAGCGGAATTAGAGTTGAAAAGCAAACAACAAAGTGGGAAAGTATTTACAATATACACACAAGAAAAGGGGTTAATATCCATAATATAGTAAACTTTTTATTAAAGGGGGAAGGGGGGAAAGGCTAAATGCCTAGGTGCTCTATCTGCTACACTGCTTTCATACAGTTCAAATCTATGACATGTTCAAACTCAAATTCAGAGTCTCCTTGAACCACATGCTTTTCCCTTTCCATACACTGATTCCCCCTAGCCTGAAAGTTCTGCTGGAGAAAGCAGAGCTTCAGTACAGCTTTCCCCAAAGGCAGCTCACTTCTGTTTAATTTGACTACTCCTAACCAAAGTCTCCTTCTAGAATCCAAACTCTTCTCTTTATGAGTCCAGTATGTCAAGCTTAGCTACTTGGTGTCCACAACAGTGAAAATAAGTCAAACTACAACCAGAAGTGGGAGTCCTAAGAGGAGATCAAGGTGTGCAAAGACCTTGCATATCAAACTAGACTCAAATTTCTGCACCAGTCAAATGCATGGACAGAAAAAAGGAAGCAGAAAAGCATTCACCGCAGATGGGGAGTCACCTCCCACCTGAAGCCCCATTTACCTGGATTTCTAGAGAGACTTACCTATTCAAAGAAAAAACATCTTTTAATTTTTTTATTTTTGAATCATTTAATATTTTAATTGAGGAAATGAAATAATTATTCATATAATAATAAAGTGATTTTATTGGTGGGGGGTCTAAAAGTGTCATCAGGTGCTAAAAGTTTCTGTATAATTTACCTTTAAAAGTGAATGTAAGAAATGAGGTTGGATTAAGAGTGAAATATGGGGGTTTGAGAATAAGCCTAGAAGCTTCATATGAAAATCAGATACGGAAAAAGTAAAATCTCCCCAGGACATCCTCTTCCAAGTTAGACAGTATGCACTCAGAACTTTAGAAATATCAGGTTAGAAAGCAGTATTTGTCATCCCTAAAGCAAATCATTTTTTAGCATACCTTGAATCTGACTTGTGAGTTTATCCCAATTTACTTCTTTTATCATCATTTTTTGCTCCTAAACTGTGTATCTTTTGCTAATATGAGTGCAATAGATTGGAAAAAGTATCTTTTAAAATAAAATACAGTTGCATCCACCTCGATTAGTAGTTCATATTAGAACCAACCTATCTTAGCAATGTCTTGGTTTTTGTCATTTCTGTTTTTAAATTTAGAAGGGGACCAGAGAATTTGAAGAGAGAATATACTTCATTCCAGATGTCCCATATACAGATAATTTATATGAAGTCAGAGTTAGAATCATATTAAGAATGAATATTACCCATATTATCTATCATATGAAAAAGCAGAAAGTTGAAAATCTCAAGTGACATTGAAACATCACACATAAAACGATATGGAGGCCAAGAAACAAATATTTTTCACACAGAATAGTGTGACCATGATTAAAACCAAACCACGGGACTAAAATTTCAGTAGCTGAAAATTTGCATCCCAGCTGATTAACTATCTTCTTCCAGAGAATTAGGCAGATTTCTATTGCCTTACTTACCTGGAATTTCCTATGCTACAAGACAGTTTACTTCTCAAAATAACATTATGTGTAGCAGACAGTACTTAAGACCAGAGGAACACAAAATGAAGAGAAAGGAATTAAATCGAATCTTAACTTCTAGAAGTTCACCCATGATCTAATTCATGAATGAGTCCAGACTTCCCAGTACACCGCCTTCTTCAGACACTCACCTTGGGTCCACTTTACCTCTTATTAGCACCAGAAGAGGGTCAACTCTAACCAATTTTGCTAGTCATTAACAATCTAGTAAAAGGCTTGGTAATAACTGACTGAAATTAAAAGGTTGAAGTAATTGGCTTAAATTTGACCTCCAGAGATTATCGGTACCTTTCACAAAACAGTGCTTACCCTATCTCCCACAAAACTTATGGCTGTCTTGTATACATCAGAGACAGATCAATTCTCCAAAGCCAAGCACATGCACATCTTTGTGTCATGTGAAAGAGAAAAAGCTTCGCCATCCGAACACAGGCAAAGGAGGGGAAAGGCGATTCCATTTCTATGACCATTAGTCAGCCAGTGAAGAGACCAGTTATTTGCAAAACAAAGAAAGCTAAGAAAGGGAAGACACTGTGATATCCCACGGCTCTCGGAATTAAACACGATACTCACACCATTTCTAAACCATCAGTCAATCTTGAGTCATCTTTACTTATTTACAATTTACAATAAATTCATAGAAGGCTGATTTCAAAGCACCTGATGAACCCTCTGTTGCTTCTATTACCTACCTCTGTAAATCGATGCATTTTTAGTCTACCTAGGAGGAGCCTACATAGTACTTAATGTTTCTCCATCACATTTCTTGCACATAAATACACATAAGATACAAATCCGATTCACTAAACTGCACCACAAAATTTTTTGTAACATGAATTTTAACTGATCAAAAACGTAAATAAATCTATACCATATAATAATGTAACCGTGCAGTTTGTCAATGGTCCAGAAAAGGTTTGGTAGTGATTAGTTAAAATTAAAGGTTGACATAATTATGTAAAATTTAATTATGGCAATTATTTGTGGACGTCATATATCAGCACTTTGCTCTCCACTGATAACAGAATCCTGGCTGTCATAGCCATTAGAATGGTGAGGAGGGAAGGAGATACAAAATCAAACACAAATAGAATGCCATAAATCCGAAAAGGTAGGAATTGATGCTCTAGTAAGCTGTAATGGATAGATTCTGGGCAGCACCCCAATGCTACACTACCTAATTCATTCCCAAGTCCCTTAGAATCAAAGCTGGGTAAGGAGACAAAACAGTGTGTGTGTCACTTGCATTCTCACTTCTGTCACAGTATTAAAAATTACTACTACTGGAATAATATAAGAAAACTGTGAGCTTTCTATCTTTTGCTAAGAGCTCTTATGTTTTATTCCAAGCATTTTAAATATTATAAAATTTATTTTATTATTCAGATATTAGAAAATTCAGAAAAATTAACTTCTTACAAAGGAAACACAGAACTGAGTTTATTTCATGAGAAAAGATGACAAGAACAAAATGAAGATCGTTCCAGCTACTGGGAAGCCCTGGAAAACATAACCTGAGTTTTAACCACATTGATCCACCTGCTGTCCCCATGACCCATCCTGCTAAACTTCTTTTGCTCAGATAAATAAAATCCAGATAGGACTTTTTGAAGGCATTCTTCTCTAATCTGACAAATGTTAACACATAGTTAAACATTCTGATTATTTAACACTTCTAAACACAACTTTGCACACCTAAAATGTCAGCTTTGGCTGACCAGGGTTTTCATACACAGCATAAGCTAACTTCTTATGATGCAGGTTTTGATATTCTAACCATTGGAGTTGAATTTGTCCATCTGGTTTTGTGGCTAAGAGGGCCAGTGTCAGAAGCTTAAGAAACTGATTATGTTCAAAGAGAATCCTGTATAAACTCAGCATATGGTAACATAGTCTACTCATCAACTTTTTGTAAATATTAAAATTGTTCCAGTACTGACTGAAACTACTCTTTATCATAGAGATCAATTAACAACACCATGTGTTCCCCTAGGGCGATAACATATACTCTTATTAGCCAAAGTTAAAGGAAAGGTATGTAGGGGACAGTAACATGGAACTGAAAGGGTTTTCTACACAAAACTCTTGACTTTCCTTGCCAGAGACTTAAAACTATACACACACACAAATCAGAAGTAACTGCCTCATGGTTAAACTAATCTTCTCTTTTGTCTTTCACAAGAAACTGGTAAAAGAAACATTCAGAAGGATGAGAAAATTCTGAACCCAGTAAAGTCTGTCTACAACATTTAAGTGGGACTTGAAAACATTGAGCAACAGTTTCTGAAAGCAGATATAAAGTTCCAACCAGAACTAGCTGGATGAACAGCAGAGACTTAAAAGTAAAGGTTGAAGCTTCTGTTATAAAAATGATTCATTATAAAGGCCAACTTCTTAGCCCTAACCAGACATGAACAGATCTGATACAACAAACTCTTTAGCCCAATGGTTCTACACTGCCCATTCCAAACTGGGAGAATATGTCCAAGTAGTAAGACTACCAAAAGAAAGACTAGCAGAAATAATTGTAACAATAATTTAACAACAATATCTTATATTATACATTTCTAAATCCTTTCACAACCATTAAGGTCTAAATTGAGTCTTTAAATTTTAAAAAGTTTGACTAATTGTGTTTTTGATTAAAAATAGTTAACAGTGAGAAAGATGTTCTAATAAGCCTATATTATCTGCACAGCACCTCTGCACACCTACAGAATGATTTTCTACACTCTACAACCTACTACACCATTACTACTGGAGGCTTTCCATAAAGACTATTTTTCAATTCTAATCTTAAAACACTCTTTCGCTCAAGGATGGGTATCCCTGACACCACCCAAGTACTTCTATTCCTACTTATGGACATCAGGGAAATAGATTTTACTGTGAATCATATTTAAAGGGGAAAATATCAAATTTTAAAACTCCATTAATACTCCAAAATTTTAATCTTGACCCATCATTTTCTATGAAAGCAAGCAATCACATAGAGTCGATCTACTGGTATAGGTCCTAACATGTCAAAAAGGTATGTTAAAAGGAAAAGAAAATCCAAACTTACCAGAGTTTGTAGTAATTTATGGAGATGCAGTAATTAATTCAACATTTCTGAGGAACGAATTTATGTGACGGAATATGTAGTGGGCATCGATCTCTGTCTTCCCTTTCTTTAATTAAAAGCAACCCCGAGGACAACAAGGTAGCAGCGTAGGTAACCGCGGTACCCACCACCTCCCACAACTACATCAAAATACAACTAAAATACAGAACCACCATCGTTCAGAACCTCCTGAAATCTAGCTGAACAGAAGTCCTACAACGAGGGAACTGAAGAAGCATTGGGGGTGGAGATGCAGGCAGATCCGGGCTGAATCTCGGAGAGAAGGCCGAGGTCCCACACCCGGTGCCCTGGTTTAAAATTGGGAGGGATATATCAGGATTGGAGGTTTCCCAGAGGAGCGGGGGTTCCAGCCCCACATCAGGCCCCTCAGCCCAGGGTGCCGGTGCCAGGAAGAAAAGTCCCACAACTTCTGGCTGTAAAAACCAGCGGGGATTGAGGTTGAGGGACGCAGAGGCTGTGGAAGTCCCAGGCAGCTCCTCCAAAAGGGCCGGCACATGGACTCACTCAGACTCACTCCCTCTGAGCTCCAGACCTGGGCGCAGTTTGAAAGGAACCTGGGACATTTGGGGAGGAACTAACTTGCCTGAAATCGGGGTGACAGGTGGAGGAGCAGCTTTCTCCCAAACAGAAGAGCTGGCAGAGGCCATTGTTCCTTTGACCAGTCCTTCCCCCCACAGAGCCGGCACCTTCTCTGAATCTCCATCAACCTCACACCTTCCATCCCATCCTGGTGATTCCCCGAGACCCTTCCCCCTGCCTACTTGCAAACTCATCCAAGCCATTTCCAGTGGTTTTTCTATGCAAGTGGCCTCTCTAGCCTCATGCTTATGACTTTCCTAAAATCTCTCAAACAAGCAGCGGCTGGCCTCAGCGCGCCCCATACCTCTCGATAAGTTGGCCCCAGGCCTGGCACTAGCATCAGCCTGCACTAGTTCATAGCTTGGCCTCTCCTGGACACCTCCAAGCCCAGCACAAGTAGTGGCCATCTACAGATTGCTGTGTAGCTCATGTTGGGGGGCCCTGGGCAGGACACAGGCAGAGAGGCTGACTTTGTACCTCCCAGGAGGGCCCAGAGACAGTGCACCTGGTGGTCAGCTTTGACCACGCTGGATTACAACCTTACCACATCCACAAGTGACACACTCAAGGGGTGCACTTGGTGAACACCAAAGCTCCACTGAAGTAAATCCTGCTCCACAGGGGTGTCTCCAGGACAGCAGTTCTTCAGCTGTAGTTGCAGCTGGTCCTCACAGCCAATTAGTCTGGGGATCAATTCCTCCCAGTGACACCATAGCAACCAAGGTTGAACTTCAGCAGGACAGTGCACACAGCACACAGAGAGGAGCACCTAGAAGGCCCAGCTCAGGAGACCGGGGAGGCTGAGCCACTGGGCCCTACAGGACACCTACTACACAAAGCCACTCTACCAATACCAGAAGACACAGCCGCTCTACATAATACATAGAAACAAATACCAGGAAGCACCCAAAATGTGGAGGCAAAGAAACATGCCACAAATGAAAGAACAGAAGAAATCTCCAGCAAAAGAACTGAATGAAATGGAGCCAAGCAAGCTACTAGATATAGAGTTCAAAACAATGGTTATAAGCATGCTCAAGAATCTTAGTAAGACTATTAAGGAAACCAGTGAGGTCATGAATGGCATAATAAAGAACCAGTCAGAAATGAAGGCTACACTAACTGAAAGGAAGAATAATTTACAGAAAATCAACAGTAGAGTAGAGGATGCCAAGAACTAAATCAGCCATTCGGAATATGCGGAAGCCAAAAACCTCCTATCAGAATAGCAAAAAGAAAAAAGAATCCAGAAGTATGTAAATGGTATACGGAGTCTCTGGGACAACTTCAAGAGGCCCAACAGTCGCATTATGGGGATACCAGAAGGAGGAGAGAGCGAGCAAGAAGTTGAAAACCTATTTGAAAAAATTTTTACAGAAAACTTCCCCTATGTGGGGAAAGAAATAGACTTACAAGTCCAAGATGCACAGAGAGTCCCAAACAAGAGAAACCCAGAGAGGCCCACCAAGACACATCATAATTAAAATGCCAAAGGTGCCCTGCTGGCATGGCTCGGCGGTTGAGCATCGACCTAAGATCCAGGAGATGGTGGTTTGATTCCCGGTCAGGGCACATGCCTGGGTTGCGGGCTCGATCCCTGGTTGGGGGGCATGCAGGAGGCAGCCGATCAATGATTCTCATCAAATCAATAAAAACATATTTAAAAAATAAAAAAATAAAAAATAAAATGCCAAAGAGAGAATCTTAAAAGCAGCAAGAGAAAAGCAATTAGTTACCTACAAGGGAGCGCCCATACGACTGTCAGCTGGTTTCTCAACAGAAACTTTGCAGGCCAGAAGGGAGTTGCAAGAAATATTCAAAGTGATGAAAAGCAAGAACCTAAAACCAAGATGACTCTAACCAGCAAAGCTATCATTTAGAATTGACGGTCAGACAAAGAACTTCACAGATAAGGAAAAGCTAAAGGAGTTCATCACCACCCAACCAGTACTACATGAAATGTTGAAGGGTTTTCTTTAAGAAGAAACTAATGAACAAAAGCAACTGACAAACAAAATAGGCCCAAAGGCACTGAAGCCGGCTGCCAACAGGCTACGCGCTCACACTACCTCTTCTTTGTGCATGACCTGGTAGGGGGGAAAGCGAAGGGAGGGTGGAAGCTCTCTGGTGTGTCTATTCTTATAAGGCCACTAATCCCATCATAAGGGCTCCAGCCTCATGACCCCACTTAACCCTAACTACCTCTCAAAGGCCCCATCTCCAAATACCATCACACACAGGAATAAAGCTTCAATGTATGAATTTGGGGAAGATATTCAATCTACAACAAATGGTATCTTATATTTGCTTTTAATTTCATTTCTTTAATTACTAGTGAAATTGACTATTTTAATATGTTTATTGGTCATTTATTTTTCCTTTTTTTTCCTTTTACAAACTGGTCTGTTCTGACTCTAAATCTGGAACAGGTACAGTACAGGATGAGCCTAAAACATCTTGTCATACCAGAAAGCAAGGAAGCTATCATAGTTTACTAGAAACGTGCCATAAGGACTTGGAGCGAACCTAAATAAGCCTATCTGCCCAAAGACTGGGCAATTTGAACATCAAAAGGACAGTAAATGAGCCCTTCCAGGTAGCTCAGTTGGTTAGTGTTGTCCCATACATCAAGGTTTCGGGTTCAATGTCCAGTCAGGGCACATACAAGAAGCAATCAATGAATGCATAAATAAGTCGAACAACAAATAGATGTTTCTCTTTCTAAAAAAAAAAAAAAAAAAAAAATCAATACTTTAAAAAAAGGGCGATAATTGAAACGGACTGAAACACATATGGTAATAAAAGTTCATAAAGATAAGTATACACACAAAAAGAAAAAACCCTTATCCATCACCATAGAAGGATGCTAGGGAACTAACAAGATTTTGGGAAGTGGTAAATACAGGGAAATAATTAGGCATTATTCCCACCCTTCCTATACAATCTATATTATACCGCAAGGTGAATCCACCATTATCACATTAGCTGGGAAACAAAAATGTCATCTGCATGAGCCACACATTTCAGAAAGATGTATCATACATCACTATCCACATGGAAGGGAAATGATAGGACCCAACAAGGACATAATGTACGTACTAGTTTTATCCCCCATGGGTCCTATATATTAAAAAGGAAATGTGCATTAAGTAACAACTAATTTGTTTTCCTGTTTTAATTAAACAAAGATATCTATAAATTCCAATGAGAACTCTATCCTGAGGTTACCATGGTTGTTGACATTTAGTATGTTAAAATTTAAAATGTTTATAAACAAAATGCAGTATGTACATACAATGACTTATTATTCAGCCTTAAAAAGAAAAAAAATTCTGCCTGGCCAGGCATGGCTCAGCGGTTGGGCATCGACCTAGGATCCAGGAGATGTTGGTTCCATTCCCGGTCAGGGCACATGCCTGGGTTTCGGGCTCGATCCCCAGCAGGGGGTGTGCAGGAAGCAGTGATCAATGACTCTCTCATCATTGATGTTTCTATCTCTCTCTTTCCTTCCCTCCTTCTCGATAATCAATAAAGACATTTTTTTTTAAAAAAAAGGTTAAGAGTGGCTCAGTGGATTGAGCTACGTCCTGTGTACTGAAAAGTTGCCAGTTCTATTCCCAGTCAGAGCACATACCTGGGTTTTGGGGAGCATACAGAAGGCAACCAATCAATGTTTCCCCCTTTCTCTCTCTCTCTCCCTTCCTCTCTCTAAGCATGTCCTCAGGCAAGGATTAAAAAAAAAGGGTTAAGATGGTAAACTTTAGGTTATATATATCTTCTCACTAAATATTTAGTATGTTAAATTGTAAGAAATCTATTTTATTTTTTAAAATTTCTTTATTGTTCAAAGTATTACAGATGCCCCCTTTTCCCCACAATGATCCCCCCCACACACTCCCCCCAAGCCTACTGCACTATTGTCTGTGTCCATGGGTTATACATATATGCACATAAGTTCTTTGGTTAATCTCTTCCTGCCCCCCTTCCCTCTGAGATTCATTAGTCTGTTCCATGCCTCTGGATCTTTTTTGTTCATCAGTTTATGCTTTTCATTATATTCCACATATAAGTGAGATCATGTGATACTTGTCTTTCTCTAACTGGATTATTTTGTTTAGCGTAATACTCTTCAAGTCCCTCCATTCTGTCTCAAAGGGTAAGAGATCCCTTTTTTCAGCTGCATAGTATTCCATTGTGTAAATGTACATTTTTTTAAGTGTATTCATCTACTGATGGGCACTTAGGCTGTTTACAGATCTTGGCTATTGTAAATAACACTGCTATGAACATTTGACATTTGAATTGCATAGTCCCTGCAGTCTCACTAAAGGCAAATATATAATTTCAGTAAAGCTTTTGGTAATATTAAACTACTTCATGACTCCTAAATAGGAACCAATGCCATAACTAAATCAACTCATTTTAATAGTTTTTACCCAATCTTTAATGCACTTGATCAATTACATGCATAGTTGGGCCACTCAATCCATTTTCAATCTTTCTTCATCCACAGAAAGGAACAGGAAAGACTATAATTAATATTGTAAATTCAGTGGAACAGATGAAGAACAATGTCCCAGCTTAGCCATGCACAAGGCAGGTACTCAATAAACACTCCTAAATTCCAGTACTCAGTGAATCTGCAGTAAAACCAAAAAGGAAACCTAAGTTTCACCCTCTGTCCTATACACCATCTAGTGAGGGGGCTGAATTGGCTTGAAGGAAGGCTGCCATCTCACTACTGGTCTTTCATTACTTGGGATCTCAGCATCAATGTTGGATGGTTCAATGTAAAACAGGTTTCATGTACCACATATCCTATTATGGGTTTTAAAAACTTTTTTTTCTACTTAGAGTTTTCGTAGGGGAAAAGAAGTGAATAAGCAAACTGCCACTCTTATACCTCAATATGAAAACTAGAAATTTCAGTATTATATATGTCTTTTCTAAATGAAGAAATCATTGTCTTAAAACATATAGTAGCAAATACATTGTATTATTATTTCTCAGGTACAGGAAGCAATCCTGGCTTTCCACTCTGCTTCCATGTCTGAAAGCTCCATTGTATTAAAATTTGTTCCGTATATGATCCCTCTAACTCAGTATTACATACTTCTAACTCTAGAGGTCAACACCTCCCCCATCCCATGAAAACACTGCTACTTTTCACAACCATTACTAAGACAGAGCACTTAAAGGAAATTCACATCCTCTAAAAATTCTTTCATACAAATCGTACTAGCATTTAAATTGAGAAAATAAACACTAGATGTGGCCACTCACGATTTATTCATATACTCATTTCCACGACAGTAAACTATGAGGAGCCTGAGATCCTGAGATCTGCTGAGTCTATCACTGCACAATGTTGAAATCAGCTTGCAAACTGCCCTGCGAGACTGCCAGGAGACTCAGCAGTGGCTCTCCGGATTGCAGTGTGGATACGTGCAAGGTGCCCTGTCACTTCACATCCATCACAACCTCAACCAGAGCAAGCTGGTGCTGTGGCGCCTGGTGGTGACTGCTCTCCAAGGCCACAGCACCATTCCCAGGGGCCTTTCCTGCAAGAAATAAACTGCAACTACTAAGAAATGGAAACCTGAGACAGAGGCAGAGGCATGAAGGGAACCCCTCCCCACACTCCAGGAAAAGGGATATTTACATTCTTAAGAATCTTGAAAATAAATGACTTTCCCTGTGCTTTTTTTAAAACCTGCCTACTGGGTATCCTTAAGTAAACCTGCTGAACTACTCCTGCAAAATACCAAGAGGAGTCGTCCCCAAATAGAGAAATCCAGGAAACAGCTCCCTGCAAGGGGAGTTAACTGTCCCCAAAGAGAAAAGTGTTAAGGAGACTTCCTGATCACTATGGCAATTTAGCAGGTAAGTCACATCATCCACAATAGGACTGGGTCACCCTCACTTCCTTCCACAAAGCTAGACGGCCCTCACCTTTCCAACCTTGAAATGATGTGACGGGAAAAAGTGGACACCGCTCCCTTGCTAATTGCCTGAGCAGGTCAAACTTCAGATCGGCATCATGCACTTTGTTTTGAAACGCAGGGAAAAGAGGAAGGGCTGGTATTCTGAGCGGAATCCCCAAGATTTGCCAGAGGAAACGGCACAGACAGCAGAAGCGCCAGCCTTTCCATGCAGCTGCCACGACAGGTGACCGGGCCGCTTTGCAGACACTCTGCTCGCCCCGGGCTTTCGCGGAGGTGGGCGGGCAGGACGGGACGGAGGGAGACAGACAGACTGCAGGACCAGAAGGTGGGCAGGGGCTGGAGGGAAATCACTCCATCCAGACGCTTGGGAGGAAGAGGAGGAGCACAGCCCCGTCTCCCCCGGGGAAACCGTTTCAAGGGATTTTCTGGCTCCACAAGTAAGAAAAAAATGGCTCCAAGCCAAACGCCTCCTGATTTACACACACGCACACGCTCACCGAGCTCCTCTTTCGCCCCATTTTCTGATACGCTGGAACAAAAGGCGACAACAGCTAACCAGCGGCCGGCGCCGCGCCGAGCCCGGTGCCGCCACCCTGTCCCCGCGCCTTCGGGAGAGCCCCCCGAGGCCGGCCCGCCGCCCCCGCCCGCCCCAGCCTCCCGCCCGGCCCGGGGGGCCGCCGCCCTCCCGCGCCGCCCGCCGCGTCCCCCGCCGCGCCCGGCACAAGGGCCTGGCCGGGGCTCGGGGCCCCTGCGCCCGCCTCGAGGGGACAGGCGCCCGGCCCGGCTCCGGAGGGCGCCCCGGGCGGCACTCGGGCCGCCGCCACTTCTCACGGGAGAGGTTGGCGTCCGCGGCCCGTGACCGCGGCCCCGGCCCGCCTCACCTCCGGGCGGCCGAGCGGCGGCCCCGGCTCCTCCGCGCCTCTCCGCCTGCAGCAGCCCCGCCGCCGCCGCCGCCGCCTCCCCCCGCGTCTCGGGCGAGTCTCCGCCTCCCTCAGCCGCCGCCGCCGCCGCCGTTGGGCCCGGCTCCGCGCCACGTGACCGCGCCACGTGACCCCGAGCGAGCGGCTGGCAGGCGCCTCCCGGCCGGCCCGGCGCCCCCGCGCCCCCCGCCCGCCGGCTCCGGTCTGGGGTCGCGGCCGCGCCACGCGCCCCTGGCGCCCCGGCCCCGCCCGAGCCGCCGCCCAACCGCCACCTGCTGCCACTAACGGAACCCCAACTCCAGGCGCTCCGGCCCCGACGCGCGCAGCGCGCAGCCCTGTCCCTCGCGGCTGCCCCACGGCGTGGGCCACAGTGGGAGCCACGCGAGTCCCCCTGCCCCGCAGCGTCAGGGCCCGGGAGCCGTGGGAACCTGGCGGGAGCCGGAAGTGGCCGTGCCGGTCTGGCCGTGAGAGCCGCCGGACGCGCGGACCTGCTCGCGCCCGGAACCGCGCGTCTCCGCGAGGACGGCGGCTGAAGCGCGTCGGTGGGGTGCGCTCGGCGTCTTTTCCAGGCGGAGAGAGGACCGGGGGGCGTCCCGTTTCCGCACCCAGGGAAGAATGCACGGCCCCCCGGCCGCACGGGTGACCTGCGGGGACGGGAGCCCGCGGGCGCGGGGCCTCCGCACGGGCGCAGCTCCTCTGGCGCGGGCGGCATCGCCGTCCTTCCTCCCCGGCTCGAGGCATCAAGTGCCCCGCGGAGTTCAGCGTAGCGGCCGCTCGGGAGGGGATCGGAACTTTTTCCTGTTTTGCCCAATTTCTCGAATCTGCTTCGGATGTAAGAATTCCTGCTGCTGCGAATTTCTGGATGTCAGAAAGGAAAGAAAAGTTAGCCTAAGAGTCCCTAAGTTCTGAAATTCCACGCCTAAGGTTTCACAAGTGTTGGCAAGTGCTACCTAGGTGTTTTTTATTTTTTAAAAAACGTGATTTTTAAATAAGCAATATTTGCCTCAGGCAAATACATTAATAGTTCTATTAATGTACTTAATAGAAGTATTGATATCAGCATTATTTGATAATAATATAACACACCCACAATTAATTTTGAAACCTTTAAGAAAAAAGTACATTTAGGTCTTAGAGTATCTTAAACATAAAAGATAATCCTCACTCAGTTCAATGTGATAAGTATTAATTATGCTTCAACCGAGAGCTCAGTGTCGCGCTAAACATGGTGGGGAGCCAAAGGAAGGTGCACAGGGCGGCTCTTACCCTCCCCAAGTCCTCTCTCCCCCCCCCAAGGAAGGTGCACAGGGCGGCTCTTAACCTCCCCATGTCCTCTCTCCCCCCCCAAGGAAGGTGCACATGGCGGCCCTTACCCTCCCCCATGTCCTCTCTCCCTCCCCCCCCAAGGAAGGTGCACAGGGCGGCTCTTACCCTCCCCATGTCCTCTCTCCCTCCCCCCCAAGGAAGGTGCACATGGCGGCCCTTACCCTCCCCATGTCCTCTCTCCCTCCCCCCCCAAGGAAGGTGCACAGGGCGGCTCTTACCCTCCCCATGTCCTCTCTCCCTCCCCCCCAAGGAAGGTGCACATGGCGGCCCTTACCCTCCCCATGTCCTCTCTCCCTCCCCCCCCAAGGAAGGTGCACAGGGCGGCTCTTACCCTCCCCATGTCCTCTCTCCCTCCCCCCCCAAGGAAGGTGCACAGGGCGGCTCTTACCCTCCCCATGTCCTCTCTCCCTCCCCCCCAAGGAAGGTGCACATGGTGGCCCTTACCCTCCCCCATGTCCTCTCTCCCTCCCTCCCCCCCCCAGGAAGGTGCACATGGCGGCCCTTACCCTCCCCCATGTCCTCTCTCCCTCCCCCCCAAGGAAGGTGCAGGTGGCGGCCCTTACCTCCCTCACATTCCCCCCCCCCCACACACACACACACACAGTGGGGTAGGCAATCAGGGTCAGGAGAAAAAATTTTAAATCTGACCCTACTGTCAGACTTTAAAGAGTTACTAAAAGGAATAAAGGAGAAACTGCATTGGAAGAAATACATTTGTTAAGTACTTGACTTAACAAATATAATCTATGTAACGGCATAAAAATTATTTAACAAATACCATCAAGACTGAACATCACGGGTGTTCTTACGCAAAATGAAAAACGATTAACCTTGAAGCCACTCTTCTCCTAATAGCACGGCTTTCCTTAAGGCCCACATGTGTAAACTCGCTCATCCAAGCACAGTTAGGCACACATTTAGCCAACTCTCGGCACATCTGCAAAGGCCCTCAAGTTTGTTTCCCACCTCTGTGGTTGCCCACAGTGTCCATGGTTATGTGAATGGCCTTTGGAGCAAGTGTCTTCACTGAAATCCTGCTTCTACCACTTATGAACAAGTGACAACAAAAACAAGCTGCCTAACACTGCTGCTTTAACCATACACTCTCCTTCTTAACTACCCCACAGGGCTGTTGAAGAAATTAAATAATTTATGTAAAGTACTTAATACAGTGCCTGATACATAAAAGGTACACAATCAAAAATAATAGCCCAGCCTACATGGCTCAGCCATTAGGCATCGACCTATAATCCAGGAGATCAAGGTTGGATTCCTGGTCAGGGCACATGCCCAGCGCACACACCCAGGAGGTCGAGGTCCTTGGTCCCCAGTCGGGGGCATGCATGAGGCAGCCAATCAACGACTCTCATCATTGATGTTTCTATCTTCCTCTCCCTTCCTCTCTCTGAAATCAATAAAGATATATTGTTAAAAAATAAGTAAATAACAGATCAGGTTTATAAAATGCTTCCTACTGGCCAAATACTGCACTGTTGGTTCTTATTTTTACTATTCTTTCTGTTCCCTGTGACTCTTGGGTGCCCTCCATCCCCCATATCACCCACCACCACCCCTTAGGGACCTATTCTGTTTCTGCCTTTTGAGGATGAGAATGGTTTTCTTATGTTAACTTGAAGGCTCATTTATAGCAATCTATTAAATATGTTGTGAATCTACATTTTAAGCTTTAATAAGTCTATTTATGAAATGAAAATGATTACCTATCATTTGGAAATTTGAGGCAACTGGGAGCTATCAGGAAGGAGATTTGGCAATAGGGACCCTTCCACTGGCCTTTGAAATCCCACTCATCCAACAATTCTCATTTCACTGTGTTCAAACAACTTTGAAATATTAGAAAATTTGGCAACACATTTGAAGAAAGTAAACCAATCCATAATAATTGTTAAATAGTAATTACTAGAAGAAAGTGTCTGTCTCTCATTCATGACTATGACTTATTAACTGGCTGTCCTTTAGCTCTAGATTCATGTTTGAAACAAACTTCTTACTACCCTGATCAAGCTCCCAAAAGTTCTGAGAGATACGTGACCTTTCTTTGAAAATTACACTATCTTTACATCTGCCTTGCCTTGGGTCACACAGTGAGCTCAGAGCTACAATTGGATCTGATAGGCATCTTGGTAACAGTCTGATAATTAGGTTGTGACGTAAATATTTTACACTCATCATCATTTGGCTGTGCACCTGGGAAGAAGTGTGAGCATCGCTGAGCACCGCTGTATGATTCTAAGGCTGGGCCTGCAGGCACGAAGCATCAGAAATCCCAGCAGGGTGTCTGGGTTGGTTTCCGAACCCCTCTCCCCCGAGACTTCCAGATACTGAAGATCCAGTTTCTACTGACTCAAGCCCTTCCGCCAAGACATTCAGCACAGGGATCGGGAAACTGGATCCTAGATATAGGGGTACGGAAGGTGTCCGTGGCAAAGGACCTAGAGCTTTTGGAGAATTAGATGCAAGCCTTTTGTTTTTCAATAGATCCTGAGAGCCAAAAATGCCAGTGCCAGCTTAGGCTTCATTACAAAAAGACAGCATTCGGAGCTAGGAGGAAATGCCCGTGGTGTGCACTCTGCATAGCCAGCTACATCCAACCGTTTCTCTCAACCACACACTACCACAGTTGCAGTTTAAGAAGGACATTAATAAGCTGCAGCACACCATAGAAAGGGAGACCAGGATGGTAGGGACTCTAGCAGCTGTATTATAGTTACACAGTTTTATAAATAGCTTTTTTTTTTTTTTAATTAAAAAAAATATATATATCTTTATTGATTTCAGAGAGAGTAAGGGAGAGGGAGAGAGAGAGATAGAAACATCAATGATGAGAGTCACTGATCGGCTGCAGCCCGCAACCCGGGCATGTGCCCTGACCGGGAATCGAACCCTGATTGCCTGGATCCTAGGTCAACGCTCAACCGCTGAGCCACGCCAGGGTGGGCTATAAATAGCTTTTAAAGACAATAGGGATGCTTGATCTGGAGAGAGGAGAAAATTTGGGAAAATATGACCACGCGGGCACACTATTACTTTCTATTGAGCTGCTACTTTGGACCAAGCTCTGTCCAAATCAAGAGCCAGCGTGTGCGGGTTTATGGGAGGGAGATGTGGTTCAGATGAGAAAGAGCCTCGAAACAGAGTGGGCCATCAGGGAAGCTGCAGCCTTGTAAGGCAACCTTGGGCACACCCGTGCCTCTGCTTTGACTCTGGCGACCTGGGCTGGGCACACAGAAGGCAAGATCCTTCTTCATGGCTCAGTCTTAGAGCCCAGGGCCTGTCCCCAGCCAGCTGGTCCCTCTTCCCTATCCTACAGAGTGCCTCCTGAGTGAAGGTGACATCTACACTACTGGCTAGGACCCGAAGCACTCAGCTCTCTCCGGAAATGAGAAAGACGGGAAGCATCTGCTCAGCTGTCTCAGGGTCCTCACTTCAGAGGCCTAAAGAGCAAAACGGAGAAGGTGACTCCGTGGCCTGCACCTGGGGCTGGTCACAAAACGGCTTTTTAAAAAGAGAGTTTTTATAATCATCCTCCCCCTACCCCCACCCGGGGGGAGAGAGGAGGTGAGCAGGCTGCCATACTCCCCCCTAGTCGAAGCTTCCCCCCCCCCCCCCAATCCTTTGCTTGCTGAGGTGGCTCCTTTAGGCAGCCCTGAATTCTGACCAGAACCTGTCTGAGCAGGTAAATGTCACCATTTCTTCTTTTAGCCAGAGTAGTCAATGGTCTTCCAAAAGGGACTGAAGTGGCCTTAGTTCAGCAACTATTAAAGCAGGTAGACACCATTATCACACCATTATCGTCGGTAAACCTTTTGTTTTTCCTGGCAGTGTCCTAAAACTGCCTCACCTCTTAATATGCAGAATTGGAGGAGGAGTGATTAGTAAAAGATCAATGACCCACCCTAAGGCCAACTAGCCAGCCCTGGGCTGGGAGGCCTCTGGTGGGAAGGCACCTAAGGAGGGGGAGAGCAGGGCAGACAGAATCTGTGGCCTGCACCTGGGGCTGGTCAGGGGAAGCTGGCTTGGACATCCTGGGGCTGTGGCTAAAACCACTTCTGACGCAAACCTCAGGAGGCGGGCTGTTCTCTGGGGAGCTGATTGAATCAGAGCCCTGGAGTTGGGAGCAGAGGGCTGGAAGGCTTAGGCCTGAAGATGGTTAGGGTATAAGGCTTATAGCTGAAGCATAATGCAGTGAAAATGACTCTACTCAAATATCAAATACCTCAAACACTTTGGGCTTATCTGTTATTTATATATAACCTGTTTGCTATATCTTGTTTTTGTTTCAGCCACCACGTGGAAGAACTAGTCAGAACTGAAGAACAGACATGGTCCCAAGGCCTAGGTTGTCATCCGGACCACCACTTGCTGCCTGTGAGTTTGGGCACGTTACTCCATCTCTCTGGGCTTTGTTCCTCAGTCTGTAGAATGGGGAGGGGTGTTGGTCCCTGACCCTTTCCAATTCTAAAGTTCTATAGCTTTTTCAATGAAATTGTTATGGAGAGAAAGATAGGGCCCTTTCCTAACCCATGGCTTCCCTATTGTTTGGAATATTTATGCCAACCTACCACGAAGAATATTTCATTATACTAAGCCATGTGAGCATGAAGAGCAAGGTTAACTTGCTTAAGCAATTTCAGGTTGGTTTTCCTCTTACTAGCTCAAAAATCTTTCCAGATGTTTACCAATAGGACCGATGGATACAAATATCAAGTCATACCTATATACTTGAGCATTAAGCTCCAAAGACAGTCACTTATTGATACTCAATAACTTTGTTAATATAAAAAACTAGGTAGAGGAAGAGAATCTCTGAAAGATTTAAGTATTTAAGTACTATTTAAGTATCAGACTACAGATGAAATGAGTCCCAGCAATGATTTACCTACATTTATACAGACTTACTTAAAACAATGTAAGTTTGGGATATTGTAGCAGAGATGGATAATTGTCCGCCAAAAGACTTTTTCATATGGTAAAAGTTGTAACTAGGAAGTCTCTGGCCAGACAGGAACATTTTCTAGTGCCCTGCAAACGGACACACAGCCCAGTCCCTGCCCCAGGTGGGTCATATGACTAGTGCTTAGCAATGGAATGTGAGAAGCAGCAGTGTGTCACTTTTCACCATGGCAGGTGAGAAATGGGTGTGCTTCTCCACCCTGTCTCCTCCCCTGGCTGCCAGCTAGATGCAGAGAACCTGAGACCCCAGGGAACAAAGCCACCAGGTGGAAAAGGCTTGGATTTCTGAATCCTTCATGACAGGGAGCTGGATTGCCAATAAGAACTACCTAAGTGTGACTGCCAATGGGGTACAAAATAAATTTCATTTTGTTAAGTCTCTAAGAACCTGCAGCTAATGTCAACATCGATACTAAGCTATCTTGAAGTGGTGAAGCTCTAAGTAGGCATCAGAAAAAACTCTGACCTTAAGAGAAAAATGATTTAGTCTGAAGTTCACTATTATATCCCCATCTCTAGTGCCTAGGACAGTGGCAAGTAGTGATTAAATGTGCGATGACTAATTGAGTGAATGAATAAGCAAACCAGTGGATGGATGCATGGATGGATGATGAATGAATGAATTAGGCATTCATGTGCAAGTTATAATGGTTTGAAATAAAATAATACTAAACATTTGTGTGAAAGGTTTACATGTTAACTAGTATTTATTTCTGGATATTTTAAAGTAAAGGGTTAACTGGAGGTATTCAAGAATAATTAATTGGGCAGCTACTTGGCAGGTGCGTGAGATGGGATAGAGAAGATTCAGCTTGGAAAGGTGATTGGACTAGTTTTGATATTCTCTGATCTTTTAAATACAATGATTAATAAAGTTAAGGATTCTATAGTTGGCCATTTTAATAATGAGAACTGTCTGTAGGTTTTTCAATTACAATTTTAAGAAGTAAAAATATACGAGATGAAAAATCCATCTCTCTAAATGATTTTCATATTATGCACCAAAGTAATAATTATAAATGAAGTACATATAATATAGGCAAGGTACCCTAGAGGAAACCATCAGCTTCTGGATTCTGGGCTTGCAAACCTACACACGTACAGAGGTAATGAGGAGTATCAACTGGTGTGACATTATGAAAAATATTTGGTTTTGATACTAGTTTAAGAAAGACAGATCGTATATGAAAAATTTCAGAGGATGAGAAGGAAAATATACATTGACACCCATTCATTTCTCTAAAGAAGAATTCTAAATATTAATTTCATTTGTCTTCATAAGACTGAAAGATGGAATAAGAAGTTGGGTTGGAGAAATAAGACAACACAAAGTCCACAGACTGGATAGTTTTCCTAGAAGTGATTCTCTCTCTATATATATGACTTAAATGGTACATACTTTCTACTAACCTTGCCGCATCTCCTGAACAATAGAAGAGATGCTGTGGAGAAGTAGACTAGTTGCCTAGCAACCTGAAATTAGTGAGACATGTCTCCTTCCGTTGACTCGATTTTAAATCAAGCTCTTCAAGGGCAACTATGAGATAAATGACAAAAATGTAAAAACTCATAATGCTAGCACCACACAATGAGTTTATGAGCAATGCTACATATTAGGATATTGATGTTGGTTGGGAAAATATTAATTTTGGTGTAAAAGACTCTATCTTTCCCCTGTGATGATTAAACTTATTTACAATGGCTCTTGCTAAAGTGGTAACTATCTGAAGAGATGGACATGTTAATTAGCTCAAATGTGGTCATTACTTCACAATGTATAACAAATCATCAAATAGTAAACCTTAAATATATGCAATTCTTCATGGTCAAATATACCTCAATAAAAACAAAAGCAGCACTTCTGAAGACTACATAGGTCAAGAACAAGTCAAAAGGAAAGAGGATAAATACTTTGAATTTAATAACTATGAAGATAGAACAACAAAAATGGCTTTTGCTGCTGAAGACAGCTCTCCAGAGTCTCTGGGTTTTTTCTCTTTGTTTAAAAGTAAAGGACGTGTGGAAACATAAGGGTAAACTTGAGACCTCAGGCCAAGAAAGCCTTTGTAAAGCTTTCTATACAGTAGTCTCAAAAGAAGAAAAAAGTATATAAAGATACTATTAGTAATCCCCAAATGTGGATGTTGTAAAGTAAAAAATTACCCTTTTTTATTTTGTACTTTTTGCCAATTCAAGGGAAATGCATTATTTCTCTGGTAGAAATTAAGCCTGAAATCTAAATATTAAGTTCATGTATTCCAATATACTGCTTCTCAGAAAAAAAATATATAATAGTTTGTAGCAGCATTTTATTTCTCTAACATGACACAGAGAGCAAAGGAAGGACAAATGCTAGGTCATGGAAGGTCTGGATCCCAAAACAGACAATAGGGTCGTTTCAAACTCTTGGTCAGAGCTCCTCCTACTGGAATAACTTATTCAGTGCATGGTATCAGGCTCCTGGTCAAGACCCAAATTTTTAAGATGTTAACAGTGTCACATATTCAATAGGTCACAAATCCCTTCTTTGTGGCAGGGGGAAAGCTTTCACACTAACTGCTGATTTTAAAAAATCCATTCACCTTATAACTGGTATGTACTCTGAGATTTGGCTTAACATTTACACAGGACTTAGAGGAACTGCTATGATCTTTTAATCATTTTTATGGGCAAGGAAACTGAGGTAAATGATGAGTCTATTTCCTATGTATTTGAAATTTTAATGTTATTGTAAATGGTATTTCTAAATTTTATTTTTCAGTTTTTTATTGCTGATATAGAAAAATTGATTTTTGTTTACTGATCTAGTATCCTATAACTTTGTTAAATTCAGTCATTGTCTTCAGATTTTATAAGGTTTTCAACATACTCAGTCATGTTGTCTGTGAATACAACAGTTTTACTTCTTCCTTTACAACCTACATGCCTGTTCTTTCTTTTTCTTGACTTAGTGCACTGGCTAGGACTTTAGTATAACAACGATTAGAAATGGTAAACTGGATTTTCTTGCCTTGTTCCCAGTTTTGGGGGAAAGCATTTTTTTTCTTTTCTATAATATATTAATTGTAGTTATTTCAATAGATGCACTTATTAGATTGAGGAAGTTCCCATATTTTTCTAGTTTGTGGAGTTTTGTGTTGTTTTTTTAAATCATGAACAAGTTAAATTTTGTCAGATACTTTTTTTGCATATATTTCATGATCATATGGTTTTTCTCCAATAATCATTCTATTAATGTAGTGCGTCATACCAATTGCTTTTTTTAAGAAAGAAAAAAGGGGAAATTTTATTTTTTATTTATTTTTTAATATTTTTACTGATTTCAGAGAGAGGGAGAGGGAGAGAGAACCATCAATGATGCAAGTCATTGATTGGCTGCCTCCCGCACGTCCGCTGCTGGAGGTCGAGCCCACACCCAGGCATGTGCTCTGACCAGGAATGGAACTACGATCTCCTGGATCCTAGGTCCATGCACAACTGCTGAGCCACACAGGCCAGGCCCAATTGATTTTTGAATGTTGAAATAATCTTGCTCAAATAGTCATGATGCATTATCCTTGTAATATATTGTTGATTTTTAAAAATGTGTATCTCCGTGTTTTTTGCTAGATCCCACTGGGGGATATTTTGTAAGGATCCTTGTGTCTATTCTCATGAGAGATTTTAGTTGATAATTTTTCTTGTGATATTTGTCCAGGTTTGGTGTCAGGGTTATGTTGGCCTCATAAAATGAGTTGGGAAGTGTCCTCTTCTCTACTATTTTCTCAAAGAGTTTGTGTAAAAGGGTATAAATGTCTTCCTTAAATGTCTGATAGAATTTCAGCGGGGCCTGGAGTTTTATTAAACATTCAATTTCTTTAACAGTATAAGGCTGTTCAGCTTTTCTATTTTATCTTGTGTTGGTTTTGATAAATTTTTTTTCAAGGAATTTATGTATTTTGTCTAAGTTTTCAAATTGATTGGCATAAAGTCCTTTGAAATTTTTAAAATTATGCTTTTAATCTGTAGGATCTGTAATGATATCTCCTCTTTCATCCCTGACATTTCTAATTTTTTTTCCTCTATCCTTTGAAATTCACTGAGACTTGTTTTATGAGCCAGCATATGCTATGTGCAGTGGCTGCTTCATGTACACTTGAAAAGAGCGAGGATTCTGTTTTTGTCAGGTGAAGTGTTGTGTAAATATCAAATGGATCAACAGAGTTATCAAATCTTCTGTGTCCATACTCATTTTATACTTTCTCTGCTCCAGCTCTGGAATCAGCCATTCCTCCAAGGACTCTTTGTAGTATGGAATAGCATTTAGAAACCAAGATCTGGGGCTTTTGCGGAGACAGAGGACATTACACATGCACATGTTTATAATTATTTCTAGAACTATCTGGATATATTATAGATTTATATTCATCATGAGTTTATACCATATTTCCAATTCCAACCAACATTCCTGTGTTCTTTCTAGCCTTCCCCCTTTCCAGGTTTGTAAATCTCTTCTCAGACAATGAGAAACCTGGCTCCTATTATCCTCAGTATACTTACTTATCTGCTCAACCAGTTAACTTATTTGCTCAATTTAGCCAATTTCCCAACCATTCTCTCCAACACTTCCACTGCACCCTCCTTCCACTGCTGTTTTCTCTGCCACCAAAACCTCTGCATGACATCCTTCCCTCTCTTGCCTCCTCAGCCACCAGGACACACCATGACTGTCTCTAGTGTCCCTATCCCTCTGCCATGCCAACTTCTGGAACCTGGGGCATCCTACCACTGTATTCTGTACAGCATGCCCCCTCACAGCCTCACCTCCTCCAATGCCAGACTTTCTGTGCCAGAGGGAAAGGAAAGAGCACCACATGAAATCTTAAAAAAGAGGATCAGTGGCTGCAGTGAAAGCAGTGGGTCTCGGCACTTGCTGTGAACACTCTTGTTCATAACTTAAACCATGGGAGAAAGGCAGGTGATAACCAAGTAAGATGACATGAAAAAAGGACCCAAATTCTACCTTCTGGGCTGAAGGCAGGGAGGGAGCGGTTCTGGGCTACACCATCTGGTGAAAGTAGAGTTCCTGGTCAGCTGGGTTCTGGATTGAGCCAAGTGGGAACTCTTTCCAGGTCAACTTCCTGAAGATGGGCTTGGGGGAGAAAGCAAGTTGGCAACTGGGAGGTGGGGTGGGAGGTAGGGGCAGGAGCCTAAGCTGTTAACTTACACATCACTCGATTAGAAGAGCAGGCGCAATGGAGAAAGTGTGGGAATGAGGTGGGTGGAGCCCACATCAAGGTGCTGGAGTGTTAAAGGCTAGTTTGGACACTAGACTCTAGAATGTGGTCCATTTTCTCTAAATACATGGCCTGTGATGTCCAGAGCTTGCAGGGTACACCAGAGATTTGCAGAAAATACAACAAAATGCTAATTTTGGTTGGGTTAGGGTGGTGAGATTTTAATATTTTTAAAAATATTTAAAATATTCTTATTTTTCTGTTACATACTGCTTTTAAAAGGGGATAATTAACATAAAAAAGTGGACATCTAATGATCCTAGATGGTACAACAGGATAAATTCTGTCACAATGTTGTATAAGATTAGCAAATGCTGCGTTTACCTGACTGGTGTAGCCTGAGGGAGCTTGAGTGATGGGTAGGCTGGAGTCAGCTGCCCTGCCTCCGTCAGGCCTGCGTTCTGTGCTGCGGTTCCAGGTCATCGCTTACGGCTGTACACAAGGGCACTCTGCTGACAGGGTCCATGGGGACAGAGCTCCTGTGAAAGAAGGGGGGGCGCCTTTTTCTTTACCCAACAGCACTACCAGCAACAAAGCCAGGTACCTGCCACCTTTTCCTAAGTTGCACCAAGGCAATGGACAGGGCGGCTCTGTGCTTTCTGTCAACTGGGACATCTCAGAATTTCTATTTCTTCTACTAACATCACTTTGACCCTTTTTCTTGTGAAATAATGAGCCTGGCTTTATTTTGGTGAACGTGTATCTGCCCTCCTGGACTGGGTGGCATTATAAAGCTTCTTCACAGTAGCACCATAGCCCTATGATTGTCTGTAATCCTCAGGTTTTTCCCTGGAATTGGGGTGGGAACAGATGGGGTTTCAGGTCACATGCTTGAAACGCTCTAGGTTGATTAAGGGCTATGAGTGCTGGGAAGACCCTCATCTAACCCCTTAATCTATTCCTGTGGCTCCACAAATCAGCTTTCAAATCTCTCCCTTGTCCCAGAGTGGCTCCTTCACGAAGTTCTCCTCCAACTTTAACGTGCACAAGAATCATCTGGGAAGCTGGTTAAAATGAGATTCTGATTCATTAAGTTTGAAGTGGGCTTCCAGGTGAGGCCGAGGCTGCCCACCTGCGCACCACCCTTGGTTTACCAGGGCTCTAGGGCCTTTCACACACCTATGGCAGAGGTGGAAAAGGAACTGTTTCCCAAAAGCAATCTATTTACTGGAGGAAAAGGGTCCTTCCTCCAGTGGGGGCCAATGCTTCTCAGAGGACTGTGGACTCATGTCGGGGCACCCAAGAACACTAATGTAACAGGCACCGAAGTTTGGCTTTCTAGGCAAGACTTCCAGAGGCACATCTGATGCTCCTGGCTTTACAAGAGAGGATGAGGCAGGGGAAAGGGGGGAAGAGAGTATTCTGTTCATGAGACTGAGGTCATGGGGTCTGCGGAGTGCTGAGGATTCCTAAGGGGTGCTCGCCTGAAGACTGCAAGAGGGGAAAAGTCCAGGTGCTCCCTGTCCCTGAAGTGTAATTTTAAAATAACCTCAATTGGCTTCTTGTGCATTTGGAAGTCTTTCTATAGGGCACTGCCACCTGGCAGAGTGTGGATCTCAAGATCGGCTCTTAGAACTAATTTTAAAAGCTTATTTGAAGAGTTAATGTGTTAAGTTGATTTTGTTCTACAGGATGGGGGTAAAAGTAGGTTTACAGTTGTGAGTACACAAGTTTATTCTTGTATTATTTATTGTCATATTATTTTCCATACAAACGTAAACCTACTCTTGCCCCACCTCTATGTGTGTTCTATGAGAAGTGTCATAACAACACACCATGTTATTTTGGGATGGTAGGATAAAGAATCACCAAACAGAATGTGCCATGTTGTAACAATGCATGTTACAGGCTTTATCTTGTTTAATCCTAAAACCACCCCATGAGGTATTATCATGATTATCTGTATTTTACAGATAATGAAACCAAGATTTAGAGAAGTGTAGTAATTTGCCCCCAAATCAATATTCAATGGTAAAACTGAGATTCAAACACAGAAATCTCGATACTAAAATTCATGCTTCTAACAATTGTTATACTTTTTTATTGAAACAAGTGTAGGCATATTACTACTAGAATAAAATATTCACATTCAGAAACTTCTAAATCTTCAAGGATATACAAAAGCAGACAGAACATTAATATTAACTAAACTGCAGACTTTATGCAGATTTTCTTAGATTTTACCTAGTGTCCCTTCCTGTTTCCAGATCACACTGGGGATAAGGCTTCACATTGAGTCATTTCTCCTTAGTCTTCTGATCCTGTTTTTCAATCTTGCCTTGTTTTTCATGACCTCCACAGCTTTGAGGAGCACTGGCCAGGTATTTTGTAGAATTCCCTTAAACTTGTGTTGGTCTGATGCTTTTCTCACGGTAAGACTGGGTGTTTTTTTAGGAAGAAACCTACAGAAGTGAAGTGCCCTTCTCATCACATCACATTAGGAGTACATGTTCTCAACATGACTTATCAGGGTGTTAACCCTGATTACCTGGCTGAGGTAGTACTTTCCTGGTTTCCCCACTGTACAGTTACTTTTTCACCTGGTCCAAACCTACTCTTTGGAACAAGTCACAGTGCAGCACATACTCACAGTATGGGACTAAGCTCCACCTGGACCGAACAGTATGTACATAAGAAATTTGGAAAGACCCCAAGTGATTTTAAAGGTTGAGAATCACTGACCGAAGTCAATTATTATTCTATTCCTCTTTGTCAGTGGGAAGGTTCTGGGAAAGATTTTTCTCCCTGATAAAGAGTGTTACACTAGGAGGAAGTTTTTCTTTATTTTCTCTGCTGGCAAGTGGAGTCTTCCTTTCCTTGCTTGGGCTGCTGCTGTGAGTATAGTACCTTGGAGCAGCAGCCAATGTCTTGTGATCATGAGGCAATAAGCCAGGAATGAAAAGCCAACATGATTAGTATGGCAGAGTAGAAGCAGGTTGAACCACCTGGAACTATCTGTCCCCAGACTTCTTGTCATATTAGACAATTAAGCTTTATTGTTTAAATAACTCTTTGCTCGTGTCCTGTTACTTGAAGTTAAAAGCATTTCTGATACAGGTGCGCCATCCATCTTTTAAATTTAATTAAAAAAAATCTATTGATCTCAGAGAGAGGAAGGGAGAGGGAGAGAGAAACATCAATGATGAGAGAGTCATTGATTGGCTGCCTCCTGCATGTCCCCGACTGGGGATTGAGCCTGCAACCCGGGCATGCGCCGCCGTGACTGAGAATCCAACAGCGATCTCCTGGATCCTAGGTCTATGCTCAACCACTGAGCTAAACCCGGCCGGGACCCATCCATCTTTTAAAAAACTACCTAGCCTTTACATCTAGGATGTAATAGATACTTAATTATTTTTGAATGAGTAAGTGAAGAAATTAATGAACTAAAGAAACTATTATAATAACAGAATATCAATGTAACTAATGCCAGTATATTTGCAATTAGATTCTGTACTTTCATTTCTTTTCTCAAACAAATACAAAGTTGTATACATTCTGCCAATGGAGAAAAATTAGTATAACCACTTGATAGTGGCAACATTTTTTGATGTATGTTTATCAAGGTCAAATTGAGGTTTAATGAAATGTATGTTGATTGAAGTTTTAGGACTGATTTATTAATTAACCAAAATATCTAAAGTGTGGTTGAGGCAAACAATGGAATACCTACTGTGTAGCAATGAGAATGGAAAAACTCCAGTTGGCCCTTGAACAATGAGGGTGATTAGGGTCACCAACCCTTGTGCAGACAAAAATCCATGTATAACTTCTGACTCTTCCAAGACTTAACAACTAATAGCCTACTGTTGACTGGAAGCCTTACCAATAACATAAAGAGTTAACATGTATTTTGTAAGTTATATGTATTATATATTGTATTCTTACAATAAAGTATGTTAAAGAAAATATTATGAAAATCATACAGAAAGTACATTTACAGTATTTATTAAAAAAATTCATGTATAAGTGGACTTGCACAGTTCAAACCCGTGTTGTTCACGGTCAACTGTGTAATGTCATGCAACCGCACAGACAACTCTCACAAATACAATGCTGAGTAACAGATGCCAGATACGAATACATCCTGCACGATTCCATTGGTATAAAGTTAATAAAGAACCAAAACTATGCTGTTCAAAGTCAGCACAGCGTTTACCCTTTTTGGGGGTGTTTCTATCAAAGGGCTCTGGGATGGTGGTAATTATCTTTTTCTTGATCTGGGTGCTGGTTATAGAAGTGTGTTATTTGTGGAAATCCTGAAATTTGCACATTTATGACTTGTGTACTTTCTGTATGTGTTATACTTTGACTAAAAACTTCCCTGAAGTTTCAAGTTGAAACAAAACCAACCATACCCACACTACAAAAACTCACGATTGTTAATAGGAACAAGAAAAATAAGCATCTAGGGCTAGACTGATAATTAAAAGTAATATTCCATTATATTCCTAAGTCATTAAATTGGCATAAAAAAGATCAGAAAACCACTTATATTTTACTAAAGAACAATGAAAGTCAAATTACAGCCAACTGGTAAAGCTTTTAAATTCTAGGGTACACATATTAAAAAACATACAACAGAACAAGAAAATCTGTTCTGGGGCTTTTTCTGAACAAATGATACCCCAGTCTTTCCCGCAGCATCTTCTCAGCAGTTCTCTAACCTGTTACATAAGATGCTAAATGGTGACAGTCTCTGACATCTGTTACTTTTAATTCCTAAGTGGTCAATAGCTAATGTTTTTACTTCTGGGTAAGAGAAAAAGCATTCTGGTCCATTAGTTCACCTACTCGCTCCTGGAGGACATTAACCAACTCTGCTATGACAAAGACATGCGTGTCGTCAATGTCTTGAATGATGAACTTCTTCCCTAGGGCATTGGACTCATCCAAGTACAGCAGAAACTGCTTCATGGCAGGGTCACTGTAGAGATAAACACACGATGATGAGAAACCTTACTGTCAAATTATACCAGAACCTGAGTGATTAGAATTTTGAGCATGTAGAATTTTTAGGTTAATTTAAAGAGTCCTAAACTCTCACTCCCACTCTGTCTTAAGTGTTAATGATTTATAGATGTAGTTTCATCTTAGAACTGTTAGTGCAACTTTAAGAGAAAGAGGCCAATGATAACATTTAAAAAGAGTAATTTGTCATCGACAGTGAAAAAGTAATGTTCAAAGCTTTGTAGTTAATAGAGCCTAGAATCACAGCCTCTGTAACTGCTTCTGGCTGGCTGAGTAATCAAGTCAACAGCAGACAGACCACCAGTAGAAACTCAAACTGAATTTCATGCGCGTGGGGACCCCACGTACCCGAGAGGCTCAGAGACAGAACGGTAAAATGAGGAATATCTGACATCCTTAGCGAAGAAATGAGGTAAAGTGCCTGAGGCTTCAGAAGGGAACAGACGTTCACTAATTAGATGTTTTCCCTGCTCTATAGGTCAGAAAAGGTTATTTCTGGTGATAATTTTTATTATGGGCAAGGCCCCTAATTTAAATTCTTGTAGGTAATTAGCAGGGGCAGAAGTTTCTCTTGAGCCCACAGGGTCTCAACTGCCTTTAGCTCAAAATACTCTACATACCACAGAGGCACATCTTGGGGTGATTTATTCTGAATGCCTACAAATGCTATCCTTGCTACTTTAGCCATGTCTGTTACACTTGCATTACATATTATGTAATAGTTTTCTTTAAACTGCCTTCAAAACAACTTTTAAGTCTCACTTCACCTAGTACAAATCACCGGTCACCTTGATGTGTTTATTTTTTTCCCAAAAAAATGAAACTTGTCACATAAAAACTACTTTTGTGTTCTAATCCCTCCCCTGCAAAATGTACGTTCTCCTACCAATCATCTTGAACACCAGTGGTATCCCCATACCTGGGAAACACTGCTAACTGACAAATGAGATGACTTAAGGTAACAGGTTAGTGAGATATAAAAACTACTACTAATATCAATGGCCTCCATTAAACTTTTTGAAAGAAAATGGAAAGCAGTCAATTTGAGATTGAATTCTGAAGCATGTACCTGAAATATAATTTGTAATAATTAAAAAAGACACTCAAAAGTTTAAGGGACATTTTGTTATGAAATGTTGAAGGCTTGGAATATTTTGCCTGAATACAGGGCTATACTATTTACACATGAAGGGTTGCTGGGAGAGCCTGCTGGCAAGGAAAAACCCAAAACCAAGTGCCCATATGTACAGTAGTTGGTTCAAGTCCTGTGATCAGGGCTAGTGAGCGGGAAAAAATGTCTTTGCCCTGGAAATGTGAAGAGCAGGTATCAATCAATCTGCTGCTAAAAACCCTTAGTACAGCCCCTATAACATATGATTCTAAAAAGTATACCAGAATATTGTAGTTAGCTGTAAATCAGACCATAAAGTTATTAGTGTGTTGGATAAAGTTGTCAGCACTGTCTACAGTCAATGATAAACTATCCTTCCTGATGATAATTAGCTAACAGGTATAATTATGTAAAAACTATTTCGCCATAAATTCTGTGTCCTGAGAATAGAATGTCTTAGAAAATTGTTATTGAATGTGAAATGGCTTTGTTCACTTACATTTGTTTCCCTCTTAATAAGCCTCTTCCAAAATGTTTTCTGAATTTGAGTTTTATCCAGCCCGAGATACGGGTGCCTAAGTTAGGGGCCAGCATTCTGTAGGCGCTCAGTAAGTACCTGCTACATGAATGGGGTCTCGAGAGAAAAAAGGGCCACCACAGGGGATGTTAAGTTAACCAGAACAGGTCCCAGTTATCAGTATGACATATAATAGGTTTTACTGTTACAAAGACACAAGGCTCTGAAGAGAGTACTAAACTCAGAAAGCCTAACCCCAAGCCCCAGCTCAGCCAGTCAAAATATGTATAATGATATAAAAATCACTAAACAGCTCCAGGTCTTGGGCTCCTAAAGAAGCAAGACAGAGACAGTGCCATTTTTATGTGGCAGGATGGCTAGATTAGAGAATATCTAAAGCACCTTGCTCACTGCAGATACTCAAATGAGGAGCAATTCAAACGCCAAGAGTATTTGGGTGTGTGGGAGGATCTAGGCAGAGAGGTTCACATTACCTAGTTCTATCCCTATTAACAGATTTACTGTTTCCGTTACAAAAATATTAATCTGTGAATATATATGATATTAATCTAAGACTATATTGGTACATTAAAAGAAAAACACCTTAACACAATATTATACTTAGATTTGTGTTGGAGAGACTGTCTACATAAGGCTTAGTAGCTTGGGCTCTGGAGCCAAAAATACCAAGGTTTAAAATCCCAGGTTAGTAGCTGTGTTAGCCTGAGCAAGCTGTGCCTCAATTTCTGCATAGATAAAATGAGGTTAGCACCTATATGTCATAGTGTTGTGAGTACCAACAATATTATCAAATGCTTAGTACAGTATCTGATAAACACTCAGTGTTATTTATTAAAGGAATTCAGCCCTTTTCATTTAACATTTATTACACAATATCATTGTCTCATATCACTTAAAATGTTCTCACATATTTTAATAGCTATATTACTTGACTATAAAACTATGTCATAATCAACACTTTATGTTTTAAGAGCACATTCAGCTACCTACATTTTTATCTATAGTTCTGATCACTTCCTTAGTAAGCTTCTAGAAATGAAATTATTGTGGGATTTAGACTCAATTCTGTTAAAATTCATTCAGTAAACAAATATTTACTAAGCACCTTCTACATATATCTTAGGCATTGTTCTGAGTTCCCCAGGAAACTTTAGTGACTACGGCTCTACAAAACAGCAAAGGCTCACAAGATACATAAACAATGCGAAAGAACAGAACAGTTGGATTGGTTTTGGCCTTAGTTATTTGCTTCTCATATATAATACAGGTTTAGAAGCCAAACCCATAAGGATGAGTCTTGTCTAATAATACCTATTACTCCAGATTCTTTGCTGTTATGCTGTAACCTGGCTGGAATTTGCATCTCTGCACCCAATCTTCCCTGCTGAAGCAATGGCCAAACCAAGTGTGTCAGCTGTCACACCCAGGGTCTGCTCTAGCACCTGAAACTGGACAGACATTTGTTGGGCATATGCTGCTTGCTTTGATATTGCTGTGGTTGGCTAGACTTGGGAAAATGCTTGGTGTGAGGTTAGCAGTTGATAGTGTTGGAATCCAACAAAGAAGACCAATCTCATTCTCTTACAGTTTGAGTCTTGGCTCTGAATTCATTCTCAGCCAGAACTCAAGTATCGACATTGCTGAACCAAGATCCCCCCACTGGTATAACACCTGGTGCCCTTCTCCCTGCCAGTGCCAAAAATTCTAGTCAGTCCCTGATGGTTTCAGAACAGCAGCTCTGTAAAGAGAGCTAATCTAACAAATATGCTGCCTCTGACCAAAACTTGGTGGAAATAATGCCAATTACATCAGTTCAACAGAGACATTGAAATCTGGCAACAAAATCTGTCCCATTTGTTATCTAAGTAAGAAAAATGAAGTTGGAGAAGCTGAAAAATGTGATTCAGTCATATTTTAAAACAAAAGAATTTTATAAAACTCAAGTATCAAAACTACTAACCATTCTATAAGCACGCCTTTCAAGACGTTGACCATCTTTTCCTCAGTCAGAAGATGCAGATCACCTTAAAAAACGCTAATGAAAGGAATAAGGGTGACAAAAAATTCAAAAGCATCAACATTAATACATTTTGGAGATTAACCTCTGAAATGAGGCAGAATATGAAAAAATAGTAAACATTTAAGTCTATGAAAGACACAGAGCTAACAATAAGAAAACATACAGATATTCTGATCTTTAATAAAATGACAGTCTGTTGTAATATTAATGTATAAAGCTTACTTGCAAACAAATTCTACATAGTCAATCCTAATAAAAGCAAAGGGCTTAACTACACCAGTGTGTCCAACCCAGTTTTTAAAACATTAGTTAAAAGACTTCCGTTTCCACCCAGGAGTATGATGAAAAATAAGATCCCGGGAGGCAGGAGTCACAGCATGGTAGCTCCGAAAGGGGCCTTAAAAGTTATATATTGAGTCCTACCATCTCGTGTGACCGATGAGCTACAGCCTTCGAAGAGATTAAGCGGCAGCTCCCCACCCCCCCAAAGGGTACAAGCCAGGTCTCCAGACTTGTGTTCATTTACCAAATAAATGACGTTCCCCAAAGATCCACGCGAAAAGGAAAAAAACCCACCCTGTGCACGCCAACCTAACCCTTCAGCTTCTCCGCCTGGTTGCGCCGCAACGTCTCCCCAGAGGAAGTTCGAGGTTTGATTACAGCGGGCCAGCCGCCCGGCCGTCAGCAAGGGCCCGGAGGGGCTGCGGGACACCGCCCTGCACCCCAGCACCCGGAGGACAGGCTTCTGGGTCTCCTCGCCCCCTCCGCTCTTTCCTCGGGACCCCTCCAACTTCCACGCACCCCACTTTGCCCTCTCGCTCGGGGAGCGGACGCCCCTTACCTCCACCCACACACCCGGCAGCGCGGCAGCGTCGCCTACAGAGTACGCAGCGCGTTATGTCATCGCGTCAGCGACGCCCTCGTGGGTGGGGGGCGGGGCGCGGGCTCCGCCGAGGGGCGGGGAGCGCTGGGGGCGGGGTCACGTGCCGCCCGCCGCTGGGTGGAGGGCACCGGCGGGACCCAGTGGAGGAAGGTGGTCTCCTCGCTGACCCGGTGCTCGGTGAGCGGCTGCGGGCAGGCCGAGTCCACGTCCCGGCAGGTGGGAAGGGGAACACGGGCTCGTGGGGGCGCGCGAGGGCGTCAGTGAGGGCAAAGCGCAGACTGGGCGGGCGGCGACGAGGCTCGGCTGGGGAGCGGCCGGGGCGCCCCCGCGTGGACGGGCGGTCCTCGACTGACCCTCCGCCGGGCGGGAGGGCCTCTTTCCCGATCGTCGCCCTTCTCTGGTTCGTCTCCGAGACCCGGAGAACACCTGGGGTACCGTCCGCTCAGGCGCGGTAGCGACCGAGCGCAGACGGCGAGGACGGAACAGTTTCCATTCCAGTGGGAACCTTGGCGACCCCAGAGCCTAGCGCTGACTGGGAGGTTGAACAGATTGAATGCCGACAGGTCTCTCAGCCCCGCAGTGGTCATTTTCACGCGATAGACCCCGGAAGGTTCTCAAATGAGTTCCTTCCCCAGATTCGGGTCTGTGATCCAGCCGAGCCCTCGCTTTGTTTTTACCGGTGGAGGCAGGCGGTTCGCGCTTTCTGTTCCTTGGGCTAAACTGTACTTCCCCGGTTGAGCGCACGCTGCTTTTTAGTGTGTTGACGTAAGGTTTACGTACCCAGCCCTTCCATTTATTTCCCTTTTCCTACCCCGCAAATCTGGTCCCTCCCGCTGGCTTCCTTGCTGTGGGCGCCTTCGCGCTCTTTAACCCGCCGCTTCGAGTTCCTCCCCGGGCCCTGATTTTTGTTTTGTTCTCACGATCCTCCTGGGCCGCCTCAGCGCCCCAGCGCGCCGACCCCCCGCCGCCCCAATGCCGCCGGCGGGGCCCTGCGACCACTCCAGCGCCGGCCCTCACACGGCTGCGGGGGGCGGGGGAGCGGCGCGGCGGAAGGAAAAGGTGTTACCTCTTAAAAATTCCGAGTCCAAGGATGGGAGAAAAGTGAAACATGAGTTTGGAGGGTTTGTAGCCAAATATTTAAGAAAACTAGATAAATTCAGGATCCAGTTCAGTTCATAGGTGAAAAATAAAACTTCAAGACAATTAATTGAATTAGAGTCTAATATTTACAACTGTGTACTATAGAGTCTATTGAAACACAATTTCTCCCTTTGAAATCACCCTCAAGGTTTAGTAAAGAGCCAAGTTAAAGCCCCTATATTTGCTGTATTACGTCCAGTTTCAATTTGGCGTGGTCATTTGCACAAATACAATAAGAATAGCAATTGGTTATGTAGGCTTTTTCAAATCTGCTTTGTTGGGATCTCATTATTGAGCGTTAGCCCCTCAGAGCAAAGAAGAGCCACTCAGTTGCCATCAGGATTGCCTGCAGTACTTACAGACTTGGGTGGATTCCTAAAGTTCTTGAGGTTCCCAAAATGCCTTGAGGTTCCTTTCTTGCCATCTCTCAGGAAGGCACCCTTTGCCCCTTACCTGGAAAGGTTGCCATGAACCACGTGACCAAGCAGGGTACCAAACTTTTTGGTGACATCCAGAGCCAGGCACGTCTCTCTCAGACTTGGCATTCCAGTCAGTCCTGGTTAGTAAAAACACAGTTGGAAACTGGTCTTACTGAATTCATGCAAAGAAACATTGCCGTGACTCACTCATTAAGAATTGCCAAATTCTGGCGGGATCAGGCAGGGAGAAAGATATAATTTACCAGATTGTTTTTAAAAAATAAGTGTCTTCATTTCTGAAAAGCGAGAGGAAAATTCTTGTTCTTTTGACAGAGTGGAAAAGAACCATATTCTAACTCTGTATTAGCTTACTTTTGATTTTTAAATTCATTATTCAGCTTACTTATAATTTCAAGATTTCTCTTCACAAGCCATTTTACAACGTTCACAAACCCTCTTACCCATTTTGAAATAACCAGCTTTAGAACTTTTTTCCTTCAAAATATTTTTCTATATCTTATACCTTCTATCATCAAAACCACACAATTTCTTTCCAATTAATTGAAATTCTTAACTCTTGGAAACCTTAATTTTTAGTGACCACTAAAAAAAGTAAGCAGTTAGTATCCTTCAGATTGGCGAGTACATTTCATAACTTAGAAATATAGGCTCCTCTATTGGCAAAACACACACTTTTTAGAAACATATTTCTAATAAAGTTTATTAACAGTTTCAAGTGTATTTTCTAGCTTTTCTGTAATAAAAGGCCAAAAGTAGGTGAACTTAAGACTTGTCTAGCAATCAGTGTTTAACTGCTGAAATGAGTTCATTGATCTGCTCAAATGAATAAGGTTTTTTCTTTCAATAAGGATTACCTCTCAGAAACTTGCATTTTAAAATATGGCCCAGATAAAGAGTTTTTTGAAGATCAGGTATCTGTATCTCAAAATTTCCCTGGGAGTCTGCTAGCTGCTAGCACCCTGGCTTTTAAATGCTCACCTGTGCCTGCACAGTACGGCAGTCTGCAGAGAGAGAGGGGGAGGAAGGGAGAGAGAGAACCCTATGGCTGGAGGAAAAGCTGCATGGAGGAAGGAGAACACAGTCATGTCCTTCAAGCCAAGGTGGCGAGGACGACTGGCTTACCAGTGATGAAACGGTCACAGTAAGAACAATCTGGGTCAGGGCACCAAATATGTTGTTGGTGGCGGCGGAAACAGCACTGGGTGTTAGACTGGTGGGGTGAGACCGGACCTGGGTTCAGCAACCTCGGTACTTGAGTTCTGGCTCGGAAAGAATTCAGAGCCAAGACCCAAACTGTAAAAATAACACTTATTTATAAAATCACAGAGCTAGAAGAAATGGGCTTAGGAAACAAGTTATGGAGGAAAAGGAAGGTGCCCCTTGGAGCTTGGGAGTGAGGAAGCTAATGGTAACTCACCTGGGTGGGGAGGAGACAAAGGTGTAGGCATCCTCTGGGAGAGTGTGCTGGGTCCTCTGTCCTAAGGGTTTTAAAGATGGAGATTTTAGGGGTGGTCCCAGGGGAAGATCTCAATAGAATATTCAGCAGCTCTCCAGGTGTACCCTTTCAGGGTCTAGGTCTGCACCGATTGATTTAGTCGACACCAGGGCAGGGGGTCATTAGTCAATGCAGCTGGTCCTGAGGTCAGCTGTGGGGTCGCTCGCTGGTCTGGTTTTGGTGCTTTTCTGGACCTCGAGTTGAAATACAACTGAGGCCTAGATGTTATCTCTGGGGAGGAAAGATCATGGGGTACAAACCCTTTGACCAGCAATATGCTAAGGGAGGAAAGGTCACCCTGGGGGCGAGGTCCCACCCTACAGTTATCCTTTGCTAGGCACCCAGGGCTTTCCACCCTGGTGACCTCCTCTACCTGGCCCATAGCCCTTGCTCTGCTCATGTCTGTCTAACCACCTCCCACAGAACTAGTTCTCATCTTTCACCCTCACTTCAAAACCTGGTTTTCTTCCTGTTTCTCCAAATCACTGGGATTTAAAAGCTCCATTCATTCAACATTTTTGTGTACCGAACATATGCCGGACACTAGTCTAGATGCTGGGGTTACAGTGGTAAACAAGCAACTAATTATAGTGAGGGGAGAGAGACTGAAATCAGTTAACAAGAAGGTTTCAGGTGGTGGTGATGTAACAGAGTGACTGGAGGAGCTACTTTGGTTAGATGGTGTCAGAAATGGCCTTCAGAGCCCCCAGATTGTATAACTTTGGTGGGCTCTGGGGAGGAATCAGCTCTCCTGACAAAATGATTGTAATATTTATCAGGAAGAGTAAACTGACATAAATAGCTAAGAAAAGTTTGAGACAGAGGAGTAATGCTATCCCAAAATATGTAAAACTATAGCATTTAAAACTGTGTGATAGTAGTACAAGAAGAGACAGATCAATGGAAAAGAGCAGACAGCCAGAAACAAAACAAAACAGAAACGTGTTTGTATGTACATGTGTATGTATACATACACAGATTTATAAGGTGAAGGAAAGACTACAAATCAGTTCAATAAACAAAAAAGAAAAATGGTCTTCAGTTCAGGAAGACTTCTGAATAAAGAAAATACTTCTATACATCACCAATAACTAACTTTGAATTTTAGTAATAACAAAAGATATAACAGTATTCAAAGCTAAAGTTATCTGGAAATAAACCTAAAGCTGTATAATTCTTTAGGGAAAAAATTATAATGCTCTATTGAAGCACATAAAATAAAAAGCAAGTAAATGGAGAGATACACAATATTCATGGTTGGGAAGACTCCATATCATAAAGAGGTCAGTTTTTCCCAATTTTACAAATTCAGTGCAATTCCAGTTGCTATATTTTTTTTATGGAACTTCATGTGCTGAACCTAAAATATATATGCGAAGGCAAATAACTAAGCCAGTTTTGAAGAAAAAGTCTTTTCCTTCCAGATATCAAAACTTTATATTAAGCTATATTAATTAAGATACTGTCTTAATTACTGGTAGTGGCTCAGGGATAAGAAAAAGTAGATTCAGACAGAATAGAGAGCCTAGAAACACACTCACATATATGTGGGAGCTTAGCATACCACGAAGTGGTGCAAAAGGCAAGGGAAAAAGCCTAGTCTAGTCAATAAATGATGCTGATATGTGGTATCAATATAGAATAAAGACAAAATTAGATTCCTACTTCACATCATTCACAACAAAGACCTAAATGTGAAAGACACATTTGTAAACTATTTAGAAAAAGATGTAGGAGGTTCTGTTGTCTCTAGAAAATACATGTATTTTTTGTTTCATTGTGGATAAATACACAGAACATAAAAGTTACCATTTTAGCCACTTTTAGAGGTACAGTTCAGTGGGAATTTATGTCATTGTGTAGCCCATCACTACTGTCTATCTCCAGGGTTTTTCTTTCTGAGAAGGATTTGTTAAGTTACAAAAAGCACCACTGTGGATGCTATTGCATTACTCCAAATGAAAGATGATGGTTACTTGGGCTAGAGTGGTAACAGTGAAGGTGGAGAAAAGTGGGTGGATTTGGGATGTGTTTTGGCAGAGAACAGGAACTGTGCATAACTTGGATGGGGTGAGGGGAAAACAAGGAATCAAGGGCAACATGTAGGTTTTTTGCTTGAGCTGTGAGATAAATCATTTACCATTTATCATCAAAAACTACTTACCATTTGGTGGTGATGGGGAGGATAAGTGGAGGAAGAATTTGGGGAGAAAAAAGAAAGAATTCTGTTTTGGACAGTTTGAAAGGCCTATTGGACAGCCAAGTGGAAGTGTTTCAGTAGCTGTTGGGTAGATGGGTCTGGAAAGATTGTGGCTGGTGGTACAACTTTGGGATCACTAACATATAGATCTTTAAAACTGATTTATTAGGATTAGATTCAGCTGCTTTACACAGAAAATAGATAATGGCTTAACTATGCATTGATTCCATAGGTAAGCAGGCCATGGCTGGTACGGAGCAGCTCCGTGAGTATCAGGGACTCCTCTGTCTTGCTGTTCTGCCAACTTAGCATGTTGCCTTATGGCGGAGATGGGCTTTAATTCCATCTACCACCTGCTCTAGCAAGAGGGGAGGCTGAAAAAAGGCACATACTTTTCTTTTTAAGGACATTTCTCAGAAGTCACACATGACACATCCACTGAGGGAGAGGTTGCAGTAAGTTACAGGATTATCAGAAACTGATAGAGACCTTAATTACTTGAACTTAATATGCATATAGAGTTAAAATCAGCTTAGCCTAAAGATGATTGTCCTGAAGGAAAAGGGACTAGATAATTTCCTTCCTTTAGACTATAGACGTAGCCTGGAAACTTGCTTATACCATGAGGGTGGAAGAGTGGAAATTGGAACTCTAATTCTACACCACTTAGGGTTGTAGGGTTTGAATTCACATTGTTGTCATAATGCTGGGACATACAAGTTGAAAAATTCATACATTTGTAATACCTGTTTTACTTTGGCCAAGAAAATTTGAAATGCTATAGCCCAGAGCACATAGCATTTCCACAAGAATTACTTCCACTGAAGATGAGCTCTCAAATATTACAAAGCACATAAGCAATCCATGAAGGATAGCCAGCCTAATCATTAGAAATAGTGGTCCAACAGACTTTAAGTATGTTTAAAGTGTACAGCAAGATTTAGAGACCACATGTACCAGTTTTTTTGCTGCATTTGTAAACTATACCAAAGCCTAGTAGCTTAAACAGCCATTTATTATTGCTTACAAGTCTGTGGGTTGAATTTGGGATTTGTAGGCTTAGCTACAGGCTAGTCAGTCTGAGATGGCCTCACATGCCCAGCAATTGGTACTAGCTGTTAGTTGGTACTGGTGGCTGGGCTGATGGGGATATTGGGCAACATTGCTCTTGTCATCCAGCAGACTAAGCTGGGTGTTTATGGTGGTGGCCACAGGGTTCCCAAGAGCAGCAAAGACAGAAGCCTCAGTGTGCAAGGGCTTCTCAGGTCTTGGCTTGCATCGTGTTTCTATTGTCTTATGGACGCAGTCAATTGTAAGGCCAGTCCAGAGTCAGTATGGGGGGGGAGGGGTCACTACCAAAGAACATGGAAATAGAAAAAGGAATAACTTGTGGCCATTTTTTAAAAATCTGCTATACTTTAAGCCAAAGCCGAATAGTGTGTAAAAAGAGCAAGCAAGTGTGAAAGTGAGCTGATTGGAAATTTTAGAAATAACAAAAAGTTATTGAAATACTCAGTGGATAGATTGACTGGGAAGCTAAATACAGCCAAATAAAGATTGGTCAATTGGAAAATAGATTTAGGGAAACAATCCGTAATGCATGTCAGAGAGAGAGAGAAAAAGGACGAAAATACAGAAGTTGAGATTAGAAGAGGAGGGACGAATAAGAAAGTCTGACATCTGTTGGGAGTACCAGAGGGAAAACAGAATGAGGTTCTACGTGACAGTTATTAAGAATATTGCAGGATTCAAGAAAGATACAAGCTCTGAGATTAAAGGAGCACACCAGATCCTGAGCAGGATATATAAAAACAAACCCATACCCAGACGTAAAGTAGAGAAGCATAAGAACATCAGAAGCAAAGAGATCTTTAAATTGCCAGGTGGAAGACAGTAATCATGCTAATGATAAGTAACATTTATTGAGTACTTACCATAGGCACTCTTGTGTGTGCTTTACGTGTGTTAACTCAGGTAACATTGATAACAATCCTTTAAAGTAGTCCTGTTATCATTGCCATCTTATAGATGAGGAAAGTGGGACACAGAGAGGTTAACTAGCCCATAATCATGTGTCTAGTTGTGTTTTTAAATGTATCCAGGATTTTGTTTTAGTCACGTATGGTAAGACTGACACAGACAGCTGCTTTGAAAGAAAATTTATTACAGTATTTTAGTTCCCAAGAGGAGGAGCATTTCACATCACCCAGAGCCACTGGGGGAAATGAGGGTTGGTCAGGAGGTGGAAGGATGTGAGGGGAAACCATGGGCCAGAGCCTTGTTATGGATTTCTAGGAAAGGAATGGATGAGACTGGATAGGCAAGCTGAACAAGTTTAGGACTGGACAGTTGGAGTGGCAGGCTCTGGGCTCTAGGGGTGATCCCTAGTTATCTGATACCGGGCCCCAGGCTGATTTAGGGCAGGAGGAATATTGGCTCGTTTTGTGATAGATAAAGGCCTTGTTTGGGAGTCTGGACTAAATTCTGGTTAGTTTGCATAGGGAAGGTGTGCCCACAGTGGTTTTCAATCTCTAGGAATTAGCCCTGGAAGGGGCAGTCACCTCCTTGGTCCTCAAGGTCCCAAAATGTTAAAGCGTCATAAAATAAGACAATTCAAATTGGTGGAACTGGATTTGAAACTAGGTAGCATGCTTCTACAGAGAACACTCTTGATCTTATTACTATTAATTTACCTACAAAGAAACAAATTTCTCATGAGCAACTAGAAATATCAGATGAAATATCAGTGGAAGTGTCATTAGTGTGCTGAAGGCAACCTGTTAATCTAGAGTTCTAAGTGAGCTGTTTTAAGAAAGAGGGTGAAATACAACTTTTTCAGATATGCTAAGGCTGAGGGTGCTGACTACACACAGGCCTTCATGAAAGAACTACGAGAAGATATACCTTCATCAGGAATGACTTGAACCCAGAAGGAGGTTGTAGATGTAGGAAGCAATAAAAGAAATTGGCACAACTGTTGGTAAATATATACAGGATGTCACAAAAAACTGTATACACATTTTAACAGCTGATAGCTCAGTTTTGAAAATGAAATGTATTTTAATAAATACTGCCTTTATAATTATTCAAAGTGTGTGTGTACATATTTTTGGGACACCCTATACTTCAGAGAACATTGGACATCCAGTATTTAGGGAGAGGAGTGTGTGAAGGTTGAGAAGAGAAAGGTAGATCATGAATCAAGGTCCCCCTGGAAGTGAAGAGATTGAGATCTCGAAGGTCGACCTTTAAAACAGTGACCTTTATAAGTTTACCTGTTGCCTAAACTAGTTTGCTTAGTCATCAATTGATGTACTGGAACCACAAGAAAAAGTTTTAAAGCTTTTTGTTTTGTCCTATCTCTAAGAGGTATTTCTTATACGTGTACATCAAGTAGTTTCCTACTAATCTCTATAAAGCTGCTAGAAGTTTTTAATATGTTGAACCAAAGGACCATTTTCCACATGAATCCCCCAAGAGAGAGAAAAAAAAAGTCTCATCCACAGAGAATCTGATATGATTCTAGAATACTGAGCTGTTCTAGAAATTGTTGCATCATATTTAGATCATCTATACTCAGTTGGTGAAGTGGTAGAGCAACAGTTCTCCTTTGACAGGCTGCCCACAGTGAACAAGTGTCAAAGATTTTAAACAGTGTTGGGGACCGTCCTGAAGGAGCTGGAGAAAAGCTAAATACTTCCATGGGTCCTAAGTAGATCTTCCATTCAGAGTTGCTTTTCATTTCTGTAGGGCCTTCAGCCATCAAAGGTAAATAGAATATCTACTTATATGCATGTATACTTTCGAAAAGACATTAAAATTCTATATTCCTATATTGATATTCTTTTTTTTATTATTATTAGAGAGGAAGGGAGAGAGAGAAACATCGTTTGGTTGCCTCCTGTATGTGCTCCAACCTGGGGATCTAACCTGCGAACTAGGTATGTGCCCTGACCGTGAATTGAATCTGCAACCTTTAGGTGCACGGGATGACGCTCCAACCAAGGGCGCCACCGGCCAGGGCAGATTCCTGTATTGATATTCTGATTAATAATCTGTGTTTTCCAGTTTCCTACTAATCATTGTTCACAATTGGGCATGGTTTGAAGAATAACCAAAGTGCTAGCAAAATACTCTAATAAGTCAGCTTTAAGTTTTTAAGGGAGAAACATATTTTTTAATTAAGGTTTTTTTCCTGCCCTAGCCAGCTTTGGCTCAGTGGTTGGAGTGTCAGCCTGCAGACTGAAGGGTCCCGGGTTTGATTCCGGCCAAGGGCACATACCTCGGTTGCAGGCTCGATCCTCGGCCCCAAGGGGCCACATGCCAGAGGCAACCAATTGATGTGTCTCAATGTTTGTCTGTCTGTCTGTCTGTCTGTCTGTCTCTCTCTCTGAAAAGCAATGGAAAAAATATCCTCCGGTGAGGATTAAAAAAACCCCAAATTTTCCTGGTCTTGACAAATCTAACCCTGTGGGCAATCCACTGTGATTGTGATGTGTTCTTATGATTAAAATAAATGTTTTTAATTAGAAGTGAAACTAAATTTGTTATAATTGTTCTAAATATACAGAATGTCCCTGGCTGCTTATTGTGTCATCTGTTGTAGAAGAATAGGAACCTCAGCTCCTCCAAAAAGCAACACATATTGGAAAGACATCAGTGAGTACAGTTTAAACAATAATACTTTCTTACAGAAAAAGGAGTATGCATGGCTCTCCGCTTACTAATTTGGGGTGGACCATTACCCTGCAAAAGACAAACATCTCAGATTTATCATGAGTTAAATAAGCTTTTGTGGACCACCTTGGAAACTTAACCACCCTGGTAACAGGTTACAGTTTAGGGCAGGAATTGCAGTTTAGCAATCCTCTTGTCTTCCTCCTCCATCGTCTTAATTGTCTTCATGGACACAAGATTGTTGCTGAATCCCTGGACATCAAGAAGGCAGAAAGGCCAAAAGCCATCTTATGAGGCTTTGTCTTTTTATTTGGGGGAGATCCCTCCCTCTAGACTTCTGTCTTTATCTGACTGGCTACTACTGTGTTGCACAGCCATCTCTAGCCACAGAGGAGTCTGGGAATTAGACAGGAATCAGGTTGTGTTAGGAAGGATTAAGGGGTTTATGTGTATTGGATAGGCAGTTACCTGTGTTTGCCACTAGGTTTTTTTTTTCTATTTAAAAAAGTGTTTTCCAATTTCTGAACCAAGAAATTATAAGTAAACTTGTAGAATGTAATGTGTATTTAAAATGGGGCTATCAGTCAGAGAAAGACAATTATCGCATGATCTTACTCATATGTGGAATCTAATGAACAAAATAAGCCGATGAACAAAACAGATCCAGAGACATAGAAGCATGGAACAGACTGATGAATCTCAGAGGGAAGGCAGGGTGGGTGGGTGGGCGGGGAGAGATTACCCTAAGAATGTATATGCATATACGCATAAACCCATTGACACAGACAATAGTATGGTGAGTGCCTGGAGTGGGGGGGCAGGGTGGAGGGGATCAATGGAGGAAAAAAGGGAACATTTATAATACTTTCAACAATAAAGATAAACTTAAATAAAATAATAAAATAAAGTGGGGCTTGTAATCGCCAATTACAACATAATTACTTTGGGAAGAGTCCTTTTGTATCCCCAATAGACAAACATAATCCCTCAATAGTCTTAGTAGTGGTAGGGAGAATGATCCCTGTTCCTTTCTTTAACTGGTTGTGAACTATGAGGAGTCAGGGAGGTTAGCTCTCTGGACGTGGTGCTCAGTGGAAGCGGAGTGGGCCTGGCGGTACAACAGCACGGCGGGAACTAGGCCTCTGCCGATGGGTCGGGATGCTGGAAGGGGGGACTCAGCGAAGGACAGGTTATATCTTTGTACCCAGTGCTTATTGGTTCATTTGTTTGTATCTGGGGATAGTAAGCCTTCTGTTGATAGAAACATTAATAACTTCTTATCTGAATATGCCTATTCCCTGTCATGTTTTAAAAATGAAATTCATCACATTGACTTTTTTTTTCTTTGAAGGAAACATAATAAAGGTTACAGGATCACTTATTTTAGGGTAAGTGTCAATGGTAAAATACTGATTGGCTTCATTGTACTACTATTTGAAATCTCAGTGGGAATGATTTACAGGTAGCATGGGGGAGTGAACAGGTATAGACTTTGGAATTGGATGGATTCATCACCGGTCAGTCACTGGTTCTACCATGTCAGTGTTGTATCGCTCGCTGCTTTACCTTCTGAGTATTGGTTTCTCTTGGGTCCAAGTGTACGATGGGGATCCTGTCCACCTGGCACTGTTGCTCCGAGGAAAGCACCTGGCAAATATGGAGCCAGGGACTCACTCAATAGCTGTCACACACTGAAAACCACCTCTGGTCTTGGGTTCTAAAGTGGGTGAAGAAGGTAAAAATCAACTATAGTCAAAATTAGTTTGGAAAATTCTATGACTCACCATAAAGGTCTTATGAAAGGAAACTGATGCTGACTGAGAAAAGGAATAGATTGACATCTCCCATCTCGTGCTATTTCAGAGGCACTTGCTTAATGAATGGAGTGACTCTCTTTCTGAAAATTGTATTTTCATTCTCCTTTCTTTCCTTTTTTGGGGGTGGGGGTGATATATATTAAATGCATGCCTAATGCTGCCCCAGTGTTTTTGTCAGTAATATTCTTTTTCACTAGGATAAATATAAAATCAACTCTTAGATGCTAAAATGATAAAGGAGATATATTTGGTATTTTATCCAAGTACATACATTTCTCCATGATATTGTAAAGTCAGGCAAAACATATTTAGATGTTTTTTCCCTTTGACTTACTCCAAGCAAAAGAGAAATGAGTACTTTTTGTAAAGCCGTAATTGTGTTTGTATCACAATTATATTCAGGAATAGAGTGGAAATTCATCACACAATTTTTAGTACAGAATTTTGTCTTTCATGGAAAGCATGATAAAAATACTGAATACATTGGCTCTTTTGGCTGCTCAGGTAGATCCCAAGAGTGAAAAGGGTTCTTTTGAGCCTTCTCTCCGTTCCTCTGGTGCCAGCCAGAGTCTGGCCTTTTTGTCTTACCTGCTTTTGCTTTAGGGTAGGAAGTTCAGGAGAAGGCTTGATATACTCATGTTACTAAGCTCTGAGTTCAGACAGTGGGCGGCTGTTCTGTCTGGGTCGAGGGAGTGTGCAGGTCAGTCTGATGTGGGAAAAAAATCTTCATCTGGGGGTACACAACAAACAACATTGTAGGTCACATTTAAAAATTGACTTTAGCTATAACTTAGGAGAAGCTTTCACATGCTGGTGACCGAGTACAAATTGACTAATTTTTTTGAAACAACAGTTTGGCATCATCTAGTAAAGTTGAATAATATATAATATATATAATATATATGGTGCCAGAAAGTCTGTAATTCTGCTTCTAGATCTGTACCCTAGAGGAACAAACACATGTGTATAGTGCATAAGGGTGTGATGTGTAATGGTGTTGTTTGTGATAGATCCAAACTACAATTCCCTAAGTGCCTATCTGTGGTAGAGTGGGAAAGTAAGTTGTGGTACATGCAGACAGTGGATGAGTCACAGCCACAGGAAAGTGTAAATGCAGGAACTCCAGCTACAGGCAGCAGCCTGGGTGAATCTCACCAACAGAGGGCTGGACAGAAGAATACAGTGTGATTCCATTCCTGCGAAGTTCACAGGCAGACAGAACTGTTGTTTAAAGATGCATGTGTGGATGGTGAACTGTAAAGAAAAGCAAGGCTATTATTATAATAAAGTCAGAATGATAATTAGCTGTAGAGATGAGAGAGTGAGTCAGGATCAGGAAGGGACACACTGTGGGCTTCTGGGGTACTTCCTGTTAAAGTTCTGGTTTTTTGCCTGGATATGGTAATGTAGCTACTTACTATTATTTGTTAAACTGAAACATGTGTAACTTTATACATGTATTTATACATGTATATATATAAATGTATGATATATGCACATTTACTGTATATATATTATATTTCCCAATAAAAAAGAAAAGTTAACTATTTAAAGCTTAACAAAAGAGTGACTCTTGTGTTACATTTAGATCATATATTTATGATGGATTTTTTGTTTCTTTTTAAGAGGTTCATTATTTCTTACATATGAAGTTCTGGCCCTGAAGAAGTCTTTGACATTAGATACTCAAGGGGTAGAAAGAGAAAAAATGAAGTCATACATATATGTGCACACAGATTCGTTAGATAAAAGAGAAAGTTATGGTAAGTTTATGGTAAAGTAACCTCATCTTTGTGAAAAATGGAAGCTAGTTATTGATTTTAAAAATTAGTATTTAAAATGCAGTATAAATAAGGTAGGTTCAGCTAACTCTAAGAATCACCAACCCCTGTGAGGACCTAAAGAGTTAACTGAAGACCAGATTTTGGACGTCTGTATTTAGCCCAAGTTTGCAGTTCCTCTCTAACTAGGTGAAGCGAAGGCCAGCCAGCTGTTGGGGTCTAAATGTGGAGTCCACCCCTCAGTGGGGACTGCCAGTTCAGATGCACAAAACATGAGTTTGTCACTTAACTCAGAACTATTTCTGATTTAAGAGATTTATTCATTATGCACACTAAAATGATAAGATGGATTCATAAATATGAATATGAACTTATTTACAGAGGGAAAAAATCTGTCATAAAGGCTAGAAAAACCTGTTTTGACTAGTCAGAACATTCCTCTTCTCCAAAGCTAGGTCACATGGAAACCTAATCAGTAATCAGACGATTGCTTGGTGAACATGACATTTTAGAGCAGAGGAATATCTTTCCATCAAGATATGGGTAGTCTGGTGAGTCACCACACTTGTCTCAGCTGCGGGCTCCTACACTGTCAGCCAGAATAGCCATGCCTGCTGTACATCATGGTCCCTGAGTGGGCCGGCTCTACTGCTCCCTGTCCACAAGCTGTTTGCATTTGTTGTCATTTCACCTTCCCATATTTCAACATGCTTTATGGTGTTAGCTTATAATTTAACTTTGTAGTGAAGCTTTATCCCAGTGAGGTATCTCCAAATTTTAGTTTGAGAGGGACTATTTTAAAGGGACATTTTCCTGAATATAGCTAATCCTATGTTGTGTATGAGGATTTTTGTTAGGTTTAGTGTTTTTGTTTTTTACCTTTTTCCTGACCTGGAGAGCAATCTTATTTTGGGACTTAGAGCTCTGTGTTCCCGTTGCTTTGATAGTTACAATAAAAACAGAAAGACGCTATTTTATATTTTCTTTTTGAAAAAACCTGAAGTTTATAGTTCTCGTTTAAGTGTTGGAGCTTGGCATTAAGGGTACATACTTAGTGTTTTTTAAATTTGTAATCACTTTAGGACTCACATACCAGGCAAGAAAAGAGCTTCACAAAACAGTAAGAAAAGTATTGGTAACCTCAGCCAAGATCTTACGGGGTCCGTTTGCTGGTAAGTATCAAATATTTAACTGGGACTCCTGATCAGTATTCTGAAAGTCATTCGATGGTCTGCCTAAGATATTTTTCCATTTCATATACTAACATTTATTATAGCAGTGAAAAATTGAGTAACATTATTCTCTTGGGTTATATTTAATTTTAAGGCTTGATTCCTTTAACAGTTTTTTCTTTCCATCTTTGAGGTTGTATTGTTGTTAGATATTTGAAAATAAATATTGAGACTAAATATACCCCCTTCATAATTTAAAATTTGTTAAGAAATCTCTTACATGCTTTCTCATAATGAGAATCTTGCATCGAAAATGTAGATTTCACAAGCAGCAACTCTACAACGTAGAGCCTAGTTATAAAAGAGCTGACCAGATCTTCAAAAGTTGATGTCATGAAAAAGAAAAGGTGGAAAGCTTTCTAGAATTAAGAGAGACTAAAGAAACTTAAATCCTGGCTTCAAAAAAACAGCTTACAAGATATTTTTGGGACAATTGAATAAATGTGAATATGGATTTTAGACTGGATTTTAGATAATTTTGGAGGATTTTTGTTTGTGTTCTTGGGTGTTATAATGGCATTGTGATTATATATAGGAGAATGCAGGCTTAGTCTTAGGAGATTCAGTGTGAACTATGAAAGGGTAAAAGTCATAGGTCTGTAACTTCCTTCTACATAGTTTAGAAAAATATGTAGACCTATGCATATAGATTGAGCAAATATGACAAAATAAGTTATTAAATCTAGCTGTGGTAGGCATATGGATATTAATGTATTATTTTAATTCTTCCTTATGTTTAATTTTTTTTAAAAATGTGTTTTTTATTGATTTTAGAGAAAGAGGAAGGGAGAGGGAGAGAGAGAAACATTAATCGGTTGCCTCCCGCATGCACCCCGACCGGGGATCAAGCCCACAACCGGGGTATGTGCCCTGACTGGTAATCGATCCAGTGACCTTTCCGTGCATGGGACGGTGCTCAACCAATTGAGCAACACCGGCCAGGGCTGTTTGATATTTTTTATAATGAAAAATTTTTTAAGGAAAAAGAAAAAAAAAAAGGCCACATAGTGTAGTGAAAACAACATAGTCTATAAAATGAAAGCACATACATAATACACACAACAAATATAAAAAATGTGCCAGAACTGAGTATAAAACACCAGTTATTATTAATACGTGGAATTAGATTTAACTATTATAGATTTCAAATGTTTATAAATTACCACATTGAGTAAATGGGAGGTAAAAGTGTTGTTTTTAACTGCTTACATTGCCCATGTTGTCCTTTTCTTCTTTTTGCAAAGACACTTTTAGTACAGTTGACATAGAAGACCATGAGTGTGCCTCATGGCTGCTCCTGAGGAAGAGTAAGTCAGACGACAGGACGGTCCGCCTGCAGGCTGTGCAGGACATGTCGGAGGCCCACCACTGGCACGGTAAGGACCCTGCGAGGCACACTGCCAGCTAGCCCTCTGCTTCCAATATGGGAGAGAAGGGAATGAGATCTTCAGGAAGGAAAAAGTTCAGGCAGCCTAAAATTATATTCAGAATATTTCCAGAAGTTAGAAAAGGAAACTCCAGTGAAACTCACTGGCCTGGTAACCAGATGTGTTTGGTCAGAACAGCCTCAGAACTGAGGTAGATACATTTGTAACTTCGTAGCAGAAAGAACAGTGTTTTACTTGATTAGAGGAACTTTTGATTCTTATAGTTACGGCCCAGTGTTGTGCTTACATTTTCTTGTGGTTCCTATTTAATGAAATACATTTTAATTGCTTGCCACACCACAGAATTAGATTTGCTTTCACTTGATAACTGGCTCTAATACTAATAATTAGTCTGATTTATGTGTATATATCATAGTAAGGGGTATTTAAAGTATTTAATTGTATTTAAAACCAACAAGTTTTGCAGTGATAATACATGAGCAAGAGCTCAGATCTGCTCTGATTCTAATAGAGAGACTAATGTACACTTTGAGTATCGTCGTCATAAAAATGAGTAAACAAATAGAAAGGAATAATGTTCTGAAAGAAGAGTCTCAATAAGATACCTGCTTCCATACAAGTTAATTGTAGATTGATTGGTGGCTGTAATTATAATTTATAATGTAAATATACACTTATTTCATAATGTTAATGGAGACTTAGAATAAAAATCTTTTTCAAAATCTGCCTCCTAGGGCTCCAATTCACAAAAATCAGGGCTGGAGTGCTGGCACGTATATTTTGAAAAGTTCCCCACATGATCTTGAAGAACTCACCCAGGTTATGAACTGCATTAGAGAGAGTGTGGTTGGAATTCTGTTCTGATAGATTTTTTTTTAGTCTGTTTGGGTCACTATAACAAAATACCATGGACTGGGTGGCTTATAAACAACAGAAATATATGTCTCACAGTTCTAGAAGCTAGCAGTGCAAGATCAGGTGCTGGCAGAGTTACTGTCTGGTGAGGACCTGCTTCCTGGTTCATAGCTAGCCATCTTTGTGTCCTTAACTGGCAGAAGGGACACGGCAGCTCTCGGGGTCTGTTTTATAAGGGCACTAATTTCATCATGACCTAATCACAGCCCCCCAAGGCCCTTCCTCCAAATACCATGATATTGGGGATTAAGTTTCAACATACGGATTTGGGGACACACAAATAGTCTGTAGCAGTACATAAAGAAAGGGGTGATAAATCATGAAAGCTAAAACAAAGTACCTCCACCTGGAATCTCATTCTCTACATGGACATCACGGAATAAAGGCATCATACTGTTACTAGGGACACTAGACCTAAGTGCAATGGCAGGTTCTGGAGTAGTGATAAAAAAGCTTTTGAACACTAGAATTATTTTTAAAGAGAAGTTAAATTGGTTCTCACCTATCAATTTTCACATTTGAAGTTCATCTTTTAAAAAATGTTAGTTAGACCCTGACATACCCAGATACATGTTGAGGAGAATTGTGAGATTAGATATGGAAATGATGGGTATTTAGCTTATTGATGTTGTAGTTGTGAAAAAATACTTGGGACATACAAACTTGTAATTTGAAAATTAGAGTGCTTTCAGGTAGTTTGTCCATTTAATCCTTGAAACAACTGTAAGCCAATCTGGGAGCTAACAGTATATTTTTATAATAGATTACCAGTATAGGACAATTGCACAAGCCTGTGACCTGAGGACTCGTGTTGGTTTGGCACGAAGCCAACAGAGTGATCTTCGTTTTTTTCTCCCTCCACCCCCTTTACCAGCTTTAAAAGAAGTAAGTAAATAAAATTATCAGTGAGTGAAAAATTGTTTAATATATAGTCTCCACTCTGGGTATAGAATAACATTCAAAAAGTAGTTTGTTGGCTCCTTTTACAAGCAGGTAAAGGCTGTCAGCCTGAAATTGTAGTTTTCCTACAAAGATTTCTTGATTCCTCAGGAGATGATGTTTCTCTGTTATTTCCCCCCTTTTGGGTACTTAGGGGCTCTTGCACCAGGGTAACTTCATAGCATATCAGCATCCGTAATTGGTCTCTTGATGTACGGCTGCTTTTAGATTAGTTTTTCTCAACTTCAACACTGTTGACATTTTTGGCCAAATAACTTTTTATTGGAGGGTGTCCTGTCCATTGTAGGGTGTTTAACAGCATCCCTGGCCTCTTCTCATTAGATTCCAGAAGCAGCCCCACGTTGTGACAACTAAAAACATTTCCAGATATGCTAAATGTTTCCTGAGATTCCAAACACAGCTGGAGAGCTACTATGTAGAGTTATTAATGTATTAATACGTGAGGATACCAGTTAAGCAGTAATATAGATATTTGAGCATGTTTCTTGAGTACCTTTCCTAGACTAGAAAAGGAAAATCTGAAAAGTTGCTGTCAGTTTTTGAAGAATAGAAAATGAATATACTAAATGTAAGTCATTAGGGAAAATCAGGAGTAACAAGTTCTGGATTTTAAAAGCTAGCTTTAGTAAGAAAGTGTAATCATTTTGAGTCAAGTGAAGTAGCCCATGAAGTGAAAACGCAGAGCTGTGTTTTGTGAGAGCTCCTTCAGATTGGGGTTGCAGACACGAAAGAAAAAAATTAAGAATTAAATGATCTGTCTACCTGGGTGGGTGACAGTTTTTGAAGCTAAAAGCACTAATTTACCTCTGCCTTTGTTTGTTTGTTTCTGCTTTTTTGGCTTTGGGTCTCTGGGGGCTTTTTGTTCAGTTGTTGAGGTTGATTATGAAAACTGACTTCCTCTTATTTCAGGACTCGTCCATTGAAGAAGAGCTCAGGTACCTGCTGGCTTCTTTACCTCTAACAGAGCTGGATGAGTGTGTCCAGTACTTTACATCTTTGGCTCTGAGTGAAAGCAGTCAGTGTCTAGCAGCTCAGAAGGTTAGCTCATCCATTCATTCAGTAAATATTTCTGAGTGTCCACGCTTTCCAAGGTCTTGTGCCAGAGGCCAGCACTTAGACCCTTAGAATAATCATCTATCCAGGAACTGAGTCAACATACTGACTCCTGGTTGTGTGCCATGCACAGGTTAGGTGTTTGGGATAATGGGGAGACAGGTAAATAAAGTCACAGAGTGTAAGACATACAGGTTACTCCCAGAACCCTTCACTTCACTTAAGAGGTCGTGTAAGGCTTCACAGGAGGAGGTAACTCGGAAGATGCATTTTTATTACCCCAGAAAGAAACCTGAGCCCATTAGCGGTCACTGTCCATGCCCTCCCCACCCCCAGTCCCTGGCAGCCACTATTCTGCTTACTCTCTATGGATTTGCCTCTTCTGGGCATTTCATTATAAATGATACCTTCCAATATGTTAGCTTTTGTGTCTGACTTCTTACATTTAGTATAACGTTGTCCAGGTTTATCCATGTTGTATCAAGTATCAGTACTTCATTTTTTCCTATGGTCAGTAATCCCCCATTGTATGGATGCACACCACATTTTGTTCGTCCATTCATCAGCTGATAGCAGGATATTTAGGTTGTTTCCACTTTTTGGCTTTTCTGAATAATGCTGCTATGAACATTTGTGTACAAGTTTTTGTGTGGACATGTTTTTAATTCTTTTGGGATATACCTAGAAGTGGAATTGCTGTGTTTAACTTTTTGAGCAACTTCCAAAACATTTTCCACAGCAGCTGTACCATTTTACATTCCCACCAGCAATGTATGAGGATTTCAGTTTCTCCACATACTTGGCAATGTTTGTTATTACCCATCTTTTTTACTAGAGCCATCCCATTGGCTGAGAAGTGGCATCTTCGTTCTGGTTTGATTTGCATGTCCCTAATGATTAATCATGTTGAGTATATGTTACGTGCTTATTGGCTGTTTATATATCTTCCTTGGAGAAATATCTATTCGTAGCCTTTGCCCATATTTTTAAAAATTGGGTTACTTGTCTTTTTATTGTTGAGTTCTAAGAATTCTTTATAGATTGTGGATACAAATCCTTTATCACATATATTATTTGCAAATAGTTCTCCCATATCAGATATTATTTGCAGATAATATTTGCAAATAATATATTTGCAGATATAATATTTGGAAATATATTTCACTTTCTTGATATAGTGTCTTTTGCAATGCAAACATTTTTAATTTTGATGAAGTTCAATTTATGCATACCTGTCTTTTGTTGCATGAGAAAATAGAATCTTATACCAGAGAGGAAGGCATGGATAAGAGTTATAGAATGGGCAAATATTTTGAACATTTACTAGATTTACTGAACCACAGACCCTATAAATTATCTCAAAGTGCAGAAACTTACGGATTGTATTTCCTATAGGAAACATTGGGCTTTATATACACATTTTGAAAGGCATGGCCTTGTACTTGTCCCCCTTTGCCAGCAGGTGCTCTGTATGCGTAGTATGACCTCTCTTTCAAACACAAAGCACTTCAGGAGGAGATAGGGAATTAGACCTCTTCCCATTCCTTCCATCCCCCATACACCGGCACTTGCGCGCAGTTACGCTCTTTCCCACAAATGGTGGCATACAGGATACACACTCTACCCCTTCTTTTTCTCAGTTAAGGAGTTATCTTGGAGGTTGAGATATATCAGTATATGAAGAGACTCAGCATTTTTTACACTTGCATAGTACTCCATTTTACAACGGTACCATCATTTTTTTAACCAACCCCCTATTGATGGACATTAGGTGGTATCAGTCTTTTGTTCTTATAAAGGATGCTGCAGGGAACAAATCTGTACACACATCACTTTGCCTGCGTGTTATATGTTGAAAGCGCATGGGCACTTGTAATTTTTTTTTTTTTTTAAATCCTCACCTGAGGATATCTTTTCCATTGCTTTTCAGAGATAGTGGAAGGGTGAGAGAGAGAGAGAGAAACATTGATGTGAGAGAGACACATCAATTGGTTGCCTCCCACAGGATTGCGCCTGCCATAGAAGTACGTGCCCTTGGCTGGAATTGAACCCAGAACCCTTCAGTCCAAGGGCCAGCGCTCTAACCACTGAGCCAAACTGGCTAGGGTGGCACTTGTAATTTTGATAGCTGTCACTAAGTTGTCTTCCACAGAACTAGCCCCATTGATACTACCAGTAACAGGGTGATAGGAATGCCCGTTTCCTCACCCATCTGATAGAGGAAGACGATCCTTTCTCTGTAGTTTCACCATGCATGCTTCACTATGGGCAATGTTGGACATCATTGCATGTATTTTAGAGGCATTATATTTCTTCTCCTAAGAACTTTCTTTTATGACTGTTGCTCATTTTTCCATAGCATCATTGGTATTTTTCTCACGGATCTGTAGAAGACTGTTGCATATTAGTGACATTAGCCCTTAATCTGTGGTTAAGAGTTGAAATTTTCTTTGCCTACTTTATTCTTAAATGTTTTAACATCTACTAGTCTCCACTAGTCTTCTGTTTCATAATTTTCCTAATTCTTCTTTTTCTTCCATATGAATTTGAATTTCAATTTGGGAAGAATTAAAAACTATGATCCTTGTTATTGCCTTTATTTTAATTTTTTTCAATAGTGCTTTTCTCTTTTTTATCATTTTAAGTAGACTCGACTAGCATAATCTCACTCTAGAACATTTTGATTAACCCAGGCTTTTCTTACAATCAATAACTGGTGTTAGTACTTTGTACTTTCAGATGAGAGGACACAGGGGAAAGAATTGAGAAAGTGCAAAGATTTCTCTCTTCTAGGAATAATTCCATGTTTTCTATTCTCGTAAGCAATAGTTTGCATAACTAAAGTTTCCATAATATTTAGAATCCTATATATTAGTCCTTTCTAATACTATATATAATAGAGATTTTTTTGTTTAACAAAAAGTATTAGTCATGTTTTTAGTAAAAGTGTTAATTATCTTACTTTCAGGGTGGCTTATGGTGTTTTGGAGGAAATGGACTTCCTTATGCTGAGAGCTTTGGAGAAGTTCCTTCAGCCACAGTGGAAATGTTCTGTTTAGAAGCTTTAGTAAAACATTCTGAGGTAACTTAAATTTTCAAATGTGGTTTATTTTCATGACCACGTTGAAAAAATTATACACGTTCATTCAAGGGAAATTATCTTCATTTGTTATAAAAGAAAAAAATGCCTTTTGCTTATTTTTAAATTTCTACTTTTCCCTCATTGGATTGTTCAAATTGATAATCATGATTTAGCACCAATACATGAATTTTGTTCTTGCTATTTCTAAAAATGGATATAATCTTAATTGCACATGAAGAAAGCAATGCGTTGTCTAAATACTGAATTTATCTTTGAGTTATGCTGTGTTTTACTATCTTTCTCAGATGATTTTTACGAGTAATATTATCAGGTAGTTATAATTTCCATTAAAACATCTGTCAAAGATGTGTTAAGACAGAAAAAAGAAAATATTTGGGTGACCAAATTTTAACCATTTCATATGTCAATGATTGTCAAATTTCTTGGCATTATGACAGCCTTTCTATCATGATCATAGTTTGATTTTAAAAAGAAAAAAGTAACAGACTTTGTCCTACACCAACATTAGTGCATGAAAGTTACGAAGCATGTTAAAAATACACATTTTCTGCTTACCTTAGCAGTTTTAATTTACTGATGTGGGGTGGAGTGTGGGAATTTACATTTGTAGCAGGCATCCCTGGTGAGGCTGCTACAGGTGGTTCCTGGTGGTTCCTGGTTGTTCCATATGGTGAGAAACGTCATCTTACACATTATAAACTCTCCCATTTAATTTTGGGAACCATCAGACATGGCTCAGAAGCACGGTGTTGTGGTCATCTTAGTTCCCACCTGTGGAATTAGGATCAAGGACAAAGCAGAGTTAGTAAAGTGTCGGACTACAGAAGGGAGTGGGGGACAGTGAGCTGGGTTTTGTGATTTACATCTAGTTTCTGAGGCAGTAGGATGCATCTTCAGTAGAAGGTGCGGTGGATGGAATACAATAGTTACCTTTCCAGAAGCCTCGCAAGTTAGTCCATGTCTCACTTGATATATGTCTAAAAGGCATACTTTTAAATGCAAGTAAATGTGATAAAATTTAGTAAAAATTTAGAGAATGATAGTTGTTACATATACGTGAGTGACATGGTGTCATGTCAGTGAATAAAACTAGTGCTGGGAAGAGGCAAGGCCATGCCAGTGACCTTAGCAGACTATAATGACTTGTTAGTCAATTCTGTCACCTTACCTTAGTATACATATTTCCTTTGGTTTTCTTTATCTCTTTTCTCCATTAAAAATTCATATCCCCTTTTCTTTCTATTTTTACTTGATCTTTCTCTTTAAATAATTTCTGACTCTTTTTAGGCCAGCCCAGTAGCTGTGGGTTTGTGTGGGGCAGATATTGCTCATCTCTGTGGGATCTGCCACTTGGATTATTCCCTGTTATCAGATGGCAGGTTTCTCAAGGGTGGAGAACCATTCTAAGGTAGTTTTAAGCCAATCAAAGTATCGCTAGAAATTGAAACAGTTCTGTAATAATGACAGTCAGGTTATTTCTGACCCAGAGCTAAACAGAATATCTTTAAGAATAAAAATTTCACCCTAGCTTGTTTGGCTCAGTGGTTAGTGTTGGCCTGCAGACTGAAGGGTCCGGGGTTCGATTCCGGCCAAGGGCACACATGTACCTCGGTTGCAGGCTAGATCCCTGGCAGGCAACCAATTGATGTGTCTCTCTCACATCGATGTTTCTTTCTCTCTCCCCCTTCCATTCTCTGAAAAAGCAATGGAAAAAATATTCTCAGGTGAGGATTAAAAAACAACAACACAATTTTCAGCCCAGCAGGCTTGGACTAGTGGTTGAGCGTTGACCCATGGACTTGTAGGTCATGGCTCAATTCCCAGTCAGGGCACATGCCCAGGTTGCGGGCTCGATCCCCAGTTGGGGGCGTGCAGGAGGCAGCCAATCAACGACTCTCTCATCATTGATGCTTCTATCTCTCTCTTCCTTCCTCTCTCTGAAATCAAGAAAAAAAAAAAGAAAAAAAAGAATACAAATTTTAGAAGTCCTGGTAAGATATGACTTATTTTTTCAGTGATTTTGAAGCACTTCCCATGTAGATAGAGGTTTGTGTGTTAAGTAAGCTGAGATGAGAGTTGGGTGGTCTCTCAGGGTTTCTGTCCTTGAGCAGGAGCCATGTGGCTGCTCATCTGCATGCTGGGTCACCTGGTTAGTGAATTGGTACAACATAAAGTGAGCTTTCATTAATTTATTGTGCTAGATATCCACACATTGTGATAAAATTGAAGCAAATGGAGGCTTGCAACTACTTCAGAGGCTGTACCAACTTCACAAGGACTGCCCTAAGGTACAGAGAAATATAATGCGAATCATTGGAAATATGGCTTTGAATGAGCATCTTCACTCAACTATAGTTCGCTCAGGTAACCACTTTATATACTGAGTATTTGGGATCCGGTGCTTTGTTCTATCTCTACTCATCATGATACATCAATTTTTCAATAGACTGAAGACTTTGCTTAGGGTTAGTACAGGTCCTTAGAGCATGTTGTTTTAGTATAGGGGCAAGAAATTGCTTGAGATGTTTGGATAATCGACACCTAAGATAATGTGTGTGGCAGTCACAGGAGAGCAGGTTTTGCTGATGTGACCATCTAAGTGTTTATATCTTTGATATGAATGGTTATTAGAGACCAAGATCTGGATGCTTTGTGTGCTTACTGCTCCTGGGGTGTCTTTATTCTTGGCTCTTTCAGTGGAAAAGCTAGGTGATACAAAAAAACATACACATACATACACATCTACATACATATCTGCACATGTACAGTTGACCCTTGAACAACACAGGTTTGAAGTGTGGGGGTCGACTTACACGCAGATGTTTTTCAATAAATACCTGTACTGTTTTAGATCTACTGTTGGGAGTTCTCGGATACAGAGAGCTGTCTGCATGCATTGATCTACACCATTTTATATAGGGGACTTGAGCATCTGCAGATTTGGTATCTGCAGGGTGCCCTGGAACCAGTTCCTGGCAGATACTGAAGGACAACTTAAGTTTCTGAGGAGTCTAAAGTTATATGCAGATTTTCAACTGCGTGGGTGGCTGGGGTCAGGGCCCCTAACCTCCTCATAGTTCAAGGGCAACTGTATATGATATGTTCTTACATTTACATATATTAGAAATTATGAATTTACATTAAGAGTGTCTTTTGATCAGCAGAGGAGGGATCAACAAACTATAAAGGACCACTTACTGTAAGTTTTATTCGTCCCTCTTTTTATAGGTTCTTAAGGTGGAAACCTAGATCACTGGCTTTAACCTTTTTTCTCGTTTCAGTTATATATTGCTAAGTATCAGACCACCTCAGAACTCACTTGTAAAACAGGTCATGCATTTTGCTCCTGAATCTGAAATTAGGGCAAGGTTGAGGAGGATAGGCTTATATCTGCCCAGTGCAGCATCAGTTGGCGCAACTCAGCCCTGGAACAGAGGATACACTTACAGCATCACCTGCTCACAGGACCTGCAGATCGACACTGGCTGTCAGTGGGGAGCCTGGTGGGGGCTGGGCCATTGGCTCCTTTCTACTTGGGCTTCTCCATGTGACTTGGGTTTCCTTAAAGCATGATGGTTGGGTCCCAGGGGCAGATCCTGAGAGAAAGCCAGGTATAAGCTCTTTTGCTTTTTATAATCTAGCCTTGGAAGTAACTTCTGCCCTACTCTGTTGATTAGAAGCCAGTCACTAAGGATAGCCCATATTCAAGGGGAGGGGATTCAGAGGGGTTTAGATGCATCACCTCTTGAGAATAGTGTCAAAGAATTAAGACATGTTTTAAAATCACTACAAATTTCTATTATAGATATTTAAAGTTGTAAGTTTCCTCTAACCTGCTTTAGATGCACCCCTCAAATTTTGGATATATTGCATTTTCATAATTACTCACTTTGAAATATTCTCTATTTTCCCTTGTGATTTCTTCTTTGTTTCATGGGTCATTTAAAGATGTACTCTGTGCTTTACAAACATTAGGGGTTTTCTAGACACGTGCTAAGTTTGCCTCTCTGCCATCAGTTTCAGTCTGAACCCTCTCGACCGTCTGAGATGGATTAGTGTCAGTACTTAGGAGGTGTGTTCTCTTCACCAGGCTGGGTTTCCTTACTGGCAGAAGCACTGAAGTCTCCCCACATCATGGAGGCCTCACATGCCGCCAGAACCCTGGCTAATCTGGACCGAGAGACGGTGCAGGAAAAGTACCAGGATGGTGTGTATGTGCTTCACCCCCAGTGTCGCACAAGGTGAGAGAGCAGACAGTCCCCTTGTCCCCGTGGGGGTGGAAAGTGTGGAGGGTTTAACATTTTAATTTATTCCTGCATAATTTAGATAAGTTAAATACCTTACAAATAAGTCACATACCTTATATCCTGAAACAGTTTTTCCTAATAACCTCAGAAGCATCGCAGGCTATTGTGAAAGCATGGAAGGGACTAAGTTCTCAGGGTTAGTGCACATCAAGGGCTTGCGCTCAGTAGCTTGTGTTCACCTTTCATCACACATCACACTTAAACTGTGCGTGCGCATTTCTTTGTCTCACAGCATTTTCCACGTAGATTTAACAGCTGATTTGGATTGTACAGGTAATTCTGGATGGGAAGGAGAATAGACATCATTATTTATATGCAGGCAGCCAAATTAGCTTGGGCCTAGACCTCCAGGGACTGGAGAAAGTTCACGTTAGTTATAAAAGCATGTGCTGGAAGGAGTAAGTCGTAATAAATTTGACTACTCCTTAAAGTTATTTATGGTCGCCTTTTCTAGTTGTGTCATTGCCGAGACGATAAATTCAGAAAGGACCACAAAGAAGAAGTTATATCTTTTGTGGGTTTTTGTCAGGCACTTTAAAATATTACCTCAGAAAATAGCAAAAACTTTTTAATTTGAAAAATTGCCTACTTTATTCCAATTTGTAAGTAAAATACTGTGGCATTTGCATATTATATAATTATGTGCCCTCTATATAGATGCAAGTAATATACTATCTACATATTTTTATTATTTTTTTTATTGTTGACATTACAATGTCTCCCATTTTCCCCTTCTTTGCCCCACCCCACCCAGCCCCAGCCCCAGCCCCACCCCCACCCCCACCCCAGGCCTTCACCACTATCTACATATTTTTAAAGGTCATATCCAAAGAAAGAATGTTACTTTAAAATGTCATTTGCTCTATTTCTGATAAACATTATCCTTGGTAAATTTTTGAAAATCTTTTATACATGCTGTCTTAGAACCTACACTAGCATATTCTTATTTAATTTTTTAAATACTTTATTAGTTTGTGGGACAGTCTCATGGAATTCTTTGGAGGGCAGTCTGACATCTGCTGCTTCTCTGGTCACTGAACTCATTGCAGTTGCTTTTGGTTGGTCCACCTGCTAGATGTGTCTCCGTTTCTGTAGAGCAGTGAGCACGCTCCATGCGTCTTTGCAGAAACCCCCTGTAGGGTTGGTTCTTCGGGGAAGCCACGCTCCTGACGCTTGCCTTCACATTATTTTATGTCATGTAACCCTAAGCACCATCCACAGAGAGTGCTATGTAGATTCTCACCAGAACAATAATGCGCTCTTTCTGCTTCTCCTTTAAACTCTCCCCCACCAGTCAGCCCCTTAAAGCAGATGTCCTTTTTATTCATGGCCTTTTGGGAGCAGCATTCAAAACGTGGCGCCAGCAGGACTATGACCAGGCTCCAGCTGAAAAGGCTTCAGGGGATGGAACCAGGTACACAACATGCTGGCCCAAGGTAAGGACACGGCTGGCTGGTATTTACCAGGACATACTGCAGGTCGCTGGCTGTGGGGCCCTCATTGTGACTTGCTTTTCTATTTTTACTGGGATGCTTCTCCATGCAGTGTTTCTTTCCCTTGGGGACACCAGTTGGTATGCTACATGAACAGCTGGGCTTATCACCTGTGCTGTGTAATTTAGGGCACAGTGTGTGACTCTAAAAGAATATTCCAGTAACTAAAAACGGGGGCAAGGTAATCATTCACTTCCATTAAAAATATACTATAACACATAATATATTACAGTCATGGCAGTTGGCCAATTCTCTGATTTTAATAATTATAAAGAGAGACTTTGAAGAAGTCATTCTGTGGATTTCTTTGACATTTTTTCCAAAGAGCCTTGACTTTGAGATGAAGTCACTGAATGGAAGTGATCAAAAGCTGAGTGAAACTGATGCTGTAAATAATGTGGAAATAGTTCCCAGGGCTTTGTTCCGCTGCTGCTCATGCACCGTCACCAAGGCTCGTCAAGCAGAGAGAAGGGTTTTGACTCTGGTGATACTGAAGTGTGGGGATGATGGCAGAGCCCAGGTCCAGAGATAGGACTTGACTAATTAGTATCTCTGAGTGCTCAGGGCGAGTCTCACCAGCAGAACATACTGTCTGTCCTGAGATCACAGCTTCCTACTAAATGCTTTGAAAAAGCCAATTCGATCTAAACTCAAAAACAGGCCTTGCTTCTGGCAGGAGCTGATTAAAACAGACTATTCTCTGGACACCGGCACTGGCCTTACTCTATAGATACTGATGCCACCTTGTGACCAGAGACATGAAAAGATAAAATGCTAGACTTGTTTTTCTGGTCACCTTTACACTTTGTTCCAATGTGGTATTAGTCAGTATTAGTCCTTTAGTTATGAATTTCTATTACTAGGAAGTAGTTGGGGCAGTGGAAATTCATATATGCTCTCTTGTACCTTTTATTTTACATAGACGTGGTTAGCAGGAGACTGTCCCGCTCTCCGGATTATATCTGTGGAGTACGACACTAGCCTTAGCGACTGGAGAGCGAGGTGCCCCACAGAAAGGTAATGGGAAGCTTTGGAAGGGCAAGGGCCCAGGCCACAGGTGGGCCCTCTGGGATGGAGATAGGATTTTCTTATGAAAAACTAACACAACCTTTTTTCTCTTTGTTCTAGAAGGAGTTAGCTATATAAATTAGATAGTGTCAGTGTTGGGCTCCTAACATGGTTCACTTACAACTATTCTAATAGGAACGACCATGGATCCCATAGCAAAGCCTCCTTTACTCCTAGAAGTAAACGTTGTGCTTTTGGCTTTTGCACAGTCATACTGGCTAAAGGAAGCAAAGAAAATGTTGAGCAATATAGGCTCATGTCACGTGTATGTCACCTGTGCTACTGTATGTACAGGAAGGGCCCATGACTTCTGGGCTTAGGACCTAGACTGTAGCCAGTTCTCCTTTGGCTGCTGTGCAATCTCAGACAAGCCCTTTATTTGCCTGGGGAGCTTTGGTCTACAAATTGAGGGAGTCTGCCTGAATAAGTGGGTTCTGAATGGCCCCCACCTGGGTGCCAGGGGAAGGGTGCCAAGGGCCAACAGACTAGACCGGCTCCCTCCCCATCTCACCCAGAGGAACTATGACAAGCTTTTATTTTGAAGAAAGATTCTACAGGGAAACAGTTTGAAACTACCAGACCAGATAGTTGTGAAGTTCTATTTTGAAAATTGCTTATTTTGAGTTCTCTCATTCTAATAGCTTTCTGGTATTTCTAAGTAACAAACCAAAATAGTGTTTTCAGCAGAAAGGACACAGGTTCTAAGTGGTGGGGGCAGTTGGTGTGAGACCTAACTTTGACCTGTGAATATTGCCAGACACATATTAGATGCTTGTTTAGTAAATGAATGGCCTGTTTTGGGCTTAGATATTCCCAGTTATGCCAGTGTGACTAAATTAGAAATAGGGACAGCAGTTGCAGGAATTGAGCAGAGAGAATAGGGGTATTCCTGACTGCAGATGTAGCACGTAGCATCAGTCCAATGAACAAATGTTTTCGCCTTAAACTTTGGAAAGCAAAATTTGGGGAGATCAATACCCCCTCATCATGCCTGCTGTTTTCATTTTGTTCAGAAAGTCCATTGCATTCAGGAGCAACGAACTTCTTCAGAAGCTCCGAGCTGCTGGTGTTGGGGACAGGCCAATGATTTGGGTGTCACACAGCATGGGAGGTAAGTGTGTGCCCACGGCCACAGCCCCTCCATGCCTGCTTACCCCAGCCCTGTAGGTGTCCACTCTGGGGTTCCAATGCTTGCTTGCTAAGGGACATCTGCTCCTCCCAGCCCTCTCCCTGATCCAGTTGTAAATTTTCACCATCCACTGCCTAGTTTACTTGCTGAAATGCTCAGGATTGCTGATTCCAGGCATTCAGCTGAGAGGAAGGCAGATGTGGCCTTTTGTGTCCTCAGCGAGCCAGTGTCATCATCTGTGTGACCTTTGTGTATCACTGCTGGCTCCCAGCCCAGTGGGGACAACAGAAAGTGCCTTTCTAGGTGCATTTTCCTATGGAAGCTTGTTTTGCCCGGAGGGTCGGCTTTATGGACTATTGTGGTGTGTTTTTGGAGTATTAGTACCATCCTAAGGGAGGGGCCATCGGTGGCTGCTGTGGACAGTACAGGGAGACTGGCAGCTGCATTGTCGCTTCATTGATGGACATGCAGCATAGCACTCTTGTGGGACAGTGCAGCCTGGGCTACAAATGAGTTTCTAGAATCTCACTTGTTTGTAGGTAAGATCCTGATCCAGAGGATCAGGAGTATTATCCAGTGTTGATATTTTAAGGCCCTGTTTATTGGACTACAGAGAATTATCACTTAAACTTTTTAAAGAAAGCATCTCTTTTTCTGTATTTCTTGTTTTGCCTTTTTGGGGTTTTAAGAACAATGGAGGGAAGGAAAATAGCTTCTGCATTGTTTTTTTCTTCTCTGTGGCTAGGTCTTCTTGTAAAAAAGATGCTGTTGGAAGCCTCGCAGAAGCCAGAAATGAGTACTGTGATAAACAACACCAGAGGGATAATCTTCTACAGTGTGCCCCATCACGGCTCCCATCTGGCGGACTACTCTGTCAACGTGCGCTACCTGCTGTTCCCCTCTTTGGAAGTCAAAGAACTCAGCAAGGGTAACTCTTACATTCCGTCACGAGGGAAACTGGGATGGCAGGAACATCAGTTACCCAGGAGGGGGAAGACAGACAGTTTCCAACCTATTGTCTCGCTTTATTATTTGTATGTGAATTGTGTTTAGACTGTGATGGAAAATTTTTAGTTTGGCTTTGATTTTTCTTTGATACTTTCCCTTTTTTGTCTTAAGCCATTATTTGTTCAAATATAACAAGTTTAATAGTATGTGAAATATTTAAAGTTTTTAAAGTTATGTAATATTTTGCTTTAAGTATAATTCCAAATTGCCAATTAATTACTTTTTTCTGAGTTTGGAAAATCACCAGCTGTTAGAATATGCACAGGCTTTGAAGACTCACCATATTAACTATAAAGCATTATATATAGGGTGGGGCAGAAGTGGGTTTACAGTGGTTCATGTGGGAAAATAATAATTAAATCATATGAGAATAAACTGTGTTTTGCGTAGTCACAGCTGTAATCCTACTTCCCCCCCTTGTTTGTTTTAATTAATAAGCATTAATTCCATTTTCTGGAATACCTGCTGATCAGAATTCAGAGCCCTTGGCTTGAGCTTGAATATGCCAGACATCTTTTTATTCATATTTTCTCTCACCTTTATGGAGAGAGTTATTTGACTGTCTTCTAAACCTTTTGTTGAATTTTATTTTTTGCAGTCAAATTGTATTTTCCATAAGCTCTTCCTTGTCCTTTGATCCGTCATCTTTTGACATCATTCTAAAGATACAAATTAGTGGATTTTTTTAAAGTTCCTGTTTCTGCCCCTGCAGGTTTTTGTTGGCTCCTCAGGTCGTCTCTCTTAGGTTGTCGGCTTTCCTCTAGTATCCATGCTTCCTGGGTGCCCTTCCTACTGGAGGCTGAGGGACTCTGACTGTGGCCAGGCTCTGGTGATGGAAGCTGTGCTGTAGGGTGGGGGTGGGTGCCAGCCAGCACACAGGGGACCCCCAACAAATTGCCTGGGGACTGCTTCCTGCTAGCCCAAGACATGGGAGATCTCTGTTCTGTGTTGGTTTTAGCCCTCTACTCTCAGCTTAAGGGCTCCTTAGGAAGGAGAGAAAATTAACGAGCCACCATCCGAATTAGAACCCTGATTTTCTCTCTAAATTTGGAAGGTGAATATATTTTATTGTGAATTAGATAAACAATTTGTCACAGTCTTGTTCTCTGTAATTACAGATTCTCCTGCACTTAAGGTCCTACAGGATGACTTTCTGAAGTTTGCCAAAGACAGAAACTTCCAGGTGCTGAATTTTGTGGAAACACAACCAACCTCCATTGGTAGCATGATCAAACTGCACGTGGTGCCCGTGGAATCAGCAGGTACTCCCTCTGTAGAAACTTGTTGACCATTAGCTGCCTAGTTGGTCATACCCAGCATTTAATTATAAACGTCAACTTTTATATTTAGCCTCTTAGTTTTAGGAAGATCTAGATTCTAATTCTGTTATTCTTTTCAGCCATAGATTAAAATTTCTCAGTAAATGTACAACCTCGGTTTTACCCCTCCCCTCCCCTCATTTAATTGATGAGTGGCAGAGGTTAGTTGGCTACCTCTGAATTAGCCATCGACAGTGAACTCTGTTGCATTAAGGTAAGAACATGAAACCCTTCTATTAGCTGGACTGAAAGGGGCGTTGCATTTAAAAGACTGACAACTGCATGCAGAAACCTTAAAAAAGGGAGTGAGAGATATATGAGGAATATTCAAGCAACAAAAAGTTTTGATGGAAAAAAGTGTTACAAGTACAGTTTCTTTATGATCCTGATGTTGAGGGAAATGACCTGTACCTGCTACTATAGTGTATTATACTGTGTCATAGGCTGTTTGAGAGTAGGGCCCAGATCTTAGTTCTCTTTGTAGTTTCCTTTATTACTCAGCTTGATAGGTAACCCGCACCTGTCACTCCCTGGAGCTCTTCAACTTGGCTGTCAGACCCTTTTCTGATCACCCCTGAAGCTGGCTTAGGTACTATCCTGGGAGCCCTCAATGCTCCCTGTAGCCAGGGACAGTGTGTTGCTGGAGCACTTGCCAGATGGTTCTTTGGTTTGCATAACAAGTTTTGTTATCTAAATAAAATGAAAAAGACTTAATACTCTAGTGAAACCTAAAGATGGTATACCTCCAAGTAATATGCCGTAGGGTGGGGAGTTACTATTTAGTAGTTGAAAAACTTAAAGAAGGAACAGCTGCAGGGCGTTAAAAAAAGGATTTTTGGAAGCTTAAAGTAAAAGCAAAGTTAATATTGTGGATTAACTGCTTGTAGTGACGTAGCCTCGACATAGTTCTGGCTACACTTCCTCCGTGTCACTGGGAAGCTTGTCTTCCTTCCCCACCACCGGCAGTCCTCACCTAGTACTTGTCGTCACTTCCGTCCAGGTGGACTTCATAGGCTCAGCCAGGTCTCTCAAGCACTAAGTCACCCTCTCCCCTTGGTGAGTGACCATGGGGTTTGGGTATAGATAGAATGGACCCAATGTGAGATGGTCCCATTCTTTTTATCAGGACAAGGGAGCTCATTATCAAAGTTTATAATGTAAACTCTAGAAAAAGAAGTGGTTAAAAGAAGTATGGAGTGATTTATAATAACCTGCAAGTGTATAAAGGTTTGGAAGATGCAATGCTCAGGCTCTATTCACTACTAAGTTAGGAAGTAGCTGGAACACAAACGAAGACTTTACGAAAAGCAAAAGCTATAATTACACCTGCTGAGAGTCCCTCCTGGCAGATTAATCAAATGCAGTTTAGCTGCAGTGAAGCTTCCAGCTGCCCTGTCTCTTTAAGAGTCCCTGTCACAACCAGATTAACATTTAGAACTATGGACTTGGCCTCTCGGTGCTGACGGGGAGAAGCTGACAGTTTTACTTAGATCTTGTTGACATTTGTTTTCTCTTCAGATTTAGGCATTGGAGACCTAATTCCTGTGGATGTCGACCACTTGAACATTTGTAAGCCAAAGGAAAAGGGTGCTTTTTTGTACCAACGTACCTTACAATTCATCCGTGAAGCTTTAGCCAGAGACCTTGAAAACTGACCACTATCTTCCATTTTTCATGTGAACGCAGTGCAAGAAATTTGATGTTCTTTGTGTGAGCAGTCGTGCAGCAGTCGCTATGGCGTCAGCGTGGTGTGGAGCATGTTGCCGGCAACAGAATACCCTGTAGGCACAGAGAGGTGGCAGTCGGAATGACGGGCTAGACGGGGCTTTTGATTTCAAGGAATTCCACGCGTGCCAGTGTATGTTTTGCAGTGTTGTCCCTGGTGAGCAAGCTTCTATGGGTAGAGAATGCCTTTTGTCACCTGTGACTGTCTATGGCTTATGCTGGAGGAACACTGATGGCTTCTGAAGGGATAGCAAATCGCCAGCTTACCATAGCAGTGCCCTTGGGAGAGTGCCTAGAATGGACCGGAGAGTGACCTAGAACATAAAAGGTTCTGTTTTTGTTTTGGGTTTCCATGTGCTGTAAATTTTTACTGACATGTAAGTATAAACCTTTGTCTAACATGAACTTTGTTAGACCTGTTGTCATCCATGGGTCAGTTCCTTGTAAGTTTTTATTTTCATATGGCCGAGAACAAATATTTCTCTTTTTAAAAAAAATCTAGCTTGCAGTAATTCTTTCCAGACATTAGCTACCTATACTTGGAATTTTTCCCAGATAAAGTAGCTAATCCATTATTGACCAGTGTGAATAAAACTATTCTGAGCCATTATATAGATTAGCAATACTTAGTATCAGTATTCTCAGATTCTCTTTAGGCTAAAAAAAATATACCTTTCTCTCTGCTCATCTGACCTCCAGCATGTGAAAAATGGGAAATCATTTTGACTTTTTCTAAATAATAGCATTATTGAGGTATAATTCCCATTTCATAAAATTCACCCTTTTAAATCGAGTTTGTTGATTTTTAGTATACTTAAGAGTTGTGCAATCACCCCCACTCATTTCAGAACATTTTCTCATCCCCCCAAATTACCCCATGACCATGAGCAGTCACTCCTTACTTTTTCTACCCCGGCCCTGGCAAACACTATCTACTTGGTCTCTATGGATTTGCCTGTTTTTAATTTTTCATATAAATGGATTCATACAGTACGTGCCCTTCTGTGTCTGGCTTCTTTCTCTTAGCATGTTTTCAAGGTTCATCCATGAGACGGCATGTGTCAGTACTTCATTCCTTTTTATGGCCAAGTAATATTCCATTGTCTGGATATACCACACTTATTTTTTCATTCATCAGGAGATGGATGTTTAGATTCCAATTTTTTGGCTATTATGCTGCTGTGAACATTCATTACATTTTTTGGTGTGGATGTTTTCCATTCTCTTGAGTATGTACTAGGAATGGGATTACTGGGTCATATTAAGCTTATATATACTATTTAGAAGACAATGGACATTGTAGAATGGGATAGTCAAAGTTAAAACTGGAGTACAGAATCTGGCAATAAACTGAAGTCAACAGTAAGCCACAACCTAACAAGTGACTTAACCACTTGTGTTATGTAGATGTGATGGTTAGCCTACAACAGTAAGTAGCAACAGTAGCGCTAACTAACGGGGTGACATGGGGAGAAAGGTGTTTGGTTCATTTTTTTTTTCTGTTCTCCAGGAACCGTGGCACATAAACCATGGTTGAAACAATTGTTCATTAACTTAGAGTAATGCAATGAAACCCTACTCCTTAAAATCTCAGTATAGCTTTTATAGCTGTGCTTGAAAGATAAGGTCCGGGAGAGAGATACAATGTAGTACTAAATTACTATAGTTTTTCAGGCAGGTCACTTAACATTTCTTTTTATTCTGCCTATGAAATGGATATAATGTACACAGTTTCACTTTATCAGTTTTGTGAGATTTAAGGCAGTAATGTTTTTAAAATAACGATTGCCCGAAAAACACTTTAAGAACACAAAGTATGAAAACACATGTAGTTGAAGTAGCTTCAGACTTAGACCATCAATAAAATGGTTCTCCGAGTTTAATCAGCTTGGTTTAAATACCCTTTCTGAAAAAAGTTCAAATGAAGCTTTATCTTGCCTTTCCCCTCATGTGAAAAGTCACTTTGAAATGATCTTGTTTAAGAAGGAAGTAAAAAGCCCAGCCGGGGCGTGGTTCAGCTGTTGAGCGTCGACCTAGGATCCAGGTTCCATTCCCATCAGGGCACATGCCCAGGTTGTGGGCTCGATCTCCAGCAGGGGGCGTGCAGGAGGCAGCCGGTCAATGACTCTCATCATTGATGTTTCTATGTCTCTCCCTCTCCCTTCCTCTCTCTGAAATCAATAAAGATATAAAGTAAAACAAATAAATAAAGTTTAAAAAAAAGTAAACTGTATAGGTATTACAGAATAAACTACTGCAAGCAAGCTGTAAATAAAGCAGCCTGAAAATGGAGTCAGCTATCCCTACTTAACCTATTATTTTCTTTCTTATCATGTACCCCAAACCTAAGAGATTACATAGTTAACCCCAAGTTTCAAGGGCACCGAGTCCCCTTTACCCTAGTGTTTAAATCAGAGGTCACCACAGAAAGAGACTTCAAAAAGGAGGGTCATGATACCTCTCTGGACAGCATCTTGGCTGTTCACCCAAGGTCACACCGGCAGTGGAAGGTGGTGGAGAATGCAGGCCTCTGCTCAGTGAGAGCGAGGGTGTTGGGCACCAGCTTTTATTTCCTACTGAGAAAAACAGTACAGTAATAAAGTGATGTGTATGGTTTTTTTTTTTAAACTTGGTTCATAATTCACAAATTCTGATTCCTAAAATTTGAGTTTCAGGCATAGCTTTCTGAATTTTCATCCCTTTGTAATATCAAGTACGTGTATGATTTTGTTTTTATTGACATTTGGTAAAAAAATTATGTCCATGAAAAAAATTTAAACATGTTCAATAAATGTCACTTTAAAGTACTTACTCTAGCTGATTGTGCCCTTATCTTGGATGTTAAACACTCCCAATAGCTAATCACTTAAAATCAAAAATTTGTTTATGAAAAGTGACATTTATTATGAATTACCTTAATAGACCAGAAGACATAAATCAGTTTAATATCTAAGAAATTTTCAAGTTTAGAACAAGCCATTCTTGTAAAAATTCCACTTCTTAATCTGCATTCAGCTTGGCCTTGGAGTTTAGAAACAGCCCATGGAGTTCAGTACCTGGCCCCAGATTGTGGAAACACTAAGCTTACTAGAACCTTTTGCTTTCTGGTTTAGTCCTAACTTCATTTCTGGATGGTAAAGCTAACATATAATGAACGTCAGATGAGCCCAGATTCCTTGGCCCATTGAGTGCCATGATGTGAATGCATTCTCCAGGCGTAAATGGTTTTTGTCATACATACATCTATAATTTAGATTTCAGAATATTTTAACATCTGTGATGATTAGATTTAAACATTGTAAAGAGTTCTGGTCCAAGGTGGTGACATAGGAGGCTCCTGAACTCACCTGTTCCCATGGACACCAAACGTACAGCTACACATGGATCAGTTCCCTCTGAAAGAAATTCAGAAACTAGCTGAGCAACTCTACATACTGAGTGAATGAGAAAATGCCCAAATCACACTGGGTGGCAAAGGCTGAGACAGACCTTCACCATGAACCCATCTCCAGCACTGAGGCGCAGCTGAGGGAACAGCTCAGCTCCCCGAGGGAAGAAGGGTTTGGACCCAGCATCTACCGCCCACCTAAGACTTCCACCCAAAGGATGGACCTCTTCTCACAAACTTGCGTACTGATTAAATGCAGGCATAGAAGGGAAAAGGGGAAATACTGGAGTCTGACTCCAGCGCGTTCTCGGGTAAAGGACCACCGTGCTCAAGCCTGGAGCAGCCCGGGAACAATGTTAGTCAGCTCTAGTTCCATCCGCCTAGGGTAATTTTAGGTAAATTAAGTTCAGTACATTATACAATGACATATTACTCATCTAGTATTTTACTACACATTACACAAACATTTCTAGAACAATGGATAATTTCTGGATAGGTTTTGGGTGAATTTTTACCATTTTTTACTTTCTATAATGCTGAGTTTTTGTATTTGGTACACAATTTTCTCTTAAAAAAAGGCTCTATAGAGGTCAAAATCCAAATCAGCCACATTACTCAAGTTACTGCAACATAAGCTAGAGTATACCTTAGATTTCATAGAACAGAGAGAAGCTGAAATGTCAGTGAGGAAGAAATCTTACAAATTGTTACAGACTTCTGCTTTCAGTAAGAGCAGGCTTGATCATTTGGAACAGCCTCCCAGTAAGGACAACCAAAAAATCCGGGTTACATGGTTTTAATTGATCAAAGTGCTGACAAGAAAATAGGGAGTTACCAAAAAAAAAAAAAAAAAAAGAAAAAGCAAGAAACCAGAGACCTGCAGTCAAAACTACTTTTGCCTGAAGCAGGGATGCCACTACCATATCCCGCAGCCCCTCTGTGCAGACGGTTACCAAAAAATGCCCCCTATGGTCAGGTCCTTTCTTCCTCCAGCACATGGCCCGCTCACCCCCTTTAGCTGGGTGTCTGTGCAAGGCCCCCCTCTGAGGTCACCTGCAGAGCCAAAAGGAACAACTGAAAAATTGAGCTGTGGTTTTGGCAAATCCCCAGTGTGAGGGGACAGAGGTCAAAGTTCAAGGCTTCCCAGTGGAGTCTGATAATCCCACGTGCTCGTTAAACTGGGACAACAAAGGGCCATATGTACAAAGTAAGGGTGCCCCAGGAGTAGACATCCTGTGTCCAAGATGCCTGCGTCGTTGCCTTCTGGTAAGGACCCTCCTCCTAGTTCAAAGCTGAGGGTTCCTGTGCCCTCACCTGGTGAAGGGATGAGGGATCTCTGTGGAGTCTCTTTTATAAGGACATTAATCCCATCATGACCTGAGTACCTCCTCAAGGCCCTACCCCCTAATACCACCAGCTTTAGGGTTAAGATTCCAACATAGGGAGTCTGTGGAGACACAAAAATTCAAACCATAACACCTTAAGAATAATAGTATATATGTAAAAAGAAAACAAGAGTATATAAATAGTGTATCTGATAACTGATAGCATATTAGGTATATTACAGTAAATTAGAATTTTATGAGAGTTGAGCAAAGCTGCTGATGCAGTTAATAAACAAAAATCTTATAGTTAAGTATATTAGCAAACCAAGCAACTGAATTTTAAAGAAATAATTGTTATATATAATCATGGTATTAAGGTTATAAAAGAAAATGTTATTTAGAGACACATATAAGAAGTATTTAGGAGTCCGGTAATCCTGATAACAGAATTACTTTACAATGTTTCAGTAAAGGAAATAAAGCAAATATAGCAAAATGTTAATTACTATTAAATCCTGGTGATGGATACATGAGGGTTCAAACTATTCCCTCTGATTTCATACATGTTTGAAAATTTTTATAACAAGTTAAAAACTTTGAGAAACGTTAATGAAATCCTTAGATGGAGAAATATACCAGACTCTCCACCATGAAGAGCCACCATTGTGAAGATGCCCGGCCTAGTCCATGCAGCCCGTCGAGAATTCCAGCGGGCTTATCTTTCAAAACGGAACTTCGCAGACTGACTCTAAAATTTACATAGAATTACAGAGGGGTCAAGCACAGCCCAGATACTCTGGAGAAGGGGAACAAGCAGGGAGGTTTGCTTTACCGGGCGGCAAAGTGAAGTGGGACAAGACAATCGGGTGTGGGCGCGGGTGCCCGCGGGGCGGGGACCCGGAGCGGCCGGTGCGGGCTCGGGAAGCCTCCCGCAGGCCCACGCGCTGTGAGCACGGCAGGCACTCGGTGTGCGGAGACCGAGCAGAGGGCACAGCCCGAGCAGCGCTTATTCAACAGCCTGAGGAACCGGTGAGAACGGGGCCCATGGCGCTGCAGCTGGGAGCCTGCACCCCCGGCCTGCCTGCAGAAGGACCCGCACTGCCTACCGAGGAACCGGCGCCTCGGGGCGCTCTCCTCGCCTCTCTCTCGCTCTTGTACCCTATGACGAAAAATCATTGTATTTTAGTGATGAAATCACTTCGAAAATCCATCCTGTGCTTCACCACAGAGTAAACCTTAATAAAATTGAAAACGTAGATGTTTATATACACCTGGGCCATAGTCTCAGGTCATAATCCAATAAAGTTAGGAGTTAACAATTTAAAAATGCCGAACAAACCCCGATTCCTGGAAAATCATGCAGCCTCCCTTGGATCAAAGAGAAAATAAAAGTAAATTACAACTTAGCAATTCATGAAAAGACTATTTCATGCCAAAATTTGTAAGGTGCCGTTAAAGCTATAATCGGGAACATAGGTAGCTTTAAATCTTTATTGTTAAGTAAGAAAGACTAAAAATAATGGAGCCCAGTGCTATTTCCTAATTAAGAAATTAGGAAAAAAACAAAATTAAATAGAAAGTTGAAAAGGCGTGCAAATTAAATAAGGTGGGGTTAATAAAAAGTGTTTTTAAAGCTGACAAAAAAACTTTTAGAAAGCAATAGAAGGTCTATAATAAATACCAATGTTATTTCAAAATCTCAACAAAACTGAATAACCCCTTGAGAAACCTAACTAGAGAAAGTGAGCGCGGTGTTTTGTTATTTAATAGGTGGAGTATAATAACTATTCCTCAGGAAGGTGAGGCTGGGCCCCTGCCCCGCACCACTGACAAACTATATTCCAGGTGCTCTGAAGAGCTTCCATTAGCCCAGGCAAGCCTGCAGTCGAACCACTCTAATGGGTTTATTTAGATCTCTGTTGCCCACGACTATCATCTACAGGATAAAATCCTAAATGTCATTTAAGGTCCTCTGAAGTTCTTTCCCATCAGCTGACATCCTTTCCAGGTACACAGATCCACTTCGCTACTCGTCAAATTCTTCACCCTTTCCTCTCCCAGCTTCCCGCTCCCCTGTCCCCTGCGCTCCCCTGTCCCCTGCTCGCAGTCCCCTCGGTGCTCTCCTCCCTCCGAGTTAGAGGCGATTCTAGGACACAAACAGTCGGCCTGTAACGGCGAGTTTCAAACCTCTCTCTTCCTCTCCAACCAGGTCCCAGGGCTGCGCATCCACATTAAATGACTTCAGAATGGTACTTACTGGTCAGGAAGGACTAGCCATCTTTATTATTTCGAGATTGTCAGTATAGCCTCATTCCTGAAAATCATTAGAGAACATTTTTAATATATATTTCGTGTTAATTAGCCGAAAACAAGCCTTGAAGATTAACTCTCTTCTGTCTCTACGAAGCAATGCATTCAAACCCATCGAGCAGTCTAAGATCTCACAGGTTTGCTCTAAGTTCCTACAGAAAGTGAATTCCAGCCTCTCTCACATCATACAGATATTGTAGCATAAAGTTACAATACATGTTGCCATAATGGTCACTAGTGGCATTATTCAAGTCGTAAATTCTTAGCCAAATAAGTTCTATGCTTTTTCAACTCAGTCTGATAGTTGAAAAAAGAACCAAAACCAGAAACTCAAACAGAGGAATAGCCAGTAGTCACACTTCACCCAGAACAGAAGGCTAGCCAGAAAAGATATCCCAAGGTTCTCTTCATATCTAAAAATAAATACGCCGAATTAAAAAACAAAGACAAAACATTTAATAGGTATTTTTTACAATTTCAGTACAAATGATCACTTCAAATAAACATTACAAGGTTTTTATTAATTGCCGGTCAGTCAATAAATAATTTTTACGGCTTTCCTTTCTGATGAAATCACTTCATTATAAAGAGAATGTTTTAATACATTACTTTGCTTATACTTATACATGCCAGCGGAACTGTATTAAGTGTCTTGAACTTCAACAACTTTAAAACTTTTACAGGAATTGCTTAGGCAGAAGTCCTAATTTCAATCATTTACTGGAACGAATTTTAAAAATAGGCAAGAAGTCAGAGATTAAGATGTAGAAGGGAATATAGTAATTGGATTCATAGAGACTGTGTTGACTTGTAAAAAGTACCCTGCCTAAAACACAGAACTGCAGTGAACTGTAATGTCTTACAGAAAAGTAATGAAATAAACAAGGTCACAGTAAAAAGCCCTGTATGGGGGCATCAAAGAAAAACTAAAAATACAAAAACCACAGAATGAAATCCCCAGGATGGCAGCTGCCCATTATCAAGATTATTCAACTGACTGCTGCTAACCTAGGAAACCTACAACTATTAAGCACTGATTTAAAAAATAAATAAGGCAATTCCAATTGTCTTTTTTTTTAAAAGAGAAAGTTGGTGTGAGAACCTTACATATCAACTCCAAATCCTCTCTATGAGTTGTTCACTAAACTTGAACACTCATGATCAAATAATATTTGTTCAATTCTTCATGCTAAACTACTTGTCATTTTTCTTGTGACCTGCCTCCCAAGGTGAACACGATTCTGTGCATTACTATTTACTGTCGATTCTATTACCCATGCTGCTTGCTACTTGTGTGCCAAGCACCTATCTTAATTGAAATTGTTCTCTGTACCATTTACTGGCTATTGGCTTTCTAGAACAAAGAAGAAACCCGAGAATTAGGCATGTTCCCAGCACTGCAAGCAACTGTTGTGGTACCGACTTCCTTCTGACTGTTGGTGGGTCTGCTTTCAAATTCAGCTCCTTTGGTAGGAAAAGGGGTTAGAGAGTAAAGAGCGTTTGCATTAAGAAATCTTTGCTTCCATTTCCAATTGTACCCTTTGTAGCAATGTGACTGCATGTAAATCATTTAACTTCTCCAAGCCTATTACCCATGCTGCTTGCTTTCTCCCTCTAATGCTTTCAAAGATTAGGCTGTTTACTTGTGTTTGTTAAAGAGGTAAAAATGATATAAAGTACTTACTACAGAAGGTGCCCTAACACCTTGGGTCAGAAACGCCGTCATTTATGACCGGTCAACTCACGCATTCTCTCAATGGGTCAGCAATACCTTTTTCTTTGATCAGTTTTCAGATGAAATGAGACAATGTGGTAGTTTTGTTTTTGTCTTGAGTGCCATATTTAAATAATCTGCAGTGCACCTTGATGATAGTGGTAATGAGAAATAATTCTGAAAGCCCAGAGCTCTGATCAGTAAAAACAGAGTGCTATTCCCTGGGCAAGACAATCCCTGCCATCCTAACCATTAGCATTTAGTGTATGAATTTCCTGGTCACATCAGGGATAACAGATGCATTGCTGTATGGTTCTATGACCTGGAAGACTCCTCCACAGGGCATGTGACACACTGAGATTATGCCAGTGAATTTCTTATTAGCAAAAATATGGTATTCGCTCCAAATGAAACTCCAGGCCTTATAACATTATTTTTAAAATGTTATAGTATGGTGTTGTCTTTCTGAATGATTGGATAGGCAATAAATGCTTTGAGAGACGTATAGGAAAAATGTAGGTAAAAAATAAACTTAACAAACATACAGATAAGCAAACCCAGAAATGCTGCCCTGGGGTTTCTTATATAAAGAGACATGTGGTACTTTCTTTCCTGAAGCTACAGCCGGACAGACCAGGCGAAAGCAGATATTCATCATATTGTAACAATGACGATCAGTATCATGTGTCAGTAGGAGTTCTCATGTTTGTGTTTTTACCAGGTATGGAATATAAGGGAAGAAAAGAATTAACAAGATTTCCTTTAAGGGGGGCTAGAAAGTGTGTAAAAACTGGGGTAAGCAGTACACCAGGGCTCAGGACTGTAGCAGTTATGGGGCATGTCTGAGGATGCAGGAGACTTCAATGGGTTTAAGCTCGGTTTAAGCTAATGGTATATGCTTCAGAACCCAACAAGTGTAGACACCATCTGTGCATGACCAAGGTTAACATACATGTACATAAATAAACCAAGGGCTCACACAAGAGAACGGACGCCCAGTTGCTGAGTTGGCCTAGTTGCTGCTTCTGTCTCTGATTTCTCAAACCTGGTGTTAGTGGGCTAGGTACCAATTTTAATGGTCCCAACTACCTTTTAGTGTGATCCTTACTTTCTGTATCAACCTCCAGGTGGTGCGCAAAAAAAAAAATTATTCCAAATCTGTAAAATACAAACAAAATTTAAAAACACCACATACACACATAAATTGAACCATTTAAAATTCGACGGCAGAGAACTGAGCCATTACCAGCTAACTCCCTTGTCTAAAATGCACACGCCGACTCCTACAGGAGCTTTCCACACCCAAGAGGAAACTCGAAATGCACGAGCCGGGAATAAAGCGTATCTCGGCGGCCGAATAATAACCTTACTGAACATGAGACACAGTGTTGTAAACCACGCGAGGGACAGAAGTGTGCCTTTAAGTAGACGTCTCTTTTGACGGGGGCGGAGGCCATGGGCTTTCCTCTGGAAGGTGATGCCTAAGGGAAGAAGGCACACATGCTGCAAGGGAGTGCTGTCGACGGCTCCCACTCAGTTTTTTGCCAGTGGGTCAAACACCTGCAACACCATCCTCTTGTCCTTGTCACTGATAGTTGCCCAGTGTCCCAAGTCCTTTTGCCTGTGCTCTTGTGGCGGCTCCTCCGCAGCTGAGCCACTGACTTGCAGTGGGGCTGCGTGTGCCCTTCCGAGGTTCCTGGTCCCCGAGTCCAGCGGGTCAGAGCTCTTAGAAAGCCAGGCGTTATTCAACAGGTTAGGGTGGTGGAGAAGGCTCCAGAAGGGGTCCTGACAGTCACCCAGGAGGGAGGCCGCCTCTGGCTTTGGCTCCTTGGGGCCACCAGTCTGGGGGCTCGCTGGCTGTGGAACGAGAGCGCCCCCATCGGGCTCGTAGGCCGGGGGACAGTCGCTGCTGAGGCTGCTGCGGGCGAGGTCCTGGAGGAGCTGACTGTGGGTCTGCAGGACCTGCAGGTGGAAGGCGGCGGGGGCAGACTTCTTCCTCCTCGGGGGCACCTGGGGCACAAGAGGCGAAACCTCCAGAAGGGGTGGCGCAGCCACGGCAGGGGCGTCGTCTGGCGCTGGCTTCCCTACGCTCGGCCTCCTCTCGGCACCTTTCCCAGGCTGAAGCGTTCTTGGTTTGGGAACAGGAGGGACTGTCACCGAAGGAGGGGTTTCCAGGCTTGTTTCCGGGGGCCCGATTGTAAAGTGGACAGTCTCTTGCCCATATTGGTCTTCTGGTGACATGGGCTGAGAAAAGGCACGACAGAGTGTAAGTAAGAAGCCAGCATGGGGGGAGTCGGGAATCAGCATTCAGACAGTGTCAGCCAGGAGCTGAGAGGGGGCTAAGCGCACATTCTAGCAAATTCGAGATTTGAGAATGTCTGGGATGCGGCGATGTGACCAGGTACAGAGAACACAGCAGAAACACGCACATTTATCAAGCAGTACCAGCAGGGCTAGTGAAACATGAATGGAAACTTGAAAACCAGGGCTACAGCGAATAATCTGAGACGGGTTCTCCTTCGCTCCCTTAGGAAACGTGGTCACCCTCTCTCCTTACTGAGAGTGAACCTCTCTGAAACACAGTCTGAGCTTTGATAATCCACACTGAAGTCACTCATGCTCTGGCGTCAGGCTAACTGAAGGACTAACGGAGATACTTGCTCCTTGCATTGTGATGTTTAATTTTACAGACACTTTACTTCCTTGGTTCTAATTCAAAACCATCCCAAAGACTATAGCCGCGCGAGGCGAAAGGAAGCTTTGTACCAAAGCGGCTACCGACAGCTTAGTCACCGACCCTTCAACGTTTCCTTTGGTTCTTTAGAAAACAAACATCAAACACAGCCCCTTCTCCGGCAGCCCCTGGCTGTCGCTCCTGTGCAGCGGGTTGGGAAAATGAACTGGTTTCTGCCCCTGGCTTTTAAGAGAAAAGACAGAGCGAGTACAGGGGGAAAGGAGGAAAATGGCAGATGCAACGAGCCAAAGTGAACAGAGGAGAGAGCAGGCTGGGCATGAACGAGGCACCAGGGCCACGGCTCACACATCCACGGGTGTAAAAGCAGCAGTCATCTGTCATGACAGCAAGAGGTTACCGAGTGTCCGGCACTAGAACACTGAGGTCAAACGGAAGATCCAGATGCCTCTAGAGGTGCCAGTCTTTGGGCTGCTACTGTCCTGACAAATTCATGTCTCTGAAGCAGCAAGCAAGGCTGAGAAGCTTGAGAGCGAGAGCAGAACACAATCTGCAAGAAAAGTGGCAAGAAAAGCGGTGGAACCTCCAGCATCCGAGGCCGACACTGCTCACCTAGGAACTGGTACTGTTCTAATGCAAACAAAATCTGTCCACGCGAAACCTGCACACACGACACAGACGGCACACAGACAGGACATTCTGGAACCCTTGAATCAAGCATCCCACTGTGGTCCAATGTGGGGCTCAGCCTGCAAGCCGTTCCTGTCCTGGTGGAAAATTCCTGGTTTTTCTGCTCAGCTAGAGCCAGGAATTATGGAGGAGAAAGCAATTGCCAAGCATTTTCCCAAGGATGGGGCTGTGTCAGGGACTCATGAATGTTTATGGAGAGACAGACTCAACAGAGATGTGATTCTTATCTAACAACTTTCGAGCAGCTCAGGAGAAAGAGGCGGATGCTACCGGTTCTTACCTTCCCAGTCCTCCTGAAGGTTGGCTTCTTCATGGCAGGGACTCTGGGTGCAGGCCGGCGGGGCAGGAGCGGGGGAGCCCCCACCACGGGCTCTGGTCTGGAGGACCCTTGGTCCCCCAGGGCTACGACATTTGGGACTTCTCCTGGGGTGCCTGAAACATACAAGTTCATGGCTGAAGTGCACAGGATCAGGCAGTTTGCTGCATGATCTAATCTACAGGCAGTCTATATCCTGAGGGTCATTTACTAATGCAGTGTGTTTCTTTTTTTCTGAAAAAAGACATTTGAGGGTTATCAGGACAACCAGTTGGGTTTGGCCTCCAGCTTCTCACGTTCACCTTCCAAACAGGGATGGTGAGCGGGGTCCATAGGGGATCAGTGACGCCCTGACGATTTGTGTGTGCGTTTCTCATGGGAGATGATCTAAAACTCTTCAAAATCGCAGCAGGGCCCATGACCAAGAAAATGTTAAGTTCAGACTCCAGGTGGATTTCAAACCTCAAACCTCTCCTAGCCTCCACAGCTATAGAATTAAAAAAAAAAAAAAAAAAAAAAAGGCAACATGGCCTGGCTGGAGTGGCTCAGTTGGTTGAGTGTCGTCCTGTGAACTGCAAGGTTGCTGGTTCAATTCCGGGTCAGAGCACATATCTGGGTTGCGGTTTCTATCCCCGGTAGGGAAATGTATGGAAGGCAACTGATTGATGTTTCTCTCTCACATCAATGTTTCACTCTCTGTCTCCCTCTCTCTAAGCATGTCCTTGGGTAAGGATTAAGATATATATATATATATAAATGTATACGTATACACACACATACACATATATATGTATATATAGCTCTGTATAGCAATATGATTTACATGCCATAAAATATACCCTTTTAAAGAATATAATTTGTGATTTTTAGTGTATTTACAAAGTTCTACAACCATCACCACTGTCTAATTCCAGAACATCTTTATCACCCCAAAAGAAACCCCTTACGTACCCAGAGCACTCATTTGTCATTCCCTCCTCTCTCCTGCCCCTGGAATAAATTTCTGTCTCTGTAGATTTGCCTATTCTGCATACTCCATACAAATGGAGTGGGTGTGTGTGTGCTATACACATAGTATACTATCTTCAAGATTCACCCATGGTACAGCATTTATTAGTACTCTATTCTTTTTTATTACTGAATGATATTCCATTGTATGTTTACACCACATTTTATCCATTCATCAGTTTATGGACACTGGAGTTGTTACATACAATTGTAATTTTATTTTAAATAAAAAAATGGCCCTGGATGGGTAGCTCAGTTGCTTAGAGTGTCATCCCAAAATGCTAAGGTTGTAAGTTTGATCCCAGGTCAAGGCACATACAGGAATCAACCAATGAATGCATAAATAAATGGAACAACAAATCGATGTTTCTCTCCCCCTTCACTTCCTCTCTCTAAAATCAACAAAAATTAAAAAAACAACATATAAATTTATTTTTTAATAAATATTTTTAAATAAATTTAAATTAAAAAAGAAGCCACTTGAGATGATGTTATCTTACAACAGTGTTTGTCATCCCCTCTTTCTTTTAAAAAATGTATTTTTATTGATTTCAGAGACAGAAAGGGACTGGGAGAGAGAGATAGAAACATTAGTGATGAGAGAGAGTCATTGATCGGCTGCCTCCTGCACATCCCCTGCTGGGGATCAAGCCCGCAACCCGGGCATGTACCCTGACCGGGAATCGAACCGCGATCTCCTAGGTTGATGCTCAACCGCTGAGCCACGCCCGGCTGGGCAATATATAACTTTAAATGGACAATAAATCTTAGTAGTGGAATCTCATAAAAAAAAACATGGCATTTTCTCTTTTCGGCCCCTTTTAATAGAAATATTAAGAGAACAGGATTTCCCCCTGGGAAGGGGAGTCTGGGGAGCACCTACCTCCTCCGGCTTCCAGGAGACATCGGATTGCTGCTTCTGCCTCCTGAGCGTTGGTAGTTTTGATCTGCTTCACATTATAAGGTTTGCTTATCCCGGTCCTAGCTTTGGGCTTGAGGACAGACGAAGAAGAGAGGCGCATTAACGCAGGCAGGGAAACAGCCTCGCCTGGCCAGCTCACTGCCTGCTGATCTGGGGCCTGCTGATCTGATCTGTGATTAACACACAGTCCCATCCAAACCACATCCTCAGGCCTCTTTTTCCCTGGGAGCACTTGCTACCAAGAGGAGGAATGCAACAGCATCTCGAAGGGAGGACCCTTGTCTCCCAAACCGGGTGGTTACAGGTTTGTGCAATGTGGACAGGCCATCCTCTAACTTTACTTCAATAACCAGGAACGAGCCAGCAGCATATCGGAAGCCATCCCTTCTATGGCCCAGCTGAGTTATTAAAATGCCTTCCAGATATATTTTCTTGAAAGTGCATTTTCTACCTCTTCACCCAAACCTCTGGGTCCCCTAGATGACCTGCCTTCATTCCTGTAAACCATGGATGTACGTGTAGTCAGCCCCCTGCTCCTGCTGTGACCGCGTGTGCATCTGGCCCAGCCCCTCCGCACTGTCCTGGGACAGAGCTTCCACCCAGCAAGCAGGCTTCTCTTCCCTTGTCCCTCACCTCGAATCCATCCATCCTCACCTACAGTCTTTAGCAGCTCAGTGCCATCCTCTGGGGCTCTCCACCTCTCCACCCTACAACACTGTTATTACTCCTAGCGCCCTGTGTTACTTAGGCCCACTGAATCTCTTTTAGCCTCTCCTCTTAACTAACTTTACTCCAGAGTGATCGTAATTTTGTCTGAACAATGGATCTGAATTTCTCCTGTTTTCCCTTCTACCAAGCACTGCTCTATACAAGCAGGTGAGTCTGGAAACCAACAATCCCGCCACACAGGGACACTTGGATTTTTCACCAACGTGATTTCTCTCCAGTGCCCTGCATGTCCATTTAAAAGCCCATAAAACACCTGCTACTAAGTTATGGGATTTGGGGATGAACTGGTGGACAGTTAGAGGGTTAAAGAGATAGAAATCTATATATTCCATGAAAAGGGGTGATTCCCGGGTGATCTTGGGGGCTGAGGATGAGCCACGGGGCCGACTCCTTGGATGTGAAATGTCTCCATTTCACTTTGAGCTGAATACAGAAGAACTCACCGCTTGCTGAGGTGCTCCTGGCAGCAGCTTTGCCGTCTGCAAAATCGAATACTGCCCATGGGTGCCGGAGATGGACACGTCCGAGGCCGACTTCTTCACCATTAAACCTGCTGTATAACCAACAAGGGCAGAGTCTTAGTCTCAGTGATGTCACTGAGCCCGCTGGGAGCAGGGCAGGCTAGAGAGGCTGCAGGCCCCGGAGCACCACAGGGGCAGTTAGGGGCTGAGTGTGCCCAGCCCACGGGCATCCACAGAGGCTACCGAGTGTTTCTGATTCTCTAGCAGCTCCAGTCTGTTAATGCTGATTTTCTGGAAAAGCATTATTTCAATTTAATGTTAACCTAATATCCTGGGGGGTTCAAATATGATATAAAGGTTAGTTCATTTTAAGTGGTTTATAATACATTACTGTTATTAGGACCAAATTTTTTAAATGTTTTGTGGACAAAAATCTAAAAAATCCCAAAGCAGAGAAATAATCCATGTTAAATCATACTTGCAGCTTTAACAAGTCATGTCCTAAATCAACATTTAATGACATGCACATTAGACAAAAGACAAATGGTCAAACAAAATGGATATCAATTTTGTAAAAAACATGAAAATAAAAATTGCCTGTGGATGTAGATACGTATAATTGGAGAAAGGCTGGAAGTCTTATGGTTCCCAGTTACTATCTCTAGGTAGTCAAGTGAAATTAAAATTTTAATTTTTTAGTATAATTTTTTAATATTTATCTACTTTTGTAAATTTTTCACAAAAATATGTAATATAACATTTAAAATTTTAATTTATATTTTATTTTCTGCATATTAACTCAGAAAAGTAAAAAATATGCTTAAAAAGTCACATGCTTCTGGCTTGCCATTGATTACTCTTGTGACATAAGCCACACCGAACCCAATTCTGGAAGTAAAGCCTTAGCAAAGTCTATGTCTAATTGTCAGTTTTGGGGGTGGGGGTGGGGAAAATGTAAATAGCAGAGGTAACTAGAAACTGATCAGAAGCATGTGGTGACTTTATTTTCCTGTTATTAATGCAAGTTTGATGGGAAAGCATTGCTTTTTGAGGGGCCAGGAATAAAAGCCCTCTCCTACGGAACCTGGGCTAGGGAGAGCTAGTCTGCAAGTCCAAGGAAGAATGCTGGGGCCCGCAGGCCTGGGCTCAGACAGGGAGGCGCCTGGTTAGAGGTGGGCTGCAGTCACCTTGCATGTTAGGGCACCTGGGTTTACTCTGGAGAGGGCTGGCAGCTGGCAGCAGTCAAGGGGCAAAGATTCTGAAGGAGGCTGGGGTGGGTGGGGGGGTGAGGGGGAAGATGCTAAGAAAATCCCTCGCTTGGCTGAGGCCCCAATTTTCCATTTTCTAAGGTGTTGAACAGAAAGCAGCTTAAAGCAAAGCACAGCTTCAGAAGGACCAAGAACAGCTTCATAAAGGGTCCCTTTAACCAGGCACGAGAAACACAGCTGCATCTCCGATATCAAACATCATGGACTGAAGACAGAAAGGGACCCGAGGGGGGCAGAGCGCGTGTGGGGCGGAAGGCGGGCGGAAGGTGATTAGAGCCATTGCAGCAGCAGGACATATGCAGTTATTCCCAGCAGGCGTGTAAGCCCAAAGCAGCAGTCTTACTTGGAGGGGGGGGTCTCTGCGGCGGGTGAGGTGGCCGAGGCCTGTTGGGAACCGACAGAGACCTACTTGGAGAACGGTGGTGGTCCCCAACAGCTTCCAGCTCCTGCTTTAGCTCCACCAGGTCGGCATCATCTGGAGGACACGGCGGAACGGGAGTGAGGTGAGTTGTGTGGGGCTCAGGTGTGCAAAGAGCCACCTGCGGCAGGAGGGGCTCCTGCAGGACAGCTGACGTGTCCCCCTGGCTGCTGGCAGGGGAGGGGGAGGACACCCAGTGCCTGCTGGGAATACTCAGTGAACCCTGGACAAGGTCTGTTGTCCAGACAGGAGAGACACCGAAAATTCTAGAGGATAGACATGCGTGTTTCCTTCTGAAATAATCAACGAGATGCCCACAGAGTAGAGGAGACAGTTGGAAACCAGAGCCCCTGTTTTAAAGCCCTCACTCTAAAAACATGACAATTATTCGGGACACTGAGAATCACCTCACTTCTCTGCCAGCAGGGCACCTGCTGTCCAGTGACAGCCCCAAGTATGAAGTGTCCTGAGCACTCAAGTCTCAAACACTGTTGCCAGGGCCAGCTCGCTGCTTCACAAATTCGTCATCCTGACCTGTCCTGGCAAACCTTCCGAGGCTAAGAGCCGCATGAGGAAGTGCCTGCTTCTGTTTTATTTCATTTACATTTATTACATATAAATGCAGAACAATTTTAGGTCTTCCTTCCCACACTTCAACGCAGCCCGGTTCATTTCATTTTGGCTCAGACGCCCCATCCCTCAAATGCACAGCTGCACCCGTGATCTGAGGCTGAGCCGGGAGCAGTGGGTTCTCCTAATGGGAACGTCTGAGCACCCTGAGGATGAGCCCATCCGGACGCTCACCAGGTGCTGGCAGCCCGCACAGCCCATTGCTCGTCTTCATTCCAAGGGGCATCTGTTCCCACGTCTGCCCTCTCGAGAGGCTGCCGGGACAATGACCACCCCTGGAGAAAAGGGCCACCTCTTGTCTGAGGGGCACATCCCTTCAGCCACATCCACTCCAGGGCAGGAGCCCTCCGGACAAGTCACGCACAGAGCTGCCTGGCGCTGAGGAAGGCTGCTGGTCCCGTAACGGGTGGCAGTCCCCGAGCCCGGCTGTGCATCTCCATCCCCCGGGGATCCCCAGGACCCAGCCCACCCCCCAATCCACGTCTCCATGATGGGGCTCAGCGACCTGTAAGCCCCAGGGCTCCGGCTGCGTCAGCCAGCCAGGCTATGCTAGCCAGCTCCGGGACAGCTACCCAGTCAAAAGGACTTGGGGGTCTCTGCACCTTTCCCGGCAACGTACCTTCCCTGGGAAGCATCTTAATTCACTTTCACCCCTGTTCTGTTTTCAGCCCCAGCTCAAGGGTCCTAACACCTGGCTGAGCTCCTGCACTGGCAGGTGACAGTGCTCCTCCGACACAGGACACAATGACCAACAGCTGGGAGGCATTTGTGGCCGTGGAGGGATCTGTGCTCATGGGTCTGATGCTGAATCGTGACCCACCTACCCACTCTAGCCCACGGATGCGAGCAAGCAGGTTTTAAAACTATTTGAGAGTCACTATTCCATACAATCTAGGGATGTGAGTTCAATGCACATGCTTTTCAATCCCTCTTCAGTCTACAGTGATATAATGATGCTAATGTGTAATATCATTAATTATATATCTATGTAATGACATAATATATATAATTATTACTGTATAACAATATATGTTATGAGAAGGTAACAACAGACCAGCAACTCTGGACATAGATACTGACTATGCCTCTTACGGGACTGAATCAGAAAAACTTTGGAGAGGAAAAAAATTAAATGTAAAACCAGTTCAGAGCTGTGGCCATTTGAATACACATGAGAAGCTGAAATTAACATGAACCTGGGGTATTATGGGCCACAAATAGTTGTAAAAATGACACAGATAACTGGAGAAAACCAGTGTGGGGGTAGCTGCTACATTCCCAGGTCCCCGTGACTTCCTGTTGAGCCCTCTCTTGGGACAGCGCATGTGACTGGCATTAAGCACAGATGCTGAGAGAGAGCGAGCTCGGTGCTGAAGGCTACTCAGGAAGGAAAGCCCAAGCTACCTCTGTAGGTCGGATGCTGCTTCTTTTTGGTTAGAGCAGGTGACTTGCTGGGCGGAGCCGCTGCGGTGGAGCTGGGGGTGTCGGAAGGATCGTCCCCCCCCAGTTCACTGTCGGAGACCACAGGCTGACTCAGTTCATCCAAATATTCTTCTTCCTCTTCGAGAATATCCCCTTGGGAACAAGGCAGAGAAACAATTAGGGTGGAAGGGCGTCGCCTTTCACGGGACGGCCTGTTTCAACGCCAAGGCAGGCAGCTGGTGTCAGGACACTGGGGCACAGCTGCTAGCAGCCACGGAAACCACGTTACTGCAGGGATGGGACCTAAATGCCATTCGTGCCTGGGACAGGGCCCACACCCGAAGCCCTGACATCCCCCAAGCCGCTGTTTTCGGTGTAAGTTTCGACGTCCCGGGTCCTGGTTACCGTCACCCTGCACTCGGACGCTGCACCTCACCGCCCAGGACCAACTGCATTTCAGGTGCCGCGGCGACCGTCCGAGGCCGAGTCTCAGAGGGGCTCCTGACAACCTCATGCCCTTTCTGGGAGAACTGCCCGCCTGCCCGCCTCGCCATCCCACCGAGAAGGCCGCACAGGGTGACTCACCTTCTGACTCGTAGTCTAAGCTCGTGAAGTCAAAGTTCTCCTCCAGCAAACAGGAGTTGGCGGTGGGCGACACGGGGGCCAGGCTCTCCCGCTTCCGAATGATCTCCTCCTGCAGACCTTTCAGCCAGTCCTTGGTCTTCGGCCGGATCTTCACTGCTCTGCCTTTCACCTGTGAGGGACAGTGGCCGGCCCAGCATGAGCACAGGAGCCGGACAGGCCCCGCTGGGCCCCAGGTGCTTCTTGCTCAGACTCGCGCGTCGGGAGCCAGGCCCGTCTTCAGGGGGCCAAGCAAAGGGAGGGCCCAGACCTCACGCAGGCTTGCACCCGGTCTAAATAAAAGTCGAACTACCATCTTCAGCGTTTCGTTCCGTGGGAACTGATAATCAGGATATCATCAAAATGTTAACTACCTGGGCTGCTTTTTCCAAACATCCTCTAAGGAGAAAGACTCCCCACATGGACGTGGGAGCACAGACAGACCCAGGAACCCAGGGGAATGAGACTCATCTCCCAAATCCTGCAAGTAGCCAGGGCCGGCCATCAGACACCTCGACAAAGACGCCAGAATTAGATGCCAGGTGAAGAGCCCTGGCTCCTGCCCTCAGGTGGCGCCTACACCTCAAGACACGGGGGAGGAGAGGGAACGATGTGACCCTGTGACAGGGCAGGAAAACCACGGGGACTGAGGAGCCCCCATGCCACAGTGACCAAGCGTGACTCACCTTCATTCCGTCCACATCGAGGACGCTGAGAGCCGAGTGGCTGTCTGCAAAAGTCACCAGCATCTGCCCTTGGTTGATCCTGGAGTAAAGGAAACACGTCACGTCAAGCCCTAGAGAGGCTCGGCAGCTCCCACGGGCCCTTGATGTTGCCCACCCCGGAGGCCGCGCCAGCTGGACAGCGGCTACCTGACAAGAACGATTGTCCCGTAGTTCTCCAGGGTCTGCATGAGCTCGGTGCGCACGTCCTCAGGAAACTCGTTTTTCTCCTCTGAGGTTGGCGACTGGAGGTTGACGACGACGGTGGCGTCCAGGGGGCCCTGGAAAGAGGACACTTCCTGGAACACCCTCTCCCGGGCTCCCACGTCAACTTCTTGCACTTCCACCTCCACGATGGCCAGCACGGGTCTGTGTCAGACACGGAGGGAAGACGGGCGGCGGTTAACCGGGAGGAGGCAGCTACACAGCCCCTCCGTCCCGAGCTCTGGGAACGGAAGCCACCAGAGGCAGCGACGTGCTCCCCGGAGGGCCGCCGCCGTCCTGGGTCTCAGCCTTCCTCCACCCTGAGCCTTCGTGGCAGCTTGGCATTTTGATCTAAGGATAAGTTGAGAGGAAACAATACCAGCCACCAGTGAGGATTTTCGCATGGTGATGGCCAGCGACTGAGGGTGCAGAGACAAGGGCTTTCATGCTCCCGTGGCCAGGGGGCCGAGCTCTTTGGGGGGCTACTTGGCAATGTGTGTTAAGAATCTCAAAAATGCTCATCTCTTTTCATCTCAATTCCAGGACTTTGTTCTAAGGAATGGCCAGGGATTCAGACCAAGGTTTTGTGCACAAGGTTGATCATTACAACACTGCTGACGGGAGGGAGGAAGGGGAAACGGCAACTTATCCATAACAGGGATAGTTAAGATACGACGCACCCGCACGATAACACGCTGCGCACTCGTTAAGGACGGGATGATGTGTTCTAGAATCATACACCTGAAACCTATGGAGTTTTATTAACCCATGTCACCCCAATAAATTCAATGGGGAAAAGAAAACAGCGCTGTAGAAATCTGACACACAGAACAGGTCAGCAAGAAATAATGCAATCATTATTGTAATTTTGATAATAGGGATGGGTTTACTCTATTTACAAAAGCTTTAGAAAATCCTTTATTTTAAAGATTATGTAACCTTATTGAAGACATTTATAATACGATATTAAGTGAAAACAAACACAGGACAAAATAATATATAATACGGTGGCAATCTTTAAAACTAGGGAAAACACACACACACACACACGCAAAAAACACTAGGGGATGCTGTAAAAATTAAGAAATATGGGTGATAATATCAGTAGTGCTCTTCTCCCCTCCAACTGATATTATTAATTTTTCCATATCTAGAAGCAAGAACACAAGATTGAGAAAAATTTGACCCAGGGATATGCATTGAGCGTTTTTACAAACTTCTTTTAGCAGAAAACCTTTCCAGAGAAGCGCCAGCTGTTAGAGAGAAGAAAGGGGTCCCTGGCGAGCTCAGGGGTGCGCTCAGCAACAGGAGGGGCCAGCCTACTGACGCACGGACACGCGCTGAACCTCCAGAGACCTCTGCGGAGCGGAAAAAGCCAGTCCCCCAATTTGGGTTCCATTTCTGTAACATTCTTGAAATGACAGAACTATGCAAAGGGAGAAAGGTCAGTGCTGACAGAGGTTAGGGAGCAGTGGGCGGAGGGAAACGAGCGTGGCCGCGAAAGGCGCTGTGAAGACCCCCGTGGCGACGGACACACTCTGTACCTTGACTGTCCCAGGGTCTGTACTCGGGCTGAGACCCTGCACTACAGACTCCCAGGACCTTCCCACCAGGGGAGCTGGTAAAGGGGACACGGGTGTCTGTGTGATTCCTTACAACTGCGTGGGAATCTACAATTACCTCAAAATAAAATGTTAATCTAAAAAATATGAATGTAGGAAGTATACAGGCAAATGATAACAGCTCCCATAATATAACCCTAAGCTTCTCATACACAGTGATACACCTATAAGCAGTGTGCACTCGACACACAGGTTAACGTTTGGGTGTAAAACCTTCTAACGTATGTAGACACTGCAGCAGAAGATGCCTAACGAACATTACTAGACACTCTCGCAAAGGGTGGGACTATGGATAATTTGCTGGTTTATGTATATTTTCCCCTAATGGTCAATAACTGAGACCTTCTGCTCCTGTAATTGGAAAAATCAATAAATAGCTAAGATGCATCTCAAACCAGTACGTCCAAATCTGCACCTCCCAGTCTGCCCAGTAAATGCTGCTCCATCCTTCTGGTCGCTCAGGTCAGAAAACCTGGAGTCACCTGCATCTCCTCTTTCTTGCAACCCACTTCCCAGCCACCAGCCAATTCTGTTGGCTCCACTTTAAAAACCCACCCAGAATCCAACCACTTCCCAGCTGGGCTGCCCAAGACCACCCTGGTCCAGCACCGGCTCCATGTCTTCCCGCGCTCACTGCCCTAGGTCTCCAGCCCTCTACTCGCCCGCCCTGGAATGCTCTCCCCCGGATATCCACATGACTCACACTCTCCTTCCTTCAGGGCCCGGAGCCAAGGTCATCTTATCCTGGACACTGGGTATAAAGTAGCACTGAACCCCTGTCTGCCCCTGCCACCACTGTTTGTCTTTCACAGCACTGATATTTGCTTACTGTCTGTCTGTCCTCACTAGAAAATTCCATGAGAGGATGCTCTCCTCTGTTTTGTTCACTGCTTATCCTCAGTGCCAGGAACAGGGCCCCGTATATAAGCCGCTTCAGGAACAGTGTTTAAATGAACACTTCTAAATACACTCACTGACCTCACAAACCTGAAGGTCATACAGGTGAAGATTCCCAAGGTTCATCTATTTTCCACAACAGGTTTCTGACATATCTAGAGACTGAGGCCTATGGGCTCATCCACTAACTTCACCACCAACTCTCTCTCTTAATTTCTTCCCTTGTAAAAGCTGAAACTGTTAGTTTTGGTAGCAGCTGTGGGAAGATCAAACCTGTCGACAATCTCAAACGCCCTCCTCTGTGCCTCTAAAGATGGTCTACTACATGAACCTGCCCCTGTGGCTGGTCCCAGGGCACGGGAACTGACAGACCTCTGCTTGTGTTCCATCCATGATGCATGACGCAAAGGACAACCAGCGGCTTGGAGTAGTTAAAGCCCTGAAACCCTAGTGTTTATAAAACATTAGAAAAGACATTCGTCAACTGATGAATGGTAAAATCCCCTGGATATGTTTACTGTAATCATGGACAGCAATTACAAATGAATGAGCCAGACCTCTAATATCAATGTGACTGTATCTCAGAAATATTACAGAGCAAAAAAACAAGTTGCACAATGGCATTATTTATGAAAATGTAAATGACACAAAATACTACAGGTTGTGTCTTTGAAATTTTCATGAACAATGTCGTTTATGGTATGGGGCAATGATAAAATGCTAACACTCATTAATTCTTGGTGGTGGGTGCACAGCTGTTTGTCAAACCGTTATTTGTTCTTCACTGTATTGCGCACACACACACACACACACACACACACACGTGTGCGCACGCGCGTTACGATGGGGATGGCACGTTGTTCTCTGCGGGGATCAGCAGATGCTGCCTCCCCCGCAGAGGAGCGTGTGCCCACGGCGGCGAGGACCATACCTGTGATCAGACGCCTGTAGCTCTGCTCGGCCATAATACTTGAGGGATCCAGGAGACCAGGGGTGTCTGACTTTGGTGTCAGCATCTAAGTCGTTGTCTAGCAGGTTGAGTTCTCCAGCTACTCACAGGATTCCAATCAAGAGACCCACAGACAACACAAAATTGTATCAACATCCACGAATGCTGGTTATGGAACTTGCACAACAGGGACGGACCACACGTGTCTCAGACTCATTCACTTAACCTCTTAGGCTTGAAACCATACCAAGGAGGCCCTGGATCTGGGGTAAAAAAACTCCTCCCATGTGGATTGTCCCACAGCAAGACCAGCCCCGCCCCCTGCATCCACCCCAGTGGGCACGGGGTGGGGTGGGGCACAGAAATCACGCCGGGGGGTTTCCGTCCCAGGGCACAGGGACACAAGTCTGCAGCCCTCGGTACAGCAGGAGATGCCGAGGCTACGAACACAGAGGCCTCTCAGTCCCTGGGCCGTGCAGGTGTCCACAACTGATCTGAACCATCATGTATCTTTTCAATCTGCAGATGAGACTTCCTGGCTTTGAAATCTCAGCAGACACGTCACCAGAGAAGTTCAGCTGTTCGTGTACCAATTTACAGGTGGTCCAGTTTTAAATCAACTGTACCTCCTAGCTGGGATCACTGTTCAAGACACGCTGAAACTAATCGAGGGCAAACTCTGGGGCTTTAGCAGATGAGTTTGGTTGAACGAATAGCCTGGGAGACGTGCGTGTGTGTGAGGGCAACGGCAGTGGAGGGGACGGTGTGGCTTCTCTCCCATTCCCGGCCCGGAACAGAGTGGACAGGGTGGTGGTGGGGGACAGCGGTGGTGCAGGGATGGGGAGTCAGAAGCAGGTCATTTGCAGATCAGTCTCTAGTAAGAGGACAGAAGGGAGCTCCCTCAAAGCATAACTTCCAAAGCTTAGGGGCTAAGGTCTGGGATGACTTTTGTGTAGCTTTGGGTTGTCAAGAAAATGTTCTTTACGTAACAAAGAATATCGGGCAGAATCGATGTGATATTCCTTCTGTGGAACTGACCACTGCCCTCACCAGCTCTGAATGTGCACACATCCCACCCACCTGTCCTGTCAAAGGGATGCCTCTTCCGCCACCACAGGACCCTGTCTGTCCAGGCCGGCGTGCGACATTTGTCACTTGTGTCGTAGGCGGCGGAGCCAACGTCATACTTGTAGGTGGGTCCAAAATTAATGCTGCCTTCATGGAAGTCTTTAAAAATCTAGTGGGAGAAAGAGAAGTCACGAACCACCTTAATTCTCTGCATTCCTAAAAGTCACAGAATCTACATTATATTTATAAATATGTCTAAAACTGGACATGTGTGTGCCTTTTAATTAGCAAAAAAGTGATGGCTATCTGTTTACCTGCCTGACTCACCACCATTAGGTGCCCCTCCGCCCAGCACCGACCTATCACACTGTCGGCCCATCGGCCCCGCAGACGGCGAAAGGCGCGAGGCAGGGCGGCGCGTTCGGGGCCTGCCACAGCCCGTGTGCGGAGGGGCGGGAAGGGTGTGAACGATGCTCACACACATTTCCCACAGCGTCACCGTCCCTGTCCAGCCCACTCGTGGAACTTCACTTGCTAAACACGAGCATGCACATTTACAGACGGTAGTCCCTACCCGAGCAGCTGCAGGGCTCCTTTAAAAGCACAACTTACTTTCCCACTGGATTTCTGTAGCTGGAGCTGATCGAATTCCAGAAGCTTCTTCCAGTCTTGGCGCTTAACAAAATAGAAGACTTCTTCATAAGTGAGATCGATGCGGTAGTTGAAATCGCCACACCAGAACACGTAGTCGTGAGAAAAAATGTTTCTTCCCTACGTTGTAAAAAAAATCACAGTCATCCCCGCCCATCTTGCAGGGAAGGTGGGAGGGGGAGGGAGTCTTCTACTAGAGCATCTTATGTTTCACTTAGCCCTTAAACCTACTGAGGAACTTTTACATGGCTTACTTTTTAATTTTAAAGTAATAGTGTTTTTGAGCGGTTTGGAGAAATCTCCAACTCTAACTGGGCGGTGCGGCTGCCAACATTTACTCTGCTGATGCTCTCGATGGTCAGGGTGTGCTCCTGCTTTTACGTTCATATCCTAAGAATTACCCATTCATTCATTGTGATGAGAATGACGTTTAAGGAAATAAGTCAAATTGCTTAGGACGTGTAACTTCGTAAAACTTCATGGATTTCATACCTTTTCATCGGTGACCCTCCCTCCGGATCTCACCCAGTCACTTGGACCTGGAAGCCTGGATCCTTCCCCTCCCTTCCCCCAGGAATCACAGTGACAGATGCTACCTCTCAGCTGGCTACAGCTCTGGGCTCTGTTCTGGGGGCACACTGTCCTCCCATCAGCCCTGGCTCTTTCTTTAGATTTAAAAAAAAAAAGTTCAAAAAACTTGAAGGCTACACAACCAGTACGTGATAAAGACAGATCTGAACTCGGCTCCCAAATCTGCTTCTGTTCTACTACACTCCGTGGCATTCCCACTCCCCCCAACCCCCAACAATAATCTGGACAGAAGATCAAAATGATCACAACCAAATACAGTGAGTGTTCAAGGGGGCTGTCCAGGAGCACGTCCTGCAGTGATAGAGACGTTCCCACCCGCGCTGCCCAAGACAGCAGCTGCCAGCCGACGCCGCCACTGAGCACTGGAAATGTGGTCAGTACGACCGAGGGAGTTTTGTTTAATTTTAATTAATTTAAATTTAAATAACTATGTGTGCCTAGTGGCTACTCTATGGGACAGTGCAGGGGTAGAGTATTAATGTATAGGTTCCTTTGATATTTCTATTGTTGAAAAAGGAGCTATACCACATGTCTTTTAATTATTTTGAATGTGTCCTTCAAATAGGTCATAATTATTTTGAATGCACTTTTTAGTGACTAGGTGGGACTTTTTTTTTTAATTATATAGACACACAAAGAAAATATGCATAATGTCCTACATAGTCTGGAAAACGACAAACTGCCAATTTCCTAACTCATTTGTTTCTTATTTAACCTAAGAAATAAAAACTACAACAAGGATTACAGCACTTATTAATGAAAATGAAGGAGTTTTTGCCTTGAGTGCCTGTGCAGCCCAGTAAACGGGATGGCAGTTTTAAGGGATCTGGTCTCCGCTGCAGAGCTCCAGGACCTAATCAACCGTGTCTCAAACACTGTGGCAAGAACACTGCTGGGTCTATCCTCATTTCTGGGAGACAGGCGGTTTGCCCGAGCTGAAGGTGTGCGGGCCCTCGGGTTAGCACAGAGAGAACATTCAAATCTGAATTTGAAAAGAAAACCTGCTGGCTTCAGAATGAAAACCTCTGGGTCACCACTAGAGGGCAGCACAACGCATGGTATTGGTGACTGCAAGACCAGATGGGCGATCCGGGGCTCCTGAGCCAAAAATTCACTGGTTTCTAAATGGGCCTTCTTATCTGAGCCACAACAGGACGCATGTGCCAAGACTGTGAATCTCCAGAAAGCCACGCCTTGTACTGTTAGGACTCAAATGTGCTTCATCAGCTTGGACAAAGCACAAACACATTGGTTTTCCTTCCCCATTCCATACAATTGAATCAGAAAATCAGAAAATGCACATAAGAGAACTCAGGGTACATAAGGACACCGAAGAAACATGTAAAAATGGGGATTGACCCCTCCAGGCTGGATGCCCTGGGCTTGCCTCTGCTGTCCCAGGCCAGGTCATCTCCCTCCCCCAGTACACGTCCCCAGGGGCAGAGTGCCTGCCCATATTAGCAGCTCAGAATCCCACGGCACGAGGCTGGGCAGGGTGTGGAGGCTGGTGGGCGAGTGCACCACTTCCAGGCCGCCACCCACCCACGTCAGGCTCCTCACCATGGGGAAACTCAGCTTCTGGGTGATCTCCTTGTAGTCTTCGTTCCTCTCCTTCACCTGGGACTGCCCGGCCGTCAGGTGGCTGCACACGAAGCAGAAGCTGGTGCTGTGGAACTGGAAACGGATGCCCACGGCTCCTTTGTTCCCCGCCTTTCCTCCCATGCCCGTCTTCACCGTGTCGATGGCCACATCCCTGGAACAGACAAAGAGCACAGGCGCTGGCTTCTCAGTGGCTTCGGGGAGAAGCATCAACCTATTTGGCTACAGAGAAGAGCCGGGCTGCAGCAGGAGGCTTGCGGCAGGAGAGCCCCAAAACCACCAGCTCAGAGCTGTTTAATCATGTCTTCAGTCACCAAGCCACACAGCAACCAGCGTGACCGCCACTGACTCTGGGTCACTCCTGACTTCCTCCCCTCTTTCAGCAGCTGCGCCATGGGTTTGGAGCGTCTCCTCCACAACCCCGATGCTGAAGGGCTCTACACTGACCAAAGCACCCCACAAAGCAGCCCCGAAGCCCACCCATCTCCATCCATTTCTGTTCGGAGTTCTCACTGCCAGCAGCAGCAGCATGGACTTGACCCCCGACTCCCACCCACCCAGCTTTCCTGCAAAGCACAGGAGGTGCCAGGAGGTAGTCAACACATGTTCAAGGAACAGGAAGCATCCAGTTATCTACGCTTGGCTGGGGAGGCGTTTCAATGCAGACTCCTGATCGCCTCAGAATGCCAACCTATAATGCATGCCGGTGGGCGCACAGGTGCACAGGCCATGGACTAAAGCACAGACTGAGGCCTGCACCTGCTGTGGAGGCTTCCTGCCCACATGTCTTATTTAGATTTTTTAAAAGAGGCAAAGAATTGATACTTCCTGATGAGTCACTCAGCTCTTGGTCAGAAGGTTTCTCGTCTAATTTCAACAAGGCATCCCTTCCCTTGCGCAGGACTGAGCTTGGGTGATGGGGGTCATGTACTGCTCCTAAGAGAGTTCGGCTTCCTGAGCTAGGAGGTCCCCATTGTGCTTGTTAATTGCTAGACAATATTCCATTCAGCCTAGTCTCTCCTGGGTTTTTTCCCCCATTTATCTAGAATAATGGCAGGTCCTGATTCCTGCTGCAGGAGGAAGGGGAATTCGGAACAAAACACCCTGACCACCAACCCCGGTTCCCCCAGATGTTCAGAGACTGAAGGTCCTTACCTGATGAAAGGGACGTGGTATGGACGTACAAAGATATAGAGGCAGACGCCCACCAGCTGGGCCGAAGTCAAGAGGATGTACCTATGAGAGCGCGAGATGGCTTTCTGAAGCTGCTCGCCCCACATCTTTCTGTTGGTGGTACTGGGAAGGGAAAGAAAACAATGATGCCAGTTATGATGCCAGAGACAGTCGGCTAGCAGTGGGTTCTCCCAGCCCTCAGCCCGTTCCTTTCGCACGTGATATCGCGCTGTTGCACTCCCTTACGGTGCCAGGCCCCACGCCAGCGCTGGCCTGTCCATTTATTTCTGGTGTGTCATACACATCACAGCACATTCTCCTCACCCCTGCCGCCCGAAACCCATCATGGGACCCCTTGCTCCTGAGAGCTCCAGAGTCAGGTTTTATTATCTGTTCAGAAAATTCCTGAAATAAAGCCTCACCAGTTTAGGAAAGAAAAGGTCTGGAAGACTCTACACCCCAAGTGAATCAGTGGCAGAGAGAAGAGAGGTACCTCCTCCCACACTCCTGCTCTCCCCTCTCCCAGGAAAGGTGACTCAGCACCCTCCCACTCGCCCTCCACCCAAAGGCCCCAGGCCAGCGGCCAGCTCACAGCAGGGTGCAGCCTGCCCACGGCAGGCCTGCGGCTCAGGACAGCACACTCAATAACCCGCCCCCCTTCCATTCCCTTAGTCAGCAGGGAGAGAGGAGTGGGGGAGGGCAGTCAGCAGCCCCTGCACATCGAGGGGCACACACAGGTCAGCAGATGCAGACACATGGCCTGGGGACCTGCACCTGGCTGGGGAAACCCTCGGTGAATTTCACGTCTCTCCTGCCGCCTTGGCGCCCAGCCGCTTACCTGGCATTGACGATATTCCCTGCACTCAGTTCCACCATCTCTTCAAACCCCACGGCAAATATGTCAGCTGGGCTGTCATCTGGGGGCAAGACAGGAGATGAAGGAAATCAGACCCACCAAGACCTACCCTGCTCCCTCAGGCAGCAAGGGGGGTGCAAACTGTGCCTGCCGCCACAGGGATGGGGCTCTGGTGACAGTGAGAGGCTCTCGCGCATGGACAGGCAGAGAACTGGAGCTCCAGTCTCTCCCAGAATTCAAGGGAGCAAGGACCCTGGGTAAGGGCTGACCACAGAAAATTCATTCACTCTTCAAGTCCTGAGGCCATTAAAGATCATCTCGCATGATCTAAGACAAAAGGTGAGGTGTCAGATTTGGGATTAGTTCCTTCTTAAAAGGCACACAAATCTGTGAATTAAAGTGGCTGTATCTAGTGGTATGGTTGGTTTGGGAAAAGGCAGGACAGATGTCCTTGGCCAGCAGTGAAGGGACATGCGTGTCTAGCTCCTCCCAGCAACACGATCTAGAAGCCGCCTCTTCCTTAGACAAAAGGTTCTAATGAGCAAAACCTAAACCAGTAAAATCTCATGTATGTGAACAGAAGAGAGTCTCGGCTTTGATAACCCTTCCAAACACTTGGACAGAGCAGGTGTCAGGTGGTTAATTTGCCAGGTGTGCTCCGGAAAGGTAGCCAGCCCACTGCGTTTTTTAAACCCTGAAGGAGTGAGAACACCAAATACCAAATTTCACGAGTCACCAGCTATGGAACAGGGTGAGCCAAGGGCTCGATGGAGTTTGTGTTTTGTTTTCCCGAGGTGACCGCACTCACCCTGGGGCTCGGCCGCTCCGGAAAGCTGGGGCGAGTCCAGCAGCCAGTCGGCCAGCTCGGCCGTCCCGAGGAGGTTGCTCCTGAACTGCTTCCCTCCGTTCACGTTCCAGGTGCCCATGGCAATACGGATCCGCCTGAAGTTGGTGAACTCCGCCTGGCGCTCCGACATAGCTCTCAGGATCCTGGGAGTCACTGGGAGGAGGCACACAAAGGGCATGTTTGTCTGCATCCCACAGGCCCCTGCATCTTCCAGAAACACGGACGGGGTCTCTGTCCACAAGAGCAGGTAGTGGCCATCATATGAACAGGCTAAAACCACCATTCGCAGGACGCTCCCCTAGGGCATCTCTGCCACAGAGTCCTGGGAACCAGGACCAGGTGGTCCCTCTCAGCACCCGTTCCCCAACCAGAGCCACGGAGCCTGTGACTTCAGGTCATTAGGAATCTCACCCTCAGCATTCACTCCATGACCCAGCGGGGATTTAAGTGAGGAGACACTGCAACTAACCACGTTTTAAGTAAATAAAACTTTAAACATCTTACTCCCATCTGTGTTTTCCACTGTCCATCCTGCATGCCAATGAGAGCCCCATTCTGCAGACCAAAGCCCACTGGAATGATTTAAACTCGCCAGTTCTCAACCATTTACCCGCCATGCCTTTCCCACAGAAACCCGACAAGGGCCGGGGCCTAAGCTTTCCTCTGGCTCCTGCCCCCTGGGGTTTTTCCATGTGGCCCTGTGTGCTCTGCCCCTTCCCTTTCCCCTCCCCTCCCCAATTTCTAGGTCCTGTGAGTGCAAAAACTTTGTTTTTTCCTGAGCCTCCTCTCCTCTGCCACCTAGTGTGGCCACATGTGACTGACCAACTCATAAAAGACTATGAAACACAGCCGCAAGCTGCTGAGGTCAACTGGTCAGGCTACAGTCACAGCCACCCATGTGCAGAGCACAGACACTCCCTCCATATGCCCTACAGCTCAGGGGAGTGTCTGCCACCTGCCACCTGGATTACACGATGGGGGTGGGAAGGGATGCCCCTGTGGGTGGCAGAGCTGCCTGATGCCTCCATGCAAGTGGAGAGGGCACCCCCGTACCCAGCAGGGCCGTGTTGTCCAGAAGCATCCTTCCTTTGTCTGCAGACTCCTCTGTGTAGACGTCCCCAACCAGCAGCAGCTTGATGGCCTCCTGCTTCACCCCGTCAAAGAAGTTGGACTGGATGGTGCGTGACACGGACCGGGCGCCGTCCTTCAGCTTCCCCACCTGCGAGAGCCGGACCACAGGCCGTGAGAGGGATCCACTCGGCCCCCACCCTCCTCCGCCGCCTCCCCCGCGGCCTGCCCCACCTTGGCCTTCCCCTCCAGGGCCCGGCTGCCCGTGAACATCTTGCTCAGGCTGTGCCCATTCAGAGACCACATGGCTTTGAAGGACTCCACGAAGCGGTCGGCGATGGGCTTTGAATTCAGCCCCAGGCTCTTTAGCTGCAGGTGAAGGACCTGGGTGAGAAGGGACAGTTGTCATTGACTTCCACACGGACGGAAGCTGCCCCAAAGCTGCCTCCTCTCATCGCCCTATGGCTTCCTTATTCGGCAGACCCTGGATCCCTCTGCCCCCCTCCCCTGCAGCACAGAATGGGGCCTGCACCACAGCCGCCTCACTTCACCATCCCACCCTGCCCTCCTCTGACCCCCACACTCCTGACTTCCCTGCCCCCACCACCAGAGGGCTGGACAGCAACCAGGGCAGTAGGCTTGGACCCCACCACCTCCTGCAAGCAGGGAGCCAGGAGAGGTCACCCAGACACACGGACAGTCTGGGGTTTCCCTCCGAGGCCTCAAACCAGCCTCACTGCACCGGCCTCACTCTGCCTCTGCCCAACAGTGTGCGCACAATGACCCTTACACAGAACCAGGTCCCCAAGGTGCAGCTGGGTCACCACGTCTGAGACACAAGAAGTGTGCCTATGATGGCTCAAAGGCAAGCCAGCCCCCTAGGAACACCTCTCTCCAGATGCCTGGCACATCCCGTCCCGCTCCCCACAGTCAGAAAGGGAGCCCAGTGATGTCCTCACTCTCCCCATGAAGGTGCCCGGCCCAGCCCACCTGCTGAAGGCACAGACTCTGGGCACAGACAATGGCCCACGGGGCTGTGGCAGGGACCCACCTCGAGCGCAATGAAGCTCTGCACTGTGTTGGTTCGGTCCAGGCAGTCGAGACAGTTCATCCGCAAAGTGCCTTTCTGGAAACTTAGGGAAATAACAGGAAATAAATGGTTACATGTTATGCTTGAAGGAGCAATGGCTGGAGCACAGTGGCCTATGCTTGACAGTAGATCCCCCAAAACTCGGGCCCCTCGCATCTCCCTAGTAGCTCACCAGGACCCCAGAGCACAGCTCGGCGGCCCGCACACCCGGCTCATTCTAAATACAGTCAGTTCTCGCGACTCTGCAGTCATGTTCCAGAAAGTTGCCGCGAACAATCGGTGAGCTGAACTGTTAGCACGCGAGCAAACGCTGAGCCACGGCCCGAAGGGGAAACACTGGGTCACGCATTTCATCAACTACTCAACATGTAACCTTGTTTTATATGCGCTTCCGGTTAAAGACACCTTAGGCAGCACGTGTTGTTCATCCGCTAACACTGAATGCACAGCCAGTGCACTCTCACCGCTGCACGAAGCGTCCCTCACACGCCTCTTCTCCGTAAGGCACGTCACATCCTTCCTGTGCTGAGGGTCACTAGACAACACTTAGCACTATACTTGGGAGCCGTTTCCAACAGTGAAATTGCCAACAAAATGCACAGAAATGTGAAACTGTGGCACTAATAAGACGGCAGAAAGAACTTACTTGCAGCATGAGAGCGGAACCGAAGGGCAGAGCCCGCTGGGAACATGCGGGCTGGGCGACTCATTTTCACCGGCTAAGAGCGTCTGTGCACATGCTGGGAGTGTGAGCTTTAGCGGGTGAGCACATTTGCAGATACAGGATCGGAAAAATGGGGATCGACTGTACTGTGATTCGAGGAAACCCGACTTCCTTTTTCTGCTCAGCTCTGAGCAGGGAAACCCACATCTGTTTTCTTGGGATTATGCCACTGTCCCTTCACTCTTGGGTTTGCATCACAGTTTGGATAAGTTATATGGTTTCCATGGCTCCCCATTCTAACCTCCTCCCCTTTATTAGTAAATTGAATATGTTTTCCTATCTACTCACAGAAGTCAAAAGCATGTTCTGATTGTGGGAAGGGGAAGGAGAGGCCAGAACCCCAGGTCCCACCATCGCTGAGCCTGGGGCCCGGGAAACTGCGAGCGTGGCCAGCAGGAGAGGCGCACATCCCAGGGGAGCCCGGCCCCTGCCACCTGGCCAGCGGGAGACAAGACGCAGCGCAGAAGACGCAGGGCAGACTCACCGTGGACTTACATTCTCGCCCTTAGAGAACACGTCGAAGTCATCCCAGTGCAGCTTTAGCTGGGGCCTCAGCAGGTTCTCCAACTTCTCGAGCTTCCCGCCTTTCGCAAACTGGTGGAAGTCGAAGTTTATCATAGGCGTGTCACCGGTGTGGCAAGAGGCCCAGAGCAGCTTCTGTGAGGGGGAGGGAGAGGGTGGCAGGGGCCTGGGAAGGAAGACAGCGCCAGCAAACCTGCCGGCTGGAATCCGAGCGCCGACCCACCACTCGGGAGCGCACAGCTCAGCTTCACGGCTTGTGGTGGACCAAACGGTTTGTCAGTCCTGACCCTGAAAGGGAGGCGCGGGGCAAACCCACAGAGCGCATCTTGCCTACAGAAGGTCTGCCTGGGGCAAAAGACAGCCAGGCCAGGTGAGGCTCCCAGGGAAGCCCCCGGCCCTGCTCCGACATCACCCTTCTTGCAGGGCTCTCCCAGGGCACCGGTGAGGGAAGGACCACCCTGTTCTTCAGGCACCCAAGTGTCACAGGCCCCTGAGGCACTGGGCAGCGCAGCAGGCTGGGAGCTCATAATCTAGCTCACGGTTGCCTGGTAACCAGCCCCATCCAGACAAGTGCAAGCCTCCAGGTGAGTGTGCTCTGAAGTGCGAGTCTCCCAGGGGGTCCTCTGGGTGCTCCTGGCAGAGGCCTCGATTCCACATAGGGAACCTCCCTGCCCACCCCTCAGCTCTCTCACCGGCCCCATGGGAACGGAGATCTGGCTGCTTCCTGGAGACCTGGCCTCGGGTCTCCCCCCACCCCCTCAGCTTCAGGTCAGACTTGTGCACAAGTGTCTAAGGGCTTTGAAGGACTAGAGGGACTTACAGCTGTCTAGTACCTATGACTCAAAACACCCATCCACCATGGGCCAGAATGCGAATCACTGCACGGGTGCCACCGTCAAGGAAGTCTTGCTATGAAGATGACATCAGCTAAACTGAACAGCGTGTTGCTTAGTGGCTGTACGTCTGGAGCAGGCACTGCTCCCCTGTGGCCTGACAACCGCTGGGTCATAGGACGGCTGCAGGTGTGTGGACCTCAGCATTGCAGAGCTGATGGGCTGAGGGGGCTGGGGCTCCAAGTGACACCGGGTCAGGTCTCCTGCAGGTGGAATGTCAGTCCCTTTCCTCCTAACCTGCCTGGGAGCCTGCCCTCCCTGGCCTGCGCGGGGACTGCTGCCATCTCCTGCCCCTGACGTGCCAAAAGAGCCTGTCAGCCCAGGACGCACTTCTACCAGCTGACAGGTCGCTGAGGACACCCTCTCCCCATAACTCAAGGCACAAAGAGAAAAAATCTTGGGTTCTTTTTTCTTCTTGCTTTTCCCCCCTTCTTCCTTAAAGTAAGCTGTCAAATTGCTGCCAAGATGGGTGGAGGGGAGCTATTTCTCAATCTTGTTGCTAGGAGCAACAAACCAAACAGGAAAAGCAGGTCTGGCCAAATGAAACTGGCAGCCGGGAAGGCTGCTCCAAGCCGGTGGCTTTGCTAGGCAGAGTGAGATGAGCACCCAGCTGGATCCGGCTGCCATAGCCAGGGGTCAGGGGCCAGGGGTCAGGAAGACAGCGAACACCACTGCCTGTTAGGCGAGGCCTGACTTTTGACTCTCTCCATCAGAGGATGCCTTGACCTTGGAACAACCAGAGGGCTTTTCTCCATTAAGTGGGGGCCGTGGGGGACTGGAAAGGACTGTGGAGGCGCCCACAGCCCATTCCGGAGCTTTTCACATAGCAGACTGAATACATACTGGAGCTCTGGGGACAGGGAGAGACCAGGGTGGTGGTGGAGGGAGCCTTTTGCTCCAACTGCTTCCTTCCCTGTCCAGGGTTTCTCCCCACATCTCCCTGGCCCTGCAGAGGGAAGCCCCAGGGAGCCATGGGCAGCTGGGCACAAGCAGCAGCTTTTAGCGGCAGCCCAAGCAAGAATGGAAGGTTTGAAGGCCTCAAGTTAGCAGGAGGAAATCATGTAAAATTCTTTGCCTTAGCAGGTCAGGGGCTCAGAAGAGCCGCTCCAGGCATAAGTGCCCTGAAGGTGTTTGTATGAGCTTGCCAGGAGGTGGGGCCAGCAGCTGAGCCAGACCAAGGAAAGAAGGGAAGCTCTGGCTCACTGAGCAGGTCAGGGGTGCGTGGGCGAAGCTCAAACATTCGTGCACACGCGCATGCATGTGTGTGGCGGTGAGTGTGTGCGTGCATGTGTGCGTGTCCACCTAAGAGCAGGGAAAGGCCCGACTGTCCTGAGTTCCCAAGGCCCCAGTGGGAGCTCTAGAGGAAATGCAGCTGGAGATGGAAGATGCTCCGTTTTGACTCTGAGCAAATTCTCCCAGCCATCAGCTCATAAAAATTAAACTTCATGTCAGGAGCCCAAATCACCTAATGCTGGAGCTCCAGTGGGGAAAAAGCTCCCCAAACATGGAGAGATCTGCATTACGTACGTTTCCAGCCCCCGGCCTGAGCCTGCCTCTGAGCAGGGGCCCCTTGCCTTCCCCTCCCCTCCCCACACCCCCGTGTGGAGAAGCGGGCAAGGGGCCGTGTTTACCTTGAAGGCCCTGTTGAGCACCTCCTCTCCGCCTCTGTTCCCCAGCAGGTTTACGACCACTTGCTTCCCATACTGCTCCTTCAGAAGTACCATATGTCTGCAACAGAGCAGGCACCACCGTGAACCCGGGTCGCCAGACGCAGACTGGGGGAGAGAACTTGGAGGGGACCTGCTGGGAGTAAGGTCCCGGATGCGCCTCCCCGCGAAAGGCTCGGGCCAGGAATAAACCCTGCACGTCAGAGGAAGGACCTTCCATAAAGCACCCCATTAAATCCAGAACAGCTGACCAGGCCTTGCATGGACAGAGCCTTACAAATGCGATGTGCATATCTCTGAAATTAATCTGTTTCACTCAGTACCGTCTGTCCTCCAAGCTGGAAAACCTGGTAGGAGGGCAGTCAACCGCAGGGTCCAGTTCTTCCCTGAGCGCTGCACGTTACACTGGTAACCCAAACGAGAGGCCACAACAAAGCTTCAGTCTTCAGGAAGATTATTTGTATATCAGAGACCATTTAAAAATATTTAAGTTGAAATATTAGGGAGAGACTAATATTTATCTTTTATCACTAGCTTTTGAAAAGTAACTTTACAATTATAATAATGGTAGAAAGGTTTAAATGCTGTGTTGAAAAAAGCATAGGAAAAACACGTAATGCAAAAAGCAGACTGAAAACTGTAATGTAATAGGGCCACATTTGTACCTAAATATAGAGAAAAGACCGGAAGAGAACACACCATGATGTTAGAAGTGGTGGAATTTTATGTCATTTAAAATTCTTTTCTTCTTTAAACATTTCATTATTTTCCAAATTTCTACAATGACATGTTTCTTTTATAAACAAAATTTTTAAAAAGTTAATTATCACAAAAGAACCATTTTTAACCCCGTAAGAGAGAAAAAACCACTCTTACTAACTTTGAGGGGTGGCAGTGGGTAGAATGATTCTGAAGGGGGCCAGCGCAGGTTCCTCTGCTGCAGAGCTAAGGCCGAGTCTCCCCCGGCTCCTGCCTGGGGGACTGCCTCTCCCAGAGCTGTGGCCCTGGCAGCCCCGCCCTCCCTGCAGCCCCTCCTGGGGGAAGACATAGGCACCGATGAAATCGTGAAATCAGGGCCTCGGTGGGCTAAGCTCTGTCCCTGGAGCTGAGTGTTTGCAACACTGGGTGAGGTGCCGGAAGAAATGGAACATTCATGGCCCGGCCCTTCTGGGTTCTTTTGGGTCTGCCGGCCCAGGGAAGGAGCATCCTGGCCTGAGGTCTGACACGTGGACACACAGACTGAGCAGCAAGCTCTGCTCTGGTGGGAAGTCTGGGCTGCCCAGCACTGAGTGAGCACCCTAATTCAGGGTGCGATGTGAGGAAGCCCATTGTGGCCACACATCCAAGCCGTAACCAAGCCACAATGCAACTTGTCAGAAATGAGGCCGATGTCTGATCGCCAAGTGACTGATGCCCACACATACATCTTAACTGGCTCCAAATGCCAAGGTTGGGAGAGAAACATTACCCATTATTCATGTCACCAGCCCCCAAAGCCCTGATCCAATTACCCACCCCTCTGAGCTGGCTCCATCTGTAATACAAGGCTAATCCTCCTGTGAGGGGTGGTCATGAGGACTAAAAGGGGGGTGACAGGGACAAGTCTAGTGCTCAGCACATGGGGGTTGGTTTTCCTTTCCTTCCTTTTGATTTCAAAATAAGATAATTCACTTAGTGTTGATAAATCAAGACTCATTTCACTGGCTCTAAGGGAGTCCACGCCAAGATCAGCAAGAGAAAGATCCATCCTGGTGTTGGTGGCTCTGCATTTAGGGTCTTTTTTTCGTTCTTTCTGCCCATCTGTTACTGTCAGATGGAGCTCCTTGGAAAACGGAGGAGTTTTCCAGGACTTTGAGGAGTCAGATTTCCATCTGTCAGCATCCTTCTCAAATTCAGGGCATAAGTGAGGGGCCAGCAGTTAAACCCACCCTGATGTCCAGACACAAGCAGCTCTGCACGGGGTGAGAGAGGGAGAACGCAGCAGGTCACTGTCTCGCAGAGGTGAGACCCGGCACTGCCCACCGAGACGCCAACACTGTCATCATAACTGTACGACGCTGCGAGACAAGATCCTCCCCGAGCAGCCACACCCAAGGCGTGCCCGAAACACCCCCTTCCTCCAGACATGGCAGACAGGTGACAGAAGGACAGTAAGTAACCCAGGGAAACGGTGCAGCGCCTACGACCATATTCTGGGTATTAAACTTCCCATGTAAAGGATTCTTGCCATGGGGGAGGGGGGAGGGATTTACTCTGGACCAAACACATCAAAGAACTGAGAAGCTCTGAGACCCGTGATGTCCCAGAGATCTGGGGGCACCCCTGCAGGGGAGGGGCTCACAGTGCCCCATCGTGGTCAGTGAGAGAAACCTGTGACCTCACTCCAAGACACTCACTTCCAAACTGTGTCCAGCGAGAGCCACAGGTCAGCAGCTATGACATACCGGCAGCTCCTCCCAGCGGGAGTGAGAAGGGGCACAGATGGGTCAAACTTCCCGGTTGGAAAGCATTAAAAAAGGAGCTCACGGGGAGCCAGAATTTTAAACGGTAGCAGCCTGTAAAAGGACTTACGGCCTCAGAAAAGCGGTGATTCACAGACGAGACTGAGTTTACCCTGAGATGTAGGGGAGGAGTGAGAAAGGAGAGGGCTCATACTCTCCAGCACATGCGCGTGCACACACACGATTTAAAAACCTGTAAGTCTATGTAAATGTTCTTAATTTAAAAAACACACCAAACTCATAAAGACTGAAAGTTCTGAAATAAGCCCAGCAGCCCCTTCCCTTTGCCTCTGGCCAGCTCAGGAGGAATTTCGTTTTTGGTTAGATGTTTACTATTTCCTACGAACATTTAATGTAGATCAACGTCAACGAAAAGAAGACCTCATGCACCATGCATGGAACACGTGAAAAGTGTTCAGAAAAACAGGCAATAGCATATTCACTACTAGGTTATACATCTCCTTCCAGGAAAAGCTGCTCTCTGTACCAATTCGGGGGTCACAGCTGAGCTGCTGTTACCCGGTTATGGTGAGTGAGACAGCTGCAAACGAGTTTACAGTCCCAGTGATTAAAACACAACCACCAGGGAAAAGACGTGAAGATTTTTGAAACAAGCCCAGCAGCTTGTTTCATGGGGGGGAGGGGAGGAGAACTGTAATACTTTCAACAATAAAGATAAATTAAAAAGTAAGCAAGTAAAACACAAAATTACATTTTGAAATTTTATGACCTTCACTAAGATAATTTTTAAACATGGCATTTAGATTTAAAAAGCAAGTATTTTATGAAGCTATTAACTATTCAAGTTCAAATTTCTAACAGTTCAGGTTACAGTTGCAAAACATTTACTGTGTTACGGTCCAATTTGTGTTTTAAAACATGAACTACATATATGTCAATTTTTTTCTAGAATGAGACATAAAAAACTAATAGTAGAATCTCTAGTAGTGGGAGTTGGGAGTTAGGGTAGTTTTACTTCTCACTTTATACCTTTCTATGTGGTGACTTTTAAAACCTGGGAATATGTTACTTTTAAAACAAAAACAAACAGCTACAAATATCCTATTATTCAGACGATCCCTTATTAATCAGGACGAAAGGATAAAGCTACATAGCAGAAGGAACTGATAAGATAAAATAGTTCCAAGTGCTACCTGAGCATTTATTACTGAGCCTTCAGGGAAACCTGAGAGCAGGAAAAAAAATCTCATTTTGGAAACTCCCTTTTGTATAAAGGACCAAAGTAAAGAGCAACGTTAGATCCAGGGTGTAGGCCCCCCCTTCCTGCTGTCCCTTGGGCCGCTGTCTGATGGAGGACGACCCCTGAGGATGACAGACGGGATGGTGTCAGAGGACCTTACCTGTCGAAGGCAGGGGCGTTGGCTTCCAGGCCTCTGTTGAGTCTCAGATGGTGAGAGCCAACCTAAAACAGAGAGAAATAACACCAATGATTCCGCTGCTCTGCTAACCCAGGAAGGGGTGGTGTTCCCACTCCCCACGGCTGCCAGCCGGCCTCCAGCACCCATTCCCAGCCCCCGCCCCGGCCCCGGCTCCTCCCAGCTCAGGAAGCCCAGGCCTGGAACGCAGGTTCCGCAGCCTGAGTCGGGTTCTGCTGCGGCCCAGTCCGAACTGCAGCACAGACCATGCCCCGAATTCTTCCACAGACAGAAGAGAAACTCCAGGGTAAGACCACGAGGCCCACGTCAGAACCACAAACCCCTGTGGGTAGAGGTACAGCTAGACCAACCGGAGAGAGACCACGGTCCCAGTATCCTCTGCAACAATGGAGCCCTTGACTGCCCCCTAAAACTTGAGTTATAGCTACCTGCAAACTAATGTGCCTTAGTATTTAGAACTACCTATTAAACACTGGAAGTTTAAAAAACAAACTTAAAACAATGTATGGTTATTGGAGGTAGCCTGGAAGGGCTCTCTCTGTACAAATCTGGGACAATTTGAGCACTGAACTATTTAAGGACAGCAGTGGATTTGCAACCTGAAGAGTGAAGTGGGAACCCATGAAGCTATAGATGACAGCTGGCTGGGTGGGTGGGTGGGCAGGTAGTTGAGTGGGTGGGTGGGTAGGTGGGTGATTAGATGGGGCAGAAGGGAGAACTCATCCTTAGAGTAGAATACCAAACTAATAGGTGTGGAAGGAGTAGTGGAAAATGATCATTTTGCAACCATGTTAGTAAATAACTGCTCAGCTAACATCATGTGTTGATCATAACTGTCGGGGAGTGACAAGGAGCACACACTTGGGTGGGTCAGGGCGTCACCCACAGGCTGCTTATGAGTTGGAAAGGAAAACATACTAACTGTAAGTAAGAAACCGAATAGCACCTTGCCCAGGGGACCAACATCACTAACGAGGGGCAGAGGGACACCTGAGGAGGACATGGCGCCAGGGATCTACGCCCTGAACCTGGTCATGACGAAACACCGGGGCGCACCGAGAAGCAGCACATTCGACTTGAGCCCGCATTCTCCAAGGATGCCACGGCGGGGGAGCTGACCGAGCCTAAGGGGGCCAGGGACGTGGTAACGAAACATGGATGTGACCCTGGCCTGGAGGGGACCGAGTGCCAGGCCGGACACTCCTGAGACAACTACAAACCTGGAATGCGGACTGCAGATGAGGTCGCGGGGCTGCGTCCCTGCTCTTAGGAGAAATGTCCTGGCGTAACGAGACGCGAAGTACGCAACCTGCGCTCGGTGGCTCAGAAGAGAAGCAACAGAGAGAGAGAGAGAGAGAAAGAGAAAGAGAGAGAGAGAGAGAGAGAGAGAGAGAGAGAGAGTGTGTGTGTGTGTGTGTGCGCGCGTGCATGTGGCGAGATGGTGACAACTCTGCTGCGGGTCTGGTTATTTCAAGGTAAGTTTCTTAAAATACACTATTTAGTTCCGGTTGTCACTGAGCATCATGAAAGTGGTGTCCTTCGATCCATCTGTATGGCCCGATGTAGTTATTATAAATATGTACCAAGTGTTGCTTTACAGCCCTTCGCGTGGCAGGTAATACCTGTGCCCCTCTTCGTACCTGAAGAAAGGACCCATCTAGACTGGGACTGGGTGTGTCCATCTGATTGAGTCTATAAATAAAGCCCCCAGTCCCTTTCAGTTCTAAGAAAGGCTCCACCAACAGGCCTTGGTCTGGTGGCGGAGCCCATTCTGCCCCGCTTCCCGACGGTCGTCAACACCTGGCTGAGGCCATGAGAAACTTCATTCCAAAAGCTTTCCCAGCCCGAGATCTGAGAGGGCGGCTCTGCCCTGTACCCCGAGGCCGGCCGGCTCCTGTCTCTTTTCTGGATTTACAAGGAAGGCACCTGAGGAAATCAGGTCCGTGTTCCTGTCAGCCACCCTCTGCAATCCCCGTGGGCTGGCCCAAGGGGCTGCATGTCCCGGGTCAGTGTGCGGTCACTGCAAGCACTGTCCCCAGCGTCAGGGATGCTGCGGCTGTTTCGGACTCGGTCCCATGGGAATGCAGCGAGGCAGGGTGGGAGAACAGGGCTCAGGGCTCAGCGGCCTGGATTCCAGGTCTATCAGGTCTATCACTGGACACCTCTAACTGTGTCTCCCTGAGTCAGAGCCCAACGTTTTCTCTTCTGAACAGGAAGATATTTCAGTCACAGGTGACTAGACTCAGGAGTGTCCGATCTCTGGGCTCAAAATTCCTCCCATAAGAATTACCTGAATCGCATTGCAAGCTGCCTAACCAGTCCAGGACGGAGAGTTAGCGAGCGCACTGACGTCCGCGTCAGCATGGCTCTGGGTACCGCAGGAAGACTGGAGAGAGATGGGGGAACCCTGAATTCCCTGCCCTGGATGATGCCCCTCCCTGGGATCTCCGTGAAAAGACCCAGAAACACACTTCCAGGTTTTTAACAAGTCTGCATAACAAGTGCAAATTAATTTGATGGAAACTGTGCCCCTACGTACTGAGAACAGACAGTGTAACCGGGCAAGATGCCATGGCATCAGGGCTCGGATGGTGGGGCCAGCAGGGAAGCAGCAGCCCACAGCCCACAGGCTAGAGCACGTCCTGAGGCCTCTGGCTTCTCTCTTACCCGACTCTGATACCCATCCCTGTGGACAGGGCTGGGCAGGGCCATCGTTGGCATGTTCTGTCCCCAAACAGCAGTTCGTCCAAGGTCACTGCTGACCACAGACCCACCTGGGAACCCTGAGAAGTCAAGGGCCCTGCCCAGCTAACGGCCAGGGCTGTAAAGCTCCCCAGCTGTTCTCAAAGTGTGGTCCCTGGACGCAGCAGCAGCAGACCCCCGAATACCTGTTAGAAATGCAAATTCCTAGGCTCCACCTCAGCAACTGAATGAAAATCTCTGGGGGTGGGACAGAAACCTGCTTTGACAAGCCTCCCGGGTGATTCCTGCACGCGTGCACACGTGTGTGTGCGCACACAAGCACTAGAGTCTGAAGCGCTGGTTGCTACTCATCTTCCTCCATCCCCTTTTAGCTCAGGTTGCAAATGCCTGCGGGGGGGGGGGGGAGGTTTATGAAATGAACAGCTGGGGGCCGGGTGGGGTGACATGCTGTGTCCACACTGCACAGCCACAGGGCACTGCGACCAGGCCCAGCCTGCCCCCGGCTGCTTCCTCAGGCATCATGGCCTCAGACTGCGCTCACCCACTTCTTCAGGTAGACAGGGCCTTGGATATTCTCTCAGGACGCCACCCTTCCTCCGCCATCCCTTTCGTATCGTTGCCTCAGGACTCGCCTCCTGCCTCCCCCACCCTGCCTCCTCCTCTGACCCTTTCTGACACTGACCCGAATCTGCCCTCTCCGGTGTCACCCAGTCCTGAGGCCGCTGTGTGTCGGAATCCTCAAGGAGGAGCTTCATTTGGGGCTGGAATGAAGCCACTGTTGGCACTGGCACACTGGAACTGACTGCGATGCTTTATTTGGTCTCCCCTCCTTCCCCATCGCCCGTCCTCCTCCCCCTGGCCAGGTGGACACTTGGACAATCAGTCCCGTCTGAAGTCGTCACTTCAATCCTACAGACCACAGACCTAGGGGCATTGGCCATGAGAATAACCAAAGTCTTGAGGACACCTGGCTCTGAGTCAGACCAGAGTCTGCACCAGCACCTGAGAGAGCCCCACAATCACAAAGGGCATCTGTGAATCTCTCTGGCACCCACTGCCCCTCCCCTAGTTAAGGCTGCCAGCATCTTACCTGGATCTCTGCTAGTGTCCTGCCTGGTGTCTTTACCTTCAGTCTTTTCCCCCAAAACTAAAACCTATTACACTTATGTCTGATCATGTCACCCACCTCTGGATATCCTTCAGTGCAGTGGTCCAGTGTGTGCTGGAGCCAAATGCTACCAGCTCACAAACCCATTGTGTGCATATCTCTTCCCAAGTCCAAGTTCAGGGACATTAAACTGGTGGCTTGAAATCAGCCACGATGGGAGTATTTACAGCACAGCAATGGGAAAATGCTGAAAATCAAACTTCTCTCTCTTGGCCCTCAGAAAACTGGTTTATCAATACACCCCTGAGTAGTTCCCAAACCTGCCTGAACATTTCAGTCATCTAGAGGTTTTCAGGAAGTATTGATGCCTGGCTCCCACCCCTAACACTGGGATTTAATTGGGATAGCAGGCAACCTGGCTATCAGGAGATTTAAAGTTGCCCAGGTGATTCTAATGTGCAGCAAAGTCTGGGCACCACTCCTCTGGCAGCAGCTGGAGAGAAATGTAACCTCCTTAGCAGAATGTCCAAGCCCGTCCCGATCTGGCCCTTGCCTGCCTTTCCAATCTCACCTCCCGCCATGCCCCATGCCTAGGATTGCAGGCAGTCAGCCCAGAATACTCTCCCATGCTGGAACTCAGGGGTTACAACATCCGCACCTGTGGTTCCCTCTGCCAAGGCCTGCCTTCTTCGCCGGCTGATTCTGCCCTATCCTTCCCAGGTCAGCTCAGAACCCCCCTCTCCGCTGGGGGAGAGGGGTGAGCGGCCCTCCCCAGAGCCGCCTCTCTTGTAGACTCTATTCACACACTGTCATGTCCTGTCCCCTCCTCCCCAAAGGCTGTATCTGATGCCAGGGGCTGTGCCTCATGTACCCACAGATGCTCAATGAGCGTCTGTGGGATGAATAAGAGGCTCACTCTGGGGTGTCTAGGAGGGGCTGGGAGATAGAACAGCCTGAAGACTGGTCCTTGCGCTGCATACCGATAGAGATATGAGGTCACTGTCACTGCACCTCACAGTGTCCTCACGGAGATACGGGAAATTGTCATTCGTCCTTCCGGATGCAAATAGCTATGCTTCTAATGCAACTTGAGCTTTTGTCTCCTAGATGTTACAATTTATGTTTGTAATATTAACAGCTGCATTCTCAGTGCTTTCTAGGTTCTGGATACTGTGCTAAATTCTAATCTACTTTATGATATTCAACCTTCTCCATAACCCTGAGGTTGGTATTGTTAACTCCATTTAACAGAAGAGTAAACTAAGGCTTAGAAAAGATAAGAACTTCTCTACAGTTGTTTTTGGGTTTTTTTTTTTGGTTTTTTGAGATAAGAACTTCTTGTTTGAAATGACATTTTTGGAGATTTTTTTTGAGATAAGTACATTTTTCTGGGGATAAGAACTTTGTTTTGAGATAAGAATTTTTCAAAAGTATATGGCTCCCATGGACAGAGACAACAATATGGTGATTGCCAGAGGAAAGGGGGGGGGGACTGAAGAAGGTAAAGGGGGGATAGAAGGTGATGGAAGGAGCCCTGACTTGGGAAGGTCAACACACAGTACATTAGACAGATAATGTATTGTAGAATTGTATAATACCTGAAACCTGTATAGTTTTATTAACAAATGTCACCCCAATAAATTCAATAAGAAAAGTATATGGATCCTAAGTGGGAGAGTCAGAACTTTAACTAGAACCCAGGTCTGTATAGCTTCAAGGTCTATGCTCTCAATCACGGGATGAGCAATCGTGTTTCTGTGATGGTTGCCTTAAGCTCGGGGGCTTTGTGCAAGCACTCAAGGCCCACGGACAAAATGTATATGCAGCTTTATCTTGGCTCCAGTTCATTTTCAATACAAGTATCTCCCCCCCCCCCCCCCCCAACCTCTTCATTATTTTTGAAACCATTGTTCTACAAGCCATCTCACATTTTGGAACAAAGAAAGATACAACCACACAAATGAGCACACAATGGATCCAAGAACTGAGCAAACAGTCTTTGACAGGGAGAATGCAGGCAAGGTGGGAACAGCAGAGAAGCTAAGCTGCCCCGCATCTTCGCCCAGCTGGGCCACAGGAGGCTTCACAACACAGACTAGCTGACCTTTGCAAGGCATGAGTCTATATGTGAATGTTACGTGGGAGGAAGGTCTTTAAGTGACAAGGGGGGCAAAATCTTCAACAGACTAACAGTATATAAAATATGTACTCTAGCCCTAGCTGGTTTGGCTCAGTAGTCAGAGTGTTGGCCTGAGGACTGAAGGGTCCGGGTTCAATTCCAGTCAAGGGCACGTACTTCGGATGCAGGCTCGATCCCAGCTCCAATCAGGGTGCATGTGGGTGGCAACCAATCAATGTGTTGCAACATTGCAACTTCAAATGCAAGCTATTCATCCAAAAATATCTGCACTTTTAATACAACCTAAATGAAGAAGGAAGGGGAAAAGTCCGAAATAGAGAAAAACAACCTGAATCAACCCTCAGGGCTGCTATTTATACAGTTTAGTGAAAGAGACCACAGATCACCACTGAGAGCAGCCCTGCAGGTCCCCTGTGGGGACAACCCAATTTCTCCTTGATGATGGATGGTGTCTAGAGGATAACCATGGGTATAGACCCAAAGGTCAGTACATCCTTAAAAAGATGAACAAACACAAAGCCTTTTGAAGGAACCACGGAGGGAGGCTCTGGAGAAGCACAGGTGTATGATCTGGAAGGTGCTGCAGCTGCAGGAAAGCGGGTCACCCAGGTCCCACTGATACTGTCAGGCTGAGGGACAGCTGCTCCCCAGCAGGGTCCGGCTGCACAAGGGAAGGCCAGACTAGAGACCAGAATTAAAGAGGGAACAACATATGAGTTTTGCTTTGCTTTTAGAAGAGGGAGACCAGAACATGGAGAGTCCTGGACACATGAATGAAGAGCCAGGCTTGCTCCAGGGCCATACAACCTGGACAGAGTGCACAGCTGGGAAGACTCCCTAATAATCGCAGCTGCCCCAAAGCCTCCAGCTCAGTGCCTGGAGGTTAGTGCTCAGAGATCCCTGGAGAGGGGCCCCTGCCCTGGGGGAAATGGGCTAATTTCACATCGGATGAGACTGTCATGACCATCCCCCCGACTTGTGAATTTCTTCATGTGGTCTCCCCTCCTTCCTTTTGCACTCATTTGCTCTTTGCTTTTTAGTCGTCTAAATACAGAGCTCCAGAAGTTTCAGAAGGAAATCTCCGAATCTGAAGAAAATCGAATTTCAAACGCTCTTTTGGACTGTCCAGGAGAGGCCAGTCTACAGAGACTGAAAGCAGATCAACGGCTGCTTAGGCCTCAGCGAGCACAAGGGGGAGGGCGGGGAAGAGCCCGCTGCTCATGCGGACTGGGTTTTTTAGCCATGATGAAATTGTTCTAAAATTAGACTATGGTGATGGCTACACAGCTCTGTAAATGCACGAAATACCACTGATTGTACGCTTTCCATGGGTACAATTTATGGCATGCAAATTATATCTCAACGGAGCTCTTAAAACACACACACACACTTCTGGGATGCGCTCCAGAGGAATTTTCCACGTCATAATCATTCTCAGGAGGGCTTCTCTCTGCCACCACTCAATGCCACCAGCTGTCCTCAGACATCTCAGTCATTCCTTCCTAATGGAAAGACTGAATGTTAATGAAGCTATTCCCCCCACAGAACTCAGAGCCCAAATGAGACACTCCAATGCCCAGCTCGCTCTAAGAGCTGACATGCTTCATGCGCCTACAGTGACACAGGGTCAAGTCAAGGCCCGGGGAAGACCCAGCCATGTCAAACACCCCCAAGAACCTGGAAGATGGCCCTGAGCCTCTTCAGTCACCGGCTGATGTCCCAACCACTGTCATACCGAGCCTGAAGTAAGAAGAGCCAAAGGGACGGAGGCAGGGGCGAGATGTCTGCCGCGCACACAACATCCCCTCTGGCCGGGGAGGGCGACCCAGGATCCTCCGGGATCTGTGCTGAGGAATCTCAAGTCCACTTGGCTGTGACCCTCCTGACCCACCCCTCCCCGCCCCAGGTAGGAGCTCACTGAATGAGGCAGTGCCGGCCCACTGACGACAAACCTGTTCTTGGAACATAGCACCCCCCGAACTCTTCCCAGGAGACAGAACGCCAGATACCTCAGTGCTGGCCAGAGCCCTGTTCTGGGCGGCAGGGGGTATTTTTAGAAATCATGAGAAAGCTCTATGCAATCCTCACGAGGCCACACAACAGGCACCTCCAATGCCAGGCCTGCTGCCCGGCCCGAGGACCTTACAAAGCCCTCTAGGACAGTCACGACTCTCAAACTTAACCACATTCTCAATATGTGGAATTTCGGATCTGACCTAAGGTGATTCTATTTGATTATACTTCGTGGTTCACTCGTCAGCCACGACCTTCCTACTTCAGTTGCATCAACAGCTCATGATCAGAAAATTACACACAATGTATATGTTTCTGCATACACACCATACACACCACACACACAACACACACACACACACGTGCTTGCGTGCACACTTTAACAGCACAGCTCAATCCAGCTGTGCTGCGGGAAAAGGCCAGAAACTGTGCCACTGTGCAGTGAAAGAAACATGGTTAAAAGAAACAAACCACAGCCATGCCGGAGAGAAAGGAGGGTGAACAGCAACACACGTGCGCAGACTTTTTTATTACCTACCTGAAGCCCTGGCTGCTCCCAAAACAACGGAACCGAGCCTCTGATCTGGACAAAAGAGGACACGCCATCATCCATGTAGATCGTCTGCACCGCAAGGAAACATAAAGGGAAGTGTTCCTCAGTGAAACCGAATGTCCTGGGCGTAACGGGATCCGGCCGCCTGAGACCCGACACCGGAACGAAGGGCAGACAGTGGACCTCAGGCCCGCGCTCCGCTGCCCTGGGGGTGCGGCTCCCTGACCCGGGCCGGCGCACCCCGGGCGTGCTGGCCACCGACCAGCCTCCGAGCCGGGGCAGGCACAGCCCCCGGTCTGTGAGCTGGCGGCAACTCCCGCCACCTTCCCAAGCTCCCTGCAGAGCCCCGCAATGCCCCCCACCCCCTTTTAGGAACAGAAGCAAGCGTGCTCTGGGGTTTAACTGAGGCCTTCCTTAGAGCCCTCTATTTTCACTTTGCCAGCTACCGAAGGAGAGAGGGCAACCGGGAAAGGGCTGAATGAATGAAGCGAAAAAGCTGTGACCACAGGTGCCGTTGAGGGCACTCGTCAGCCCTGTACTTGACAAAGCAAGTCAATACTCGACTTGAACTTGTAGTCGGTCCTGGCCTCACGCCACCGTGTCCTTAACGCGCCACTCCCTGAGTCAACACACACTACACAGCCGCCACAAGCTCCCAGTGACGGCACCTGCACAGAAGCAGGCGGCACTTACACGGTAAAGGCGGCACCTCCTCCCACCCCCGTCATCCCGGGGTGAACCAGCTCCCCATCTGCCTGCAGGCTCCTACCGGCACGGTCCTGCAGGGGAGTTTTAAAGGGCAAAAAGCACAGGCCTGAGCATCACGAGGGGGAGGCGGTGGCAGTTCTCAGATGCACTGCCCTTTATCTGAGTAACTCTACCCTGGCCTGGCAGGGCCGGCCCGGGCGATGCTGCTGGTCCTTTCCATTTCTCACCAGCCTGCTCCCTTACAGGGTAGCTTTCCATGGCTAGATCACGCTCAGATCACACATGCATTAGTAATTCTGCAGGGGAGGACTTGAGTGTTAGACCCACAGCTCCCTGGACTGCAGGAATTACATGAACCAGGGAGCCATACTGCTGGGCTGACATTCGATCCCTTAATCTCCAAAGGGGAAAGGCACTGGGTGAACAACTCGCTGTCTGTGTCCAGATACTGGCCACCAACAGGCTGGTTAACCTCCCTGATTCTCCTGACAGTAAAGGAATGAAGTTGCAGGTTGTTTAAACTACTGCAGGCAGAGCTGGCCACCGTGAGTGAGCGCAAACCACTGAGCGGCCGTGGGAGCTGCACGGCCTGGGCTGCGAGAAAGAAACCAGCTCAGCCAGCATTTCTCCATGACAACTCTTAACAGTGCCCAGGATCCAATTCAAGCTGTGCAACAGTCGCCCTTCACTGTAAAGAACACATGCGAACAACACCACTGCCCGCATCAGACCTCGCTCCCCTTGAGCGGGAACCTGTGGGGCACCAGGGTCAGAAAATGCCGACCGCAGCCCCAAAGTTCCAGACCCCACCCCTGGGGCAAGAGGAAGAGATGCCTGCAAGTTCTCCTCTACACCCCCCCCCATGAGAATGTTCTAATTCTGTGTCCCATCCTCTTATCAGGACCTTCTTTGCCCCCAGGTGACAGGACAAAACTGATCATCGGGCACCTGCGATGGAATCATAGGCTTTCCCTCTGGGTGGAAGAACATGGGTTTAATCAGCAAAAGGCTGGACGCCCCACAGCTATAATTCTCACAGAGGGCATCTGGGGCCCCTGGGCAGGGGAGGCAGGATGGACAGAGAAAGCAGATCACCATGTGGGCCCTGGGACGACACCAACCTGGGCCTCACTCCCACTTGCCCAGTAGGATGAAGCTGGGAACATTCCTTAACCACTTTTGGCCTCAGTTTCCCTCTCTGTCACCTGGTCACAGAGAGAGGAGTAAAGAAAGGAATGTGATCTCTTCAGGCCAGGAAAGTGCTGCCCATGAGCATGGATGACCACAGAGGGCACAGCAAGCAAACTGGGTACACAGGAGACAAACACAAGTCACCAGGCATGCGTAGATGAAATAACCAGAGCAAAGGCCTCAACCCTGGTCTGCAGAAAGATGCAAAATAGATTTTCATAAAGCTAAATGTATTGCATTCAAAGAATAGGCCTCTGACATCGAATCCTGTCCATGCTAAAGGCCGAATTTTAACACCCCCCCAAAGATATGCTGCAGTATTTACCCCTAGCACCTTGGGGATATGACCTTTTTGCAAACAGTCATTGCAGATGTGGTTAGATCACATGGGGTCACACTGGGGTAGGGAGGTCCCTTCATCCAACGTAACTGGTGTCTTACAGAGAGGGGAGACACACGGGAGAAGCTACCACATGGAGGAGGCAGAGACTGGAGTGACGCTGGCCACCAGGAACTGGAAGAGGCAGGAAAGAGCCTCCCTAGGGGCTGCAGGGGGAGAGTGGCCCTCTGAATAATTTTCAGTTGTTTAAGCCACTCTATTTGTTACAGCTGCCTGAGGAACCACTCCAGTCCTCTTCGTTTTCACTTAATATGCTCTTTCAGGAAATCACAGTGACGTGGAGGGTAGTTGATTTCCAAGGACTTACTTCATAAGATACAGTATACAAGACCCTAATTTTAAAAAAGTGGTTGAAATCCAAAAATCCAGGGCATACCAAGCAAGAGGAGCCTGTCGGCCTGAGGGCTGGATGGAGAAACGAGACAGCGGGGGAGGCGTGGGCCTCACTCGGGGGCCGCTGAAGAAACCTCTAGAACCTGGTTCTGCTACCAGGCTCCAGGGTTCTGGCAATTTGATTTGTACAGTCAGACTCTGCACCCAGTTCCCAGCACAGCACCCAACCCACGGCAGGTGATAAATAATAAAAAACTCGTTGAATGAAGTGGATGATTCAAAGCCTAATGATGCAGGGAGGAGAGTGGTAATGAACATGAGGCATGAGAACAAAAGGAAATAATTTTCATCATGAAGACATGAGGGGGAAGAAAAAAAAAAGCGGCCTCCACTGGGGGGCACCGTTTTCTCTGTGTCATTTTAAACCAGGTATTTACCTGCCGCGTCTATATCCAGGAGCACAGATATCTTGAGCAGAAGTCACAGGCAAGAAACTGGCCCTGCTGCTCATCTTAAGGCTCAGTGTCTAACTGGAGAGGACCGTCTTCACCTTTGTGGAAGCCCGAGAAGGCAGCCACTAGCGCACAGAAGCCAGGTGCTCCAATCTGTGCGGAATTAAATTGGCTGCAGTCCTCCCAGGAAACCCCCTCGCAGCTGCAGTCGGCAGGCGGGCCTGCGAAGCCACAGCCACTAAGCAAACACAGGTGTTTGCAGCTCGACACCCACAGCCATCCTGCACCTGCGCCATCCCCTCTTCTAATTTATTCCACCTGCTAGTGTACACGGCGGCATTAGCCTCCACGTTGAAAAGTTGGAGAGAAAAACAACAGTTGTGAGACAGCATCTCAGGGAAGCGGACAGGATTTAGAAAACTAATCAATGAGAAAGTAAGCAGATGGTTCTAGCCCACAGGCACTGAGAGCAGCGGCTGAACACGCATATTTCACAGCCCAGGTGCTGAGACTGCTTCTAGGATGAAGCTTCAGCTGATTTAGAATAAAACAGAGTTGTTTCTTCTCTCATCCCTCCATATGGACGTACTGGCTTTTGTCTTAAGATTCCTAAATTCTATTTGTCTCTTATCAGCTGCTCTCTGTATAACTGCCACCCTTCTCCATCCTGGCAAAACCCTGCTTCCTTTTAGCTGAAAGCACTCAGGTGAGCAACAGTTTCCCAGCATTAGAAGTGAATCAAAATATACACCAGGCAACCCCGAGGCCACACTTGCAGGCACAGTCCCAATGCCCAGCTCAGTCCTCCAGTTACAGTAAGAAGCCTGCTCATCAGAAACTGCCTCAAATACCCCCCCACAGAAACACATCTGCACGGTTGGCATCCCCCCTGAGCCACCCGGACCAGGACCGGCCTGGGCACTGACCTGCTCCGTCTCCACGAAGTTGGACACGTGGCCGTCGTCGTTCACGCCGCGGGTGTGGAAGCGAGCACCGGCGCGCTCGCAGCTGATGCGGGAGATGAGGCAGGCCTTGGCCTGCTTGTGCGAGGCGTACACCGTGCGGATGGCCACGACCCCGCAGATGACCTTCAGGAGCCAGTCACAGCACCTCACCTGGTGCTGCCTCAGGGGCAGGTGCAGCAGCTGGTTCCTGCAAAACGGAGCCCCAGAATGACAGGGGTCCCCTCGCACCCTCCAGGAAACACTGCCCGAGGCATGCAGGGAGGGGCCCTTGGGCTGGCATACCCCTCAGTGTGAGGTGGGCTCTGTGCTCGGGACGTCTGTGGGCCTCTGAGGGACACCAAGCAGGGCCACTGAGACATGTGCGGCAGGAAAGGGCAAGGAGTCCTTTCCAGAAGCCACTGCCAGCGGCAAGAGCAAGGGGATGCCACGCGTGGCTTGTGAGCCACCATGCGCCCGCCTTTCAGCAAATTTCAAGGGAACCTCTGTTCAGACCTGTGGCCTCCATGCTTTTAATTGGAAATCTCATCAGTAAAAATTTAAAATGTTTTGTGATTAAATAATGACAAATGATTAAAAGAATCATATTAAATACATGCATGCTTATTTAAATTATATCCATATCCCATGAGGTGAATTACAAAGCAATCCCAAATAAATAAGAGGATGAGACGGAAATAAAACTTAACGAAGTTCCAGTATTTCCGTACCTGGTGGATTGTTCTGGGCCTCTGGAGACCCCTGGCGTAACAATGGGATAACAGCCAACACTTACCCAGCGCACTGAGCACCATTCTAAGGGCTTCAAGATGGACTAACTCACTTCCTCCTCGAAACAACCCCATCTGACAGGTATTATCACTCACCCCAATTTACAAATAAAGAAACTGAGGCACAGCGAAGTAAAGTGCCCACTTGCCCAAGGTCATGGGGCCAGGAAGCAGCGCATGGAGCTGGGAGCCTGTGCTCTTTCCCCAGCCAGGGGCCCTCACCTCTCTTTTTAAGAAGTTTTTAAAACATGTTTTTTATTGATTTCAGGGAGGCGGGGAGAAACATCAATGAGGGGAGAGAGTCATGCAGGAGGCAGCCGTCTCTCATTTCTGGAGAAGCGTGCTGTGAACCCTGAGCTCTCCAGTGGCTTCTCCAAGCAGCAGTGACCCCTGGCTCTGAGGTAGGCCTCGCTACCTGCGAGCATGGCCACCGCCACCTGGGTGCAGGTGGGCGCTGAGACCCCCAGGGAAGTGGCCACACGGGACTCCCTGCTCCGCCCCTCCCAAGCTCTCAGAACCACAGCACCCGCCCGCCTGAGAGAGGATGACCAGAAGACTGCTTTACAAACACGTCTCCCTCTCCCACACTGCTCTCTCAAGTTCAAATGACAAACCAGCCTTAGTGATAAGAGTATGAAATCCACACACGGCATCCAGGCAGAGACTCCAAATACTCCAGAGTCCTCCAGCCACATGGCTCTGGCCACCATCAGTCACCAGGGGTCAGGAGAAGGAAGCTTTTGCTAAGTGGACAGCTGTGACTGAAGTCTGCCTATGGTCCCACTGGCCTGACCCGCTGTGGGAGGAGGGCTCACATCCTCAGGGAAGGCGCTAGAAAGGAAGACACCTGTGCGTTTCCTCTCAGGCCTTGCTTGTACTGGGAAGCAGTTCTCAGCGGGCTCAATAACCAGCCCGGAAAAACGACTCCACCCACCGTAAACTCTCCCTGTTCACCAGCCACATTCAGCACTGACCCTATCTTACCCCAGATATGGGTCCAGACACGTCTTACCACGTGAGTGCATCACCTTGGCAGGATGGCTCAGTTTCCCCATTGTTGGGGCTGGTTTGGAATCTGGAGGCAGAATGCCTGGGTTCTAATTCCCTCACTTGTTCAAGCCTCAGTCCCCTTATCTGTAAGATGGGGATAACAGACCCCACCTGACAGACTCCTATGAGGATATGAGTATATCACCCACGGAGACCTTAGAACGTGCCTGGAACAAGAGTGTGGGATCTGTCTGCAGAGGGTACCCAGGACTGCTGAGCAGACGCAAAAGAGCTGAGCACAGGCCCAGGCGTTTAGGAGATGCCGGTGGACGCTGCCTCTTACGCTCTTTACTTACGGCCCAGATTTTATCCTGAATCTACCACTTTGAACACTTTCCCTGACCCCAGGCGTGGGGACGATGGGGTCTGTCTTCCTCTCGCTGTGTGGAGAGTGAGAGGGGGCATGGATCCCAGCTCTCAGAGGTAACCCCGGACCCTAGGGACAATACAAAGCAGAGATCAAGGACACAGGCTCTGCGACCTGGGGCAGGAGATGCAGGCCCGAGTCTCACCAAAAGAAGGCGTTCCCCCACTCGTAGCTGTCATCGCCCTGTTTCTGTGCCCGGACTGTGAGGTCAAAGTGAGACCCGTCGTTGGGCCATGAGAAGTAGAAAACGCCCGAGTTGAGGATCTTCCTGAGGGCCGCGAGCCGGTCCTCCTCCTTGGCCTCTTCCTGCAGAGGGTAAAAGTCCGTGGCAGTGATTTTGTAGATCTCAGCCTCCGGGATTCTGCCCACAGATGTGCAGCCTGTCACCAGGACCAGGAAGCTCAGGGACGCATCACCTGGAGGGGAAATAAGACAGGAGGGCTTAGGACCACGGTGGGCAGCTTGCAGTCTCGAGAGGCCCAGACAGCCCAGTTTTCACTGCAGCTACGTGACTTCCCGTTCACCACTCCCCACATCCCCTGGCACCTCCAATTCCTCAACTCAGGGTCTCAGGACTCGCCCTGCCATGTGGGCCTACAGCACAGAGCCTGGTTCTGAGCAGGGCCCCTGACCAGCAGCAGCGCCACCTGGGAGCCTGTTAGAAATGCAAATTCTGGGCCCATCCAGACCCGTGGGCCTGGCCAGAACCGGAGCTCTAACAAGCCCCAGGTGATTCTGCTGCCCACCAGAGGCTATGGATTGCTGGCCTGGAGCCTTCCCAGCCCCACACCCTCTCCCCCATCTGCCACCATCTCCACGAATCCTCAGCCACCGACTGGCTCAGGGTTTCCAGCCCACATCAGTCCTCCAAGCTCAAGCCTCCTGCCCCCATGAAAGGTTCCCAGACCACTGCCAACCTGGAGTATAGCCCCTGTGCTCTAGGCTTCAAGCCCGAGATTAGATTGTAGGGCGTGGGTTCAGGAGAGGCATGGAAAAGTTTACATCTCTCCATCCGAGTCCTCACAGCCTCTGTGAGTTCTCATAGCCTTTGCGTGGGGGGCCAGGTCCCTGGCAAGAGTCCCAGACTGCTGTGAAGACAGTGGGCACTTCCCAGGCAGAGTGTGGTGGGGGAGGCTTGGGATGGGCATGCAGCAGGCCTGCGTGAAAAGGCGCTTCAGATAAATGAGAACAAAGGACAGTGCGGTCACCACTGAGAGTTTGGGCTGAGTCCCAGGACCAGGGGCTCCGGAGAGGGTGCGGGTGACTGAGAGTCACTGTGGGAGCCTGGAGCAGGGAGCTTTAGTGCCAGCTGATCCTCAGGGTGGTGCTTACTATGAGCAGCACCGGTTCACAAACTGCCTCCAGCAGCCCCAGGGAGGTGCCATTTTTTGCCCCATTTTACACAAACGGAGACAGGGGTACAGAGGTTTTGAAGGGAAGGGTCCTGGTTCGAGGCTAGCATCAGGCTGTTAGAGGGTCACTGTCCCCCTGGCCCACCTGTCAGGATGGTGTTGGCCCGTGTCCCCACCAAGAAGGTGTCTCTAGGGGATAAAAGTGAGGCTAGTGGGCCTCGCCTGCCCAGCTGTGCGGGAATCCCTCCGATGCTCACCTTGAGCACAGGATCCAGGCTTTGCTTTGAGTAAGGCAGGTCAGGTTTCTCATAGTCAAGAAGAGAACTGGGCCTGGGGAGGGGCTCGGAAGTCTTTAGTGTGGGCTGAGTCAGGGGCCTGAAACCAGCAAGGATCTTGGAGCAAGGGAAAGACAAGCTCTAATGTACCCTGGCCTCAGAAGACGGGGCTTGGAGCTCTGCACTCCTCCAACGGCCTGTGCAGCCTACAGCAATTCTCCCAGCCTGTCTGGGCCTCAGAGGAGGAGGCACCATGTGGTCTCCATGTCCCTTCCAGCTCAAACATTCTGGGTCCAGGGCTCCGGCCAAAGCAGCAGCACACCAGGTCAGAGGTTGCTGGCTAGAGTCAGGTGAGAGGCGGGTGCAGGTGAGCCTGCAGTGACAGGGTCGGGTCCTGTCTAGCTGTGGCCATCTGTCACCCGGCAGGGGAGGGCTGGCACTGGGATCACGGTGCGTCACTGCAGACACGACACAATGCCACTCATTCAGGGACAAGGCTGGGTGTGTTTGCCCAGGGCCCTGCTTCCCCTGTGCTGGCATTTCTCTGTGTTTGCTCAGCTCTGAGTTCTCTTACCAATCTCAACCCTGGGCTGCCTCTGGACTGTCCTCATACAGGACACTCTCAACTTTACTCTGTAAACAAAGGACCTGGGAACTCTGGGCTGTCCCACTGGAAAGTAGGAGCTTTGGCTAGAAGATCCCCAGCCCCCTTCCCCGCCCCATTCGAACAAGCTCAGAATTCTATTGCCTCTGTAGCCACCAGGCTCAGGTGCTCCTCACCCCCGTTTCTAAAAGGTGAGAGCGCTGTAGGCCGCTCTGGCTGGCCGCTCACGCAGCTCGTGACAGCCAGCTGTGCACGTGCTGTCCCCGCTCCAACCGGTAGCCTGCAATCAGCCAGGGCGGGCGTGTTTATACCACGAAAATTTCCTGGGAGCTGGATGTCAGATATATACCAACCACCACTGGGTATAGGTATTAAAATAAATCACTCTAAGACCATGAAGGCGATTCCATTTCACGACTCATACCCTGAACCTCAAAAGACTGTCCAACGCCCCCTCCGGGCTTTTCTTCTGAAGTGATGGCCCACAGAAGTGAGTGCTGCGCGAGCCATGCCCACCCATCAGGGGTCCCCGACCCTCAGGGCTCAGCCTGCTCCCTTCCCCCACACCCAGTTGTGGGGGCTCCACAGGGACCCCCTCTGCAGGCCAGCCCCTCCCACGCAGCACCCATGCTCCTTCTCTCATGGAAATCTCTTAAGAACCAGGTAAGTAGAGAAGAGGTAGTTTCCCCGTGTTACAGGTAGGAGAACAGTCTAGAGAGAGAATGAACGCAGAGCCCAGGCTGCTGTGACGCTGGAACTGGGACCCAGGAGGCTGTCCCGTGGAAAGCGTGTGGGGCTGTCACAGAGTTTCACGGGCTGTGCACGGCACAGTCAGGAGACTCGATTCATCAGAGACCTCGGTTTATTCACCCACCAAGGCTACAGAACAGGGAGGCCTTGGGAGCTCGGGTTAAAAGCAGGTTAAATCCCTATACTCACTGGGGTAAGTCCTTTCACTGTCTGTGTCGAGCAGTCATTGGCAAGCCCCATTCCCCGCTAACTGTGGGGCTCCACCCCCTTTCCACTGGCATTTCAGGTAGGGGAGGCTTTGAGCTCTCTATGAAAACCCAGCAACCTGAGATAAAGCTTTGGTGCAACTTTTGTGCATGTTTCTTAACTTCTAACATAAAAGGCTATTTTCACTTCAGTAGATTGAAACTGAACGACTTCCCCCAAGCTGAGAGCCTGAGGGGAAGTCTTTGTACAGAGACCCTCAGCCGAAAAAAGTCAAAAGGGGGACCCACCCTCACTGCGTAGGGTCATCCTGGTGACAACCAAAAGTTAAAGGATGCTCCGTGGTTCCCAGTACCCTTAACAGGCGAGAAACAAACAAACACACAAACACACACACAAAACAGATCTAGTTTGAGGTTGCTGCTGAAGCCCACCCTAGCCCCTGGGCTGGGCCCCCTAGAGACAGATACCCTAGGTCACTCACACAGTATTTTTCTGGAGCCTATCACCCTTCCTGGGTAGGAGCCATTGCCTATAGCTGACCTCGGGAAAGCCCAGAAAAAATCGCTTTCCCCTGGGATGGGGGAAGCTACGGCTCTTCCCGTCCTCAGAAGCTCAGCTTTCCGCCCTTTTGGGACAGAGCAGCCTGGAGGTGGAGAGCAACCCCTGGTGCCGAGGCTTAAGAGCTGCCTGACTTTGGGCAACTTATGGCCCTGCACTGAGTCCAGGCCCCTTGAGATGCAAAGTGGATCATTTAATTAAGCACGAGAAGAACATTGCCAATTATAACTGTAAAATGTCAACCACAGTAACACTTCCTGAGAGCCTGGAGGTGACGATGTAAACAAAGTGTCACAGACTAGATGACGCACAGCAGGTCAGCTTTCCGAGCCTGTCCCTCTGTGTCTGTGAAGCTGGAAAGCAACAGCACCTCCCTCAGGATTCTGAGAGAGCTGAGTTAATCAGTTAAAACACTCAGCAGTACCTGGCCCCGGGTGAGCACTGTGCAAGGCCACCTGCCACCCTCACATCGTCAGGATTGAGGCGGGGCCACAGGAATTTCTCGCAGCCTCAGAAAGATCACCGGGGTGGGAGGAGTCCTATAGAAAAACCCTGGCAGGTGGCACATTTTCACGGAAAAAGCAAGTGTGTGGGGGCAGCCAGGTCCAGGTTTGAATCCCAGCTGAGCTTCTTTGGGCAAGTTACTTCACCTCTCTGAGCACGTTTCCTTTACTGTAAACAGGGGTGAAGATGCATGATCACACTGCTTATCTGCAGGATTAAGTAACATAATGTCTACCTTGTCCTTGGCACAGAATGGACATTTACTAAGTGCACTTTGTCGTGTGGGTACTGAGTGCTTTTCCTAAGCACTGTTCAGAAATTATCAACGTCATCATCGTAGTTCAGGAAAAATCATCCCATGAGAGACCCAGGAAAACAATGCAAACACCAGTGCTGTTCTGGGGGCTTAGAAACCAGCAGCTGAGGGAGGTGTGGAGATGGACGTGCTCGGCTGGGGAAAGCCATTGTGCTTGAATTCGGAAGGGCTGCGGGAACTACAGCCCTTCCTGTTTTGACCCTGCAGGACCGAGAATCAGGAATGCCACGGGGGCTCCAGTCTTGGCCCGTAACTCACTGAATACTGGGTGGGGCCAACATAATTAGCCGACTGAGACAGAGGGAAGGGCATGGTGGCACCAGAGCTACCATGAGGCCCAGGAGTGCAGAGGTGACTTGGCAGCCCCAAGAGGAGGCTGCCACCCCCAAGGGCAGCCTGGCTGACTGCTGGGCACCTCGATCTCATATTGACAAGGATGCTCACTTGTTCCTATAAGCCCTCTGCCTTTTCTAATCAGACCAAGTGGCTCATTTTGCGATATACTTTCCTTTACTCTAGCCTTATGCCCCCCCCCCACCAGTGTCTGACACTCAGGTCCTGGTGGCTTTCCTTTCCAACAATGCCCCAGACCAGCCTGTCCAGGAGGCCTCTGGCATCCACCCTTCTAGAGTACAGAGTATAGGTCCCCTGTAAATGACAAACAACCCCCTGGGCAGACCCCCCCCCCCCCCCAATACACACTGATGCTCAGATCCTGATAGGAAAACAACAAAGGTGAGCTTTCTTTGCACCCAAGGCCAGAAGCAACACAGATAGGTGAGAACTGGGCTACACTCACCTTGACCTTCCTGGAATGGAAGAGCAGGCTCAGCAAAATAAACATTTAAAAGATCATAACAGTTAAAACACAACGCCTGAATCTGGCAATCTTTCCAAACCAACAGGAGAGGCGCTGCCCAGCTGGCAGGCGCTCTGACGGCTGCTGTTCCGTGGGAAGGGACACTCACCAGACTTCAACCTGAGCTCCCCCAGGCAGCCGTAGGCGTCCGTGAGCTTCCCATACTGGCCTCTGATGACCTCCTTCTCTTCCGGAGCTAGGGGACAAACACATCACACACATCAGCCCAAGCCTCTCATCGGAGTTCACTCACTGCAGCCTTCCAATGGCTCCCCACCCACTCGAAAAAGAAAATGCAGAGACAATGGCTCGGCCCCCAGTAATGCTTGTGGAGGTTTCACGATCAGCGAATCACCAGGCGGCAGACATTCAGAGCTCCCCACGGAAAGCTTGCTCTCTGCGAGCGCCCACAGCTTCCTGGGGGCTGGAGAGGGTGAGGGGCATCCCCGGCTGGCTGGAGGTGCAGGGTTTGAGCTGGGAGCAGGTGCCCTGGGCCTGACCCTGTTGCTCTGCACCAGGGCTGACATGCTCAGAACAGGAGTGAGTCATCATCACCTGCTGGGGAGGACCTTCCTTCCTAAATTGTCCACTGGGGGCTTCATTCTGCAGTGCCCAGGAGCTGCTAACCCACAGGGAGGCTGCACAGAAGGCTGGGTCCCCAGGAACCCCAGACTGGGGAATAGTGAACCTCAAAGCGAGCTGCATGAGCAAAGCCCTCCCCCCTCAGCAGTTACACCCCGAGCAGGTATGAAAGCAAGCTGACGGAAGGACCCTCAGGGGCAGGGAGCCCCACCTTTCCAATGACACCACAGACATGCTGGCTATAGGCAGGCTCTAGACCCTTCTCAGACGAATGTCTCCAAATGCACAGAGCGAAACAGAAACATGGGTGAGTCCTCAAACAGAGACCTGGCACATCCCACAAGGGAGACGTCCCCGGAAAGCAGTCACTCTGCCTCAATGAACTTGGGGGTGATGGGGAAGGCCCCGCCCACATGCAGCTGTGTGGGGAGCTTTTGGGAGAGTCTGTATAATCTCTAGAGTTATGTGACTAAGAACCAGTTTAATACATTTCTACCTAACATTCACATGAATTATTCTGATTGATTGGGTTTTCAGGGAGAGGGGCAGAATAACCTAAAGATAATTATGAAAGGACTGGGAGACCATAGTCCCGCCCATCCCGCCCACAGGCCTCAGAGGAGGAGAGCAGCTGGAGGGGCAGGCGGTGGAATGATGTATTAGTCCTGACCGCTGCTGTAACAAATGAGCACAGACTCTGTGGCTCAAAACATCACACATTAGTGGTCTTACGATTCTGAAGGTGAGAGGTCTCTGAAGGGGGTCTCACTGAGTTAAAATCAAGGTGTCAGCAGGACTGTGTTCCTCCTGGAAACTGTGGGAGAGAATCCATCTCTCGGCTTTTCCCAGCTTCTAGAGGCCCCTTGGCTCCTGGCCCCTCCCCCTCTTCAAAGCCAGCAATTAAGTCACTGGGCCCTGCTCCCATCTTTACACCTCACACGCTCTCTCTCCTGCCTCCCTCTCCCATCTTTTAGGACCCTTGTGAGTATCCTGGGCCCACCCACATCACCCCGGAAAACCTCCCCATCTTAAGGCCCTTAACTTAATCACAGCTGCGAAATCCCTTTTCCTACTGAAGGAAACATTCACAGGAGCCAGGGGATAGGACATGGACATCCTAGGGGCCCACGGGTCTCCTGCTCCCACAGTGAGGAAGGCCCAGGGACAAGGCATCCTCTCCGTCCTCGCATCTGTTCCCAGCGAGATGAACAGTGTCCTCTGCATAGAGGCAATGACAAGGGACTGGCACTGTCCTGCCATGTGCTCATGGAGTCCTGGAAACAGGCCTGCTCCCTGCTGGAGGACAGGTAAGTCCTGTTACACCCCAACCCACAGGTGGCGGTGAATGTCCCTCCTGCAGGCTATATGCACGGCGCCACGTGGCACTTCTGAGTCCACAGAGCCAGGGAGCGGGAAACGGGCAGCTCCTGGGCCCCAGCTCAGTAGACAAGTGGATAATGCAAGAGAATAATCCTGACACCAAAATATATACATTTCAACTCCAGGAGCTTTACGAGGCCTTCCAATAGAACCCTGAAGCCTTGGCACCCCCGATCCTCAGCCTGTGAACCATAAGACAAGGGAATCCTGTGTACCGGACAGGAGAGGAGAGAACCACTCTGGAAAGTGGTCAAATCCACACTGTGTACACGGGACAGACCCCAGGAGAGGCTGTGGAAACAGGCTGACTGCTCGCCCGCTGGGCCACAGACCGCCAGAGCGCGTATCGCATCCCCTGCCCCGGGGGAATGAAACAAACACGAATAAAACGACCTTTCATCTTCATATTTTACAAACAAACAAGCCCCATGCCACGGGGCCACCTGGTCCCTCCGATCCTGTAAATGATCAACTCCCTAATACAAACACGATTGTACCTGCCTTGCCCTGTGACAACTCTCAGAGTGCTGTGCCCTCAGTGGTCCTGACCATCTTGTGAGAGGACCTGGTTTTGCTCCACGAGCAGACTGGCTGGAAAGAAGCTGGCTGGCTCAAAGGACAGGCTACTGTGTCACAGTCCTGGAAGCTCCGGTCCGGGGAGCAAGGGTGGGCAGGGCCGCTCCCTCTGCAGGCTCCTGGGAGCCCTCCCGGCCTCCTCACAGCTTCGGGGCAGCCGCCAGCCCAGCCTGAGCTGCATCGCCCCAGTCTCTGCCTCCATCGCCACACAGCCACCTTCTCCCTACGGGCCTCTGTGTCTCTCTCCTCTTATAAGGACACCTGTCATACTGGATTTGGGGCTCACGCCACTCCAGTATGACCTCATCTCAACTAATTACATCTCCACTGACCCTAGTTCCAAATAAGGTCACATTCTGAGGTGTGGGGAACTGGGACTTCAGCATATGATGCTGGGGACACATCTGAGCCCATAACACTTGGCGGCCTCTTCAGTTGGTGAGCCAGTCCTTTGAAAGCCCAGACTCCCCTGCACACTCTCTCTCCAATAAGCTTACTTCCTTTTCTCCACATCTGCCTGACCCACCCCCATGACACAGTCCCACACTCCCCAAGGCCTGGCCTCCCAGGCAGCCTGTTCCAAAATCACCGACCCTGCTGGCCCCAAACAACACGTCCTCATTAGATCTGAAGGAAGAAGAAATCCATTTTGCTCTTCAAGAGAGCTCCCAAATCAAATGTCTATATGCACCGGGCAGGTAATGAAGGAAGGAAGTGGCTGGAAGGGCCCCTGGGGGCCAGAGGCTACCCCCCAGCTCCAATGGGGCAGTGGTCAGTTGCTCCCAGTCAGGCATGCCAGCCAGTGCCAGCAGGTCTCCAGTTTTTCAAGAGAAGTAGGACAGTGCTGATTTTTCAGTGTTGATACCAAATCCAATTTATTTTAAGCACCGTGTGGGCAGAGCACACCTCTGCAGACTGTACTCGCCTGCCCGTTTGCAGCTTCTGTCCTTCCCTGCTAATGTCTCAAAAATAGAACATTCCCATCTTCCCCACTTCCGTGGCATTTCCTGTGGGTTTTTCCCTGTGAGATTGTTTTTTGCTTCCCCTGCCAATGGCCATGAACGTCCAGCCTGTTAAGGGAGCCCTCTTGTCCACTCTGCCACCCTCGTCTTCACCCGCCTCTTGCCCCAGGATGCCGCCATTCATCCACAAACATGCACCTGAGAACCTCCTGGGGCTGGTACTGTCCTGGGACAGGGGTCCAGCAGTGAGCCGAACAGACCACAGCCCCTGCGCACCAGAGTCTGCCGGGGCCCAGGAGGGACGTGGGTCATGGAAGGATAAGTGGTGAGAGTGGAGGCCAACCCGGTGGGTGGGACCCTGGCGCAGGGGCACTGCCGAGGCACATCCACAAAGGCCTAGTCAGTGCTAGGTACCCTGCAAGCTTCCTGCCAGGACAGACAGACAAGGCCAGTAAGCATAGTATAGACAGTGATATGAGCTAAGGAGAAACAGTGAGCAAGGAAGGGGGTATGGAGTGGGGGGGCGGGGTGTGCGTGTGCGTGTGAAATTTTACATAAAAGGTTTCAGAAGGCCTCACTGCAATGGTGACTTTTGAATGCAGACCTGAAGGAAGTGAGAGGGAAGGCTGAGTGAAGAGTCGGGAGCACATGCAAAGGTCCTGAGGCAGAAGCATTCCTGGCATATTCAAGGACCAGAGAGAGGGTAAGTATAACAGAGGAACTGGAGTGGGGGACACATTATAAAGAGCTTTCTAGGTCATAAATAGGCTTGGGGTTTCACTGTGAGAGGGAGCCCTTGTAGTGTTTTGAGGGTCACTTTGGCTGCTATGTTGAGAACAGACACCAGAGGGGTAAGTGGAGAAAGCAAGGAGACCAGTTAGGGGGCATGAAAATGGTTCAGGCAAGGGATGATGCTAGTGGGGCCATGGTGGGAGCAGTGGCAGTGCTGAGAAACAGTCAAATTCTGGAAACACACACACACACACACACACACACACACACACTTTTTTTATTATGGAAATTTCCAAATAAAGGCAGAGTAAGTGTAATAAACCCTATGCACCCACATGCAATGTACTCAAAACCAGCTCAGGCCCCACCTTATTTCATTCATTACCCTCCCCAGTCTCCTACCCCTGAGATCAGGGCCTCAGAACGTAGTCCTCAGACAATAAGCATCACCCAGCATTAGAAACAGTACAAATGACCAGGCCCCACCCCAGCCCAGCTGAATCAGAGACTCTGGGCTGAAGACCCCGCAACCTGTGTTTGAATGAGTCCTCTCGGTGAGAATCACTATGCTAGGTTATTCTGAGTAAAGCCCAGACTTCATGGTATTTCATCTATAAATATTTCAGTAAGAATCTCCAAAAGATAAGGGTTCTTCTTAAAAACATAACCACAGTATCAGTATCACATCTAAAAGAACTTAAACATAGTTCCTTAGCATCATTAACTATCTGCACAGGATCTGTGGGCAGCCTGGATGCGGGATATGAGAGGAGACAGGGTTCAAGGGTGACGCCAATCTGTCTCCTGAACCACTGACAGGTGAGTGTCTGTCACCTGTCAGTGGTTGACAGGACAGGTCTGGGTGCAGCAGCAGGAGCTCAGGCCAGGGAGCAATCAAGGACAGAGCCGGTCTGGAGCCCAGCAGAGAAGTCCAGCTAACATGAACCAGGGCATCCCCAGCAAACAGAAGGTATTTAACATCATGAGATTAGGGGAGACCACCTGGGGGGAAGGGGGGAGACCACTTGGGGGGAAGGGGGGGAAGTGTGTTTAAAGGACAGGGAGACAGAGAGACATGGCCAAAAGATATCAGGAAAACCAGGAGTGTGTGGTGTCCTGGGAGCCTGGAAAGAACGTGTGTCAGGCAGGCAGGAGGGATCAGGGGGTCAGATGCTGCTCTGTCCCAGGACAGAATAAGGGATCGTTATTTTAGTGAGGCCTTGGTGGGCCACCGAGAAGCAGTTTCAGTAAAGTCGAGGGGCAAAACCATAATGAAGAGGGACAGAGAAAATGGAGACAGTGAGCAGAGACAATTCTTTGAGGAACTTGGTGCATGAGCATGTGCACGTGTGCATGTGTGTACATGCATGTGTACAGGTGTGTGCATGTGTGTGTGCGTGTGAGCGTGCATGTGTGTGAGTACAGAGGAGAGAGATTGGGAGGTCATGGGGGGGCAGTGAGGTCAGAAGATTTCTCTAAAATGGGGGTTAACACCCAGTGTGCACACTGCTGGAAATGACCTGAGAGGTAAAAACTGACGCAGTGGGAGGGAGGGAGGTTATGCTGGGGCCGTGCCCCCGAGTGGTCAGTGGAACCCGATGCACGGCTGGGGGCTCGCCTGCCAGACAGTCCGTCCATGCTAACAGGAGAGGAGTGAGAGGAGGGCGGAAGGGGAGGGCGTGAGCCAGTAAAGGGGGAGGAGAGGTGTAGGGCAGGGGAGGGCTGTGCAGAGGTGGCAGGTTCAAGGGATCGCAGGCCCGGGAGGGTCCAAGATGGCTGGAATCGGGGAATTCCTGAGGGATGAGCTGAGAAGACAGAGGTGGAAGGTGAAGACAGGGACGTCTGACCGGCTGGCTGACGAGGAGCAGGGCAGGGCCGCGGAGGGGCCGAGCCGGGGGGAGGGCGCGCTCACGGGGGAGGGGAGGTCAGGGAACTGCAGGCCAAGGTCTTCAGAAGGGTCACCATGCGACTGAAGGAACCGAGAGTGAGGGCGGGACTCAGCATCGGGGAGACTCAGCATCGGGGAGACGGACAGAGGAGGGAGAACTCGCCAAGGACCCAGGCAGGCTTGAGGAGGGGTGTAGGTGACGTGGCCCCTGGATATGTGTGGGCGAAGGGTTACCACGGCCTGCTAGAGCGTTTGACCTTAGGTTCACTTTCCAGCCCTGTTTCCATGGTAACTTGATAAAAGTTGTCTATGTTATTAGACAACATGGCTTATGATAAAAATAAACCCGACTGGTAGAAGGATCTGGACTGAAAAGAACCACAGATGAACCACTATAGCGATGGGACCACGTGGGGACTGTCCTCTGAGAGACCCTGGAAGCTCGGCCCCCTGACACAGATCCCGGGGGGGGGGTGAGACTTCCCAGCAACGTGGCCCTGGCACCCACGCCAGGTGAGTGGGCCGTGCTGGGGTCTCTGGATGGCTGTGTGAGGGAGCCTCTGGAGAATGCCCCCGATGCCCCCGTCATACCCTGCCAGCGACTGTGGCTCCTATCCTGGATCCGAGAGGGGTGTCGACAGTTTGGATGCCTAGAGGAGCCTAGAAGGACCGCCTGGTGGGTGCTGTTCCTGAGGTTCAAAGTTGAGTGCTATGATGGAGGAGGGAGGGAGAGTGTCTGGAGGCGCCAAGAGGAGTCGAGGGGACACGCATCCCACCCCTGGGTCCAGTGGGCCGAGTGGAGGGGAAAGAAGCAGCCCCCATTTGAGAGGCCTGCAGGGAGCCAGTGGTTTGCCCTGGAGCAACGCAAACTTGGCCTTGAATTCTGGATCCCAGGACAGAGCTCTGTCATCAGACATCCTGGCTGGGGGCCGGCCTCAGAAGGAGCGGCAGTCACCCAGTCGCCAGAGGCTGCTTCCTAAAACCCAGGGCAGGTAGGCTGTGTTCCTGGCCAGCACATAGCCAGTCCAGATAATACTCAAACCAACCACACGTGGTTCCTTCTTTCATAAATATTTTCTTTTTGTTGCTTTCATAATATTTTCCATAATCAAATGCCATAAGGAAATTCCAGCAAAGCCCAGCCCACTGGTCAGAAAAGCAAGTAGGTCAGTTAACAATGCAGACAGCCCAAGACTGAGGTACCATCTGTGGCTGCATTCTTGTGCAGAATATTAAACCATCCTCTTGTATTTCAGGGTCTCAAGAGGCTAGAATTGTCCAGATCAAGGTCGCTGTTTCCTTCATGTGCTCATTCTGAGCTCGGCTCAGACTGGCCAAGGCTGTTCCTTCCAGAGTTATCAGTTTGGAGCTAAAGCAGCTCTTCAGAAAGACAATGATTTTCCTGGGGGTGGTGGTGGGGGCAGAGCATGGCTGCTGAGCGTTGCTAAGCACAGTGGAAATCAAAACATCAGTCTGAAACAGAAGCTGGAAAGCCCAGACAAAAGCCAACAAGGCGGACACGTCAAGGCGCTAAGAAACTTTCCTGCCCTCCCCAGCATCTCCTTCCCCCACCCAAATGTCCAGGCCGCACAGAAGAGCCAGCGGGGAGGGGTCCTCACGAAAGTTTGACCTAAGCAAAGGCCCTGCCTCCCACCAAGCCATGCAGAACCCAGCCAAAGAAAATAAGAGGAAAAGTCATCCTCTGCTGTGGCCACAGCTGGGAAAACATCCTCACACCCCACCCTGCCTGAGGTCAGCAGGCTGAGGTTACTAGGCGCAGGATATGGCCAGCTCCTCGGACAAGAGGGCTTAATGCAGAGCCGTCGTGGTTGAGTTTTTTGGGTTTTTTTCCTTAAAAAAGAGGGAATCCAGGCCTCAATTCAGCACTGATACAGTGATGAACAAGCTTCTGGCAGACCAGGGACAGGGACCCAAGCCCTGATCAGCAGTTCCTTATACCTTAGGATGGTGCAACATGGGAGGGCTGGGATGGCCGTGGGGCCTCCCACCCAACAGGGAATACGAATAAAGCACAAAAATACCCCTCTCTCTACAGATGTGCACGTGCTCTCTTTACACACGTGTGGGGAGACAGATCCTTCTGGGCAATGGTCCATGGCCTGACCACAGATCTCACTCCTGGACCCCCGTCCCTCCCCTCCCCCAAAGGGCTCCTCCTGGACCAAGGCCGGGCGGGTGTGGCACTTCCTCCTGCAAGAAGACCTTCACTTTGCTTTGTGTGACTAACAAATTAGGTCCAGGCCTGGACTGGTGCTAGAGGTTCCCCTCCCAGCTTCTGTTCCAGTTTCTTCACCAACAGACCAGCCAAACCAGTTCCTGGGTACCTCCCCTCTCTTCTTCCTTACTCAGGTTATCGCTCCACATGAAGGCCCCCCAGCTCTGCTACAACCTCCCCTCAGTGCGTCCTTTCTCCCACAGGAGCCCCATTTCCATGCGTGTGCACTGCACGCACACACACAAGCACACAGAGGCCATGTAGTGTGACCCATATATATCTTCTTATGCTACATGAGATGCAGGGAGGGAAGGGGAGAGCCACACCCTTTCACACTTCGATTCCATCACTCCCTGAGGATTCTAGATGCCTACTGTGTGCCAGGTGTTGCTCTAGGCCCTGGGGAAATGGCAGTAAGGCAGGGACAGGACCAGGAGGAGGAGCATCGCTAGAGGAAGGAGGTGGGATCACCTGGGCGATGCTGCTGGGTCGGTCCTGTGCGGGATCCGCAAGGTGGGGGTCTCTGGGGATGTTGATGACAGGCTTCAGGGGCGTGGCAAGGACCACAGTCTGGCTGGCCCTGCATCAGGGAGAAAGGAGGGGGGGAGAGTGGAGATAGCGCCCGAGAATGACCCCTTCCCAGGGGGAAGGGGGGAAGGAGGAAAAGAGGTGGGGGTGGGGGTTGAGGAAAGGTTTCTTGAGATATAACAGTTTGTTCATGTAACGGTGGAAATGGCCTAGCTAGGAAGGAAAGGGGAAACTGTGGGAGCAAAGTCTTCAAAGTGAGAGGGGACAGGACCCAGCGAAAGGTGGAATCACCGGGAGGTCATCAGCTGTGACAGGGGCAAGGCGGTGCCAGCCTTGGAGGCCAGCGCGGGGCAAACAGTCGGGAAGGGCTGGTGAAAGTCCTCTTTATTTGCTTTCACTTTCTCAGTAAGATAGGAAGCAAAACCATTAGCTGGGAGGGACAAGGCCTTGCAGGCTTGAGAGGATGTGAAAGAGGTGTCCTGGAGAGAAGGGAAACATGACCAGGAAAATGGAATAAAATTACCAAGCAGCACTGTACACCCCTTAGGAGGTTGCGACGGCCAAGCCGATGCTCAGCATCCCGAGGGCGCGCAGGGAGTGGAGGCGACATTTCCCCGGCGGGCTGGGGACTTCGCCTGGCGAGTGCAAAGGACAGTGCAGTTTAGAAAGTGGGGACTGTGCAGAAGGGGATGGTCACCACGGATGTGAGCTAATTCCCGTGGGTCAGGAGCTAAGCAAAACCAGGGGGCAGAGAATGGAGGGAGTGAATGGCGGGAAGCGCTAGGAGCCCAGGCTAAGGTCGCGGGCTGCAGAGCTACCAGGCAGGGGGTCTGAGGGACTCAGGAGGACAGAAGGAAGCAGAGAAGGGGGCTCTGGTCCTGCCACAGCCCGACCCTCAGGCTCCCAGCGCCGACCGTGGCGGGGACAAGGCACATCCCGCGTGTCCCGAAGCCTGGGGGCTGGCCCTGGCAGCCTGTGCCGGAGAAATCCACATGTCCCCTGGGCAGGGGGTCGGCCTAGGGGAGGGGGACAGGTGTGAGGGCACAGCTGTGGGGCCAGGAGGGAGGGGTGACTAAGAGAGTGCGCTGTTTGTTCCCCGGAGCCTCCCCCTTAATCACAGGAGACAGCAAGGAACACGGAGCAGAAGAGCAGAGAACCGGCACCCATCCGTCCAACACTGACTAGGTGGGGCGGGGCCGGCAGGGTGGCTCCCTTGTCCTGGCCATTTGGACTTTTCCTTTTGAGAATGACTATATTCAACTAGCTTCTTGCCCCCTCCCCCCCAGCTTAAAGTCTCGTGCCCACAGGGGCCCCATATCCCTTACAAAACCCCAAAGGTGTAGATTCCAGGGTTCACCAGGGGCAGGCCCAGTGCCAGCTGGAACTCAGTGGGGAAGCACTGAGCCTGGTGCCCAGTTTATGGCTCTTCCCTCCACAGGAGCAACTCGCCAGGCAAGGTCATTTCTGCCCGAAGCAGTGTTATCTAGAGAGTTAAACAAATGTCAGATTCCCATACGGAAGGGAAAACAAGCCCTACATTGTATCATACATTAGAATAAATTCCAGAGGTATTTTAAGAGGTAAGTGTAAAGAAATCCAACTTTTAAAGTATTAGAAGAAAATATCGGAGAAGCATTCAGTTTTACGGTACGAAACGCCTTTCTAAGCAAAGCACAAAACTCAGAAGTCATACAGGGAAAAAATCCTGACGGATTTAAGAAATGGTTTTTTATTGTAGTATAACATATACAAAAAAATGAACAAATCCTGTGACAGCTCCACGAATCTTCACAAAATGAACACACCACATAACCAGCTCGAAGATGTGGAACAGAGCGCTGGTGGCCCCCGATGACTCCTGCTCCTCCAGTCTGTATCTGGGTGGATGAAGGGCCCACCCTGCTCCAGAATGACCTGACCCTAATTTACATCTTAATTAGGTCTGCAAAGACCCCATTTCTAAATAAAGTCACAGTTACCGGGGGTTAGGACTTGAGCATGTCTTTCTGGGGACACAACATAACCCACAGCATCCTGCTCCAAGGAGCCTGCGGTCTCACCAGCCAGTCAATGCATGCAAATAAAGACAATAATTCCGGTGTAAGTGCCATGAAGACAAGAACACAGATGATGGATAGATTCAGCTGGGGTGTGGAGGCCATGGGCTGGTCCTGCCAGGGTGGCTGGGTGTTCGGGAAGGCCTTCCCGAAGTCACTGCGTTTGGCCTGAATTGAGGAGGTGGCTGCCAGGCAGAGGTCAGGGGGAAGGGCATCGCAGGCAGAGGGCACAGCAAGAGTGGAGATGCTGAGACAGGACCCAGCCAGGGTGGTGAAGGGAAGTGAGCTCAGGAAATGTAGGAGGTGAGGCTGGAGGAAGAGCCGGGGCAGAGCAGGCCACTGTGCAGGGACTTGGGGGATGCTCCAGGAGTGGCACTGGGACACCTGCTAGATGGTGACCGCCAGTCCAAGCCAGAGAGGGTAGTGGTTGGATTAATGCTGGGCAGTGGCAGGGAAACTGGTGGGATTCGGATATATTTGGAGGAGAGGGGTCTGGACTTGCTGGTGGATTGGATGGGGCTTCGGAGGTCAGTGGGATCAGGTGACTCACAGGTCCTTGTTCTGAGCATTTGCCCTACTCATACGGGCTGCCATTAACCAAAATGGGGGGATTACAATAGGAATGCAATAGGGGGGAGTTCCCGATATACTTTAAAATTAGCCTATTAAGTTTTATATCAAATTCCTGTTTACTGGAATTTAATTGGATTTTACTCAGATACTTGCATTTATAAATTGGAGAATATGTCTACATTGTTGATGTTCCTATCCCCAAAATATGGTATACTTTTCATTTATTTGGGGCTTCAGTAAAGTTTTATATCTTTCTTCTTTTAGGCCTCACTTTTTTTATTATGTTTATTCCCAGAAACTGCTGTCCCTGGGAGTGGAGTCTTTTCCCCATAACATACTCTAACTGACCACCGACGGGAAGCTATCAAGTTTATCTATTGCGCTTGGAGAGCAGCCAGCCTACGAATTCAGAGTCTAATGGACAAGCAGAGCCCAATCGCCCAGCTCCAACAGCCATCCCAGTCTTAGCCCACCTGTCCTCCCTCGCTGCCGTGTGCATGTGTGTGCACACCTGTCTGTCTGTCCGTCCATCTATCTCCAGGAGTACTGACAGACAAATGCCAGATGTGACATGGCTGCACTCACAGCTACTTCAGGATGTGTCTCCTGGATTTTCAAAGTGTATAAGTCTTATCATCCACTCCCAAAAGACAAGAATATTCAGGAGGGGAAGAGAGAAGCCACACAGTGGAGGACTCTCCTGGAGGGCCCAGGAGGAAGGCAGTGACCAAACTAAAGGCACACGGCTCTTCCTCTAGAGATCACCCCCTTTCATAGGCTCACTCCTAAAGCCTTCCTTCTGGGTGTGTGTTCTCTCCTAAGATGACATTCTAATAAGCTCCCAGTAACCTCATTTTCCCAGCAGCAACCTGAACCAGAAACCTAGAACGGAGGGGGTGCTGCTGAAGTCAAGACCCCCCCAAAACCCCGCGGTCAGGAGCTGTCCTCTGCAGGCAACGTTATTTCATTATAATCTCTCACTTCACGCATGTGGTCTTACATCATTTGTTCCCATGCTGTGGGGGTGCAAACATTTTATTACTTCCATGCAAGTTAGAAAAAAGCCTTTTCCAGTGACTTTCTCCAGGGCAGCCTCCAGCCCTTACAGTGCCTTTCTGAGAATTAGGAAAAAGTGTCCCCTCTGGACAGATTCAGACACACAGTCAAAGCCTGGAAAGCAGGGATGGGTCTGGAAAGGGGAGGTCAGACAGACAGACATGCACACACGCGCGCACACACAAACACACACACACACACGCCACATACACCACACAGCTGGGAGGAGTCCCCCTGTGTGGCCTAGAACCTGGCACGGAGGCCTAGACCTTCCCCTGTGTCCCCATTACAGGCACCCTGGGGTCTTTGGTATTGTCAAAATTTTTAACATCCTAATGAAAATTATACCTCTTTCCCTGTCAATAAACATCAAAACTTGATAGATAGATAGATAGATAGATAGATAGATAGATAGATAGATAGAATTGTGATTAAAATCAATTTATACTACCAGATAAAACCTCTCAGCCCTCCCCCCAAAATACTGTTTTGTAGTCTGTCTGAAGAAAGAGGCAAGTAGCCCTTGGGAATGAGAAATAGATTATATCTGTCCACTTAAGAGACAAAACTTCAACATGGATTCCATTCTTGCAGGCCCACTGCTGAACCTCCCATGTTACCCATGAAGATGTGTCTGACCTCCGCTCCTCCCCTCCTGGTTCAGGGGCAGCCCCCTCCCAGTGGTCTCGGTGACAAGACAAGCAGGTACACTACGCAGATGGACCTTGTTACACGGGCCTGGCTCAGGCCTGGGCAGGCGGCAAGTTACTGCCAGCCCTCGTTTTCCAGGATTCCTTTCTTCATTCACACCATTTAAAAAAATAGAAACTCATTGTTGAAACAGGAGGGGACACAAGCGTCACCGTTCTGGGGGCCCAAGCACCTGTGACAATGCTCTGCTCCCTCCCTGCTGCCAGCAGGAACTAGCTCGGCTCCACCTGACCCCAGTTTTGCTAAATCGGGCAGCAGGAGCTGCAGAGAACTGTCTCCTCTTCTAAGGGAGAGTTCCCAGCATAGAATATTTATCAGCCATGGGTAAGATTCATGGAACCACAGTCAGTTAAAACAGACAGATGAGAAACGACTGCATGTGCCCAGACACGCAAACGCCACCCCAGTCCAGATTATTAAAAAAAAAAAAAAAGCAATATAAAAGGAAGTTTAAGAATAGCAATGCATATTAGTAAGGATTGGCTAATGGAATTACTGAACTAGCATAGTTTATGATGTCTTAATAAATACCGTACTTTGTGTTCCTAATTTAAACTTTGTTATGGCTTTTTATATTTTTTGGCTGGTTACAGGAAAGGAGTAGAATGAAGCACAGATATTCTTATGCATTTTAATTAATTCATAAGTATCCAATAAAAAATGCATAGCATCAGATTCCTAGGTTAAGCTCAGACTTAGATCCGAGCCATCTTAGATTTTAAGTTGCCAGATCACTTCTCCTAAGATTCAAGTTTCTGGGTGGTGTGTGTGTGATTTTCTTATTTTAATAATTTTTTATTTTTCAATTACAGTTGACGTACAATATTATATTAGTTTCAGGTGTACAGCATAGTGATTAGACATTTATATAACTTATGAAATGATCACCCTGATAAGTCTAGTACCCATCGGATATGTGCATAGTTATCATGATATCACTCACTATATCCCCTATACTGTACTTTACACCCCCTTTACTACTTTGTAACTGCCAATCTGTACTTCTTATTCCTTATAATTTTAACTAGGTGTGTGAAGTAGTGGTGTTTCTTATTTGCTATGCTAGTGTTTAAGTTTTTAACACACACACACACACACACGCGGAATCTCAGTAGAAAGGCAATACAGGTTGCCATTCATTTGTTGTCACATTAGGATTCTGAGGTCTGGGGCTTAACCCAATTCCCCAAGACAAAAAGGCATGAGCAGAGCCAGGCTTCAGGTCATGTCCCTGCTGCCGAGAGGCTGGAGAACAGCCAGGTGAAGAAGGGTTTGGTGGCATCACTCCCTCTGGGTCAGACCTGAGCCCAGGGAAGCAGCCGCTGCTTCTTAGCAGACACTGCGATCACCAATCGGCAGTCAGTCCCCGCAGTGGCTCCAGAAAGGCGGCGGCCGGCGGAGACGCTCACCTTAACTCTGCACCCTGACGGGCGGCCGGACCGTCCAGTCCTGCGCTGGGCCCGAGCGTCAGCGTGGACACCCCACCCTCCGCCCACCGCACTCCTCAATCCCACACCAACGCCCACTCTGCTCCGTGGCCTCACCTTGCTTTAAAGGACACGGGGAAGTCCCTTTTCATCTCGTCACCTCTCTCGCCCTGAGCATCACCTCAGACCTTGTCAAGGAGCAGAAGCGGCAGGAGATAAGGCCCGGATCTCAGGGGGTGCGGGGTTTCACGGAAAACACACAGGAAGACCCGTGAACCAGCAGGTCACGGTTCGAGTCCCGGTCAGGGCACATGCCCAGGCTGCGGGCTCGACCCCCAGTAGGGGGCGTGTGGGAGGCAGCTGATCCATGACGCTCTCATCATGGATGTTTCTCTCTCTCTCTCCCTTCCTCTCTCTGAAATCAATACAAGCATATTTTAAAAAAAGAAACAAAGAAAACGCACAGGGAGAGTCGGTCAGGGACTAGGGCACAGGCTTGTCCTCAGGGTGGCCCGGGGCTCCAGGAGCTCAGGGAGGGACAGCACAGTCATGGCCCAACCTTGGGGAAGGGGGCGGCGCAGAAGTGACACAGATGCAGGAATAGAAGTAGGTACCAGCTCCCAGGACATTACAGAAGCCTCTCCGGGAGAGTCCCACATCCTCAGGAAACTGCCTTACATTCAAGCCACATTCAAGCTTTGGAACGGCTGCCACGAACTGGGCCACGGGAAGGAGCTGCCCTGCCCGCCCTCCGGCTACTGTGCCGAGCGGCGCATCCTCCTGCCCGAGCAGCTTCTGAACCTGGAGGCTTTACAAGCGCGTGGCAGCCCGCCAGCCTCCCACGCCAGCGGTGCCGCCTGCCACCCCCAGGGCCTGGCCAAATGCACCCCGCCTTCCGGGCCGGGGTCCTTCGCCAAGGCGCCCGGCACAGCACCAGGCCCACACAGGGGCCCAGTGCCCACCTCGGGTGCAAATACAGGAAGCTCACCCACTTGGAAGAGCCCCACCCCCAGCCCCCCAGAACAAGCAAACAGGGCCAGGAAAATATATTCCCACAGGGTGCCCCCACATGCACTTCCCCCAAATCGAGGAGACCTTCCATGACACCAGTCCAATGTTTCACCTGCTTGACAGTCTTCACAGTGGAGCCCTGTACCCCATATGTCCAACTATTTTTAAGTTTGAAATCAAGCAAACAAACTATTAAACAAAATACGTTCTGTCCCCTTAGCTTGAGAAGTACACCCCCGTGCAGAACTGGAGGGGCGGGTCCAGAATGTGGCCAGTCGGGGAGCCACCCCCAGCCCACCCCAGTATCTTTTACCAACCTCCACTCTTAGGCATCAGGCTATCCTGCCGGGGCCTCGTGCACACTCCTAGGGACACCAGCCCTGTGTTCCAGTCCCTCCCACGCCCGGTACCCTCGCCACACCTCCTCCCCGGGGCCCGGAGTGGACACCCCACTGCGCAGTCTGTCAGGGCCCTGGGAAGAGGCCTGAGCAGGCCCGAGGCAGGCTGGTCACTGTGCCAGGAGGCTCCACGGTCCCGCACAAACGGCAGGTAGACACGGCCCTCAGCCACTCTCGTTCCCGCGAGAAATACAGGGCAAGGCCCCTCTGCCGTCTCCTCTGAGCCCAACGATGTCCCCTAGGAGGGACGCCCCGCTCTTCCAGGCTGTAGTATACTCTGCCCATGTGACCACTTTGCTTTTAAAAGTATATCTTGGGCCCGGCTGGGCGTGCCCAGTGGTTGAACATCCAACCCAGGATCCTGGAGATCTCGGGTTCGATAACAGCAAGGGGAGTGTGGCAGGCAGCCAATCAATGACTCTCTCATCATTGATGTCTCTCTCCCTCTCCCTTCCTCTCTCCGAAATCAATAAAGATATATTTAAAAGATAGTAATAAAAAATAAAAATAAAAACCAAAAACGTATCTTGGCCAAAACCTCAGAATCAATTCATACCACTGTTTCTGCTGTTGGTCATATTTCAATCTGTCAAGTAAATTTTGAACTTACACACACAAATGCAAGTTGGGGGACAGAGGGGAAGCCAAGCCAAATAAAAATCTTGCTCGGCACTGAACCAACTAAATTTTAGAAGATTCATTGTTTATAAAAAATACAGGCATGGGTGACATAGATGTGAACCACACTGACAATTACCAAGGCTGAGTGAGAGGTACGCAGAAATTAATTTTCCTTCCACTTTCGTGCAGATCTTTAGATTATCACAATGAAAGGTTAAAGACCCCAAAAAGGAGCCTGGCGAGATCTGAAATCATGTTCCTAACAGTGAGCTACCAACACCACAGGTAGAAGCCACACTAACCCAGTTTACATTTTGGTAAATATTATGTTGAACAAACTTACACCTAGGAAGGACCGGAGCTTGAGTGACGGAGGCGACAAGGCCACTGTGGCTCAGCTGTCCGGAGTCAGGAGCCCGGGGCCCCAGCTGGCCCGCCTGCGCTTCTCTCTACCCAGGAGAAACGATGGAATGGCCATGCCTGTGATCCTCTCGGGTGCTCTTAAGCAGGTCAAACTTCAAGTTACTGACCAAATAAATCCAGGCCACAAAGCCCAGGACAATGAGCTCAGAGGGAGCCTGCCTGGCCCCACAGCCACCTCCCCAGCTCAAACAAAGCACGACACCGTGGCCTCTATATAAACACAGCAGCTGGGAAAACCTGGCCCCATGTTTACACAGAAACATCTTCCTCAGAAGCTCAAAGTAATTTAGGGATACTCACTAATTAACGAAGTCTCCCAAGCCTCCCTCCCACCCTCCGCCCCCGCTGCCGGTTCCACAGCAAGGAAGGCGTGGGGCTGCGCTAGCTCCCAAACACAGGTGCGAGCGAACACACACACCCCCGAGGCCGCCCCTACGGGGGGCTGTCTGGAGAGCACTGAACTTTGGAGCGTTGAGGCTGGCTCTGGAGGCAAACAGAATCCATGAACAACAGGCACATTTCCCTTCGTCTTGTCCATGCTAAGTCTAAAGACCAAGACAAGGACAGCAAGTGCTTTCTGTCCCAATGGGCAAATACGAAAACCTCTGGGCCCTATCTGTGGGCCAAGGGGAAGTGTTCCACGCTACGGCTTTTCACCAACACCCAAGAAGCCCCTGCTATTCCATCAGGCCACCAAGAAAACTCTACGAAAACCTTTGAAATGGGTGCCAATATGTTTGGCTTTTCTGCCTCTGGAATTCCTGTTCCTACTGATCCACATTGGAGATAGATTCTCCAGCAAATTCTTTTAGAAGCAGGAATTGGGGAGTATCCCTTTGGCAGCCCTCCTGCTGGCTGGCTACGACCCGGTATGAAGACCTCTGCAGTCGTTGGACCAGAAGGACTGTACCCAGCGATCCACCAACCAAGGATCATTAATTTTTCCTAAACTCATAACCCCGTTCAAGCAGCTGACTGTCTCTGAGCTCTGCCTGAAACCACTAAGCGATCGCGAGCCCCTTCCACGAGGCCTTTTCAAGTTAGGATCCTCATGGGGCTCGATGTGCCTTGAAGAGCTGCACTTACTGGTGGCTGGCTGTCAGCCCCCCTCAGCCCTCCTGTTGCTCCCGTCAGAGCAGCAGCACCTGCAACTGCCACAGAGCTGGGCAGGACTCAGGACCACCCAGTGGCCAGGGAGAGGTCACTATTTCCATAGGACTAAAGTCCCCTGGACTCTCATCCCCTACTGGGCAGACCCATCAGAGGAAACCACGGCTGACGTGAAAGAGGAAGCTGCCCCCAACCTTGAACCTCATGGAAAAGGTGACCTGTCAGGATTCCACCACCAGCTATGCTGGCTGCCACAGGCGTCCTGTCCCACACAAAAGCAGAAATCGCAACCTTCTAGGGAAAAAAATGAAAGCATTCTTAACCTTGTCAAGGAAAGGAAAGCAAAGAAGCTAGGCCTGTGGGACATTTCCAGTTCAGAGCCATCCTGGCTGATTGTGGTATGTTTAGGATACTTTAAAGTTTGACACAACAACTTTCTAGTAACAGAGGCTCTCGCTGTCCTTCTCATGACCAGCAATATTATCAAATGCCACAGCTGCTTTTAAATAATAGTTGCACTTAAATTTAAGAAAAACAGACTTTTTAAAAGGAACAGACTGACAAGTCACAGAGGGAAGTGTGTGGGGAGGAGATTAACCAAAGAACTTATATGCATGTGTGCATAACCCACGGACAGAGACAATGATGCTGTGAAGGCCTGGGTGGGGAGTGGGTGGAGGGGGTCATGAGGGGGAAAAAGGAAGCATCAGTAATACTTTCAACAATAAAGATAAATTTTTAAAAATCAAGTATTCAGCCAAGGTCCACTGAAACATGAATGCTAGACTGACAAATGTGGGCAGCACACGAGTCGAGGATGTGCCATTCCTTTCGTTACACTCTTGGCTCTAGAATCCAGTGGATTTAATCACCAACATCATGTACATGCATTTCAGCCACAACTTAATTTCCAAATGGGAAATATGCATGACATTACTTAACATTAATCCCTTTGAAATGTTCACTTTGAAAAAATAAAGTCTCTTTCCCCAAGGGGCTTCAAAGGAACCCAAACGTGTACAACTCTTGCTTAACGGTGTAATTCAACCAAAGGACGTTTTAATCTCTTTGATGAAGCAACAGTTTTGTACCGTAAAATTAATCTCTTGGCTCTGATAAATGCAGTATGAAGTGGATATCTAAAATGGAATGGAAATTTCTGTGGTTTTCTCACAAGACCTTAGCAAATGACCAAACTTGGACTTTTCAGGACTGAGCACGGATTGGAATAACCTGATAATAATTTAATCCACGATTCAATGCACACTTATGGTTCTGACAAAACTGGAGACATCACTTCAGAAACCAAGTGAAGGGAAACAAGCCCATAACTATATGCTAACAAAATTAATAGGGAAGTGGAGCTAGAAGAGATGGCCCTACCAAGATGTGGATTCTAACTGAACAATCGATGCCCACAAGTGTGAACAAAAGACTAGACATTTGTAAAGTGTCCTGGAAGTGAGTGCACTGGCCATCCGCCACTTAAAGGACAAGCGACCGTCCTCTGTTTAGCTGAGAACAAGGGAAGACTATACAGCTGGACACCAGCTGGAAGCCTGCTCTCCAGTGTTTAACCTCAGAGTCCTAACAATCCTACCTGGTTTCGCTCACTTTGGCGTCACCTAGGCCTTCCCCTTGACTGTTAGCCACAAGACAAGGGACCAGGGGGCCGTGATTCCACAACAGCCACAGAGGAGTCACGTAGCCATGCGTCACTTTGGGCAAGCAAGTTTCTTAGTCTCTTCAGGCCTCAGTTTACTCGTCTGTAATATGGGGGTAATAACAGCTCTTTTGTAGAACTGTAAGAATAAAGGAGATTGTCTCTAAAGTCCTTGGCACAATGCCAGTCTAAAGACTTCCTGAAGCCCTGTAGGAAACATACGGGCTTGACTCAAAAACACCCAACATAAAGATGGAGTCATCAGGGAGCACATCTGCCTCCAAGGTCTGTGCCTCGCAGTCCCAACGCCTCTCCAGGTATTTGCATGAGGCCAAGGTGCCATCAGCAGGAAAAGCAGACGACCACGTGTGAGCCGCCCCGGCTCCAGGACAGGACGCGGGCAGGAGCCGCAGGGGCTGAGCGGTCGCCGAGGACCGGGCAGTGTGCGCATCACCACTCACAGGTCACCGGGAGCCGGCGCCGGCGCAACCGCCCCGGGAACACACAAAAGGTGGCATCGGGGTTGCTCCGGGGCCGCGTCGTGGGGGCTGTCCCCACGCCCTCTGGGAGCGAGCCAGCCGGCACAAACCCAAGCGCTTCATCCACAGGTGCGAGAAGAGGCGGGCCAGCCACACGGTCCAGCGGGCTCCTAACACCAGCCCCGGCGGACCCTCGGGAATCTGCGCCGAGGCCGCGGGGCGCGCGGGGCACCCAAGGCCCGAGGCCACTTTCCAAGAACCTGACCCCGCGCCCGGCGCGCAGGCGGGACCCCTGCCCGGGAGGGGGGCTTAGGGCCGCCGCGCCCCCGGCCCGGCCCGCGGAGCCCCCGGCGCCCCGGGGTCGCTCCATTCAAACGGGCAGCCCGCCGCGCACGCCCCGTCCCCGCTCGGCGCGGGGCGGCCACCTCGGGGAAGGGGGCGCCCACGTCTCCCCGTCTCCGCAGGCGGCGTCCTCTTTTCTGGGTGTCCCTCGCCCCAGGCCGGGGACGAGCGGGCGCGGCCCCGGCCCCGGGTCACAGGCACTCACCGAGCGTGGCCACCGTGCCGGCTTCGAAGAGCAGGCAGTCCCCGCGGCCGCGCGCCTCCAGCAGGACGCTGCTGCCCCCCGACGCCTCCAGCCGCCCGAGCAGCCGCAGCCCTTTGCTCAGAGCCATGGGCGCCGCGGCCGCGTCCGGCCCGAGGGCGCGCAGCCGCCACGCTCCGCGCGCCCGCAACTTCCCGGAGTTTCACTTCGCGCGGAGGCTCGGGCGGCCGCAGGCCCCTCCCCGCCGCCCGCACCGCCCCCGCCCCGCCCCCGCGCGCAGCCCGGGGCAGGTGAGGGCGCGCGGCCGCCTCCCCGCCCCCGGCCCGCGCGCCGCGCTGCCCCCCCGCGTGCCCGGGCGCGGGCGGGGCCGCGGGTGGAGGGGGGTCCTCCCTGCGGCGGGCGGCCGCTGGGGAGGCGGATTCCGCACATTCCTGGGCGCGGAGGCGGCTGCGGGCGGCGGGGCGGCGGAGGGTCTGGGATCGCCGCGCACGCCCGCGGCCTTATATGGGCAGCCCGGGGCGCCGGCCTGCGGGGTGGCGCCCGCCCGCCCCTCTGGTCCACTTCGGGGCCCGGGCAGGACGCTGCAGCTCCCCGCGCCTGGGCTGCCCCGGGTAAAGCGTGATTGCTAACCACCCGCTTAGAAGGTGGAGGGAGGACCCAGCTCAGTCGCGTAAGGGGCTTAGTGAAAGCCCGCGCGTGGAAAGCGGTAGATAAATGTTGCCTTTTGCTAGCTTTTCATGGAAAAAAGGCGCGTTGTCTTGGAGAGACTGAGATCTCTCTCTAGACCTGCCAGTTATCTTGTGACCTTGACTTCCCTGGCCCGCATCCCTCACCTGACAGCACCTGCCCCCCCCTTACAGGATGGGGGCGGGGGCGGGGGCGTCGGCGGAGCTAAGGACCCAAAGCTTGGGAAGTAACAAGCAGGAGCAACTGGGAGGTGCTGGGAGGGGCCGGGGAGGTCTCCCCCCTCCCTGCCTGAGTCTAGTCCGGGGCCTAAGGGCAGATGCTACAATAGGTTGTGCTCGCCTGGGTAGACACCAGCACCTAACTCAGCTTCGCCAGCCCAGCGGGGCCCTGGCCCACCCGAGGATGACCAAGGAGCTAAGTCAGCCACTACATAACCTTGCACACTGGTGTCATTTCTCTAAACACTAATTCTTTAATATGATCAGATACTCAGTGTTCACACTTCCAATTGTCTCCGAAGTGTCATAAGCTGCTTCCCACAGTGTATGTCACACAAGTAAACCCTTTTTAATAGCTCGACCTCCCTCCATTTCTTTTTTTTCCCCTTGCAACCTGCTTGTTGAAAACTAGGTTGCATGCCCAGCATCCCGTGCAGACTGGATTTGCTGAGTGTGTCCCTGTGGTGTCCCTAGGGTGTTCCTTTGCCCTCCGTATTATCACAGACACCCCAGCAGATTCTGTTCTGTAGCCGCCACTGGTGACCAGTGCTCTCCATAGTCCTCCCCCAAACAGTTCCATTCTGTCCCATCATTCCTCCTTCACTGGTTGCTAAAATTCTTCTATTAACAGAAAATTCCCATCTATTATCGGTTAACCTAATGGTAACAAACAAAACAGGTAAATAGGATTATTTACTTTATTTACTAGTGTTCAAAATAAGAGTTGTTTGGAACTCAGTGAATTGGTTCATTAATATCCTCCAATGGTGACCAATTAATTTAGTTTAACTTTCATTATGAACTCATATGAGTTTAAGCGTTTTTGATGTGTTTCAGTCCACTGCAGTCTCGGCCTTGCTGAGGTTCAAAAGGTTCCCTCATTGGCCAGTGGGAACGTCTTCAAGTTAACTCCTGGTCCTCTTGACTCGACCCCAGGGGTCTCTGATCGGCTCCTTGCCTTCTGGTGTGACAGCGTCAGGCTCATTTGTACATTTTCTGTTCCTTGAACTAAAAGGAGTCATTTCTCCAGGGTTTAGCTAGTGCAATAAAAAGCAAAGAGAGCTGTTACCCAGGACACTGGACTTATATCTGTCTTACAGCTTCCTAAAGCACCTATTACAAGCAGTACTGTTTCTCAATGAGGACGGCTTTTGTACTATAAAAATATCCCATAGTTTGTGTTTTTAAGGGTATTATAACTGAAAGGGGCCTGGCCTTCTTGGCTCAGTGCTCGGTCTATGAACCAGGAGGTCATGGTTCAGTTCCTGGGTTTCCGGCTTGATCCCCAGCAGGGGGCGTGCAGGAGGCAGCCGATCAATGACTCTCTCATCATTGATTTTCCCCTCTCTTTCTCCCTCTCCCCTCTTCTCTCTGAAATCAATAAAAAATATTTTTAAAAAAATAAATGAAAGGGTATTATACATTAAAATCCCGTGATAACTCCACAAGCCTCCTCAAGGGAGCTGTGTCTCCAGTCACAGCTGTTTCTAAGCTCAAATTCCTTCCTGCTGACAACGCCCAGCAGACCACCGGCGTCCGCACATATTTATTTAGACAATAATATTGACTACACAGCCAGGCTTTTCTCTCTCTACATCCGGAAGGTTTGCTCATAATTAGCTAAATCAGCTTTCCCTGCCTCCCAGCGCCAAGACTCCTCCGGAAGTGTGAGGCTGCAGACAACTTTCCCTGCTCTCTGCATCCTGCCCTGAGTTTCCCCGTTCTCCCGAAGCCCTCCCTACGAAAACGCAACGCTGCACCCGGAGCCATGCAGGTGGTCAGCTCCAAAGGGAAACACACCTTTTTATTTATTTTTAATCCTCACCTGAGTATTTTTTTCCATTGTTTTTCAGAGAGAGAGAGAGAAACATCCATGAGAGAGACACAGCAATTGGTTGGTGGCCTCCCGCATGAGCCCTGACCGGGGCTTGGGGATGGAGCCTGCAACCGAGGTATGTGCCCTGGGCTGGAACCGAACCCAGGACCCTTCAGTCTGCGGGCCGACGCTCTAACTGAGCCCAACAAGCCAGGGCAGGAAAGACGCCTTTTTAGAAGAAGGACATTCCTCCCTCAAGGCTCAACCCCTGCCTGCGTCTCCCTCCTTTGGCGGGAGGGTCTGCCACCCACCGCAGCTGTTCTGAGCGTGAAGAGCTCGAGTGCGCTCTTGCAGATGATCGCACAGATTAAAGCGCCGTGTCTTGTTCAGACAGCTCACCTGGGTCATCAGCTGGCACTTCTGAGGACTAACTGGAAACCGACTTCCCTTCCACTTGCGAAATTACTCACCCCTCCCTCTTCAGGACATCCCTCCAGTTCAGGTGCTATAAAAGGAAGGAAAAGCGATTACAAGAAAAAGCACAGGATGCAGTCGATGAAATGTGAGAGGAAAGTCTGGCTGGGTGAGGAGACGCGTCCTTAGAGTGAACCTGTACTGAGTCACCCAGGCCTGTAAGAATCTGATGAGAGATATGAACCCTCTCCCCAGAAAAAATGTGAAACAGGCATATGACCAGCTTTCCTACAATCACGTGGTTCATTGACACACACTCCCCAGTGCTGCATGGACCACAGGCCAAGAGTTTGTTTTAGAAACAAGTTTAGAAGCTGATGACAGAAGTCCCTCTAAGGGGGGGGGCTGGGAAATGGATCTTTATTTTTTAATATATCTTTATTGATTTCAGAGAGAGGGAGAGGGAGAGAGAGAGATAGAAACATCATGAGAGATGAGTCATTGATCGGCTGCCTCCTGCACGCCCCCTACTGGGGGGTCGAGCCCGAAACCCAGGCATGTGCCCTGATCCGGAATTGAACTGCGATCTCCTGGATCCTAGGTCGATGCTCAACCGCTGAGCCACGTCAGCGGGACATGGGAAACTGATCTTAACTACAAACACCTTTCCAAGGGCACGAGGACATGCACAGCTAACATCACACGGAAGGGGATGGAGAACTGATGCTCCTCAAAGCAAGCAGGTAACTCACGGGGCGAGCTGTTACCGACACACACGGTCCGGTGCGCTGGCTGGGTTTCCGTTCCGTTTGGATGTGCGGCGAGCGGAGAATGAAGCCTGAACGGCAAAGGCTGGGTCCACCTGGAAGGGATTTAAACACATCAACAGAGGAAGTCGAGCTCACAGGAATGGTTTGCTTTTGAAATTTTGTTTTGTTTCCCCCTGTGGGTTGACAGTTTTCCAAATGGTACATTTCCAAATACTCCTGCTGCAGGAAGGCAGCGTATGTGCTAGACCCGCCCGCTTGGGGCCCGGTGGGCGCACGTTCTGGCTCAGCGATGGAAGAGGGGCTGCCGCAGGCAGACAGGTTGCTGCGGCGCCAGCTGCCTAAGGAACAGCCCGGCTCCGGTGGCTCCACGTGGAGGAGTTTCCCTCGCTCGTGGCAGGCTGCCGTGGCTCCCGCAGCGGCCAGGCCTCTCTCCCCTGGGTGTTGGCTCGGCGTTCTCAGCTGAGCCTCGTTGTCCCCTGACTCCACTCCACCTGGAAGTGCACCTTTCCTTTGCTCAAAGCAGGTCACCTGGCGATGCCTGGTGTTACGGGGACCGGGAAGGATGGTCCATCGATGGGCCCCGTGGCAGTGAGAAGCAAATGATGATAGAAGTGACAGGAACACGCTTGAAAATTAAAATGAATTTTGAGGAATGTGTGCTGAGATGTTCTCTCTGAATGGGAAAACTACCCCCATTAGATTTTAAAAATAAACGATAGGCTTTCCACGTCCAGCCACAAGGAGAGTGAGAGAGGCCAGTTTACCCTCCTTGAATTAAAAAAACACATGAAAAATGGTTTTAGGCGCTAGACGGCAGGCAGGGCAGGGCTTTATCAGAGAAAGGAACTAGTGAGCCCCACGATGGCCCCACATTACTGCTTGAATGCAGATTCCAGGCTCAGCACAGGGAGGGGAAACCAAATAGAGGTTCGTGGTCTCCCCGAGTCCCGGAGACAAAGATCAGCGATCAGGGAGATCAAGGTGGGTAGGATTTAAAGGGCAGAGTACAGGAGAGAAAGGAGAGAGGAGACAGAGACAGACAGACAGCTCTGGAGATGTGCAGCAACATCCTCTAGACAGACTGTGGCTGAACATTGCTCTACACGCTCACAAGACGAATCCATGTGAGGACAGTGACTCAACCACCAGAAATCAACAGGCCAAACAAGTCCCGGAACTCACACAGGACTGGAAGTTGGTCACCAGCCAAGGTGTAGACGTCACAATACAGGCAGGTGGCAGGACACTGAGGCACCCCCTTAGCAGGGGCTCAAGCCTGTCCTCCTAACCCCTTCTCGTCGGTAGCCAGAGGGAACCACTAAACATGAAATCCAACTGCTGCTATGTCCACTCCAGGAGCCCAGGCCACTGTCATCATTGCTCCCACCAGGTGACCTCTTCCAGTTCTTCGTATCCAGCCTTGCCTCACTAACTGCTGAGGGAGTCGATTTCTGCTTGCAGATCACTTTGAGATCAACAAGGTGTGTAGTAAAAAGAGGGTGTCCCGATTCGCCTGGGTCACATCTGCTTTTGACTCACCTTTTCTCTCCTGCCAGGTGAGATGTGCCTGGAGCAGCTCATATAACTTGGAGGCCAGGTCCTACTTTTGAACTGAGGGGTGCTGACTAGTGATAACAGCAGGATTCTTTGCGACACACCCTGTCCTACCCTTAAACTCACTGGGACTGTGTCCCACAAGAGTCACCTGGGAGGCAGGCCCAGGGGTGGCTGTACCCCAAGAGGGGCTGCCCCCTGACTGAGCCAGGAGCCCTGGCCCTGGTCTTCTGCTCCCAGGGCCCGGGAGGCATTCAGTCACATCTGTTCTTGTCCCAGACTCTGTGGATGAGGGGACTGAGGTCAGAGAGCTTACATGGCTTGTTCAAGGTGACAGGTGTTGGCATCAGTCTGGCAACCAGAGTCCAGGGCTCCAACGCACAATTCAGATCTCTTTACATGACCAAGGGTCTCTTCCCTGAAACGAAGGCCTTCAACAAAGGGGTGAAATGAACAGCGAGAACAGATCTGTGCGTGCAGAGGAACCAGTGCTGTTCATAGTTGGTGCTAAAGACTGTCTAGTGAAGAGACAGGTGATTTGGAAAACAAAATCATTCTGATAGTGTAAATGCTTTTGAAATTATAACACAAGCTTATTAAGAACACTCAGAAAACCTAATTTTACACTAAATATCACTCATAATAATCACACCCCCTACGAACAAGCAGAGAAACTAATCTTTAACAGCCCGGTGCCTGCTTTCTGTGCCTGAGTTTCTCCTGTCGTCCTCTCTTCCAAATCTCCTTTCCAAATACTTACCTGTCATATCTAAAGGTTGATACAATTAATCAGAACATCAACCTAGAAGAACCACGCGTTTGAACCCGGAGTGAAGTATATACTAGGTCATTAAAATGTTGCCACTTGAAGGAGTGTCTCCTAAGTACCAACATCCAATGATGTTTCATTTTCAAATTCCCTTTACTTTTCTGGGCTCACAGTCACTGTCATTGCTTTGGGTATCCCATATATCTCCCCTTCTTAGATCCCTTTTTCATGTTCCTGGCCCTTCCTCATAGCAATTAAACCAGCATGTATGGGAGGTGGCACCGGTGTGATGATTAATTTTGTGTGTCGAGGTGACTGAGCCACAGGGACTCAGACATTTGGTGTGGGGTCCAGAGCACGAGCAGGCTCTGCCCAGGTCCCGGCTGCCAGGCACGCTGCTCCACTGCCGGGCCCCCGGGCTGCAGATCCGTTGCTGGAGTGGAGCGGCAGGGAGGGATGCTGCAGAGAGCCTCTGGCAGGCCCTGTAAGGGAATCGCGGCACAGGCTTGAGGATTTGGGGGCAGAGCCCTGCTATCCTCTGCAGATAATGACTCTCCTTTTGAGAAACAGCTACTGGGCCTCAGATGAGACTGACTGGAAGTGGTGCTTGATTGGCCCAAGCAGGCCCTGAAGGCTCTGAGAGGTTACACAAACAAGTGGCCCAAATGCCCAAGTCCCCACTCTAACTACACTCCTTTCTCCTCCCAGCCTGCCCCTGTGGCACCATGGGACTGTTTTCAGCAGATGGCAACAAGAAGCAATGAATGGTTTAAAAAATTCCACACAGAAAAACCGAAAAGTGTTTTGAAAAAGTGGTTTGAGAATTTACTGTACAGGTTTTTTAAACAATTTATTTATATGTTGGCTTCTACAAGTTCTTACATTTGTGTAAAACATTTGTACATATTCTTTACAATTTGTACATATATTAAATGGCTATATCATAAACACTGTTCTATGAGATTTTATAAAAGAAAAATCAAGGGAAAATTACTTATAAAACATTAACAAAAACCCGTGATACTAAAGAACAGAAAGTCCTTGCTCATGTTCTTCTGATCTCCTCTTCTACCTGTGTTTTGGTTTCACCTCCTTTGTGCCGGCCCAAACCTTCCATTTTCTGTAGTAAAAGGATCAGGTCAGGAAGCGAGAGAGTGAAGACCATGTAGTAAGTAAGGCAAGTATGCGGATGGTGCCCGTCTGTAGGGCAGACAGTGTGCTGAGCCTTCAGGCCTACAGCTGGCAGCCTGCAGAGCCTGCTTTGCTTTATGCCGTTAACTGAAGTACCAGTGACCAGGAAAACTCCGCCTGAAGCAGGGTACGGTCAGGAAGAGCACTGCTCTGGGAAGCTCTGGGGTTAGCACACATTATTCAGCCGTCTCCCTTCTCAGTCGCTAAGCTTTTCCATTTGCTGGGGATGGGGGAGGTCCAGGTAAAAAGCCCTGGAGGAACGCGTCCGTCCCCCAACCTGACCCGGAGCATTCCTTCCTGAGCACAGGGGTCAGTGCGGCCGCTCATCCCCTGGTGGGGGGGAGTCAGAGCACTGGAAAACGCTCCCCACTTTGCCCAGGCATTCTTTCTAGCAAAAAGCGGGCCATGCGCAGGAAGGAAGTGCAGGAGAGAAAGCCCTCCTCCGGGTGACAGCGCGCCAAAGCCCTTCCTGAGGGCGGGCAGGGGACCCTGATCTCGGATTCTGCCCAGCCGCACCCTCTGAAGGGACAGGCCTGCTTCCTTTCCTAAAAACGCAAGCACTTGGGTCATAAATACGTCAGTGAAAGGCATGTAGATTTTCCTAAATAGACAGGAATCCCAAAGCATCAGAAAGAATTATAAAAATATATACAAAGATATGTTTTTATTCTGGCATATTTCATATTTTTAAGAAAGCAATTAGTAATTATCTGACCTTGGGTAAGAACTGGAAGATTGTGGGTGACTGAAAAATTACAATTTTATGCAAAATATCAGTGGGGAAACCTCTAATTTTCCATTCAAAATTCTGGTACTTTTAAGTACTTTCCTTATTTAAACTGGTTTAAATAATGGCCGTAGAAATGAACAAAAGAAAACTGTATAGCTGATGCATTTGGCTAGTGATAAAATGTAGTTTTTCCAACTCTATCTCTTTTTGGTTTTCTTTCCTTTTTGTTTTTTTGGATGATGGGGGCTGGGGGGATTAAACTGCATTGCCCCAAGTCAGAAAGAAGCACTTCGGAGTTTTCTTCAGGTTCCACTCTGTTCTACATAACCGGGAAGCGGCCGAGGGCCTGCCTCAGCTTCTCTGCAATCTGGCGAAAAAACAAGAACATTCTGAGATATCACTTCCATTACGACTTCACAGTATTCTATCATTTCCATCTCTTCTGAGTTAAACACTGTGACAATTTCAAACACTTGGGTCTATGCACCTAGGCTATTTTAGCACCAACCCAGTTTCCTCACTGCTGCCGGAGACCTTCTTATACCCCAGACGCTCGCAGGGAGAGCTCCGCTCCCTCCTGGGACATGGCCCCGCCTCTGTCCACAGCAGCATGTCAAGGCCACACACTTCCTCCAGTGGGGCAGGAGGACCCACCCACCTACGAACTCCAGACACCCAGCTGGCGGGCATGCCCTGTGCTCACATCCCTCTGCTACTACAGCGGGTGACAGCGTCACCACCACAAAGCCACTGCTGTCCTGCAGGTGTGATGTGCCTATGTCTCCCCTGGGGACATGCACACTCCTTGGGGACACAGAGGTCTTAGTCATCCTTGGATCCTGAGCACCTGCGGTAAGTGCTTAGTTGTAGTACTGAATAAATGTCGGCTCCATGAACAAATACACACATTTTAACAACTACATTAGATCTAATAAAGACAGTGGTTAAATACATGGTTTCCTATTCTGAAATAGGATGGCATTAATAACTAAACCTCACTTGGGCTTGAGAATTATTTAAAAAATTAACTATCAGAATTTCAAGAGTTGCCTTCAATTACTCTCCCACCCAGAACATGTACCTGCCATTCTAACACAGGGTGCAAGGCGACCACCCAGTGGCCCCAATGAATAAAAGTGTGCAGTACACGGCACAGGAGCTGCACACTGCAGGGGAGAACGCTGCTTATGGGAATCCTTTCTGTACACTTGTCTCCAAAACCAACTGCACAGTTCACTACATGCCTCAGGCCTGTCAATCACAGCTCCCTTTCAAGGACTGGCTGGCGGAGATAGACCTTGTCTGCAGTGTCTAGTCCCAGGATGACACATGCATGGATGTGAGCTTGGGGCCTGTCTACCACTATCGCTGAACACACATAGACAGCACCGTGAACCAGTGGAGGACTCAGGAAGAACAGGGCAGCCAGCACATGGTCACCTATAAAGTTACGGAGCTGTCTTCAGATGGCTGACTCTCACATGCTGGAGCCTGGTTTTCTGGACCCTGGTAAACAGTGAAGTTACCACGCAGAGGAATGAAATTTACGTTCTCATTACTGTTTCCTGAATGAAAATATTTAAGGTCTCACTCTCTCTCTCGTTTTCTTTCTGCAGTCCCTCTGGTACAATGTGAGACCTCATTCACAAACAAAGGCCGCCTGTAGTGTCCTGAGCGGTGCCAGGCTCCTTCCCGGCCGAGCCGCTGGGCGGCAGGGTGACCTCACCCCATTCAGCAGTGTTCCCTGCGCACAGAGGCAGTGAGGGAGGAAGAACCACACAATAAGGTCTTCTTGGGCCTCACCACCAGCATCCAATACCCCTTCTTCAAAAGAAAACCTTTATTTTAACCCAGTGCTATTCAAAAGGGAAAGGCAGAGGTAATCAAGAGATTAAAACAAACCCCACTCAATATCTAACCTCTTTGGGTTTAATAATTAGGATTAAAATATACAAATAGCTCGGCCAGCATGGCTCAGCAGTTGAGCATCAATCTAGGATCCAGAAGATCGAGGCTCGATTCCTGGTCAGGGCACATGCCTGGGTTGTGGGCTCAATCCCCAGTTGGGGACCTGCAGGAGGCAGCCGATTAATGACTCTCTCATCATTGATGTTTCTATCTCTCTCTCTCTCTCCCTCCCTCTCTCTGAAATCAATAAAGATATATTTAAAAAAATAAAATATATAACAAACAGATTAACTTTATATGGTCAAAGTAAGTGACCAGGAGTCCTCCCCTCTGTGCATAGATGGTGGGGACAGGAGGGTCAACTTACCGTTTCATAGAACTGTACCTGCTGCTCCAGGTACAGGCGGATGACACTGTTGTAGTCATAGATCCGGTTACTATGGAAGTGATTCATCTCCGCTACAACCCAAACCAGCATATCAGTCAGTATTCCCAAACTCCACTCAGCAAACAACCCCTTATCAAAATGTGTCTCTTGGTGCCACCCCCACCCCATCACAACCTGCAGGGGCTTCCTCAGCAGAGCATCCAATCACTCCTCCACCTGCCTTTTCCCTACACTCTGGGCCTAGAAAGCCAACTGCTGGCGTCAATTCCTACAAAAAGCTAACTGTTCTTAGTTTTATATTATCTGAAGTTTAATCAAACTGTCATTCATAGTTATGTCAGGTAAAGGTCAGATTTTCATTAATACTGGGATCCTGTGAACAAGAGGCTTATGAGGACAATTCAAGTCAGCTCTCACTTAACTGCTCTTCACACCTGGATTTCTCTCCAGCAAGGAAAATAGCAGCTTTGCTGAAAAAACAATCCCCATCAGCTACACACAGACCTCCTTACCTTGTAATGCGTAAGACATAGTGCCCACGCGCTTCACCATGTTCTGTTTGTCCTGTGGGGTGATTTTACTAGTTGCAACCAGTTTATCACTTTCTTTCACTTTTTCGATTGCTCCCTGGGAAATACAGAAATGAAACGGCATCAGTAAAACAAAGCTGAAACGGTTAGTTGTTTAAAATATAACAATGCAACCTCCTTTATAATTGACTTGCTGTTGAACAGGAAAAGGTCTCCACAAGATAACACAGGAAAGCATCTAAATACAACTTCCTTTAAGTTTCTTGCAAACAAAAAGGTTACTATTCTTGAAAAATATAACTAGGCTAAGACTTACAGTTTTATGTTAGGACAAAGTAGGAAACCAGACAGCCCTCTATTTCTGGAATGCTTATAAGCCACTGCCAGGGTAAGAGCAGTTCTCAACAGGACACAGGTGTTAGGTCTGGTTTACACCATCACTCGCAAGGTGTAGTACTCTCTGCCCCTTCTGCACTGAAGTGGAGGATTTGATATGTTGGTGCTTAGGCATGCAGGTCATATGGCCTGAGCTTTGCTGTGATTTCTGCAAGACACACTGAATCGATTTTAATTCAATACTCAGATGAAGTAGCTATAAAAGCTGACAAACACCTCCTGCCCCAGCATCATCACAGAGCTCATTATTTAGAGCTACCTGGAAAGAAAACCTCTATACTCACGGATAAATTAGCATGCAGGCCTGGAACTCTCTCTGCTGGGATAAATTCCTACAAGCTAACTGTTCTGACGTTTTTGTTTGTTTGTTTTTAACTGAGATTTTAATTTTATTAATTTTACTTTTTTCAGTTTTATTGGAATATGACATTTAACATTGTATTAATGTAAGGTGTGCAACATAATGACTTGACGTATGTGTCCACTGTGAAATGATCCTCACAGTAAGTCCGGTGAACAGCCACCTCCCTTACAGTTACAAAAGTTTTTTTCTGCCCGGCCAGGCGTGGCTCAGCGGGTGAGCATCCACCTAGGATCCAGGAGATCAGGATTCGATTCCCGGTCAGGGCACAGGCCTGGGTTGCATCAATGACTCTCTCGTCATTGATGTTTCTATCTCTCTCTCTCCCCCTCCTTTCCTCTCTCTGAAATCAATAAAGATATGTTTAAAAAAAAAAAAAAAGTTTTTTGCTTATGATGAGAATACTTAAGATCTACTCTCCCAGCAATTCTGTTTTTATTACATATTTGGAGGAAACAAAATCACTAACTCAAAGAGGTATGGCACTCTCAGGTCACTGCAGCATGATTCACTATAGCCGAGATATGGAAACCACCTAAGTGTCCATCAGCGGATGAGTGGATAAAGAAGATGTTCTGAGTTTTATATGATATTATGTGAAGTTGCACAAAATTTCTTATTTACCTATGTGACCTCTTCATACTTTAATTATAAAGCCAAATGCTAAAATGGACCCAGACCAGTCCTTTGTAGAGAGCTTCCTAACAAATCCTAGTACATCACCATAGCCTAGAGTACTACAGTTGGTAAAATACCCAAAATTCTGAGGTAATACAGACTTTGAAATCAGAATCAAAATGTGAGTATACCCTAAGTCAATTTTTAAATTTAGTTTAAAAATACTTTTTGATGGGAATTTAATATAGTTTCCTTTTTATTAATATGGATAAACATATAATACCAACATGGACCATTTTAACTAGAAAACCTGTTGTAAAGCTCAAGGAAAGAATGTTCTCTTTCATTTGACAGGGCAAGATCTTTGAGGACTTGTCCAAGCAGCTTACAGGGGAGGGTCTCACTGCTAAGGGAAGGATTATTCCTATTGTTGTCTTAGATTTCAAACATCATGATTATTTTGTTTTGATACCTGACCTAACTATATGCATAAAGAAATGCTTTTCATATTTTTAGTTCCTTCAAAATAATCTTTTTATATAACAAAAGAAACTAAAAACTACTCATATCCAAACATGTGATGGGACCTTGCTATTTAAACACCCCAAGGACTTCCAGGGGTTCCAGAAAGCGTCTCCCGGCCCAGGAGTGTGCGAAAGGTGGGGCTCATGCACGCAGGTCCTGATTCAGCTGCGTTGTCTGCTGTAAACTTCTACAGTCAAGTTACCTTGTGAGCACCAATAATATCAGGGAAGCAGCCAAGGAAACCTTTATATTCATGATTACATTCCATCAGGAAATGGAGATCTTTCTTTGGCTATAAGAAGACACAAGTTGGTTGTTACTGGCAGAGGAATTCAGACAATCAAGGAAAAGAAAATGTATATCTGAGGTCTATATTAGCCCAAACTAAGCCGAATGCTTAGTTTTCCTAGAAGAAAATAATCCCCGAGGTTACTACACCTTCTACCATAGGTTGTAAAGAAAATAATAAAACACCAGATAATTTTTTAGTTGGTTGGTAAAATTAGCTACTTTGGGATGACCCAACATACAACACCATGAGGAAAAAACCGGTTAGGACTGTATGTATACATATAAGGAAATAAGATGTTACAGTTTAATGTCTACATTTTAGCAGAGAAGATAAAAATATTATTAGAAAATCTAGTAGTCATTGTAAGTGGCATCTTTAACATTTTCCATCTTTTGGAATTATAATTTAATAGCTGTGTTATGTATGGTTCTAAAATTACAAGTAGCAGAGAGTAGTTAATGACATGAGTGTGTCCCCACAGGCACATGTGAACACACACATTTTAAAAAGTTATCTGAAAATATATTTTTTTAATTTAGGGATTTGAAACAACTTAGATGATGATTCCCCTTAAAGGAACTTATTTCTGTTTCTGTAAAAACAAGTGAGATCGGGATGTTAGAGACGCCAATCAACACCATGCTCTGTAACAAGGACGTGCTCCATGCTGCACTGGAGCAGGTGCCTTTTCTTTACTAGCTGTTGAGTCCTGGGCTCCATACAAGTGAGCTCCTTGCAAGGCTGGTGCCATCGTCGTCATTTTCTAGATGAGGAAACCAAGGCTAAGTAAGAGTCCAAAGGGGCCTTGAGCAGCACTCCTTCCTGTACATGCTGATCCCTGATGGCTAGTGACAGGTCTGAGCCCTCGACACTGGAAGGTATTCTTTTAGATTTCTCAGTGACAACTTTACACCCATCACTTTAGCTTAACCTAAGAAACACTATTTCCAAAAACACTTAACAAAGATACAGAGGAATAGAAAAGAAGAGGGTATTCATTTGGAAAGTTTATCTTAAAACTGATTTTAGATTAAATATATAGATTAGATGACATAAAATCTTAATTGGAATTGTGTAATTATGTAATACCTGTTCTGCCACAAGACTGGCAATTTCTTCGTAAGTCTTTCCTGCTTCTGTAATTGCATCATTGAGATCTGTTTCACCTGAAAACCATCACAGTTACCAGTGGTTGTAAGTTATACTGTCTTTTCATTCACTTTATTTAAAAACTTTATTATAGAAAATTTCAGACTTTTCAAAACTAAACAGAAGATACAATGAATCCCCATCTACCCATCACCTAGATTCCCAATAAACAGCTCATGGGCAAGAGTTTTTCACCTACACCATCCACTCCCACCTCCTTTCACTGACCACATAACATTTCATCCATAAATTTTACTTAGAAGGCCTCTTTAAAAAATAAGGACAACACCCTATCACAATTAATACAAGACAACTGTCCCTGATATAAATTATCAGTCAGTGTGCAGCTTTCTGGTGTCTCAAATCGTGTTGGCTGTTTGAATCAGTATGCAGGATGGCATGAAGTTGATGTGTTTCTTAAATCTAAAGGGTCCTTCTCCCAGTTTTGGGTGTGCTGAAGTAACCAGGTCATCTGCGTTGGGGCCCACAGTCTGAGTTTTGCTCACTGTCTCTGTTGTGGTAACACAGCTCTCTGTTCCCTGTATTTTCTTTACACTAGTGGACAGATTTAGAGGCTTGATCAGACCCGGAGGACACAATTTCTAGTTACTTGTATTTTGTGTGATGTTAGAAGCCACAGATGATGGTCACTGTCTAGATCTTTATTTTAGTGTGGGTTTGCAAAAATGGTGCTATCCCACTTCTACTACTCTTTATTAGCTGAACTATTTCTGTAAAGAGAAATTTTATCAACTTGTTGGTCACCTTGAAGTACAGGAATCGAAAAGGCAAGTGAAGTGTTTGATTCATCCCCTTTACATTTTTCAGAAAAATGGGCCAATCCCCCACCATGCTCCAAAGGTGCATGGGATTAACATTTCTTAAAGTACCACTGCATTAAATATGGATTTAAACATATTTAATGTGTGTCATTTCAATGAGTGAAGTGCAATTATTATTTGCACTAAATGCTCAAATCTTTTCTTCACTGGCCAGTCAGTGGAAGGCTCTTCAAATTGGCATCAGAGCTCTTTTTGTTCAACAGGAACCTGGTTCATTTTGGTGGAACATGGTGTTTAGAGATCACCAAGTGGGTGATGTTGGGGGCTTCTTCCTAATGGATTGGATCATTGGTTCTAGGTCCCTTCAGTGAACAGAGCAAAGCAAACTAGTGTTTTTAAAAAAGGAAAACACACATGAGCTCATACTGGTATCTCCAATGCAAAATTAGGGCTTTTCTGACTATAGTTTAAAACTTTTTATTTTTATCTCTTAAAATCTTAGTGTTAACAGTAACACAATTATGTATTTGCTTTGCCTTACAACATGTAAAATAATTTTAGAAGTTTTGGAAAAACAGTACCAATATTACATTGCTAACCACATGATTACTGAAAATAATTAAAATTATGTGCAGTCTGTTACACCATAAAACATCTGCTACAGTTGAAAGACAGTGTTTGAGGCTGACATGAAGTAACAACTGTGTGTGGTTATGCCTTTGTCTTATTTTGCTTTTGCTTCTTAGAAATTTTTTTTAACATTTTGACTTAAATTTATTTTCTAATAATTATGTAGAACATTCACATGGTTCCAAAGTCAAATCTACCAAAAAGATGCAATCAGAAGTCTAGCTCTTCTATCTGTCCCTTTCTTCCCCTAGCAGTAACTGTTTAAAAATTTTATCAGTTGTTATTTCCATGATAACCCACAAGAATATGAACTGTGTCAAGGATTTGTGGAGGGGCCACACTAACAGTCTCTACTGTTCCAATGTTAGTACATATACTGTTAAAGGGGGCATGGAGGGTTATACTTAATATAATCCGAGACAGCCTTAGGAACTGAAAACAGTATGTTTACATTATGGAAAGATCTCAGAGTGTAGCACCACCCCAGGGTACCAGTACATCTGAGCAAAGCGAGACGTGTGGCAAGACACAGTACTCATCGCTGCTGACCTTCATTTTCCTTGAAATGGAAGAAACCAGTAAATGGGGACTTGAATTCATACACGGGAGCCCCAAATCTTAAATTCTGCTGAGATTAATTTCTTATTCCTGAAAATACTCAGACATTGACATGCAAAGACCTAGTTCCCTGGGTATCAGGATAAATACCCTGGTGAAAGTACCAATTCTATCATTTCTGAAAGTGACAGGCCTTACTCAAATTTAATAAGTGTCACTCACCTGACAAATACTTTTACTTCCTACCTGCTCCAGAGGCCACATTAAAAATATAAACCAAAATATAAAGGAAAACAGCTAACTTATTCTCGTGTCATCAATATAAACATACAATGAACCTGAAATACTAAGTTGAAAATAATTACAAGTTATGGAGAGAATTAAGGCAACGTGAACTTGTCAGTCAAACATTTTTTCTGCAAGGGACCTTGATGAGATCTGGCCTTTGTATTGGGAAGACCTGACTTGACTTCAGTCTGGCAGAGATGAAAGCAGGGCAGGGTGCTACACAGTATAGCCATCTGTTTATTAAAACACAAGAGCTATGCAAAGAAAGGCAAAGAAGCCAGCAAGAAAATACACTTTACAATCCTCCACTCTTCTTAAAAGTAACCAAGTGAGGTTGCAAGAGTCCTGAGTGCAGCAGCCCAGCCAATTTGAGTCAGTGCCAAGGGTGCTTACCTGTAGAGTTCTTGTCTGTCTACAGGAGCCTGGGGAGGGCAGGCAGTTTGGATAAGATACTAAAGGCTCACAGAATAAGTAAATAGAGACGAACCTTGATAACCACTGGAACTGAATACTGTTGCTAAACTCTGCAAGGCCTTTCCTATCTTCTGATACTCCTTGGGTAGTGCTGAAAGAGAAAAAGAAATAAATTGTCAACTAGTCCTCCAAAAACTGAAATGGGACTCAACTATTTTCTAAAAGTGGTTACTTTCATAATAAAAATTTGAAGCAATTCAAAATAGTCTATATTCTTTAATAAAATGATTGGTTTTTTAACTTAATGATTGTTTTTTCTAATCAAATTCTTTCAATTTGTAATTAATTAATCACTAGTGGGCGCTATTATTAACAACCAGCTCCACTGCCCAGTGACATCCAAGTGGATGGGCAGCTCGTTGAAGAAGATTCTAGTGTAGAGTGCTTTACATAAACCACCCGCTCGATCACTACGACCCCCCCACCAGCTACAGACACCTCCTCCACATCATGGGTTAGGAAAATCAAGGTCAGATAAGTAAACTGCTGTGCTCAGGGTCACAAGGCTAATGAAGGGTGGATTTGGCAATTCAGATTCCAATTACATTGCTTTCCCCACTCTGCTATGTATGTATAATTATTTACAAAACAAAACAACAACAACAACAAAACAAAACTGAAAGCAACAAGCTGTGGAGAAAACAAGGCAGTGGGACTTTCCAGGACCAGGGAGGAGGGATTTTCGCTTTCTTGTCTGTAGAGTAAGATTACTGCTCTCTCAGTTCCTTCTAGTGCTAGAATTCTAGGAGCCGAGGACTGCTCTGGAGAACTTCCTAGAGAAGAGCCTGTATCTTAGGTGGTTATCTTTGCATCTGTATACAGTCCCCTTAAACATACCATTGCCTTTCAAAAGAAACCTCACTTGCACTTGAAGAATCAGTGCCGTGTCAAAGGAGAAAAACGGTACAAATGTTTCTGTAAAATGAATCTAGGCCAGAGGAATCTGAAGCACGGTCCAGAAAATACAGTAATCAGGAAACACGAATTCAAACTACATCTGCTGAGTTAATTTTCATAAACTGTTTACCATCTGTAACTCAGTTTTTGCCTCTATACCTGGGATTAAAGACACATGCTTCCACACACAGTGTGTGCTACATTTCTCACTCTACAGGTAAGGGATTTAAAATCAACAACTCCTTTGTGAGAGAAAGGAAACAGACACGCCTCAGTCAAATCCTAAACAAAGTGCTTCAACCTGCCGACCCCAGCCCCCAAAAGGAGCCTTAAAGCCAATGTTCCCTATTTCATAAATTTGGCCTTATGGGTCCTGTAGGACATGGAACTGACCAGATGTTGGAGAGAAAGGACTTCATTCTTTAAAAGAAACCATCATCCCAGACTTCTGTGGTATCTTTAAAAAAACTCAAGACTTGCACTCATTTACAATATTTCTAAAAAAAGGAACCGGCTTTCAAAGAACATGCAGATTTAAATGACTTACTATGGCCTCATAAGCTTACAACATTCATTATTTTAAAAATGAAAAGATTTTATTTGTATGTTAGAGAAGTGTCACTCCCCTTTGCTCTCCTGAGTCACTCCTTGTGACCAAAGGCTTGAACCAGACTTTGTTTTCTAGGCTGCGTTCATAATCATAATTTTCTCAGGCTGGGTTCTACATTTAGGGCACAGATGGCACTCCTCTGCACAGGAAAGGAGCAGCTGGCACCCCAGGCGGTCTGCCTCAGACACACACAGAGGTGCTCTACAAGAGGTTTCATTGATATAAACTGTGTGGATGGTGGAGGCCCACTCGGCCTTTTTTCTGCAAAAGGCGGGACAGTGAGTACTTTAGGCATTGTGGGGCCAGCGGTTTCTGTTGCCACTACTCAACTCTCTGCCACTGTAACATGACAGCAGCCACAGACAATACAAGAAAAAATGGGGATGGCTGTGTTCCTTCCTATAGCACTTTATTTACAAAAATGGGGGATGCCACATTTGGCCTGCAGGCCAGAGTTTGCCGATTCCTGAGGTAAGACTCCGCTTCAGGTCTGGGTCAATAGATCTTAGAGCTGCTATTAACCGCTATTTTAACATTTCAACCACAAGTCACTCCATACTCAGTTTCCTGTTCATTAAAATTCCTATTTGACTTCAAATTCTGATTCTTTTTCATTATTTAGAGGAAAAGAACCACCTTAAAAAAATCTTTACAATAACAAATAATTTAACCTTCTTCCTAAGCTGATTACCAGAGTATTGATTTAAAAGTGGGTATGTATTACTTTTATATTTTAAAGTAAATTCATTTTTATTTTAAAAAAATAACTGGGGACAACCAGCATTCTTGTAGGTTCTAGTGACAGACTAGCAGGGCCTCGTTCTCAGGAAGTTAACAGGGTGAGCCCTAACTGGAGCTCAGAAATCTGGGATTTCTCTTTGGGACTGTGCTGGCAATAAGGGCAGAATGGGTGTAAGGGGAGAAAACTCCTAGTCCTCTAAGGCAGCAAGACCCATCTGTGTGAATGCTACTGCCGTGGCGGCCAACCTCTGGAGTCTTCTGAGCCCTGGGGTGAGCAAGACAGGGGCCGTGGCAGGACCCCACCGCTGGACACCTGTTTCTCGCTTGGGCTATGTGACACCAGAGCTGCATGGTTCTGGGGAGTACAGCAACGTGGCTCCACAGACTGACAGTCTCCAAAATAGGGAAGTGAGGGGACAAGAAGTCCTACAGGATATGGAAACAGCAGGCAGGATGCCACGGCTGACGGTGTCACTTGCCCCTCAGCAGTGCCCCTTGTCTGACCTGTCTTATGTTTTCTACCACTTACACTGGTTTTTCCTAAAAATTATGGCATCAGTCAAATTAACATCTTATCAATGGATGAATATTAAAAACTAAAATCAGGAGATTAAAAATAACCACAAGCATTCTCTAAACATGCAGAAAAGATTAATTTTCCACAGATTACAAACCCCAAATAACTGGGAAATATTTAAGCAAACGTGGTGTTTTTTTATGAGAGTTCTTGAACTGGCTTCATTCAAGCCAACTGTCTGTTGTTGAACTAGGGCTGAGAAATGAGGTTCATCAAAGAGCTATGGGAACGACAGGACTTCAGGTCACTAAAGGCAATTCTGCCCGAGGTGAGGTCCTCCAGTGTGACAAAGGCCACAGAGCGGAGCCTGCACTGCCACCTGTGACCCCAGTGGCGCTGTGGGGTGCACTCACGTCCTGTGCATCGCTTCCAGTGCTCCTGCCCTACGGTCAGCAGCTCCTTCACGCCGTCATCCATGGCTTTGGTGAATTTACCAACAGCATCACACTTCTGTTCTCTGTGGGGCAAAAACATAAGAAGGTGCCTCCTGGGCTTAGCCACCCAATGCCCATGTCAGGTGGAGGAGAAGCCCCGGCGTGGTAAGGGAGACTCACGCCGCACAGAACCACAGGCACTTGTTTTCTTGCATTATAACAATAGCCCTTTGAGCAAATTAGTCTTACAGACAGGCTTGGTTCAGGTTTTTACAGAACTACTTAGAAATGTGCCATTTATATTTTACTCTGGCTTCCTTTCCCCCTCAATTCCTTGTGAGTGTTAAATAAAATTATTCTAAAGTGAAGAAAATCCTCATTTCTTGAATATCTTATTTAGTAAAATTCAATCCTGGGAGGTACCATGGAACCTATAAAACAATAATATGGGCTGCTAATGATAGGTGTTCATTCTTCCAACAGTGAGTCACAGAAAATAACCTGGATGCACAACCATCAAGGCAGAGATTTTCAATGGTGTGCCATAAGAATATTTAAAATATGCAGTACCTGACCATTTAGTCAGGGGCACTGACCTCTTTTCCCTTAAACTCTCAAATAAAAAAATGACCACAGCCAACACAACAAGAGCCATCTGGTGTGAATGAAAATTATACCTATTTTTTATTTTTGTCAGATTGGCAAAAAAATGTAACATATTTTTTGGTGTGCCACAGAATTTTAGTAATTAGTTTATGTGCCATGAGATGAAAAAGGTTGAAAATCGCTGATCTAAGGTGATACTGAACCTATCAGTCTCTAAAGATGTAAAAAGTATTTACGAACCTGAAAAAATCATCACAATATACTCTTCAATTAAAAAAAAAAAGGTGATGCCCGGCCGGGCGTGGCTCAGCAGCTGAGCGTCGACCTAGGATCCAGGCGATTGGGGTTTGATTCCTGGTCAGGGCACATGCCCAGTTGCGGGTTTGATCAATGACTGTCTCATCATTGATGTTTCTATCTCTCTCTCTCCCTCTCCCTTCCTCTCTCTCAAATCAATAAAGATATATTTTAAAAAAATAAAATAAAATAAATAAAGGTGATAAAGAAGAATGTATGGTGTGAGGTCATTTTTGTTTAAACAGCATTTCCTTTAGATAGATACATATGTACCAAGGGTTGGAAGACTATAGATGTAGGCCAACATACGAACACTGATTTTCTCTTGGTAGTTGAAAGACTGTTTTTGTTTCTTTTCTTGTCTATGTTTTTGGTAACACAAACAATAATTTTATAAGAAAAAATTTTCTTAAAATAAAAATAAAACCTTCAGACTTTTTATTAGTCCTTACTTAGAAAAGGTAGGAACTACTCCAGATTTTCAACTATACCCACATTAAAAACAAGATGACATGATAAAAACAACAGATAAAGAACTCAGAAAAAGCAGGTCAAAGATTACTTCCTTCAAGGCAGTTCAGAGAGAGCTCCACTCTGTGGACTGCGACGTGGGAGTGAGCTGGCTCTGTGCCATGTTGTTTCATCACCCTTTACTGGGAGTAACTACCAACCACTGTGTCAACCCTGAAATCACAGACTTCAAGGTAAAAAGGAAGCAGACTTTCTTTTCATCTGAGGTTCTGGCTGGAAAGATATGCTTTCACACACCAAGATGCTTTCCTTGACTACAAGCCCTACTCAGTTCCTACACTCAAGTCTGACCAAGTTCCACTTGGAGCGGTGCTGGCTAGACCTGTGAGCAAAGGAGGCAGACTCGGTTGAGAAGGCGGCAAATTTGGCAGTATCGCTTACATTTCTGTTAAGTCCAAGTCAGGGGCCTCTGGTTCCATGGTGGAAAATATCATGACTCCCACCAGCTCATCTTTCTCAGCCTTCCTCTTCCCAGTTTTCCATTCCTGTAAATGGGAGCGTAATGAGTTAAACTGACTGAGAGCAGAGTCAAACTGGTCTTTCAAAATACCCTAGAATCGGCTCACTGATTCTAATTCTCCGGAAGCAGCTCCCAAGCCATCTCCCCCCTGCATCATGAGCCAAGGCCTACACATCTCAAATGTAATCTCACATGTGATCAGTGCCCCTGCACAGCATGGTCTCTATGAGCCTAAGTCCTTTCCTAGTGAGGTGATTCAGTCAGTGTTCTTTTCCCAACAGCTACCAATCTAAACACAGGGACCATAAACACACCCCACGAATTTTGACAAAAGTGCCTCAAATTTCTAGGTTTAGTTCTAAAAAAGGTTAAATCTTTTCTAAAATACAAGAAGGAAACCAATATTGTGAGCTAGTTTTAAAAACATATTATTGCAATATATATATATATATAACATATATACACATACAGAAAAGTGCCCAATGCGAGGAGTTCTCACCAAGTAAATTCTTGTGTAATTACCACCAAGACCAACACCAAGACCAAGACCAAGCAAGGGAAGAGCTAGCATTGCAGAAGTCCCTCATGTCCCTTCCCAACCACTGCGCCTTCCTCCCCCACAAGATAACCATTATCCCCTCACTCCTTTATGGTTGTCATTTCTTCACTTTTCTTTAGAATTTTACCACCTAAGCACGAGTACCTAAACTATAGGTTTGCTAGTTTTGTTTTTTAACTAGCAGAGAACTCTATACTATAAAATTTTGTATGTCTGTTCTTTTGCTCAACTTGTGTATAGGAGCTGCATTCACACTGTTGTTATAGCTATACAATATTCCATTGTATGAATATTCTCCCATTTATTTATCCATCCTAAGACTGGTAGATACCCCTGGCCCCTGCCAAGTTATGAATGAAGCTGCTATGTATATGTCTCCTGATATATATAAGTATGCATAATATACATGCATTTCTGTTAGGTATAGACTTTTTTCCTAGGATCAAAATTTATTTCGTATCTGCTGTTGGCAGTTGAGATAATTTATGCTTTCATTCTTTTGTTAAAAATATATCTTTATTGATTTCAGAGAGCGGAAGGGAGAAGGGGAGAGATGCACAGAGGGATAGAAACATCAGTGATGAGAGTCATTGATCAGCTGCCTCCTGCACTTCCCCTACTGGGGATCAAGCCCACAACCTGGGCATGTGCCCTGACTGGGAATTGAACCTTGATGCTCAACGACTGAGCCACTCCAGCAGAGCTATGCTTTTATTCTTTAGATTGTTTTCCAAGATATGTAATAACTGTTATGAGAGAAACTATGAGAAAACATCTTTAGAGAAGAAGATACCTTAAAGAGTAAAAACTTACTGAGAGCAAAAACTATTTTGCTCAGACAAAAATGAGGTGCCAACCAGGCAATTTTTTCTTGATTATAAAAAAAGAACTGATGACCACTGGCAGAATTACTGCCCACAGGGGCAGGCAGAGGTTAGCACTTATTCTGGACTCTCATCTACAGTTCTGGAAAAACAACTTTGCTTTGATAAGGATGGTTCAATTCCTAATTACCTTTCCTTTCAAAATGCTATTACATTGTAAGGTCAAAGTGTGATCATAGCCCTGGCCAGGTGGCTCAGTTGGTTGAGTATTGTCCCATACACCAAAAGGTTGTGGGTTTGATTCTCGGTCAGGGTGCATATGGGAGACAACCAATCAATGTTTCTCACATCAGTGTTTCTTTCTTTCTTTCTCTCTCTCTCTCTTGCCCCCCACCCCTTCTCCTCTCTAAAATCAATTTTAAAAATGTGATCATAAAAAACTCACTCTATTTCCCTCACTTCACCCTGATAATATCCTGCAGTTTGAGGTCCATCCTATTTTTTAGCATCTAGGAAACTCACCCCAGCACATCCTTCACCTGGCCCACACTGGGCCAATGTGTTCTCCGTCTATGGAAAATCATCCTGGCAACCTTCCAGAATTTGTGACTAATTTCCTATGGCTCGGATTTAGGTTTACATCCCTACTGTCTTTGTGGAGGAAATGAGAAATAACCACCTAACTAACATAACTTTAACTTCTTTCAGACATAAAACTGGTGTGAATGTGACAATTCTCAAATACACTAAGACTGTCATCATAACATAACCTACCTTTTCATCCCGGAAATTTAGAAACTGCTGGAAAACCTCACTTTCTGAAATTACTGGATGTCGACACATCCTGGTCATCCACGCCTGAAGTCTCTCCATGCGCATTTTGATAAATTCTTCTTCAAAGCGACCTGCAAGGGAAACGCCGAGAGGGATGTACCACTTTGTCTAAAATAAATGACTGTTACTACAACTGAAAAGCTCTTTATATAACTCATGGGTGGGGAATGTCCGGTCCGAATATGGCCCCCGAAATCATTTGGTCTGGCCCTGCCAAGAAAATAGCAGGCGGGACTTGAAATTCAGTAAATCTAGGGGTTTTTCAAAGCTAATTTTAAGTTGATAATTTTGTATGGCCTGAGAATGATGTTATAAATATCCAAATGGCCCTTGGCAGAAAAAAGGTTCCCTCCCCTGATATAGCTAATGGCTACTTGGTAGAAAGTTATTTAGTAAAAGGCAAATCACAGTAATTTTTCACTAACCTACAAACAAGCAACACAGCGGATGCTCAAAGACCCACAGGAATGACACAATAGACTTTTTAGTTTCTAAGAATGAAATTCCAAGTGGACAAGTTAACAAACCTTTTAACTGTGACAAGAATATTATAGCCTCAAAGTGCTATTTTCCTCAAGGATCTCTAAAGTACTTAAAAATTTTTAAGTAAATCTTATTTCAATATGAAAAACTTTTTCTTATAAAGTAATATGTGGCCATATTAAGTCCAATCAGCAAGAAAGAGGAGATATTGTTTAATAAGTAATTCTTACAAAGTACAGAAATTTCTATATTTATAAAAATGTAACCAAAGGCAGTATAATCTCAGATACACAAATTTAAATTTAGTATTTATGCAAAGTAACTTAGGACTGTAGCTTTTTCCCCCATTTTTAAAAAATTACTTAAACTGAAATTAGAAAAAGCAATTTTTCCATAAATGCAATAATGAAAGCCGCTATTCCAGAACTTATGACCATCCTAAAACAGAGCTTAACAAGTTATGTTTCTGTTTTAAAAGAAGAAAGTCAGCTTAACAAGCCTGATGTACTGAACATCAAGTGAACACTGAGAAATTCTATAAGCCCACCAAACAAAATCACTATCAGTTAAAAAGGCTTCCAGAGATGGAAATTCCAGCTACAGTCAAGTGAGGCAATCGGCTAACTCAGTCCCCCCAAAATAACTATAAACCCAGAAAAGCAAAACAATCAGTGCTCTGGAAATCAACCGAAGGCAAACAGCCATCTGAGAAGTGTTTATGTTTGCAAAACAGCTGAACTTCAGGCAAGGACAGTGGAAATCTGTGGCATTCTGGCTTGGGGCTGCTCCTGCCTTCCCCTGGTGCCCCTCCCCTCCCACTACTTGGTCGACATGGTGGTTCTGCCAGGGTGGAGCAGGGTGTGGAGATTATCAGCTGCAGCTTCCCTGGTGAGGAAAGAGCCTCACTTGATCTGGAGCAGTAGGAGATGCCCACGCTCAGTGGTGGTGGCAGTGACAATCCAGCGGCTGGTGAAAAGAGAGGGCCAATAGCTCCACTAGCCAAGGTTACATAGTTGAGCCAAGACTTTCCAGGCTGAGGCTCAGTGCATAAACAGTGGAGACTTGATGGGGTCCAAGCCAGGCACACACTCCTGGCCAACTCAAGAGACTGCACACGCATGTAAAGGAGACACAAAAGGGCCCTTGAGAAAGGAGAAACCAGTGCTAACTTGAAAATGACCTGAGCTTTGAATGTGCTCCCCTACTCAAACAGATCCACTGGCAGAGGGGAGAAGCCTTAATGGCTTGAAGAAGGCTCACCACCAATATACACAGACACAGCTGAACCCTAGGGAGCCAAACTTAAAAAATAAAATAATAAAATAAAGAATAAAGTAATAAAATAAATAATTCAGCTGCAGGAGAGATAAATTTTAGAGATTTAGCCCAAGCAAGTTACTTATAAAACAAACAAATAAAAAAATAAAGCAGAAACAACTTTCAGAGAAAAAAATCTGAGTTCAGAATTGCTGAACCATATTCTCCAAAATGTTCAGTTTTCAACAAAAATTTGAGATTGCAAAGAAACATCAAGGTATAATCCATACTGAGGGGAAAAAACAGTCAGGAGAAACAGTCTCTAAGTGCTCCCAGATGTTGAATTTTACAACAAAACCAAAACAAGCAGACAAAGAAGCTTCTATAAATATGTTCAAAGAACTAAAAGAAGCCATGTTTAAAAAAATTGAAGAAAAGTATGACAAGGACTCAACAAATAGAGATTCTTACAGAGACAGAAATTATGTAAAAAAGAATAAAATAAAAAGCGTGAAGCTGAAAATACAATAACTGAAATTACAAATTCACTGAAGGGTTTAACAGCAGATTCAAGATGGCACAAGAATGAGTAAATCTGAAAATAAATCAACAGAAGTTATTTAATCTGAAGAACAGAGAGAAATAAAACTAAAGTAAAACAAACAGCTTCAGAAAGCATCAAACACACCAACACACTTGTGATGAGAGAACCCAAAGGAGAAGAGAAAGAAAAAGAAAAAAGATCTGAAGAAATAATGTGGGAAATTTTCCCAAATTTGACTGAAAACTTTAATTTATACTCCCAAGAAGCTCAACAAACCCCATGTAGGATAAATATAAAGAATCTACACCAAGATATAGCAGAATCAAACCACTAAAATACAAAAACAAAAAGAAAATGCTGAAAGCAGCAAGTGAAAAGCAATTTGTCATGTGTGGTGGGGTGTGCATGCACCTGTGTATCTGTGTGATGGGTCTGGGCAGCTCCTGTGTATTAAAGCACTTCGAATTCTGCACGTACTATGAGTAAAGATTAAGTACTACGTATGTTTAGGCTGTGAAGAAACAGTCTCATCTGCTGGGAACAAGGTGAACCCCCACCCCCCACCTCCTGGACAGAGAAGACCCAGTAAAATCCCCATCATGAGCAAGTGAGTTACACCAAGAGTTCATAGCCCACACAACGTTGATTCTTCTTCCTGAAATGTCTCTGACATAGCTGGTTTATTTACAAATGATGACTTCAGGTGTTATTTTGTGCTTGGTAAGGTTGCAGAGAATTTGAAAAAAAGGGGGAAGAGGCATTTCCACTTCCCCATGCTCAATGGACCTTAGATTTTCACAAAGAATGTGAATATACCAGTTTTGTACCCAGGAGTAAAGCCAGATTCATTCAATATTATTTCATAAAAAACAAAATCTATGAACAAATGAAAAATGTTAGCTGGGCTTGGCTGGCGTGACTCAGTGGTTGAGCGTCTACCTACGATCCAGGAGATCGTAGTTTGATTCCTGGTCAGGGCACATGCCCGGGTTGTGGGCTCGATCCCCAGTGCGGGGAGTGCAGGAGGCAGCCAATCAATGACTCTCTCATCATTGATGTTTCTATCTCTCTCTACCTCTCCCTTCCTCTCTGAAATTAATAAAGATATATTTTTTAAAAAAGTTAGCTGTAAGTTTTCAGAGACTGATCAGCAAGCACACAGAGATGCCGTGATATTATCTACTTGGCATTCCTTTTCTGTTCTCCAAGATTTAAGTATGAGGGGAGTTCACACAATAATGATCCTGTGGCATCAAGGGCAGGAGGCAAACAAGAGGAGGGAGGGATAAAGTGGCTTCTGTGCCTTTCAGTTTCCTCGGCACATCTCCCAGTCAGTGAATCAAAGCTCAACTCTCTACACAGGAGAGGCTGTTGCTTTCTGGCTTTTCTATGACATCCACCTGGCTTTGGGCCTGAACTTTTTTTAAAAAAACACCAACACCACAAACCTTAATATGGAAACAGAACCATGATTCCATGATGCTTTAAAATAGCACAGAGTTATCTGATTTAGAATAAACAGTGTATTAAAGTCTAAGGAATCTGAAAATTCCTCAGCCCTAAAATAACTCATTAATCCATTTATTTCATATATTGGGCCAATCAAGTTGATAAAGGAGAGGATAAAATAATTCAGGAAACTGAATTTTGAAAATATGGAGAAAGGCAGACTGAAGTTTTCATGGAAAGAAATCTCTATTTATTTATTTATTAAATGTATCTTTACTGATTTCAAAGAGAGGAAAGGAGAGGAAGAGAGAGAGAAACATGAATGATGAGAGAGTCATTGATCGGCTGCCTCCTGCACACCCCCTGACTGGGGATCAAGCCTGCAACCCGGGCCTGTGCCCTGACCGGGAATCGAACCCTGATCGCCTGGATCCTAGGTCGACGTTCAACCACTGAGCCACACCCAGCAGGGGCTCAATTTTTTTTAAAGAAAGCTGTGATTTAAAGCAATAAGGATGACAAACCAGGCACAGAACTAGGGGTACAGTGACACCTCTGAGTGGAAGGAGGCAACAATGCACATCAGCCTGGCCACCCTGACACAGCTTCCACTCAACTGCCCCCCTGCCCTACAAGGGGCTGATCAGGAGTCACCCAGAAGAGGGCAAGAATGTGTTTATCCCTGGCAATGTAGCCCCAGCCCCACTCTCAATTTTGCTGTGACAATTTGAAATTTTTGAAAATTAAAATCAAGATCAAAACAACTTTTTAAAAACAAATGTTTCAATCGCCTTAAAAATTTTCAGAGAAACAAAAAACAAAGTACAAAGTAAAGTTTTAAGGAGTACAACTTTCTTATCCTAAGGTTACTAATTCTAACTAAAGATCGGTTGGTCCACATCTCACAATGTACACAGAGCGAGCCTTGGAATCAGATTCGTTCCTTCTGTAGCAATGCTGAGCGGAGTGTGCTTAGCGTCTCTAAACAGTGACAGCATGGTGAAACGTCTAGGCACACAAGACCCCGGCCTGGAGGGATACACTTCACTACAGCCCTGAGGTGTCCTGAGGGGGCTCTGCCTTTGGCTGGTTAAGATTCTTGGTTCCTCTCTGAAGTATTATCTCAACTCCTACTGAGGATTAAACCCTGTCGGGTCTTCCTGACATCACTGGGTTCAGGTCAGCCTGTTGATGTCGTCTACTTCCCTCAGAGGCCTGTCTAGCTCGGACCTTTTAAGCTTTACTCTCATCTTGGATCCTTTCCATTCCATACTTACTAGTTTCATTTATTGGAAAAGTGTCTAGCTACATACTAAAACTCTTTCCAATCTTTAGTAAAGCTCAACTTCTTTACAAACTTTATTCCAAGAAAAACATAATGAGTCCTGAGTACTAATATTCCAGGTTCTATAAGGAGATTTAAAAAACATCAATGAGAGCTCTCAAAACAGACACAGAAACCAAAACTCTGACTGTGTGTTTACAAGGGACTCTGGTAGCACCATGGATTATTGACCAGGCTACTTGGGGCAGGGAAGGGGAAATACGCCGCCTTAAACAAATAAGAAAAAGCAGAGACTAATGATCAATAATAAATAAAAACATTTAAATATAAATAGTCACCTAAATAATTGAGCAGAAAACCTGCCATCTCCCTACGTTAACAGTCTGAAGCTCCGTGGTTTCCACTTCTGATGTTTACAAACTTCAATGAAACAATACACCTGGACCGCATGAGGTGTTCACACCAGCTGGGTCATAGATTTCTATTTCCACTTTAGACTATTTGGATCATTTCTATTTTCTCAGGTATCATTTTTCATACTTAAAAAAATCACGTACTTCTTTTATAGGAAAGGATGTAGCAACAGACACAATGACTTTGCTAGAATTCAAGATACGTATACAAGAACTCTGATAGGAAATTTTGTGCAACTTTCTCGTTAGGTGTTTAGGTAACTTCCAAATATATGCACAATATATATAGCTGTATATAAGCTACTATTTCCAAACTCCCACATCTGGCTCCTCTAGAGGACGGAAAACGCCATCACTGATTTACATCAGGAAGCTCTAACTGGAGTCCTTTTACCTGTCATCCTGAGTTCAGTGTCACACATACTCACCTGTGACCTGCTTGTCTGGAAGAGAAGGGATTGGAATGGCTGACCCAAACTTAACCAGGAGACGTTCATATAACCAGTCAAAGTGCTTATACCTGTGGTTTACAGATCGATTAGTATTCTACAAAATAAGGGAAAGAGGAGAAAAAGTTACAGTGCAAATTATAGAAAATGAAGAAAAGAGCCAATTCTAACTAGTGACATAAGTGTGATTCTGCTTTTGATAACTGGGATACTTACAGTGGGTGTTAGCTGATACTCAATGTAGCTCTTCAGCCCATACATTTTGGAGCCTTTCCTGGGGTCTGCTACCACACAGTCAAAGGTAGAGGTAGGATAAACCCACATCGGGCCATAATCTCCAACCTACACAATGTTCCAGGGAGAGTTAATTTTGTTACAAGGAAAAACGGTAAATAAAATTGATGTAAGTCATCAAATGGTTCTCTTTAGGACTAGAAGTCCTTTGGAGGGTCATTCTTGCCCTTGTTTGAGCCATTTCATAAATGCGCTCTGTTGCTGCTGCAGTTCTATTTGAAGGCACATTCTCTAGGGCAGACTCTTCTGTTCCTCCTATGGGCATTCCAGGCCATGCAGGAGAGATGCCTACCTCCCTCCCCTCTGGAATGCTGACAGAACACAGCTTTCCTCTCTCTGGTCCAGCCGTCTTAGTTATATGTACAAAGAGCTAATTTTAAACAATTTCTTATCTCTCATGGACTGATAATTTGTGAAATATAAAATTACACCCTTGGATGTCTGAATAATGACAAATTGCCATCCAGCTTTCTCAACACTCTCATTTTCTGCATACCCAGTCCTAATTCTTTTTAAAGGTGGAAGGAAGAAAAAGTAGGATGGGGTATGAATGTTCTGAGGTTATTAGGTCAGGATGATGACTGGGGTCCAGAGAATTTTAATAAGGGACTAAAAAGATCTCTTAACAATAAGCTACTCCGAATCCCCCAGAGGGAGCCCCGATCTAGAAAACTCATAAAACTGCAGAGCAAAAATCTCTAAGAGGAGTCTCTGGGGAAATTCTCACAGTCACTGGGACGAAGAGAGGCAATTCTGATCTACTAGGGCTCAATACCTATGGTCACATTTTATTAGTGGGGAGAGTTACTGTGCCTTAAAAGCAAACAACCGGGTCTCTGCTTTCTCCTGGTTTCCTGAAGACCTGATGGCTTTCCTAGGCTTCCTTTCAAAACCATGCAAGAAGCCTATGAAGGCAAGCCTGCCTGCAGGGTACATGGCCCAGTTCTACCTAAGACTTTTGGGACATAAACGATGGGGTCCTTTAGCTCTGTTCCACCACTGCCACGCTTGTGACAAAGTCCCCTTTGAGAATCCAAGGGGCAGGGCCACGGGCTCGTAACTGTGTGGAGTTTTAAATTTAATGAAAAGAATAATTTGGTACTTACAAAAAAGTCTGGAGACAAAGAAAATAAGTTATAATAATTTTAATCTAATGATGCCATTAGGAATATCTGCCTTAGATAAATATCTCAGAAGATAATTACCCCAAATTTGCTTTGAGGGAAGAAGGAAAAAAGAGGTCTTGGTCACATTCCTTCTCTCTGGAGGTTTCTAGGTTTCAGAGATGTGGGAACAAGTAATAAAATAAGTCCACTATCTTTCTTGCAATTTTATGAAGTTTCCTAGGACCCAGAGATTACAGAACAAGACCAGATGTTTCCTCCTCCTTGTTTGAGTCCATGGTGATTACACTCAAGGTTCCCCCCATCTTATAGTTACAAGGTTAAGTCAACAGAGCCAGAAGATAGCCAGTTTTCTTTTCCGGAATTTTATCTGGTAATATCAGCTATATAATGCTTAGGAAATCTATCAGCAATCAATGCTTGGGTGAAAGAGCCCATGCATGTGATACAATAATCAAGTTATTCTAAGAGAGATATTCTTAACGGTGTCATTAACTCCCAGCTTTTATTTGCTAGCTCCTTATGACCTGACAGCTGGATTACTGGAATAAAGACTAATTATTATCAACATAGTGGAAAAGGCACTTTATTCTGATAACATGCATGTACTTTGCAAGGCAGAAACCTAAATATTTGAATTGGGTTTATTAGCCAAACAGATAAGACTGGTAGAAAAACAGCAAGTAAAAGATACTTCAAGACACCACAGAGATGAAAAATTAAAAGCATATATACTATAGCTGTTGTTGGTTCAATACTAAATCTGAAAGGTAAATGTAAAAAAAATCTAAACAATATAACGGCAGATATGAATTTGTACTAATTATCTTCAGTACTCTTAAAATACTAGTACATACTATCAATTATTTAGAACATTAAGTGTGGTCAAAAATATTTTCCAAATGAATAATAATCCTCTTAGCTTTAAAGCATATAAAAGAGCTCAATCAGAAACACAGCAGACAAACAAAAATAAACAAACTTACAATGATAGGAATTTTCTCTTTGGGTTTTGCTAGTTGCTTAGTCAACAAATACTGTTCCATCCCAGGTTTCGCAAATCCCGGAAATCTAATCATGAAGACAAATGCTCTTGAGTCTTAATGTCTTCCTTAAAAGAATTACACAGTTCTCATCCACATTTACTTAATATGACAATTTTAACCTTGTTCTGTCTCTCAGATGTACCAGAACTAGGAAACTGTGGTAAATGAAACCTAATGTAATCAGATTGTTCAATGGCCAATTAGTCATTTAATTAAGCTTTATCAGGTAAGAGAACAGTCTGACTCCAGAAGGTGTGATATTTATGGTACTCCATTTGCTTAACTGGATCTGAAACACTCTCTCACCCCACAGTGAAGGGCAGACCAGAAAAACATCCCCCAGGTCACAGGAGATGCTACTGAGCATACCAATGGGAGCTGACCGCAGGGGGGAATGAATTGCCCCCCCCAAAAGTTTATGACACAAAAGAAAACTAGTTTTCTTCATAGAGACCTGAAACATAATAAAATTGGCTACTTCCAGAAATCAACTCTAAATCCAAAGCAAATTTCTAAAACTGGAGAAAAGCTGGAATACATGCATAGCCATCCAAAGTGCTACTTCTAAAGAAGACAAGATTAATTTGGGTTTTAGAAATTTTTGCAGATGCAAATTAGGACTGCTTTAATTTGGTTTCAATCTGGAATGAAATTTTAGAGCAGAAAATTCTTAAAGCCAGCCCCTTTACTTTGGAGATGAGGAAACTGAGGTTCAAACAGGTCGTCTAACTTCCTCAAGATCATACAGCAAATTAGAAAGCAAGCGTGGAGCAGTGGAAAGAACGCACAGGGCAGTGGAGCCAGAGGCCTGGGCACCAGCCACCACCTCACTTTCTAGCTACGAAAACCTGGCCAGTCATGTGCTTCCTCATTTTCAAACTGGCATGAAGAAACACATCTATTTAAACGGGTTTTAAATATACTCTGTATTCCGGTTTAAAGAACAACAGAGAACAGTACCCATCGCTACTGACCAGACTGAAAACTTCAAGTCTGACTCCAAGAAGCTGGACACTGGCAGTAACAAGTGACTGATTTCATTATGTAAGGACTGAGCATGAAAACACATGATGGAAGAAACCAGGCAGAGAGGAAGGAAAGTGGGTAGTAAAAGATGACATTTAATCACTGATGCTCTTTAAATATCATAGGGAGATTCGTAGAACTTATTAAACTTATAAATATGAGTGTAGCTCCAGAGCTAGAGCCTCATATCTAGAGACATACATCAAACATTATGTTTACAATTTTTTTCTAGATATAGGTTAACATTCCTTGGTATCTGCTTTGAATCATAGTATTGGAACATTGAAAAAAAGTATCAGTAATTTTAGAAAATAAAACTATTTTAAACACAACTGCTGTAAGAAAGAGTACTTGATTCTTATGGAACTCAAGCTGCACTGGTGTATACACTGGTGTAAACTATAGACTATCCAGAACTCTCTACCAAGGAATGCTGCAGTGCTCTGTCCATATTTACCAAATGCTTTCCTGTTAAGCAGTGCATCTACAAGTACTGTTCAAAACTTTTTTTAATCTAAGAGAAATCTAGGTGAAAACAATCTTAAATACATTAAGCATAGTTAGCTTAGAGCATGTACTCAGGAAATCGAGGGACTAGATTGGAATCCTGTGTGAGTTTGGACAGTTACTTAACCTCTCTGGGCTTCAGTTTTCCCCACACTAGAATAGAGATTATATGTACTACCAAGGAATATGAGGGTCCCATGAGAATGCATGCAAACCACTTTGCACAATGCCTGGCAATTCGGTAAGCGATCAATAAATAGTAAAACATTTTAAAAAGAGTTATTATTTTTGGTTTTTCTGTGACATCAACAATGAAACCCTAATATATCATGGAGTTGATAAAGGTAAAAACAGTGTTTACAGATCATTAAACAGGACAAATACTTCCTTTAAAATGAAAAAAATATTAAAATAAGCTATCAAGCTAAGATGCAAATAAAAGTGAGCAAATCACAAAACTTTGTAAATCACTAAGAGAAAAAGCCTCTGTATCTTATGTCTATACCTACACAGAGTTCCCATCCCCTGAATCTCTTTATACCTACTTGTTAAGTGGCAGCTTCATGGACGAGGCACCAGCACGGCTGTTTCCGCGCTGAGCACCTCCTGCTTCGGCTGCCTCTGAGTCCTTGAAGTAGGGAGATGATGACTTGGGGTCGTCCCAGTCTTCGTCCCAGTCATCGTCGTCACCAGTTGCTAGGGGCGGACACCGAAGATGGTCAATAAAGAAAAACAAAATAAAAAGGGAACGACTTAATTTTCTGATAAAAATTACTGACTGGGTTGACCAATTGAAAAAAAGGAGAAGCCAGGCCGGTGTGGTTCCGTGGTTGACTGTCACTCCATGAACCAAGAGATCACCAGTTCTATTCCCGGTCCGGGCACATGACCAGGTTAGGGGCTTGATCCCTTCCCTGTAGGGGAGGGGGCGTGCAGGAGGCAGTCGATCAATGGCTCTCTCTCTTCATTGATGTTTCTCTCTCTCTATCCCTCCCACTTTCTATCTAAAGAAAAAAATCAATAAAAAAAAAATTTTTTTTTTTCAAAAGAGGAGGAAAGGGTGGACTATAAGCCTACAGTGTAGACATGAAGAGTACAGGCTCCATAGTCAGTTAAGGCTGAGTTGTAGATTTTGCCTTTTAGTACAAAAAAAAAGTTAGAAACAGCTTCAAGAGGACTGTCAGTCCAAGTAACTTCACATGAACGCAGAATATAAAAATGCTACAAGGTATGCAAGGGAAGGCCTCTTCTAGAGGTCCATACATTAATAAATCTAGCTTTATAAACTTGCAAATAGGCAGATCAAATACCCTTTAAGTCAAGAAGATTGGGGAAGACAAAAGCTACGATAACACTTTGAAAAGGAATGGTGTAACACTAATCATAACAAAGGGTGAGAGCAGGCAGTGAGGGGAGAGAGGGAAAGAAATAGGGTGGGGATGGGGAAGAAAGGGAATAGAAAAATGAGAGACATGAGGTATAGCCAGCACCAGCAGCCTGACGTAACAGTGATCTGCGTGCCAGCTTTCCTGCTTCCTTCCTCCACTGTCTGTGTCTGTCTCCCACCTCTGATGGTCTGAGGTGGCCTTTTGCTATTAGGCAGGAAATGGCCTTGGGATCTCTGCCCTCAGAGTGCCACCACGAGACACAAATGCCAAAACAAAAGAGAAAAGAACAGAAAGTATTAGAAGGATCTGGGCCAAGTTTCCTGGGTCCATGCCACGTTACTAAGAACTACACGTCAGCAGTCTCGTCTCAACATTTCTACTTAGCCCGAGACTCCTGGTCCTGCCAACAGTGCCGTTCCTTCTACGAGCTTGGAACCAGTACCTGTGCCCTTTATGGTTCCCATGTGCAAGTCCCTAGCCATTTAGCACGTTAAATTTCTGGCACAATATGCTCATATAGGGATCATAAAAAATGTTGAGCAGATTTTAATCTTATTTCATTTCGGAACCGACGAAAATATCCTTCCTTAATTTCTGAATTGTTTCCCCATCTATAAATTCCTCTTCTGCCTCAGTATTTACATTAATAGCCTGGGAGTCAAACAGATAGTTTAGGAGAAGACGGAACAGCTAGGTCAGAGATCATAAACCAGCAGGTGATGCACCATATTTAATCTGTATACACATTTTTTTCGCCCAAGATTTACAAGCAAATAAATATGTGTTAACTGCCAAGATTTTAAAATGTTCTTTTGCTTTATGAACCTGGCCCCTGCAAGCAACATGTACATCTGTGACTCCTTGAGAGATAACAGATTGGACTAAAGGTCATAATTAACAACTACTTACAACGGATCCAGACTAATAGGTTTGCTATTAGTGAGTAGGAGGACCTGCAAGCAGTTCCTTGGATTAAAATCTATTTTTACTCCGATGCCCCAGTCACTTTAAGGGCGGGTCCCATCGCCAGCAGAGCCCTCTTCCTCACCTGGTCCTTGGTAGGCCTGGGGATGACCAAAGGTAGTGTCCCAGTTATTGGAAGTGTTTCTCTGGGCTGCAGACCCCTCTGGCTTGGCTCCCCAGCCATCTGTGCTGTCCCAGTTTCCAGATTTGGGGGCACTCCAGGCTGACCAGGGGTCACTGCCACTGCTGACCTGTTGTTAGGGGTAAAAAAGGAGAAAATACTTGTAACTTCTAGAAAGCATTGCTCAATTCAGTAGGAATCACGTGACAATGGAATACAAAAAGAGTACTGAAAGAAACCATAGAAATTTAAAACAATTTTAAATTTAAATAAAAAATCTTAGACTTGTAGGAAAGCACAGAAAGCAACATCAACCTGATTTTATTGATGTTAACATTTTGCCATATTTGCTTAGCACTTTACAACCAGCAACAAAGAAACTGTTAGACTAGCATCCCGCTCCCTCCCTTTCTTCTTCCTCCCCGAATAACTACCTTTCTGCACTGAGTCATTCCATGTGTATCCATATGCTACCACTGCTTACGTAAACATTTATAGATAACTGTTTCATACTTTCAGAATGGAACTAAGTATACTATATGTATCTCTTTGCAACTTGTCTTTTTCTTCATGTAACATTGTAACATTATGTTTTTGAGATTATACACGCTAATAAGGAGGATGTTTTATTCACTTTAACTGGTTTAGAGCAATCAGTTGTATTTTTACTAGGCTTTTACTTTTGTTTGCAAGAGTAATACATTCCCAGAAAAAATTTTCTAACAGAATACAAAGACATGCAATTAAAAATATGCCTACTATCCTAAGATGCTAGTCATTCTTTCAATGACTACTACTACTAACAAATTCCTTGTATACACTTACTTAAACATCCCGCTCAGAGATCCTTTGTGTTTTTAAACACATAAGTGAGCTCAAATTATACTTTTGCTCTGCACATTTGTTTTTTTTCCTAAAGAGCCTGAAACACTCTCCAAGGTATATCAGCACATCTGGATGGCATCTTTCTTTTACACAGCTCCAGAGTTCCACTGCATTTATTCCCCATCATTTTACCAGCATATGGTGGTGCTCATTTATCTTGTTTTCAGTATTTTGTTCCTGTAAAAAACCTGCAATGCACATCCTTGTACATCCTTCCCCACATGCCAAAGAGACCTCTGTGAAACTCCCTATTCTTCCTTTGAGCAATTTTATAGTTTAATAATTATTATAAATAAAAATTTTGAAAAGGCAACACATGGCACCCAGTTTCAAGGGGCATCGCAGTAAGAGTACCTATAGCCCACCTCTCCACCCCTGCTGACCCATCCGTGAGTCAAACAGGTTTTTTTTATTTGTTTTTGTTTCCTTGATTTAAACGTTATAAATCTTCAGTATGTCTGGAATTTACTTTGGTATAAGAAATAACAGAAATCCAGCTTAGTTTTTTCTTGTAGTCTGGAGACCTATCATTTAATGACTGATCCATCTCCCCACCACTGATCTGTCACCTCCATCACATACTGGACTGGGGCCCATTTCTAGGCTCTCTATTGTATCTTGGTAATCTACCTGAATTAGTGCTACACTACTCTGGAACCCATTAGATAGAATACCATTAGTAACTGAGCATAATATCTTTTTTATCAGTTAATTTCTAAACTTTATCATCAGCTTAATATTTTAAACCTAAAACAATCTGAACTTTAGCATCGGAGTGTCAAATTTTTAATAATATCTTGACTTTCATTTCAATCACTTAAATATACAGATAAATTCAGGAAAAACAAATAGTGCTTTTCAATGTTTAATCTGTTTATCCAAGAACATGAAATAGCAGAATCTCCTCTTCACTGGAGTCTTTTTTCTCACATGAGAAAAAATGTGGTGTTGGGGGTAGTGGTATTTATAAGAAAATTTCCAAAACTGTTTAATATACCTCTCTGATGTTCTAGAACCCTATGCTGTTCTTTGTTTACTCTTCATTAACTGACAAATGGGGCGGATAATTAGCTGCCAGGTACCAGAAGCATCAAAAACAGAATACATGTTTTACATGTGGAAGTATGATTTCATTCTAACACCTCTTTATACCCTCAGGAAAAAAATGAAGTTACTAGTGATTTTGCTCTAAGGCAAATATTAATAGCAGAAAGACATTTTATCTATACAACTATGAATTTCTCGAACACATGGCTTACAAGGTAATACTTTCAAGCTACTCTAGTGGATACTGGAAATAAAGGCAGATACTGAGGGCGGCAGTTAGGAGCACAGTTTCCCTCTAGGTCAGGCTGTGGGGGTTAAAATCCTGGCTCTACCTCTTTCTAGCTGGACAACCTCAGCCAGAATTTGAACCCAGGAAGCCTGACTCAGATACAGAAAGACTGACACAGAAGCTAAATGAAGTAAACTGCAAAGGAACAGAGGGTTATAAACTACAGCAACAGGAAGGGTAGAAGTTCAGCATTGCCATGATGATGTGTCAGCAAACTGTCAAAGAAAGATTTTCAATACTGAGGGAAAAATTGAACATGAACTATTGATAGCAAGTATCCTTAAAAAATTAAAACTTAGGACAGAAACATATAACATGATAATTCTCTTTAAAACCACTTGGTTTACAAATTGCTTGTAATAAATTGCTATATTATTTGGTTATGTATATGATCGTAGATCTCTATCTAGGTTATAAAATCCTTGTAGGCAAATCTAGTAATTGCTTGCTTCTCTGTCTTTTGTTATTTTTCCTGGAACTTTCTCTCTAACTTGTTTCAATCTCACTCCTGCTGATAAATCTTTCCAAACCTGACCAACCAGAAATCTCCTCTCCAGCATTTCTCATTGACTTTTTACTGGTTTTCTCTCTTTCTGATGATCTTTTACGGACCTCTAGGACCCCTCCTCTAATATCAGTAACTAATAATAAGCTCACATTGTCTGTCTAGTCCTGTTTCTCTCTGAGCCCACCCTTCCCATACTTTGGCCTCTGACTTCTTTACTTTCAAGCCCCCAAAACTCCCTTAGTCCCTCACCTGCAGGCTGTGGTAAGACACTAGCCCACTCTGCTCCTCCACTAAGGCTCCAACCCTGCGGCGCCTCCTCTGCTTTCTCCCAGCTTTCCTTCCTCTCTTTCTCCTCAGCATCTCCATCCTCTCCTAACTCTAAGGTACCAAACCCTTCCCAACTCTCAACCACGTCTTTAAAAGCCCTTCATTAGCTCTCACTGACCATGGAATAAACAAGCTCTTAGTCCATCCATCAAGGTCGTAATTTTTCCTTCCATGACATTCCCCATTCTTACTCTCCACTGACCTTCACTTCTGTGCTTCAGCCTTCACAGTTTCCCAAACTTTGCTACATCCTAGCTTTTGCTCGCGCTATTCTATTAGCACACAAAGCCGCCTCCTTCATCTTCCTAAATTTTGTCAAAGTCCTACCGGATCCTAAGGGATCCAGTCTCAGAGGTTGCTAGCTCACAATGTCACATCCTTATATCCTTATATAGTCTTAAGTTAGAGTCATTTGCATATCAGGTGGTCATTCCCACTAGTAAGTCACAGTTATAGTCCTATCTTATTTAAAAAACATTTCCCCCAAAGATTATCAAAATGCCTTACATAAAGTGGCAAGGACTCAAAGAAATATTTTTTTAATTAAAATGGTTAAATTTTACAAAGAGAGGGGTTGGATTTTCCTTATGCATACTAACTTGAGTCATTTATAGGAAAATAACCCTACTGTGGTTGATCACAGAATAAATGATTTTCAGCACATGACACTACCACACTCTTCCATGTTACAAAAGCAGCACCAGCACACTGCAGAAAAGTTGGAAGATAGACAGGCACAGATGGACAGAGGGATGGACAGATATGCGATAAAACAACAGTAAAATGTGAATGGTAAAATTAAGACACTAGTTTATGATTATTCACCATAAAATTCATTGACATTTTCAATGCCTGAAGTTTCAACAAAATGGTAAATTCAACAAAATCTGTATATACAATCACCCTGTCTTCTGAACTCCATCAGGATGCACACAGGAGACCCAGAGAAGGGCTGTATCCATCAGAGTCACCAGTGATTCCCTGTTGCCTATGAACATGGGTCCTGGCACATAGTAAGTGCTTAGTAAATTAAGCATTTGTTAAATAAAAATACTCCCAAAGTGTGTTTGTCTGAATCTCTATTATAAATGCATTTTCATCTGCCTTGCACTAAAACTGGCTGACTGTCCGGCTCTTCCCCTAAACCCTATGCCAATTAAATGAAGTGCTCCTTAAGGCCAGGAACAATCTATTCAACACATTTGCTTATTTAGCACTCTAAATTTAAAAGCTATCCTACCCTCATAAAACGAACAGAGACATACCTACACTGGTTTTATATAATGAGAATCACTTAAATATATTCACTGAAAGGATTAAAGCATAAGCTGAGTTTCTTCAGAAAGAAGACTGTTTATGCCTGACTGCAGAGCCAGAAAGACCACAGAATGAGTCAGAATGGCCATGAGGGGATGGGCAGTGATGGGTTTTCCTGAGATGATAATCGTAGAAAAGCTGTGCGTGTTACAAATACATAATATGGGATAAAAAGGGGCAAGGATAAGAATACTGGTCCACTGGGTGAATTTTAAATCCCAGGGACCACGGATTCAACGGAATTTGATTCAAGTAAATTTCATGTGGGTACAGTGGTTAAGAACTTAGGCTCTACAGTTGTCTGTCTGGGCCTGAATCCCAGCTTTATCACTTACGAGCTGTATGAACTTAGCCAAGTTACTCCATCTCTCTTAGTTTCCACATTTATACAATGGGTACAATAATATTAACTTCCTCATAGGGGTTTTATAAGGATTAAACGACATAATGTATATAAAGCACTTAACACAATACCTAGCACATAGTATGCCTTCAGGAGAGGTTATCTTATTATAAAGGGGGGAGGTGGTATCACCTAGAATATAAAGACATGAATGAAGACTGGCAGTCTTTTGAATAAATCCCTATATGACTAGTACACCTATTAGTTTATGCTTTAGAGGAAAAGATTAAAAAGTTGTATTTCTAATTGGTTTCAATGCCAGAAACTTTTGATTAAAGAGGTGATAACAAGCACTTAAGATATTTTTTATTCTAGCCAAAGATCTGTTTCCTTCAGATATATAAATGAAAGAAAAAGAGAGAGAAATGTTTCACTTAAAAGTTTAACAGCAACTCCTAATTCTTGGGACCCTTGGCACAAACATTTTGAGTGCTAAACGCTGAGATCTTGGTTTCCTCAAAGCCTAACCCCTACTGTAACAAATCAGGCTACAATGCTGGGCTTTAATGATGATACTTTAGCCTCTGACTTCTTTGCTATCAATCCCAATAGCCCCTTTGTCTCTCAGCAGCAGGCTTTGGCCACACACTCACGCATTCTGGTCTTCCACTAAGGCTCTAACCCTGAGGCGCCTCTTCTCCACTTCCTTCCAGCTTTCCTTCCGCTCTTCCTCCTCAGCAATGTCTTCCTCTTCTTCTTTCCCTCTCTTTATGGCACCAAACCCCTCCTAAGTCTCAACCACGTCATCAAAAACTCTTCTTTAGACCTCACTGCAATTCCGAACATTCCACATGCCCCAAGAAGAGCTGTGTAAGATACTTTACCTGAAACAATGACCTCACTGGGAAAAAGGTATTACTTCTTAGGGTTTTAAATGCTTATCTTCTCTTGCATTCAAGTTTGAATTTTTACCTTATTTATGGAAGGAGAAGGAGAAGATGAAGAAGGTGGTGACTGGCTGAGACTTTCAACACAACCAATCTGAGCCAAAATATCCACCTTAAAATAAAAAAGGTGCTCAGTAAATGGAGGGAAAAAAAAGAAAAAAAGAGTATACCAAAGCTTTTAACTAAAAACAGCAAATACATAGCAGGGCTAAGTCCACCAGAAAACTCTAGCATGCCCCTCACTCACACACATTACATGCACAAAGCAAAGCCCCAACTGGGTAGCAGTGGGTTACCTTCAATGCATTAGTAGATATTCTAAAGATTGTTGTTGTCATAATGCAGTATCTCTGAAGCATTAAACATAATTATTTACAGCACAGAAGAGATGGAGCAAATACCATGCAAGTCACACAGCCAATGAAAGAAACTCCAGAGAAAAAACATAGCTAAGCTCTTAAAAAATGCTAAGATGTTGAACCTTTTGCTTTCACACCCACCAGATACACGAGAGAGCGAACACAAAATGAGCAGCTACCAGGCTGATGAGAAGCAACCACAGAGCCATGATGAACCCTACCAAGCCCAGCTGAGAGCACTGAACAGCCGGTCCAGGCCATGAACTTGGGAGCAAAGGTCTTTTGGTGTGTGCTCCTAAGGCTCTGACTGGCTCAGTACGCAGCATCGTCATGAGAACAGGTAACCGATACACTCCCATGAAGCCAATCAAGGCCAAACTGGCATCACCGTTAAGAGGACAATGTTAGAGTCTAATTTCCATGCTTCAAAACCCAGCTCCACAACTAGCTGTTAAGGAAGTCATTGCCATTATTTAATGTTTATACAATGTTACAAGAATGCATTTTTTTTTGGTACAACTCTCCTGCAAATGGCAGCATTATTTCCATTTTATAGATGTAGATAAGTTTGGTTTTGGAAATCAATTACTATGCAAAGTAGACAAGATGGAGTAACTGGGATACAGTTTATGCTTCCAGTTAAAACTAAAAAATAAAAATGACTAAATATATAAAGCTGATGTCAAATCACTGGACATGAGGCAATAAAGGGGAGACTTTCCAGGCCACGGCCCGGGGGTGGGAAACCCACACAAAGCCCAGTGGTTTCCATGAGTTGAGGAGATAGCTGGGAGTCTGGGGCATAGGGCCAAGGGGGGAGACATGGCTAACTGAAGGGGACCCCAGGTCTTAGGCTCAGCACTAATCAGCAAGTGCACATGAGAAAGCCACCAGATGAGAGGATTACGTGTCAATCTTTCACAGGGCCCTTCTCATCAGCCTCACAGGGCACTGGGTACAGAACTAAAATGGGCTTTGCCTCCTGGAGGGGCAAAAATACTAAATGTTGCTCTGGTCCCACTTTAAAATGTTTACAAAACAAGACCTGAAAGTAACTACCTGCTTTCCAGAACAAGGATAAAACTATTTATGGGAATACAAAGTATCCAGCACATAACAAGGCAAAAATCACAAATGTCTAGCATCCAATACAAATCACCAGGCATGAAAAGATGACCCGTAACAAGAGGAAAATCAATTGAAGCTGACCCAGTAATAACAGATGATAGAATTAGCAATATTTAAGAGCAAGAAAATTTTAAAATATTGATGAAAGAGGAAACACTCTGAATGGGCTTCTAAGAGGTGACAATTTTAAGCATAAAGGAAAAAAAACACTCTAGTAAACCCATGGGTCCCTAACAATACTTAAAAAAAGATAGAAAAACTCGTTTGTTGCTATTTGAGGCAGCTATTAAAACAACTTACTTTGAAAATTGGCAATTAAAAGGAAAGAATCAGACATCTGTATTGAACTCCAACAGAAACTTTTCCAAGGCAGCTAACCAGCTTCAGCTGATGGAGAAAGTGCTGCTTTACAGAAGACAGCCTGCTCCATAAAGGTGGAAGGAATAACAGTATCGATTCAGGTAGGCAAGGATTATCATTTGGTGGTAAACCATTAGGTGAATGGTTAACAGCAATAAATTAATACCAGACACATTGCTTTACGGTTCTATGGAGAAAATATAACTAGACAATGGAGGCATAAGACTATCATAACCTGACCTGAGGTCATTCTGATCAGTAACAGTGGATAGACCACGTATCATGTCTTCTGACGAGATGCAGCATGAATGTACAACACAACCCACGATATACTCTCGCCCAAAATGTTCAATTTTAATCCTTCCAGCCTTTAGGTACAACTTCCAATTCATATGAAGTACCGAGGACAGAGGGACAGCTTAAGCAACACAAAAAGGAACAATCAGACAAATCCAAAAGACAGGAATTTTATAGGACAACGGGCTAAGTCAGAATTTTTTAAAAAAAAGCAGGGACAGTGCTGGCAAAATGGACTTACAGGGACATTATGAACAAATCAGATGTAACGCTTGGTCCTGGATTGGACACTAGCTGACAAACAATTATAAAGGACATTCTTGGGTCAGCTGGGAAAACTGGCCTGGATACTATGTGAGATAAAAATTTACTGAAAAGGATCATCAACTTTTAAAAGGTTACGAACAGTATATACTACTACATGTCTCATATGGATACACACATGTATGCATGCCCATGTTTACACAGAAAATAAGACATGGACCAAGGTGCAAAAAGTAGTGTATTGTGGGAATGTGATGCTTTTCTTTTTGCTAATTTGAATTTACTGATTTTCTCTAGTGCATATGTACTGTTTCTATAACAAAAAGTTATTTATGAAATTCCTTATAAAGAAAATAAAAATGCTAGTCTACAACTGCTGACCACAAAAATGACAGGTTCTGGTTTTGCTATATTTTGCTATTTTGTTGTATTTTGCTTCTTATATGACACCCTTGGGGGAACTGGACCAGTAAAAATCAAACTACTTCTGACAACAGGTGTCAATGAAAATGCAGTAAGACCTAAACAGGAGCTTGTTGGTAACAATCGTGAGATCTGACTCAATTCACTGATTTTCCAGGAAGTAGACAAGACATAGTCTAAGAATAACTTTCACTGCACAGATCATGAGAATAGCACCACCAGCAGAGGCTGGGAGAAGATGAAGAGATGGGTGACAAGCGCCATTATTTGTGTCCACTTGAACTAGGTCAGACCTCAAGTGATCCAGGTCTGAGAATTAATGAAAAAGATAACATATTTCATTAAGGCTGCTTTCTACCAAACCAGCAAACAAGAGTACAAAGGATTTATGAAAGCTCAAAAGATAAAGATGAGTGGTCACAAGCTCCCACTGCTCACCCAGTTCCTTTTAGAGAACACCCAAAGTTTACTATGGGTCAACACAGATCATTCAGTTTGAGAAGTCCACCAGGTAAGAGGAGTCCCTAATCATGGGCTCGCTACCTTTTACATTGTCATCTTGGGGGAGAGGGCTGGGAAGCACCTGAGGGTCCACCTTATTACCACGTAAGGAAATTCTTGCTGTGCCTCAGCCACACACATTTACATTCTATGTGTTGTGTTGCCGTTTGGCTTATGCTATGGCCTATCACACTATTACATCCTAATAAATGGTCCTCTGATTGGAAGAAAAGGAGGAAGGAAGGAATTTTGGAACTAGAAACTTCCAGGGCAAGACTTTGTCCAGGGGTATATAACAAAAATAAATGGCAAGTTACTTGTTTTGTGAAGGCTGAGGTTATTATGGCTTTTTAAATTTTTTTTATTTTTTAAAGACATTGACTGGTTGCCTCCTGTATGCGCCCTGACATGAACTGATCAGTATGAACAGATCAATGTCTTTAAAGACCAAAGTCTTTATCTGACATTTCTCATTTATCAAACATTTACAAACAACCATGTGCCAACTGTATTAGGAAGTGAGAACAGAAAGCAAGTAATGTGACTGCTATACTCAACACGTGGTTCAGTTTCTGACACAGACTTAACTCTTTTTCTGAAAAGAGCAACAGAGGGTGTAAAATTCTCTTATGTAAAAAGCTTAACCATTCCAGCCCTGGCCGAGAGGCTCAGCTGGCTGGAGCCTCGCCCTGTGCATCAAAAGGCTGGGGGCTCTATTCCCAGTCAGGGCACATGCCTAGGTTTCGGGTTCCATCTACGGTTGGGGCGTGAATGGGAGGCAGCCTGTCAATGTTTCTCTTTCTCTCTCTCTGTCCCCGCTCCCCCCCTTCCTCTCTCTCTAAAAATCAATAAAAACGTATCCTTGGGTGAGGATACAAAAAGCGTGGCCATTTCAGCTCACAATACAGAAGAACGGTAAAGTTTCCCATTTTGTTCCTTGTATTTGCTCAAAGGACATCAGCTAGTTCTATAGATGAACCTCTAGTCACTTCAGAAAACCACTAACAGAAATAGAAAACTTGTACATTCTTTTAAAAATGAGGCTAGGTCACTAGGGCAGATTAAATCCACTGGCAGCCAGCCACGTGAATACTAGCTGGAAATTGCTCCCCCAATCTAAATGGCTTACCAAATCCTGTGTTAGTTTACATCACGGCCCCACAGGTGTCAATTCCAGTTAAATAAAGTGAAAATAAAGTTTGCTTTAGAAAATGGATAGTACTAATATTAGCCTAGAGAGTTTACTTATTTTGTTAGCACAGTTTTAAAATAGGTAGCTTTATGTACCAAACAGGATGATGCTATAAATAGCAAAAGACCATTTGCTTTCAGATAGATCTATCTAGTAAAAGTCCATGCTTAACGGGCTTTTATGAACACTCTTCTGATGATGGGTTGTGCATATAACAATGCTGACTAACCCTTTATCATCGCTGTTTTTAAGGTCAAAAACCAAAACAAACCCTTTGCTTTTGTCAATTATTTCCTGTGGGACAAAAAACAAACAACAAAAACACCAAAACCACCCTAAACAATCAATTTCATCAGCATGTGGTTTTTAAAGGTTCCCAAATGCACAAAACTGTCTTATGTAAGGCAAGGATCTGTGACCAACAATGCATGGGAAGTTAGTACTGCCGGCCTAGAACAATTTTAAAGAAAAATGTCAACGAAACCTATAAATAGATGTATACAACCTCCCTTAGTGTTTAGTGTAACTTAACACTAAAGGGATTCATTTGGGGTGAGAGCAGGGGTTCGGAAACAGAGAGAACCTTTTCAACAACGGTTTTGTAAAGAGGAAGTCTCAATAAGCAATCATGAGAGGTCAAATGGCATTATAGACCTTATTTGAGATAATGAAATAAGCAAACTTAATACCTTTGTGAAGGTTTCTTTTGCTGATATGTTTTAACGTGGACTACAAAATGGCCTTAAGATGGATTTTTTGAGAAATAAAAAAGCAAAATGTAGTTCTAAAAGTACTATTGCCTCCCTCATCTCTTAACCAATAAAAATTCCTTCATAACAAATATCATTACATTGAAAATCTCTGCATATTAACAGATGTTATATTCCTAAGTACCCACTTCACTTAGAGCATTTGTTTAATAAATAAACTGTTAAAGAACAGGAACAATCCCAGAGGATTTTCTGTAAGAAAACTAACTATTTTTGACTGGAAATCCAGCAGATGGTAAGATGATGGGCTAGTGATGGCTCCTGGTCCTACAGCCAATGTAGAAGACAAACCTTCGTTAGACAGAGATTCAGGTTGAAATCAGCAAATCTCAAAACATTTTCCACTGTAAATACCTTTTGATTACTTATGACTGAACAAAAATATTATTCCAACATTTGCAGAGCACTCTGTTAAGATGAAACCCTTTACAGGTTACAAGAATAATAAAAATATGACAAAATCTCTGCTCCTTACCAAGCTTACAAATAAACAATATAATTTATAAGCCTCAAATAGTGCTACAAGAATTGAGAGGAAGCAAAGGGGAGAAGAAAAAACAGTCTTCTAAAGACATGATATTTGAGCTGAACCTTGGGGGCTGGGTAGACTTCTGAAAGATGGAAGGAGTCATTCTATCATTCTTGGAAGAGAGCAAAGATACAAAGAAAAGGTGGGGTAGCATGAGGCATATTTGGAGAACATCCCACTTGGCAGGAGCCTAATACATAAGTAAGGATAAGGTAAGGACGGGGCAGCATTGAGAAATCACAGAAATATAATTAAGGTCAGGAAAGTATCTAGTCCCACCTCAAATTCAGATGAATTTCTTACACAGTTTCCTACCATGCACTGTTCAGTGTCTGCTTGGTTATTCTGACTGATAGGATAGTGACTACCTCCTTGACAGCTCCTTCTCTTTGTATGTAGAAACGGTTACTTGTTCCAGGAGGCATGGGGGAGCCCCTAAATGTCTTATTACAGAGGCAGCGGTGTATAAGATAACTGTACTGAACAATTATTAAACCCCTATTAAGTACCAAGTACTATTCTCAATACTTTAGAACTATTTTTCCATTTACTCTTCCCAACAATTCTATGAGGTTCACTGACGAGAAAACTGAGGCACACAGAACCCAAGTAGTCGAAAAAAATATCAAGAAATAACATTCCTGCCCTGGCCAGTTTGGCTCAGCGGTTAGAGAGTCGGCCCACAGACTGAAGGGTTCCGGGTTTGATTCTGGCCAAGGGCATGTACCTCGATTGCAGGTTTGACCCCCAGCTTTGGTAGGGGCTCGTGCGGGAGGCAACCAACCAATTGATGTGTCTCTCTCACATCGATGCTTCTCTCTCTCTTCCACTCTCTCTGAAAAGCAATGGAAAGAATGTCCTCTGGTGAGGATTCAAAATATACCTATGCATGTAACATTCCCTAAAGGCCATTCATTCTGAAGATGCAGGCGGCAGTAACACTCTGACATCCACCCTCTGAATTTTCTTGTTGTCACTCACTGTGGATAACCAACTAGCAATAACTGAACTAGGCAGCGTCACTAAACAGGTATTTTCATTAAAATTAATGTAAAATTTCAGTGTATTTTTCACACTGAATTATCCCACTATTCCAAGTTTTCTATAAACAAGACAATAATATTACCAAATGCTGAAAGATGGATTTGCGGTCACTTGTACATGTGTTGTATCTTCAAGAAGAGGGAGCTCTAGCTGAAAGTAAGGTGCCAAGGCCAGACAAAGCGCTTCCTGTCCCAGCCAGAGCTTTGACACTGACTGCCTCAGCACCGGACCGTTTTCTTTCCACACCCTCCCCTGATAGGGTATTCGCAACCTACAGGGTCTGTGTTCAGATCATGCCAGAGTTTTAAAGGCAACTCTTGATGAACACTATGCCTTTTCTCTTATAATCAACTTTATAAACAGTCTTTAGCAGGTTCCACAAGCAAGTTCTTTGTTAATGCCCAACAGAAATGCCACATAAACATCTGACAGCTATAATGTATCACAAGCTTTCACAAATGCACTTTGCTCTCAGTAAAGCCAGCCACGCCCAGCAGGGTGATGTAAGGCTTACCTGGTTGTTACTGTTGGCAGCTGACGAATTAGCTTGAGCTGTACTTGCTGAGAGGGAATCGAGGAAGGCTTGATCAGCTACTGAATTTCCACAAGAAAATGGATCTTTTCTATCACTGGACAAAATCTGAGTATTAGAAAGAATCATAATTATTTTCATAGATTAGAACTATTTCAGAGTTAGAGTCCCTGAGGACAAGTAAGAACTGTCATCTATTATGGAAAAGGGGTTTATATTCCTAAAAGGCAAGCAAGCCCAAGAACATTTAACTATTCCTTTTCTGTAAATATGTAGATTCTAGAAAATGCAATTAATTACAGTATGCTACTTAAATCCTCAGATTTTTCTCATTCTTGTCAATTTTTAGAATCCTGAATGCACACTGCACACAGCAAAAGCACAACATAAACTTAAGACACATGGACTGAGCTCAGGAGCCTGTGAACCCTCTGAAACCGTATGGAAAAGGTCGGGGTGAGTGCAAATACATATATTTCTAAGAAGGGCTACAGATTTCATCAGATTCTCCAAAGGGTTCAAAAGCTTCCCGTCCAAGCTCTCTCAATCAGGAACAAGGAAGACAGCCTTCCCATTATATAGGCAGAGCCCAAGTATACATCTATCTGTCCAGGGTATAACTCCTCTCTACTGACACACAGGTCAAATTTCTCAATTTTTAAGCCTTCTCTTTACTCCAGAAAATGATATCATTTGAAAACAAGAAATATTTGTTTTGAGATCCTTTATTCTGGACCTCACTCGGATTTTACTCATAGAGCACCAGGCAACCCTAGTTTCTGTCATCTCAGAGTAGAGGCAAGCACACCATATACACCATTCTTAGTCCTGAGTGACCCACAGACAATCAGCAGGGGGCACCAGGAGGATGGCTCACAAGAGGGTTTGTCAGATGCATGGGTGTGTCCCAGGCAGGGAGCCTCATTCATTCAGGGTGTTGTAACACTATCCTTGGCATCTATCATAACAGAGCTTAAACCAGGCAATGGTTCACAGCAGCTCATTTAAGACCCTTCTGTCTGCGGGCATGGGGGAAGGAACCGAGAGAAATGCCCTAAATTAGCACAGGGAGAAGTTACTTAAAAAGAAATCTATTCACACTTTGTGAATCAATTCTACAAATAAACAGTATTGTAGGCAGCAGCTACTACACAATATAAGCAAATGAAAAAATAGGGACTTATATTCAGAATAATTAAACAATGCTATCTTGGAAAGAACTTAACCTAAATATTTGGAGTCACTCTTTAGAGCTTGGGTCTACAGACAATATTTTTTCTTAGTTCTACATCAATGTATTCTCCACATTTTATGATTAGAATGTATTACTTTGACAATGAAAATTTTTTTTATTAAAAATAAAATTGCTATCTTCCAGTCTGTCCCTTAGGTTGATAATTCATAAAATGATGTGTGACGAAGACAAGGTTTAATTAATAAATGACAGTAAGTTCTTACTTCAACATAGTCTGTGGGAACAAGACCTCGTTCCCCTTTGCTGTTTCTTGCTTCCAGCCATCCTCCACCAACATCCTGAGAAAGTTTAAGAAAAATAAAATAATAAAAAAAAGTCTTTAGTTGGAACTTCCTATAAAAATTTTGCTTTGGGAGTTGTTATACATGTGATACACAGGTCAAATTTTTCAATTTTTAAGCCTTCTCTTTACTCCAGAAAATGATACCATCTGAAAACAAGAAATATCAAACTTCAATAATAAGTGATCAAAGATTTTAAAATAGCCCATTAACAGAATGTCATCATTTTGTGATTCCTTCCTAGTTATTGGTCTTTGGTAGATCACAAAAATGATCTGCAGCTCCTACTGCCAAGAAGCAGCATGCACTCCCCCACCTCTAGAAGCTGCGCTGTACTGTGTGACCTCTTTGGCCAACACAGTGAGGTGGAAATGGTGGGGTGAGCTCAGAGCCTGGCCTCAGGAGGCTTTGCACATTTCAGGCTGCGTTCCCCCGCAAAGAGCTACTATGTGAGTACATCTGGGTTGCTAGATGATGACAAAGTCAAGGCCCAATCTGCCTGTTGCCTCATCCAAAGCCAGCCAATCCTCAGCAGGACCACTGCCAGTCATGTGAGGGAAGGAGGGAGGCAATGTTACCCAGGGGCCCCAAGCCTGGTGCCAGGTGACTGCAGGCTCATGAGTGAGCCCAGGTCAGTAGAACCATCCAGCTGATTTGTAGATCCCTGAGCAACAACAAATGGTTGTTTGTTTTAGCCACTAAGCTTTGGGATTGCCTATTATTTAGGAAAAGCTAACTAACTGATCCCTTGGTTCCTTAGCTCTTCTGAATAAGTAATATTAATAAACTAAATAATAAAGTATTCTATACCAGGATTCCTATTTTTCAACCTATTATCTCAGCAAAGTCCCACTTCCTCCCTTAAAACAGTAAGAGTTGTCTTAAGTTCATAAATTGTGCCCTAATTAGCTAATAATTACCTGAACCTAGATAGAACATTCTTTTAAAAAAATCACTTTGTCCATTCTTGACAACAGCAATTTAAAGACAATACTATTTTTCCAAGAAATGAAGAATAATTCTTCATTTTAAAAAATTAGATAGGTAAATAAAAGAATCTAAATTTCTTCTATGATTAAAATAGAACCCATTAACTTATATATCACCTAGCGTATTTTATAAAACTACATATACTTTTCTATCCAATAATTCATTTTTGCATCTAAGACATATAAAGTAAGTTTTTAAATACTATCACTATTAAGAAACCACCATCCCCTCGTCATCCCTTGTTCTCCTTCCCTGCTCTCTGTGCTGCAGCTCTCCTCCTGTCTCCTGTGGAACACACCTGCATCTTCTTCCTTTCCCAGAGTCCCCTCAGCCTTCCTGGCACCTTCCTCATGTGCTTCCTGTCAAAGATGCCTGGGAGCCAGCCCCTCTCCAGCCCTCATCTCCAGCTCTGCATTTCCATTTTTAAACTGATGCAAAGCTACAGTCCAGGGCTGATTATTTTCTATTCTTTAAACTCAACATATCTGAAAGTAAGCTCATTTAGTCTTTCTTCCTGACTTACAGGCATTAATAAGTCCACCATGGTCTCAGGCGTAAAGGAAAAAACCTCAGGGATCTTTGACTCTTTTCTCACCAACAGTATCTAATCAGGCACCAAGTCAGTCCTCTGGGTCTGAGAAGCCTCCTATATCCATCTTCTTCTAACTCCTATTGCTATGACCCAAAGTCATGTCCCTAGACTCCAATTCATTCAATACACCTCTACTAGATTAATTTCCTGGAAGTGCAGGTCTCTTCATGTCACCCCCCTACACTACCACCAACCACAAAAACCAAGCAAAATCCTTAAATGAATCCACTACTTAACAAATGAAGTCCAAAGTCTGTATGGTTTGGCGCACAAGTCCTGTCTGATTTGGCTCTAAGAGCCAGTTTTCTTAGCCTGTCTCTTACTGGTCTGTACATACCCTGTACTCCTGGGACACTGGTTTACATGTAGTGTTTGTTCCGCAGCAGAGAAGTAAAAGCAGAGGCTCAGAGGCCAAACAGATGTGGCTTTGAATCCTTGTTTTGCCACTTAAAAGTAGAATGACCTTGGACAAGTTACTTAACTTCTCTAAGTCTCATTACTCTCATTTGTAAAAAGAGATGAAAAATACCGACTTCACAGAGTTCATGGGGAAAATACATTAAAGAAAACATGCATAGCACTTAGCCAAATACCTGGCTCATGGGCTGTCAATAATAGTTGATAATGTGGTAGCTGAGACTTCTAAGGAGCACTGAATACTTTCTAATGTCTGCACCTTTGATCTGGCTGGGATGTCTCTCTTTCCATTTCTATCTGACAGAACCCCACCCAGCTATCTTTAGGGGACTTTTCTCAATGTTTATAAATTATTCTTACTTCACCATCAATACTTCGTAAGCAATAGGAACAAAAATGTGGGTTTGAATGATCAACTTATTAAAAAATAAAAATATTAAAAATAAGTCCTCAAGGGACAATCCGATTTAAATGCAATCACTGTAGTTTTCTTACCGGATTTGTAATTGTGATGATTTCTCCTTCATTAACTGTCAGTTCATTATTTCCAGGTTCAGCAGCAAAATCATACATAACCCGAGCCTGTTGGGAGTGGAAAGGAAAAGAAGTTACAAATGTAAACTTAGTAAAAAAAGAACCACCTTCGACCTCACTCTACCATGCTGGTACGAACAGGTACAACAGCGGCTGTGGCTGTTTTGGAAGAAAGGAGACCTATCACCAAAGTGATTCCCCAGCCTCGTCAGGGGAAGAACCACAAACCGCAGTGGGAGTCCCTGTGCTGTTTTGGAAACGGGGGGTTCTGGTAGCTGCCTGCACTGCACTCAGAGATTGCCCCCCAAAGTCCTCAAAATATACCCATTTTATCAAGGGGAAAAAAGGTGTGCCCCTGCTTTCCAGGAGCTAGGAAGTGGAAACACAGACACTGCTCATTCTGGGAGCACTCTCTCTCAGGGACCAGAGCTGTACTGAGAGATATACAAATAGGTACACATGTGTAAGAGTCTTTCCTCTTTAGGTTATTCCCTTGTCATTAAAGCTCTCACTATTCTTTATCTAGAGCCACTGGGATGGACTCTGATAATGCATTATCCCTAGCCAAGTAAACTCAGAATGCAGGACTTACTTATACTCTTCTACCCACTGTACAATGATTTATAGGGCTGTGGAGACTGGCCCGGCAACGTGAACAGGTGTAACTTTCAAACTTTTTCTGGCAATGAAATCTTAATTTCACAGAAAACAGACTAAAGGGAAGCCATTCTGGGTGATGTGAGGTTACTCCTCCAGTCCCTTCCTTAAGAGGGTCCTTGAGGCACCAACCCGGAAATGTGGATTCCTTGGAATACTGCCTCACATGTATTCCAAGAGAGAATCACTGTTGTAAAAAATGTATTTTATATGTAATTTTATGGTATATAATAAATATATCTTGCTTAACCATTTCAAATTCTATATAAATGTCTTTCATGGGCTATCTTGTAGAAGGAAATCCATCTAATAAATTAAGGCTCACACGTACCTAGAAACATAGCTTATTTTTAAAGTAACTGTTTTTCCTAAGAGGCAAACTAAAGTTGACCTCCAGGGCTAGTCAAATAGGATGGCTGGAGTTCACTGACCTAACAAATACCTTTTTACTGAATACCTACCATATGGGAAGAACTGTGTGAGGCCTGTGCATTCGCCAATGCACTTTCTCACACTTGCTTAATGATGCCTGAAATCCTTATTACAAGGATTAAAAATTCACAGCCAGTAATAAAAGGGAAAAAAACCCCAAATACTTATTTTGAAATACATAAAAAATAATAAGATGGACTGATGGGTGAATATGTGATAAAGCAGGTATAGTAAGTGCTGTTTATAGAATATAAATGGTGGGTTTATGGTGTTCAATGAAAAATTATTTCGACTTTCCTACGTGTTTAAGAGTTTTCATAATAAAATGTTAGAAAGAAGCAAACAGTAGTGTACAGTCTGTCAGTGAAGAAGTGATATCTGGTCCCTTACTTCCATCTTTACAGAGAGGTTGGAAGGGGGGATGGAAAGAAGACTGTAGGCAGAGAATTCTGGAAGCATTGGTTTTCATTAGGTCATTACAAGGACAAAACTGCTGAGGGATTTTTCTCATACAGCTGTAAAAGTAGATAGAATTCTGCTTGTCATGTTGTGGAATATTTTTTAAGAACATGTCATATCACCTTCAATCCCTTGTGCAAAGAGGGCAGACATGAGATAAATGCATGAGGCGGGTGAGGCTGGTCCTCCACTGTGAGGAGGGTCCCTGAACCAGGACACACCCCACAGGACAGCAAGCTTCCTGGGGAGGGGTCTGGTGTGCTGACAAGAGCCAGATATTTTCCTACTGTTCCTTAAGAATCACAGTTAACAATTTTTTTTAATCCAGTTAACTTCGACTAATCCCCAAATACAGAATACCAAAGCATCTTGTTTACCTTTACAACTTGGTGAAACAGAATGTCAAAATGAAAACAAAAAATGGAAACTCTTACACATTTAAATGTAACTAAACATTTACCCACGAAAAAATATATATAAACACTGTAGGTTTATTTAAAAAACTGATCTAAGACTTTTTTAAACCTAGAGATGTTCCTTAAAAATTAGAAATGCGAATAATTTGGAAAACAAAAAGATTTAAAGAGCACGTCTCCAAATGAGCATAACATATCAACAGAAAAAATAATTTACCATTCAGTCTAGAGGAGCAATTATTCTTTTTTTCTTTATTTCTAAAGAACTTTAAATTTTATTTTTTGATTACAATTTACATATATTATTCTGTATTAGTTTCAGGCGTACGGCACAGCAGTTAGACAATCACATATTTTACAAAGTGTCCCCCCCGATATTTTAAGTATCCACCTGCCCCACACACAGTACATCATTTGTGGCTCTGCTCCCCGTGCTGTACTTCATTCACACCCTGTGACTATTCCGTAACTACCAAACTGCTTCTCAATCCCTTCCCCGTTCTCACTCAGCCCCCCAAACCCCTTCCACTCTGGCAACCACCAGTTTGCTCTGTCCATGGGTCTGTTTCCATTTTGTTTGTTTATTTTGGAGGAGCAATTATTCTTACAAAGCTTAAGTAAGACTGGAAGCCTTCAGCTCTGGACAGCTCTGGACACTTTCTCCCAGTGCCTACTTCTCCTCTTTCCTGTCCTTACATTTGGCTTCCACCTGCCTCCTTCTGTCTTCCCTATCATCCCCTTTTTCCTCTTACTCACTACGAGCACTATCCAAACCTAAAGACACTGACCTGGACCCCACCTGCCAATCTCCCTATTTTTGATGTGGCCTTTGAAATAGAAGTTGTTTTTCTACATTTATTTTCCAAAAATGAATAATAGAGAATTCATCAATTCAAAATAGAAACACACACACACACACACACACACACACACAAAAACAGAAACAAAAAAACGGGCAGCAAAAAAGTTCACCTAGAAGGTTAGAATACGGAAGACACACTCCCACTCTTAAGCATCTATTTCTTTGGTTTCATATAAATCACAATTAAATTTTGGGAAAAGGCAGTAAATCTTCAGCAATGTAGCTCTCCCATCTTTTAAATAGAGACACTCAATTAAAAAGTGAATAAAATATATAAACTTTCAGAAATCTAAAGGACTGAAGAATTCCTTATTGACACCCATGAAACTGAAGTTTATGATGCAAGTAATAATTCTATATAACTAGTTTACCTTTTTAAATGGCAAGTTTGTTTTACTTAAGCACACTCATTTACTTTTTATAAAATCTTATATATTTAATGCCTTCCTATTTCTCATCTTTACCTAACCACCAAGATCATCAGAAGAAACAGAACTTATTCTAACAGACCCCAACAGCATTACTGTTTGTCATTAATGTATGTAGATGTACTGTCCCTACTGTAAGTGGTTAAGGCTTAAGTGCTTTTCTTTTTTTAATTTATCTTTATTGTTGAAAGTATTACAGATGTCCCTCCTTTCCCCCCCATTGACCCCCTCCACCCTGCACTCACCCCCCTCCCCAGCCTTCACACTACTGTCTGTGTCCATGGGTTATGCATATATGCATATAAATTCTCTGGTTAATCTCTCCCCACCCACCCCCGCCATATTAATCTGTGATTTCAATCGATTTTGTTAAATCCTGGCTTGTGCTGGGGTTCAGTTCTTGTTTTGAATCAAATATAGAATCTTAAATATCTCTAAGATTTCATCTTGTTAGATTCAGCCCACTGCTCCTACCTACTAAGTTTTCTGAATTCTGTAGCCACTGTCCAACTATTCCTTATCCTTCCCTGCTAAGTCATCAGAAAGCCTGGTAAGCATGCTTTCCATAGTTTCACCTGCTTCGTTAGTTAACTGTTAAAATATGGTAGCCCAGGGTCGAAGAGAGCTGCAAGAGATAAGAAACTCTTTCCAAGGGCACATGGGTTAATTTGTTATCATGTTTTGGATATGGTGCTCTAAAAATTTCCAAAGAAAATAAAGTTAATCTATTTCCTTAAATGTTCACAAGCAATGAGTTTAATAATCTATTCAAGAATCTATTCTAGCCCTGGCTGGTGTGGGTTGTTGGGAGTGTGGTCTCATACACCAAAAGGTGGCAGGTTCAATTCCCAGTGAGGGCACGCATGTACCTAGGCTGCGGGTTTGATCCCCCGCTGGGGCGCATAGGGGAGGCAACTGATTGATGTCTCTCTCACATTGATGTTTCTCTCCTTCCTTCCCCCCCAACCTCCCCTCCTTGTAAAAATCAATAAAAACATATCCTTAGGTGAGGATTAAAAAAAATTAAAAAAAAAAAAGATTGGAAGGCAAACAGGATCTGTATAAAAGGCTACATATTCTTGCAGCTCTCATTCTGAGTACTGTGGTTCTCACTGTTCATAAACATATACTTAAAAATTTTTACAGCAATGACAAGAGCAATATAATGAAGTTAGAATGGAAGAGTAAAAAAATGTTCCTCTTCTGACAAAGGATATAAGTGCTAACAGACTTGCAAGTACCCTTCAAAACGTTATGCATTTGACACGTGTTTGCACATAAACGCACAACCACTTAGAACCATGGTACATATGATGTTCTCTTCTACAGGTCATGCTTCACTTGCTCTTAGGTCTGTCTCTTCAAATCAGTATATTCACCTTGTTCTCTATCACGTCGCCAAGGTTACTACTCAACTTCCAGGCTAAGCAAACGAAAACCTACCCCGCTGTGGTTAAGAAAATAACCTCATCCCCACCCCAAATTAAAATAGCTTTATTGTTTTCCTGACTGTAAGATGTGCATTGTAAAAAAATAAATAAATACAAACGCACACATACACATACACTTGCTTTTCAAACCCGAGACCGTTGGTGGAGAACTTAAATATACCCCCTGTAACAGTATCTGAGTTGCCACCTCCCAGGCCCCAGTATTGTGTACTGACAATGCTTTTCATTTCTCCTACAACAGGGGAGGAAATGTAATTATTATGGGCAACATCGCAATTAAGCTGGCTTTGAAACCAGACCATGCAGGTTCAACTAGGCCAAATTCCTTAAAGCTTAAAGTCTCTGTCTGAAATTCCTTAAGAATAAGATAAGGATAATAGCATGAGCCTCGTGACACGGATGATAAATGGAGTAATAAATACAAAGCACTTAGAACAGTGACTGGCACAAAGGGCCCAGTAAATGTTAGCTGTCATAATCTTTGTTGCTTTTTTTTAACATCACACACACACAGCATGTACTAAAAATTGTTGTATAACTTTCCTCTTTCCAGCCCACCAAGGGCTCTGGAACTAGCTTTGGAGCTCAAGGGAAAGAGCTGAGTGCCTGGTTACTTATTCCTACAAAAGTGGGTCTGGAATCTGTTACTTCACCAGATCGTCTGAGAACCAGACCCATCTAAGGGAGGGGGCTCCACCACCAACACCCCCTCCACCCACGTGGAGAATGTGTATAGGTAGAGATGATCATCAATGCTGCTGCTGATGTCCACAAAGAATCCCTCACTCTCAGTCATTTGAAAAAATATTAGAATAATAGTAATTTAACTAGATCAATTTTAAAATAAACAGGCAAAAATCAAGTTTCTTGCCCTAGCCAGTTTGACTCACCCTAGAGAGTCGGCCCGAGGACTGAAGCGTCCCAGGTTCAATTCTGGACAAGGGCACATATGTACTTTAGTTGCAGGCTCGATCCCTAGTCAGGGCACATGCTGGAGGCAACCAATCGATGTCTCTCTATCAAATCGATGTGTCTCTCTCTCTCTCCCTTCCACTCTCTCTGAAAAGCAATGGAAAAAATATCCTCACGTGAGGACTAAAAAAAAAAATCAAGTTTCTCTAAATAATAACTTGATTAAAAAAAAATTAGGAGGATATTCCAATAGCAACAAAAACAAAATACAAAAGAAGAGATAACCAAAAGCGTAAAGAACCTTACTGAAGAAAACCTATCAATAAATCACACCATGTTCCTGAGAACAAGGTACAACACCATAAAGATGTCTTTTTATAAATAAATCACAATTGATCCAAAATCCCAAGGATGCCCAATGACTTCAGTGAGAAGTTCAACAAATAGGAAACATAAAAATGGAGATAGAAACATAAAAAGTAACCAGTCAGAAATGAAGAAAACAATAACTAAAATGAAGAATGCATTAGAGGAAATCAACAGTAGATTAAATGAAACAGAGGATACAATCAGCGATTTCGAGGGTAAGGTAGCAGAAAACACCCAATCAGAACAGCATAAAGCAAAAAGAATCCAAAATAATGAAAATAAGGAGCCACTAGGACAACATCAAGCATACCAACACTTGTATCATAGAGGTACCAGAAGGAGAAGATAGACAGCAACGAATTGAAAACCTATCTGAAGAAATTATGATGGACAACTTCCCTAACCTGGCCAAGGAAATAGGCATATAAGCCCAGGAAGTGCAGTGAGTCTCAAACAAGATGAGCCCAAAGAGGCCCACACCAAGACACATCATAATTAAAATCCCAAAGGTTAAAGACTAAGAATCTTAAGAACAGCCAGAGAAAAGTAGTTAACTACAAGGGAGGTACCAGACTGTCAGCTAATTTCTCAACAGAAACTCTGAGGGCTAGAAAAGATTGGGATGAAATACTCAAATTGATGAAAAGCAAGGACCTACCTATAACCAAAATTCTCTACCCAGCAAAGCTATCATTTAGAATTGAAGGACAGATAAAGAGCTTCCTAGATAAGAAAAAGTTAGATCACCACCAAGCCACTATTACAAAAATGTTAAAGTGAAATCTTTTAGAAGAAAAAAAGATAAAAAATATAAATAAAATGTCAGTAACTATCAACAATTACTTTATTTATTTATTTACTTATTTATTTTTATTGGTTTCAGAGAGGAAGGGAGAGGGAGAGAGAGAAAGAAACATTATGATGAGAGTTGTCATTGACCGGCTGCCTCTTGTATGCCCCTGACTGGGGATCCAGCCCACAGCCTGGGCATGTGCCCTGACCGGGAATCAAACCTCGATCTTCTGGATCCTAGGTTGATGCTCAAAGGCTGAGCCACACCGGGCTGGGCAACAATTACTTTAAATGTAAACAAATTAAATGCTCTTATCAAAAGACACAGGGTGGCTGAATAGATAAAAAAACAGGACCCTTACATATGCTGCCTACAAGAGACTCACTGCAGATCCAAGGACACATACAGACTGAAAGTAAAGGGATGGAAAAAGATATTTCATGAAAATGGAAACAAAGTTTAAAAAGCTGGGATAGCAATTTATACCAGACAAAATAGACTTTAAAACAAAGTCTGAAACAAGAGACAAAGAAGGACCCAGCAATTCCACTTCTGGGTATTTATCTGAAGAAACTCAAAACTCTTAATTCGAAAAGACATATAACATTCATATGTTCACTGCAGCATTACTTAAAATAGGCAAGATATGGACGCAATCTAAGTGTCCATCAATAGATGAATGGATATAGAAGAAGTAGTACATATATACAATAAATTACTACTCAGCCATAAAAAAGAATGAAATCTTGCCATCTGCAACAACATGGATAAACCTAGAGGGTATTACGCTAAGTGAAATAAGTCAGAGAAAGACAAATACCATATGATTTCACCTATATGTGAAACCTTAAAAAACAAAACAAAAACAAAATCATAGATATAGAGAACATCTTGATGGTTGCCATATGGGAGCGGGGTTAGGGGGATGGGTGAAAAAGGCAAAGGGATTAAGAAGTACAAATTGGTAGTCACAAAATAGTCATGGGGATGTAAAGTACAGCACAGGGAATACAGTCAATAATATTGTAATAACTATGTATGATGTCAGATGGGTACTAGATTTATTGGGGTGATCAGTCTGTAAGTTATATAAATGTCTAATTACGACGTTGTACACCTGAAAGCAATATTGTGCATCAACTGTAATTTAAAGCTAAAAATAAAATTTTAAAATAAAATTAAACTACTCAGAATATGCTTCTTCTTAAGGTCATCTACATAAAGATACACACAACCGGGTTACATGAGGAATACGAGCATCCGCTTTAAACTGAATACTTGGACGAAGGCCAGTACTCTTACAACTATGATTTATTTTTATCAGTGGTTCCTCTTCAGAGCAACTTCTCTTCTAGATTCATACAGCTAATATAAAACTCACCACAGAACTACAGCTGGTTTTTATTCTATCACAGTGTATGGTTAAAGATAGAGTAAAATAAGACTGCCAATGTGAATTAAGTTAGCAAAATAAAATACAATTTGAAGAGCTAACTTAAAGTTTATTATACCAAAAACAGACGAATGAATCATATTTAATCAAATGAAGAGATTTACACTAAACAGCAACCAAGGGATGGGAGAAGATTACAGAATAAGGGATTCCTTACATGTGAAAATTGAGAAGCCAGAAAAGCTCCTTGGAGGGGTCCTAACTGGACACCTTCCACAAGACAGGAAATGTACCTCTGACCAGGTTTTGAGAGCATCTGCTTTTCCTTTGCAGTGAATCCTTCCTGTACACTAATAAACACCATAAAAAGGGAAAACCAAGGAGAAGAACGACGATGAAGCAGGGCTAAGTGTCTTCAGGCGTGAGGCACCTCACCTATGTCCTTACTTAGTTTTCAAAACAACCCTAACATGGTGGTATTGCTCAGTTTTGCAGAAGCAACAGCAGCTCACATAGATTCCATACATCAAATTACCTGTCTTGAGGTAGAATGACCAACAAATGAAGAACTGGAATTTTAACCCAGCTCTTTGCCCTACACCTTCTGTGATGTCAGTTATCCTGGAGCCCAATCATGTCCTGGCCCCTTAACTGATCTTCCTGCCACAATATTTCCTCTTATCTTCGCACACTGCTAGTAGAGGCTCTCTTGATTAAACAGGCATTATGCCACATATCAAAAACTCTGAATGATTCCCGATTACCTAAGATCAAGTTCAGATTCATTTTCTGGTGTTTAAGATCCTCCAAAATCTAACCCCACCCTAAAAATCTAACCGTCTCCCACTCCACAATGCTGTACGACTCCCCGCAGAGCACTCTCTTTTCTCACCTAGTGAGACACCATTGGCATTAACTCTGTAGAGTGCTCACAACATTCATGCCCTCTTCTTCCCTCTCTACTAGATAACAACCCCCCCTTCCCCGCCCATTTTGTAAGGTAACACCATTTTCAGCTCTAGGGACAGATCTAGGCCTGATTAGCCTCAGTCAGTGTTTCTCAATAGTGGTGCAATTAGCATTAGGGCAAGCGAAGGACTATTCTTTATTTTTGGACTATCCTGTACATTAGAAGTTTAACATCCTTGCAAGAAATATGATAGGCTCTGGCATAATTACAGAGTGATTTGTTTGCCTACGATCACAAAGCTAGAAAGTAGTGAAGCTGGGACTGCAACCCAGGACTGTCTTGGGGTAAAGGTTGGGCCCTTTCCAGGACACCCAGGTGGCTTGCAGCTTACTCGAAAAAATCAACTACTGAATAGCTGCCACTGATCCCGCCAGGAGGATATGAAAACACACAAGGAAGGGCCACTGCCTTCAATGGCTGATGGGAAAGAGAAATAGTTACAAGAGAATATGGTGTGATAAACAGAATGCACAGTGAAACAAGCACAGTAAGCAGGCAGGGAAGGAGGGAAGGAACAAGGCAGAGAAAGCAGGGGAGAGGCTATTTTGAGCCTTAATGACTTGGTCACTATCTTCCATTTTCTTATTGAATATGGTCTTGTATAGTTGTTTTTTAAAACACTAAAACCAGGAGGGCCTCAAGGGCAGAGACTATGCTTGTCTTTACTTCTTTTGTATCTCTACAGTAAACCTAGTTACTTCAGTTGCAAATAACAGGTAAGCACTATTAGGTTTCCTACACTTGTAAGATCTTCTAAATTTAAAGAGCTTTGGTATCATTTCCTTTATACCACAGTATTTCAGTAAACTATGTTGTTATTTTTTAGATAAATGTCTAAGAACCATTTTCACTAAAAATGTTATAGAATCACTTCTCATAAATCATGATAGGCACAGGATATTCATTTACTAACACCAGCTGATCCAGTTAAAACAGTAAAGAACAAATACTGAATTCATCATCTACCGTCAATTCTCTTCAAAGTCTGATAGGTCCAAAAGAAACTTCCTCTAACCTAAGTACGTCCAGGTAACCAGCCACAAATCTCGACAATATGACTCATTACTAGGAGAGTATCATGCAGCCTATATTCCACATGACCAATTTTCCACATTTACTAATGCTCCCCGCACTCTGTATAAAACATGTGGGATAAAATGCTACTCCCTACTATACTGGGGCAATTCCTATCCCACCAGTTGAATCATGTGCTTATCAAGATGGTTCTTAAACCTGTTGATGCCAATTGTACTTATTGTTGTAGCTAAGCAATTGAATTATAACATACATAATGAAACAAGAATGTGAAAAAGAGTAATTGTTTCAAAAAAATAAGTTGAATGTTTTGAGGAGCTTTGATAAAAAAATAAGTTGCTAAAAAGTTTACTGTCATAGTAAGTGTAGTTTAGAAAATAGTTAAGATAAATAGGAAATAATTTTTAAGAATCTAGGATTCTGTATTCACAATGCTTTGAAATTGTTTTTAAATTTGTTTAAAAAAATTAAAAATGGAAATTATAGGCAATGCATTATGAGATTACCCAAGATGGATCATTTAGAACTCCAATCAGAGGTACAAACTCAAAGAAAAGACCCTGGCTTTCTATCAAAGGATTGGTGAATAAATGAGTATTTTATGTATTTTAAGTTGAAACAACATGGTTAGTATTTCCTGTTCAATCATCAGCTTTCTAACCAACTACATGTACCATTTGGAAGTGAAAGGTCAGGTCATGTCTTTGCCACTCTGATGTAATGAAAGACATCTAATCAATCCCATTCTCCTCAACTCCAGCTCTAAGCATCCCCCTGCTGCCAGTACCACCTAAACTGTACAGAGGCTTTAGAGAGGATTTGGTTAAGCACAGAGAGTCGGCAAGAGGAAAGCTACACACACATATCATAAAACCTTTGGGTATGTCAGCTATGGTCACAGTACCTATCGCAAAATTTGTTTTAAATGTCACTGGCAGATTCCCACAAAAGCCAATAAATAATAGTTTTTAAGTATCATCACCTAAGCACCTAGCTAAATAGATGGCACTGTCCTTACCTTAATGCGTATCAAGCAACATAAATATAGCAAGCTATTAAGTTTTCAATATGTTACATGGTATACCATCAGTCTGGATAGTTCGAGATTTAAGGACTTATTCTTAATTTTAAGTAGAATAACAGTAATTCCTGTTATGTGGTTTTAAAATTTTTTATGCGTATATACTAAAATATTTATCATTAAGTAATATCTGAAATTTGCTTCAAAATAACAAAGGAAGGCAAAATAGAAGCGGAAAATTAGAGCAAATAAAATTGGTCAGGAGATTATAATTGTTCAGATTAGTGATATGTACACACTGGGCTCAATGTACTGCTTCACTTTTGTCTGTGGTTGGAATTTTTATAAACACAGAGTTAAAATAAAAAATATTAAATCATGCCAAATGTTTAGACAATATATTCAATAAAACTTACTGTCATTGAGGTTTTAACCACAAGTCATATAAAATTTCAATAATATATTTCATATAAAAAAATCACAATGAAACCAGAAAAGAACAAAGATTCATTAAATCTCAAAATTGTATGCTAGCATGATACCACTTCTTCTAAAGCCCATGAGAACACTGTGACACATTGGGATCTCTAAGAGCTCTGCCCTCAGGCTCCGGGAGCACGCCTGCACCTTCAAGCATCTGTGTAGCCTGAGACCACTGGAGAGCAGCCTGGTCCCCAGGTCACAGGAACTTATGTATGGTGATCAGGGCTCTGGCATTTATTCTGAGTGAGATGTAAAACTATTGAAGGGTTTCAACAGACCTAAATTGTCTTTTTTCTTTTTTTTAAGTGTTGATCTTGCCTTTATTGGCCAAAGCTAACTGCGGGGAGGTAATGCTCTGTTCACTTTTTATATCAGATTCAAGTCTTAATTCATCCCTTCTTGAAACTTAATTGATTTTATCTAATTAAAGTGACATTAAGAAAATCCTGTGCTCCATTTAAGCCAATTGGTGTGAGAGCTACAGAAGGATCAATAGACTATCTTTTTATACCTAGGAATATCCCAGTCAAGTCAGTTGAAAATAATTTTTAAATGCAATTTTTAAAATCTCTAACATACTGAATTTTAGATGCCATCTGATAGGAAATTTCAGATCACATGTCCTGGAAATACTGAAAGTAAATGCAGGGGTTGGCAAAAGTAGGTTTATAGTTGTAACATTCTTTTGAGTTAATAAAACTATTGTAATAATCATGACCAGAATGTTTTTTTCCATATGAACTGTAAACCTTCTTTTGCCTACCCTGTACATACACATTTCAGACTATTTGCTCCTTTGGGTTATAAAATAATTGGTTTGGCTTCCCTCCTTCAGGTTTTGACTTGAGGGTCACCTTTCCAGTGAGATTTCTTTGGCCACCACACCTAACAACGTGTGTGCGCACTCATGCAAACGCATGCAGACACACACACGCACATGCACACATGCAGTGCACACGCGCACACACATGCACACACATATGCACACGCACGCACACATACACGCACACACATGCCTTCATACATTCTGTCCTCCTTCCCAGCTTATTTCTCTCCTTGCTGACTTTATTTACTGCCATCTAGTCCCCTAGAATGCAAGGTCCATGAGAGCAGGGATTGTGTGTTAGTGCAAGGATTTTAAAATTATTTTCTTTAATGCTGTGTTTTTAATGCTTTAACAGCTTCTGGCCCACAGTAGGTGCTCAACAATTTACTGAAGGAACAAAATAACATGATGACCTCCCACTGTAAGTATCTGCAACCTTAGTAAATGGATCTGCTAAAACACATGTAGTGGTATCACGTCACAGATTTTCTAGCAATGCCAATGTGCTTTTTTACCTCATTCAAACTCTTGTCCTCCATGCCTCTAACATCCTGCCTCGTTTTTATCTTGTTCTGATATATGAAAGGTAATTTACCAGAATTAGCAAGGCACACCATGGCAATGGCAAAAAGAATCAAACTCAAATTGTCAGACACCCAGATCTGGTAAACTGGGTTAGCAAAGTATGGGGTAAGAGTCAGTTTGAAAAGTTCATCACCTCCACAAGAGTAACTTGAAATCAGAAAAACTTGCTTAAGCTCCCCGAATACAGTTAAGGTAGACTCTAGATCTTGGGGTCTAAAAGATCCAGTGTATAGTTTATTTTTATAATAAAATTAATAACACTGCTCAACCATAACAACTATCCTTTGCTTTAACCTCGATGACAGTGAGTTTTAAAAACATTTAGCATGATTCAATTTTTTAAAACTGTTTATAAAAATTCCATTTTGGTAAGCCCTTTACATAAATTTTTACTTAATTCTTATGAAAATTTTGTAGAGATAACATTTTTGAAATGTTAGTTTTTCATCTTTAGGGGTGTTTTTTCCCTTATCTTTTCTCCTGCCTTCTGAACCCAAACCAGCAGTGCCCACTGCCTCAGGAGAGAAATGTGACACAATAAAGTCTTCCTGGCTGTGGGTTCTAAAGGCCCTAAGAATAAACTATAGGCCTCGATGGAAAACATCTGAGAAATACTGCAGAGAGACAAAGCAAGGCCTCAGTTTCTCCCACCCCACTCCCACTCTTAAAGCCTGGAAAAGATTATCTGGGCGAGGGGAGGGAGAGACAGTGGGATGGGAACATAATTTGTTATAAACTATTACAGAAAAAATAAAGCTCTATTTTTTTTCCTCACCTGGATGGTACAATGGAATTTACACACTAGTTCATATTATTACTTCTATTTTACTGATGAGGAAACTGAAGCATTAAGTAACTTTCCAAAGTAATGTAGCTGGATTTGATTGGGATTTGACCCAGACTCCCAATCTCTATGCCATACCCCCACTATGGCACTGAAACACAAACTTCATAATCACATAAAACTTATTTTATTCATTTATTGCCTCTAAATTGACAGACACAACAAAATTTCTCTTCTAGGTATAAAACTCAAGGAAAACCAAACACTAATAAGGGAAATGGGCTTTTATGTAAAAGCTACCTTGAACCATAGAGGAATGCCAACAACCTCAAAATTAATTCATTACGTACATACATCCCCCACAAACAACAGTAATTATACAAAAGAACAATTCATTAGAAATATTTAATGCCAAAAAGACACTATGAAGTCATTAGTATTTTTAAATGTATCCATATTTTATTTATTTTTTACTTTAAATAATTTTTTATTTTTTAATTATAGTTGACATATATATATTAGTTTCAGGTGTACAACCCAGCGATTAGACATTATATAACTTATTAAGTGATCTCCCTGATAAATACAGTACCCATCTGACACCATACATAGTTATTACAATATTATTGACTATTATTTCCTACGTTGTACCCTACATCCCCATGACTATTCTGTAATGTCCGTATTTTAATAATAACATAATCCACATACAGTTTTTTAAACAGTACTGCAAATGTGAAGATACACAATCTGTAACAATGTTTGCTCATTCCATTTAAAGATCCCTGAAAGCTTATCAGCTGAGAATCCCTAATCTGGAATAAACTCTGGGTGTTTCCAACCAGACACACAAAACATTTCAAACATTTTAACTAAAGTGCTAACCTAAAAATCAAAAAGAACAGATCCTTTTTAACTACCCAAGCACCATGTCCACAGGCACAGGGATTTAGAACAAGACATGCCACAGAAAGAGCCTATCTGCACAGCACATGTTGTTCACTGGTTCCTAGTGGCTCAAAGTGACAAGTCCCAGATAAAATTTTAGATCACAACAAGGAAGACTGGAAATGTACTTTCTGTCCGGCAAGGGCAGTCACTATAATAATGAACTTTAATAGAAGAGACCTCAAACTAAACGTGTTCTCATTTAACACCATTCCATAACCTACTCAAGTAGAGAAATGACCCCTCTTCTATATTATGATGAATGTAAATCAGAGTATATTTAACTGGTATTTATTTCTACATAAAATTTTCAAACTGTGGCCTCTATATTGACATAAATTAATTTTTACTCTTAAGTTTCCAATGACAGTGAATACAGGAAAACAGAAAACAGATGAGACTCATTTTTGACACATCAACAAAAGGGCTGTAAAAAATCTTAAATTTAACTTGACTCTAAAATCTTATGAAGGTGGGGAAAGAACAGATATGATTAAAAAAAGAAAAAAAAATGCTGCTGACTCACAAAGGACTAACTGCTCTGCTTCCTCTCAGCTCCTGAGAGAAGGGTGCAGAGAGGCAGTAAAATTACAAATGTATTTAGAAAGCAGCAATTTTTAGACTTTCAGGTTCAGTGCTGGTTATTCAGTAAATTTTCAGTTATTTTTAAAAGTTAAAAAACACATTTTTTTCTCCTTTGGAAGAAGTAAGAAAGTATGGTGCTTAAGTAAAATAAATATTTGTTTCTATTAGTAACCCTGAATTCATTAGCATTTTCCTATTTTTCTGTTGACATGCCACTTATTAATTAAAAGCATTAATTAAAAACATTTTTAAAAATATGTATAGTTTTTATTTTTGTTTAAAGTATTACAAAACATTTTTTCACCTTAGTGTAATTCAAAACAAATTAACAGAAGGTGGATAAGTTTGGAAATCTGCTTTAAGATGCCTGGTTACTGACAATACATTTTTAGGTTAATTTCTTAAAAAAGAACTTGCTTTCTTCCTTATTACTAAAACAATAAATATTCATTATTCAGAATCTTGAGAATACAAAACAGGCTAAAAGCTGAAAAAGAAGTTGCTAAGTGCAACCACCATGTGACAGACAATTACTATTAACACTTTCTACATTTTCAAGCCCTCTTCTGTGAATTTGCATTAGAAAATACATTTAAACTGGCATTTAACTGGTACGTTTTCAATAGCTCATTATTTTCTGAATGTCAGTCAACTCTCTTAAGCAAGGATCCAAACATTAGCAGCCTTACTTCCAGCATAAAGAGGCACACAAGAGCTACTCAAATGTCTGCTAAACTCAATATTTGGGACCCTACAACACAAAGACTGGACTTCCAGACTGTCAAGATGTACTAGGTATTTTAAAAGGGTTAAAATTCAATCAGTGAATTAAAGGAAAAAAAGACACTTCAAGGCTCAGCTCCTTGCTGGCTTGAGGTGTGGCAGGAGCCTCCACTGTGCCAGGAGAAAGCCCACACTCCTCCAGGACACCAGGACTTTGGTAATGTGCTCTTTGAGGGCAAGAACAAGGCCTTTCAGACGGCATCCCATTGTGGAGCTGAGGACCTGACACTGAGCTCATTCAGAGTTCAAATGAAAGTCAGTGAATGATGATGGGTAACAGTTTCCAGAATAAAGCTGCATTTTTCACCCTCGTTAACTTATCCCCAGAGTTATATGCCTCTGACTTAACGAGCAACACAAACAGGTGACTTTTGGATCCTGTCTCTGCAGGTAATACTACTACCATACTCGATTTTCAGATGCTAAAAATAGCTTAGGAAAATTGAGTCATACTGAATAACATCCTTAAGCACTGTATTTATAATGCCTAAAAATGAATAAATGGGCTAAATCTATCATGTGTGTTGTGTGTGTTTTTAAATCCTCACCTGAGGACATTCTTTTCATTGCTTTTTCAGAGAGAATGGGAAGGGGGGGGAGAGGGGGAGGGGGGAGGGGGGAAGGGGGGAGAGAGAGAAATATCAATGTGAGAGAGACACATTGGTTGGTTGCCTCCCCCGCCTCGTGCCCCGACAGGGGCTAGGGATTGAGCCTGAAACCGAGGCACATGCCCCCAGCCAAAATTGAACCCAGGACCCTTCAGTCTGTGGGCCAACGCTCTAACCACTGAGCAAAACTGGCTAGGGCTATCATGTGTGTGTCTGTTTGTTTGTTTAAAATGTTTTTATTTATTTCAGAAAGAGGAAGGGAAAGGGAGAGAGAAACATAAAAGATGAGAGAGAATCATTGATCTGCTGTCTCCTGCATGCCCCTACTGGGGATGGAGCCTGCAACCCAGGCATGTGCCTTAACTTGGAATCAAACCATGACCTCCTGGTTCATAGGTTGATGCTCAACCACTGAACAACACCAGCTGGGCTCATGTGTGTTTTTTGATTGCTTGACTTCAGGTTTGGTTTCAACTAAAATGCTTAACAACTTTGTCTTTTTCCCTCCAAAATAGATTAACCCTTTGTGTGCACATCTTCCATTCCTTCATAGTCTATTATAAAGATGCTCTAACTTGGGTTTTGTTTTGGTAAACACAGCAGGCCAATACAATAACCACCACCAGACTGAAACACTGAGGTGCTTAATAAAATATTAAAAGCAAAAGACACACACACACACACTACGCACCTTTTTAAAGCACATTGCTGAGTCAGCACAAAAGGAAACAATCTAGAGAGGACATAAAGGAAGTGAGAGCATAAACCCAGGGAGAAAGACATGTACTGAGACAGTATTCTACCCTAGGAGTCTCCTCCAAACCCTGGAGACCCTGGTTTGGGTCTATGCTCTGAAGGCTGTATTGGGGGAGGGCAGAACTCCTATACTGAGCTAGAAGCTGGGACCCCAAGAAGACCCCAATATAAGGGTAAAAGAGAAGAACCTGCTGCGCAAAAGGGAACAACAAAGAAATTTACCATCACTGACACATAGTAGGGGAATAAGGGAAATTTTCCCCTGAGATCTGAGGTCCATATTTATGCTACCCAGTATGGCTAGAAAAACATTAATCCAGGAATAAGGTTAGAGTGACCCCAAGAGACTGGCATAAGCAAAGACAAATTCTCTCTGGAGTAACTTTAGGTATTAAAATTCCCTCAGATGAAGTTCCAAAGAAAATGAGCTACTCACATAAAAAAAATAAAATCATAAACACACAAGAAAATAAGGCACCATGAATGAGAATGAGCAGAAGAAACAGATGGCCAAATTAGACTTCAGATATTAGAATTACCAGATGCAAACTATAAATGTTTCTTATGCTTAAGTGAAGCTTAAAATATGAGGAAAGAACAAGAGACTATAAAATAACTACGCATATTTGAAATAGAACCAAATAAAATTTCTTAAACCAGAATATAACTAAAAATTAAAAGGTATGGATAAAAGAGCAGATTAGGCCCAATTAAAAAACGAACAGTGAACCGAAGGTAAGAGTCAAAGAAGTTACATATCCAGAATGCAGCACAAAGAAAACGTAACAGGTTGAGGGTTAGGAAGTTACATATCTGTTGGACTTTTTCATGTTAACTAGATTCCCAGAAAGAGAGAATAGGAAAGAGGCAATATTCATGAAATAATAATAGCTGAGAATTTTCTACAACTGTACTCCCCAATACAGTAGCCATTAGTCGCATGTGGCTATTTATATTAAAAAATAAAAACAAAGTTCCTCAGTCACACTAACCACATTTCAAGTCCTTGTTAGCCACATGTGGCAGGCGGCTGCCATACAGGACTGCACAGATGTAGAACATTTGCAGCATCACAGAAAGCTCTACTGAACTGCACTGCTCTAGAGTTACTGCAAGTCCCAAGACACCCATTAAATCCCAAGCTGTGTAAATAAAATCCACACATGACACACCACAGTGAAACTGCAAAATACTAAAAACACAAAAAGGTCTTCAAAACAGGCAGAGGGAAGAGTCAGATCATCTATAAAGGAACAATCTTAGATGGCTAACTTCTTAGCAGTAACTTTGAAAGCTGGTAAAACGGGAATAATACCTTCGAATATGCTGAGAGAAAATACTATCAACCTAGAACTCCGTACCTAGGAAACTACATTTCAAGAACAGGGCAAAGTAAGTTTTCACACATAAGGGATTTACCAACAACAAATCTTCCCTAATGGAAATTCCAAAGAATTCACTTTAGGCAGAAGGAAAATTATCCCAGAAAGACAAACTGGAATGTAAAAAGAAATAGTAAGCAGAGATATGGTAAAATATGATGAAACCTAAATAAACATTAACTGTATAAAAAAATAAAAATGTCTAATTTGTAGTGGAAAAGAGAGAATTCAATAGCCAGGCAGTAACTGGCTATTTTGGGGGAGATGACTGAAGTTAAGTATCCAAAGGTCTTTTTTTACCCTCAGGAAGAGGGTAATAATATTGAGTAATTTTAGACTTTAACTTAGAAGTGGTAATATACATTCTATAATAACCACTGAAAAAAAGGCAAGTATCAAACAAACCTTCCAAAAAGTTGAGAAGGGGGAAAAGAGTGAAATTAAGAGGGGGGTTTCCTCAATCAATCTATAAGATGGTAGCCAGAAATCCAAACATATCAGTAAATACAAATAAAAGCAGAGAAAACTAGCCACAAAGATCGCCAGACTAAATAAAAAGGTAAAATTCAGCTACAGGCTTTTATATACCAGACAAATATTTACCAAAAGAAAGCTAGTGAAACTACATTAACATTAGACAAAATGGTCTTTAAGAAAAAAATGTATTATAAAGAGTGTTACTTCATAATGATAAAAAGTTCAAGTCACCTAGAAGATAACACTAATTCTAAGCTCAGAGATGTTTTTAAATTCATTTCAATATGTCTGTCAAATACACAAAAGGTCACTTAGATACACCAGCCCAAGAAGAAATAGTAAGGATACAAATGTGAAAGGCATAATTAATAAGTTAAATCTAATGGGCACATACAGAATACATACACATGTATCAATTAGGATATATATATATTATGCACAGGTGGAATATTTCTGATTATATGCTAAGTACAAAGTTAGCCTCAACAAATTTTCAGGTATAGTATTAGTATCAATCAGATTCTCTGATCACAATGCAATTAAGTTAGAAATCATTAACAGAAAGACAAATAGAAAAACCCTATACCTATAAAAATTAAACACACTTTGGGGCTTCTGGTCAAGATGGTAGAGTAGATAAATGCTGTGCTTGCCTCCTGCCACAACCACGTCAAAATTACAACTAAACTACAGAACTACCACCACTTGGAACCACTTGAAGTTTAGCCAAACAGCGGTCTTATAACTAAGGATATTCAGAAGCAGCCCTGTTGAGACTGGTAGGAAGACTGGAGACCCACATAAGGCAGTTAAAAATTGAGAGGGATATATCTGCTGCAGAGGTCACCCGAGGAGTGAGGGGTCCCAGCCCCACACCAGAACCCCCTGCCCATGGTTCCAGTGCCAGGAAGAGAAGTCCCCATAACTTCTGTTCGTAAAAACCAGTGGGGATTGTGGCTGAGTGAGATGGAAGGCTGCTGGAGTGTCAGGCATTCCTTTTAAAGGGACTGCACGGACTTACTCGGACTCATTTGCGCTGAGCTCCATCCCAGGGGCGGCAGCTTGAAAGGTGCCAGGGACATATGGGAAGGAATTAAATTGTCTGGCTTTAGGTGCCAGGGACATATGGGGAGGAACTGAATTGTCTGGCTTTAGCTCAAGGGCTGGAGGGTCAGCTTTCTCCCAGACAGAAGTGCTGGCAGAGGCCGTTGTTCCTTTTCTGAGCCCTCCCCCAACCCAGCCTACATACTGGCCATATCTGAGTCTCCAGCAACCTCATAACACTGGTTGCCCTGTGCTGGTGATTCCTTGAGACTCCACCCTACCCAACTCTCAGACACACCCAAACCACTTCCAGTGGCTTTTCCATAGGAACGACCTGTTTTGGCTTATGCTGAGGACTTTCCTAAAATCACTCAAAGGTTCACAGCCCCCCAAAAGTAGCATCTAGTCTCAGCATGCCCCTTACCTCTTGCTAAGCAGCCATAAGCCTGACACTAGTGGCAGCTGGCCTCAGTTTGCAGCTTAGCCTCTCCCTGGCAGCTTAGTCAAGCAAGTGGCAAACATCTGCAGATCACTTCGTAGCTCATACCAAGTGGCCCTGGGAAGGGCACAGGCAGCAGCTGACCTTGACCTGCACCAGAGCCCCTCCCAAGAGTCCCCAGAACCAACACACCCAGTGGCCAGCATCAGACCACCCAACAACCTCCACAAATGACACACCCAAAGGGCAGACTCAGCAGGCATCAAAGCCCTGCTAAACCGAATTCTGCTCCATGGGGTCAACCCCCAACCCCTGATCAACAGCTCCTCCACTGTAGTCATGACAGGTCCTCACAACCCATCAGCCTGAAGGTCAATCCCTCCCCTTGACATGCCAACAGTAATCAAGGTTCAACTACAACAGGAGGGCTCACACAACAAACACACCTGGAGCACCCAGCTCAGGTGACCAGGGAGACTGTGCCACTGGGCCCCACAAGACACCTACTACATGAGGCCACTCTACCAAGACTGAGAGACGTAAGAGCTCTACCTAATACATAGAAACAAATGCAGAGAGGCAGGCAAAATGAGGAGACATGAGAAATACATCCCAAATGAAAGAACAGAAAACTCCAGAAAAAAGAAAAAACAACAACACCTAAACTAAATGGAGACAAGCAATCTAGTGGATGAATAAGGAAACATAAATACGGAGATGGAAAACATTAAAAAGAATCAGTCAGAAACGAAGAACATAATAACTGAAATGAAGGATATATTAGAGGGAATCGAAAGTACATTAGATAAAGTAGATGATCAAATCAGCAATCTGGAAGATATGGTAGCAGAAAGCATCCAATCAGAACAGCAAAAAAGCAGAAAGAATCCAAAAAATGAAGACGGTTTAAGGGGCCTCTGCAACAACTTCAAGCATACCAACATTCACATCTCTAGAAAGAGAATAGAGAAAGCAAGGATTCTATTACCACTAAGTTAGTCTTTTAAGGAATGTTAATGGGACTTCTTTAAGAAAAAGAAAGGTTAAAAATATGAATAAAATGTCAATAACTACCTATCAACAATCACTTTGAATGCGAATGGAAAAACACTCCCATCAAAAGACAGAAGGTGGCTAAACAGGTAAGAAAACAAGTCCCTTACATATGCTGCCTACAAGAGGCTCACTTCATATCCAAAGATACACACAGACTGAAAGTAAAGGGATAGAAAAAGATATTTCATGAAAATGGAAATAAAATAGAAAAGGCTGGGGTAGTAATACTTATACGAGACAAAATAGTCTTTAAAACAAAGGCTATTATAGGAGACAAAGAAGGACCCAGCAATTCCACTTCTGGGTATTTATCTGAAGAAACACAAAACACTAAATTCTAAAAGACATATGGCCCGGCCAGTATGGCTCAGCCTGGTCAACCTAGGATCCAGGAGATCGCAGTTTGATTCCTGGTCAGGGAACATGCCCGGGTTGCAGGCTCAGTCCCCAGTAGGGGATGTGCACAAGGCAGCCAATTAATGACTCTTTCATCATTGCTGTTTCTCTCTCTCTCTTCCTCTCCCTCCCTCTCTCTGAAATCAATAAAGATATATTAGAAAAAGAGAAAAAGAGAAAAGACATATGCATCCATATGTTCATTGCAGCATTATTTACAATAGGCAAGATATGGAAGCAATCTAAGTGTCCATCGATAGATGAATGGATAAAGAAGTGGTACATATATACAATAAAGTATTACTCAGCCATAAAAAGAATGAAATCTTACCATTTGTAACAACATGGATGAACCTAGAGGGTATTGCGCTAAGTGATATAAGTCAGAGAAAGACAAATATCATATGATTTCACTTATATGTGGAATCTAAAAAAATAAAAGAATAAAACAAAAACAAACTCATAGATACAGAGAACATTTTGATGGTTGCCATATGAGACATGGGTGAGGGTGGGTGGGTGAAAAAGGTGAAGGGATTAAGAAGTACAAATCGGTAGTCACAAAATAGTCTTAGGGATATAAAATATAGTATAGGGAATATGATGTCAAATGGGTACTAGCATTTATCAGGGTGATCTCTTCGTAAGTTGTATAAATGTCTAAGTACTATGTTGTATACTTGAAACTAATATAATATTGTATGTGAACTGTAATTAAAAAATAAAATACTCAAAAAAATTAAACACACTTCTAACAAACTTCTGGGTTAAGATAAATATTTCCAAAGCTTCAAAAGTATGAAGCTTGTTCCAATTACCTTAAAACATGAGAACTAAATTCTCATGTAATCACTAGTAAAACTGAATTATTATATTTAAGAAACATTGCTATTCCCTAAGCTATAGATGTGTATTCTCCACTGCACATGTATGCTGAAAAACAAGTTTACTAAAATGCATCACTAAATGAATGAAAGCTTACTGTTGGAGATAGTTTTCTATAACAATCACTTATCTCACTGGAATATCTTTCGCTCTTTCAAACTGGAGAGGGAGGGATGGAGGCAAAAAAATTCAACATTCCTTTGTATAATAACAGCTTATCAAGAACGTTGGTTCGTGCTGGTGGTGTGCAGAGGACACAAAGGTAAATAAGCAAATACATACAGCACTTTACCAGCTTCCTGGGGCTGACAGTATCCTAAAGGAGACAGCCATTAGTCATAGAAACATACCTTAAATGGCAGTAGGGACATATCTGACCCTCAAGGGTTGGGCAGATCAGGAATGCTTTCCAGAAAAAGTGATGCTTTAAAGCTGAGACATAACAAGTAAAAAGAAGGTGCCTGGGGCAAGAGGCTAGAGAACAGCACTCCACAAATGAAAGAAGCACATATATGCAAAGTTATAAAGTGTTAGGTGGGCAATTAGAGTAAAAACTATAATTTAATTTTCAGATGGTCAATATAAAAACAGGGAACAGTAGAAAATTTTGCAAAATCTTTATGCTTTCTAATCTATTCCTTCTGAAGCAAGAATTTGGTTTGCCTTTGTACTGTCATTGAATTTTTCTTTGATTACACAAAAAATGTCCAGATATTAAGACTCTTTTTAAAATACTACTGTTATACAAAACTGAATGGTTAGCATTTTCCATACTATGTTTTTAAACTACCAAAACCAACTTTAACCCTGAAGGCTCTTTAGAAAGATATCTCTACTCTTTTTTATTTTTTATTTTTCCCCCAGATAAAGAGGCTTTTACTCAGGAGAGACCACAAAGTATGCTTTCTAAACTGTTCTCTCCAGTGTTTATTATGGAACAGTCCTGAGCAACTCACTCATTTCCTAGCAGTAACATTCCACCCACACTTAATTCTACCAGACAAGCAGTATAACACAAATGTGTAACTTTAGACATTGGAGCTGTAAAGAAAATTAAAAAAAAAAAAAAAAAAGCATCAGGGACTCCTAGAATCTTGTCATGATGATTAGTCCTAAAAGTAACTATGTAAGCACAAAAGGATCCAAATTAGTTGCCAAAGGTTAACTTTGAAGTGGAAATTACAACTAAATTATATAGCTATGGATTAACTTTCATTAACTATTTTCTTTATGTCCTTTTTAATAAATATGGGCCAAAAAATAATTTTTCCCAAAACTTAATGCATAAAACTTAATTTACTAAGTTCATCATATGACTGTGTCGAAATATAAACTTTTGAAGCTTCTAAAGTCAAGACTTTACATACTCATATTAGCCTTTCCCTGTATATTTGTTAAATGAGACTAGACTGGTCTCAGAGTGACAAAACTGAATTCAGCATACTGGGGATCGATTAGAATCAAAGAACAGATAATCCCTTTAAAATACGCAGTTACTGATTAACTTTCTTGGGCAGTGAAGAACTGACCAATTCAACTTTTTCTCCTCAAGATAATTCCTTTATATTCTGAGTATACCAGAAAGGAATTTTAAAAATCGTAATAGTCTGAAGATAAGTGCATCTTCAAGAACACATGTTAGAACAATACACATGAAAATCTTATCTAAAGTCATTCTCTGGTAAATTCAAAGGGAAACCCAACACTACCTAAAATATACAGATACTTATTGACTTGTCGTCATCACTTAATGCAAGAGCCTGAGTGCCATCTGAGCCTTAAATTTTATAAAACGTTAGCTGTTGTTAGTTACTAAAAGGACGTTCTCCCCATCTACCCAATTAAAGAAAGGGAAGGAAAAAGCCCAAACCACTCACAAGCTGGTAAGGGCAGAGGTGTGGGTAGCCGGCAGAAGGGAAACGACCAGAACTTCACTCTCTGGGAACAATTAAAAAACGAGAGTTTGGCTTGATACAAGGATCACCAGGAAGTAGGAAAACCAGAAAACTGAAGCAGGGTCCTCTTTTATTATGTGCTTTTTTTTCTTCCTTTTTAAAAAAATGGAAGTGGTCTGTCACCACACACACATGAAAATGAGTCCCATGTGCAACAGTGACTAGGAAGGTGAAAGAAACTAAAAGCCAGTTGCTGGAATTTGCTCCAGAGCGGCCGGTGTGGACCATCAAGGAGGAGGCGCTGGCACCTGCCTGAAGGCTTGTCTTTGCTGAGGACAAGTCCAACTCAAGTTTAATACAAGAGCCACCATCCTTTCCATTTTATGGAAAAACTAAGTTCAGACGTACCACCCATCACGTAAAACTTTCACTATATATACCTGCGCTGGTTGCTAAGCCCGGTCCCACTCAGAGGACAGCACTGGGAACAAGATCAGAGCGAGAGACACGCAGGCTGACCCCCCAGAACCACCTCTACCAGGGGCTGCAAGGTGAGTGTGCAATGAGGCCCAGTCACCAGTAACTTCCGAAGTGTGGCCACAAACCTCAAAATCAGACTTCCTTAGAAACAAACCCCTGGCTTGAGTTTAGTTTTTAAACAGACAGACCCAAAATTACACATGTTAAAAAAGGTAGCAAGTTCTATCACATCTGATAAAAGCAAAGGAGAGCACAGACAATCATATTTTAACAAGAAGGTAATTATTTCAGGGACAGCAGGCAATCGGTTCCCCGGAGAACAAGCTCCATTTTTAAAAAAATCAACACGGCACCTAAGACAGATTCTGAGCACACATTTTAACAAATGACATCAAACAATCTGATCTTTCAAAGGGATTTCAAATACCTTGCCGCTTTCCTAAGTTATCTAACAAAAACCCAACAACGACGAAAAAGTATGATTTTCACCAGCCCTTAGGAAACTTGGCGATGTCAGACATAAAGATGAAAGAAGGTGCTTTAGTCTATAAAGGTTGCATTACGAAAACTACTTGCAAGAGTCAAGCCCTCCCTGGAACCACATGACTAGCTCCTGGGGGGTCCCCGCCTCACCGGGAGCCCGGGCTTCTCCGCTCCGCGTCCAGGACGAAGGAGAACGGCCCGGGAAGGGGCGGGGAGGCCGGGCGCCCGCAGTCCCGCCACCACCCCCGCCGGCCGCCGCGCGGGCGGGCACCGGGCGCGAGCCGAGTCCCCCGCAGCCGGGCCTGGGCCTTTCTCAAGCCGGCGCGCTGCCGCGACAGTCATTTCCCACTCTGCCTTTTATTCACGCTGGAAACACCGCTCGAACGGAAAAGGTAGCAAAACAAAAGAAAAACACACACAAAACCACAAAACGTGAAGGAAGTGGAAGCGCGGGGCGTGCAATTGGCCAGCTCCGTGCCCGGACCTCGGCCCGAACTCCGGACGCCGGGTCCCTCGGGCGGGGGTCGCAGGCTCGGGCGACGGAAGGGACGCGCTGTCCGCGACGGCGGGCCGCGCGGGGCGGTGGGGAGCGGACGCCGCTGGGGACATTATCGGGGTCCCCCCGTGGCCCGGCCGCCGATCCGCGCGGGCAAGGGCTGCGGGAACTTTCCCTCCCTCGGCTCGGCCGCAGCCCCGGCTGCGGAGCAAACTTTGCAGGAGGCGCCGCTCACGCCCGGGGTCCCGCCCCGCGACCCTCCCGCACCGCCGGCGGTCCCCGAACGCCCTCGCCCCGCGTGACCCGAGCCCGGGGCGTCGGGGGGGGGTCCCCGGGCCGGCCCCTCAGCCTCCCCCGCGTCCCCGGCCCCGACCCTCCAGCGCCGCCGAGGGGCTGAGGGGCCGCCGGGCCTGCGCGCGCCCCTCACCTTGGTGGCCATGGCGGCGGCTCCCCGGCCCGGCCGGCCGGCTCCGGTCCCGCGCCGCTGTGGGCCCGCGGCGGGCAGGCGACGCTGAGGGCGGCGGCTGGGCCCCGGCGCGGCGGCGGCTCCGCCTCGGCCCCGACTGTGGGCGCTGGGCGACTGCGGCCGCCGCCCGCTGCTCCAGTTCCTGAAAGTCCCGGCTGCGCGCCCCCGCCCCGCCCCCGCCCCGCGGCGAGCCTCCCATGGAGCGCGGGGCCCGCGGCCCGCCCGGCGGAAGCGCCCGGTGCCCCGGCCCCCGGCCTCGGCGCCCTCGCCGCCGCCCTTTGTTCCAGCGCCCGGGGTCTGCGCCCTGCCGGCCGCCGCGGAAACGCTCGGGGCGGCGGGGCCGCGGGGACGCCGGGGGGCGCCCTACCCGCCCGCCCGGGCCCCGCGGGCTCCCTCCCGCCGCGCCGCGCGCGGAGGCTCAAGTGGGGGGCGGGAGGCTCGAAGCCCGGGACACCCCCGCGTCCCCCGGGCCGGACCGGTGACCCGGGCGCCGGCGGGCAGCTCCGTGCCGGGTCGCGCCGCCGCGGGGCGGCTGTGCCCGCCTGAGGGGAGGAGGGCGAGGGCGGCAGCCGGGAGCGCGGAGCAATGGCCGCCCGGCCCGACCGGCCCTTCCAGAAGGCTCCGCGGGAGTCGGCCGGGCCCAGCGCCGCCGCCGCGCCGGGCGCGCCCCGTGAGCCGCCTGGTGCGCTTTTGACCAGTTTTAACTAAAATGCCTGGGGGGCGGACAGAGGTTTGGGGGAGACCCCGCGGCTTTGCCGAAGCGGGAATGCGAGGTCTGAAACGCCCTTATTTTCTTGTCCAGCGTTTTCTTCAAGTCGGACAGACGGGTTTTATTAACCCACGAGCGGCCGCCCCTGAGCTCTCGGCCCGGGGCGGCCTTGCGGGCTCGCGGCTGCGGGGCCTGACCTCGGCTGGGCCCGCGGGGAGTCACAGGCAGCGGCGGAGTGGAAGGGAGGCGCGGTTTCAAACGCCCAGAGCCCCTGTGCGTTCCCACGCGTGTGCTGAGCGACAGCCGTCGTGCCCACGCTGGCCCGCAGCCGTCTAGGTGACGGGAAGGCGGCCTTTCGGGGCGGCCTGGGCGCCGGGCTCGTGTACCCCTTCCTCCCTCAACCCCCATGGAAGCCTTGGGGGGAGTCAGGCTTTCAGCCGCGCCCCGCGAGCAGAGGCGTCCGCGACCCCGACGGGAAAGCGCGCTCCGCGGTCGCGCGTGGGACTCGCAGGAAATGCGGTGGGTCCGCGCGAACCAAACTAACGGCGCCCGCAGGAAAGCGGGCACGTCTTGAAGAGGCATTGAGGAAAGTAAAAGGAAAATTATGGCTGGCACAGCCTCTTTGTGCAAAGAAGTAGGAAATGCGTTGGATATGCCTAGGGGTGTTCTGAAGGCCCGCCGGGTGCCATTGTCAGAAAATTTTGCAAGTGCTATTTATTACTTTATTCATAAAAACGGGCCCGGCCAGGCGTGGCTCAGCGGTTGAGCGTGGACCCGGGATCCAGGCGATCGGGGTTCGATTCCCGGTCAGGGCACCTGCCCCGGTTGCGGCTGGATCCCCAGCAGGGGGCGTGCAGGAGGCAGCCGAGCAATGGCTCATCATGGATGTTTCTCTCTCTCTCCCTCTCCTTTCCTCTCTCTGAAATTAATAAAGATATATTTTTTAAAAAGTTTGCATTTTAACAAACAAAATAAATACCTTGACTAAGAAGAGCACACCCCAGTCCTTGGGAAAGCTAAGATCTGCACTCGGGTCATGCTAGAGGTGGTGGGTTTTCCATGTTCTTTTAAACCCGAAGGCCAGACGCAGCTCGACGAGGTCCGTTTCCACAGGAAGGTGCAAAGCCAGGGTCACTCCTGTGGCACCCTCAGTGGGCATGTCCCAGGCAACCGGTCGTCCTAGGCACCTGGCACCAAGAAACCAAGACCAAAGTCCAAGCTTCTCCTATTTGAACAATTTCTGTCGTCCTGGTTTCATTTTTATAAGTAAACATGGAGACACCAAACTCGTCATGACCAGTGCAAATTAATATAAACATTAAAGAAAAAGTGAAATCACTTACCCGTATTACCAGGATAGCAAAAGCACTTGGGCGTTGTTTTAGAGAGCCCAGGAGCGCAGTCCCTCATGTATCCTTCCCGCGAGCCTGATCCCCAGCTCCCGCTAACACACCCCCTGGCTGGCATTTGTCTTGGATGTAATTACCAAGTGCATGGCATGATAAAATGCCAGTCCCCTCATTTACAGATGTAGAAACAAGACCAGGGTAGTTAAATGATTTACCCAGGCCGTGAATTAGGCCAGAGCAGGAACAAGAGTCTACTTCTCATAACACAGGTCTCCAAAACATGTCATTTTTGAACTAAAAATATTTTAGGTAAGAGGTCTGAAGGGAGTTTTGTGACGGCCAAGACAGTCACTGCTAAAAACAGGGCAAGGACTCCTGTCCCAAACTGTGCCAGAAGCCACCCAGCCACACTAGAATGAAGGCATCCTTTCATCTCAGCTCTCGCAGTGGAACAGCGGGTTCTCCCAAACTACAAAGTAGGCCTCACTCAAGATAATCGTGAAAAATCCTGGGCAAACTTGGGGAGTAGGTGCTTTCCTCTTCTGTTTCCATTTGATCACCCATTCACACCTCTTTGCTCCCTCCCGTCTGCCTCCTTCCTTTGACAGGCTTTCCCCGTGTTGGTGCCTTATGTGGGCTCCCTCAGATCCCAGGACCCCGCATTGAACCTGGCACACACGTGAGACGAGGTTCAGTCGTTTCCTCTACAGCCTGAGTTTCCATTACTTCCATTGGCGAGAATACAACTGATTAGCTAAGGATTTTGATTTGCATTTGCAGACTTTTTAAAAAATATATATATCTTTATTGACTTCAGAGAGAGGAAAGGAGAGGGAGGGAGAGGTAGAAACATCAATGATGAGAGAGTCATTGATCGGCTGCCTCCTGCACGCCCCTGACTGGGGATCGAGCCCGCAACCCGGGCATGTGCCCTGACCGGGAATCGAACCCCGGTCACCTGGATCCTAGGTCGATGCTCAACCGCTGAGCCATGCTGGCCGGGCTGCAGACTCTTTTTAGTTGCACTTTTAAAAGAAAACAGAGCAGCAGAGCTATTCAGTTTCGGCTTTGCGCTCTTTTTATCATGCCAGGAAGGGGGAGTGATAAGGATTCCTAGGAAGCCTGGGCTGATGACTCAGCTAACCTTATCCTGAGTTTGTTCAGTTAACAGGTGTTAGGACAAGATACACTTACGAAGTTAAAGCACTTTTATTTTTTACTGCAGACGTTAATAATAACTTCATCATTGTAACTCAGAAACTCTCTGGCCCCAAACTCACTTTTTCACACTGAAATGATAGTTTTAAACAATCATCTTTTAAAAACTTGCAGTTTTGCCCAGTCAGCATGGCTCAACGGTGAAACATCTATCTATGATCCAGGCGATCGAGGTTCAATTCCCAGTCATGGCACAGGCCCGGGTTGCAGCCTCGATCCCCAGTGGGGGGCATGCAGGAGGCAGCCGATCAATGACTCTCTCATCATTGATGTTTCTCACTCCCTCTCTCCCTCTCCCTTCTCTCTTTTCCCCTCCTTTCTTCCTGAGGAGCACAGGCTTTCCTGTCAACAGAGCTAGATTGTTAGCGACCACCCACGTCACCTTAGGTATAGTACTTCATCCTCGGTTTCCAGAACTGCAAAGTGGGGATAATAGTACCCATCTCATGGGCTTGTTGTGTGGGTTAGCTAGGTAATGAGCTGAAAGGACTTAGCATGATGTTTTGTTCATAACAAGCACTCAATAAATATTAGTAATCATTCTTATTTCTTTCTCTAGTTAAAGTTAGATTGTCCTTATGTTGCAATAGCTCAGGCCCCTACTAAGTGCTAGGTCAACTAATGTGAAACCAATGTGTTGAAATGCAACTATGGGAAAGAATGTGAAATGAGGTGACAAAACATGGCGGCCACCCACTGTGCATGTGGGAGGGCAAAAAAAGTGGGGAACAATGCGGACCCCCAGAGTCAGCCTGGGTTTGGAACAAGAGTGTGTTTTCTCTCACTTCATGAATTAAGTGAAGTTAAGGGGAACCTCTGGGGTGACCTTGAAAATAAACATCACAAAGGGGTGTGACAGGTACCTTTCCAATCACAATCAATGAATGAAGTCCTCACCTTGTCCCAGGCACTGTTGCAGGTGTTGGAGATAAAAGTCCCTGCTCCTTTAGAACGTGGAATCTAAAGCATGTGGAGGAGGCAATAGACCACAGTTACCTATATAACATCAGATGCCTTAGTATGTGCTCTGGTGGAACATCGAGCAGATCAAGGGTTTTAGAGAAATGGGAAAGAGTGTTTTCTATAAGGCTGTCCCTTGGTGTTAAGCTAGCCAACGATATGTATAAAAGTGGATGGTTTCTTGTTTGTTTTGGTTGGTTGGCAAATTGGTTCCGTGTTGACTAAGTCACTTCTCTCTCTCCACTGTCTGGGAGACACAATCCATGTGTAATAATGGGACATGGGGTCCAGACCTGGAGATTTAGCAGGAATCTGATTGCTGGGATGCGAGCAGGCAGGAAGGGGCTTAGGCAATGGCGGGAAAAGGCTGGAGGCTGGTGAAGCTGCGTATGTGGCAGGGGTGACGCGAGCAGGCAGAGTCAGGCTGTGGCAAGGACTGTCTGCTCTTGGCTCTGTACTGGCCTGTTGGCCTGGTCTGGGTGGTTCTGACTCCTGGAAGGAAGGCTGGGACAGGATATTGAGATTGGTGCAGTAATGGTAAGATTGGCTAACGAGTTAGCCCTCAGCCTCTAGGATTCCTGACGTCCCCTAAAACTTTACCCTAGGACATCGCCTTGATTCTTTGACCTGATACGGACAGACTGGTGTGAGTTCTCAGAAACAATTACAGACAGTGACTGGGCACAAGGGAGCAAATAACATGGAGTAGCAGCAGTTGGATAGCACAGGCCGTGGTGCTAGCTCATGTGTCATTGCTCAAGTCACAAGCTATAGAGAGTTACTCTGAAAGCTACAGGTCCCATCTAATATGCTAGCACACACAAGCACACACCATTCCTTCTTTGGGGAAGGCAGTTCTAATGACAGTGCTGCTAACCACAAGGGCAGGACATGTGCTGCTACGAGCAGGTTTTATTGCGGGGCACTGTGAATTACAGCCTCTGTCCCTTGGAGTACGGTTCTCCCCCAGGCCTTTGATCAGAAAGGCCACCCACTGCCGTGTGCTGATGGTAAGCAGGTAGCCCTGGATTTGGACAGTCCTTGGCTTGAAGCTCATTTCTGCTGCTTACCGCGTGTGTGAATATGAGCTGGTTATCTAATACTGATCCTCGGTTTTCTCTGCTCTGAGGCTTGTTTAGAAGATTTAGCGAGAGCACCTTTAGCTGGAGTAGCGTGCTGTTCTGACAAGTCTTCATGGTGATCAATAACCACATTCTTATTGTGGTTCCTGGATCTATAACAGATTTCCTCGTGTGCTGTTTCACAATCATTATAGCTTTTTTATGATTTACATCCTGTAGCTCTGTGTGCTCACTCTTTCCTCTTTTCCTTTCCATTCCTTCTTCTGTTTCTTTAATATTCTTTCTTCATTCTCACTGTGTTTCATTTCAGTCATTGGATATATTTAATTTCTCCTCTCGTGAATCGAGCACCTCTACTCTAGTTTCTCAGAATTTTCACAGACACTTCAGCTATTTTTCCACGTCTTAAGGTCAATAACCTTTGAGTAAGTCAGGAAATGTCAAACTGCAAAATACTCTTTTCAGTAAATAAGTGCATAGAAACAATTCTTGTAAAAACAAGTTCTGCATTAGTTTCAAAATATGTAACAAGTTCGATGTTTATACTTTGTGGAAAGAGAGAAATTCGAAGCTTAATTTTTTTAAAGTATTAAATAAATAATTGTTCAGAAACACTATCTACCAGTTACCTGTCCATGTCAATATTTGTGAGGGTGTGGTTTTCAGGTGGCCATAGTTAGGTCATTGATTGGAGTGATACGCACAAGAGTCCTGGCCCAGCACTTGGCACATACTAGGTGCTCAAGAAGCAGTGGCTTTTACTTGAGCTAGTTTGGTTTATTAGCTACTTTTAATTTCATTCACAAAACGTTTATTGAGAGGCTACAATGTGCAAAGAACTATGGTAGATAAGCATAAAGTCATGAAAAATGCATGTTATGCTCCCATTGGTTGCAAAATATCAGAAGGAAAATGAGATATCCATCCTGCCACCACAGTCAGAGGCCTTAAGACAGTCCTGGCTGCCTGTTCAGTCCTACTGAACAAATGGAACCAAAACTCTCGTGCAGTTGCCATGAGAACCACCGGGAGAAGCACCTGTGTTTTAGAGAAGTGTGGTTTCAGAAATAAGAAGGGAAAGCTGTGAAAATGTAGACCAGTTCAAGAGGCTCAGTCAAACCACACTGCCCCAACCTCAGACCCCAACACACCTGCCCCAGGGCTAAGGCGCCTGCACCCATCCCTTGCCTCAAACCTCTCCCACCAGAATGGGACAATTGGAGCCTAATTTAGCAGGTTTTCTTGAAAATATATATATGTAAGTGTCTGGGAAGGGTTAAGAAGCGTGCCTTGTATAACACCAGTTCGTTCCTAGATAGAATTCATTGAAATGAGGGGAGGTGAATAATTTTGCAACATGGTTACTGACTCGGTTAGAAATCAGATACCTAGGCTCTGAGTAGGCCCAGGTCATGTAAAACAGGGATCCAAGTGCTTTCCTCAGTAGGCGTAGTCATTAGGTCCAGCTACATAATTTACAAGTTTCAGAGCAAAATGAAACTGTTTAAAAAATAATTAATTTCAAAAGAATGAAATTAGACCCTTATTTTATGCCATAAAAATTAACCTCAAAATGGATGAAAGACTTCAGTGTAAGACCAGAAACATAAAACTTCTAAAGGGATACATAGGGAAGCTCCTAGACATTGGTCTTGGCAGGGATATTTTGGCTGTTACACCAAAAGCACAGGCAACGAAAGTAAAAATAAACAAGTGGGACTACATCAAACTGAACAGCTCTGCACAGCAAAGAAACCCGTCAATAAAATGAAACAGCCACCTATGGAATAAGAGAAAATAGTTGCAAACCACATATCCGATAAGGGGTTAATATGGAAAATATATAAGAAACTCATACAACTCAATAGTAAAGAATCAAATAACTTGATTAAGAAATGGGCAAGGGAGCTAAATAGACATTTTTCCAAAGAAGACAGACAAATAGCCGACAAGTATATGAAAAAGTGTCCAACATTCTCATCACCAGAAACATTCAAATCAATGTTCTGGCCAAGATGGGGGAGTTGGTGAACACTGCACTCACCTCCTCCCATGACCACATCAAAATTACAACTAAATTGTAGAACAGTCATCCCGGGTAACCATCTGAAGATTAGCTGAACAGAAGTCCTATAACTAAGGATATAAAGAGGCAGTCATGTTGCCCAGCCCGCATGGCTCAGTGGTTGAGCATCGACCTATGAACCAGGAGGTCATGGTTCAATTCCCAGTTAGGGCCCAGGGCCAGGTTGCTGGCTTGATCCTCAGTAGGGGGCGTGTAGAAAGCAGCCGATCAATGCCTCTCTCTCATCGTTGATGTTTCTATCTCTCTCTCCCTCTCCCTTCCTCTCTCTGAAATCAGTAAAAACACATTTCAAAAAAAAAAAAAAGAAGCCACATTGAGACTGGTAGGAGGGGCAGAAGCCAAATGGGCTGACCCCGCATGAACATGCGGCAGCTGAGAATCTGAAGGGATATTTCAGCTGCAGACGTCCACCCAGGGAGGCTTCAAGGAGGAGGTGACAACTGCTTTCATCTCTGAAGGATGAAGAGGAATTATTTAGATTGTGAGAAGAGGAAAGAGCGTTGTTTTAGGGTGAAAGGCCCGGGACGATGCTAAGAAAGGAAAGTAGTAGGAATGTCCATGGCTTAGTAAAGGACTGGGGACTAGGCCAGCATGGCCGGAGTGAAGGGGACATGCAGGGAGCAATAGAAGGCAGTTGGAATGACCAATGGAATCAAATTAGGAAATTAATCCCCTAAAGATATTCTCATTGTGATTATTAAAGCATTTTTGCAAATACTGCACTGGGTTTTGCCAGTCCAGAAGCCAAAAAGGATATTCTGTTCAGATTCACATAAGAAGTCAAATGTAGTTGTCTCAATCTTTAAATGTTCTGTTGCCATGACAGACTGAGTTTAAATTTCAGAAGGAAAATAAATATTTGGCAATTGATTTAAATTATCTACTTCCACTATGCAGTTATGTAGGGATATTTGGCTGTGCAGGAGGTGGGCACCCCTTATCTCCAAGTTGTTCAAGAATCAACAGTACATCAAGACAGAGTGTTGGTTTGGTTGCAACCAGCTGCCATTTTCACTTGATTTTAAGGTCATTTAGTAGAAAGTGGGATGCAGTAGCTGATTGATTTGCTGTACATAAAAAAAAAAAGTTTATAAGAGAAACATTTGAATACTTTATTTTCCCCACTAAAAGCTGTATAGCCAAAGTGGTACCCATGGAATGAAGTTTCACAATGTGCCCCTCTTTGCAATTATCGAATATTTCGGAGAGTTCGAGTAACTGTTACATCTGTTGAGGATAAGTGACTCAGTGACCTACAGCATATGCAGAGGGAGGAATGGAAATGAGACGGGAAAAGGCCTAGATGATGGGTTTACCATACAGAGCAGAGAAAGAAGCCAAGAGCCAGAGAGGCCTTTTGTTTGTTCTTTTTAAAACGATGAAGAGTTCTATAGACTAGCTCAATTTTAGGCCAACACCATTTGGGCTGTTTATCTTTTTTAATAGTCTGATGAAAGAAAGAAACATACTTTTATTCATTTTTTATGTGCATGGAATTCCAATAAAATGTCCAAATGGCAACTTTCGACTCACAGACTACCAGCGGGACGGGTGTCTGTTACTGGAGCAGACACTGCTAAACTGACCTCGACGCCAGGCCTGTGGCCAGGAAAAACTGATGAGGGGGTGAACTATAGTGTATCAGCCTCTTACACGTCTGGGCCTATTCAGTGCCGGACACAGTGCCCGACGGAGACACTCAGTGAATCTTTGCTGAATGAGTGTATGTGTAAGTGACACATTAAAGGGTAGGAGAGGGCACCACAGGCATGTATTTAGATAGTAGGGTAATCATCAAGGGCCATAAACAGGCAAATCGAGTGAAAATTTTACCCAAAAGAACATTTTGAGCAAAGTGGAACAAATCTAAGCTTTATTTCACATCCTCTGTCGGGAAACGTAGATGTATTTACAATTCTGTAGTTTACAACTTCTGATTGGCGTCCTGTGTTCCTCCCTCATTTGTGGTGGGACACAGTGCACCTCAGCACCTCTCTCTCACAGGACATCAGAACATTGTGTCGAGTCCCCTACGTCTGGCGAATTGGAGTAGTGTGGACACTCGGGGAACCCACGTGGAGACAGGTAGACAGGCAAGGATCAGAACAGTGGGGGTGCGATGTGCTGTAAACACTGGAGGCATGCTGAGGATGGTTGAAGATGGGAGAGAAGGGAATACGGGAGAAGAGATCCACTGGGAGCCTCAGGTAATAGTCCAGGTGAGAGATGATGGAACCTGGGTCAGGATGGTGGCCCCAGGGACAGAGAGGAGGGATATTTGAGATGATAGGACTCGGCGACTGACTGGGTGTGCGGAGTGGACAGAGGGAGGGTGAAGGAGGAAGTCCTGGTTGCTGGTGGGGTGACTGGGTGGACTGTGGTGCAGTTACCTGGCACAGAAGAGTCAGGAAGTGGAAGGCGCTGGGGTGCAGGAGCTGCAGGTTCCTGGATGAAGTCACAGAACATGCTACTGTGGTTTGGAGGTCTCTGAATCTCACTGAGGGCTTGCTGCCCAACTTGCGATGCCTTTGGAGAGAAAAAAAATTTTTTTCTATTTATAAACATAACTGATAAATGTTTGTCTTTTTAAAAGGCTGCTTCTGCTTCGGGGGAACCCCCATGGGTAGTGTTGGTGGGGCACAGAGTGCTACTTCTCATCGTAGGAGTGAAAGGGGGCTCCCACCTCCTCTCATACTCTGGCTGCCAGGAATATGCCCTGGGTTCAACCAATTGAACCTGAATGCTGTAATGGTTGCTTATATGTGTCAACTTGGCTAGCTGCAGGACCCAGATATTTGGTTAAACACTAGTTAACATTTGAATCAGCAGACTTTGAGTAAAACAGATTACCCTCCATAATGTGGGTGGGCCTCATAAAATCAGGTGAAGGCCTTGAAAGAAAAAAGACTGATCCCCACCCCCAATGCTGATGCAGAGGGAATTCTCCCAGCTGCAATGTCAGCTCTTCCATGGGCCTCCAGCCTGCCCTGCAAACAGAAGAGAGTCAGTTTCTATTGCTTGCAGTAAGGAGCCTTGCCTAGTAAAGTACTACATGTTCATTGTTGACAAATTGCAGTCACAGAAAAGAACCAAAGAAATAGAAGAAACTCACCTATACCCTGGTACAACTAATTTAAACTTTTCCCCACTTCCCTTCCAGATTCCTCTATCCATGTTTTACACAACTGTACTGGCATGTGTATGGTGTTTTATCCTGCCTGTTCATTCAGCATTCAATTCTAACGCATTTTGGTGTGTCATTAAGTACTGAGGGTCTTGCTGACACTCTCGGTCCCGATCCAGTCCTCTCGATGTGTGCTTCCTGTTCATCACACCACCTTCTTATTTTCTTTGTTTTCATCTCTGGTCATCTGGGACCGATGCTGTACTGTATTTGCTTTCATCTCCCAAAGTGATTTGGAAGTAGACATTCTGTTTAAGTCTAAGGTTGCCTTTAGCTTTAAGAGCCACATGGTTAAAATCAATTTTTCTAGTTATGAGAGTTAAGAACAACACTTTCCCTTATGTACGGACCTCCCTTTCCCATCCCCTCTGTGTGTGTGTGTGTGTGTGTGTGTGTGTTATAATGTAGGTTAAATATTTGCTCATATAAATACTTTTAAGAATTGTTTTTTGCTTAACTGGTTTTGAAACCATATCCCAAAATGTATATGCTCAGTTTATTTCAATACTTACTATTATCATCATCATCATCAAATAATTCCTGAGCTTTGAATGATGTTTTCGGGAAGCTCTATGATGGTGCCTTTTTGGGATCATTGTGTTACTCTCCCACATGAAGGACAAGTTGGCTTGCTCAGAGGAGTGCTCCCAGGCTATTCACAGGAGCTCATAATGGTGCCCAACAGAGCCTCTGCCTCCTTTCCACCACCCGTTTCTGGGTTGCCTCAGGGAAAGGCCGGGATGATTCAAAAGAGTGATTTTCAACCCAACCTCACCTACTCTGGCCAGTGGAGATTCTTCCCCACTCCGGCCCCTAGTTTCCTCCCCTCTGTGGTGTCCTGTGGCATGAGGGGTTCGTGCACTTTTGCTCACACTCGGAGGTCCTCTAATAGGAGGCTCAGAGAGGGCCCACCAAGTAAGCGCAGGGGTCACCACCACGGTGACCCAAATGCTGGCGCCGTGTTTCCCCTCTTCTTAATTTCTTAACCCCATTTTCAGAGGCTATTTTCGATTTTCTTCATCTGTATTAGTTAAGCTTCTTTGGTGGCAGGTATCCGAAACTCACTTGATTTAGCATCAACTAAAAAAGGAACTATCATAGATACAGGAAAGTTTCATGGAACCCAAGAGTAAAAATATAACTGACCCTTTAATAAGGAAATGGAAAGTTCTTAGGACTCTCTGTTTCTTATTTCTATTTCTGCCTACAGTGCTTCATAAAGATGAATAGAAATGGCGACGTCTTCTGAGAACTTTGCTGATGCCACAGGAACCCTCGGACGAAGGTATTTTTTATCATCTCCGGGATTCATATGAGGAAACAGACACAGAAATCAAGTGGCTCCACGGTTTCAGGCTCAGGCTGTGCACCTCAGCGGCCTGGTTCCAGCTGATATGCCCTGACCTCTACCACATGCAGGGGGCCGGGGGAGGACACCATCTCAGAGGTCATCCCCTCTGCTGCATGTGAGGAACATCTTCAGAGGCACCGGGGAGAGGAGGAAATGATGATCCCATTGGGAGCAGCCTTAACTAAGCAAACCCTCCCCTACATTGAGCTCAGATGTGCCTCTCTGGTCATTTTCCTGCTGACCAGGTTTCTGCCCCAGGTTCCCCCTGAGCCCCTCTACACCTCAGGCTGCATGACTGCTGGGCAGGTGTTTCAGGACCAAATGCGGCTGCTCTGGACTTGCCGTCCTCAATTCTCCCAACCTTCCCCAGCCACCCTGTCTCCCATCTTCACCACGAGCCTCAGATCATATGAGCCACCCTTGATATGACAAGCAGTTATCTAAGGTAGGGCACAGGTTCTTGTCTTTATCTAGAAATAAAGTTCATATATACACACATGTGTACACACATATACATATACATACGAATATACATAACTACCTAGAGACATCATTTAACAACAAATATTCATGTACCAAGGAAGCACTGAAGAGCACAAGAACATTCATTGTAAAGGAAGAGTTGGTGGTGCCCGAATTCCTGGAACTCAAGGCCCACTGAGAGCACTGCTGCATCGTCTCATGTGAATCATTCCTGAAAGGGAGGGACACGGGGCTGACTTCCTTCAATCCTACAAGGTCACACTTCCCCATTCAAGAAAATACTGATTTTGTTCTTAGAATTTCTTTTTAAGTTCTGACATCTTTTTCGTCATGGGAAAATGAGAAGTACAACTTTTGTTGGTTGGCTGGTTTGGTATTTCCGCAGCAAAGAGATTTTTACTGTCACATAAACACCAGAAGTCGTTCGACCCTGAAATGGTGTTTAAGGTTAGATCAGAAGAGTGCCTTTGCCACTGCTTTTCAGTGTTGTTCACATGAACACGTATAACAATTTTAGGTATAAAAGGAAAGAGAATAAGGTGGTGAATTCTCGTAAAACTGTCATTTTGATTGTACAGTTGCTAACATTTTGTCAAACACACTTTATATTTCCCCTTTGCCACAGTATTTCAAAGCTAGTCTCAGGCTGAAAAGCAAGGAAACCTTTTTGTCTCCCCAACGTTTCGCCCTTTAATACTTCACTACTCATGTCTTAAAAATAAGGACATTGTCTTACAAACCATCATCACCACTAACAAAATTAACAATAAATTCCTTCAGAATATCTGATACTAAGTCCATAGTCAAATTATCCCAAAGGCGTATTTTTATATTTCATGTTTGTATTTAGTTTGGTTTTGGGATCTGAACTCGGTCACATATTACATTTGCGTGTTCAGTTTCCAGCCTCTGTTAATCAATTTACTGTATTTTAAAATTTATATCGATTTGCTTCCTTCACTTTTCTTTCATTTAAAAAAACAAGTCTACTTTTATACATTTTTGGGGGGGCAGTTGGGGGAAGTTTGAGCAAGACAGTATTCTCACCTTGTATCTGGGAAAATCTAGCATTTTTCAAAAGCATCTCATAAAATGTGTGTTAGCTAAGTGCTACTTTTCTAAAGTAAATCACTAAAAATAGATACAAGGGTGCTGGGAAATAAGAGGAAAAATGCTTTGGGTGATATGACTTCAGGTTTGCTTTTTGCAAAATTCATCTAGGTCAGAAAGAGAAGCTTTTATTAGAAATCTTTAAGTATAATGGCCTTCTTTCAGAATTAAGACTTTTCTTACCCATTCCTCAAAGAAGTTTCCTAGTTAAAAATAAAAAAGATAGAAACATGAGATTCACGTGTTTGTTTTAGCAGTTTCTAAGGGCGATGTGATCTGGAAGTAGAAAAACACTAGCTAGAGATTTAGGGAATAGGAAGACTGAGGTTTAGTCCTGCCTTTACGGTGAACTGAGGTTGAGTAAGTCCTATAAGCTGTCTGAACCTTGGTTTCTTCTTGAGAGAGGTTGGCCTAGTTGGTGGAAAAGAAATACTTGGAACATTCTAGAATTTCATAATAAAGTGTGACTAAAAAACACACCAATCTTTTTGTCTCCCCAACAAATCCACCAGGTCTTAGGCTTCCATGGAAGGATGATTCTTCAACCAGGCCCCTTGGAGCCATCAACCAATTTCTCCGAGGCTGCCCACCCATCAGAACATTTCTGTAAATACTCTCAGAATCCATTTACAAGGCATACAGAAAATAAGTACTAGTATTTGACTCATCTCTTATTTTATTTAATAAGCATTTACTGTGGATTTGCTGTTTGGATGAAGACCTGCGCTAGGTCCTGGGGTTGCCGAGGGGGGGTGGGCGCAAAGGTAAGACCAAGGTCGCCCCTGCCACAGAACTGGAGAGCCGGTGGGTGGGGAGAAGGTCACCAACACAGAACAGTTAAGGGAATGAATAAAAAGGGGGGGATGGGGAATAGCTTCAGCATAGTATTAATATTTCCAATGCTAAGCTTCTCGAGTTTGAGAAATGGACCCCTTCAGCTATCAAGGCTTCAAATTATATTTTGAGGCTGATAAAGTGACTCCCTTACAATACTTCTCCAAAGTGCTTCTAGTGTCATCAGCCTCGCCCTGGGCAGAGATAGGAACAATAGCTGGGAGTTAAGAAATTCAGAGCATCCTTTGGCAGGGCTGAAGCCAGAGCAAACACACCACATGCTCGATAATGACAATAATTAATAAGTGCTCTTTTAAGAAGTAAGGACATGCAAGGGTTTATCACACTAGGAAGGAATTTTGCTACTTTTTTCCCAGATAACCAATTAAGTACCCTAGGGCTCAGATGTTTCCAAAGCAGGTTGATTACTGCTGGATTGTTTTTCCCAAACCTCTTGTTAAATGGTTCCTTCACAGCCATACCAATAAGTATCTCTTGTGTTGACCAGAAATTTTGGTCATTAGTCACTTGTTGGTGTTCCTCGGTGTTGGCTCCCAGCTAAGACACTGGTAAAGAGAAAGGCTGTCATCACCCCACACAATGCAGGAGCTTGTCCTATTGACACGTCAAGTGTTTCCTTGAAGTGGTTTGATTAGCGATCATTGTGGACTGACTGACAGCTCATCACGTTACTGATGTGGCACCCACAGTCTGTGCCAGGAAGAAAGGTGTCACATTGCCAAGTGCTAGAGAAGCATTTGTTGAGGAAGATGAGCTTTTCAAAAACATTGCTAGGCATAATCATGAATCTCATTTATTTACTCAAGAAATAGTTATTAAAAAACCTACCAAGGACCAGGCCTGGATGCTATGGCTTATGGTTATTTCAGGTGTTTTCAGTCCATCCAAACAGGTGACTGACTGACTGCATAGTCCCAGAGAGGGACTCGTTGACATTCGAAAACAGAGACTAAATTCATTCTTTGCTTCGCTGTTGGGAAAAGTAATTTGGATTGTATGTATTAAGACGACAAAAATTTCTTCTGAATGGAACAGACAATAGTAATAGAAGATTATCATCAGTAATTTAGACTCGCTGAATTAATTTAACGTGTGCATGCAGTTTGGGAAAATGGAGAATTACAGATAGTGGCAAAGTCATTCAGCAGCATAAGCTGGCCCTGCAGGAGTCTGAGAGATGCTCACTTAAAAATTCTCTAACACAGTCTGTTTGTAAACAAAACAAAATGAAACAGCAAAAGCAATCTTACTACAAACGCACAATTACAGGCCTCAAATGCATCTAAGTGACTCAGATCAAATTTGTTCTCATCTTATGGTTTCCCAAGAGGATCCAACAATGATTATCAAAAGGGTTAGGAGCTGTTCCACCCTCTGGAGCATGTAACTCAGCAAGCTACTGGGGCTGCTGCTTCTGCTGCTTAGGGAGTGAGGAGGGAGCCGGAAAGGCAAGTTTCCTCTCCACACAGGACCCCAAGTGCTGGAGGACCAGGTGAGGGGAGAAAGAGACTCTCTGGGGGAGAGGGGGACAGTTGGCTGGGGGTGGAGTGTGGTTGCAGAGACAAACTCCAATTACACCATCAAAGCCGAGCTCAGAAGCTGCACCAGGCCCCTCCCCTGGGAACTGTGGAATTTCCCTTGTGATCCTCCCAGTGGCGACACCCGCTGACCTGTGCAGGCTGAGAGGAGAGAACAGGGAGGGGAGGAAACGCCTGAGTCTTGCCCTCCTTCGTAAATGGTGACAAAGAAGAGGGCTGTTGGGCATGACTCCTGTTCCCTGGCCCTCCCTCTCAACCTCACCACAAGCTGACCAGGAACAAAATCCAAGAAGCCATCCTTGCGGCCTTCCCTTCCCTTCCCTCTCTCCCTTCTTTGTCGGTTTTATGCTCGTAATTTCCATGGTGAATTTTTTCATCTTCGTTTCTTTCATCTGATTTGTGCACCTATGTCTAGAGGGCCTCTCTGACCGCAGCATATAATCAGGTCTTGCTTGTCTGATGTGGTTGAGTTGATGTCTACCATCTTCACGTTTGTTTTTCAGTTGTCCCAGCTGTCTTTCTTTCTCCTGTTTCTCCTTCCTGACTTTCTTTTGCATGAAATATTTTTAACATTCCATGTTAATCCCCTGCTGACTCTTTAGCTATACCTCTTTGCATATTTTAGGAGTTGCTCAGGTGGTTAAAATATATATCTTTAATTTATCACAATCCACTTAGAGGAAATATCGTTCTACATCAAATACCTCATCAGATTATATAGCAGTGTGGTTCCATATGCTATACACACACACACACACACACACACACACACACACACTCTCTCTCTCTCTCTCTCTCTCTCTCTCTCTCTCTCTCTCTCTCTCTCTCTCTCTCTCTCTCTCTCTCTCTCCTTGTGCTACTGTTGTATTACATCCTGTTTCTGCCTATAAGGAGCACAGCGTTCAGGAACTTCCCTCAGGGGGAAAAAAAGAAGCTGCAAACCTCCAAGTCTCACCAGTTTCCCCTTTTCCAGGGTAAATTCCACTCCAGTTTCTACCTGCTTTTTGTCACTCTCCACTGCTTTCAGATATTAAAAGAATTTTCCCTTGTTATCTCTGGGGCTTAGTCTCACCAAACTACTTTGTTTTTTACCAAAACCTAATCTCCACAGTCAACTCTTTTCAGAGAATTTTGTAAGACATTAAAGGCCTCCGTTGAAATCAATTAGTGAACACGCACTACTTTGGGAAGATGCACACGTGTCGGCTGAGACTTTGCCTTCCGGGCCTAAATGCAACAGGCAGGTACCCGTATGAAGACAAGACGGTGTGGCCATACAGAGAGGATCTGAACTGGGTCACTGAGGGGTCGCTGGGCCTGACGGCAGACTCCGCTCTGCACCCTCAGTGGTTTCTTGGGTAGTAGCCTGTATGTGGAGCCATGTGAGATGCCCACTGTTGACTCTTCTATGACCTTGAAGACATGGATGTTGCAAGTTCAACCAAATGGTCTCTTACAGAGTCTGGGTTTCAATGCTTCTCGAACATTTTTCTCCACAAAGCCCGAGGGCTAAAGGAACACTCTGGTCGTGATATATAGACCCGCAGACAGGATGGACAGCACCTGGCTATTAGAATCACAGCTCTAGAGGGCAAAACTAGGGGAGCGGCCCCAGTGAGAGACTTCTGCCTTAAGGAGGGTATTGCCAGATGTGGGTAACACTACATTACACATTAACACTAACACCAATAACAGATGTCATTTCTTGAAGCTAGGAGTCGATTATTGTGATGCTTAAATATTACAATGGTCCTGAGATACTGAGACTAAAACTATGGACCTAAGGGTGGCCAATTTTAGCAAAAACAAACAAGTAAGTAAAAACAGGGTACCCAGTTAAATGTGGACTTAAGATACATGACAATTTTTTTTTAGTATAAGTATGTTCTGCTTCCCTTACAACTATTACACAAAACATACTTATACGAAAAAATTGTTTGCCATTGATCTGAAGTTCACATTTACCTGGGATTCCTGGCAAATGTAACTGGCAACTCCATGGTCCCCCCCAAAGGGGACAGAGCTCTGGCCCTGGATGGGGCCACACTCTAGGGAGATGGGCCTCCAGATGGGATGTTCAGGGTCCCACTCCTGGGAGGAAGGAGATGCCAGTTGAGGAGCCCCGCTTACAAGTCACCTAAAGTCACCAGCTGGACTCTTGCAAGGAAAACCTTCCTTTTGGGAGCTCCCGTAAAAATAATATTTAGCTTTATCAGGAGCTTTCATGTGAGTGTGCTCTGTAATTACTCATTTGTTAATTGCCACGACATCCTGTTGAGGTTGGTGAGTATTTCTACAGCCCTTATTTTACAATAAAGTGAACTGGGGCAGAGGAGGGGCTGACTCACAGGGCAGCCCAGCGGGGAAGAGCCTCGCAGAGCCTCACATCATGAGAGCCCAGACAAAGCCCAAAGAGGAATAAAGAAGATGCTCGAAACCCCTGGAAACCCCACATTCTAAACGGCCCTCATCTTGCTAAATAAAATAGACCAGAACAAAAATATGTAGAAAGAGAACTACTGAAGGCAGATATTTTCCCCAGAGGAGGGAATGGTTTACTCACCCTTTGTTTCTCCCCCCAAAAAGGTGAATTTCCTTGTAAGTGTCCTAAAAGGGAAGGTAAGAAGAGAAAGAAAACAGTTCCACCCTGAAATGACATCAGTGGACACGGACTGAAGATCTCAGCGACCAGGCAGTCCACATATTCGACCGAATTTAATCTCCACAACAGGTCCGCGTGTGCTGACTGTGCCCACTTAGCTGATGGAGAATGTGGGCTCAGGGGCCTGGAGACCGAGAGGCACACGCTGCCAAGCGGAGGAGGGGAGCTCAAAGCCCAGGCCCTGCCCGGGCGAGGGCACCTACCACTTTCTGCAGAGACTCTTTCACCCACACACAGGAAAAAACAGCTCACCCAAATCTAATTAAAATACTTATAGTTTCAAATACTATTTAAGTGAACTTTTTGTCGCTTTCATAAATTCTAAAGCAATCTCAGGCCACCCACAGCCAGCGACAGTGTTGCCAAGGCGGGGCCCCTGGCTCTGTGGTAACACGCCCAGCGCGTTATCCCAGCCGGTCTCCCAGTAACTCGATGGAGCAGGTGCCACTGTCTTCCTTTGGAAGACAGGAAACCAATTTGCAGAGGGGTTAAGGGATTTGCCTAAAGTCACACAGGGCCAGAGGTGGGGCCAGAACACATCTTTTGACTCTTTCCATTGTTGTCCTTGTTGAAGAATTGAGGAAATTACAGTAATCATCCCCAATCTGCAATCCGAGTTATACACATTTTTTCTTCCCCTGTGTTCCTCACCTCCCATCCCATGGCGGACAGTTGGAGACAGAACTTGCTGCTAATTCACTGTTAGAGGCTCCCTTTCTCTAGCAGCCCCTGGTGTGACGTGGAAGCCTTCCACCACCGGGCCCTAACCCGCCTGTCCAGCCTATCCCCCCCCCCCCCCGCAGGAGGCTCTCAGGCCAGACAGGTGATGCTCACTGTCTACAACACCCCCCAACCCACCTTCGCACCTGGTTTGGAGCCAGGTGAGGGCGATAGCAGAGACTGATGCAAGAAAAAAGGTACCATAGCTGCCCTGCCTGCCTCTCAGCTTCCCCAAAACATACCAAAGGAAGGCGAGCCCTGGCGGGGTTTGTAAAGGAACTATTCATATGGCAGACACTGCAATCAGACTGTGACAGGGCCCTCCTTCCCCTTCCTGGGCTAATCTCCATCTGTGCTCTGGACCCATCTCTGCCCTGGAAGCTGTCTCTCTTTTTTTCTTCCCTGAAAATCAAACAGGAATATTCATAAATTTTCTTTTAAACCCTTTCAATAATAATAATTTTCTTTCAAATGCAAATTTTGTACGGCATGAAATTCAGACATCCTATGAAATTCTTAGCCAAGTAAAATAATAAATCATACACTTATAAAAAGTCTTTTCTACCAAACTGCATACCCCCTTGAGCTTTGGCTTGAGCTGACGGAATTTTTAAGCTTGGTTTACTAACCTAAATGAAACTTGGGCGGGGGTAATTCCTGTTTTACTGAAGCAGCAAACTCGAAGCTCGTGTTATTAACATGCCCTGAACAGTAAGTCTCTCTCCTGCTCTCGGGAACTTCATCACAAACCATCCTTGATATGCTCGTAGACGTACACGGCACTGAGCTGGGCCCTGTGGGCTGTCTTACACTCTTGTCCACATAAATCAACAATCTCAAGGCCTTGGATGGAGTTCAAGTCCCATTGGCCAAGTGAAGACTCCACATAAACACGTAGAAGACATTGAGCCCCAGGCAGGAACGAGCTATGTAATTTGCAGGCCTCACGCAAAACGAAAACGTGGGGCCCCTCGTTCAAAAACGATCAGGCTGCCAGGCCGTTGGTCTGTCCTTCTGCCACCGGTCCTCTGGGCCCTCTCTCACCCCATATTTAATCAGTCACTAGGCTCTGCTGATATTGTCACCTAAATAGCCGTGAACACACCCATTTCCCTCACATCCTCTCCAGACGTTTCTCACCTCTGGCCACCCCCTTCCACACCCACCCTGCTCTCTGCAGCTCACCCTGCTCATGATAGGGGTCCTGACGCCCATGTGGACGAGCCTTGGAGGTCGTCTCATTGCTCTTGGTGAAAGGCCACAAACCAGAACACAGACCTCCAGGCCTGGCCTCTGTCCCACTCCCTTCTCTGGCGCCTTCAGCTCACACCTCTGTCTCCCCGGCCGTGGGAGTTTCAGCTTCCCTGTCTCTCTTCCACGCTGCCCACAGGCAGGGACCTCCCGCCTCTGAGTCTTCTCACAGGCTGCCCCTCGGCCTGGGCCGAGCTCTCTCTGTCTTCACCTGACTCTCCCGCCAGGTCTCAGCTTAAGCTGACGTCCTCGGGAAGCTTTCCGTGCCTCCCAGGCTAGGATGGGTGCCCTGGCCGCCCACCCCCCTAGCACCCTCTCTGCCAGTTGGTACAACTTGTTACCCTCACCCCGTGTTCTCCTGCCCACGGAGGTGCCTGCGCTGCCGTAGAAACTCTAGAAGTATTTGTGGTTGATCGACTCCAGGCGCTGCCACATATTCAGTCTCACGGAGCAAGAGATGCTGTCAGCGACGAGGGGAACCTGTTTGCTGTGGCTGCTGGCGCGTAAGAGGCCACAGAACAAGGGATGTCTGCGCAGCTGGCGGCTCTGGTGAACGACCGCGGGACCCATCTGAACAAGACTGTTCACTGACGGTGTCCACTGCTTGTGGGTATTCAGTGTGTTTTAAAAGGTACTATTCTGCCCTGGCCAGTGTGGCTCAGTGGTTGGAGCGTTGGCCTGTGCACCAAAGGGTCTTGGGTTCGATTCCTAGTCAAGGGCATGTACCTCGGTTGTAGGCTTGATCCCTGCCTGGCCGGGGCTCGTGGGGGAGGCAACCAGTCGATGTGTATCTCTTACATCGATGTTTTTCTCTGTCTCTTTCCCTTCCCCTCCCTCCCTCCCTTCCACGCTCTCTGAAAAGCAATGGAAAAAATTATCCTCAGGCGAAGATTAATAAAAAAGTAAAAAGTAAAAAATAAAAGGCACCATTCCGAGATTCTGTGTGACTTTTTAATGCTCTGTTTTTCTAGTTTGTCATAATATACGTATGTATTACTTTGGTAACCATAGTGAACCACCCCTCCCCAGCAAATTTTGCTTTAAAAAAAAAGTGCCAAGCAAGAGGAATTTCCTATTGGGATTTATTTTTTTTGCAAATGTATTTCCTCTGGCTGGAAAGGGGACCCCCAAACACTGTCCCACACGTGACAGAAGAAAGGGTGAGGAAGGTGGTACCGTGTCAATGGTGCCAATTAATATAATTAACATTCTCTTGAAACATTTCTGTAAAAGCAAGAAAGCAAACACAGCCAAAAAGCTAAGCCCTGAGTGCTGCTGATCCCAGGAATGGGGTTTATGCTTTGAGGCCCTGAGCTATGAGACAAGTGAGGGTGATTGCTTTCCCCTCCAAGGCCACAGCCATACAAAGCAATGGTTTCCAGCCTCACTGGACTGTCTTCAAACACTGATTTCCTTCTCTTTTATCTGTCTTCTGCTGTATAGGTAAGAAAGGAAAAGATACGACATTCAAGAAAAGTCCATGGGACCGAGGAGGAAGGGATCAGATGCCTAGTAAGGCTCACGGAGTCCATGCACCTGAGGTGGGCAGACCAGCACCTGGTGAGGTGACCAACCATCTCAGTTTGCTGGGGACTGAACAGTGACCTGGGCTCCGGACTTACAACTGAGGTGGTCCTGGACAAACCAAGATGAGCCAACCACCCTGCCACCTGACAGCTTGGGAGCCAGACGGGAAGTTCAGACAACCCACGTGTGGTGTCACCTGGCTCAGCATCTCTCCCCCAGACTCCACCCAGGGACCTCGGAGCAGTGCCACCTTCCAGGGCACTTTGAGACTCAACTCTGCCTGCAGTTGGGAACCCAGACCATACTTTTATCCTTAGCATGTCAGTTTGTTTTGTATTTTTATTTTCTAGAACACAACCCCTTTAACTTTTATTTTAAAATGATTTGTTATTGAAGAGAAACCAGGATCCTGGCATGAACTAAGCTTTAGATACATCCGAACTGTCAAAATTGTTCCCTTTAAGTTGCACAGAATGCAAATTTCGGTTCCTAAAAACCCCCAAATAAGGGAGTAAATGTTCAGGGAAGGAGGTTTGATTTGTGTCTTTCCCTAAAATGATGACCTAGTAGGAAAATCGCTGATGGAAGAAAAACACGTCAGGGGTTCATGCTAATACAGAGACACAAAAATGATTCTCTTTCTGCTGAAGTGGGTGGAAGATTAGGAACGTCAGGGTACATTCTAGTGAGGGCTGTCATAAAAATAACTAGCTCTGAGCACCGCTTGATGCCAGGACCTCCAGTGTTTCTAGCACCCTGAGAAGTGGGTGGCAGTGCCATCCTGGTTTCACAGAGGCATCAGGCCTGGCTGCCTCCAGAGTTAGCGGCACCCGAGTCCCCTCCCCACCCCCGCCCCTACCACCGGGCTGCGTTTCTTTTTCTTCAAAGGTGGAAAAAGTCTATTTTCTGCCAGTCTTACAGCTCCTGTGCCAGATCAGCCGGTCAGAGCTGGGGAGTTATACTGCCCGAGAGGGGAACCCCTGCAGCTGAGTAGGAGAGATGAAACCGTCAGAGCTGCTCTTTAAATTTAAGAAATATTCTTGGTTTCTCCTTTTACTTAGGGAATTGTTCTTTATGAAGAACTTTCCATTCATTGGGAAGAGAAGGCAGAGCGGTAGCAGTAATGACAGTAATAGTAGTAACACAAACGCCTGTTATGTGGGACTTGCCACATGCCAAGTGCATGCACCTACATTTTTTCTAATTTTTAACACAGTCCAGTGAGGGCACTGAGGCTCCGAGAGGTGACCAAGCTGGGACTTTATGCCAATGCGAACCCCAAAGTTCCAGCTTTTTGAACTTTATCACATTGTTATTTTTTAGTTAGTTTCTCTACTTTACAGTTTAGGGAACTAAGAATCATTGAGGCTAAAGAACTTGCTAAATTCACCTCCTTAGAATAAACAGGGTTCACACCTCCGTCGCCTGACGCCTCTGCAGAAAGAACTCAGGGTCAGTGTCTGCGAGAAGCTGCAAGGCTTTTGATATTGAATCAGCCTAGAACCCCAAGCCCCATGGAATGATGTGATTCTGAAATAAGAATTTGTGCTAGTTAGAGAGCTTTCGACTGTATGTGACAGGAAACACCCGGAGTGAAAAAAACAAGGAAAATGTAAGTTTTCAGGACTGTCAGTTGGGACCAGGAATGAGCCTGCAGCTGGGCCGCTGGGCTGGGCCGGGCTGGCCACCAGCCTGGGAAGAAATCAGGGCTTTCTCTCTGGTTTCTGTAGACCAACTTCCCCTGTTCCTCAGTGCAAAGGGGGAGCTGGGAGGGGAGCATGGTCACGGGCTGCTCCCGAGTTCACACATATTAAGTCCAGTTAATGGGGAAGATTTCTTTGTTCCATTTCATTTTCCTGGAGAAGGGCCAGTGAATGGCTAAGCCTCAGAAGGGTGGACACCTACACTGCTTTAGACGGGAGGCAGGTGGTGACCTAGGACAACAAACCCTTGTCCCCCTATAAGCTGGACAGATGATCTGGTAGGTGTCAGAATGTATCCAGGTGTCAAAATTTTTAAAAAGTTAGAATGAAGCATTATGACAATATCCAGACAAAAACCATGATACAGCTAAAAGGGCCGCATTCATACATAGATACTTAAGTATTTATTTCATTAAAACCTTCCAGAAAATATGTACTATAAATATTTTTTATTGTTGTGATCAATTCTTCTGCTTAAGCTTTTGATTTTTAAAAATTTTGTAATGATATTTTAGTGGGGAAATATGTTAATGTAGTCCCAGTCAACTACACGGATGGGCCTGAGAACGTTCCTAAGTGTTTTGGTACAAAGGAGTCTGCCACGATAGATTTTCCTGGCTCATGTCCGACTGGTTTCTGAAGCTCCCTCGTGAATAATTATTACAGTCTTTTTGCAAGAGAGTTGGATGGAACATTAGCAGATGTGAAATTCTTGGCTCATGACGGTGGGTGGACTCTGCCCAATCTAACCCAGGTTCTTTCTCTCTGGAAAATTACTGAGTCACATGATAAACAAATAAAGTAAAAAACAAATGTTTCAAAGTCCCCACCATTGTAGTTGCTCATTTCTGCAATGTGGTGGGACTGGGAATATCCACACATTTACTTGCCCTAAGGATCTCAGACCTAATTCTCTGTGGAGGGGGGTAGGGTCAGAGTGGGGGGTTAGCTGTCTCTGAGGGTAACATGCATTGTTGAATGGAGCAATCACCTGCTGATCCCCAAAGGCTTATTGACTCTTGGCCTTCCTCCCGGTCCCTTTTCAGAAATGGACATCACAGGTTCATACTCAGCCTTTGTTACTATTTTAAGTTGATTTGGATCATTTCCAGGCAAATTCTCAAAGCACTGGTATCTGTAATTACATTTTGCAAGAGGCATTGGGTGCAGCACATTTTACAGTTCAGCGTTGCAGGCAGTAGCTGTAACTTTGGGACACGTGGTTATTTCATTCCCTACAGTACCGACTCCTCACATTTGGCCTCCGTGAGGAAGTGTCAGACCTTCCAGCTCCAGCAACATTCCTGCTCCGCAGGGCTTGGCTCCAGGAAGCCCATTTCGAGTCTGCTGTGTGATGGTCCTGCCGATGTCAACAAATGATTCATCGTCAGCTCACAGGGAAAAACAGACTGTGTAGGAAGGTGCCATATGGTGATACATCCGGGGTTTTTTCTGCCTTCTACTGGGTAACCCTGACCTTATTATCACATGTTCGAGGTGGAAATGTGACGTAACTAAACTGATTTACAAAAGCCACATACAGAAACCAGTGTGACATTTTTAGCCTCGGTGTGGTTAAGGTTCACTTCCTCTGCATACTTACTGTACAGAGACGGCTTTTGAACGTGGCCTGGGGAGAGAGCCAGCTTCTGATACAAAGTTTATTTGCCGTTACTGCCCTGACTGCTTCTATAATTTATGCACCCCCCTCAGTTTTACCAAGGAAAGGCCTTTGTGGCCTCAATTAAATGCGAAGGTTGTGTCTCTCTGCATCCGTTGGCCGCTCCGATGTGAAAGCCAATGGGCAGGAGCAGAATAATGATTTGAAAACAGATTCAGAGAGGGCACAGGGATGGGACACACTGCAGCAGATTATTTTAGTTCCAGAATATCAGAGTGGAAAGTATCTTGATTCAGCGCAGCAAGTGGCTCAGAAAGGGACCTAAAAATGCATACACAGAGCGAGTATAAATTTGAATTGTATGAATATAACGCTAAAAGGCATCCTGGACGTCTCAGGGTCAGTTTTCAGAAAGGGACCAAGGTGAGGCTAAGGAACCTTGAGGCCTGCTTTGCTTTCTTCCGCGGCTGTGGAAGGCCTGCCTGGTGAGATGCCGGCGTATTTCATAGACGTTACATCTGGAGAACAAGAAGCGGCTGCCCCTGGGCAGCTTGTGCAACACGCTAGCAACGTAATGAGGCTGATTCTAAAATTGCCAGTAATTAATTGGAGGCACTTGGCCCTGTTTCTGAACCTGCAAATTTTTCCAGGATAAAATTTCACGTTCCTTCACCTGGTGTTTTGAGGAGTCGCCAACAGAACAGATTGTCAAGCCCCTGGGAAATGTAAGCTGTTAATTGGCGTGGTGGGTGGGGCGCTGGATCCGACAGGTGCATAGACAGGGGTTGACTCATGGAGAAGGTGGGATTCCACCTGGGAGGGAAGCTCATTTGGTGCCCCTCCAGCTGAGAAGGGCGGGTCACCAGATTGGTGGCTCCCAGCCTGACCAGGACCCACGGCTGTGTCAATCATCTAAACCCCAGTACCATCTTGATGGCTTGCTTCTTAAATCTGGTCTGTGACAGCAATGGATGGACCTAAAGGGTGTTATGCTAAGTGAAATAAGTCAGAGAAAGACAAATACCATATGATTTCACTTATATGTGGAATCTAATGAATAAACAAACAAACAAAATAGAAACAGACTCATAGATACAGTGGGGAGGGGAGTTGGGAGGGCTGGGTGGAAAAGGTGAAGGGATTAAGAAGTACAAATTGGTAGTCACAAAATAGTCACAGAAATGTAAATTACACCTTAGAGAATATAGTCAATAATATCATAATAACTACTATGATGGGGCCAGGTGGGTACTGGAAATATCAGGGGAACCACTCTGTAAAGTACATGATTGTCTAACCACTACGCTGTACATCGGAAACTGATACAGAATAATACTGAATATAAACAGTAATTGAAAAAAAATGTGGTCTGTTCTGTTCCCTTCTCAGCCTGACCCTGTTCGTTAAGCACTAGTTAGCAGGCCCTTTTCTGTACTGATCTGTCTCTGCCACTACTTACCTAAATTCCACAGAGAAGGCCTGGAGATCTATGGGAAAAACTCCTTTCATTCTGGGAGGGTCTGGCTGGAAGCACATGGCAGGGGAGCCCAGCCCCCACTCAGCACCAGTGAGGGCAGGTGGACCATGCCTGGGAGGGCTGGCAGTCTGCCACCCATCATCCCGATGCCAACATCAGTGGCCTTCAGAACCAACTTGCCATTTGGTCTCAGGTAGCAAAGAAAAAGCTCAAGTTATACACTGCAGTGTTTAATCTGTGCAGAGGGGGCTGGAAAGAGTGCGGAAGGCATGCATGTTTGCTTTATTTTCTATTTGATTGGGGAGATTTGGTGGGTTCATAGGGTTTCTACCGCTGTCCTTTGTAGAAGAAACATCACTCTTCAAAAATGCAGCAAAGCCAATGAAAAGATAAGGTCATCTGGTTATAAACCGAGTCTGCCAGTTGGCAAGTGGTGCTGGGGATGCTGCTCTCAGAGCTGCTTCTAGGCCCAGCTTTCCCCTCCCAGCCTGACACAGGGACTCTGAGCTGGTGAGAGGTGCAGCCCCCTGATGTGATCACTGCTCCCCTGAACCTTCCTTTTCTCTTCCTTCCTGGGGTGAGCCCCACCCCTCGAGAGCCCTGGCCGGGCTCCTTTCCCCACTGAGCTGTTACCCAGTGTCCAAGTTCCGGTTTTCACTCTGCCGGCCTCAGACGTTTTCAAGCACATTGTGTCTGCAGGGGAAGTGGAAGTTCCAGATGGAAAGCCACATGTAACCTCCTCAGTGTGCTCGCTCAGGGCACACGCTCCCCCTTGTTGGGTCCTGTAAGCTTTATAATATGCGTCACCCTGTCCCATGCCGGGTTTCACCAGACCCTCATGATAACCCCTCCTCCTACCGTTCAGCCGTGGCGGGCAGTCTTCCCCAAAGGAGAAGTGTTTTCTCTCTGCCATTACTTAGAAGTGCCACATACGGTGGTAATCAAAAGCAGGCCAATTAGTTGGTTTTCTTAGTATTTTTTTCAATTCTCTACAGACAATGCGCCACAGTTCCCATGACTCCCTGCTCCCCCTCAGCACACCACCAAGTGTAGCCAGTGATTCATGCTACCCGTCAGATCAGGTTGTTTCAAAATTATTTTTTCTTTTAAAATAAATAAATCTCACTTCCCACCACTTGGTTGCTAGATCCTGCCTTCCCCAGCTGCCTGCAGGCTCCTGTCAGTCAGACCAGAGGCAGTGAGGACCGAAACCCCCTCCCCATTAGGGAGTGGGGACTGGGGTCAGTCTGCTGCTGTCCCCACCCCCACTCAAGCACAGTGTGATGACCAGTCCACCACGGTGGCCTCTGCCCTGACCCTGGGTTTCTTCTGACCCTGAAATCCAGCCCTGAGTGTCAGGCAACTGGTACCCCAATCCCTGCCACCTACTTCCTCCCTGTCCCCAAGTCCTCTGTATCCTTGGTGACTGGTCTCTGCATCAATGTGGACAGAGGTCTCTAGAAAGGTGACACTGGCATCCCTGAAATGAAGAGCTAGCCTTGTCTGTATCCCCCACTGTGGTAAGTCCTCTCCTACACCAGCCTCCCCAGGCCAATCGAGGTCAATGCTACTCCCCAGGGCAGAGACGTGGAGGGAGGCACCCTCCGGCCCGGTTTCAGTGGTGTGCTGGTGAATGTCCACAACTGCTCCCTGGAAGAAAAGAGCCCTGCATCACGCTACCTGGTGGGAGCCCTCCCGCCATGGCCAACCCTCTCCAAGACGTCACCGAGTGCGGAGCTGCGGAGAGACGCACAGCAGCCAGGGCCATGTGGCACTTCCACTGGACTATGGAATATACGCAAATAAACTGGACAGTGTGGAAACGTAAATCGTCAGGAAGTGATGAGTTTTAGGTGTTCATTAATTTTGCGTTTAGTATACTTTATTCCACTGGTAAGTTTATCTAGTGTAATGTTTACTGGTGGGCTGCGTTTGAGCTGGTTCTCTTGAGCCTGTCGGGCAGCTCCCGCACGCACTGCGGGTGTGTTTCTCGGGGCCTCTCCTCCCACCGCCGCCGGCAGCCTGCAGGACCTCAGGGCTCTCACCAGCCGGGGCCCTGGACTTCTGTGCTCCTGGCTGCTGCGTTTAATGTAGACGGGCCAGTCCTTATTCTGCTCGGCCTTCCGGGCCCACGACACCAGCTCCTTGAAACTCTCCAGCGTCATCCTTTCTTGCCATTATCTCTAACCCGTTCCTGGGGGCTCCTGCTCCTCTGCTGGCCCTTTAACTGATGTTTCCAGGATCCGTCCACGCTTTCTTTTGATCTTCCACGCTCCTGACTCTGAAGGTGAATGCGGATGTCTTCCCAATCTATACCTTTGGCCCAGATCTCTCTTTTTTTACACAATAATTTTTAATTTTTAAATTACAGTTGACATACAATATCATGTTAGCTTCAGGTTTGCAACACAGTGATTAGACTTTATATAACTTAAGAAGTGATCATCCCAATAAATTTAGTACCCATCTGATACCGTAAATAGCTATTATTGACTGTGTTCCCTGTGCTGTAGCTTACGGCCCTGTGCCTGTTTTTATAACTAGCAATTTGTACATCTTAATCCCGTCCCCGTTTTCACCCCCTGCCCCTCCCACCTGGCAACCGTCACAGCAGTCTCTGTCTAGGAGTCTGTTCCTGTTTTGTTTGTTCATTTTGGTTTTTGGATTCCACATATAAGTGAGATCATGCGGTGTTTGTCTTTCTCCATCTGACTTATTTCACTAGATCCATCCATGTTGCTGCAAATGGTAAGATTTCATTCTTTTTATGGCTGAGTCATATTCCATTGTATACATGCACCGCCTCGTCTTTATCCGTTTGTCCATCGATGGACACCTAGGTGCTTCCGTATCTGGCGATTGTGAATAATGCTGCAGTGAGCATTGGGATGCACAGCTCTTTCCAAATTAGTGTTTTGGGTTTCTTTGGATAAATACCGGCGAAGCCAGCAGATTTTTCTTTTGAACTTCAGGCTCTTATCTATAACTGCTGACCATCTCATAAGCATCCTATACTTAACAAGTACCATCATTCCAAACCCTCGCCTGTTCTTTATTTATAGTCCTTACTCAAGCATCCGTGCTATCATTCATCCCATAAATACTTACTGACCAGCTACTACGTGCTGTGTGCTGACAATTCAGCACTGAATGAGCCACAGCAGTCCCAGCCCTCATGCAGCTTATTCAGAGGAAGTGGTGTCACCATCCGCCCGGTGACCCAAGCGGAGCCCCAGAATCACCCTTGATTCCTGCCTCGCCCACATTACTTAATTATAGTCATTTGGTTAGTAAATCTAATCTCTTCCACTTCCTAAACAAGTCTAGAGCCCTTCGTCTTCTTCCAGCCCCACTGTGACTGTCTCCTCAGGTCCTGTAATCTCTCCCCTGGATTGCGCAGGAGGCCCCTCACTGGTCCCCCCATCCAGAGGCTTTCTGCGTTCTAGTCCATGGTGCTGGTGTGATTATATTTCTGAAATCACATTTATCATATTACTAACTATCTGTATAAAATTTCCCCAAATACCTTCATAGTCTTCAGAACAAAAATCTATGCTCCTTGGTAGGATGTACAAGGCCAGGCCTTCCATGGGACGCGGCCCCCTGTCTACCTCTTTCTCTCCTTGTTACCATTCCACTCGGGACCTGTGCTCCAGCCACGGGGACCTTTCTCAGGCAGACCCTTTCCTCTGCCGGGGGTCCCTCCACCCTCCCACGCCACGCCCGCCCCCATTCCCTTCTTTGATCGCCTGCCCCTCCTACGCATCCTTCAAAACTCGTTCTGATGCGGGTTCGCAAGTATGGCTGTGCAGTGGGCATTGCAAAACCAGGGAAGGGTGCCGCTCGAATCTGTCGTCACCAGGACCATTTTCTGGCACCTGGTGGTAAAGTGGGCAGTGCCATTACGGCCACTGACAGGGCTGCTCCTGTCACTGCCTCCAGCAAGTGTTCCCGCCTCCCACTCGGCATTTGGTGACTCTTCTCGGTCACGGCCATGCCGTATCTCGCTGTAATCACCTGTGTATTGGTCCCCGTGCTTTTTTTGGAAAACAAGCCTTTAAAGGAGGTGACTGTGTCTTTTCTCTCTGTATCTATGACAACAAGGAGTGTGTAGGGCCCTGGTAAGTAAGTAGTCAATAAACCTTATTAAAGGAATGAATGAGGTCCCCAGGGCATGGACCCCGAGGGAATCCTGCTGCTGACTTTCCCCTGTAGTGCAGCCTGGGCCCCTCCCTCCACAAAGCAGCTCCTTCATACAAGTGTGAAGCTTATGTGAGGAAAGCGGCCTTCAGGCACTGGGTCTGGGGCAGTAAATGACAACTATTATAATAATAGAATATTTTTAGGTGCTTTGGTGGCTTCTGTGTTGTGCTTCACAGCTCACGTTTCTGTACTCCCCTTCATCGGGTTGTTAATTATTCTCTTACTCTTCCTGATTTTTACTACAGAAGTGGCATGGTCCTGATGTTATAGATATTTTTAAACTGCTGGCTCTTGGGGCAGGGGTAGGGTGGGGTGTGGGGATGCGAGTGGGGGTTGGGTGTAAAAGATGGACAGCTATTCCAAGATCTAGTGTGGCGATGTGTGAGGACACACACACACACACACACACACACACGACAGCTGAAATCCGAGGGAAACACTGCCAAGAACATCTGGATCATCTGGCCATTCCCAGCAGCTCCAGGGCCTGGAGCCTGGCCTCATCTGCATGTTGGCTCCGGTCATTCATTCCTGGCAGGCGGGTGCCCATTGCCCGCCCTCTGCCGGCGGCCTCCAGACCTTCTCGATGTGTTGGACTCTGTTGCCCCCTAGGGACCAGGCCCAATTCTCAGTGAATATTTCCTCGCTGGCTGGAGTAGCTCCTAACTTCATGCCGTGTTAGAAACTAGAGAAGCGACTCCTGTCCTCAAGATATGATGTCCACGTTCAAGGACCTAGAAACCTTAATAATCTTGGAAAAATGTAAATTGAAAATCGGAAGAACTCTCAGTGCAATGACAGGCGTTTCTGTGCCCAGTGGAATTGTATTTACGGGCAGCTTGCAGTTTACAGAGGAGGCGACGTACATTTTCAAAGTTAACCCTTTCAGCCACACTGGAGAGGCTGGCATTAATGAAATAAAACAGATATTTTGCTGGAAACTGACACTTGCTGTCATCAGATGTGACTGTGGGTAACTGTCCTGTCAGTCAGCTGATGCCGCGTCTCATCTCAAAGGTCACACTTGAAACGAAGTCTAGTTTCACAGGAAAACAAAAACAATGAATGTGACTCACCAGCGTTATCTTTCCGTAGCACCCGAGCTTTCCACCCGCCTCGCCAGCAGTATCTGAGAAGATCGCAGCAGAGGGAGACAGATGCTATTACTGGAGAGACATCTTGCGGGTGATTTTCAATTTCTCTTGAGGCTGTGGTCCTAGAAATTATGAAAGGATATGTTTAGGAGGAAAAGCATTTATCTTTGTTTCTTTGTAGGAAGAGAAAGTCAAAGCCATTCTGAAATCATGTTGTTTTTTTTAAAGATGCAAAACTTTTTTTTTTTTTATCCCCACCCGAGGATATTTTTCCATTGCTTTTCAGAGAGAGTGGGAGAGAGAGAGAGAGAGAAAAACATCGATGTGAGAGAAACAACATCAATTGGTTGCCTCCGCACGCCCCCCAACCAGGGCCGGGGATCAAGCTTGCAACCGAGGTACGTGCCCTCGGCCGGAATCGAACCCGGGACCCTCCTGTCCATGGGCCGACGCTCTAACTACTGAGCCACACCAGCCAGGGCAAAAACAACTCTTTTCAAGCAACTGCTTTTAAATTCCTCACTTCTAAGCTTAAGTCACAGAGACATTGTCACATTACAGTCTATTTCAGTAAGTTAAATCGAATAGTGGGAAAAGGCCCCTTTTTCCTCCCTTTTAGTCTCTGAGGGGAAAAAAAAGAAAACTCCGAACTTGTGCCAGGCTCTCAGCAGTCTCCGGGGCTGCACACATTCAGAGCCAGACGCCCGCAAACTCTGAGCCGGGGCTTTTCTCCCTCAGCTGCATTTTCTCCCCCATCAGGAAGGAGTTGGGGACTACGATCATTCCCGTTTCGTGAATGAGAAAACCAAGGCCCACAGAAAGTAAGGATAGAGCTCAGGGCGAAGTCAGACTCTGGCCACACCCTGGCCCATCACCCTGAACTCGGCACCCTGCTGGCCGAGGAACGGGGGACGTCCACAGGCCGGTGCCTCTCCGCCCGATGTCTGCTCAGCATCAGTAGGTGAGGCCCCCGAGGTGGGAAATCTAACTAGACTCTAAAGGTGATCAAGTATATAAGTTCACTGCTTGACATGAATTCTCCTGTGAGTTTATTTAACCTCGCTGTACTCTAGACTCTCTATTTGTGAGGCTGTGACAAAGAGATTTTCCACTCCCCACTTCCTCAGGATATGAAAGATAGATGCGATAATGTATCTAAAAGCATTTTGCAATATTGAGAGGAAAAGTACTACAGAATGCCAGGCCACTGTTAATGTGATTTTAATAACTCCTTCCCACTCCTAGGATGTTGATAGTGTAATAGAACATCTTAATTTGTTGAAAATTTTCCATTCTGCTCCTTAAACTCTCAGGAGAAAAGGCTCCGTGAAAATGAAAATGAAAAATCAGAATTATCAGCTATTGGCCAAATATCCTTTAATGCCCAAGGTTTCACACTGGACAGAAGGCAACGTTGTGTTGAGTTAGGGGTGTCCTTATTTTTACATTGGTATTTGTAAAACATAAGTAAAGGATGGGCCCTTTTTTAAAGCGAAAATTTCTTACAGATATCTGATGTCAACGCAAATGATTTTTTAAATATGAACAAACTAAAACTAGGTACAGAGCCTTATACCGATAGGTCTAATATAATTATAAAACTGAGATAAATTTACAAATTAGATAAAACCAAAATGGCAAAACCAATAAAACTCGGACTAATAACATTAATTCAATCTGATGGATGATGTTGTTTTGTTGAAATAAAATAAGCTGTGTTTAACAACATAAAGAGGAAAATTCTTGCTCGGTTCTATGTTTAGAGTTTCAGTTCCAGCTTCAGGCCGTCTGGGTTAAAATCCCAGCTCTGTCCCTCACCAGCTGTGTGACTGTGGGCAAGTTTGTGAGCCTCTCTGAGGCAATAATAGCAGTCATCTCAAAGAGTTCAAGTAAAGATTAAAGATGGTAACATCTATTGATTACTTCACATGGTGCCTGGTACATCACAGGGGCCAATAAATGTCAGCTATGGTTAGGAATATTGTCGCTTTGCTTCATTAACACTAATGAGAGGATTCCTATTTTCTGTAAGTAGTGCTTTGTGAGGAATGAATAATTTCAATCATTTGTTTTCATGTTCAAAGTGATCAAACTCTACGCGTAAGCACACCGATAGTGAGCAATCCTCGAGAGCAGGCGGCGATGAGGTGCCACCACCGAACAGCGCCAAGCGGCCTGGTCCCTTGGAGATAAGCTCCATCTGGGGCAGTATTAACATTTGCCCGAGTGAAGAGTCCAAACTGTTTTTGCTGGAACTAATAAGACACGTTTACCCTTGTACTTGGCGCATGGTGATGTGAATAAAGGTGGGACAGCCCAGCTGCTCCGAAGGTCGGGGCACTGACCACTGAACTCTACCCTCTGCTCGTAAAGTCGCAATTCGTTGACCACTTTTTAAAAGATGTGAACTGTTGCAATAAGGCATCATTTGGTCAGGTTTGGCTGAGAAATAGACTCTGTTTTTGTTTGACAAACATGTCTTTGTGTGTGTGTGTGTCCACGCCTATGTATGCATACATACATGTATGTGCACACATGCATGTGCACACATGTGTATGCATGCATTTTGTCCAGTTCCCTCTGATCCTTTTTTGTTCTCTGCTGGGACATACCTTCTTGTAGGCTGTCTTTATTCTGAATTTTGGAGAATATATTTTTTCAGAGTTCATATTTCAAATAACAGAAAAATTTATTAATCTAATTGCCAGCAAGTCTTTGGATCTCTCCAGAAACCTGCGGAAATGTCTGCGACTGGTTATGCATCCCCCTGGTGGGGCCCCCTCATCACTCTGAGCCTCACCCTGGGCCTCTGATGTGGGTGTTTGGTTGCTGTCCACGTGGCAGGAAGAGTAACTTCCTGAAAACATTACCCCGTGAGCAGAAACACGCCCCTTGACACTTAGTGTGTAAGGGTCACATGGAGCGTTGTGCCTGGAGACAAGCTCAGCAGAGTGACTGTTGACTACGCCATGCCCAGCAGGCTGTGCAGTTACCACAAATGACCTGTTTTGCATTTTTAATGATTATTTTTTTAAGGAGAAACAGTTGTGCCATAAATATATACAAATTCAATCTCAGAATACTTCAACTTGTAGGCATAATGCTCCTCACATTTTTCAGGGTTTCACAGAAGGATTATGTAAAAGTAGAAGTTACGTAATTAGAAATTAAAAAGTAACTCACAGCACCTTGTACATCGGGTTCCTGGGGTTCTACCTGTGGGATGCCATTTATTAATTCCAATATTCCGTGCATTTTTATTGACTCCTGTTTTGGATTCTGTTTCTGACTTTTTGTGTTCCTGCATACAGGAGAACCGAAAGGCCAGGGCTAGTGAATTTAACGAGGAACAGCAACATATTTACGTAACAAGCAACAGAGCTGAAAATCCCCCCTATATCTATTTGCTCTCATGCTTTCAAAGTGTAGCTGAAGAAAAAAAAAAGTAATTGTAGATCAAGGAACCGGCTAGGTTGGAGCAGTTCAAAATTTAAAAAGCCTCCTAGAGTCCCCACCCAGGATAAGCATCGAAGCACGGGACACAGTTTGTCATACATTTATTTGTTGACTCCACTTTCCCCACTAGAAGTAAATCTTTCATTTTCTCGCTCTTGGGCTCACTCAGAGGAGAACACATGCCCTGTCAGTGACTCACCCTTCCTCAGCCTGCACAGAGGCCACCAAGGCTAGCATCACTCCAGGCGGAACAGAGGAGCCAAACTTTCAGGCAACTTTTGCTGACTTCAAATCAAACATCAGCTGGGAAGGTCAAGTCCTCTCTTCTTGGATCAACAAATCGTAGCAGGAACAACATCAGCACTTAATACGTGGGAAAGGTTTCTGCGCCTGCGGAGCTTATTAGGTTGGGAAAGGAAGAAACGTTTCTGGAGCCAACTATGAAAGCCAGGCCTGGACTCTCAGGTTGACCCCAAATGGCTTTGTCACCTGAGCACTGCAGCCTTCACTCACACCTGGCTGCGGCTGTAATAATTGCTACTATTAGGTGAGCACCTACTATCTACCAGGCTGTTGACACCTTTGAGTTCTACTTCTCATAATAGCCTAGCAGAAGAGGTAACTTATCCGCATGTGGCAGATGAAGGGGGCGGAGGCCCAGAGAAGTTGGAAACTTGTCCAGATCACAACCTCAGTAAATAGCAAAAGTGGGCTCGGAGCTTCGCTCTGCTTGACTCAGAGCTCGGTCACTTTCTACCACTCTACCTTTGCCTGCTGCACTGGCTCTCGTCCTCCTGAAGTGACAGAGGAAGACGGAGTCCAGATGGAGCCAGAAAAGGGCAGGTACCCCACTAGGCCCCTAGTGAGGGGTTAAGGGAACGAGATGCTGGGGTGGCCAGATTTCCAGGCCCTTGTTGGTCCCGAGTGGTGGGGACATGCACCCCTGGAAGGGCCATGCACCGCTGGGACGGGGAGGACTGAGTGACGAATGAGGGTGTCAGCAGTGGTTCCGTGGGGAGTTGGTTGCATGTGAGCAAATACTGGAAGTAGGAGAAAACAAATGATTTTTCTGCTGATTGTTTTGTCTCTACTAATCCACTAACTGCTTTAGAGTATGTTTTGTATGGATGTACCATAATTTGTTTATCCAGTCCCCTAATGATGCATATTTGTGGGTTGTTCCCAATCTTTTACTATACAGGATCAGTGGATTTACGTGCTTTGGACTTTGCTGGATATCACCAATTGCTAAGCCACTGCAACCTCTTCTATCCCATTGGCCAGAACTCAATCATAAAACAACATTTTGCTGCAATAGAAGCGAGAGGTGCAGTCTTTATTCCAGGTAGCGATGGGCCTTGTTAAAAATTTAATTCTAATGGAAGAAAGGAGGGCAGGTATTGAGGGTAAGAAACAGATCTTCCTTGAAACTTTAACTTCCTTGACTTTAAAAAAACACTCTCTCCTGTCCTCTTACTATTGTTTCCAGAGTGTCCTGTGATGAGGGTCCTCGACTCCGCTCCTCTCCTCACTGGATCTTTACTTCTCGCTGTGCATTCCCACGGACTTCACTGCCGTCTCTGTGCTGCCGAAACCCTCATCCACCCCCCTTCCCGGAGCCTGGCAGGGCTGTCACAGTTCTCTACTATCTGGCATCTCTTTGACCATGAACAGAACCATCTGGGGTGAAATCAAGGTTTGTTAGAAGTCATGTGATAAAGCTTTGTGTAGAGTGGGATGTGGGTGCCTTTCATCGTGTTTGCTGTGATGTAGGGGCCCCAAAAGCCAGAGTCTCAGGACTCACAGAACTCTTACGATGATGCTGGCCATGAGGATTGATCACATATGTGATTAATGAATTATGGAAAAACGCATTAACTACTCAGAAATATCTACAAGAAGCACCATTGCCCTGAAGCCCATCAGCCAGAAACCTGGGGACCACTAGGCCAGTGGTTCCCAAATATACCCGATCATCAAATTTCTGGGAAAGGAGTCAGGGTGGTGCCTGGGACTGGGTGTTTTAACCAGCATTCCCAGTGATTCTGACACCCAGCCATACTTGGGAGCCACTGGATTTTAACCAGAGCCCCTCCCATCTCATTTCATTTAATTTCATTTGACCTTGGTTTGCCCTTTTGGAAAAGAGTAGCTGATCGCTCTCATCTAGACCACATTTCCTCAAGGATTTGACTGCTGCCAAGTGTCTCTGAGCCAGGCAGGAGGAGCCCAGTGCTGTTCATGACACAGTCAAACACAGCTTAGTCTTCAGCCCTTTCCTTCAATCCTCCCCCAATCCATAAAAGCTTGCTTCCCAACACACCCTTCCCCCCACCAAGTGTCATCATTTCCACTGTCCTTAAATTTCCTTCTAAGCTCTCAGATTGGCTGAATTGTCTTTTCTCTTCCCTGCTCTTTTGTCCCAAGTCACAGCTTCTGCAAGATGTTTTCTGTTCTGGTTTTGCAATAATGGGCAGTAACAGGAATTGCAGGGTAAGAGGGTATGTCTCTGGAAGCCAAGGCCTGGAAATAGGCAATAAGAGTGTCATATCCTCTTGAGACCATCTATAGAACCAAAGTTGTTGCAGTGGGGGAGGGGGCCGGGGGAGGGAAAGAGACCTTTGTTCTTCTGGGCATTTCGCCTTTCCTGGGGCAGGAAGTCAACTGGACAGGCCGAATTAGAGAGCCAGGTGGGGCCCAACTCCTCACTAATCCAGGCCAGAGTTTGTCTGCTAGAATCGCACCACTTGGTGATTTTACTGAGAGTCTTATTTTGGCTGCAAAGGTAGGAGTGGCTGCCTTCCTTCCCTGGGGGGGGCCTTCCTACTGGAGGTCCCTGTGCTTGGTTGATTCGTGCAAGGAGAATGCCACAGGAATTATTGAGCCTTTACCAATGGGACCATGGCATGCCTCAAAAACAGCAGATGTAATTGTTTTTAACGGAGTGCAGCTAATTATAGATAAGTAAAATTATGATGAGTTTTCTTGTTGCATGAGCTATTTTATTCATCATGCTCAGAATTCACCTAGTAAGTGACAGCCCAATAGCAACACCACAGCATCAGCTGTACTTCTCATGTGTGGCCAGCGATTCATTTACACCAGAACCACCTGGTGGCAGCTGTGGAAAATGCAAGTTCCTGGGCTCAGAGGCATCAACCAGAATGTCTGGGGTGTGAGGCCCAGGAATTGCATGCTCAGCTGGACTCTCAGGTGATTCCTAAGAACAGCGAATTTTCCCTAGCCAGTTTGGCTCAGCGGTTAGAACATCAGCCTGCAGACTGAAGGGTCCTGGGTTTCATTCTGGCCAAGGGCACATACCTCTGTTGCAGGCTCAGTCCCTGGCCCTGGCTGGGGTGTCTGCGGGAGGCAACCAATTGGTGCATCTCTCTCACAACGATGTTTCTCTCTCTCTGAAAAGCAATGGAAAAAATATCCTCAGGTGAGGATTTAAAAAAAGAATGGCCCAGTTTAAGAGGCATAGATTAAATGAGCATGGAGTATGTGTTAGGGATTTTATCTGATTAGAATAAAAATCTCGATGACAACCTTATAAGGTAGATATTATTATCTCCATTGTTAAACTGAAGCTGTGAGACATTCAATAACATTTCTAAGGTCACACAGCTAGTTCATGGCAAAGCCAGGATTCCAGCTCAGGCCCATCTAATTCTAGGGCCTATGTCTTTTCTGAACTCCCCCACATTCCCACAGAGGTACCAGTGGCTGCCAGGCTATCCATATGGCCTGTGACATTTGTGGTGACTGAGACAGCGCTGGGTGGGTGTGAGAGAGCCCCTGCCAGGGGCCCTAACTTTGAGGAAAACTGGTGGCAGTTGTGACCTCTCCTCTCTGGCAATTGCTGTGTGAAGCCCAGTGTGAGCTGTGCCTTCCTTAGAACATTAAAGGGCTCTGGGGGGGGGGGGGGGGGTCCGGGGTCCCTTTTAGAAGAAACTGTTCTGCCTGCTGTAAAAAGCAGTACACCCTCTAAGCAAATTTCAGGGAGCCCGAGACTCTGGGACTGGAGCCAGGAATCACAGGTAAAATCTAACCTTGAGGAGGAAAAGGTGATATTGCTTCTGGGCTATGCCCTGGAGTCATATTTAGCGTGCAGAACAGATACCATCGGGAATTCACATACTGCAAACGCTCTAAAACAGTTGTTCCAAGGGTAGATGCAAAGGCAAAGGTGGATCTTTACTCCAGATACAGGTTAAGGCCGCTGAACCATGTCCTGTTGACAGGCTCTCTCCTCTGAACTCTCACCACGCACTGCTAATGTCATTAATTTGACAGTTAATTATGTTTCACCTACTTGTCAACTGGAGATGACCCTGCACTTTAGGTTTTGAGTGAAAGTGACTTGTCCTCTGTCCCATGGGTACCTGCAGGCTCTGGGGAATTCACAGGGTGAGGGCCATATATACTACATTTCCTCTGGTTACTTCCAGGTTTGAAATCCTGATTCCATAAAAATCAGCACAGTTTATGCAACACCTCTGCATCCCAACTTGCACCTCCCTGCCCTCATTGGTCATGACTTTGATGACTGCATCTTCCAAAACGCCATTGACCACCGCTGGGCATGTAGCTGACTTTTACTGACAGTTTGAGGCCATGAAGGGGTTTATATAATAGCATCTGAATCTAAGTCGGGAGTTAAAACTGAATTACATTGAAAAGTGAATATCAGACATCTCAGCTTTGGTACTTTGTCTGCTTCATCAAGGGTTTCTGTCTTGCTCACATTTCTCTCAGCCTCTGTGCTGTCTTGTATCCTCTCGCCCTTCCCAGACCTCTCCCCATTGCTTAATTCACTTTTTTCCACTTTCACTCAAATTTCTTCTATCCACATATGCTCAGCACTTTGGCTCTCTTTTGCACTGCTTTCTTCCAGATGGATGATCGACGCCTCACCTCCCAGCCAGAGTGAGCCGTCAAAGTATTTTTTGAAAATACAGGCAATTCTTTTTCTGAGCGGAATTCTAATGTTAGCTGCTAAATAACATTTTATCAAATACATGTGTAATTCCTAGTGATAGCAACCTTATGATAGTTCTGAATTTTAAGTTTTATTCAATTCCTGTGTTATTTTTAATATTTTAGTTAAACAGTAAGACAGGGCCAGGAATAGCCTGTTTCCATAAGCCAGACAAGAAAACCTCATGATTCACTGGGCATTGGGTAGTCAGAAGGCTCTTGCCTCGGGAGTGGGGAGTATGAGCCTTCGATTAGACATGACTCTAGTCCGCCTAGCAAATCCAAAAAGTTAGACAGAAAGACTCAAACTGTTTCCAAGTAACTTAACTTGTTTAAAAACAAATTCAAGAATCTTTATAGGAACACAGAAATATTCAGTAGTCAACAAGATAAAACTCATAATGTCTGATATTCAATAAAAAACTACCAGGCACATAAAGAACCATAATCATACCATTCATAATGAGGAAAAAGTTAATCAAAAGGAACCCAGAACTGACACAGATGTTAGAATTAGCAGACAAAGATATTAAAATGAGCATAACACCTGTATTCTGCACGTTTAAAAAATTAAGGTGAGACATGGACCCAAATTGAACTTCCAGAGATGAAACCTACACTGTCTGAGATGAAAAATACACTGGATGAGATTAATAACCAGAGCAGATTACCAAAAAAAAGTAGTAAACTTCAAAACAATGATAGAAACTACCGCCCCCCCAAACACAAAGAAAAAAAGAGTTTATAAATTAACAGATCACCAGTGAGCTGTGGGACAACTTTAATCAGCTTAATCTATGGTAACTGGGGTCCGTGAAAGGGAGGAGAGTGAGCATTTAAGCGAGCATTTTAAGAAACAATGCTTGAAAAATTTCCAACTTTTTGTAAAATGATCCAAGAAGTTCAACAAATTTCAAGCAGAGTGACCTGAAGAATAACTTGAAGAAATAACTTGAAGAAAACAAGACACATCATAACCAAATTGCTCAAAACCTGTGATAAAGAGGAAACCTTAAAAGAAGCTGGAGTAAGAAATGCTACATTATATACAGAGAAACAAAGGTAACAGCAGGCTTCTAATCAGAAATAATGTGAAAGAGAAGTTAGTGGCATAACATCTAAAGTAGTGAAAGAAAAAAACGTCAATCAGGAATCCTATACCCAGTAAAATATCTTTCAAAAATGAAGACAAAACAAAGACTTTTCCAAAGTCTTTGGAAAACTGAAAGAATTCATCTCCAGCAGACCTGCCTATGTCAAAGAAAATCCTTTAGACAGAAAAACAAAAAGAGATATGAACCTACACATCAATAAAGAGCGTGGGAATGGAAACCATGTGATAGAATATAGGGTTGGCTTGTCTCTGCTCCACCATGTTTGGGATCTCATCTTGAAAAACTTAATTGGCTGGGGGGCTGGAATCATCTAGACATTTCCTCACTCATCTCTTACATCTGAGCTGGGGTGACCTAAAGTCTGGGCACAGCTGGGACTGTTAACTGGAGCACCTATACATGACTGCTCACAGCATGGCAGTTGGAGTTCCCAGAGAGAGCACCCTAGAGGAAGGTCTCAACGCAAATATTCCAAGAGAAAAAAGAGAAGCCTCCTGGCCTTTCATGTGCTAGGCTTGGAAATCTCACAGTGATACTTCTGATGCCCTATATTATTTGCAAGTTAAAAGCCTACTCAGATTCAAGGGATATAAACCCCATCTGTCAATGGAAGAGTGTCAAAGAATTTTGAGGCCAAATTTTGACCTACCGCATAACCCCAAACTTGATGTCTTATAACAACCACCGTTTGTTTAACTTACACTGGGCAGCCTGTGTGTCTGAGCTAGGCGTGGCTGATCTTGGTTGGGCTCAGCTCACTTACACATCTATGGCCAGTTGGCAGGCTGACTGGGGTTTACGATAGCCTCGGTGGAGTGGCTGGATGACTGGGGCTTCTCTCCTTATGGCCTCTCATCCCTCAGCTGACTAGCTTGCCCTTGTTTATACAGTGGCCTCAGAATCCCAAGGCGGCGTGAGGTCAAGCCTCTGCCTGCTTCCTAATGCCGTCATCCTGTTGGCTAAAGCAAGGCCCATGTCCAAGCCCAGAGTCGACGTGGGAGAGCACCGCCAAAGGAAGTAGACGCAGCAAAAAGAATTTGTGCCCATCTGGCTCCAGAGTCTGTGCTTCTGACAATTATGCTGAACAAGGGGTGTGTGTGTGTGTGTGTGTGAAACCTGAGGAGTGTCAACTCAGGCCCTTGGAAGGGGAGATACGGGATGACCCGGAGCTGCGAATCCTTGGAAGTGTATCAAAGAGGAGTATCTCTTACCGAGTCAGTGTGTGTGTGCCTGGGTCACTGACTGCAGAATCGGCCTGTACTCAGCATCAGGAAATCTATCAACAGTGGACCATTTAAGATATATAAGTGGGGGGAAAGAGGCATGATCCAACAACGTGGTTTTACTGTGGAAAAGCAATATGAATTATAGTCATCTATGAGAACTGATGACTGCTGTTCATTACCAGGATCAGTTTTCCAGCAAAAACACAGTGAACATGTCCTGTTCGCATGGTGCCGTGCACGTTGCTGTGAACGATCAGATGACTCATGTATTCCTGAAGCCTACAGTTCAGCAGCACCAGAAGCTTCACAATGATTGCACATCACGGTGCCGTGTCATTGAGTGAAAGTTTGATTACAATGAGCTCTAGTTGAATGTGCTCCATCTCCTTTTGCCCCTGTGGTATGATTATCCGATCACTTCTTAAAAAATTCAAGGCAATACTGCTGGTAACTGATGGGCTGTAATGAGTGTGGCATCTCCCACCAGAAGGAGACGGTTCAGGCCTCACCCACTGGGCTGTGATCAGTGTTCAGAGGGACAGACCCTGTTCCCAAGGGAGGATGTCAAACTGGACACTTGTCCCTGACATGGTTTGAAGCTTCACAAGGCTACAGATGTCCTTGGGTTGTATCATGAGCTAAGTCTCCTTTCTCCCTCAATTTTGCATCCTGGGGCTCAGTTCTAGGAGGGTAGATAGAGGTTCCCTATAAAATATTCATTCAAGCCAAAACAGGAAAAGCCTGGCCGGTTCTCAGCAGCCTCTGGGAGGCTGGTTTCTTGGTGCCGGGAGGAAAGCTCCCAGGGCCGAGTCTGAATGATGGATCTGGCTCAGGAGGAGCCAATCCGGAGTCCGAGGAAATTAAATGACAGGAAACGGGTTTGGCTGCATAACAGACCTGAAGTTAACAGTTCACAGTGAGAATTTAGCTGAGAGATTTAAAAAAAATGTGATTCTATTCTTCTAAGAGACTGTGGTTTCATAAGATTAAAGAAACTTTTAATATCAGGAAAAAGAATTTTGATCATTGAGGCCCTGTCTACTTTAAAAAGGGTTGTAAGGTGGCTTAAAATATAAAGCATGCGTAAAGTAGGGCAGTGAAAACAGAGACAAGAAGGAGCTCGGAAGCCAGGGGCCAGGCGTGAGGGGGCTAAATTTAGTGCTCATTCTAGAAGTCTCTGATTCAGGACATAAAGGTGGTTGTGACTGAGTACAGTCCCTGTAGCCAGATTAGAGAAAACCTTCTGGAGAGAATATTTTCCAGGTACTGAATTTTATGAGGAATTTTTGTTGGTAGGAATCCTCATATGAGGAGCCTTGGGTAGCACCTTCAACCACGTCTTTGCAGTGATTTTGTAAAAGATTAAAAAAAAAAAACTTTAAAAGAAAACAAGACAGACAATTTCAGGGAGCGTCAGAGTCCACTTGCAGGAAGACCAGTCTTGTGCCTTCTCCGAGCTTCTGTTCATTCAACCCCCTGCCAACCTCCCAAGGTGACTAAAGGCAGAGAGAAGCCTTTGCAAGACTTGTTGATAACAGAGCAGCCCGGCCGCAGGAGGAGCTGGCAGGAAACGCTGGGGTTACGAGACAGTGGAGAGAACAGCGAGGTAATTACAGAGGCTGAAGCCCTCTTATCCCTGAAGTGCAGATTTTAGATCCCATGTGACCACAGATTTAGGCAGGACTTACAAGGATTTTCCTTTCATCTTTTGTCTGGAGCACTTCCAGCGACCTCACTAAAGGAATCGTGGTTAGGGAGCAGCCCATTATCAGACTGAAATAACAAAAAGAGAGGATTTTACCTTCACTTATGCCAGCCAAACAGGGACGGTCATTATTGGAGAAATAGCTCTGGCCTTTGGGTAAGTGAAAGTGTAAGAAAAGATTGCCCCTTTGCGGCTTAGAGATTGGGAAGAAAACATCACAACACTTTCCCTCCTGAGCCGGGAGTACCTGCGTCAGATTGGATGGTTTTAGGGCGCCTGCCAGCGCCCACCCCTCCCCTCCCCTCCCCTTGCAGGTGAGCCTCTGAAGCTGTGCTCAAGGCACTGGCCTCAGGCAGGGGCTGCAAACCTCAGTCCAGAGTCAAAGGCATCATGAGGGACAGCCAGCCACTCTGTCCTTGGGGCAGACGGCTCTTTTGGGATTTCTGCCGCTGTCTCAGTGTTCGGTTCATTCCTAGGCTTAGCTCAGTCAGTGGACACAGGCATTTTAAGTATCTCTATGTGGCTGGGCACTGTGCAAGGGGCTCTCACCACAAACAAGAACCCACACATCCCTGTTCACTGAGCAGCCGAGAGAAGCACAGGGCAAGAGTGGGCCTACTGGGTTCTGCAACAAAAGAGCCTGGCCTGGCCCCGGGTGGGGCGGACACTGGAGGCCTGAAGAGCTGGCTTCCTGGGAGTGAGGCCTGGAGCAGAGGCAGGGAGGAGAGGGGGGGCACAGGCTGTTCCCTGTGGTGCTCACAAAGCCCCCGGAGAGGCTGGGGAGCACAGAGGCCCCACAAACAAATGCACTGATTCAGCTTCACCCCAAGAGAGCTGGGGCACTGCTGTAGCGTTGGAAGCAGAGGGGCCAGCGCATGATCAGACCTGGGTTTTGAAAAGCTCACTTTGCCTGTAGTTTGGAGAAGGAAGTAGAGAAGGACCGGAGTCAGGTTAGTGCTGAATCCCTCTGAGTAACCGACTTTACATTTTCTCCAAGTTGAGGGTGGCGACTTAGGATGATGCTTGGTTTCTAGCAGTTAAGGCCAGGGCGACCCAGCCTTCCTGCTTGCCTGGAACAGTCTCCTTTTCTGTCTGGGGTCCTGGTAGGGTTACTAACAGTGCCCTTTCCACTCTCAAAAGTGGCTGAGCTTGGGGGGTATCCGCTCACCCCCCCAGAATGCCTTCAGTCGCTGTTCAGAGCACCGAGCAGACTCCTGGTCCTCCTGCCGAGGCCGGAGCCAGGGAGCTCCGGGGACCGCTGGTTGCCTGGCCCCACCGTGTCCTCAGGAGCCTGGGTTCCCCGTGTCTCTCCTCTGCCTCCCCGAGGGCATCGGGTGCTTGGGTTCTCCTGTCATCCTCAGCCTGGCTCCTCCCTGCTGACAACATTGCCTCAGCATCCACAGGACACACCACCCGGGGGAGAGTCGGGCTCCTCCATCCAGCTCTGCCGCGTCCCGTGGGCCCGCGCTGGGTGAGCGCGGAACCGAGGCTGTGATCGCCTGAGTGTCAGCCTCCGTGCTGAGCCCACTCCGCGGGGTCCGAGACAGAATTACCCCGCCCTCCATCCGAGACGAAGCAGGGGCTCCCGAGCTGGGGACCCCCCCCCAAATCCAGGGGCTGCGTGAGGCAGAGGAGGCTACTTGAATGAAGACCTGAGCTCCCATCCCAGCTGGCATGGCTCAGTGGTTACGGTGTTGGCCTGGGCTCCGGAGGGTCTTGGGTTCAATTCCCGGTCGAGGGCATGTACCTCAGTTGCAGCTTCGGTCCCCGCCCTGGTCGGGGCCCATGCGGGAGACAACCAATCGATGTGTCTCTCTCACATAAGTGTTTCTCTCCCCCTTTTTCTCTCTCTTCCCTTCCCTCCCTTCCTTCCACTCTCTAAAAAGCAATGGAAAAAATATCCTTGGGTGAAGATTAACAACGACGACGAAAATCTGAGTTCCCTTAGGAAAGCAATCCACAGAGGGGTACAACACAGGGCACCGGGACACTTGGGTTCTTGTGTTGGTGAGGAGTTTGGGGAGCCGGTTGGGCTTCTAGCATATGCCCTGGACAGAAGAACGGTCCTCCCCTTTCGGGGAAGGTTATGCTCTTCGGTTGAGTGAACCGCTTTCGGAGGGGTGCACGTGGAGTGGTGGGGGCGGGGCGACACCTGCCTCCCCAGCCAGGTCAGCGAGTCAGCCCTGGCAACCACTGGGACGACAGGACACCACCAGATCTCCTTCACGTCCCTTGCAGCCTTTTGGAAGGGGAACGCTCCTTATCTTTGAAGGAAAACAAAATTCCTCATGACTAATATCTCATTAGCAAATCTTTGTGACCAAACATACTCAAGTTTCAAGATTATCCAAAAACCCGGAGAGTTAAGTGTTGACTCTTTCAGATTCACACTGGAAGCTGAAATTTACCTCTAGTTTTTTCCTTCCTTCCTTCCTTCCTTCCTTCCTTCCTTCCTTCCTTCCTTCCTTCCTTCCTTCCTTCCTTCCTTCCTTCCTCCCTCCCTCCCTCCCTCCCTTCCTTTTTTGCATCACTGAGCTCCTGATATGATACATGTATTTTTTCCCTAATAGTGACTGCCTTCAAAACACTGTATCAATGAATTATCTTCACTCAGTCCCAGGAGACTGAGCAGGATTCAGGAAAAGACAAACCTGAGTCAAGTTTGTCTCTCAGCGTCTAAATGTTTGCTTCTGTTAGAATCCTTGGCTTAATTCCAAAGTAAAGTGTAAACGCATTAGGATTTACCATTATTTTGTGTTTTCTGGCTTTGGGCTCCCTTCCATGCACATAACAGTTGCCCTCATAATTTTTATGCAAGAGCCAGACAATTTCCCCCTGATCTTTGAAAAGGGTGAGGCGATGGGTTTTCCCTTGACTCTGGAGTCTGGAAAACCTACCTGATTGTCACTCCAGCTGTGCCCAGCTGAGCTCAACGGTGGGAGGAGAGGTCAGTGGTGGCACTGCTCTCGAAGAGGTGAGCATGTTGCTAGGTCCAGGGACACCTGGGAGACAGCCTCACCGAGCCCTTCTGCCAGTGCCCCAGAAGCGGGAGGCTGTGGGGTGGACCCTGGGGGCAGGGCCTGGGGTGGGGTCAAGTGGGCTGTGGGCGAGGATCCCTTGCAGGACCTCCAGAGGGAAGACCTGCTACCACTGGGCACCGACACCAAGGAAGGACGTGCTGGGACCAGCCGAGGGAGGACTTGACCCCTCCGCCCCCTCTCTTCTTCAGGGCTCGTTGAAAGAAGAAAGGGCCAGGCAGAGAGGGAGGAGAGGGAGCCCCCCTGCCCTTCTCACGGTGGGAAACGGAAGTGGACTGGCATGATTGTACAGAGCTATGTTTTCTCAAATAAGCCCATGCCATCAAAGAAATATGGAATCACAGTAGGATTGCTAAAGAACTGCTCATGAGTAAGAAAAATAAAGCACTTTCACGTTTGCTTAGCCTCGAATACCAAGTTAAGCCCGTTCAGTAAAACAGTTTGCTACATACGTCTAGTATGAATGATGCCAAGCTGAACTAGCCTTCATCTCTAATTCAGGCCTTCTGAACTCATTGAAGTAGAATTTCTATGTGATGGCAAAGTCTTTTGTGTCTTTCAAGCTGTGGTGTCTTTGTAGAACACACAGAGAAACAAGGAACAGGATTTGGGTTCAAAGAGGCTCACGACAAGCCCCTGTAGCGAAAGCATACAGCTCCACCCTAACACGGGTCTGCTCAGCCTCAGTTACTCGCCTGTGGCTTGTTGTTTCCACAAAACATTTATGGAGCACCTACTGTGTGCAAGGCCTGTGTTAGGGGTGGGAAGGCATTACAGTCCAGCTGCCTGTGGATACACCCTGTCTAGGGAGTGCAGGGCAGTGACTAGCAGGACAATGCAAGAATGGAGAGACTGCTGAGAGAACTAGGGAGGAGGGGTAGGTGTGGAGGGGGAGAGAGGGGTTTTCCTCCCTCCCCAGGCTGGGGAGGGAGAGACAGCAGGGCTCATACGGCCCAGGAAGGCCTGCCAGGCACAGCACAAGCTGCTTTCAATGACGAATGAGCAGGGATGACAGAGATTAACTCTAACAACCTTGGTTTAATCCCAACAGCTCTTCTCTCGTTACCTTTAGAAAATGTACGATGGTGGATGGACCGGGGAGAGCCCTCTGGCTGGCCCTGCAGCCGACGCCACGGCTCCTACTGTCCGGCGAGGGAAACCCAGCCGGGCCAGTGTGGTGCCCACGAGATGGGCCCGGGAGTGCTGAGCAGGATTCACAGTTACTGGACATTGAATTTGCTTTGTCTTGATACTCTCCCCTCCTTCCAAAAAGAGGCAATAATGGAAGCATGGCATAAATCACTTACTGGCAAAATGAGACAAATTTCTAAAATGAGCTGCAGCGTACAGCCCATTTCCCATTAAAAGCCGCTCCTTCTAAATGCGGAAAAGCTATAAATCAACAAGCCTAATGGAGTCCGTGCTGTCTATTCAACATACGCCAGGGCACTGAATTCAGAATGCAGCGCGTCAGGGAAAAAGCCTCCAGCTGCGCACACAGGCTTGAACATTTCCAAGGAAAATCCTGCGAACAGAAAGCTTTCCTGCGGCCCTGTTACAAGGCCTCGCCACGTGTCCGCCCCTGGCCTCAGAAACCCACCCCTGGGTGCAGCGGAGAACGCGACCGCCTCGCAGCACAGCGACCAAGGCCACAGCTTTCTCATCCATCCAACGGACCTCTATGGGGCCGTGACCATAAATGAAAAGGGTTACGAAGGACTCAAGAGAGCGCCTGCCTCATCACAGTGGCTTGAAACACGGCAGCCACCGTGGTGGTGGTTGTCACGTTGCAGTCTCCTCTCCCTCACCCACGGCTTCCTCACGTCTGGCTGTGAGGACAGTCAACCATCCAACCATGGTCGCCTTGCCCGTGGCTTGCCTTCCTTCCTTGCTATCTCTGAGCAGGACAGGAACAGTGAAGAACCGTCTCTGCCTCACTAAACAGCAAAGCACACAGTGACCTCCCGTCACCCTAGGAAACAGCCCTGTGTGGGGTCCACCCAGCTCTGGTTTCAGTTAAGCTCGGGATGCAGAGGGGTTCCCAGCATCCCGGTTCTTTTGCGGGAGTGGTCAGCTATTCCCTCAGCTAAGTGGGGCTATTTTCCAGGCTGGAATGATGGGGGCCCACCCTTGCTTCTCGGAGCCCAGGGGGGCCTGGGCCAGGCCAGCCAGGACTCAGGCCTGCCAGTTTGGTCACGAGGGTTGTTCTAACTCACTGCTTGGGATGCTCAGCCCTGGAAAACAAAGCTGTGTTGCAAGATTTCTTCATTCCTTGGTTGCACACCATCAAGTTACTCATAAATTTAATGTAATTTGAGCCTTCCTCACAAATGAGTCACATGGCAAAAACACAAAAGAATTGCCCAAACCCAGCCAGGACTCCTATTTTTTAGACTTTATCTTGACTTTTCTTTTCTGTTTATGGGCCATTTATCCCATAACCTCTGCAGAAGAGACTAATAAAAGCAGATACAGATGGGGTTGGCTTCTTTACACCCATAGTACCCGAGGGCTTAGGAAGAAGCTGAACTGAGAAAAGCATCCCTGACTCAGACCCTGGGCACCAGGAAAGCACAGGGAGGAGAGGACATTTACTCATCGCCACGGTTTCTCGGGTCCGGGTAAAGGCTGGTTTCCTTGGAAGCCTTTGTCACACTGGAGTATGAGCACGTGTTAGCTTTTCCATGGGATACACATAGAATAGAGGCTCACCAAAGAGCGGTGGGTTAGGCTAGGCATGCCAGGTTCATGGTATAAGCATCACTCCTGTGCTTTGCTCACGGCAGACACTGCAAATGGCACACACGACTCTTTCTGGTGCAGCCTCAGGATTCTTCTCAACCCAGTACTCTGGAAAGTCACCAACAATCCATCAGTGTAGACGTCTGGCAGCCCACCTCCCTAAGAACTGTAAGTCACAATGGCAGAGATGATAACTACCACTAATTAAGAGTTACTGTATTAGCCATGTGCTCTGCATGGCCCATCTCTGTTCCTTAAGTGGTCTGCAGGGGATGTGGTATGGGGCCCACTTATAGAAAAAACAAACAACGGAGGCCTGTAGACACAAGGGGTTCACCCAGGTGTACACAGGTTTGGAAACTTCTAAGGTGATACACAAGTTGATATGTTGTATCTATTGAATAGAATGGTGAGAGATTGGGGCTTTTCTATTACATGACTTTTTTCAATTTTATTTTTCTAGTAATTCATTTGTATCACATTTTACACTAACACAATGGAAGTGTTAGTATGCAATGATAGGAAATTTTAAAAATAGAACTGTCGTTTATCTCAGATGGCTTGAGAAACACCTCAGCTCAAGCCCTTCGAACCCGGACATGACATTTCAGCTTCCTGGTTTCCAGTTTCCTCTTTTGTAGGATGGGGGAGTGGGTGGAGTAGCTCAGTATTCTTCAAACTTTCTTTTTGACCATTGTAAGAAAATATATTTATATCATGGTCCAATTGCTTATTCCGGTTCCAGGCAAAGCAACCTGCCACGTCCTGTTTAATCCTGCTAGTCTCCTCCATGCCATGCATTTGACACTTTCTGTCCTAACCTTTCTAGTCTCTTCCACTCCATCTAAAAAGAATGTGCACCCACTGATCCGATTCCGCGCCCTGCTCATGGCTCCCACCGAGGTGGGGAACACCGCGTCAGGTGGTCTTTCAAGTGATGTCCTGACACCAGAGGGCCCTTGAACAAGATTCTCCTGTGTCTGCGCCTGCGGCCGGGCGAGCCAGGAAACAGGAACTGGCTTCTGCCAGGCAGGCTGGGACTAGGGACCAGTAACATGCTCATAACCAGTTACGACTCCTCTGTAACTACACCACGCGGAGCCTTCTCCCTTTATTGCTTAGAATAAAACATTAAAAACCCAAATGCTCATGCGAGATCTGCCCCGCTCATCACCACTGCCTGTGTGTCAGGGCGCCCAGGTTTGTGAGTTGGGAGGAACCATCAACACTGGATTCCCTCCCCGAGTTTCACTCTAGAAACGTGTGTTCAACGTGGGCGACTTGAGGGCACAGTCCTCCGTCTGTGGGTCACCTACTCCTCCCAAATGCCCCATTACCCTTTCCTACCGCCGCAAACCACATCAGAACGAGCCCGCTGTCAAATAATTTCTAGTGTCTTCTTTCGGGTGATACGCATTGGCTTTTTAAATAAAATACAACAAATTGAATGTAGTTCGGCTGGTTACCCTAGGTTAGAAAAAACGGAAGTAGATTCTGTTTAAAGAAAAGAAAAAGCTCTGCGAAAGCGCCCGTCCTCGGAGTGAGTGCGGGCCCCAGGAAGGGCCTGCGGAGCCCTCTCAGCAGCGGGCGCCAGGGGCGGGCGCGGCGGGTTTGGCGGGGCAAAGGCCGGCCCCTTCCTCTGGATGGTGCGGGATTTAAAAATAGGGCGGCGCGGCCACAGGAAGCTCACACATGAATAAATTTCTAAAAATATATAGAAGCCCCTGGTCACAGGAAGCGCCGCATCGCAGGGGGGCTGACAGCCCAGGGGTGGCAGTTTCCTCTCCCGAGGTCCCCGGGTCATACCCTGTGCGTGACGGGTAGGAGGCTGTCCTTGCGAGGAAGAGGCGCCGGACAGCCCCACACCAGTAAACGGCGGGTCTGAGGTGCCTACGAGCTTCACAAAGGGGCTCCTCAGAGTCACTTTCAGTTACTTTCCAACGTGGTCTTGGATTAGGATTTATTTTGTTAATTTTCACTTGGAAGACAACTGCACAAGGCAGCCCCAGGATTGGGGTGAGAGAGCAGAGCGCTGGATGACAGGGCCTTGCTGTGACCTCCCCAGAGTCTGTCTACGGCCACGATTGAGAGACACCGAGAGCCCCGTCCGGCATTTCCATGAGAACAGTGGCTTTAAAACAACCCTTGGTGGCCTCTACATCCATCTGTTCTCATCCTTCCCAGAAACCGTGTTTTCTAGTGCAGCTTCCAGACTCACCGAACAACCTAATTAAGTTTCAATCCTCAGGCCCGATTTCAATCAAAAAGGGACATTAAGAAGACGAGCCTTTGCCTGTTGTCATCTGCTTTGGACCTTTCCAGAATGTTGATTAGGTCAAGGAAACCTTTCAAAGAGGCTTTATAAAATAATCAATATTGTTTTCAACATGATGTCCAGTGTCAGCTAGACAGACATGCCTCAAAGCACACTGCATGTTTTGATTCAGGGATCGACAGAAAAATAAAATCTCAATCCCGAGTTGAGTCAAGTTGAATTTAGCTGTAGAGTCATCTGGAATTTCTGCCAGACAATCATCTCAGCTGAAATTCCTGAAGGCTCTAAAGAAAAACGAAAAACTTGTTTTCAAGAGATAGCTTAGAAGTGAATTTAACTATTTTGAATCTGTGGAAATAGGACATTTTAAGGATTTCTTTTAGGTGTTTGTTTCTAGTAGAAATTTAAAAAAATTTCACACATTTCAGGTGTTTCTCAAAATGGATGTAACCTACTTGGTAGTAAAGCAGAAATAGCAGCAGATGGGAAGTCCATGGCCTAGAGGCCCAGGGCTCCGAGGGTCATAGAACCAGGCTGAGGGCTCAGAACTTAGAGAAGTTTGGGGTTCAGGAATGCTTAGGGGTGTCTAGGTCCTAGGACTGTCATTAGTGTTATTTCAGGCATATTATGGATAATTTTGTGGACTAGCCTAGGAACTAAATACCATTTATGATTTTTTGAAAAAATATATTCTAAGTTTCAAGCTAATTTATGGAATATAATCAGTCCATTGATAAAAAATACACATAATAATATGTATTACTGTATAAAACTAGTATGTACTAATATATAACAATCTATAATTGATGGTATATACTTTCACATATGAGAATATACCATACACTCATTTCGTTCTCGGTGCTTCATTACAGAGTAGCCCTGTGTGATATGAAAGGGAGGAACTGTCAACCTATCGGTCATTCTGCCTCTTCAACAAATACAGTGGGCTCTCCAAGTACTTGTCCCGAGCACGTGCACTGATACTCGAACCAACCCCAGCGATGAGCACGGTGCTGTGCTCCGTGCTGGCAGCGGTCAACACGAGAGAGACGGTGTCCGCCCTTTTAGAGCAGAAATCCTAGTCGATTAGAGTTAGAACCTTAGAGGATACCTTGACGCTCATATTCTGTGTGACCCTGACCAAGACATTTCATGTTTCCTGCTCTGTTAAATGGAGAAGATAATACTGTTTGTCCATTCATTTCACTGAATTGCCCGTTTTTGTTTCCAAGTAAAAATGTGATTTTAGAAAAGTTGCATATAAATATTTACGTTTTATTTCAAGATCTTCTTTACCAAAGATCTATTATCCAGAAATTAATTATAACTGTGAAATGTGAGTGTATGGCACATACTTTCTGTGGCACATTACTTACTGACCAGTCTTGTGTAATGTGCCAACACATGCTTGCTACTGGAACTGGTTAATAGATTTTTATTTTTAAAAATTTAAATCATGCAGTCCCCAAATAATCCAAGTTATCTTACTATTGGACACAAATTATATATGTTAAACGTTCTATAGCTTTTTTTCTATTGGGATTACATAACTGACTTAAGGCTTTAGTTTTATCCCAAATTAGAATTTGTACCTCGCCGTGAGAAGTGAAGGGGAGGCCTCAGGTGGAGGTGAGCCAGATGTCTCATGAGCATGAAGTAGGACTTGCTCTGAGTTCATATGGGCACGCATTTCAACAACTTCATTTCATTACAATTAGGACACATAAAGGGGTAAAAGAGAAAATGCACCAACACCTTCCTGAGCATTTGATTGGCACCTGGAGGCGAAGTATCCTGCCTGGCATGCGCCCATGTTTACGGCAAGAGAGGACATTCACATGAATATAAATAACAGGTAGTTTATAAAGACCGTCAAATGTGTGATGGGAATGTTGTGGAACTAGATAGTGGTGATGGTGGCACAGCCTTGTGAGTATACTGAAAACCACTGAATTGTACATTTTAAAAGGGTGAATCTGGCTTCCAGTCCCGATGGTGGCGAAGGTAACCGCGTACTCACCCCCTCCCAAAGCCACATCAACATTCACAAATAAAATACAGAGCCATCGTTCAGAACCACCTGAAACCTAGCCGAACAAAAGGCCTACAGCTAGGGGATTAAAGCATTAGCATGTGGAGGCCAGTGGGAGGGGGGAGACTAGGGGCAGAATCATGGAACCAGCTGGTCCCACACCCACGTGGGGCGTGTTTTCAATCAGGCGGGCTATCTTGGCTGTGGAGGTTTTCCCGAGGAGCTCGGGGTCCCAGCCCCACCACAGGCCCCCCAGCCTAGGGTTCCATGCTGGGAAGAGAAGGCCCCACAACTCCTGGCTGTAAAAACCAGCGGGGATTGAGGCTGGGAGACAGAGGCTGCTGGAGCCCCAGGCAGATCCTCTTAAGGGGCCGTGCAGGGACTTACACTCACTGCTTCTGAGCCCAGCGCTGGAGCAGCAGCTGGAAAGGAACCCGGGACACTCGGGGAGGGACTCACTTGCCTGGAATCAGGATGAGAGCTGGAGGGGCAGCTTTCTCCCAGACAGAAGAGCTGGCAGAGGCCATTGTCCCTTTGCTGAGCCCACCACAGAGCCAAGGGCTGCACCGCATCTGAGTCTCCATCAACCAGGCTCACGCTGCTCACCTCGCCCTGCTGATTCCCTGAGACCCCGCCCCTGCCTACACTGCCCAGCCTCTTTTGTAGCCACGGAAATCACAGTGAGGTTTCTGGGAAAGCTCTTTAAAGGGAGCTGTCTAAAGTGTCATGTTCCCGTTTTGCTCCTCCCCCTTCTTTTCTTCCTGGAATATGGCTTTGATGGCTGGAGCTGCAACAACTACCTTGTAGTTATGAAGTCACTTTGAGGACGAAAGCCAATGCTAGGAATGGCAGCACAGAAAAAGAGGTGAGGACATTGAGGACATTGGGGCCACCACGCTGACACTGGAATGCCTAACTTTGAACTTATTTTACATGACAGAAAAGATATCTCTGTTTAAGCCACTGTTATTTAGGGATTTTGTTATCAATAGTCAAACACAACTCCTCTATGGTGAAGCTGGAGGCTGGTGTGGTGCACGTCTGTGTGTTAGAAGGTGGAACAGAGAACAAGCAGATTGGGGGTTTGAGGATCTGCATAGCTCTAAAGTCATTTATGAATTGAAGAAGTTGAGAATCACAACTGTAGGAGACCAATCTGGGCATCTGTGATGAGAAAACCCCATTATTATCCAGATGGGTACCTAGTGAAAATTTATTGCATTCAAGGTGATCCTGCTCTTTCCTACACCTTGTTGACCTTGACAATATCTACCTTATAAAGACTGACGTTTATATTTGAGGCCATTAGCAGTTTTTTGTTTTTTTTAAATATGTCTTTATTGATTTCAGAGAGAGGAAGAGAGAGGGAGGGGGGAAGAGGGAGAGAGAGAGAGAGAGAGAGAGAGAGAGAAATATCAATGATGAGAGAGTCACTGATCGGCTGCCTCCTGCATGCCCCCAGCCAGGGCATGTGCCCTGACCAGGAACTGAACCGCGATCTCCTGGATCCTAGGTTGATGCTCAACTACTGAGCCACACTGGCCAGGCAATTAGCAGTTTTTACTGAAGGAGGGAGATACTTCCTTAATTTATTCCAAGTTTAAGATCAACCTTGCAAACATTGACTAAAACACGAAAGGCACTTCAATAAGCATAATTATCTCTGAAAACATGCCATGTTATGTTCACCATTGTTCAGATTTAGGGCTTAGAATACACTATAGTTTAAAATGCTTTTTTTTTTCATTCATGCGAAATGTTTGACTATTTTGACTATTATGAAATATGAACCCAGAATGCCCTGATGCACTGAGCAAATGGTTAGCAAGACTTCAACCTTTATTATATTATTTTTTATGTTATTATTTTTGGCTAAAATCATCTCCATTCATACAGAGCCCAGAATACATGACTCCTTGGATACGCCGTACTGCCTCTCGGTGGATCTGTCCGTCTTAAAACATCCCATGCATTTAAGAGAGTTGTTCATTCCTGTCTTCATCAGCAACACCAAATACCTCTTAAAATGTCAACAACCGATGGAAGAAAAGTATTTGCAAAGCACATGATACTCATCTGCCTTCCTGTCCATTCAGTATATAATTCCTGGGGTTTATGAGATTGAAGAAATAATGCCAGTTGAGGACATTTATCTAGTCTTGTGGCAGCTGCAAATTCAGTTGCTCCAGAAATAATCTCATCTTGAACCTCCCAATTGCCTTTAATGTCTGGATTAATGTACTAACCTCTTGTATTTAAAATCAGTCTTGGCTGTATTACCAGGATTGCGTGCAATGGGCAAGTAGACAGAGGATTTACTGATTTATGAAAAAAAAAGTTAGCATCTTTGACATTTATTTGAAAGAAAACAATGCTTCAGCTCATTTAATATTTCAATAACTTATTTGTATAAAACACAGAGAGAGACGCACACATTTCAAGGGAACAAATGAGAGGCAGTTTTTCACGAGGTAACACGGGAAACAGCACAGGAGGCCACCCGGACCTCCAGGCCAGCGAGGGGACCGGGAGGAGTAAGTCCTTCGAAAGGCTCCCTCGTTTGGACAAGAACATGCTAGACTCCCGCAACTCTTAGGTACTTATAGAAAATGTAAACATCGATTCGATTTGGGCTCTGCTTCAGAACAGTTGTAAGGCATTAATCAGAAAAGTATATTTAACATGTGTTCCCTTCATTCTCTTACCCGGCCGAGCAAGAACTCATGGGCTAAACGGTGCTCACGTGGAGGGACGAAAGGCAAGTGACTCTGGAAACACTCCTTATGCTCCTCATGAGAACCCCTGACCCTTCCAGCTAACTCAGGAGCCACAGCCGGCTGGGTGAGCACTGGGTTCCTGTGGAGAGGTCGGTTTGCGGGCCGAAGGGGACAGCCCAGTTACTGAGCCCATCGCTGGGGCAGAGAGCTGGGCGGCCCTGAGACCCGCAAAGCGGCCGGCCAGGCTGTGTCCCTTCAGAAGCCTCGGCAGCCACTGAAAGGTGGGCCACATGGCTCGGGTTCCCGGATTTCCCTGAAGATGGACATCACAAGTCCCAGGGCCAAGGAGACCTACTGCCCATCTTGGCAAATCCATTTTTCTTGCTGTTGAATCAGATGAGAAGGCCAGGGCCCGGGCCTACAGCAGGAAGAGTTAAGGGGCACATGCAGGAACCAATGAATGCACAGAGAAGTGCAGCAATGAATCTATGTTTCTCTCTCTCTCAAAATCAATAAATGAAATTAACAACAACAACAAAAAAGAGTTAAGGGGCTTTCAAAGCCACGAAGGAGCCCAACCCACTCAGGAGTGAGGAGGAACCTGGCTCATAAAATGGGGTTTGTTTCTTGTTTTGAATCCATCCGTATCCTAAACACGTCAGGCGACTACTGCAGTGCACGTTGGGGGGGGGGGGGGGGGGGGGGGGGGGGGGAGGAGCTCAGAAAAGTCTCTTCCTGCGTGCTGTTGTGGACCAGAACAGGTAAGTGGCATTGTGCTGGCACAGGGTGGGTATATAACATCATTCCCACAGGCTGAAATAGTTACATTTAGAAGCTGGAATGAGCATTTTTCAAGTGGGTACAGTATACACACGCTCACACTCACACACACAAGCTGGGCCAATTCTCCCCAGCACAGGGTGACATGTCATTGTGCCCTTTCAGATGCAGGCTATTGGCTCCATGCAACATCCTTCCTAGGCGACCAGGGCTTTCAGGCTAAATTTAGCCTTCAAGTGCCTGGAAAGCCTGTCATCCCTGGAACACTTCGGTGAGAATAGAAGCAGGTAAATTTTTAAACAAGAAAATGAGTGTGGATTTGGACGTGTGTGATAATGGTCCAAGCTTTAATAGCCCGGTAAAATATTTATCTTATTTTTTTATTGCTAGCGTGCAATCAATCTGCAACACACTGACAGAATATAGGAAGGTCAGGGTCTACTCAGCCACAGTTAGATGCAACCACTCCACATTTAAAAATATATAGATCAGTTAATGGGAAATGCAAGCTCATCACCAGGCGAGCCACTGTCCTGAGACCCTCTCTCTCCACCCAAGAGGAAGAAGGGAGCTCCTGCGAGCACCTCGCTCACTCCGAGGACCCTCCATTCTTTTCCAAGCCAGAGTAAAGGGCTGTGGGTATCTCTCTGGTTTGGGATTTTAAGAAGTTAATTGTCTTAGCAAATTGGCTCATTAAGTTAATCTCCCTCTTGGACCCTGAATAGCCTTGATTCGTTTCACCAAACTTCCCAATCCCCTCCTTGATAAATGATGTGGGTACAGGGGACGGGGTATAGGCTGGGGTGGAAGATAGACAATAAATATTAAGTAAATGTTCATCATGTAAAGACAAATGAATAATGGTCCTTGCCCTTTGGATTTTTTCATAATGAGATGGGAAGGGTTGGTTATGGGACATCAGCAAACACTGAATTAGAAAATGCTGGGAATGAGAAGACTCCAAGACCATTGTCTTTGTGTTCCAGGTAAAGATACCAGAGTGAGAACAAGTCATCCTCTCTTTTTGCAGAGTCAGCTCTCTCCTCGGTCTCCGGGGAGCAGATGGAAGGAGGTGAAGAGTGAAGAGGGGTGGGAAGTGTGGAAGGCAGGCAGTGGGCTGCTGCTTTTTGCTCACAGGCAGTGCGTGCAAGGAGAGTCCCTGTGCATTGATGATCGTGAGTGGTTAAGTGGGGGGCACTCTGTCCCCCTTATTCTAAATTCCAAGTGTGTACAAGTAGTTAGGAGGTCTAGGAAATAAACAGTGGCACCCTGGCCAAGCAGCTCAGTTGGTTGGAGCATCATTCCCATGCACCGAGCTTGTGGGTTCAATCCCCAGTCAGGGCACGTGCAAGAATCAACCAGCGAGTGTGTGGCTGGGTGGAGCAACAAATTGATGTTTCTCTCTCCCTTCCTCTCTCTCTAAAATCAATATAAAAATTTAAAAAAAATAAACAATGGCTACACATAATTTACCTTTTGTATTTTCTATTCGTATACATAGTATGAAACATATAGTTCAAAGATACCACGACGCAAGAATTCTGTGGTTACTTTCAGCACAAATTATTTTTTGACCTACAAAGAATTGGCTTTATCCCAAATAAGACTTGAAATTGTGCTTTTTTTCCTTTTTTATAAAAATGGCAGCTTCTTCTCAGAGGAAACAGCCTTTTTCTGTACATGCAAATCATCTGAGGCTTCTCTCATCACTGATCAATGGGTCTTGCCTTTCATATGATTGTAGGAGTCTGAGCACGATTTTCAACCTGAGTAGACTTGGCTGCTGGATTTATCATCCGGAGAGAAGCAAGGACAGAGTCTGCTGAGCCCCTGCAGCCGCCTCCGGTGTGACTTACTCCTTAAGTACAAAGCCAGTTCCCTTCTAGATGACAAATGGGCCTGAATGGAATGTAATTTTCTTAATTCCATTCTGATTAGTGTCTAGGTAAGAATGTCTCCTTCCTTTTTTGATACCTTTACCAGGATGGCAGGCTACCCTTCTGAGTGCTGGTGCTACATTAGCACGAGGCAGAGAGGAGACGATGGCCCCACGGCACACCTGTCCCCCCGCACGCGCTCCCCTCTACATGCCAGGCGAACTGCCACCGGCTAGCCTGTGAATGTGGGGCAGGTGCGCTAAAGCTCTGTCAGAAAGAGATGATGGGGCGAGGGTGCAGGGCATGGGGTCAGTGGGGGAAAAGGGGGACATCTGTAATACTTTCAACAATAAAGATAAATTTTTAAAAAAAGAGATGATGAAAGAAAAGAGAAAAAATGACAGGCAGCTGCCCTCTTACATACCCCACAATTCAACAGTTTGATGAGTGGCTATTTGGGGACCATTCCTCGCTAGGGGTACTTCAATAAGAACAAGCTCTCTGCAGCCACCCTGATGACTTGCCATTTAGCTGCCAAGGAAAACTGCGCGCAGATCCAAAATAACAGAGGACGTCACTTTATTGGCTGTCCACAGGCAGTTTGGTCACACAGGTGAAGACCGTGGCGGGCGTGGTACAACGCAATACCTTGCTTCACTGCTAAACAGACGGTTAGCTGATTCTCCACTTGATCAAACCCCAGCAGCCCTCTGCACCCCAGGCATCACCTACCCGGCGTGACTAAGCTGAATAGATGGCGAGTGACGGCATTGTCCACTAGTCTTGGCCTCTTGCACTGGCTTCCCATAAAACAGCACTTGAAAATTCACAAAATGAAGGAAGGAAGGAAGGAAGGAAGGAAGGAAGGAAGGAAGGAAGGAAGGAAGGAAGGAAGGAAGGAAGGAAGGAAGGAAGGAAGGAAGGAAGGAAGGGAGGGAGGGAGGGGGGGAGGGAGGGAGGGAGGGAGGGGAAAGAAAGAAGGAAAGAAAGAAGGAAGGAAAGAAAGAAAGAAAAAGAAAGAAAGCAAGCCGCACTCCCTCTGAAGACTGACACCACTGTAAACAGCTAGCGTGGCATGCAATCCACATCTGGTCGTCTTTGTCCGTTAGGCATTTTTAAAAAAAAACAAAAAACAAGTGGAATGGCATGTCTATTTCAAATATTAGTAGCATAACATGTAAGTGCAATTTCAGTCTGGCCACAAGTCTCCCACCTTCCGTGTGTCTGTCACAAGAGCAGCAAGCAGCCGTGTGACATCCAGGCATGTCCTTTCCCTGGAGCCTCTGATCACAGACCCCCAGGCCCCTCCATCCCCACACTCACCCTTCATATTCCAAATGCCTGAAAATAGCAACTTCTCTATTCTCATTATTGTCCAAGCAGTCAGGGTGGGGAAACAATTCTGATCAAACCAAGCGGTAAGCATTTGCCGCCTCTGCCATCCGATGGGATCCAGTTGCTCTTCAGAGGTCCTTGCACCCAGGGCCTGAAGTCGTCCTCACCCCCAAGGCAGTGAGTCTTGAGAAAGTTACTGTAGGGAGCAGGCGCCCTGTCCGCTCCCACTGTCTGCGGTTCCCCGAGGCCGGGCCACGAGGTCACACGGAGCTGAGCTTCACCAGGCCACGCACCGAGTCCTCGTGCAGAGAGTCCTGGCTGGCCAGGCCCAGGACGTGCATGGTGCGGCTGTGCGCCAGGGGGCTGCCAGCCAGCAGCCGGGGCGGCGAGGGCGCCTCCTCGGGGGTCAGGAACTGGTGGCCCACGTGCTCCTCTTTCAGGGGCAGTATGTCCGTGAGCCCGGCCTCGGCGGTGAGGTTGGGCATGGAGGAGGGCGGCGTGGGCTGCCCCAGCGTCAGGCTGGCACAGGGCGTGCCCAGGCCCGGCTTCCCCGACAGGTGCAGCTCATCGCTGGTGAGGCTGGGCTCGCTCTGCAGCAGGGGCGTGGCCGCGGCCTGCAAAACGAATTTGGTGCTCTGAATGCACTGGTCTTGGTCGCACTGGAGAGCAGGAGAGAGGCGGCAAAGAGAGGCCCGGGCGAGATGGCACGGGGAGGGGAGGGGAGGGGCACGGGGCAGGGGGAGGGCAGGGTGCAAGAGAAAGAGAAACCCGTTAGTGACGCCTCAGTCAGCCGGCGCAGAGAGCGTGCACAGCAGCCCGGTTTCATTTGGAGACACCCAGCATGCGGTAAATGCCAACACCCGGCCCCTTAAAAAGCTGCTTAAGCTCACAGCCCACGACAGGTGCCCTGGGAGTAAGGTGCAGCGTCAGCCCACCATGCTCCTGGCCCTTGTCCGCAGACGGGACCTCATTTTAAAACAATCCCACCGATGCATCAGAACCGTCCACTTGAAACCTACATAGTTTCATTAACCAATGTCACCCTAATACATTTAATTTAAAAATTCAATTTAAATAAATGAATAAAAACAATCCTTCCGGTAGAGTGGCAGGCTTTGCCACCAGCTGCAGTCTGGTGGCTGTTTCTTGTTTGCTAAAAACCACTTTTACTATAGTGTTTTAAAAATGCTGGGGCCTGTACCCCCATGTTCATAGCAGCATTACTCATAATCGCCCAAAGGTGGAAGGAGCCCAAGTGTTCACTGACTGATGAATTAATAAACAAAATGTGGTTTACACGGACAATGGAGTATTAACGAGCTGCAGAAAGGAAGGGCATTCTCACACAGGCCACAGCACGGATGACCTTGAGGACATAATGCTAAGTGAAACCAGCCAGACACCAAAGGACAAATGCTGTATGAGTCCACCTGCGCGGTACCTAGAGTAATCAAATTCACAGAGAGAAAGTAGAATGCTGTTTGCCAGGGTCCAAGAGGAGGGCTAATGGGGAGTTACTGTTTAATGTTTAGAGTTTCGGTTTTGCAAGATGAGTTCTGGAGATGAATGGTAGTGAGGATTGTGAATGAACTTAACGCCACTGAACTGTACACTTAAAAATAGTTGAAATGATAAATTTTACATTATGTACATTTTACCACAAAGAAAGAAAGAATAACACCGGGGCAACAGAAGCTCCTACGGGTCTGATCAGACTACTGGTAAAAGCCCCAGAATTCCCTGTTGCTGAGTTGTCATCATGTCAAGAACCACTAATTGAGCTAATGTGTTTTTTTAAATCTGCAAAAGAGAAACCAACATTTTACAAGATATTCCCTTTCCTACTAAGTGTTTGCAAATCTTATACATCTCATGTCATTTCTTTCACTTTACTCGCTGGCCAAAGGAATGTGGCGGGTGGAATGTGGATCTCCAGTTCCTTCCTAAACCCTTCCATGGAGCTAAGGGCTAGTTTCAGAACAGCCAGGGGAGGCTTCACTCGTGATCTTACACTTGACTCTGCGGTAACTCGTTCGAACCTCTCCTATTGCCGCAGATATTAGGTGAACGCACCGGGGCTTTCCATTCCAGCAGTAAGCTAGGAGCTCCACTCTGTCTTCAGAAGCTCTTAGAACAAACTTGCTTCCCCTCTTCACAAATGAAGACCCTGAGGTGCAGGTGGAGGTGGGTTTATCAAGACCTCACAGATAAAACCAAGGGAGGGATCCAGGTTTGGGGCTGGGGTTGCTTGACTGCAAACCTCTTTTCACTACACATCTAACACACAGTAGGTGCTTTATAAATGTGACTTGTCTTATTACCCCTCCCTCTCGCATTTGGACCTCTGGAGTTACCGACAGCTTCGTGATGGTCGTGGTCACCCTCTTCCTGTGAGGGGCTCACCTTGGACTGCTCACTGACCTACCTCCAGGCAAGGAAGCAGCCAGATCCGTGCAAAATGCAGCCTCAGGGAAGAGAGTTCACCCAAAGTCAAAATTCCTTAAGGTTTTTATCTCATTTGCTTCAGTGCATGTGTCCTTCCCAGCCAAATGGGCTTCTTTCTTAAAGGTCAGGTGGCAGTCCATCCCCTACTCAACCCAAGCTGGCATGAGGAGGTGGCATAGCCTCAGTCTAAGCAATTTACAGATTTTAGAAGTTCAAAGACCCTGTTCCAGCCAAGAGTAAACTCCTGATGGAGCTTTGAAGAGGAAAGCAAGTCTCAGGGAAACTCCTGGCTTTTCTATCGTTTCATCACAGCCAAGAGAATTTCCAAACCACGGAGAGGCTGGTGAAGGGTAGGAAAGGGCTGGGGATAGAGAAGGGAGGGCTACGAGGATGCGATGGAACCACCATTGCAGGTGGTTGAAAGGGGCTGTTAGGCATTAACGATCATTTAATGTAGCCGTTCCCCCAATCATCACCCACAGCAGTGCTTTTCCAAGGGGCGACCGAGCTGATTTCTCAGCTCTTACAGGGGGTTTCAGCTCCGGGAAGGGGTCCTTTCTTCTGGGAGGCGCTGAGCGGCCCGGCAGTCAGGCTGCAGACAGCTCTGGTTGGCAACCGTCTTGCTCCCCAACACCGGCCGTCCGGTTCCACACACCGGCTCAGTCTGGATGGGCAGAGGTGGCCCAGAGCGACCTTCCTGATTGAACACCCTCTGGGGACTATCCCAGGGCCTTTGCAAAGGATGCTTTACGAAAGTACCATTCCGTCTCCTTACTGACGGAGCCGCTGTGCTGCCTCATTTCCTGCGGCTTCGTACAGCCTCCCAGGGAGCCGGTCCCTCTGTGGCCCAGGGCTGAGGCCACCGCAGACGCAGGCCGCAGCCTGCAGGACGGAACCCTGCTGTCCACCTTCCTTCTGGAGCCCTTGTGCTTCCTAATACCTCTGTCCACACAGTGACCCCAGCTCTCGGGAAAGATGAAATTGTAAATCAGATTTGCTTGTCTCTGTGATGAAAGCTGATGGGCCCATTCTGTTTGAGGGACCAGCCCTGGTTTAGGGACTGGCTCTTGAAGACTCGCAGGGGAATATGCTAGAGCTCAGAGCTGGAGGAGGCCGGCAAGGTGAGGAGGCCAAGGAGGAGGGGAGAGGGGGCTCCTCTCCCATTCTCACTTTCTCCCTCCCTCTCTCGGTCACCTGCCCTCTTTCTTTTTTCCAGATCATTCCTCTCAGGTCGTGCCCAGCAGCAGAGCTCCTGGGCACCCATCAGGACCTTCTGGAATACAGCAGCTGCAAATAGTAGTTCGTTGAGTTCCTTAGAGCTCGAGTTATCGGGATAGTCACGTGAGTTTCATGAGCAGCTGAGGCTTTAAACATCGCCGTGCCGACTTGAACAGGAGCACACATCCGGAGGCGAATTTACTCTGAAGCTATGAGGGGGGCTCCTTGCTGGCAGACTCCCTTCCAAGGCTTTGTTCCCTGCATATTATTTTATTTTGCATATTATTTGCTTTTTCTTAAAGAAGGCTCCAAATGGGATGCCTCAGGCCCCTCGGACCTGGACCCACTCCTGCACACACCCACTGGCGCTTCCCGTGGCCAAACTGACAGTTTGTTAAAACTAACAGTTTCATGTGTTAAAACTGTAACAAATCCGCCCTCAGCCTCATGGCCAGGATCCCAATGAAAATGCTCTCCAGTTTACCAGAGGGAGAACTTAAGGACTAAAAAGTGTGAAAGAAAAAAACTTAACCTAAAGCTTTTCATTAAAAGCATCCATCAGTAAGCACAGTTACTGGGACCGTGAATCCAAGTGTCAAAATCCTGCTTGTATTCCATTAACTTTGCAAATAGTTTGCCACGTTCAACTGATTTCCGTTAGAAGACCAGGCCCACTTGGGGGTCCGCAGGACCAGGCTTCTTCTACAGGATACTGGCCCCCAGAAAGCTCCTGTTAGCTCACGACCAGCCACTGGAACGGGGCGCTATGGGTTCCATGAGATTCCAGCAAGGACAGTGCAGTGACTCTAGCCAGTGGGATTTATAATTCTCATAATATTAACTTTGCACGTTTTGAACATCTCCTTCTTGGAAGATACTCAATGATCAGGGGACATTGGATTTTTTTTCAGGTGAGAGCTTTTCCTCACTTTGCACACTGCCAAAGTCCCACGGAGGATGGGTTGACAAACCCTGGCTGCGAATCCCATTTGAAAACTTCAAGGGAGAAAGTGGCCAGTACTTTAGGGTTTCTGTGGCGATGAGGTCTTCTTCCTTCCTGCCTCTGCTTCCAGTTATTTGCCCATTTCTGGTTGGTTTTTCAGCTTGATTGCCTTCTCTCTGGTCCCACCGATTCTCTTCTCTCCCCTCCGCCTTTTCCTTCGGTCCGTTTCCCTCCCACTTCTTTCCTGCGTCCCCTTCCTTCCCCCCTCTCCCCTCTCCCCTCCACCGCCCCCCTTCTGGCTTTTCCTCTGAGGACTCTGGTCTTCACCCAGCAGAGGGAGACATCACCGCTCACTTGTTTCCCAGCTCGGCAGGGTTCATATCCCAGCACCAACACCAAGAAGCCGCTGGGAGTATTTTAATTTATCTAACTGGCTGTATGCGCTGGAAAACAAAACCAAACCCAAGCCCCAGGGTATTGGACGATGAAAATCATTACTCTGAATAGGAAATTGAGAAACTCATGTTTTCATTCCAAAACAGCCCCTTTACAGGTTCCTGTTGATCAAATACAGGGTTGAACCATATGAACTTGCCACTTATTTGGTCAACAATCATCCGATGCTGCATCCTGACAGAATAGAAACCCGATCACTTGGCGGCATAGCCCCGGCGCCGTCTGCGTGCTGGAGCGGGGCTGCAGCTGCAATAAGTCACTGTGACGGCCACTGATTTATTGCCCAAACGAAGTGCGCTGGCATTTAACTTGCAAAGAGATTTATGGCTTCAGATGTTCGAATGTCACAGGCATTATCACTTAATGTTACAACTTAAAAACATCCCAGAGATAATTTACTTTTTGTTTCTGCAGATTTTCAAATAAAATCGCTCGTGTCGGAATACATTTCATTCTGCCCTGGCTGACTTCGTGTCTGCAGTGACCCTCAGACCACGTTCAATGCTGCTGAGAGCAGAGCGTGGCATTTTCTAGATGGTCTTTATACAAATTAAGAGTGAATGACATGATTTATTCCATTTGCTCCAATTCTGTCAAGGTATTAATGTTGGGCATTGTTTATTTCTGCCTGCCTATGGAGCTGTGCTCTGGGGTCTTATGAATGCTCACTTACAGTTATAGAAACACTGCAAACTTCTAAAATCTACCTAAAATGTAGGCTGGGAGGAGAACTTCCTTTTCGTTCTTCTATTAACATTATCATTTAAATTTGTTTAACTTCTTTTTTCTACAGTATTTGATTTTAAAGATTAGGCATGGAGTTCTTCTGAACTGGTATGATTTATTAAACTAAATAAACTATTAAATAATAAATCATACCACTGTTAGGTTTAGTCTTGTTTTGATATTGGATTAAGGGGTATTTAAAAATTAGATTAAGAAAACATAGCAAATGATTTTCCAAAAAACAAAAAGAAATTCCAACAACTATGTACTATCTTTGTGTTTAGCACTCTGATCCCAAAGGAACTTTGTAGCTACAAGTGCCAGATTTAAACATAAACTGTGACTCTGATGCTATACAGAATTTAAATTATTTGACAACCAAATGAGATACACTAAAAACTGGACCACGAGTGGATGTCATCACTGCACACACATGCACAGAACTTCAATATTAGGTAATAATAAAAGCCAATAATGAGGAAGATAGGATCCTCCATTGGCACCGAGGTTATCTGCACTTAATTCCAGTGTGGCTCCTCAGAACATCATAGGTGTGCAAATGACAAAGGCTACACTGGGGTTACATGCACCATTTCAATGCTGCAGATGTCACTTCCTTACTTCTGTAACACTTCCTTCCTCGGGACTTTGTAGTAGAGGGAAGATCACTTAGACACTATATACCTATCCTCACTCCCAACAATGGGAGATGGTAAGTTAACAGTGAATTTTCCTGTTTTTGAGATACTGTAATAGGTAAGACCTCAGTGGGTACTTGGATGCCAGGGCTATCTATCAAGATTTACCTAATTTTCCTGTCCTGCAATATCATTGTGTTTATCTAAGACCTAAAGACTTTACCTCTAATTTCTAAAATATCACATATTTCCCCGGAAGTGCTTCCCTATCATTCAGGAAGTACCTTTCTGATGTAGACTTTGGTCCTAAAATAAAATAATTTGTTCATTTCCTTCCTTTGCAAATGAACATGCAGAGTCTGGTGCTAAATCTAAATGTCTCCAAATGTCCCTCCTTCAAGGAAAGCTCTGGCTAGAGTAACCATGTCTCAGGGTTAACTCACTATTTATTACTGGTAGAGTGGGTAACAAAAACATGCATCTGGGCTTGTGGCAGTGTCGGCTGCAATGTGTCCTCTGATCATAGAGACAGGCTTCTGTTCCAAGGGATGATGCATAACCGACACTGGACTAGTACTCCCTCTGTATACGGGGGGTGTATAAAACTGCCCAAAATAAGAGAGACAAACGATTTCCAATAATGCACAACACACAATGCAAGATCACAATCCCTGAGAGAAGGGAATCTCACAAGGTGAGCCCCACAGTCAACCAGCTCTCTCCTTGGGGGGACTTTCTCAACCACGCTGTAGGCTAAAGTGTGAGCAGAGTACAGCAGTCCTGCTGAGTAGAGCAAGCAGAGATCAGAGTGTGAGGAAGCTGAAGCACCTGGATCCTAGGGCAGGGCATTGGCGAAGAGGGTGCTGTGCAGAGAGAGGGGGCCAGAAGTCCTAGTGGGGGTCCCCCACAAGTCTGCTGCCAACGGCTATGGTGTGCATGTGCAGGATGAGTCTCCTCCCTCAAAGGCTGACAAGATAGCAGCTGCAGTGGGGCTGAGAGAGGAACAAAGATACTAGAGGTTGAAAAAAGTAGTGTTGGGGGACACTGACCTCATTAACACTTCCAACATCTTGTTAACATCCCTGATATCCAGCTAGGGCATTAGGAAAGCTGTGCCTTAGGAGCAAGAACCATGCCCTAAAGCGAGACCTTTGAAAGTTCAAGATGATTAGCTAGTAATTGAACTGCCCGCTAAAATAAGAATCAACAGTCTTCAAAAGAAGATAACAAAATCCAGAGTCTCTACAATATACTGTCCAAAATATGACACTGTATTCAAACAATATCAATAGACATTCAAAGAGATAGGAAAATGTGATCTCGAGTCAAGAAAAAAAGTGGTCAGCAGACACCGGACCCAAGTTAGCCCAGATATACTTAGCAGGTAAAGACTTTAAGCTTCCCATCCACGTCTCTTTCCCTTACCCCAGTCATGTCCATTGTTGTCCAGTCGCTCAGGGTGGATACAATTGAGCTGGCTGGTGTTGCCACCCACAGACATCAGGGAAATAATAATAAAAGAATAATAGCTAATACTTATCTAGTAATCATCTGTGCTAGGCAAGATTTTAAGTGCTTTAATACATTAACTCATTCCTCATAGAAGCCCTACAAGGCAAGGATACCAATATTCCCATGGATAAAAACATTTATGGATGAAAACTTTTAGGCAGAGGTTAGACACAATAGCAGTTCGGTGACTCTGACTAACCACATGGAGTGAAACAATGTCCCCATTTCCTCTGTTAAACGTGCCCTCTCTGGCTATCAGAAAGGCAAACAGTAGGTGCTCAATAAATGTTTGTTGACTTAATGAATTGTGTCCCATCCACTCTTGACCTAAAGTGGCTCAGTGGCATCAGTACCTTTGAGATAGCCTTTGCTTATTTTTTTAAATCTCGAAAAAACTGGAGCATTGTGGGAGCAGTATTGTGTGAGTCACAGGGTGAAACTAACATACGTTCATTGGTTTTGGTAAGGACCACAGTCATCAGTGACCTGTTCTGGTGATGCTTCATAATACTTTTCTCCATCTAACTGTTTATGTCCTGTCCCCAGACTGCTGACCTCGAGGACAGGGCCAATGTACTCTACAAACCTTGCATTCCTAGCACCTAGTCGAGTCTTCAATACACAGTAGGGACTAGGGACTTGGGAAGAGTTGCTGAATAAACAAGAGGTTATGTACATAGAGAAGTGATCATAGGTGCTGTGGTCAGAGTTCTGGTGAGCTTCGTCCTTACAGGACTTTTGTCTGGCACCTGAGGTAGGCGAGAAAGACTTCAAATATGAACATACTTGTCCTCCACGCCTGTGCACTTGAAGGATGCAGGGTATGAGTGAGCATGAGCATTAGAGTCATCAGACTGGGTTTGGACCCATGAATCAATGGCTGTGCCCTTAGGTAGACAATCAGCTTCTCCCAGCTTAAAAAAACCCCAGCATGCCTACGTCCCGCTGTTGGTTTGAGATTAAACAAGAGCCCATCATCACATCCTTGAATGCAGCTGATGCCCAATAAGTGTTATCTCCTTTCCTGTGGGCCTGTCTCTACTCTCTCTGTCCTCACTTTCCTCTCCTGAGAAATAAGAAGGGTGACCCTTAAGGCCATTTGTGTGGGGAGTGCAGACAGAACAAGATGCCCTGGGATCACATGGAGCAGAGTGGCAAGGACTGATGTATACACAGTTGCTTCTAAAGAAGACGAATTATTAGCAAAGCAAAGCAAAGCAAAGCAAAACAACACAAATGAAACACTGCTCCCAACAAACAAACCCAGCAAGTTCTGCTGGGGCTGGGGCCCCGCTTCCCTGTCTATAAACACAGCCAGAGGTCACAGGGAATAAGTGGTTTCCCTGAGCCCCAAGTAACTGGAGACTGCTGGCTTTCACCTTGCAGCTCTTCATACCCAGAAACAAGGGGCCCAGGAGGCTCGTTCCCCAGTCCATCTTGAAAGGGACATTAATCATGGAAACTGTTGTGGGTGACTCAGGTCCACAGAGAGCAAATAGTGCCGCTGGAGGCCCCCACGGCAGGGATCCTTTTCAGAAACATGGAACTTCTTTAGGGAAACTTGTGCCAGGGAAAGAGGGACCATTGCCTAAGGGGTTTTAGGCACAAACAGTCAGGCCAGCCAGGCTGCAATTTCAGGTGCCCGTGGAAAGCCCCCGCCCTGCCCCAAGTCTCCCACCCACAAACAGGAAACAAAGCTGCCTTTCCACGTGGCCAGGGCCTGCGATCCCCGGGAGAGAATGAACCGCCGGTCTGATGACTTGCACTAAGGTGTGTGTGGCGGGGCTAAGATGCGGCTGAGTGCGGGAACTGCCAGCGCTGTCCCCGGCACACCAAAGGGGGGTGGGAATCAGAGCAGTCTGAGGCAAAGGGACAGAATGGGACACGAGGACTGCTAGCCAGCCAGCCCTGCTTTGGGCAGCTGGATCTCGTCCCCAGATGGCCTGTGTAAGGGGACTTTCCATCACGAGGTGTCATAAGCTGCTTTTGGAGGGATTTTGTGTGTCCTTCTTTTACAAGCCCTAACACACCCGTCACCTGGCAGCCACACCCCACTTCCCCTCGCCAGAGCCTGGTCCCTGGGTCCCTGGCACAGAGGAGCTGTCTGGGTGTGCCTGGTGGGTCGTTAAGGGTTAGTGAGCACAGAAGCGGAAGGGAAGCCATTGCAGGGAGTGGGCCCCTGCAGGCGGCTCCTACCATGTCGCTCTGCGAAGCGGTGGCCCCATAGGCGGCCAGCCCGTTGGAGGGCGTGGCTGGCTGAGGTGTGTCAGGCTGGATGTACCCTCTTCTGTCAATGAGGCTACAAGAGAGAACAAAACAGTACAGGAGGAGAGTGAGCAGAAACCAAAGATGCCATCCACACTGTTTATTTCCACCTTGGGGTCCCTCTTTCTGTGCTGGGCCCACCAAGACACCTCTACTCACCTTCACATGTAGTCAGGTACCAAATGCTATCACTTCTGCTCTTTCAAATGCCTATAGCATCTGTTGCCTCCCTGCCACCTGCTGCAGACCCGGCCCTGTCCTCAGGTCTCAGGCCCACCAGCCACTGCCCTCCCACCCATGGTCCCCAGGGCCAGTCCTGACCACGTCACCCCTCCTGCTGGCACAGCTGTGAGGCTCCATCGCCCACGAACACAATCCAGGCTCCTGTGCTTGGCCTTCAGGCCTCATGCACCTGTCCCCCGCTTCCCTCTCCAGCCTTAAGTCCCTGTCTCCTGTTACACACACAGCGCTCGTATGGTCTTTCCCTCCACATGCCTGCACTCTGCCCCAGACAGAAGCCACCTACCCGGTGCTGAGGATATTTTTTCTATTCATTTTTTTAGAGAGAGTGCGGGGGGGGCGGGGGGGATGAGAAACACCGGTGTGAGAGAGACACATTAGCTGGTTTCCTCCTGCATGTGCTGCCCCAAGCCGGGTCGGGGATCGAACCTGCAACCCAGGTATGTGCCCTTGACTGGGAATTGAACCCAAGACCCTTTGGAACACGGGCCGATGCTCTAACCACTTAGCCACACTGGCCAGGGCCACTGGCCATTCTTTACAGCCAGGTTCAAAAGCCCAGTGGCCCCTGCTCTTGTCCTTATACCCACTTTTCATCCTTACTTGGCTTCTCTTAGCGCAGCATGGGGTCTGCCTGGGGTCACAGTGACTTTATACAGTAGTGTCAAGCAGCCTGCAAGCTTCCGAGGGCAATCTTCATCATTTGTCCCCACAGCACCTGGGCCTAGAGGACTCAGGGCCCGGCGTCCCCTGGCACCTGCATCCCACCCTGCTGGCATCGCCTGTACCCACACTGGCATCTGTAATGGGGTGTGAGATCCATGAGCGCAAGAGCGGAGTCTTCCTAGTCACTGTCTCTCCCTGGCCCACAGCCAGAAGGTGCTGGGCAAACGCTGTAGATTAAATGAAAATGGTCCTTTGTCTCCCACAAATGAGTTTTCTGAACACTATTTCTACAGACGTCTTTTCTGTGCTCCATGGCGGCTGCCCCGTTAGAAGGTGCGGTGAAGCTTCCCTCACCTTCAAAAGAGCTGCCTTGAGTGAGCGCTCAGTGTTGACCTTGAGTCCAAGGGCAGAACTGCAAAGGACAACAGGTTTGGCTAGTAAGTGGGCGACTCCGCTGTGGCCCCCGCTGTGTGGGGCCCGGGCCACACGCCAGCAGCTTCTGTGAAATGCCCCAGTGCACTCCACCCCCTCCTGGGCGGCCGGAGGGGGCTGCTGGAGGCAGCTCCTGCGTGTCAGTGTGGCTTTCAGAAGATGGGGGTTATCATGGCAACTACAGCCTTCCGGTCTTCAAGTGACAGAAGAACAAGCCATTAAGAAATGCTTGTGACAGGATCTTGGACTGGGACTCTCTCTGCTCCAGTTTCAGTTGAATCCCCAGAAGTTTAAGAAAAACAACAGGCACCAGGAGTCTCCATCTGCCAACGGTAGGTGCTGCTGAACCCCCCATGCAGGACGTCAAAGAGGGTCTCAGATCAAGTGTGCAAGGGGAGAAAAGAGAAAAAGTGAAAAAAGCAAAGAAGGAAGTCCTGGAGAAAGGAGTCGTCTGCACCCCACCGATGAAGAGACCAGGCGGGCCGGGGCTGGGGCTGGGGCTGGGGGGAGAGGTGAAGGTGAGGCCAGATGTGGGACAGACCCAGCGTGGAGTTGACTTGAAGACAGGTGTCAGGGGTTGAACTATATCCCCTCAAAAGATACGATGAACTCATGGGCACAGAAAACAGTGTGGTGATTGTGTGTGTGTGTGTGGGGGCGGGGTAGAGGTAGAAGAGGGTAGAGGTGGGATAAACAGTGATGGGGAAAAAATTAAGTAAAATAAAGGGGGGGGGAAAGAAAGCATCTAGCACACACACAGAGAGAGAGAGAGAGAGAGAGAGAGAGAGAGAGACAGAGAGAGATCCCTACCCAGGGAGGAAAGTGTTAACCTTCAGTGAACCTTGGAGTTCTGATTCATTGAAATGACACTATTTTGGATAAAAGGAAAGTTCTCTGAGTCCTTGTTTTCTTTTAAGTGACAGGAGAAAGTAAGGGACTTGCAGGGGATTTCATCCAGGAGCAGAAAAAGAAATGCGTCATCGAAAGTGTGTGAAGGGACAGCAGGGAGGAAAACAAAGCCGTCGACCTGCATCCTACAGGTTCAACCTCTTCATGTACCGGCCGCCACCCAGGGCTGCCATTCTGCCCCAAGTCTCTGTCCAGTCCTCACCATGGTCCACGAGCCCCTCCAGATCTGGCTGCGCTCCCCTCATCTCATCCCTTGTCTTCCCCTCCCTACCGGCCCCCCCTTGCTCCATTGACAAGCCAGGCTCTCCCCTCACCTCTGAGCCTTCCCACATGCTCTTCCCTCTGTCTGTCCTCCCACAATGCCTTTCCCCAGTTCCTACTCATCCTTTAGAACAGATCACTGAAAGCCCCCCTCCTCTGGGAAGCCTGCCCAGGTGTCCCGGGAACCTGCATCCTGCCCTTCCTTACAGCCCCACCGCCACGGTGAGGGTTTCCCATCCTGGGTCTGCACGTAGCCCGGGCTCAGCAGTTGTTGCCAAGTGAATTCTTACAACTGGCCAACCCACACTCCTGCCCGTAGGGCTGGCCCTGACCACACCTAGGGATTTTATCTTTCCAATTTTTCATTCTTCTTGCCAGACTTGTATGAGGAACCTCTCCCCCCAAACCTGGCCATTTCCACCCTGGTGTCCCCACACCTCCCAGGACACTGCAGGGAGCTGGATGTGGGTCTGCAGCTCGCACTGGGAAACAGGAAGACCCACTCTTATGAGCACACTGTCATACGGTTTAACAATGGTTTACAGGCAACTCGAGTGCATGGTTCTGGGCACACAGCTCCTGATACTATTATTATTATTGTTGTCTTATCATCGCCACAACCGCAAAAGCTTCAGGTCACACACATCTCTCCCTCTGAACTATCTTAGCATTTACATTCTACACAACTCAGCTCTTAACACTCATTTCTACACGTTTTCCAAATGCTTCTGACAGAGTGTCCTGGTTCCCTCACTGTGCTAACCACAGCTCCCTGCTCACCACTGACACACAACATCATTCAATAACTAATGTGGTCACGTGCCTCGGTTTCCCTATTTGACAGGAATTCAATGGAAGAACCAAGAAGGTGTCAAGTATAACACAAAAGACAGCCAGGTCTCTCTCTGTTTCACCGAGGCCACGTCTTTGTGTGACCCGATCCACCAGCAGCGGCAGAGCTCTCCCTGGTGAGCTCCGTGCTCACACAGCTAAGGTGTGTGCTCCCCTGAACCTGGTGACTGGACGCTGCTTTCTGAACCTCACCTCGGAGAGACGGGCCCGCACAGGGCAACACAGCAATTCGTAAAGATGTTTCCGTAGCTGTAGGGGTTGTAATTCTCTTTACCTCTCTTATTTGACCAAGATCCTTTAATCTGAAAGAAAAAGACAGTGACACAGTATCCGTCACACGAACACAACCGTTGGAGCGAACTGGGCCAGGAGAAGCCCGTAAGAGTGCAAACCATCTCCACTCGTCTTCGGCAGGAGAGCGAAGACAGTTTCACGAGGACACTGGCTTTTATCCCAAACCTGGAAATATCCCCAAACAGCAGGTCAGATTAGGGAGAAAGTAACATTCTCTGGGACGCGCTTATTTCTACTACACAATGCCAAAGACCAGCTCACAGAGCCCCTGGGGAGTTTCACGCTCACACTCAGCCTGTTAAAATAGTAACCAGGTGGATGGCAGCCGGAGGGGTAGCGTGGCTCCCTAAGGGCCAGTTTAGAGCCCGTCTGAATTTGGCCTCATGCTGTTGCCAAAATAATTGTGCAGATTCTAATCGCCATAGTTACCAAGGAGAAACAACTGTGCTAATGTCCTCTTGCCTCACGCACCTCGTCAGCACGGCTTTCTTTCCCGGGCCTCTAAGGCAGCCGGAGTGGCTCTGAGACATGCACCGACAGACGCTCTGCCAGAATCTAAATATTTAGAGCAAAGAGGACTGGGCTCGTGAAGAAACATTTTTCAACACATATTTCAACATTTCTCTTGTTTTTATACCTCTCTCTATCCGCATTACGTACAGGCAGGCGATCCCGCACGAAAGTTAAACTTTGGGGCTGGGCAGTCTCCAAAAACGACACGGAGACGCTGACCAGGAAAGGCAGACTCCACCTTCACCTGGGATGCCAGCCTGCCCTGGTCTCTCTTCGGGGAGGGGTGGCAAGTTGATCACAAAACCACTGAAAAGAGAACAGGATGTCCTCCGCAGGGCTCGGAGTTGGGTGTCACCTGGCTGATCTTAGTATTTAGTTAACTGACATGGTCCGAAAGCGAGACAGCGTAGAGATGGCGGACAGAGGCCTTGGGGCGTGACACATGAAAGGCTCCTGTGCCGCACACTCTTTGCTCCCAGGGCTCCCATCTGGAACGGGGTGTACGGAAGACCCTGGCTCCTAAGCTCTTCTCTCCCTTCCCCCCTCGGTTGCTGAACACAAAAGAACACACACCGGCCCCGCACTGCCGGCCACTTACATCTTCGTTCGTTGTCTGGTTGGAGCTGATCAGGTACGTGTGGAAACCCAAGAGCCCAACGATGGACCAGACGGAGAAGAAGCACACCACGGCCTCCAGCACGGTGACCTTGAGTCAAGGACGTGAACCGGGAGCATGGGAGGCTCTTGGAGTGCCCGCGGGGCTGCCATGGCTTGCAGTTTGGACGGGAAACACCACAGGCACTCCCTTAGGCCTCTTGCGTCTATGTAGCCTCTCCCACGGGTGTTCTCCCTACCTGGAGGGACCCCCTCGGGCAGGCCCTATGCCATGTCCTCCCGCCACCTGCACAACATTGGGCTCAGTAAATGGACGGGCTCCCTGAACCTGACCTGTTGACCTTTCCATGGGTTCCTCGACTGTCCTCCCCACCCAACCCTTTTCGCCTTTTCACTGTGACTCACTGTGTAGCCACCGACTGTGGCAGCAACACCAGAAAATACACCGGCTGGGGCTGCAGCAGCCCTGGCCTCTGATGGAAGGACTCAGTGTTGGATAGCACTTCAATCACAGACTCTAATTTTGGCTTCCGAGGGCTGAGGGCTGTAGTACCCAAGAGGCTTCTCCCCCAGCCTGATGGGGAGGCCGTGAGTGAATTGTCTCGGGGCTGACTGTGGGTGGCTGTACCGGGCAGGGTTTATCCTCATGGCTCTCTCTGGGCAGCCCATCCACACTGGTGGCTGCCTGCTCCCGTCTGCACGTGGACTTCTAAACCAGTGGGGGCACTTCTCAGGGCGGCATCACGGTGAGGGTCATTTTTATTTAGGGCACGCTTTCCCAGCCCCTCAGCCAACGCTGACACAGAAAGCGCTGAACCCTGGATGCTCACCAGGCTCTGGGGGACGGACAGTCCACAGATGTGTTATAGCCAAAGGAGGAGAGGGCTGGCTGGCATTCTTCAACAGGGCAGATAATCGGCCAAGAGCCTGGCGACTTGCAAAGACCAGAGAATTTTTCTGTCCCACAAACATTTATAAAATTCTATTTATAAGATACAGATGTTTCTTGGGGAAAAAATTTCTTCATAGGTCTGGGAGTTTAAGTACGCACCATGCATCCCCCAACAATGAATTATAGGCCAGAGAAAATACTCGCGCTTTCCTAATGCTTCCAGGGATGGGAGCCATGCCCCACACTGTAATATATCTCCATTGATTTTTTTTCAGGGTTGGATATAACTCACCCTTAGACCAGAGAAATGAACACATTACCCAGGGCAGCGCCATGACTGGCCACGTCACAATGAACGAATGCCACTGTCCAGGGACATGGGCTGCATACCGAACGGAGGAACGAACGGCTCCTGCCTGCGACCAACGGTCAACGTCAGGATGCACCCCTGGGTCTGCTCTCGAAGCGGTAGAAAATGCATTATTCTTCCAAGGGCTAAACTTCGAGAAACTGCTAGTTCACAGAAAAGCACCACCCAGGAGGAGGAGAGTGCCCTGTGCCAGCTAGCCGAGGGGGACAGCCGAGCCCACTAGAACGTCAACACGCAGCGCCCGGGGGGCCCTCCTGTCCTCACAGAGGGCGGAGGAGAGGCAAACGAAGGCGGTTATTTCGGAAGCAGATAAACACAGACGGGTGGGGAGGGTCAGCAGGGGGAGGGAGATGCCGAGAAGCAGATCCCTGCCCGGGGCTACTGCCAGCCTGGGCAACCCCTCCCCTTCTCCCAGGGTTACCCAGGTGGGCAGGCGGTTATGGCGGGAGGCCTGGTGTGCACACGAGGACACACGGGCAGTGGCCTGCGTAGCAAAGACTGTCTCATTCTCAACCGCCTTCCGACAGGTCAGCACTCACAGGTGCCCCTTCTCCTAACCTCATGCCCCATCCACGAGGGGACAGACTGAGAGGCAACCACGCCGGAGCCACGCCCTGCACCGGCTTGAAAGGGGCAGTGAGGAGGTGCACAGGGCGGACAGTCAGGAAACTGGGGGTACCAGGAGGTGACTCCGGCAATGCATTTGCACAGGCTGGAGGAAAAGACAAGATAGAAAGACTGAAGAGGAAGGGACACGTGAAACCAAGCAAGAAATGGTCAAGAGCAGGAAAGAGAGAATAAAAAATGGAAGCAGAGATTTATTCACTGAAGAACACGTGAAGAGCCGAACTCTGATCTCGGGAGCACCGCGCATCGCCAGAGGTTTACAGTCCAGGTAGAACGACAGTGAAGCCCAAGGACACGTACCATTCCTATGAGCAAACCACAGAAAACTGGCGTGAGAGCCGAGGTGAGGGACAGCAGTTAAGGCGGCGAGTGCCCATGCCGTCCCTTGGCAAAGCCGCTTACGATCGCCACCCTACCAGGAGCCACTGTTCTGCCCGTGGACGTGGAATTTTAAAGGTTTAGCACAACAAAATGCAGCTTTCTATATTAATATTTCATGCTTTAGAGACACTTTATAAATAGCAGAAGGCAGTTTCCCCGTTAGCTCACGGCTGTGTCAGAATGACATGAATTCGAGGTGAGGTGCAAACCGCGGCCCACGCTGGCCCCCCCACGCAGCAGCCGCTCCTCCCACGGGGAGTGAGGGCAGAATCGCCACCATTCGGAACAATGGCTGGCTTCACGGGCTTGTGCCAGGTGCCGTCCAAAGGCTTCACAGGGACGAACTGAACCTCAGACCAGCCCAGCGAGAAGCACAATTCCCACTCGACACATGGGGAAACTGAGGCAGAAACCAGCTAAATAATTTGCTTAAGAAACAGTAGGGCTAGGATTTGAACCCTGGGCTGTGGCGCTGCCAGTTCGCCAGGCAAGCCATGGCCTGGCTGCTTTCTTAATTCTTGCTGAGGGGTGGTGGCTCCAGGCTCACCGTCCCCATCTCTGCTTGCAGGGAGGGGGTCCCTGTCAGAGATTCCTGAGCCTGGGGCTGCTGAGGGAGACAGTCCCCTTCACATTCAGTCTCAGGCTTCGGTACAAATACCTGGACAATACATCTCACTGACCTAACAGCTGGATGTTGAAACTGTCTCTGCCAGAATAAGAATAATATACATTCTCTTAAATGTATAAAAACCCATTTACTGATTTTAAAAAGAAGAGAAATGACAGGAAACGTGCCAACTCCACTAGGAGCTAATTTATAAGCACTTGGAAGTTTACTGCATCAGAGATGAGCTCCAAATTGTAGCTGTTAGCACTGCAGCCTCCTGTCTCCACCCAACTCCCAGTAAGACAGTGGGTCTCCTTTGTGGCCAGGGGTACGGCTGTAAATCCCCCGAAGCCCCTGGCCCAAGATGTTGCACCCCGAGGCACTCACTAGCTGACTATGAAACTGAAAAAAGACTGGAAAATGCTGATGGCTAGATGCTCCTCCACTGGGTCTCTGCACAATTCCAGAAGCGCTTACTTTGAGCCTTATGCACCGGCCCTGTCCCGGGACAGGTGAAGGGAGAGGAAGATGAGCTCCGGGCCGAAGGGAACAGGAGTCTGTCCGCCCCTGGGGAGCTGAAAACAATGTTGGGCAGACTGGTGAGGGTGAAAGTGAGACACCATGAAACCAAAGCTTTTCAACTGTTTTGTGTCCCCACTCTTTTAAATCTCAGAAAAAATGCACACAAACACATTTTTTCTTATAATTTCAGGAGGCTTAAAAACTCCTCTGATGCTGTTCCATGGATACAGACTGGCCCCCAAGGTAAGGTGTCCTGATTTATTCGAATTCTTCCATTTGACAGACTGGAAGGTGAGGCTCAGAGTCATCAAGCTGCGTATAGGAGCTCACACAGCAGTCCGTGGTAAAACAGAACTAGAACTTGGTCTCCAGGCTTCTGGGAGAGACAGAACCCTTCCCAAGGCCCGAAACTATGACAGTGCCACATGACAGGCCGTAACTTCAGGGCCTCAGACCTCACGGCAGCAAGACAGAGACTGCCTGTGACATTGAACCTTGCTCCTCAGTCCCACGGCCTCGGGGCCACCCCTGGGTGGAGAGCTTATCTTCGTTAGTATGTCACAGCCCATCTCTTCACATTCCAGCGGTCAGGCTTACGGCCTGATTTTTTATTCCTACTGCCAAATCCAGATGGCAGTTTATTTTGAAAAGTCTGTGTGTTTTATGTGGGTTTTCTTATTGACTGAAGTCCCCCAGATCCCACAGTGGCCAGGGACTGCTGAAGTCCAAGGCTCTGCCTCGGGTCCTTTCCTTTCTCAGCTCTGGGCTTACAAGGCCCTGGGTGCCACACGGTGCTGAGGGACACTGCTCTGTGGGCACCAGGCATGTACCCCGAGTCCTCCTGCATCTTATTCTACGTCAGGTCTCTGTCTTGGGTTCTGATATTTAAGTATAGAAATAGGTGCTATTGGGAATTCTTTTTTTTCCCCCCTAAAAACTAGTGAAATGAGCAACGCTCACTTCCAGGAAGAGCTTGGAGGGAAGGGCAGATATCAGGGGCAATTCCCTTTGCTCTCTTGACAGAGTGTCCGCAACAGCACTTAATGCTGTTAGATATTTAGGCTCAGGAACCTGTCGGCATATTATCCTCAGCAGTTGGACGACCCTGTAATCCTTAGACAGAGACAGGGAAACACAGCTTGTGCCTGTCACCTGAGTGCCCACCACTGTGCCGGGGACGGGGGCCACTGCCTTCACACTGATGTACATGGCAGACACCTTGCAAATGGAGAGTCACTGAGACCCCTCAGAAGAAACCACCTGACCATCTTTCGGTCTCTCAACTCCTTTTCTCCTACATGCTTTTATACCAGCAATAAAGGTGTATACCTGTCCCAAATTAACCTATGAAGTCACTATAATTCTCATCACAATTCCAGCTGGAATATAAAAAATGGAACGAGTGAAAATGTACAAGAAAAGGTAAGAAATTTTGAAAGCAAGCACCATAGGGGTAGGAGTTTTGTGGCATCTCCTGACCCGTTGTCATGCTGGGCTCCTGCCTGGAAAAAGGTGATCTAACACTGAAGCCAAAATACCCCAGAGCAGCTACCTCGGCTAACACAAACGAGTCTGAGAAAACCACCCCATTCTCTCCCAAAGGAAACGAGGCGAGGCGAGAGTGAGGTCCGGGTGGAACGCGACAGCCCAGCGGCCTGTGCCCCGTGGGGAAGAGCAGGCAGGTGACATGATGGGTCCTGAGCTGCTCCCAGCCTGACCTTCCTTATTCTTTTTGGAAGTAGAGAGTAATTAAGGAGCATCACGCAAACCCATAGTTAAAGTGAGGGGCTGCGTTTTTAAATTAAAAAGCACATATTTCACGTGTGCCCCTACCCCCTAACCCCAGTCAGCAATGTGACTGCCCAAGACCCCTGTTCTGACGAGTGTTTTCTGTCTGAAATGCGTGCTTTGGAGAATGCCTCCGTCTACTGAGTCTGTTGAGAAATGTTGATGCATCATAAATCTATATTCCAGAAGTATGCTTTAGGTTCTACTGGGTTACGATTTGCTCAGAAAAAATATGAAGCTCTGGTCATTAGTGAGGATGTATGTGTGGTAAGTAGGGCAGGATCCCATCAGGACAGCTGATCAGTGTGTTTGGCTCCTGCCTTCCAGCTGGACACCTGTGTGGCTTTGGAGGTGGCATGGGGATGGCTGAGCAGAAACTTGTGAGGGGCAGATCACCGAGAAAAGGTGCGCTAACCACTGGACGGCAGACAGGGGACAGCCCAGGGAAGCTGTGAGACATGGCGGGTGCTTGTACAATTTGATTTTTAGACATTTCCATGTCAACATGTACATCTACCTCATTTTTCTCAACTGCTTTATAAATTCCAGAGTATAGATGAACCATAGTATATTCTATTGATGGATATTTAGATTTCTTAATTCTTTCACTGCTCCAAAAAATGGGGTAGTGGATTTTCTTGTTTGTATTTCTTTGTACATGAGGGTTAGTATTTCTCCAGGATTAACAACTAGGCGTGTCATCGCTGAGTTGAAAGTTAAGCATATTTTAAATGTTGACTGACTTGCCAAATTGCCCCCTCAAGAGATGGTACCAAGTCATCCTCCCACTTTCCTACATCTTTACCCCCACTGCGTGCTACCAGTGCTATGATTTTTGCCAATTTGGTGGGCTGAGAAGTGACCGACTGCTAGTGAGCTTTGCGAAGGCCCGTGGGGCAGACAGAAGAATGGCCTCCCCAAAGATACCTAATCCTGGGTACCTGAGAATACATTGTTGACAAGTCGAAAAGGAGTTTGTGGATTGAAAGTTATGGACCTTGGGATGAGATTACCCAGAATCATCAGGGTGGGGCCAATCTGTAAAAGCAGAGAGGTTCTGGCTGAGGTCAGAGTGATGGTGGAAAAAAAAAGGAAAGATTCAAAGTATGAGAGGGACTTGATCCACTGTTGCTGGCGTTGAAAAGGACGCATAAGTCAGGGAGTGCATCAAGAAACAGGGACCTGTCCTATCCCCATGAATTCAGTCAACCCCCTGCATGAGCCTGGGAGAGGGTTCTCCCCAGAGCCTCCAGGTAAGAGCCCAGGTCGGCCAACACCTTGATTTAAGGCTTGTGGGACCTGCAGCAGAAACCAGCTGAACTTACTGGCCTCTGACCTGCAGAGCTGTGTGATGATAAATTTATGTTGTGTTAAGCCTCTAATCTGTGGCTGTTACAGCAGCAACAGGCAGCTAATACAGCCAGGAACGTGCCAGAGCAGGCCTGGGAGAGGCCCTGGCCTGGCGGTACAGACGTCCTGCAGCCAAGCCACGCCTGGATGCTGCAAGGGCCTGTCATGCACTCACAGCAGGTCCTGGCCACCAACATCCTGAACTCGGAGGCGATGCTGAGGGAACAGCCTCAAAGGAGAAAACCTCAGGCTATTGGTGAGGCTCAGCAGATATAGCAACACTGGGAAGACAGCGGCTGAGATTTTTTTATGAGTTTTCAAAATCCGGGCCATAGGGTAAACTCTTTGCCTCCACCTGAGAATCATATTCTGAGAGAAAATAAGCTAAAATTTTCTCTGGACCAAATAAGAGCATTTCTCCCTCCCTTTCCCATGTGAATGGTTTCTGCAGCACAGTCAGCGTGCCACTTCGAACGCACTGCCATTCTTCCTTTCCACCAGCAGCATCTGTCTACTCCCCCTGTGGGGAACACAATGCTCTTGATTATACAGACTGTGAGCACAGCCAAACCGTGAGAACAGCGGACGTGTGAGCTCTAACAGAAGGTTCTGGCAGAGCCTGCCCATCGCACCAACCCCCACAGAAAGAAGCTTCCTTGAAATCGCTCCTCCCACGTGTGTAAGCAATGCTTGGGTGCTGAGCATTCTCACATAGATTCCAATAGTTAATTTTGTTAGCACAGCATTGTCAAGTACAGAGTGGCTGACTCCCGTGGGCCAAAAAGCTGAGACACAAAAGGGTTAAAAGCAATGACCCGTACCTCATAATTAGCTGTGACAGATGTGATGGAGCAGGAATGAAAAGCTGTTAACCCATCGAGGACTTGCTACTGGTCTTTCCTTACGACTCATCCCAGGATTGGGAGATGGTAAGATCCCTGGGTTGGGAGGTCTGCAGTGGATGACACACACACACCCGGCCACAGCAAGCCCAGCTCCACACAGCTCCAGTGGGGAGGGCTGAGGGTGAAGGTGCCCACGAGAACCACGTGGAGCAGCAGGTGGCCCAAAAGCCCCAGGGAGCAGAACCACTGAAATCCTCCAGGGTTCGGGTCAGCCTTTCTCACCAGTGAGGAGTCCCTGCCACTGACAAGGGATATGTAACCTCAGTGAAGTTCTTCCTTCCTTTAAGAGCTCCCTACCGCAAGACGACGACTCCGGGGAACAGGGAGTTCAAGTCCAGGCTACCTAGTTATATAGACGGAAGGGGGCTGGGTCCCAGAGGGAACTGGGCAGTGGGGCGAGCTGGCTGGCGCTACACCCATTACTGTAAAACCTAGGTGGATGCGAGGGAGCGGGAGCCCACGCGAGAACTTAAGGGGTGAACATTTTTCTTTCAAGAAGTTCAAAATACTACAGTAGCCTGGCCGGCATGGCTCAGTGGTTGAGCATCGACCTCGGATCTAGGAGATCGCAGTTCGATTCCCGGTCAGGGCACATGCCCGGGCTGTGGGCTCGATCCCCAGCAGGGGCGTGCAGGAGGCAGCCGAGCAATGACTCCCTCATCATTAATGTTTCTCTCTCTCTCCCTCTCCCTTCCTCTTTATGAAACCAATGAAGATATATTTAAAAATAAAATACTACAGCACATGCCCATATATACTGTTTGAGAGGATGGGATTAATCCAGTGACTTGACATTGACCGTTCAGGGCTGTGAAAGGTGGTGTTTCTGAAACCAAATATGGGTTATCTGTATTGCCCGGAGGGATGCCAAACTGACCCCCATGATCGAATCCACACGCAGGCTCCGGGAGTCCCATCTGGTGGCTGCCTGCCAAGAAAGGGACCCCCCAGGGGCATCCGCAGAGATTCTGTAGGGACCACCTGCTGATCAACGCGAAGCCAGATGTAGCCTGCAGCCTGACTTCTCCCCAGACAGCCTGGCTTAACACAATCAATGTGGGTTCTTGGGGCTGGGCAGGAGTTCACCAGGTTTTCCAGCTAAAGGGCGCTTCAAGTGAAGCCAGGCTAAGTGAGCCGCTGCGAAGTCCAAGCTTTCAGACGCCATTCGCACGCAAGCCAGCATTAGGGGGCCTTTCAGGTGCTTCACGGAACAAAAAAGAATACGGTTTCTGAGGAGACAAGCCAAGGCACAGGTGAAGAGGTAACCGAGGAGAAGGTCAGTCCAACACAACACGTCAGCCCTGCAAACAACACAACCACCACAAAGGATATCTTGCAGGACTGTCCTTAAGAGCATTAAGGAATCCTGTTTGTTGTGAACCTGTGGGAATAAAATCAACATTTAGTATTCAAACAGTCACCCCCGGAAAACAACCCGTCACGCTCAGAGCTCTCTCATCTACATGAAAATCATAGGTGTCTCAGGATCAATGAAATAATTATATTGTGTATGTGCTGCGGCACCCAGGGTCCTGATCCGAGACTGAGCCCCCCCTGAAGTTATTCAACAAGCACACGGCAGAATCACACCCAGACCCAACATCTGCAGGATGTGTTTTCAGTAAAAGCAGATGGATGTCTGCATATTTTCCCATAAATTGTAGTTCTGATTACTCCTTTGTTTTCCTCATTTTTTCTTCTTTTTTGAAAGACAGTTTTCCCAGGGTTTGTTAACTTTTGACCCTGGATGTCCTAGAAACTAGGCTACGTATAAAAGACATCTTTCTCTGCGCCCAGAGTAAACACTCATAAAGCTGAGGTTTATTAGATTCCTTTTGAGTTTGGGACACTTTAACATGAACTGTCTATGCCAGAAAACATTTCTTTAAGGGCTTGAGCAAAGATGCATCTGACAAGAAGCAATTTTTATTTATGTATTGACATTATACATCTTTACAAATAAAAGCTCAAAGGAGGAACTGTTGAGGTTCCCATTATACATCTTTACAAATAAAAGCTCAAAGGAGGAACTGTTGAGGTTCCCATCGTGCGGTGGTGATGCCGGGTCCCCGCTGTACTGCAGGAAGCCATGTGTTTGGGGGCACGGTCTGGCCCCGGGGCAGCAATGAGGTGATACCGATACAGGGACGGTTCTAGTGCCTTCCTGCCGCATGTTGTGATGGTGTGGGTGTGGCTGCAACGTGGGCGTTACAGGCAGGTCCCAGGCCCCTCTGTGTAGCTGGAAACCTGCTCAGCCACGGGAGGCTGAGTGGGATGGCTCCACACTCTTCCTCGAGGTCCCATTCCCTCTGTGCGTGCCCCCCTTCTCTCTGCACCCACTGGCCACCACGGAGGCCCAAGGGGGTGCCGCGTGTGCCAGGGTGCCGGCCAGGGAGAGCTAAGGGAAGCTTGGGTGTCCCTGCTGGGCCAGGAGGGAAAACCAGCAAGGCTGCGGCAGACCTGTGAGCAAACACAGCCTTGAGGCCAAAGAGACGAGAAGAAGTAATCTGTCTTTCCCTTCTGAACCCAAACTGTATCGCTTCCCCAAAGTCCCCTCCTCTGTGAGGAATTCCAGACGTCACTTGTCAGGAATCTGCGATAACAGAACCCTCACTCCGCTCCCCTCCCAGCCCTGCCCTCTGCTCAGAGCCCGTTACCTGGTGGGAACAACTCTGGCGACAGCTTCCCAGCTGCAATCTTAGGGGGGTCATGGGAACCATATAAAAACTCTGCCCTTCCTAAAAGCATCCCAGGTCAAGCCAAAGGGGGGTGTAGGGGGTTGTTGGGGGGCAGAATAAGAGGATAGGAAAATCTTTATTTGCTTTTGTCCAAAACATTTGGGTAACCTGAAGGCAGATACATTCTGAGCGCTTTTTGTGTGGAAGACTGGATTAAAACATACAAGCGTAAACCACAGCAAAAGCCAGCGTTCCGCAGCCCTGGTGAGCGAAACTTGAGAGGAGGTGCCAGTGGAATGACAGCCCCACTGCGGGGTGAGGCGGGGCTTGTGCGTGGGCTCCCAGAGTTTGCGTGTGTGGCTGAGCAAATGAAAACAGGCCTTATTATCCCGGATGTAGGGCAAGGCCATAACTACAATGTGATCGTGTATATAGGAAAGCATTTTGAAGGTGCTAAAGACGACATGAAAATGCACCATTTACACTATTTTGTAGTGTCACTGGTAGTATGTTGGATACCAGTGCCTCTTTCTTCCACACGTGTGCATGCAAGGGCTTCTTCTCTTGGAACCTTTGGTCTGTTAACACCCAGACAGGACCCTGGCTACTTTTGCCATTTCTCGACTCTGAAAATTGAGAGGCGAGGTGCTTCTGCCGAGCCACACTGGCATCAGCCCCCGGCTGTGTGGGAAAGGTCCTTATGAATGTCACCCCTGTTCTTGCAGTCCCGCCAAGTTACGGCTCCCAAGCATATATTACAGATCTGTATCACATTCAGATGAAAGGATTTCAGTAAGAAAAAATGGGAACGCGGATTAAAAATGCCCATGAAATTCTGGGGTACTCCATTTAACGTCCAAAACTGACCAATATTAAAAAAAAAAACTAGAGTGAAACTTCCTTACCATCCACTTCCCCAGGTCCCATACAGGCACATACAGCCCCCAGAAGAGAAGGGGGGGAAAGCATTTCCAGCTGCAGCCTCAGCACGCCCCCTTTGCGGTTTTAGTGCTGCGGCTCCGGGAGAAAGTGAGGCGTGTGCTCAGATACTTTCTGGAACATTCCAGAAAGAGGCTCCGTACTTGCTAATGGGTGGTTGTACTTCAGGAATGTGGACAAGAGGCCCCGCTGGACTTTAATGTTGCTAATGGCACTGTAATGGGATTTTAAAGTCTCAAATTTATAGCTCAAAGCCAATTAACTCCCTTCTCGTCACTGTCTACTGCAGGAAAGTGAATGGCCAAGAGACAAAAGAAACTCAAAGTTACGACCTTCAGAATGGGGAATGAAACATGCCCTTTGCTTAGGCAAATATATATTGAAGTCATTTATCCCCAAATCTCATTTTTAACCAAGCTGCTTCCTTTATATGCCAGGGCTAGCTCTCTCACGTTCTAGCAGAGACCCGAACATCTTATCAAATGCACACTTTTAACATGTAGATTCGGGTGCAAGAAAACCCAGGCTTTATCCCCAGACACTCTTTTCTAGGGAGGTGACTGTTCTGCTTAAGTAGATATCATGTTAAAAAAATAAAAAGCCCGGCTGCTCTATGGTAATCCCGGCAGCAAGCTGTCCTTTGTGCAAATGTGGGGCTGATTCTTCCAGGGGACCCCTTAGCAGGAGAGACAGTGAAGTCACTGAGCTTGGAATAGGGACAGTGTATGAAGGAGAAAGCCCTGGAGGTAGAGAGCCTGTCCCAGGTGTGACCTGGCAGCTGCCCTTGGAGGGGGGGGATGGGGAGTGGGAGGGAGGGGGGTGAGGGGGCATGGGGGGGCATGGGAGGGCATGGCAGGGGAAGGCAGAAACGCAATGGGGGCGGCCTGAAGTGAGGAGGGGGACAGGGGAAGCGAAGAGAGAGCCCCAAATGATCAAAATATTAAATCAAAATTAAATCAGAAAACCAAGGTCAGGCACAGGGTTACGTACGCAACCTGAATCCGCCAGCATACTTACGAAGAGTGACGTGGGTGATAACGAATGCAAAGATAAAGACTGTCAGAAAAGACAGAGATAAAATAAACATATAAAAAAATCTGTAGTTTCTTTTCCCCACACAGTTGCCTACCCAGGGACAGTGGTGGTCAAACCGTTCTGAAATGAGAGGCAGAAAAGAAAAAAAAAAAAAAGAAATCAATTAATAAAATGTATTTTTTACATGAGGGAGCCCCCCTCCCCACCACTCAACCCTCTGATAATGTAATAAATGATATCATGCTCCGTATTTACCAATTAGCCACTCAGAGCAAGGCTTACCTTTAAGGCATTTCAAGGACATAATTATTCTTTCAACAGAACTTGGCTAATTACAGTTAGAAAAGTAAAGATTTCACCCTTTTGTAAAACAACAACAAGGACAAAAACACCTCTTTGGTTCACAGAACAATCTCTCCTTACGGGGGGACCAAGGCCCCCGATGTAAGGGCGGGCCGGGGTCTCCGCCTTCCGTGGGTTCACTGTTGTATTTAGCAGCCACTTCTCACGGTAAGTGACCACAGAGACTGGCCCCAAGGGGCCTGGGACAGGACCGAGGGACAACCCTTGGTCTCTCGCCCCAATAACTACTGTTTCCTAAGAAGTGTCTCCGCTACTTCAATAGTCGTAGGAGAACTGATATTATTTTTTAAAGTGAACTGTGACCTTCGATTGCCACGTAACACCAGATACTTCAGCCCCCAGTTCTCAGCCTCCTTACCCGTGAGACAGGGATACTCTATGGGGTTCTTGTTGGGTTAAACGAAGTAATGTCTGGGAAGGGTTTAGGAAAAAAAAAAGAAAATGGTGACGTCGCCCTGTTTCACAGATGAGCAAACAGAGGCTTAGAGAGAAGGGAGGCCGTTTGCCTGGAGCCACACGGTTCAGAAGCAGCGAAACTAGAACCTGAGGTCAAGTCTCTCTCTGGGCGAATGGACGGGTGGCCTCCAGCACTTTATAAATGACAGGGCGTGGGCTTCTCGAATTCTGATACCTTACCAGGTACCCTGAGCACAAACCCACGACTTCTCGCCTCGGGCTTTCACACGAGTGCACAGCTGGCTGCTTCTCTCCTGTCCCCCTCGGCTGACCTTCCATCAGGAAGACCGAGGGGAGCCCTTTAGCACCCACTCACCTCGGACGGCCTGCGGGAGGGGACATGCTAGGCATACCACTTAGCTTCTACTCGGGGCCAAGCTTAGCTTCTGACCAGTGTTCACATTTTATCTACCCACGTGTGCTTTAAAAACGTAGAGAGAGGGCGAGATGAGGTGTGACAATGTAAATGAAACATTACAAAGTTACGCAAGGCAGTCAACTTCATTACTTTCTGGTCGCCCATCATAAATCACCCAACCCTATTTTATGCCAAGTGCAAGCTCGTTTCTTAAAAAGGGCATGAGGACACCTGCAGATATGTCTTTATTGATTTTTTGAGAGTGGGAGGGAGGCAGAGAGAAACATTGATCGGTTGCCTCCTGTTCGAATCCCGACTGGGAATTGAACCCACAACCTTTTTGGTGTACGGGATGACACTCCAGCCAACCGAGCCACCCAGCCAGGGCCCAGGCACCACTTCTGATGCCGATCTTTCCCTCACCCCCACGTCCCATCCATGAACAAGTCCTGTCAGATACCCCGCCATTAACTAAAATCATCTTATTGATTTGCTTTTATCCACCAACCTACTCTAAGCCTTTAGTAAGTATCTGTCAAATGACTGAATAAACCTTCTCACTACCTAAAGGACACCCACGTGAGCAAGCACATTGCCAATGTCACGAAGCTGATGGGCAGCACGGCTGGGATGGGGCCCAGCTCCACCTGCCTCCAGAACTCGGCCACTAAATGCCACGTGCTTTAGTGAGCATTTGCCACCTGCCCAGCGGTATCAAGTGCTAGGACTAGCAAGAGAAAAACAGCTGCACAGACTCTGTGCCTCCAGGCCTTCTTCTGTTCTTTGGTGAGGACACTTACTTTCAGACTCCTGAATATTCCTCAGACCCAAGGCATGGACTCCTAACAGAGGAAAGCCTAATTTAGGGTTGAAATCTGGCTGCTCTCCCACCACACACAACCTTCTCCCTCCAGGGGTCACGGATAAACCCGATGGGGTGGCTCGCCCTGCCTCTCGAGGCCCTGCTCTGGCTGCAATCCCGGGAGCTCCGAGGGGTGCGGGAAGCCGGGTGCCGCCTGGCTCATTCTGAACAGGAGGCTTACGTTACTGTCGTTCAGTTTCCCAGGAAGAAGAGAAGGGAATCTGGGCACAAGCTGACACAGATGTGGCTCTGGGGACCTGGCTGGAGCAGTCATTGGCTGGAAGGGACAACATCTGGAGGAGGAGAGGGGAGCTTGACAGCTGGCAACTCAGGCTGCGTGCAACCACAACATCTGGACGTTTCAAACAACTATTATTAGAGGTCAGCTTGGGTATTTCTGTGCGGAAACACTGACGGGGGGTGCTAGGCCCTGGGGGGTGGGGCCGGCTGTGCGGGATGGGAGCGTTTTAGGAAAAGCACTTTGTAGTTGTTGCCACATCCCTTGATTCTGAAGACTGGATCCTGCCAAAGGGAGGGGTCTCTATGCTGCAGCATCTCTGGAGGATTCCTAGGAGCTATTCCCTAAGGGAGCCCACACAGGAACAGAGCCTGGGGGAAGGAATAGGGGAGCAGATGCGCCTAGAAGGTTCTCTAATCAGGGAGATCTGAACCTGAGTTGCTAGCTGGTGGCCCTGACCACACCTCAGCTAGCGTCTCACTCTGCCCTGGGATAGTTTGTGGATTTTCCTCTCCTTCCCCAGGTCACCCTAGTAGCCCTGGCCTGCATGTAGCAGACTCTCCACAAAAACGCTCTAAGTGAAGGAAGAGACACCTTCCATTGCCTTAAGTAGGTTTCTGATCACTGCTCCTGGCTGCCAGGTGGAGACGCTGAAAAATGATAGCAAAGGTAAGATTTCAGGCAAGCCAGGCACGCGAAAAGGCGGGGGTCTGTGAAATCTGAGTCTGTTCAGAGAAGGCAGAGCGACGGAAAACGGCGACTCGAGGCTAAAGGAGCTGAGCGGACAGTTGTTAGCATGAACCGGCTCGGGGAGAAGCGGCCTCTGGCCTGTCCTGCTACCTGCGGGAGGCAGAGGTGGGTGTATTATCAACAGCGCCACAGACGCCACAGGCACACCCCGGGGTGCGGGTGAAACTCAGGGGCAGCAGTTTCGAAGTCACCTGCCCTAGGATTCTCCCTGGGGCAGAAGGTGCCTCTTCAACGGCCAGTGGAAACATCCAGGAAAATGAGTTATGGCCCTGTTTTGTTAGCCCCAAACTCTAAATAGTAATGAGAAGAGTATTATTAATGATGAAAACTGCCATTCATTGAGTGCCCGTGACGTCATTATTTCCATTCATCCTTGACAACAGCCCCACACTTTCCACAAGAGGGAACCTCCCAGGGCGGGGAGGAGGTGCCCCCAGGGGCCGCAGGCACTGGGCTGACTTGATTTCTGGGAGAGACGGAATATAAAAAAGAGCCCTTAAAAACAAGGAGCAATGGAGAAGTGTTAAAATTAGATGGGACAGAAAAATCCACTGAAATATTAAAGGAAAAGTATTCGCCAATGTCGTGTTTGAACACAATGTTTGAAATGTAGAGAATTTGAAATCTGCTGGAGGTTGGGCTCTAATCCAGGTCCCCGAGAGTGGGATCTGGAGATAGACGAGACCAGAACCCACGGGCAAGCAGGGGCGGCTGAGGATGCTGGCTCTCCCGAGCAGCGTGGGCTCTGGGAGGCCGAGCCTCAGCGTGGTCAGGAAGGAGGAACAGCCCAACTCCTTTCTCCCAGGACGTCTGCAGAGGTGTGTGAAGAATAGACGTCATAGGCAACTGAAATGTAAAACTTCTACTCTAAATGGTAATTCTATTTTAATTGACTTAAATGCTTTTAAAGGTATGAAGTGGAAAAGGGCTTTTCTTTAAACCTAGGACATTTTATCTCCAAGATGAGAAAAACTTGACCTCTTATTTTCTTAGAAGGATGAATATTGAGATAAAGTGGCACCTACTGTTACCTGGCTTTTATGGTTCCCACATAATTCATAAAATTAGGTAATAAAAACATTTAAATATTTAACTGGATAAAAAGTATTAGAGGACCACATTCTTAGACACTAAATAATTCATGCTGCCCTAAAACTTTTAGGAAAATCTAAGTTGTTTGTATGGAAAATAATACAATAACTAAGAAGGAATAATATAAGAATAAACTCTGTTTCCTGTACGCACAACTGTAAACTTATTTTTGCCCCACCCTGTATTTCTATTTCCTCAAATTTTCTAGGTCTGACCGAAAGACATAAGCCTGAGAGAATGACAGACCTTGGGAGGCGAAAGGGGGCGAGACTCAGAGATGAGCACACACACTCCCCAGGGACACAGCCAGGAGCCACAGTCAGGGGACACAGAGCAAGTCAGACAGGTGCACAGGTGGGGCCAGTGAGACAAACAGAGAAAGGCTTTCATGAAGTAACTGCTTGTGGCTTCTCTGGGTATCGAAGAAAAGTACTTAAAATACCTTTTAAAAATAAAATAAAACCTAACCTATTCCAACAAATCAAATTATTTTCATAGCTTTTTAAAAGAAATGTATTAACTTGTAATCAGCTTTCAAAACCAACGCACACAGGTTATTGGTCACTATCCAAGTATCCAGCCTCGAACAGCTCGGTGCCGCCCACGGCCCGCAGAGAGTGGGTGGGAGCCCATGAAACGTGACCGTTTAACATCCACCAGAGAGTAGCTGGAGCAGCTGCTACAGCCACAAATATTCTGGAAGAAACTTCGGGCTGGGAAGCTACGTTTCATCCTTTGTGTCTCTAACTCCTAAATCTGCTGCCAGTTTCAATGCGAGGCTTCTCAAGGGAACAACCAATTACCGTGCCCCTCCTGCAAGGCACAGCGTGTTCTAAAGACATGGATCAGACACACATCGCTTCTTGGAAGGTAACTGGTCTTTGGTCTTCAAGTCTCCTGCGCGCAATAAACTAGATTCTTTCAGAAACATTCACTGTCCTCCCTCCTGAAGCAGAGTAGCCTTCCCTGCCCCAAGGAGAGGTCACGGTCATGGTCACGGTCACAGCCATGGTCAGGAGCCTTGTTTGGCCATGAGTCTCAGCAGATGTGCTGCCAACAGAAGCTGTGAGACACTGCATGTGCGGCACCCTACCATATGGTCCAGTGACCCAGCATGAGGAAGACATGCCTGGGAGCTGCTGTCCCTTCGGCCTGGGTCTCAGAATCAAATTTGAGGGGAAGAATAAATACCTGGAGTCAGCAATACCTGGAGCCAAGCCCAGCCCTATCCCCAGGTGACCCACAGGCACAGAGAAAAAGAAATACTGTTTATTAAAAGGCACTGAGATTTTGGGAAGTATTTGTTACACAGCATCACTGGGCAATAGCAGACTAATACAGCTTATCAATTCACTTTATACTTATACTTATGTGAAATTAATCCTCCTAAGGCTGAATCTGACCACCTCTGTTTCCTGTTCAAGCATCTCAACTAGTGGCTGAGTCCAGTCCTTTTTTCTCAGATGGGCACCCAAGGGCCTCAGGGTGGCTGGCGTCTAATTTTTCCAGACTTTCCTCCCATTTCTCCCCTTTACGGGAAGTAGTCTATCATGACCATCTAAGGTCACAGTAGATACCCTGAGTGCTACAACCTTGTCAAATATTTTTTTTCATGAGTAGCTAACTTTTCATGAGCAGGCAGAAAGCTTTTCAAGGGCAAGAAGCCTATCTTATGTTAATTTGCATTCTACTTGCATATAACAACCAGTGAACAAATATTTCTGGATTAGCTGTAAATGCTTGCTTTCCAAGGCATTCCACAGACAAGGCCTGACTCCTCAACTTGACCCTCAACATCCACTCTATAGACTTCTACCCCTGTTTTGACATCAACATCCACCTCAGACACCCAGAGGGAAGAGGGTCCTAACGTGAGAGGGGGAACGCGGCCTCACTGAATGAATCTGCATCTGTAAAATTATACTTACAGAGCATGGCTTCCAGGCCTCAAAAGATGATAGCTATTTATTTATATAAAATTTTCAAGCTTGCAAATCATCTTAGCAATGCTTTGCTGGAAGTAGGGCCTCCTGTCAGAGGCCACTGCTCTCTGTGACAGGTGAGCCATTCCCAGCGCATCCCAAGGGCCTGACCTTGATGGCAGAACCTGGAGAAGGTCAGAGAAAGTCCATTTCCAGGGTTCTCAAACTGGACTCTGCCTAAAAGCCCCCTAGGCAGTTTGCGAAAGTGCAGACTCCTAAACCCGGGTGTTCCATCTTAAGGAATTAATATCTACTTACATGTACTTATGCCCATAACAAACATGTTATGAAGGAAATTATTCTGAATGATCAAAGACTTTGTGGAATTTTATTTTATTTTGGTTATTGCCTCAAAAGCATCCCTAGACTCTTCTGCAATTTGTTTTTATGAGAGAAACTCTTGGTAGCAGAGCACAGGGGATCTTACTGTGGGGAGAGCAGTTGAGAGGAGCTTGCCGGGTAAGGGTGGGCTTCTCTGGCTGAAACAAAAGGGTGGCTCCAGCGACAGCCCAAAGATTCAAAGAAGACAGAGCAAAACTGAGAGAAGAGCTGGGGCACAGCCAGGGACAGGAGAAGGGGACGGATGTGAAACACAGGAAACGAGAACTGGCAGGTAGAGGCGGAGAAAACGGTGTACTGACAACCAGGACCCCTTCTAATTGGACATAAGAGGAAGAGAAAAGGCTCCCAGAGAAGAATGTCATCTTACAGCCAAATGAGTCAGAAAGGTGACCTGGAATTCTGTCATCTGGCCCCTGAGCTGGTAACACGAAATCGCTGATAACGAGTGATGGAATTAAAACCCATCTCTTTCTGAAAACCACTTGAGCTGCTAATGAGAAAACCAGGAATAAGTCAGCGCCAAAAATACACGCCCACGTTCTTCTGTGCACGGCTTAGGGCTGGGTAAACTTGGCTCTGAGCTGTATCAATGTATAAACCTCTTCTGAAAACGGCAGTCTCCTGCACAGCCGTGAAACGAGCCCCGGCTCTCTCTAAATCTTGCAAGGTGTGAGTTACATCACAGTGACAGTAACGTTCCTTGACTTATCTGTCATTTTGCAAGTCTCATTAAACCCTCGGTGCACCACAATAGATTATCTGTGAAAAGAAAAACCTCTAAGCTCGTCCTCGGCTGAAAGATCTCATGACTGTATGTGCTCATTTCAAGCCAGATGTGGGGACACAATTGTGGGCCAGTCTGAGGCACGCAGGAACTTTCCGGAGAGGTCAATGAGAGGGAGAGGGAGGAAACACAACAGGTAGCTTGCATCCAAAGGCATTAATTAGAATGACTGACATATTTTATCACAGGATCTGTTGCTTCAACCAAAGAGACACTGAGAAAAAAGTGACAGGCTAATGCGAAGGGTTTTCCTATATCTACAAAAAATAATAATTTTGTTTGCTCATTTTTGATGGTTATATGCTCATAGTTTTCTCATCTTACTGCATTGGTTAGAAAAGCTAGAAAAAATTAGCAGTGATAGAGGACATCCTAATTTGTTCCTAACTTTAATGTAAATAATTCAATATTTTACTATTAAAAAAAGTTAGCTTTTTTAAAAAAAGCATTGGTTTTCTACTGTTGAAGAGCAAATGACCACAAATGTAGTGGCTTTCAACAACAGATTCATTGCTTCGAAATTTTAGTGGGTCAGGAGCCCAGTTTAGGGCCTCACCAGGCTAAGCTCACAAAGGCAGGGGTGCAGGTCTCAGGTGGATTTGGATCCTGATCTTTCCAAGCTCAGCGCAGTTAGAGGGTTCACCTCCTCTCCCCCCCGCCCATGTGCAACCCCCCGCCCCCCATCCTCAAGCCAGCAACGCGAGTTGACTCCCCCTGCTTGGAATCTCTCCATCTTTGTTCTTGAAGGGCTCTGTGATCACAGTGGGCCCACCTGGATGTCCCAGGAGCCTCTCCCTAATTTAAGGAGAGTTCATTAGTAACCCTAATGGCACCTGCAGCCATGGGGCAATTCCGCAGGATGACCATCAGAGACCAAAATTCTGTCCGGTCAGGCGTGGCTCAGCGGTTGAGCGTTGACCTGGGATCCAGGTGATCGGGGTTCGATTCCCGGTCAGGGCACATGCCCGGGTTGTGGGCTCCATCCCCAGCAGGGGGTGTGTGGGAGGCAGCCGATCAATGGCACTCTCCTCATCGATGTTTCTGTCTCTCTCCCTCTCGCTTCCTCTCTCTGAGATCAATAAAGATTTAAAAAAAAATAAAAATTCTGCCAACCATGACTCCCATCTCGGTTTTCTGAGTTTTAGAGTTAGAAATGGGTGCCAGGTTGCAGTAAACCTCTGTTTAGTATCTATAATCATGATCATATACTTTTGGCCTTTGACCTATTGATATATTAATAGGTTTAGTGACATTGAAAAATAACCACATTCCTGGAATACACCTTTCTCTGTCTCAATGACCAATCCTTTTACTATACTGCTACATGAAAGTGGCTATGTCACCATGCTGGCTCCAAACATTTATAAATGAGATTCCTTCTTGCATGTTACTTCTGTCCGGTTGGGGGGTTATTCCATCTTGCAGAAATGAATGGAAAAGCCGTCCGACCTGCTCCAAGCTCGGAAACACTGTTCAGAGCACAGGGAGAGGCCATCAGGTCCAGCATCTCTCTCAGATAATTGTTTAGTCAACCCCTCAGTTTCTCATAGTCAGTCACCTCGTTAAGTTTTCCTCTCTTTCTTTGGCTAATTTCCCATAAAACAATGTTTCATTGAGATTTTCATATCAATCGGTACACAAAATATTTCCAATAACTAAAAAACCCCACACAACTCACCTAGATCTGTCTCATTTGATTTCCACTTGGTTATTTTCTCTGTCTTACCAGAAGTTCACCTTTTTGTTATTTTCCACAGAATTAGTTCTGGTATCACTTCTTTTTTTTCTGTTCTCTTCCTGTTTTTCTTAAGTTTATGCTGCTATCCCCTTTCTGTCTTCTTGAGATGGATGCTATGTTTGTGTATTTGCTTCTAAGTTCGGTTTTGGTTTCTTGTAGCTGGACTTTTAAAAACTTATTTCATGGGCCAGTCACCATCCAAGTAAACTTCCTGTTTGGGGAGAATCCCAAAATAGGCGCGAGGCAGGCGCCACCCTCCCGCCCGGTTACAGAAGCTAAAGTGGGGGGTCGCCTCTGCCCCCTCCTTGGTGCCTGGGATGGAAGCGCAACAGGCCAGGAGCTCCCGCCAGGCCTCGGAGCCCAGCACCCCTGGTGCCCCCAGACAGGGTCACGGCTCTAAGCTGACGTAGCCGCAGAGTTAGAACCCAGGGGTGGTGCAACAAACACCTTGATGGTGGCCCCTGGGCCTCTGTGGTGTCCTGTTGCAGATGTGACCGGCTTCTGGCAGCCTCCCCGCCTCTCCAGGCTCTTCCTGGCTTCTGAGCCTGGTTCTTCAGCCCTTTCCTTCATTTCTATGAGCTACCCGATAGTTTTCCAAACAGTTCCTTTTCTACTCAGGTTAACTGTTTTGTATGTTTAAAATTTAGAATTCTGATCGGCAGAGTTTTCTTTTGCACAGTTCTTATTGTAATTTTCTAACTATTCCACAACTGCAATTTTGAAGCTTCTGTCACCCAAGAGTTATGATGTAAAGCTTTTAAAAATATTACGATTGGTTAGGTTTATGTATTCTATCTCTGTGGCTGATTTCCAGTTTTACTGTTGTGTCATCAGATACATGGTCTGTGCAAACAACCTGCTTTTAGGAAGTTAGGACTTTTCATGTGGCCTTATATGATTACTTTTTGTAAATGTTCTATAAACAGTTTAAAAGGATAAGTATACTTTTTAGAAACAAAGTTCAGCATCTACTTATGAATTATGTCCCTTATTTTATTACTTTTAGTTTGTTTACCTAAGCCATCAAAACTGGAGTTATGCTATTGTTTCTCACTAGAAGTGTGTTTATAACAAATTATCCTTGCATTTTCTAACAAACTTTATATGTTTTATGCAGTGTTATTTGGTGCATGTAGGTTGATGGCTACATTTTTCATTGTAGTCTTTACAATCACTCTCTTTGACCCATGTAATAAGATAACTATAATGCTTTCTACCTTGAATTGTCCTTGGCCTCTTCTTGATAATGATCTGTGGGGACTGTCTTTTATTTTCATGCATCCAGCTGTCAGCACAGTGCCTGACACACAGGTGCTCATTAAATGTGAGGGAGAAACTAGGATCCTGGGAACTAGGGGACACAGTAAAGCCCTATTTGTTTTGGCTCCTTGTAGGATACAAATGACAGTTTACTCCACCCCCTTTAAATGACAAATTTTCCTGTGGGAAGTTTATGGCCCTCTCACCACCCAAATAGTTAATGGAGATCCCAGAGTGCTGCCCACACTTCAGAATGGAGGGCAGCTACAACTCCGACTCTCATATCAGTACAACTGTGAAGCAGCCATGGGCCCTCTGGGCGGCGGGGCCACACAGCAGAGTGCACACAGACAGGATATCTGCAGGCCCAGCTCAGGAACCCACATCCCACAGGAAGCAGCTGGATGGGGGGGGCACTGAACGGCAGAGGGAGGCCATGCAGCAAAGTGCCCAGGAGAGAGAGAGCACAGCAAGGAAGGCGCGGAAGGAGAAAGGGGTTTATAAGGATTTTTAAAGATGAGGTGAAGCTCTTCCAAAAACAAGAGGAAAGGATATCAAGTCCCTGTAGAGGGTGTCTGGAGGTTCTTTGTGCCACCGACACCAAAAATGACAGAAGGGGACAGAAGAAAATGGGGCCAGCCCCCCGGAAGAGTCTGGCAATGCTGAGAGCTCCCCAGGGACTGCCACAGCCTCAGGGCTTCCTGCACCATCTTCCCTGTCCTCGCAGCTCCTCCAGATGTGGCACTGCCCTGCAGAGAGGGTCCCCTTCCCAGGCAGGGCAGAGGTAAGGGACCCAGGCGGTTGCCAAGTCCAGAGGCCACCTCTCAGCCTCCAGGCCAAGTGCCCTCTGCCTGATCCAAGTGAGACAGTTAGACACTGGCCCGGAGCCCACCCCAGTCAGGGAAGGGGGAGGGGACTGGTGGGACTTCAGAATGTGCACAACCTTCAAGGACCCCACCGGCGCCCGCATGCTTTCCAGCCGAGGGAGCCTAGGGGCTGAGAGAGCAGAGCTGGCTCCAGTGCCCAGCTGCTGGTTGTTGCCTCGATGGACAAACAACCCAAACACTGTTTCAAGTGTACACAAGTGACTTGATGACTACACAGAGAGAGAACAGAGAGAGCGAGCGAGAGAGTCAGAGAAAGACGGAAACAGGTAACGAGGTCAGGGAGAGAGAGGAAACCTGCTTCAGTGCGCAGATCGTCTAAATCCTGCCAGATTACAGGAACACAGGGGACGCCTGGCACTGTGGGACAAACCTCGTGCTCCACAGTATTTCAGAGCACACGGCATTTGTCTGGTTACTCGTGGCAACGGCATTCATGACAAGCACTTCCTGAGCCCTCAGTGGGTGTCAGGCCGTACTGGGCGCTTGCTGGGCACTATGTCACCTAATCGCTAAAAGACACCCAGGAGATAGGACCATGGTAACTCTATTTTACAGATGTGGAAACAGCTGGGGGTGGTCAGATAACCCGCCCAGTTGCCAGTTTATCAATGACAGGACCAGGACTCAGGCCTGGGTCTGTCTGTCTTCAGAGCCATGTCCCCAGTCACTGGGCTCTGCTAGCAGGTTCTATATTCGCACCCCAATGTGCTCCCCAAGAAAGCTTTTCCTCTGTCTTCGACTCTGCTCTCATTTCAAACTTACTTAACAAAGAAAAACACTCTTCTGAACAGCAACAGCCTGGGAAACTGCATTTTTCCTCTCTCCTCTCCCAGTGCAAAGCAGCATTTATCTGTGTGCCTAGAAAGGACCAACCCAGACCTAGTCATTACTCAGGGAAGGGAAGCCACGAGAGTCAACCCCAGGTCTCAGCACATCACTGTATGTTATTCCCTGGCTGCCAAGAGCAGAATTCTTTCAATAAAAACTCTCCATCTAAAAATAAAATAGTGGCAAACTCTGCCATTACACTTCTCAGTCGGGGACATCTGCTCTCCACTCTAGTTCCCGGATGCAGAAGGTCCAACTCGCTGGTCTGCCAATGGGTCCCTGCAAACCCCGAATGCAGCTTAACGAACTGGAAAAATAAAGCTGTGTAGATCTGAGCACTGTGTGATTTCTGCGAGTAGCTTTATTTTAAAATCAACTGTGTGCTACTTATTTCACCTGTCCTCCGCAGAGCGGGCCCCTGATCAGGGAGTTGCCAAGCTTCAGCCCTAGAACCACCAAATGACTCTTAGATGCAGCTTTGGCAACGGGCTCTTGGTCCAAGGTTCCTCCTCTTGAACCCATCCCCCAAGCTCTCTCCTTCCTCTCCTTTCCTGTCACCATTCTGCGTCTCCCAGTTAGGGGACCCCGGAGTGCTGGACTGCTACCGTGACTTGGATTATCAGAGGGGCTGCAGAAGGGCTTCTGGGTATTACAGACTAGTGACTCTTATTTTCTCAGCTGGTAGTTTCTATAAGAGAGGACACTATCTTAGTTATACCATAGGAGAAGCACATCATTCTCTGGGGTTGATGTCTCAGTTTTAAAGGGGATCTTACATCTATTCCATCAGGGTTCCTTAAGGAACACGTAAACCTAAGGGCAATGGAGGGAACAAATGTGAGAATTACACGATCTTTAGAAAGTGGTTTGTAATAATACAAAGGGGGTTTTAAAACACTATGGGATGGGAAAGAAAGTTGTGCCATGATTAGAAAATCTAGCCTAGAAACAGGAAACAGAGAATTGAGACCATCTGATATAAGTGAGCGAACAGAAAGGGTCAGGTGGCTAGTGAGGGGTGAACATTCCATAAATGATAAAGAGGAGGTGCCCAGTAACCTCCTCAGGTTCACAGTTAAAGTCCCTACCTATAAATACCAACTGGACTAAGTCACTGGGCTCCAGGGCAAGGCATGCAAAACAACAGATTTTATGTGAAAAAATGTAACTTACATACTTTCCATCACATAATATATGTAAGAGCAGAATTACAACCCAAGAAAGGGTCCTGAAAACCCTATAGATGGTTCCCCTGAAGATATGTAAGCCACTGTGATGTGTTGGCTTATAGTGTCCTCAAGATGGGCATGGGGCTGGAGTCACCAAGAAGGGTATGAGAAATGAAATAAAGGCTGCTATTTATCCCTGTAGAAACCCTGATGTGCCCTCACATCAAGGGCCAGGTATAGTTTGGTCATCCCACCTGCAGAAGGCTATAGGAAATCAAGAAATTGTCCAGAGAAAGCCAATCAAAAATATCAAGGGAACAGCAGTAATAACGGAAACAGTGCTAACAATTACAGAGCATTCGCCACACACCAGGCACTACTCTAAGTGCTTTACGTGTGTTAAATCATTTATTCTCTCAACCATCCCATGAGGGAGGTACTGGACTGTTATTGACCCCATTGTAGAGATGAGAAAACCAAGGCACAGAGAGTTGAAGTAGCCTGTCTAAGTCACGAAGTTAGTATCCGCACCCCCACCACGGGGTGCCAGATTCCAGGCTCTTAACTACAGGCTACTTCCTACCCAGACAAGACTGAACAGAAGTCCATGCTGTTCCACTGGGGAGCAAAGGCTAAAGGTAATTTATGTAGGTTAATAAAACCACGACAAGGCCTGATAGGGAAACCATGGGCTTCCTAACAAATTGTAGATGATTCAAGTGAGAATGAAGTACATTTCAGACAAACAGGAGGAAAACTGCTGTGCACAGCAGGAAGTACATGATACCATTTTATTTTCCCCAAGGGGAACTGAGACAGCATATTCCAGTAGACTCAGAGTTTTGGCAATTGCTAATGTGTTACTGAGGGAACGGATTTGTTCCGAGGACTCGATCCTTTCTGGTAGGAGGTAACAGGATTTAGCTGCCTACTTGCTCAGGAACGTCCCTGGATATTTCCCTCAGAGGCAGCCTATGGGACTGAGGAAACGACTGCTTTCCCTGGTGCGCAAAGCTTTTGCCCATTTCTCACTGCCCTTCCTGCACCTTGGGGCTTCTGCTGTCTCCTTGCCAAACTCATCTCAGAAGCTCCGGCCCGGGAAAGGGCGTGTCTGTGGCTGTGGGTAGCAGCTCTCAGTCTGAAGCGACAGGAAGTGCTTGTCAAATAATTCCAAGGGGTTGGGGACCCACGTCAGTTGTAGAAATCCTGTGGGTGGGTTGTGGCCTAACAGTAGGGCCAAGTCTTACAATGAAGGGCCTCTGGGCCCCACTGTGTTCCCTCGATCTGGTCCCTAGTCTGTCCTGGGGAAGCCAGTAGGAAGACAAGGGAGGTCTTGGTGGTCTCTGGGAAGGGTGACAACCCTAACCATAGCCTGGAAGTCTCCTGGCCGCTGCCCCCTTTTCTCTCCCTCACTTCAAATGCTTCCAGCTCCTCATACCCGCAGCCCACGGAGGACTTGGGAGAACCCTACAAAGCACATCCGGCAATTCCTGCAGCCAGCTCGCTGGGCAGTGGGGTACGTGGGCGTGAAATGGTTTTATTTCAAGTGCCTGCTGCCTGGTAGCTCCAAGGAACAAAGAGCCCCCACCTGGGGTGTGTGCTCAGGAAGAAGGCCTAGGGCACTGCACTGGGGCAGCGGGTGTCGCAGGGCGGAAAAGAGAAAACCAGAGCGTGGTACCAGGAGGCTTGGTGGCTGGGTCGTGGCAGGAGGCAAGGACGCTGAAATATTAACTCTTACTGAGTTGTTCAGTTTCCCAGGATTAAAGAGACCCACATGCCGACTCTGTTCAGCACAGTCTGTTCAAAGGAAACCGGCCACGCCATCAGCTGCAGGCATTTGAGCACAAGCGCTGGAGTTGGGAACGGAGGCGATTTCTACTCACCTACGCAGTTATCGCAAAGGCTACAGTGAGAGGCACGAGGGGGCCGGAAAATCTTGCAGGTGAAACAATATTTAAGTTTCACAGTCTGGCCATTGATGATGACTTCTTTGGTTCTGGGGGGTGGGCGGTACCCCCCTGAACTGGTGCCGTTGGCGATATCTGTGGAGAAAAGGAAGACCACACGCCCTTAGCAGAGCAGCAACCTCCGCGGCCCCTCCGCCTAGGGGTCCGGAGTCTGCATTCCCAGGTGCAACGCGCACCCTCGCCTCGGGTCCTGCACCTTCTGGGAGGCTCCTGACACCTGTCACATGAATGCACTGGGGCCCCGGGGGTTCCTTTCCACGCAGGTGGGAGTGGACCTGAAGCTGAGCTCTGGCCAGTGGGGTGGGAACCTCCTCGGAGCTGCGCCCACTCTCCTCTCTGGCCCCAGGACCACCTGGGAGCCACAGCCTGGGGGCCCTGAATGACCCACCACACACAGGAGGCCGGCCCCTGAGAACTCGTCACTGGGCCACAGTGACATGGGCGCCACATTCCTAGTGTGAAACATCTGGAGGTCTGGTTTCACCCGTTACAGCAGCTAGCACTGCCCTAATTAATACTGCGGGTGACAGTTACTGAAGGAACACTTTACCCTCCAGTGTACCCAAACAGAGTTCAAATGCCTCTGCATTGTAACCACTAGCCTCCTCGAAAATACCAGGTATTGGATGGGGGGGTGGGGAATACAGATTTAAATATATATATGAAATCATTAAGTGTATATTTTAAAAAATAATGTCTATATTTTGTCTATTGTCTGAATTTTTCTTTTTTAGAATTTTTTTTAAATGTTGAAGAAAATGCAAATATGTCTAATTTTTAAGTTTCATGTTATCTTCCAGCCTGGTTCTGTCCCTGAGTTCATATTAGAATCACAGGGAGCTTTAAAAACTCCCCTAATTCATGGACCCGTCCCCACCCCATTAAATCAGTCACCAGAGATGACCGCAATGTGTTGCAGGGGTGAGAACCCTGCTCTCCAGGAAGGTAAAACATCCAGCTTATCCTCATGTGCACCCCTCCCAGCCCTCGGAAGTTGCCAGAGAGAACTGGGGCAGCTGGCTGTGCAGTCAGAACAGGCCACAGGGGCATGGGGGTAGCGAGGATATCTGTGTGGCCTTCGCTCAGGGCTCTGACGGAGAACACAGGTGGAGCAGATGCTAGTGGCTGGAGGAAATCTCAGGGACCTTTACAGTGACCCTCAAAACAAAGCTAGTTCACTTGAATCCATATACACTTGAAGGGCACTCGAGACTGACGACTGCAACATACTTCTGGGCAATTTCCAAAGCGGTAGGAAGGAGTTCCATCATCCGTTCAGGCCCCCAGAGAGCCTAGGCAGGAATCGCGTGGAGAGCTGTCAAAACTACCGATAGTCGGCCCTCGGAGATCCTGATTTCATTGGTGGGGGACAGTCTGGCACCAGGGGTCTCAAAGCTCCCCAGGTGTTGGACTCCGCAGCCAATGTTGAGGACCAGGGCTCCAGGCCTCTCACTCCAAGTGCGGGCCAGGCAGCATCTGCTCACCCAGTGCTTGTCAGAGAAGCAGGTTCTGGGCCCGGGGCCCTGAGCTAGTGCCGCAGAACCTGCATTTGCCAAGATGCCCCGGGATTCGTGCACGTGGAAGTCTGAGAACCCTGCTCTGGGGGCCTGTGGATCCTCCCCATCCACACATCATCCACGCCTCTTACTCTCACATTCCGCTTTATCAGGTAGCCCAAAACACTCACGTGTGTTTTGCTCACATGAAGCCGCTTCACAAATCACTCCCAGCCACCCACGCATTTTCCTGGGAAGAACCTGGCGATTTGGAACAGCAGGTGGTATCTGTAGAGAGGCCCCCTCTGCCCTCCCGGCAGGGTCCCCCTAACTCACTGACAGAATCCACATGATGACTTCAGGCCCCTCCCCTTTACGCTGATCTCCTTTAAGAGCCTCCCAGAGCCCCGAAACCTGCCCCTAGCCCCTTAGCCTAAGGCTTGGTATTTGTAAAGATACCTACCCCATTGGTAGGGGGACATTCTGAGTGATTACTATTCATGGAAAATCACAGTTCCACAAGCAGGTGAGAGGAGAGGAAGGAGAGTTGAGGGACCCGAGGGAGAGAAGGCAGGGAGGTGGAAAAGTGAGGAGCAGGCTTTCTACTTTACCTCTGTGAGGACAACCCTTCTACTTAGAATGATAAACGGCTGTGGGGCCATCCCAAGGACTCTGGGTGGCCTTGCCGAGCAGGACACCCTCTCTTGGCATGTGCCCTGCCTGCCTGGCACCCCAGGTGGCTGCCCTATGGAATGGTGCTAAGTTCAGCAGGAATCTGGAGAGGCACTGAGATCCGAATTCACACACCCTGATCAACCGATCCGGTAATGAGAACACAAAGAGACGGCCAGGCTGTGTACTTCCCCGAGCACCGGGGTGAAATAACTGGCTTTGAACACATCAGAGATAAGGTCAGATCTCTACCGGTGCCCAGTGGGTGCCACTGATGCCTAAATTAATTATGACCTCGTGCCTCACCAGCCTTCTGTCAGCTGTTACATCTACTGTGTCTGTTTAGCTCTCGCAAACATGGGTAGAAAAACTAGAAAGTCAGATACGGGTTTAAAGCAACCAGAACCCAATCAACAATATTTGTGTTCATTGAATCAGAAAAGTTTAAAAACTGATTTGTCAAGGAGATGTTTTAAAAGCAGGGATGACAAACTCATCCACACTAGAACGACTACTGAACACGCCCAGTCCTGCGCACCAATGGCTTGAAAGGGTATTTGCCAGCCGTCAAGACAGGCCAGTGAGCCCGTAGTTCCAAAGCACAGGCCTCCTTGCGCTCCCTAACCGGCAAGGCTGCTCCACCCTTGAATGTGACGTGTCCTCCACGGGGGCCTCCCACCCTGCTGTCTGTGGAGAGAGCCCTGATCCTAGGCCCAGCTCAAGCTTCCCACCAGCAGTTGTTTGTTTCCTCCTTCGGGATGTTTCTGTACTTAGCTCATTTATCTATCCAGTCACAGCTCTGTATTGTGCTAGTAGGCGCCAGTGCTGTGCTGGGGCGGAGGGGGGGAAGCAGCAGGAACTAAACAGACTGTCTCTGCTGGTGGTTTCACAGGCTGGAGGGGAGACCGGGACCATGCCTGATGCGGTACCTAGCACAGTAGGTCCTCAAGAACTGCCTGCTGAATGGAAGGCCAACTGCCCTGGCAGGTAGGGAGCAACGATTTGGGATGCACAGGACTGGTGCCTCCACTCTGCCATGCTCACTGGTCAGTCACACTGCCCAGTGACTCCTCCCTCCCCAGAAATGCCGGCGACAAAGTCCTTCTGAGGCTGCCACTCGTCTTCAATGTGTCCATAGCCGCTGCTGGTCCAGAGACCCATCTCGCACAGCCAGTCAGAGCCACCCGGGAGGGCCAGACACGACGGGCAGCTGACTACTTCAGGGTAACGCAAAGTTGCTGTTTCTTTCACACGATAAATTCAACAGCCACCCCAGACCAATGGCTTCCAGGCAGGGCCCATACAGGAGAGATGGGGGTCATGGGGCCCTAAGTCCAGGGCTTCAAATGCCCACCTGAGGACAAAAGAAGTGTCTCTTTACCGTTCAGACTGACACCAAAGGCCTTTGTGAAATCTCTCATCCTGCGGGTGACCAGCACCCGTCCCTGCGCCGTGGGGCACGGAAGGCGGGGTTGCTGTTCTAATCTGGAATTAGCGTGTTTTTGGTTTTGGATTTTGTTGTTGCATCAATTCTGCCTCTGCTGCTTAGGGCTGCTCTTTGTGGTTTAGACACAGCTGCCCAAAAGGATAACTGAAGTCTGCAAGAGCTGAAGGCCCAAGAACACTTAGAACTTGGAGGGGAACCTCTAATAGTCCCGCAGTTTAAATGAGTCAGTGTTTCTCAAGGACATTTGTATACACAAGCATTTTGAAAGAAAACTTAAAAGCTTAAAACAGTCTTTTCCTTCATGAAGCCCCACTCTCCCCACCTCTGCTGTTGAGAGTTGAAGCAGGAACCGTAACACACTCAGCCGACAGGCAGAGAATTAGGGGCCCGGGAGAGCTGGTGAGTGTGAGGCCTGGGGTGCAAAACTGCTTGTTGCCTGTTTTTCACTCAAAGAGATGTCCCAGGCTTGCCAGAGATTTTAATTAAGTTGTTTGTCAATATACACCCATTTCAAAGCTGCTCTCCAAAAAGTAAGTCATCTTCATTCCTTTCCTTTTTTTTTTTTTTCTTTTTAAAAATATGTCTATTGATTTCAGAGAGAGGAAGGGGGGGAGAGAGAAACATCAATAATGAGAGAGTCATTGATCGGCTGCCTCCTGCATGCCCCCTGCTGGGGATCGAGCCCACAACCCGGGCATGTGCCCTGATCAGGAATGGAACCACGATCCTGGATCCTAGGTCAACGCTCAACTGCTGAGCCACACCTGGCTGGGCTTCATTTCTTTTTAAAAAAATATTTTTTTATTGACTTTAGAGAGAGAGGAAGGGAGAGGGAGAGATAGAAACATCGACTGGCTGCTGCCTCCTGCACGCCCCCTACTGGAGATCATGCCTGCAACCCAGGCATGTGCCCTGGCGTGGGATCCATCAGTGACCTTGTGCTTCACGGGCTGACACTCAACCACTGAGCCACACTGGCTGGGCTCATCTTCATTCCCGAGGGAGTAGCAGAGCTTACATCTGGAGAGACCCATTTGTCTGCCATCTTACTCAGTCCTGCCCCAAATTCGGGGACAAAATTGTTAAACTTTTCTAATCCGCACCCGAGGATATGTTTCTTATTGATTTTTAGACAGAGGGAGTGGGAGAGAGAAAAACATCAATCAGCTCTCTCCCATACATGCCCCACTAGGGGGGTCACACCCGCAACCGAGGTATCTGCCCTGACGGGGAATCGAACCCGCAACTTTTTGGTGTATGGGACTATGCTCCAACTAACTGAGCCACCTGGCTGGGGCAAGATTACTGAGCTTTTTAAATTGTTGACCTTCACCACACAGTGGTCTACCTTACCCGTGATTTTGCTTTCCAGGTTTCAGTTATGCATAGTCAACTATGGTCCAAAAACATTAAATGGAAAATTCCAGAAATAAACAATTCATTACTTTCAGATCGTGCGCTGAGTACTTCACTTTGTGCCATCACGGAGGCACCGAGTCATCTCACAGCATCGCAAGCAGGGCGAGTCCAGTACACTGAGACAGTCTGAGAGAGACCACACTCACGTCACCTTTACTACCGTTTACTGTTATAACTGTTCTATTTTATTATTAGTTATTGTTAACCTCTTCCTGTGCCTAATTTATAAATTAAACTTTATCATAGGTGTGTATGTACGGAAAAAGCAGAGTCTACATAGGGTTCGGCACTAGCCTCGGTTTCAGGCATCCACTGGGGGCCTTGGACGTATCCTTCGTGGATAAGGGGGGACTTACTGTATAAAGTAACGAACTCGGCTTTTTAAAATGCAAAGGGGAAAATTCCAACTTCCAAAAGGTGTAGATTATGACTCTGAGCCTTCACCAAAAGGATTCAGAAGGGTGGTGTCTCCCGGTGCGCTGCTGTTTCACAGACGGCTCGCCAGCTGACACAGCGTCACCGAGCAGGAGGCGACGGCCGAGAAGGCAGCGCCCCGCCCCGCCCCGCCCCGCCAGGATACGTGCCACGGGACGGCGACAGGCTCCACACCACGTCCTCGGGACTGAATCAACCGCACGCGCCGAGCACAGCTGCTGGAGCCGACAGGTCTGGCCTTTTCCTGAGGCCCCTTGCTCTGGGGCTCTGCAGCGTCCGGGGCACAAGCCACCAAGCCTTGGGATGGCTGGCACATCGTGAAGGAAGATGGGTAGGAGCTATTCACCCCGGTCTCCGGGCTGGACAGATGCTATGATGTTCACAGCTATCAGAAGCTCTTTTTTGCGGGGGGCCTGTTATATCTATCTCACTAATTAATGCAGTTACAGAGAAGAAAAAGAAAGTGCTTAGTAGCTATGACCTTTTTAATTTTCACTAACTGAGTTAATCCAAAATATGCTTGTAGCAAAATGAAAATTAATGACCGTCTCATTTTTTGCCACATTATATTTTCCACATGGGTGCCAGAGCCTTTCCCTTCAATGTGAAATAAATCAAGGTTGCTTTGTCCTTGCAAAGTCTTCGTTTCTCTTAAACTTTGTTAAAGTCCTCTGAGCACACACATGAAACTGCTGTGCTGCGTAAATGAAGATCAATTCTTCTATCAGAGGCCAAAGCTAGAAATGTCTGTGTGTTTCTACTGCATAGGTCACAGCTTCTGTGTCGTCAGAAACTACTAAATATTATACGATGACAGAGATCAATTTGGGAGGTTAGTGTTTGCAATATTATAAGACAAGCAGATGAGAGCAACGGCGAAAACTGGGCACTAGAACTCATGTCAAGGCAGGGCCGTGTTTCACCATTATCACAGGAAAATGTGAGAGCCTTTTATTGAAGTCTGAGTGGCATCAATACAGAGGCATCAGCAAGGACCTGAATGTAAGGACCAGCTTGTATCTCATTCTGTATAGTATAGTAATGTTATAAGACTTTACCTTTACTGAGGAAAGGAAAACGAAGGATGCCAGTACAGAACCAGTGGACAGTATTTAAAAATGCACAGTATTTTAAAGGAAAAATGCCCATCGATCAGACTGGTTAAAATGAATAGGAATCTTCAGGGACTAGTATCAATTAATCAACATTTATCTATCTACCTATCTACATACAAATTCCAAATGTTTTAAAATATATATATTAGCAATAACCATTTGGAAACTATAAGGGATAAAATCCCATTTACAACAGAAAAAAATCACAAAACTCTAGGAATAAGTCTAATAAAAAAATGGTAGTAGGTCTCACATGAAGAAAACTATAAAACAACATAAAGATTTAAGAAGGTTTTGAAAAACATAGAGAGACATTCTACATCCAGGAGTGTATTTTATTTTTATTTATTTACTTATTTATAAGAGCTAAAAAAGAATCTGTTTTCAAAATCATGTACAATGTGAGTCCATATTTGTGTAAAAATATATTATGCAGAGAAAAAATACTGGAGGGCACGTCAAAATGCTAACCACGGACACCTCTGGTAGGATTAAATAAATTCATTAAAAATAAAGAATGAAATTATTTTTTATGCTTTTCAAGGTTTCTACAATCTATATTTGTAATGAGCAACAGAAAGGTTACTTTTAAAACAGAGTTTGGAAAGGGGCATAAAACATTTGCAAAAGGGACTGAGGTAGTTTTCGCTCCCTACAGTTCCTAAAGTTAGAGGTCAATGGGAATATCTCTGCCCCTTATAAAACTAAGTATAAATTCATAGGTTTCATCAATGGCTTTAAAAACATGCCCTCTCTGCCTCACCTGGAGGCTGGCTGCAACAGGATTCTGAGGTTCTTTTTTCATCGCCTGAAACTCTCAGGAGGTTACGTGACTCATCGGGGGCCACTGGCAGCTCTTGGAATTTTAATTCTCCTCTTGGGCCTCTGGCAGCCACACGGGGCTAAAGGTGGGGAAGTCACAAAATTAGGTCACAATGCAGATGATCTCAGCATACCATTTACCTCTAGGAAAAGTGGCTTTCATGCTACTGGGCACTGCGCTCTCATCTGCCAAAGTATCGTTCAGATTTTGCGCCAGGAGAAAGCAAGGGGAAAAGAACATTTTCCTGAGCGTCGGGAGGCCCAGTTGCATTGTCCACACTCTGCCGCCACCGTGTGACTCAGCTCCTCCGGGTTCCTCAGATCTGTAGGACAGGGGCTGGAGAGAGGACTGATGAGGTTCCTGTGTTGGGGTGTAGGATTCCGTACAGGGCTGTGTTCCCCAACTTTTTGGCTCCACTTTGCTCTGTGCTCCTCAAAGGCATTAAGTTTAAATTAACGCTAACTCGCTATCTTGTCCGTGAACATATTTCTTATATTTTGCTGCAGTCCCACCAGCAGATGGCACGTGGGTTGAAGGTACACAGGAGGTAAGCGCCGAATGCGTGCTTGCGAACCTCAGCCCAGCCCGCCATTAAACCAACACCCGAACTCAACGCCTCCCACTTACAGAGACTGAATGAAATGATTCCGATACTCTGCCTGGATGCGGCAGCGAGGGTGAGTTCCTTCACTAACACAGGCTCACCGACAGTCTCCAGCACCTCACCCAACGGCCCACCCTTGCCTCAGTGAACCCACAGCGGCCTCCAAAGGCCCAGACCTGTGGGGTGTCTGGTGCCAGGTCTGAAAAAAGGCCAAGAATGAGCTTTATCTAAACTTGAGCATGACACTGGCGGTGGCAACTTGGTCTGCTCTTACCGCTCGTTGGTGCTTTAATAAAGGACTGCAGGTGTCGGGAAATAAAACCGTGAGCGCGGAAGAGAATTCAGATGAATTATTTACTAGCAAGCACCTTGTGATCAATAGCAGCAGTCTAGACCTTGACAAAAACAAAACAATTTCATTTTTCTCTGTATTCTTTCCAGTGCTCACAGCCACGGTCAACAACACGCTAAATGTCTGTGGGATTAGACTGGATGAACAGCAAACTGAGTTCCACTTCCAGAGATCAGCAGGCGACGGTAACCCATTTGTACCGGATCAGCCAGCACGTGAGCGCTGAGGGCCTGGCTCCCCCGAGCCGCGCAGCTGAGCGCCGCTGTTGCTCAGCTTCGTTTCTCAGGGCTCGGGTTCTACACGTGATGGTGGCCTCGGTCGAGTGCTCACCGCGTATGTTCCAGTGGGTTTGACGCGGCACCTGACACAATGCTACGGTCACGCTGTCTAGGGGGCCGGCTGTTTTCAGTTTCTTCAGGCTGATGTATCCTGACAGTCAGCATAGACATGCAAAATTCATTTATCCATTCGGCGCTTGTCGCACATTTACGTTGCTCCTAATTCTTTACCACTATTATAAATTACTCACTTCTCTCTCGAGGAAGGCTTAAATTTTGCTCCCGGAAGGTCTGTAAAGTGAGTCCTACTTCAATTTCCTTTCACACTGGATTTCTTCCATTGTCGTTATTTTGGTTCCCACATTCGCTTCTAAAGCTCGATACAAGGAAAGACAGTTCCTAATGCTCCTTCTACAAATTCTAGGTCTTTAACATCTTGCCATCGGACTTTTTTCTGTGAAAAACATTTATACCTGGTGTCCTACAAAAAAATATTCACGATAACCTGGAGCTTGAAATGAGGAAACACAAAACAGTGAAAGAAGTGATTTGAATATCACTTTAACTGAGCGACGAAGTGTCCATGAAATATAAGCGGCACTTTTCTTCCATGAGGTGCCCTCTACGAGGGCGGGGGGCTGAGCTCTCTCCTTTAGACAAAGGCCAGGCGGGTCCCTCTGTCAGGTTCCCTCCTCCGGCGCTGCCAACGGCCCATCGCACCAGCAGGAGGAGGCGAGCGGCTGACCCCGGAGCGGGGTCTGCAGGGCTCTGGCGGGGAGAAGAGAGCATCAGGGGGGAAGGAGCCCACTCTGGCCCCTCGGCAGAGCCCGCGGCACACCTGGCTCAGGAGGCTGCCAGGCCGCCGGGGGCTGGGGCTGCAACCCGCTTGCCACAGAGCTGGCGCGGCCTCCGACGGCCACCTGCGTCCTGTGAGTCACCTGTGCCGTCTGCTTCTGGCATCGCCATCAGACTCACTGTGTCCGTAATTGCTCAAATGTGCAAACAGTTATTAAAATATTGATGAAAGGAAACCAACAACCATTTATCCCCGCGGAAGAGCAGTTGTTAACCGCCTTTATCTCGGAGAGCCCCAGAAACCTCTCAATCATCGCGCTGTTTGTGCTTTGAGCTGTAATGATGCTGAAGTATGAGCGGAATCAGAAGTGCTCACTTTCCCCGGCAACTGGAGCCGGGCAGCCCTCTCCACGGCCAGGTGACCCTTCCAGATGTTTTCTCCTCTAGCAACTCCTCCCTCTCTGGCTCAGCCAGCAAGGAGAAGGCACCTCCAACAGGAGAAATCGCCATTGCACGTTATTTAAACTCTGTTATATGGTTTCACACTCCCAAAGTTCACTGGATGATTTTTGCAAAATGCAAGAGCAATAATTTTTATTTTAGTACCAACCCCCCAGAACCAGCCAGTGCAGTCAAGTGGAAAAATGGAATCACAAGGACCTGAAATGAGCATCTCAGACAGAAGAAATAAAACCAAAAACACAATTCTTTGCCTTTCATTGCTTTAGCCTGAATCCAATCTTTCTCTATTGATGGGCTGTTGCCTTTCTTATATTAGAAATTCCTCTTCCCACACACTCCAATTCCATTTCAGCTTCAAAGTCATTGGTTTTGCTTTCCTCTGGAGTTGCTAATGGCTGCATGCCCGCGCTCTGGATGGGCCACTCTTGTCCCTAAATGGCCCATTGGGGGCTCTCTGGCTGACGGATGGCTTGGAAGCAGTTTCCCTCTGGTAACCAAAATGGGCCCAGGTGGGAAATGAACCACAAGCCCGCATTCTTGCACACTAGGGAGCAAACGGGAAGCAGGGGGTGGCAGAGATGCCACCATGCTCAGAGTAATTACCAGCCGCACGCACTCTGGAATGGCAGCATTGCCGCTGGGAAGCTTAGTGACCCGCCGTCCAGTGTGGGGGCCACAGCCACTGTTGCTCTCGGACACTAAAACTGTGTGTCTGGTCTCAACTGGGATGTGCGGCAGGTGTAAACTACACACCAGATTTGAAAGAGTTAGCACAGAAAGGAGAATGTAAACTATCTCAATACTCTCTAGATAGTGATCACATGTTCAAATGATAATATTGTGAAGAACTGGGTAACAAAATGTATCACTCAAACTGATTTCACCTGTTCCCTTTTACTACTAAAATGTGGCTTCTAGAACATTTAAAACGGCACGTGTGGCTTCCATGTGTAGCTCACGGTACACTTCTATTGGGTAGGGCTGGTTTAGGGTGTCGAAAACACTGGTGTGTTGCTGGCATTTCTTTTTTTTTTTTTTAACCCTCACCCGAGGATATTTTTTCTATTGCTTTTCAGAAAGAGTGGAAGGGAGAGAGAGAGAAACATTGAGGTGAGAGACACATCGATTGGTTGCCTCCCCCATGCGCCCTGACCGGCATGGAATCGAACCAGGGGCCCTTTAGTCTGAGGGCCGATGCTCTAAGCACTGAGCTAAACCGGCCAGGGCTAGCCATCACCTTTCCTGGTCTATCCCTCAATAGACGGCAACCATCTCCTCCCACGGCCGCCCGAGCCCCGGCCTGCCCAGGCCTCCCCGGCCACCTCCTGCTCAAAGCCCCACTTCAGTCATCAGCCTAGTCTCCCTCCCTGCTCCTTCTTGGGGCCAACGGAACTGAGCTGTCTGCTTGCACCCTTCATCTCTAGTACTTTTTTATACTGAATACATGTTGAAATGATAATATTTTGGATATCCTGGATTAAAATATATTATTAACACTAATTTCACCTGTTCCTTCCCATTGTTTAAAATGTCAGTGCTGGAACACTTGCAGTTACACGTGGGGCTTGTGTTGTGTTTCTAGTGGACATGCTGATCAGCATCGCTCTGTGTTACTTTTATCTTGTGAGGCCACTGGAGATTTTAGCCTATTCCCATCCTGCTGATTTCCACTGAGTGAAAGGAGCAACCCACCCACCATTCACTCCCTCAAGGACCCTTGGACTTCAAGTGTCCATCCTTAAAGGAAAACAGATTTTTCAAAGTGCACACTCCAAGTTTTGATGGCCCATACTATGGCATTCACCCACCTGGAGTTCTGTTTTCTAGAAGGTTCTAATCTACAGTTTCCAAATAAATGGTCTTCACTTCTATCCAACTGCATAAGCCAAATTTTTCTGACAGGAGCCTCAGAAGGTAAATTTGGATAAGTGACAAGTGTGAGGAATTTTCCCTTCCTCTCCCTGGAGGCAAGAAGAGCCCTCACTGAGGACCCCGCCATTCTCCCCGCCGGCACCTCCTCCTCTGCCCTCTCTCGCATGTACCTTCTACCCTCCACGCGCTGGCCACAGCTGAGTCCCACTGCCCACCCCCAGCTCCGGACTACACAGCAAACGCCCTCTACTCGTGCTCTCATGTCCTTAGGCAGCGGTTCTGGGCCTCAGAACTTCTCCACAAGAGACACAAAGTACCGTTGCTCTGTCTCCCACAACCCAGACTTGTGTTTTCCAGGGCACAGAAGGGAAGGGAGACATAGCCCTCCTAAAACTGGCTGTCATCCCCCCTCTACAGCACTCAACTTCAAAAGGAAGGAGGAGACAGTTTACCGGGAAAGCAAATGGTGAGTTGGTTTGACTATAACTGAGGGTCAAGGGTGATTATCGTGGGATAGTCTCGTCAATATCGCAGACCGCCCCCCACCCCCCCAAGATGACGTCTCAGCAAAGCTCCATGTTCACAGACGATGCGAGCCCACAAATGACGAGGGGGCATCCACAGCAGTGAGGGACAAGCAGGGGCGCTAAGGCATGCTGTTTGGCAAGGGGCTCTTGGTTAAACCGGATCCAGACTCCAGCCACAAATACGCAGACGCTTATGAGGAAGCAGGGTGTGGGATGGCTCCCTAGTCTGCCAGAAAAAAAAAGGTGCTCCCTAGAAAACCTCAGTGGACCACCACCTATGGCTTCTTTGGCCCCTCTGGCCCCTTCTCTAACGCCTGCCGGGCACCTGCTCAGCCTCCCCGCAGAGGCCCCGCTGCCTCCTCGCCCAGGTCCTTCTCCTTCCTCCTCATGGAGTCTTTTGTTTCCTTTCGTTCCTGAGCTGCCTTTCCTGCACTTGTAATAAGAAAATGCCTCCCACTTCCAGGCACAAAGGGCCTGCCCACTCCTCTGATTAACCTCCTCCCGGGCATTTCTCTCCTGAAAAGCTATTCTCCCCTCCCCGCCTCCACACGCCCAGTGGCCCCTCCACTGGGGCTGGATCTCAGCCCAACAGCCCTGCTGATTCTTGGAAGAAGGGCTTTATCTTTGACTTCCCTCTAAACCTTATTGGTGGACTGACTCGCTCCTTCGCTGAAAAGAGCTATTGTTTCACCCTCTTGCTTTACCTCCCAAGCACACCAGCTAAATAATGACAGTAATATTCCAGTGAGTCATTTAAACATCTCACTTACGTTGCAGCACCTACAGTTCACCTGTTGAATTTCCATGGGTGTGCATGTAGCTCTGCCTTCTAAAATTATTAACAGCATATATCTTCCCTTCTGTTTAAGTAGTTGAACAGACTATAAATAAACCTTCAAAAGTATTTAGATCCCCAGAGTTTCACGGTCAAGCAAAGGAGGAGGAAGGATTTACTTCTAGAACCAGAATGATAATGCTAGAATGGATCACTGTGCTCAGTGGGTGTACTGCACATACCGTGAAATCAAGGCCCAGAGAAGCAAAAACATTTCCCAAGGTCACAAAGCAAGTGGAAGAGCTGGGACTCAGGATCAGCCAATTTAACCAATAACCACAGAGTTAGGTCTAATAAAAACATATATGGACTTTGAAATCAATAAAGCACTATCTAAAGAGATGGCATTTATTAATATAGTTATTCTTAATAAATAATACAAAATAAGATGCCACTTACAGGTACTGCAGGGAGGTTATAACACTGAATGCTCAAAGTGAATGAATGTGTAGTTAAAATATGACCTGAGAGCTTAAGAGGAAGGGAAGCAGATGCTGACTGTGGGAGAGGAAGTCACGGGTTCGGTCACAGTCACGGTCACTGCTGGGAGGTGGCAAGAATCAAGGCCGGGCTTCTCAGCTTTCAGGAACCAACACAATCTTGTTAGTTTAAAAGGCAGGTTTTGGCTCAGTCGGTAGGCCAGGGCCTGGGGTTCTGCCTTTCTAGTAAGCTCCCAGGTGATGTTGGTGTGGCTCTTCCACGGACTCGCTTTGAGTAGCCAAGATTTAGGGATTCGGTTTCAGAAGCAAAAAAGTCCAAGGAGAGGTGCAGGACCCGGATGTGAAGTCAGGACCCCAGGGCTAGAGTCCAGGGATACACCGATTAGCTCTGTGTGAGCGCAGGTGGGTTCGTACCTGTTTCCTTCTGAGCCTAAGTCTACTGGTCTTTAAACTGAAGGGGTTGTCCAGGATGATCCCAAGATTGCTGGAATGTTCTGTGACGCAGAGCACTGCAGCGGACCGGCACACCTGGAGTCAGAAAGCCCTTTCACGAGCTCAAAGGGTTCTACGCATCCGCAGCGGCCTCAGCGCCCCTGCCTGGGCAAGAGGGCCTTTCATCTCCATTAATCTTTCATCTCCAGGCCACCTGCCCTTTCCTTTGGCCATATTCTTGAACCACGTGGCCCTAATTTTTCCACCCTTTCCTGCCACTTGATCCTGTGCTTCCCTCCTGGTGGCCTCTGGCTTCCCCGCTCCCTCCAGGCTGGCCTTTTCCTCACCCTCGGAAGTTCATCCTCCTTTCCCCTTCCATGGCCTGGGGGTAGAACTGGTTATAATTATAGTGCAATTCTCTTCTTTTTAAGCAAAGCATGTCAGCATTGCCCTATGCCATCATTTTGCTGATTGAACACAAACTCTTTAAAGAATGTGACATTGGTGCTGAGAGAGGGAGAAAGAGAGAGAGACTCTCCTTATCTGAGAGTGAAGTGAGACAGTTGCTTTTCGGGAGGCGTCACTAATTCTATAGGAAAGGTTCCAATCTTTTCTATAGCACTGTACATATGTACACACATGTAAATCACATCTTCAGCTATATTAAGAGACACCCAGTAGATTCAGGATGGCAAATACAGGAGCCACTAAAACACCTCCACGGATTTAGGAACTTAGATTCCTGGGCTCAGTGCAGTGTGAGCTCAGAAGTGTGCTTTCATCAAGGTAAAAGCCCCCTTGTCTAAGTTCCTTTTCCTGTAAGGAGGAAAGTACCACTTGCCACCCACAGAGCTGCCTGGACTGTAAAGACGATTCTGTAAAGGGATCCGTCAGAGGAGCCGAGTTGCGGGTGGATGTCTATGTCATTATAATTCTCCCGTCCGACCAGCACACAGTCCACATCCCAACCTTACAACCGAGTAAGTACGTTTGCATCGGAAACCGGCTTTGGTCCCCATGACCAGGACATTCCCACGGATTGGCATTTCTATAGGAAGGGGAAATCATAAAGGCTCCAGGGAATTTCCCGGGTGAAAATCACCCATCCTTCCAAACCCTTTGGAAACAAAACCTCCGGCTCCTTCCTTCCCTCAGGACTAAGCCCTTCAAAATCTTGTGGTATTTCCCCAAATACCAGCATTTGGATGGCGACATCTGGTTTCCAGCCCGCCCCGGCTGGAATTTGCTTTTAAAGAGACAATGCGGAATTCTGACTTTTGGAGCCGCCATCCCACATCTGTGTGGGAGACTCGCTGCCTCCCCTGCCCGGGCACCTGTGCACACTACACAATGCTAGAGTTTCCCCAAATAAGGAATCCGTGTTTTTTTTTATTCCTAGAATGCCAATTTCTTCAAAAGCCCTTGTTTCCTCCAGAAGGTGTTTCAGACGTGGTGGGATGCCCGTTGCCCACTTTCCTCAGCTCCGACAAAGTTCCACGGGGAATCTAGAGGTCGGGGAGGTTCCCAGTGGAAAAGGCCCCTAGATCTTCAGGCGGCTCTAAGGGGCGTACCGGGCTGTCTGGAGTTTCCCTGGGCTTCTTCCTTCTCGGCCCACCGGGACCCAGGATTTGACAGCCAGGCGTCTATCCGTGGACGTGATGAGAGAGGCAGCGGACAGGCCAGGAGAGTTGCGGGCTGGGTGATGCTGACAGTCTGGGGGTGACAGACTGTAACTTACAGGCAATGGGAAGTGCCACCTGCTCCGGCAAGCGAGGAAATCCCCCCCCCCCGGGGCCTGGCTCCCCAAGGCAACTAGACGGTGGGCAGCGCCGTGCCACGTCGTGGTTCAGAGCACGGACCCCCGCGAGACTCCCCGCTTTGGCCCAAGACCTTCGGCAAATCGCATTCCTTTCTGAGCACTGGCTTCTGAAGGAGGGGCACTTGCAGGGACTCGGCGTCGGCTGTCGTGTGAAATGAGATAATCACAGGAGGAGCTTACGCGATGCCCGGCTTGAGGGAAGCACTGAGGGAAACCAGCCACCGGTGTTCCTCTGCCTTACCTGCCCACCGCGGACAGCGAGCCGCTGCTTCACCGGAAAGCACGCGCGTGTTGCATTTTAACAGACGCGGGTAAACGCTTTCGCTGGTACATGGGAGGGAGTGTCCACAATCTAACGGCGTCACGGCAGGTCCGGAAAGGACGGGACAGAGAGCACAGGGGACGACAGTGACGGCGGGACTGCATTCTGAATGGCGCACTGGGCCTTGCAGAACAATCACGAGACGCCGACTGACCGTTGCCAACAAAAATTACACACAGGACAAACCGCAGTAACTTTGAAGGTGAGCAGGGGGGTGCAAACAAAAATTGGGGGAAATGGTCAGAAAATGTCGCCTTCGGAAAAGAAAACTGGGCAAAGGCAATCAAACGAGCCCCTAAGCGCCTGCTGTCGTCTGCGGCACGTTCAGCAGCGTGGGCACCGGCGCGCGGCACACGGAGTGAGTCATGGACAACCGCGGCCGCAGGACGGCCACGAGGCAGAAAACAGGAGACCGCAAACATTTAAAGCGATTTTATGGTGAATACCCCCAGGAGAAATAGCCAACACAAAAAGAAATCAATAATGGCTTAGAAAATGAACATGCCAAAAAATTAAATCACCGGAAAATTTGTCTAGAAATAACAGTTCTATAAGAAAATTCGTAAAGGCAACATTCATGATATAAAAACCCCAATTATAAATGTCATGCAGGAAAAGAAATTACTCCGATAAAAATAATTTGAGTAAAATAAAAATGTAAATGGAAAAAAATTGGAACCAGTTTAGCTTTGCAATAAAGAAAATGGACTAATTCTTAAATTGGCTTAATTGTGTTCTCAGAAAGTATTTTCTCAACAAAAATCCATCAGTGTTGTTAAAATTACAATTATAATGTTTCTACTCTGAAACATAGAATTAAGACGTCTTTGGCAGGGAAGGTCTAGCAAGTGGAACTGGTGGTGACACCGTCCTGTCCCCACGGAACTCTTCCCAGGCACGGGCTCCCCGGGAGGGTGCCGAGCTGGGCGGCAGCTCGGCCAGGGCGTCCCCAGGACCAGGAGCGGCTGTGCCACGCTCAGGAGGACATCCAGCCAAGGACCAACTCAGGACACAATGAAATGGGGATTGGTTCTGTGTTCTACAAGAAAAGTCGTTGGGTGAGAATTTGACCAAAAGAGTCGGGGTGGGAGGGTGAGAGAGGGAGAAGGAGGAGGGGGGAGGAGGGAAGGGAGAGGGGAGGGGGAGGGGGAGGGGGAGGGGAGGGGGAGGAAGGGGGAGGAGATGGAGAGGGGAGACCCCCCCCCACTGTGTCTAGCAGGGTGGTCCTCTAGCAGGGCAGCAAATAGTGCAGAGAGGATAGGTGTTCAGATTTGCCACAGTACAGGGGACTTTTTAAAGACCATCCGTCTTCTTGTTATCTGATCCACCACTGCCAGGCAAGACCACCCCCTGGTGTCAGGGTCACCTTGACAGGGGGAGTTTCCTAAGTAACTGGCCTTGTTTTCAGAGCCCAACAGGCAGACGAGGTGGCCTTTCAGCCCATGGCTGACTTCCTGGCTTTTGCATCCTTAGGGCTGTCGAGGGGCTGGGAAGAGACCACGCACGACGCACGATGCTCACGTGGAAGTGAGCAGAGGTGGGCCTGCTGCCTTTCTCTTTGTGGATCCCTGGAGAGTCTATCCCTAATTGAAACAAAATGCTTTGATCCCAAACCAGTTGTTTAATATCTGATTGTTCCTGAATGAACTAAAAAAACTGAGTTTTCAAAACTAGTTTCCAAGCAGGACTCCAGTGACCCCCGAGAGACCTCCTTGGAGCCCTGCTGCCATTCTTTGCTGTGTCTGTTTGGCTGCAACATACGTTATTGGGAAAGGTCTTTCAGAAAAAATAAGTGTAAGGCGTTTCAAAAGACCTATAACGGACTCTGAGACACGGTGTCCTCCCCCCTCCTCTGCAGAAAGCTGAAGATGGGGAAGCTGTTCAGATCCTGGCAAATCTTTAACAAATTACCCAGATGGCTGGTTTCACGTTATGATGGGCTTCTGTAAGTAGAGGTATACTACAGGTAATTAGAATTAATAACCCTAATAATAAAAAGTTTCCAAACCTCATTTTTCATATTTTTAGTTAGATAGCACAAAATAAATGTGCTAAGATTCCACTGAAACATAATCTTATTTCCCACCGTGAAGAAATATATGGGAGGGCTCCTTGAGAAGGATCAGACCCGCACCATACCAGCTCTGCCATTCATTCCTGTCACGTTGCAGGTCGCTTTTTATGAGAATCTATGTTTGCAGAAGGGGAAAAGAGAACTGGGTAGGAAAAGGGGAGAGTTTCTCTTTAAAAAATACTACCATCCCCTGAGCTAACCCTGATAAGAACATTATAGGTTGTGTGCCCTTGTCCCCATTTACAGATGACATTTAGAAAGTGTGCGGCCAGCCTCAGGTCACTTAGCTTGAGAGGGGTGAGACTGTCTTCCTCCCTCCTTTTTATTTTGACAGGTGTATTGTGGTCTAACTTACACACCGTAACAGTTATCCATAGTACATGTGCAACAGAATGATTTTAGTAAATTTATTAGCTTGCACAACCATCACTATGATCTAATTTTAGGTCATTTTCATTATTTCAAACAGTTCTGGCAAGTCCGGGTGCATCACACCCCCCCCCCCCCCCCCAGCCTCGGCCATCACTGACCTGCTTTCTGTCTCTAACGATCTGTTCTTTCTGGACATTTCATATAAACATCCTGATGTAAATACAGTATGTAGTCTGTTGATCTGAACTCTTTCACCACATAATGTGTTAAGGTTCATCCATGTTGTAGGACATGTCAACAAACTTTGCTCTTTTATTGCTTAGTGGTGGTCCATGCATGGATACATCATGTATTTATGATTCATCAATTTCCCCACTGATGAACACTGAGGGTGTTTAGCATTTTTGGCTGTTAGATATAATGTACATATCAGAACATGTATTTCCATTTCTCCTGGTTCTATACCTAGGGGGAGACCTGCTGAGTCCTATGGCGCCTTGACGCTTAACGTCTTGAGATTTGTTTTAATAGCTTTAAAATGGATTGCGGTAAACTTTTTATCCTAGGATTTCAATATCTAAGGAAAAATAAAGCTATTCATCTCAACATATGTATCACAACTATGTATACTTGTTATGCTATAATAAAGAAATTCTCGCCCGGCTGGCATGGCTCAGTGGTTGAGTGTCAACATATGATGCAGGAGATCTCAGTTCGATTCCCAGTCAGGGGGTATGTGGGAGGCAGACGATCAGTGACTCTCTCTCATCATTGATGTTTCTGTCTCTCTCTCTCCCTTTCCCTTTCTCTCTCTAAAATCAATAAAAAAATATATTTTTTTTTAAAAAAGAAGAAACTCAGATCCTACGCTAGAGAAATAAGACAGTCATCTCAGATGTAAACTTTCTAGGCTTGTACTATGGAAACCAGAATCGGGCGATGATGATTATAAAAGGGTCAGAGAACAGGCACTGACCACAGACCTTCATGACTAACTGAGGCACCTGGGTTTCATGGAAACAGCAGAAAACAGATCTCAGCAGTGGTGCCTTGGTTGGTGGCACCATAGCCTGCCTCGCGTGCACCAGTCCTCACTTTACCTCCGACCACTTTCCATCCCACCTGCTATTCAGGCCATCCTGCAGCAGAGTGAATACTTTGGGGACTCCTCTCTGGCTCCTCGTCACCATCCAGCGCCCTGCCCCCTCTTGGCCTCCCACCCCAGCCTGGCCTCCCACACCCTGGTTGTGCACAGTGGAGAAGGGACCAAGGCCAAGGGCAGACCTTCAGGTTACCTATTTGCCTTTCCAGGTCAGCAGCTTCATCAGGTGTGGCTCTCGGAAGGACTCCGGGGTCGCTGAAGCTGGTGCGGAGCAGGGTCCCCATCACAAAGAAGAACAGAATGCCACCAACCACGGGAATGGCAGGGGTGATTTTCACTGCCAGATACGGGCAGCTGCCAGCAGGTGGGGAAGGCAGGAGGGGAAGGGAAAAAAAGGAGAGATAATGTCAGTCATCAACAGCAACAGTAAGCAGTCTCTACTTTCCAAGAAGCTAACGGTTTCTTTGGAGAATTGAATTGATTTCCATTAAAAATTCATCTATGCTAAGCATTTACATTTGGAGGGGTCTACCATTCTCTCCTGCAGAGGATTTAACCCGTCCTCCCCCAGCCACAACAAGCCAGGCCCTCTGCCCCCAAAGTGCCACCCAGCAAAGACGCTGGCGGAATGGAAACGGTCCTGCTGGTACGATCAGTGCCAGGTGCACAGAGCGGTGCCCTGCGCACAGTAGGCACAGCTCATGAATCTACGTGGTCATCCTCCCTCCCCGGGAACTGCCACCAGCTTAGAACTGGCCTCTCCTTGCTGGATCACAAAATACTGAGAACCGCAAATTCGCCCTCAAAAGGCAAAGAAACCCTACTATTTTTCAATATTTTGGAGTTTATCTATTCAAAAGAGGGTAATGAGCTATGGAAATGAACTTGCAGGCCAGTTTCCAGAAAGGATTAAAGGGGATTCAGTGGCTGGGATACTATAACCTGCTGTTTTTCAAGAAGGCTTGAGCTACCGTTGATCAACGTGGCCCAACTCATTCTACGAAACCCCCTCACTGTCCTTCAGCCCAGGAGCTGACTAGCAGCAAGGGGCCCTTGGGACAGACTCAAGTCTATGCCAGCCGGGCTCAGGACAGCTTTAAGCGCCACACCCTGGCCCACTGTCCCTGCCCCTTGACACCACAGAGGGCGAGAGAGACCAAGTGGGAATTAGCTCAGTGCCTGGAGCTGAGTGAAGAATGGGATCTGTAATGATCGTGGTCATTGTATCAGAAGATACAAAGAACTTGCTGTGGGGAAAACATATATATAAGAGTGTCTAACCTAAAAAAGTCTCCTTTGGTAAAGTCATCACTTAAATTTATAAATCCAACTAAGTTCGCTCTGTGTAAAAAAAGATCATTGCTTTTCCTTGAGTGTTTCAGGCAAATACAACATAATTAATACCCTTCAGAAAGACTGGGCTTCCAGTCTTTCTAAAAAGTTTGATTTTATGATCCTAGGTACTGAAAAGCTCCAAGTTAAAAAGCTTCAAGTTTAGGAAATTGGACAATAGCACTCAGTGTATCCTCCTGGATTTGTAAAGGGAATATTGTCCTGCATCTACAAGTCCTGACAATGAGAGAGACTTTTTTTCAAATCCTCACCCCAGGATATGTTTTCACTGATTTGAGAGAGAGGAAGGGAGCAGGAGGATGGGGGGGAAACATCGGTGTGAGGGGGAAACATTGACTGGCTGCCTCCCATACACGCCCTGACCACAACCTGGGTATGTGCCCTGATCAGGAATCAAACCCGCAACCTTCTGGGCTATGGGACAGTGCTCCAACCAACTGAGCCACCGGCCAGGGCAAGAACCTAATGCAGAAAGCACAACTCAACTTGAGACACAAAAGTCCAGTCAGGAAACGACCATCTTCCCTTTAAGGTTCAATAAAAAGTGACGATAAAAATCCCATTCAGACTGCATCGAACTCGGACTCCAAGGCGGGGCTGCCTCCCAGCTGCACGACCTGGCGCAGGGCAGTGGGCCATGGGCACAGACACCTTTTCAGGGCGTGTCTATATGTTAAGTGGGGCACTTTGGACTTTGACGTGGAGCTTCTATGAGGAGCTGGGGTGAAAGATCAGTTGCTTCAAGTCTATTGATTAAATAAATCTCTGCGATATCAACCGGGAGTTAATATCGAGGAACTCAGACTCTAGAAGATCATTAAAAAGTATCTGTGTCATAAAATATGACATTATCTTTGATACGCTTGCCACATAAAAAGCAACCTTACGCTGTCCGGAGCCTTGGGCACGGCCAGAGCACCACAGTGAGAAACCCACAGTCCACGCTGAGGCACAGCACTGACCCTGGCACCACCAGATGTCAACTCATAGGTATCAGCCCTAAAATATTTTCTTTAGTCTAAAAGAATCTACCCTAGGTGGACTATTTTTTTTTTTAATGGTTAGGAAAATGACCAGTTGTGTAGAAGAGAATTTTCCAGAATTTAAATTCAGCATCCCCAGAAGAATGCCTGTTTGGACAAAGGCAGAGAATAAGGCCAGTGTTGTTCCTCCTCAACATCATCGACGCGTTTGAACAGGAAACAATCGGTACAGTTGCTCGGCGACAGTGTCCAGGGCGCAGCTGCACCGCGTGACGCTGGACCGGCCCGGGGGACGTGGTGCACCTCGGGTGTCGGAGCTGTGGTTTATTTAGCGCCACGTGGCTTCTCCGAGGACAGACACTTCGGGGCTGTTGGAACCCGCCCGGGCAGGTGGTTTAACAGACCTTAGGTTCCCGTGTGTTTGCTTTTCCCTTTTGGGTCGGAAACGTCACTTGGCTGACCTCACGTTTTGCCTCCTCAGACAAGTTAGTGAGTAACCCATGTCCTAAACGGTTTCTGGTTGTCCCAAGGGCACTGCACGGGGGCCGCCCACCTCTCCAGGCCGAAAGTCCCAGAGGCCTCGCTGTCACTTCTCCCCGCCTCTCCCCACCTCCCACAAGGAAGTCCGCTGCCCTTGCTAATACCTGGTACTCAAAACTCGAGGTGAACGCCTCTAAGCCAGGGCCGTGTCCCCTGAAACGCTCTCATCGCAGAGACGCCGTGGCTGAAGTTATTGCTACTTGAGTGTCTATTCATTTTCTCAGCCCTTCCAGGAAAAAAGGGGAAGAGCCCAGTGGACGAGTGGCCGCTCCTCCCCTCCCTGCCGGCTGCTTCTGGCTGTGTGACCCGTCGTCCAACGTGGAGGAACCACACGTGAATCTGAAATACGACTTCCTCCGCCTCCCTGTTAGGCCTGCTCAGCCCCTGCCCTGCCCTGCCCTGCGTGAGGACTCAGGAGGGCACCAGGACTTTTCCCGTCACGAGATGAAGGGAACAGGAAGTTCTCCAGTCACATCAAGTAGCAAACGGTCTCATTAAATTTTTTTAAATTTATTTTTTTAAGGAAGAGTTTAACTGACTTTTAGAGAGAGAGGAAGGGAGAGAGAGAGAGAAACACTGATGTGAGAGCATAACATCAACCAGCTGCCTCCTGCAGGCCCCCGCCAGGGACTGAGCCCACAGCCCAGGCACGTGCCCTGACCAGGAATCAAACCTTTTGGTGCAGGGACAGAGACGAAACACAGCCAACTGAGCCACACCGGCCAGGGCCCAACAGTCTCATTTAGGTCACTAGAAGTCTAACGACCCCAGTGACTAGAGGACACTTCCTCCATGCACCCATCTGGCCACGTGCAGTTTCCGGCCCTCCGTGGCTCAGGGCAGGAAGGGGGCTGCAAAGCACCGACCTGAACGGCTCCGTCACGGGTGGCTTTGGGCACTCCAGGTCTACCAGATGTTTACGTCTGGCTCTGAGTTCTTCAGAAGCGCCCACGGAGCCCAAGTGCACGGCCTCCTAGGTACCGCTGCCCTCCTTCCCCTTCCTCCTCTTACACAGAGACGGGCACCCTCTCCCTGCCCAGGGCCCACCCCCCACCTCTCTTTGCCCCCCATTCCTGTCTTCTCGAGAACCTGGACTGCACTAGATTCCTTGGCTCTGGGCTTCTCTCACTTGGGAGAACTCGCTTCTCTGTCTTCCCAGCTTGCTGGGTCCTGTGACTCTCCAAACAGGCGCAAAGCTCTGCCCTGTCCAGGAGGCTTCCCAGGCTGAGTTTAGAAGGAGTGGCCTCTCCTTGGTTCCCTGCGTTGAGTGTGTAAACGAACATGTTCCCAGCATTAACCAGAACTTCTAACTCCTCCACGCTCTAAAGTTCCAGCAGATGAAACACCTCATGTTGGTATAACTTTGTACAATACCAGGTGCTCTGTGGCAGTCCCCCGTCCTACCAGCCTCTGTGTGACAAAGAACCATGTTAGTTTCTCCTTAAAATTTCGGACAACGCCCTTTACAAAAGCAGAATTCCCATCCCAAAGCAAACCCTGAGATCAGAGCCACACAGACACCTTCAAGCTGCTGCTTGGGAAAGCAATCGAGTCTGCAGTCCTTCTGGTAAAGACAAGGCAGCGAGCAGACTCTGCCCACGACAGATCGCTGGACCTCCGAGTGGGAAGCCTGAACCCTGAACCCTGAATCCTGGCAGGGCGTAAGGGCCAAAGCACTGTGCGGAGCAAAGACAGGTCCTAGCGGAGTTCAGGCCACTTGCAAATGGCTCCTCCCCGTGTCTGAGCAATTGTGCTGGGATCTCCATCCCCAGTGCCATCTGCTCGGAGCACCCCGTCCCCCAAGGCTCTGGATTTGATACAAGCTGAGGATGCAGCTGCGAGGCTATAAACACCAAGTGGAGCCCTCTTTCTGTCTGAGGAGCTGTGACCTACGCACGGCCCAGGGCCATGAGGAAAACGGGCTCCGGTCACCTCAGTCTTCATAAAGCCAGTGGGAAAGTGACAGGGAACACACGAGACTCTGAGAGCATGTGTTCTCATAGCAGAAAAGGAAGGAGCTATGGTGGCAAGAGACCAAATCAATGCTCACAGGACGAAAGCCTTCAGGACGGTCCCCTCCTACCGTGCACACCCCTGCGAGCCGCTTCACTGTCGACGTGATGATTGAATGTCTGTTATAAACTGTCAGCTCACGGGGCACTGAGGTAAAGAAAGGACCTTCCAGGAAATAAGTACAAATGGAGCACTGCCAAGGACTGGAAGGAGTTTTTTTCAGTTCCAATAGCAACCTTCTCAAATCCTTAGGAAAAACAGTTATATGTGCTTTGATCTTTACACATGAAGAGTGGGCCTGTTTTCTGGTGCTATATTATCTGAGACCATGCAATTAGTGTATTTTGTCATTAATTATGACAAAATTATTTTACCATCAAACATATACAGACATCCCAGAATCAATACTTTCAATAATCCTGAACTCACATTTAGAGACTGTCTCGCATGTTGTAATTTGCTGAATGCATGTTTTAAACTGATTCCTTGGACCAAATCCTAGGACTAAATTAATTTCTTAAACATTTCAGATAGGAAACCTGGATTTCATTATCGGGTAGCTAGGTCTCTCTGTTTTTCCACAGGACATTCTTTGGAGGAAGATTAGCTTTCTTTAAAAACAAAAACAAAACAATATTAACAAGATGTAGCAGAAACATTAAAACCAAGTGGCCTTTGGAACAAAACGTGGAGAATCGTTTTCCACATCAAAACAATTCGAGTCGTCTGTTAATATTTTGCCTGCAAATGGACGTGCACACACAAATATCCTATTAATTGTAGCTCGGGACCCATTACTATAACATGGCCTGGGGCTGATATTTTGTTCCGTGCGGTACATGTGAAAGCATAAGCACGCGAATATTTTTCTTTATACATCAAAATGAGGTCGGTGCCCCGGGCAGTGTTGCTCAGTGGTTAGAGCATCAGCCTGCACACCAAAGAGTCACAGGTTTGATTCCAGTCAAAGGCACGTACCTGAGCTGTTGATTTGATCCCTGGCCTGGTCGGGGTGCAAGCAGGAGGCAACCAATCCATGAGTCTCTTTCACATTGATGTTTCTCTCTCTCTCTCTCCTTCCTTCCCTCCCTTCCCCTCTCTCTAAAAAAAATCAATGGAAAGAATATCATCGGGTGAGGATTACCAAAACAAAACAAAACAAACAAAACAAGGTCAGCAATGAAAGTTTATACCCGAAGCTAAGCGGCCTGGCCTCACTGATGCCACAGAGGGTTTCTGAGTTGCACGAATCACAAAGTTAACCTATTATTTTAAATTTCAGAGTCTTTAGTGTGATGCATTTCCATAATAAACAGTTAAGGCAAATGGTCACAGAAGGAAATAATCTGAGCCAATGACTCACATGTCTGAAATAATAACAGAGTAGCTCTGTGAAGAATGGGGGTTGTAAGGGTTGTAATAAAAACGATCTCTCTCCTTTTCGTACAAGTCACTGTGAAATAAATGTATTTTTCATTGATAGGCAGGGATATCAACACCATTAACTTTATGATTTGTTCCTTAATCACATACATAGAAATGGACCATTATAGGGCAAAGACAAACACATTCCTTGGAGACAAATAGAGGAGAAAGGAGATGCAGAAATAACATCCACTCACAATTCTACAATGGAAAACAAACAAACAGATGGTTTCATAAAATTCCTAAGAGCGGCATTCCCCTACAAGACACCCCACAACAGCACACAGTGTTTCCAAAGCCCCTTCTTAATAATCACACGTAATGATGAATCTACCAATATTATCGGGAAGGGGGGAATTTAAATAAATAGACCCAGGGACCAAAGGGGGAAATATAACAAGAAAACTGGAAGGAATAACTCCGACCCAGAGAGAAGAGATGGGTAAAGAGTGGAACTCTGTTTAGATTTGTAGACTATAAAGATGACTCACCACAGCATCAAAAGCTCCACAGGCTCATTTTATAAGTCTCCATCTATTTTCTCATCTGACAACTGCAGCTTTTAGGCTCACTAAGGGAAGAAGGCAGGAGAAGCCCATCCTACTGCAAGAGGACAGTCCCGAAGAATCTGCTTTTTCCCTGCAGGCCTCCCAGCTGGCTGCCCACATACCATAGGGATGTCTCCAGACACAGCCCAGTCTTGCCTGAAGCCTGCAGAGCTCCCATGTAACAAAGTAGTGTCATGATTAAATCTGGGGCCCCCACACCACCCAGATAGGCCCAGTTAGAGACAGAGAACCTGGGAATCTGTAATTTACAACCACAGGCTTCAAGCCCAAGTGTGTAAACAGCCCAATATACCCACCTACCACTGACTGTGTGCAAGGGCTTGGAGGGAAAACTGGTGTTTCAAAGTTTTTGCTGAGTGATTTTGAGTCTGATTCAAAATTTCTGGAAGCCAAAGGCTTCTGGCTAGTGTGTAAACAACAGGAGGAAAGCCAGCATTTCTCTGCCCCCAAACTGGCTCTTTGGTATCGTTATATGAGTCGCTTATATGCTGTGGATATCAATCCCTTTTCGGATATTTCATTTGGAAATAGATTCTCCCAGTCAATAGGTTGCCTTTTTGTTTGTTTGATGGTTTCATCTCTGGGCAGCAGCTTTTTAGTTTGATGGAGTCCCATTTGTCTTTTGTTTCCCTGGCCCGAGGATTGGTGTGTCCAACAGGTATTACTCAGACTGATGTTAGATAGTTTACTTCCCATGTTTTCTTCTAGGAGTTTTACAGTTTCAGCCTTATATTTAAGTCTTTAACCCATTTTGAGTTTATTTTTGTATATGGTGTAAGACAGTGGTCCAGTTTTTTATTCATTTTTGCATGTATCTGTCCAGTTTTCTCAACACCACTTGTTGACGAGACTGTTGTTACTCCCATGTATATTTTTACCTCCTTTGTCATAGGTTAATTGACCATATGTGTGTGGGTTTATTTCTGGGACCTCTATTCTGTTCCACTGATCCATGTGTCTGTTTTTTGTGTGCCAGTATCATGTTGTTTTGGTTATTATAGTTTTGTCATATAGTTTGTGATCAGAGTGCATGATACCTCCAACTTCGTTCTTCTTTCAGGGTCTTTTGTGGTTCCCTATAAGTTTTAGGATTATTTGTTTCAGTTCTGAGAAGAATGGCATTGGTATTTTGATAGAAATTTAGCCCCTGCTGTATCTCCAGCGCCAAGACACTTCCTGTTGGCTCTCGAGAAATACTTGCTAAATCGAATTTAATAGAATCACCAGAGCAGACTTGAGAGTTCGGGGTCCACACTGTGTGTGGTGACTGTCAGATGATTTACAGCAAAGATCATCGCGTAGCTGAAAAGCGTAAAGAAACCGTGTATGGGGCAGAGCAGACACTCCTTCAGTGCACTCCCTGCTCCTGCTCACAGCGCTCTCCTACCCACAGCCCCCTCACCCTACTGTCGGGGTCCATTTCCTCCCATTCCTGGGGGACAAAGAGGGCCACATCCTTCCTTTTGCACGGGAAGAAGAGTGGCCAAGTGAACTTTCCTGTACGCTGTTTCCCTAAGTTGAAGAGGAACTGAAGATTTGGTTTTCCACATACCCACATCACAAGCCTCTCAGGGTCACTAACAGGACAAACGCGGGCTGGCAACAGCCGACTGTCCAGGCCGCACTGCACGTGACTTCGGACGGCAGAGCGGCCTCAGTCACAAGCGCACAGAACAAGGCAGCGCTCGTAGTGGAGACACCGTACTTTGAAAAATAATACATGGAACTTACATAAAATGGAAATATGATGCTTTTGACTAGAGAAGCAAAAGGCTACACATGTATTTAAGAACGAAAATGTTCCATTTCCCAAAAGGAGGGAAATAAAAACAAAATAAGGCAAGCGATTAACAAGGCCGAACCCTCTGACACCAAGCTGGGGGCCAGAGCACACATCTGGCAGGACAGTGAACAGAATGACCTTCTGCTGATTTCTGTCCCCTTCTCAGCATTCCCCAACAGACGATTCATTTTCCCGCCCAAAACACTGCCCATGGTATTGACTATTCTCCTTGTAAAGTGCCCTTGTACTAAAAAATGCTGAAGGCTCGCCCCCTGCCCGAGGCGGGGAGGCCGCCTACGTGTAATTATCAGCCCCTTAGGAGGCGGGGTCGGAACCGACAGGCACCGCGGGAGGCCCGCCCTTGCTAGGCCACCGACGTGGTCACACAGCGTTTAAAGTAACACGCAGCCAGACAGGGAGGCTGCAGGGAGAAGACGAAACTTTACCTTTTTTAATTTATCAAGAGCCTATGCTTCGAGCAGTTTCACAGATATTGTTTCCCATAGTCTCTGCGAAAAATCCATGACCCTGGTATTATTGAGACGGTTACAGATGAGGAAACTACGCCCTAGGAGGCTCATTAATCAGACTGAGGCAACCCCCTGGTAAATTCAGAACCAGCACATCTTCAGAGCCACGTGCCCACGGCACGTTCTCTCAATTGTGCCACAGTGAAGCCTCCATTTCTGATTGGTTCTCTCTGCATTCTCTTGGTAGAATATAGTAACAGCTGTGTCTGTTGTCACGTTTTTATAATGATCTTCATTGCTCACATTATATGTAATTAAGAATGCCTGGAACTTGGTTTAGCTTGACAGTGCCTTGCCCAGTTTGGGGAGAAGGCAGGCTCAGGAATCACAGGTGACGGCACCTCTCCATGATGGATCGTCAGCAGATGGGCAGGAAAGGAACAGATTCAAGGACCTGCCAAAAAGACAGCTAAGCCCAGGATGCAGGATCCTGACTGCTGTGAGCAGGGGCTGAGGCTCGACTCATGGGCAGAGCAGCAGGAGGTGGCTGCTGTCCAAGGAAAGCTATAACCACTAATGTGTGGGACACAAGGGAAGGGACGCAGGCCACATTTTGGTTTCTGCACCGCTAGGGACACACAGGGTCTTCCATTGCTCAGAATTCATCAGCTTGCAAGTCAAGAATGTTTCTCTTGGTCTCTGCTTCCCAATTCCACTTGATAAATAACATGATTTCCGCACAGAGCAGGGTTTGGACCCCGAGAGTCCCTGGTAACCACGCTTTGAGGCTGAATGGTGAATACTGCTCCTGCGACTTCAAAACACGTTTATGCCACACAGACAGCCTGCACTTGACTTGCTTTGATACTGGGAGGATTCTGATGGGCATAAAGCTAAAGCAAATCTCTCACTTGTGAAAAAAGAGAAGCTTCCTGAAATTTGAAAATGAGGCCCAAGGAATAACTTGCTTCCCGGGGACGAGGGCAGGGGAGCCAGTGCGGAGGGAATGCGCTGCTCTGATCCACACCTGCCCAGCATGCGAGACCAGGGACCTCAGGAGGATGTGGGGTGGTATCAGGGAACACCAGGTAGTGTGAATGTCTTCCCAAATACTACCAAGCACAATGATAATTCTTTTTATGAAACTCCTAGAACCCACTGGAAAAAACTGAAGACGACCACGTGTTGTTGACCAATTCATGCCTTCACCAGCCCCCCATCTAGTTGCACTTTTCAAGTATATTTTCTGGGGTTAAACATTCATATTGTCCCTTCAGTTTTCTTTTAAGCCACAGACTTCTGAGATAAACATCTCTTTGGTTCATTTTTAAGCAGAACAGGGTTCCTGAGGACCGCCCAGCGGCAAACATGACCATTAGTTAAAATTTAAAAAGGGGAGGTGAAAAGGCAAAATCATGTTCATTATTTCTGGGGGAAATCACAGAAACAACCTTAAGGGACAGGGTGGAGTGACCTCTGGGAAAAACATTTAATGAGCGATCACCAACAGGGACTCGGGCCACGGAAATCAGGCCCAGCTGTCCTGGTGGAATTTTTGGACAATATTATTGCTATGAAATATACAACAATGACATGACTGCCACCACATCCTTGAAATTTCCCAAGCAGATGGCAAAGCTGGAGCGCCACCCGGGGAGCTGGAGAGTGAGACACAGCAAGGGAAAGTGTCAAAAGGTGGCTCAGACTCAGACCTCATTCACCCAGGGCCTGTGCCACACGGTGCAGTTGGTCTAAACAGCAGAATTCATGAGCCCAAAAGAACTGTGAAGTTCTGAGGATGGTCTGTTACATTTCCAGAGACAATTGCCTGGGAGGACTGTCATGTGGCTGCCCAAAACCATCACTGCATGTCTTAATGATGTCAAAACGCAGAAGGCCAGCAAGCAGGGACACGGAAAAAAAATAAAGGCTTTTCAGTGCTCTAGCTGCACCTCCATGCTCAGTGGCAAGATCTTGTGTCTAGAGTGCTTACTCTGGTCGGTTCTTGAAGAATTTGCAACCAGAAGTTCCCACCAGTGTTGACAGGCTTTTGGAGTTGTCTAAATATAGCAGCTTGGCAAAACTGCGTCTCTGAGGAGAGTTCTTGAACAGGACCTCTGGGAAAACGCATAAACTGAGCCACGGAGCACCAGTTGCTGCGTTTCTACAGATGAGCTGAGACCCTGCCTTTCCTCCAGAGCACACAGTGGGTAGGTTTCTAAGAATCATAAAAATTAGCTTTCAGTGACTTTTTTAATAGTAAAAAAATTATTTTTAAATTATTTTGGCAGCTTTTGATACCAGAAAATAAATAATTTCCTTAAAATCTATACCACCCAAAATGAGGGGACCGGATTTCTTTTCCTAAGCCTTTATGTCCTACGTTAGTTATTTCTCTATGATCACGGAAGCAAAAAAAATGGGAAAAAACAACAGGGCCATACAAGCTGACTCCGTCCCACCTGACGAGAGCTGGTATGAAAACCAGCGACACTGCTCGTGAACACAGGTTCACCGGTTTTTCTTTAACATCGGAATTTAATTTGAGATTGTGTATCAGGTCTAAACTCGAATTGTCTGATGGTAGAGTTTCTAAGTTTTAGCTGTGAAAGGCACTTTGATAGGTCCAGCTTCTGACATAATATTCATATTTATAAACTAACATATAAATGACTAGGTCCAGGGACCTGAACCAAAGACCGCCTGTAATTTTCACCAAGTCCTATGCGTGGGTATTATGACTGGTGATGAAACAGAGTCACTAAGCAACATGTCAAAGGTCATCTACGTCGTAAGTGAAAAGGGCAAATCCATCCAGGACCACCTTGTGCCAAAGCTGGGTGTCTGCGCAGCCCAGCTCTGTGAGGCTTTCAAGTGCACCCTGTGATATGCTCAAGCAATCTTCAGGTTAATTAGGTTACTGCAATCATCTCAAAACTTCCCCTTTGTTATATGGCCTTAGCGTTTCTAAAGCACCCTTCCCCGTGTGGACTGGGAGGTTTGATCTGTCAACCGAGGAATCGCAGCTGCTCCGAGTTCCCTGCAGGGGAGGGCGTCGCTGTGGAAGCCAGTGGCCCGCGGCTAGTCCACGGTCAGCACCTTCCTTCCTGAGCTCCGCCTCTCCGGGAAGCAGGGGACCTCCTCTCCTACCTAAGCAGCCTCCTGCTCTGAAGCTAAGGTGCAGAGTGGAGACCACGGGACTCTTTTACTCCAGGCTTTCTGGAATTTTCTGAGCCCATACTCCATGGTGGGCCCTGTGCTGGATCACTGTAACTCGCACCGAGCTACGATGCCTGAGTCCAAACTGTAAAACCCAACAAGAGACCTGACTCACGGCGTGGGCTCTTGACCTCCCCGGTCGCCACTTCTCCACCTGTAAATGAAGTTGGGCTACTGCCCCCCACGGGCTCCTGAGTCTGATCGCTCTATGCTTTAAATTTACATCTGCACGTACATTTGTCTTTCCCGCCCCGCCAATCCAGCTACACGCTAGTAAACAGTGCAGGGACATTTTATGTGGACTTGAATGTATGTGTATTTGAAATAGTGTGATTATAAACATGTTAATAAAGCTTCATTTTATGTGCAAAAATCCAGATCCCTCTAAATTAAAACAAATTATCAACAACCATATCATTTTAAAGTTGGCAGGGAATGAACTGTCATCTATCTTACATAGTGCCCCTCCCCTCTAAGTGCTCCTTCCCAGGTAAACGAAATACCAGCCAACTTTGATTCAGCATCCTAGAGCCAACATGTCTGTTTCATGTCCAGAACACATGCAAGTGATCTTGGCGACTATCATGTTATCTAAAGATTTACTGTTATTATCATTTAAAATCTTTAAAAAACATTCCATAGAAATGTTTGCATGTTCATTAAGAAGTAGGTGCTAGGGCTGGTACTGGAAAACACTAGAAAGTTAATAACTTTGGAAAGAAAGTTACAGATTATAAAACACTATTAATATGTGCATATATTGTGCATTTTAAACATTTTGCTCAAAACAAGCTAAAAAATGTTTGTAGATTCATGCTTTTGAAGACAACATCTCCCTGTGTAAAAACTTATTCCTATGGAAAATCTTGTCTCAAATTATATGCCTTTTAAATCATGAGGTCTTCAGGAACTCATCTCTTGCATAAGCCATGACTAACACGTCATCTCTAATTAACTGTGTCCTAGTAGGACTTATGTGCCATGACAGCTGGGGAAGAAAGACCTAGAAGCAGAGACAGTCAAAGCGCGTAGCGGGCAGGAACTGAAGGAAGCAGTGAGCCTCCTTGCAGGTTCCTCCGTCCAGTCTGAATGGGGAAGGGCCTGTGTCAAGGGCCACGCCCCAGACCACAGCACTGGGATGGGAGCCCAGGAAACCCATCAGCCTCCAGTTCTGGATGGATCGCGCACCTCAATTAGACTCAACATTTTAGATCTGGAAGTGACCTTGGAAACCATCCCTTGTCCCACAAATGCCCTTCCCTTTCCCTTCAACTCGGCTGAAACGCCACCCACTTCATGTCTTCCTGGGGGACACTTCTGGCTCATTAGTGCCACCATCGCATCCTGGACATCCCCTCATTTTCCCCACTGCCGTGCACTTGCTGATTTTCTCATTTCTCTTTCTGGTCAGGACTGGTTGGTTAGCTTTTTACCCTCAGGACCTAGCAGAGCTACAGGCTCCAGTGGACACTCTGTCGATGTCTATCTGATGAGCCACAACAGCTGAATCCTTTTTTCCCAATCCTCAACTGAGGATATTTTTTCATTGCTTTTAGAAGAGAGAGTGGAAGGCCGGGGGGGGGTAGGCGCGGGGGGAAGAAACACGGATGTGAGAGAAACACATCGATTGGTCGCCTCCTGCACATGCCCCAGGGACTGAGCGTCTGAGGTACGTGCCCTTGGCCGGAATTGACACTGAACCCTAGAACCTTCAGTCCGTAGGCCAGTGCTCTAACCACTGAGCCAAACCAGCGAGGCCAGTCCTTTCCTCTTACAGGGGAAGAGCTGAGAGGGACGTGCCCGACCACGCAGCTCCTGGCCCAGAGCCGAGGCTAGAATTCAAGTCTCCCGGCTCCTGGGCCTCCACCTGCTGGTCATCCCAGACAACAGTGGCTCTGAATCCTCAATGGATCCATTAAGTCGCCTCCAGAATTCGACTCCTTAAATGATCAGCACCAGCTTTACTGGCAGGTCTTGGAGCCACTGCCACATTCACAGCTGTGACACATCTTTCTCTAGGCACATCAGCGACAACTCCCCCATTTCTGTGCCCATTTACGGAAGCTAATGACTCTGAGAGAAGGGAATGGTGTTGAAGAGTCTATTTCGTTTCCATCTTACCGAGAGCAGTAAGCTATTAAGAGCAATCTGTGCTTAACAGCAAGAATCGGCTGGGCCATCTCTCCCGATGTCCCCAGCTAAAGAGTCTCCTCAAGCATAACAGTATCACTGTGCTTATATTTAGAAGTGGTCCGTAGAAAAACTATTTTGGAAAACTGATGCAACAGTTACGTGTGTGCCTTGTCCAATGTTCCCAAACACCAAGATTTTGTTTCTCTTTTTTGGGTTCGTTGGAACTTTTTGTCATTGATGATGAAATACTCCTTGTATACAAAGGCAGAAACAGAAGATTTCCTTTTAACTGGAACATGTAAAATACAAAACTCCTCAATAAGGGCGATAAGAATGTTTTAGCAAGGTTTAGTGTGGTTGGATCCTACACTCTAACGCGTGCACAAGTTAGAAAATAGACACTGAAAGACATATATTTTGATTTGTTCCAACAAACTCACTCACTTCTAAATAAGCAATTAAATTATTATCACTCTCTTTCCCCAAAGAAGCCCATGGTGTGTGTGTGGTGTGTGGTGTGTGTGTGCGTGTGCACATTATGAACCGCAAACTGTGTTCTACACAGTGCAGAAAAGTACCATCTTTGAAGGACGAGTGCCCGAGGTCCAGGGGGGCAGGTGTGGTCAAAAGCTGAGCTTCAGCCTCAGAATCCCTTCAAGCCTAGAACATACAGTCCTATGTCCTAAAGAGTCTGGAAAAGTTTTTTCTTTGGAAGAAGTAAAACATTAATAAATTATATTCTTACTAATAAAGGAGAATCTGCGCAGCATTTATGTCAGCTGGAGAATGATGACAGTATTATCAAATCCGATTCAGTACAAAACTCACCGCTGATACCCCGCCACGGGCAAAGCTGCACATTATGAACCGCAAACTGTGTTCTACACAGTGCAGAAAAGTACCATCTTTGAAGGACGAGTGCCCGAGGTCCAGGGGGGCAGGTGTGGTCAAAAGCTGAGCTTCAGCCTCAGAATCCCTTCAAGCCTAGAACATACAGTCCTATGTCCTAAAGAGTCTGGAAAAGTTTTTTCTTTGGAAGAAGTAAAACATTAATAAATTATATTCTTACTAATAAAGGAGAATCTGCGCAGCATTTATGTCAGCTGGAGAATGATGACAGTATTATCAAATCCGATTCAGTACAAAACTCACCGCTGATACCCCGCCACGGGCAAAGCTGCGGCCCCAGGAACCGGAGAGACGCTGACCCACAGCCTCCTCAGGGTGCTAGTCCGGTCTGTGCGTCCCCAAACAAATCAACACCAGGGAGCACTCTGAACATGCAGGCACTCTTTAATAACCTCCTGTCCTCTCAGATTCAAGACTAGGGCTGACACAGTTTTACTATCACAATTTAAATTTTGGTGCAATGAAGATATCTAATCACAGGCTACACATGTCGTCTTAAAGAACAGCAAACTATCCAAAGACATAGCAAAGTTAGAGGAGAACAGATTCCTGGGATAATTATTCAGAGAAAGACCAAGAAATAGCCAATGCCCTCTACCCCCCAAAATCACGTTATTTCAATTTTGCACATTTTTTTAAAAAGTAGCCTAAAGCAGTAACACAGTTGTCTTAGAAACATTTAGATATCATAAAGCATGTCAAATTATTTTTTGCTGGGGAAAAATCTGATAAACAGCCTTGGGGGAAGGAAGGAAGGAATAATAGCGGAACGAGGAAAGGAAACGGGAAATCCAAAAAGAGTCTGCTCAACTCTGAGTATTGTTTCTATAAGAAAATTACTTAAAATCCCAAATGCCAGAGCCAAGGGAAGGAAAGTCTGACTTTTCAGTATGTGCCTCTTTTTCCCCATTAACTGTCCTGAATGTGTCTAGGGTTCCTTCCAGCAGGAGAAACTGTACATTAAACCCAGTCTCTCCAATACGCAAAATAACGAACTTCGTAATGAACCCACGATAATGGGTCTCTTCTTGCTGAAAACTGCAATTTACTTTGTTTTTCTAAGGAACATCTGCTGTGGTTTTGAAAGGTTGCTAAGGAAAGGGTTTTTTTTAAAAGGTGATACAAAGCAAGCAAAATCTTCATTCTATTCTTTACCAAAAATGTACCACATTTAAAATTTAAATTTTTATTTTAAATTATGAGAGCCATTTAAGGTTCTGCTCATCCTTCGCCTTCAATGAGGTGCCCCGGACTCAAGTGCCATGGACCTTAATTCACTCTGGGGAGTAGGGTGGGGGTGATGGGGGGGTTAAACCATGGTCCTTGGGATCCTCTAACTAGAGTATCGGCAGAGCTGTTCCCCTGACACCCACCCCCCAATCCATCCATCAGCAGGTCACATCAACCGTCAAAATACTCCTCGTTCCAATTACTTCCTATGTCGTTCATCCCTGGCTCTGGTCATGTCCACCCTCGTTTCTCATCGGGAATCTTGCAATAGCTTCTGCATTTCCCCATTTCCTCTCATGCTCCTCAACATTTAACTTTCCATACAACTAAGAGTGATTTTTTAAAATGACTTCCTACTATACTATGAACAAAATCTAATAACCTGACTGTTGTCTATAAGGCCCAACCTGACTGGCTCCTGGCTATCTCTCTGGCCTCACTTCTACCACTTTCCCCCTTGTTCAATGCACTCCAGCCATACTGACCTTCTTACCATTCCTCAAATATGCCAACTTCATCCCACTGCAGAGCCTTGGCACTGGCTGTTCCCTCTCCCTGGGATGCCTTTCCACCCAATATTCGAAAGTCTCAATCCCTCACTTCTTTCATATCTCTGCTCAGTGTCACCTCTTCAAAGATGCCTTCCCTGACAATTCTAACTAAAACAGCCTACTCTCCCTAGGTCATGGTCTATTGCCTTACCCTCTTTAATTTTCTTCTAAGGGTCCCAATTATCATGTGATATTACATTACACAATTATTTGTGGATTTGCTTATCGTGTGTTGTTACCCCTTCTAGAATGTTAAGGCCACGGAGGGCCTGGTCTTTGTCTTGTTCATTGCTAAACACTGTTCTAGAACGATGCCCAATCCTCCCTAAATATTTGTTGAATATGAAATGAGTGACTCTATTGCAGACCTAAGAGTTACAAAATTCAAACAAATCCCTACTTCTTAAATAAAATAGATTACACCATAATTATAAGCAGGTGGCAGCGTGTATACTCAGGATGATCCAAGTAGCAGAAACCAGTACATGGTACAACACAGCACACAGCTTTCCTGCTGCTCTCATCACTTGAGCCTGCCTATGACGTCTGGGGGGTGTCAGTACCTAAACCTTCTTGGTGAGGTAGGTCTGGGCTGACAGGTTCGGAGCGAATGCTGCTCTGCAGCGAAGGGACACCACAGCAGTGCCCACACCCCACAGTGCGCTCCGAGCCCCAGCGCAAGTTCAGCTACAGGAGTTTTAGGAGCTGCAGGCGGCTAATGGGATTAAAATCAGGCAAGTTGTCAGCATTTTCTGTTTTTTTTTTCAAGTTTTCAGAAATGAATACATCATCTAACCACAAACAAAAACAGTGTCAAACACAGTTCCATTTTACCAAAGCTATTAAGAACCCATATGAGTCAAATTATGTTAAGCATATGGGGTCATAGTCTGCTCGTTACCCCTACACAGCAGCATGGAAGTCAGTGCAAAGAAAACACAGATAAAAGCAACAGTAGCTTTAACCAGCTGGCGTGGCTCGGCGGTTGAGCACCGACCTATGATCCAGGAGATTGCGTTCTGATTCCCAGTTGCAGGCTTGATCCCTGGCAGGGGGCGTGTAGGAGGCAGCCGATCAATGACTCTCTCCTCATTGATGATTTTCTCTCTCTCTCTCACACTCCCTTCCCCTCTCTGAAATCAATATATATATTTAAAAGCAATAGTAGCTTTAATTCATTAATAAAGTTGCCATTTAAATTAACAGATGTTTCAGCACTAGTCTTTGGATACACTACCACTTTTATCAGAATCTCCTATTTTTATTTTAATGTCTTTACATGCAAAAGAAAGAAACGAAGTGAGACAAGAGGGAGAATTAATAAAGTGCTGATACCCATTCAGTAAGATTCTTTTTCTCCCCACTCAGTGGGACACATTTGCTAAAAGATTCCAGAGATAATGCGCCTTGAAGACCTTCGGTAAATAGAAATCCATACATTTCAAGTTCCCTGTAACTACTGAAGTTCCAAAAACCCCTAGAAACTCCCCCTTTTCCAGTTCCTGAAGTCGATCATGTGAGCGATGGAACCCGGGGTTCCTAAACGCCGTCCCCCTTCCTCACTACGGTCAGAATCACTCCCCGAAGCAGGACTGGCTCCCACCAGGGCACCTTCACGTTCAAAGTCACGAAGTTAGTTTGCATTCCGCCCTCAGTCGGCTTCCCTTTCCAGCTCTACTCGGGGCAGGGCCTGGCTTCCTCCCGCCTCCTGCACCGAGGCCTCTGGCGCCCGGTCTCATTCTGGCGACAGGCTCCCGACAACTCTCTCCCTTCTCCCTAACCCACCCTGCTCAGGGCGGGCAGAATGACCTCTCGGTCTCCGCTTTCTACACCGCCAGGCTCTTCACCCGCAAAATGCTTGATGTCACTGGGTTCACAAGAAAAGCAGGTAAGGAGAGACCAAGAGGAAGTGCTCAAGGAAACGACGAGTCTGCTTTCCGCGGCCTGTGTCAGAGGAAGCCTTTGAAGGCCGATGCAAGTGCCCATGTGTGTCTGTTTCCTAGGGCTCCCATAACAAAGGACCACGAACTGGGTGCCCTACACCCCCAGAAGCAGACAGCTCTGGAGGCTAGATGTCTGAAATCCAGCTGCTGGCGGGGCCATGCTCCTTTCCGAAGGCCTAGGGGAGAACCCCTTTCCCCTGCAGCTTCTGGTGTTTGCCCCAGTCCTTGGGGTTGCTTGGCGAGCAGGTGCATCACTCCAGCCAGATGGACGTCTTCTCTGTGTCTCACTCCATTCTGGCTGCTATGCTGAAATACCAACTGGAAGCTTACAAACAACAGTCGGCCTTTAGGAGGTGTGAAGGTCATGAGGGCGGAGCCCTCATGAGTGGGATTAGTGCCTTTATAAAAGAGGCTCCAGAGAGGCCTAGGCCCTTGCACCATGCGAGGACCCAGTGAGATGGCTCTGGCTATGAGCTGGGAGCGGGCTCGCTCCAGACTGTGACCATGCTGGTGCCTTGATCGTGAACTTCCCAGCCTCCGGCACTGTGAGAGGTAAATTTCTGTCGTTTGTAAGCTATCCAACCTGCGGTATTTTTGTCTCAGCAGCCCGCATGGACTAAGACCCAACATAAGGAGGGTGCTCCCTTTCCAGCCGCCGTGGTCCCAGAGCCTCCATGTGCCTGTTTCATCTACTGCAGTCACACTAAGCATCAAATCAGAAGAGAGCTGAGCGCAACACCTGCCCGGAGGTGGGGCCGTGGGTCCAAGGTGACGCAGGTGTGGCCCCTGCCCTAGGCGGTGCACAGGTAAGTCAACTCTGCCGATGTCCACAGCCCCGGCTGCACACTCAGCCCGACCTGCTTCCTGCAGTGGCCTCCGCCCACCTCCTCACCCGTCGGAGCTGCTCCCATCCTCTCTCCCTCCGTGTCCTCCGTATCCAACATGGCATTTCCCCTCCGTTACCTCGTCTGTCCTCAACACAGTACTGCTTCTCTGACCCTGGACCCCTCCGCCTCTCCCTCGGGGCTGGTCCTGGCAGCAACTCACGGCCTGGGCAGGCCGGGGGGACCACGTTCCCGCACCAAGGCCCACGTGGGTGGTCAGCCTCCTCCACATCCTCCGGCTGCCCCGCCACCTGGTGAGCCACGGCGCCTCGCCCTTCCTTCCACCCGGCCGCTTTCCGTCCCCCCGTAATTAAGGCGCAGCCACCCGCCCAGACTCCGCAACATGCCCCCCAGACGTCGGCCCTGTGCGCCCCCCACGCCTTCCTGGCTCCAGCCCTTCTTGCTTCCTCCATCCCTCGGGGCGCGGGTCCTCTGCGCTCCTCCCCAGCGCCTCCGTGCTCGGCCACCACACGGTCGTTACAGGAACGAAAGAAGCAGCACAGAAGGCGTGGACTCCGCCCCAATTTTAGAGCACCTTAGAAAAGTCTCCGTGTTACACAGGACAACAAAATTAGTGCTTCTTTAAATGCTCCAAAATACAGGCGTCTGCTTTTCTTTAGTGCTTGGCAAGAAATCCACAAATGGGAGCTTTGGACAGGGCAGGAGGGATGGAGTTTGCAAAAACTCTCAATCTCCTCGGGGTTCACTTCTCCCACATCTGCTTTAAAAGGAAAGAAAAACAAGCCCAAAGAAGCATTCTAGGAAGCCCTAGCCCCATTAAATAGCGTCAGACAACTGTACAGAGAAGCTGAGGTAACAAGTTCAAGTGAGGTTATTTCCAGGGAAAATGAGACAAAAAAATACTTCTTCTTTGTGGCCAAGAAGGCAGGCTGTCAGCATGTCATGTCATCCCTTGCCTGTGGGTTTCGAGTCCCCTTACTATTCAAACGCAGGACATGAAACAGATGAAGATTATACATTCAGGAAATCAAATGGACCTGAGACCTCAGAGCCTGCAAAACGCAATTTAACATTTTCTCTCTTTGAATTTCTTAGATATTTATAGTTATTTCCCTTTAAACTGCCTTAATGAATCGAAGTTTCACTTGCAACAAAAGAGTTTACAAGAATGGGTGTTCTCCAAGCGGCCGCACTCTACAGAAAAGCCAGTCGTGTTCCCCTTTGTAAGAATCTGCCCAGTCTTGGGCCTCTTGCATGAATTTGGGAAGAGTGGCAGGAGCCTTGGAGTCCAGTCCACGTGTTTCCCGGATGTCCTCCTTCAACCTCAGGCCAGCCTCTTCCAAATGGAAACAGTAACAAATGCCTGGCCTGCGTCTCCAGACTGAGATTCAGATGAGGTGATGGACCCCTATGACTGTGGTCACCGTCATTGGGACTGCAGAGCCTCAGGGAGAGTGGGGCAGAGCAAGGGTCAGAGGGCTCGGGAGAGGTCAGGGGAGGGACAAGCACCCAAGGACAGTCGGTCTCCCGCCTCATGTCAAACAGTGAGCAGTGCCCAGCACTTCATAGTCAAATAGCATGAGCGTGACCTGACAGCAACTCTGGCCTTGGCCTTTCAAGACTGTAGGAACGTTAAGGTTCCTTAAAGATAATAAAGTCCAACCCACTCATTTCAGAGCTGAAGCAACTGAGGAAATGTCCGAGGCCGCTCAGGAGTAATGGGCCAGCCAGGACCCCCAGGGCTTATGTAAGGGACCACACTTCTTTACAGACAAGGCGTCCCAAACCACGTATAAACGCACTCCTTGATCGCACTCTTTTCAGGCATTAAACCTGGACACCTAAGTATGTTGTTCAGTGGACAACTTGCCACCTGGAGGCAGGGACACACAGCCGTGTGTGCTGTCCTAGTGTCCAGACCAGATGGCAGGACCTGGCGCTGGAGACATGGAGCAGCTGCCTCCAGGGGAGCCTGAGCCTCTCCACCCCAAATGCCCAGGACCCACAGGACCGCATCCCCAGGCTGGGAGGGGAGTTTTGGAGCCACGCCCACAGAGTCCTCCTGACCGTGCCTCTGGCCCCGGGTCATGGTCAGAGAGCAAGCTTGTTTGAGTCTTGTTACAGCTGGGGGTATATGGGTTGGGAGAGCTTTCATGTTGTTGACTGTTTTCCCTAGAAAATATGTCTGACTGGCATGCTTTTGGCTTCAGGGATGTTGAAACAAGAACTGCAGAAAAAAATGGTGAGGCTCTCAGAGCCAAGCCCCCTCTGCATGTGTGTCCTGGCTCCTGCAGAGCCCCTGCCCCTGGGGGACACGGGCCTTCCTTCCATCTCCCCTGATCCTGAGCAGGCCCGGCAGGACTCAGACTGGCTGGCCTCTGGTCTGTGGGTCCAGTCGATTCTGCCTGTACACTGGTCCTCCCATGGGGTCCTGGAGCACCCCCCCTCTGTCTCCCACTGCGTGATGAATGCTGTGGGGCTGTGGGACCCCATTTTGACCCTGCCACTTTCTGTGGGACCCTCCACTGACAAGTGTCCATCTCCCACAAGGGACTGTTTGTCGAGGCCTCAGGAAGGCTGACTTCTCTCCTGAACTGGCAGCAAAGGGAGTAGAAGGCTCCATGAATATGCCCGAAACCCAAACACAGCTGGAAGGTCTAATTTAGGCTGCAACCCTGATGGGGCGCAGAATGCACATGGCAGATTTCCTAAAAGAGGAGAGCAATCACATGTCACAGGGTGACACATGAAAACAAACCCTCCACCAGAAGGTCTGCACTGTTCCAGAAAATCACACATGGATGGGAGGGCAGGGGCCAGAGAGGGAGGGACAGGGGGGGAGGGAGGGGGGGAGGGAGGGAGGGAGAGAGAGCACATCTGTGAGACAGCGGCCCCTAAAGCCATGGGGGGGGGAGCTCCCTTAGGTGAAGAGTGGTGTCAAAGCCACTTGCTACCTACAGGATCTGGGCAAGTTTCTTAACTTCTCCCAGCCTCATTCAGGCATTCAGGCTTTTGTTGCACACCTACTATGTGCCACTGTGCTAGGCACTGGAGATACAAGGCCAGGCAGTGAAGGAGCAGGAGGGGGAAGAGGGGAGAGCGAGGAGGGAGCTCTGCTTTGATGAGCCTGGTCTGGTGAGGGACTTGGTCCAGTAGTCACACTAATTAACGGAGAAGCAAACACTGACATAGGTGCCCCAGGAGGAATGTTTCTTTCAGAGAGTAAAGCCAGGAGTGACCCAGACCAGAGGCTCAAGGCACAGGGACTGAGCACCTTCTCTGAGAAGGCACATGCACATGTCACAGAGGAAAGATCACAGTGATAGGCACAGAGTGAAACCCTGATCAAACCTCAGCAACTGGGACTCCTCTCATCCCTGACTCCCCTCACGCCCACATCCAGTCTCTCAGCAAAGCCTGTAGGCCCGACCTCAAACCACACCTCATTCCGACCCCCTCTGCACCTTCAAAACACCACCTGGTCTGAGCACCATCTTTCCCTGTACGGTTGCAATAGCATCGCAGTTGGTCAACCTGTTTCTGCCCCTTCAAGTGCCAGGAGAACTTGTAAAACCTGCTACGGAACTCCTCTGCTTAAAACTCCCCGATGTCTTCCACACAGGTCCCTCCTCCAGGCTCCCCACCTCACCTGCTTTATTCCTTTCCCAGCTCCCAGCCTGCCTGTCCTGTTGTGAACTTTGCCTCCACTGTCCCAGATCGCAAGCTGCATGAGAGCGGGGACTCGGCTTGGCTGACTGTGATATTCCCAGCAGCTAGAGCAAGGCCTGACACAGGACGGACACTCAGATCCCCGGCAAATGAATTAAATGTGTAAAGAACAGGGCTTCCCTTTGTATGTCAGCTGTCCCACCCACAGAAGAGCAGAATCTGCCCCAAGCCTTACTCTCCAGTTCTAGAACTGGCTGTGCCTCCCCTGGGAAGTGATGGCTGAAGGGAAGGGCAGGGAACAGGCAGGGCCCGGGGATGGACGCAGCAGCACCCAGGTTGTTAGAATAAGAGGGCAGTGTGGCTGGAACTCAGAGTGAGGGCAGCGGAGACAGGGTGAGGCCCACAGGTGGTCCAGGTGGGACCCAGTGCTGTTCCGAGCCAGGAGGTGACAGATGGGGACTGAATATAGAGGATCCACCTGGCCCCAGAATGGATGTGGGGAGGGGAGACCTGCACTTAGGAAGGAGGTGCTGGTGGTTTAGACTAAGGTGGTGGGAGAGGAGGGAAGTGAGGGCTGCTTTTCTTCCCTGGGAAGTGGGATAGTAACAGTGTCTGCCTGGAGGGCTGCTATATGGAATAGATGAGATGACACTCAGCGGCTGATACTATGACAAAGGGGGAGGTGGGTCTGGCAGGAGAAGCACTCTGGCTTCTCTGAGCCAGCCCAGTGGGAGAGCTCTTAGCGCTTCTGAAAATGGCAAATCTGTACAAGAGATAATATGATAATCAAAATGATCCTCAGAATTATGACCAAGCTGCCTGCCACGTGCAGACTCTGTGGTTATACTCAGTCTCAGCCTGTCCCACATCCATTTCAGTTTCCTATTAGCTGCCAGTTTATGGAGCCAGAGCTGTTGATGGGGTGACAGCCAAGGCCGCTTGTCACGAAAGCACCTATTACGAGACTTGAGCCAGATTAAGGGGCCTATGGCTTGGGGACTCCCCACCAAAATGGTTGATTTGAGCCTTTGATTTCTGAGTTTAACAAATTAAATTTTAATGCAGAAATTCACATTCAGCTCATTTACAGAAGTTGATTAAAAAAGTAAAGGAGGAAACCCACATGATCTCATTACAAATGTATTCATCAAATCCTACAGTTTTTCCATTTACAAAGCCTTTCAATTATTTCATCTCCTTTCTTTCCATTTCCAGGGACACTAACCCAGTCCAATCAATCATTCCATAAATATTTATTGAGTCCCAGCTACATGCAAAGCAGTGTGCCAGGTGCTGTGCAGAGTAGAAAATGAATGAGCTTCCCGCCCCTGACTCTAAGGAGAACACAGGAGCTCCAGATGTGGGCTCCCCCCTCACCCCTTGGTGCTACTGGGCTGGAGAGGTCACAGATCCAACCCACCTCATGGCTAAAAAAATGTATTATCCATATATATATATATATATATATATATATATATATATATTTTTTTTTTTTTTTTTTTTTTTTTTTGAATATATCTTTATTGACTTCAGAGGAAGGAAGGGAGAGGGAGAAAGAGAGAAACACCAATGATGAGAGAGTCATTGATCAGCTGCCTCTTGCATGCCCCCGACTGGGGATCGAGCCCGCAACCCGGAATCGAACTGTGATCTTCTGGATCCTGGGTCGATGGCCAAGCGCTGAGCCACGCCCAGCCGGGCTATATACGTATATATTTCACTTCACATGCTCAAACTGATCTTAAACGAAATGTCCTGAAATGGTCTTCCACCTAAATTTCTTCCTATGAGCATTTATTAAATTATTAAACACTGTGAACACTTGTTAAGCACTTACTAAGTCCCAGGAGCTATTCTAAGCGTTAAAGATACGAAGCTAAACTTTCTAGTGGTTCTGTTACTCGGAGAGTCACCAGCAGCAGACTCAGTGCACAGGGACAATCTGAGCCGACAGTGTCCTCCGGGGCGCTCCCCAGAGACAGGGAGGGTCCCGCTCTCTGACCACCCAGCATGTGCACGAGGCTAGAAAACCAGCCTGACCCGAGTGCAGGTCGCCCGCTTCATGGAAAGTCACGTCCAGCAAATGGTCGGGAGGAAAGAGGGTGAGATGTGCAAGCAGAGGTCTCAAGTCTGCGTCTCCCTCCCCTCGGGAAAAAGTAAAATGAAGCTGGTCCCAGGCTGACGGCAGGAGCCGCGAGGCTGCTGGTAGAGCGCAGCTGTGCTGCTCAAGTTCTAGTTTAGATCAGCTGGTCGGCTTCCGAGTGTTCACTTTATTACTTTGCTTCATAACTTACAGCCTGCTACCAGATAACATATAGCACGGAACTCTATAATTGTCCAACGTTTCTTAATCACGATCGCTTCCAGGTAGAGGGGACTGAGGGTTTAATACCGCCAGACTCCTGAGCACGCTTAATGCACAGGTCCTCGGCGATGTGCCCCTCAGTTAGGGCCTCCGCATCAGTCCAGGATGTGGCACTGCACTGCTTTAATCACCTTGTGGCTCTGCGTTAAAGTCGAACTGATTTAAACAGACAGATACAGGAACTGAGCAACAAAGGGTATTTAATTAATGTCTAGAGGATAAGACTCACAGCACCAAAACACAATAGGAAATTGCTTGCTGTTTTGCCCACGTCAAAGGAAAGTTAGTATCATTCATACAACAATATGAAAAAACTCCTAATATATTAATGAAAAGAGTAGGAAAAGCCTTTCTTACTTGTTTTTCCAGCAACATAAATAAATGACAAAGATCCCAAAAGCAAAAGACAGTGTTTTAACTTCCTAAATGTAGATAAACATTACAGCTACATAATCCAGAGCTAAGCTGTGGTTCCAGAGAGGCCTGAAATAGAGAAAATTCCAAACAACTGTTTGCAATTTTATCTTTATTGTAACCCACCTTTGCCCCGTATGCCCAATAAGAACTATTTAGCCAAATAAGTTTTTTCTTTTATGATAAAGATAAATTTAAAATACATATATACTTTATATTTAATTTGGGGGTGGGTATCCACTTGTATGGATTCATAGGAATATATTAAAAACCAAAAGTGAATACAACTCTTAAAAGGGACCACAGATTTTGGAAAGCACCCATCACCTTGCTACCTTCGCTTTTCAAAGTGTCAGCACAGGTAGCTAGGTATTAACAGGGAAGGGAGCAAAGGGAGTCAGGCATTTGAAGCCTGATGAACTGGGAAGCTGAATGCAACACTGGGCCGGCTTCAGTAGGAAGCTGCAGATGCACACATTCCCTGCGGAACCACTGGTCCATTCCCCGAAGACGACTGGGGAACAGTAAAGGGGAAATTTCTCTGCTGGGTTCAAGCCCAGCAGAAGCCAAGACGGCAACCACAGAGGCCTGTCAGGCTAGGGAATGGATTGGTTCGGGGAGGGGTCAGCACCAGCCTGCAAAAGTTTAGAAAGCTGATTGGTTAGGTTGAAGAAGAGCTTGGTCCTTCCCAAGCCTGAGATAACATAACCCAAGCTAAATAAAGTTCTCACGCTCTCGCCCAGGCACACACTTCTGTCCCATAGCTGGATCCCGCAGCCAACACTATCAGCTTCCCCTAGTCAGAGGGCTCAGGCTGCAGGACAAGAGAAACCAGGGCCTCCTCAGGTCCCACCATCAGGCTGTGGACAGGAGTCCTGACCAGAGGCTCCTTTGCTGCTGGCAGAGTGGGCAGCTCAGTGACAGAACTGCTCTTCCCTGTCCCCACCTGCAGGAATGCCACATGCATGCTCTCATCAGGAAAATAACACCACCATGCTGAGCACTTTATCTACAGCTTTTCATCTGATCCACAGGGAGGCACCGCTGTAACGCCCATTTTACAGATGAGGGGACAGACACAGGGTCTCTGAGCATCTTCAAGATCTGGCCACAGAACACGCAACTGGCTCGCAGGGGGTGTTTTCAAAGGCTGAAACAATTAAACGATTGTTTCCTTCCCTCTACTCCAGCTTCCAAGTCATTCTTCTCTCCCCGGGCGTTTTACAACCACTGTGCTCAGCAAAACAGGTCCAGTTTTCTGCACAAAGGCAGCCATTTCCCCAGCTGTTTCAAGCCGCAAACTCTTAATTTTAGATAGCTCCCTCCTGTGATAATCTCCTTCTCACAGGAGAAGGCATTAACCAGCACAAACTCCTTCTGCAGAGGCTGGAATCCCCCGGGGAAGCCAGTTGTGCAAAGGAAATCCCGGCTGCTGGGGGAGCCCAGGGAAGAGCAGGTGTGTTGGGGGTCGGGGGCATCCACAGGAGGGGGAGGCTCGGGGGCCAGAAGTCCAGCAGACACAGAAGTCATCAGGAAAATGCAAGCTATGTAAGTATTTAAGGCTGAATTCTCAAGTCTTGTTAATTTGCTCATCTCACAAACACATCTTGGAGGCCTTCCTGCTGGGGACAGGCCTGTCCTCACACACCAAGAACATAAAAACAGATTCCTGAACCCCACTCCAGACATTGGAATCCCCTGATGGAAATACAAGAATCTGAGCTTGAAACCAGGCCCTGGGAGCCTCTGAAGACCATGTCAAGCACTGGAATAGACCCCAAAATTACAGAAATGAAAAAGACCCATTTCCCACACAGGCCTTCGTGTCTTTGGGGGAGACTGACATGGTGACACCCCAATAACAACCAAAGGAGTAGAGTGGTTGGCTGCTAAACAGCTCTCCAGGCTGGGCAGCTCCAGATCTTAAGAGTTTTCTACTCCTAAAGAATTTTTCACATTGCAAAACTTTGCACCCCTACTCACTTTTGGATGTCATTATAATATGTGTAAGCACACACTTCACTGCCCAAACATGCTGCTCTATTATCTTTGCTTTTTAAAAACATTTCATTTTATCTCTGACCCAATTTCTTCCACTGGGTTCAGAAACTGGAGATTATGTAGTATTTTTACCTATGTCGACCATGGTATTAACGTATCTAACTTTAAAATTTCTTGATAGTTTTCATGCATAAATAAATCAATGCATTTACGTTATTTTCCTGAAGTCCTTATATCTTTAAAATAATAGTTTTTTAAGCTATGTAAGTAACAATGAAGAACATTCATACAACTCTAATACACCTGCCATTTTTTTGGTATTTTTATTTCCAGTCTTTTTTTCAACTGCACTCATTCGAACGTATTTGTGGTCAATGAATATCCACAACTTTCTAACACATTTGTAATCAATGTACTATCGCGGGCATTTTGCATGTTGTTATATGATCTTCCTTGTTATTTTTTATGGCTGTATAACATTTCAGAAAGTCAATGTATCATTATTTACTTAATAATTCTCCTATGGCTGGACATTTCATTTTGGTTCCTCCCAGTTTTTCAAATGTATATATAATAGCATTTTAAAATGTATTGATTTTCCACCCTTGGAACAGAATTCCAGACACTGGCTTATCTAGGGAAAATAGAACTGAAAGACCGTGGAAAACTGGAGTAAATGGCACTGCACAGCATGCACTGAGCTGTCCCAGGAGCATGGCAAGCTGAGGCCCAGAGTTGCCCTGGGAACTGGTGTTGCTGGCAGACACACCCAAGAGAGCTGGCATGTGAGCTGGCTGCCCAAAGGCTGCAAAGGACCCTCCCCAGTTCCCACTAAGAGACCAGCGAGTGTGCTCAGAGTGGCTGCCTGCAGACCAGGTCAGGGCAGAGGAGCCTGAATGTCTAAGCTCAGACTTTTCCAGAAAGACTGAGCCACCAGGCCAACCTGTCCTTAGGGCAGAACACCTGAGCGCATTGTATTTTAATAACAGCTGCAGGGCATCTGTGAAAGACCAACCTTGGGAGAGTTCTGTTTTTCCTCCTCTCTCTTGCTAAATAGAATGACGTCATAGGTGGATGTCATGGTTGAATGCTGGTCCTCCAGGAAAGGGCTCTGACTGGGCCACTTTATTTCATTTCGCAATGTTTGGAGTTACTGGGAAAATGTTTTGTTGTGAGGGTGGTTATTACCTAACGAGCTTGGGTGTTTTTACTGCTCTCATTGTGACTTTCTGTGTCCCCACCACCACCAGCAGCCCCAGGAGTTCTGTTCTCAAGGAGACAATTCTCATCAAGGCCCTCGGAATTACAGTGAGTCAGGACCTGAGACTGACATGCTCGAGTTAGCTTCAAAGTGGGCACCTAAACGTACTCTGCCCAGCTTGTGAGTAGAGTATAATCTAAAACTACCACCATCTAAAAGCACAACAGGAGAACTGAACATGTTTGTGCTTTTCTGAAACAAAAATAAGTCTCCTTTTGTTAACTGGTCCAACTCAATAAGCAATCATTAAAATGGAAAAAAAAATGCTACTTTTTGCTATGTCATGTGGTAGATTAAAGACAGCTGCAAATTCTTGGCTGCTCCTGCCATTGAGAGATAAAACCTAACTGCCCTCCCCTTGACCTGGGCCGGTCTTAGGGACTTACTTGATCAAGAAGATGTGACAGGAGACTTCACTGCGATTTCTAAGACATGAGAGGTCTTGCAGCTCCAGCCTGGTTTCCTGGAATGCCACCTCTGGAGTCTGACTACCGCGACCACCAGGCCATGCAGAGGCTGAAGCAAACCGCAGGGAAAGGGAGAGACGCCTGGCCAGCCTCCACTGTTCAGCCACAACCACAAGAGAGTCCCCCTCGGGCGCGAAGAAGCCCTGGGCTTCCAGCTGGGTCATTATCAGAGCGAAGCTGCCAGAAGTACCCTGACCACAAACTGCCCTGCTCAATCAGTCAACCCAGAGGACCAGGAATAGCATGAGAAAGTCTGTTTCCTGCCACCATGCTTTGGGGCGGTTTATTAAACAATAACAGGTCATTCGAATAGCCAAAAAGGAGAATGTGATTATTGTTCATAAATCTTCATTTACAGTAAATTTGGACAAATGATAGTTTCACATACATTCATCCTAAAATCGACTTCATAAGTTATAGATGTAAGTTGAAGGGTAGAAGGAACCCTTTCATATTATTGAATGCGACTAGGTACAAAACTAAGGAGAGCAATTTAAAAATTCCTGGTCTGAGTGAACTATATGAAGTCACAGGAGTGAAGGGCTAAAGAAATGAATTGTTACAAAGGTCTAAGGAATTATTCAGCATATATAATTAAGAACAAAGTTACGCAATTAGGTATTAAAATATACATACAATATTCATACAAACAGAACACCCCAGGCTGCAGCCTTCTCAAGACCAGGGAACTATTCTAATCAGCCTCTAAAACTTCAGAGCTTCCAGATCGAAGGATTTTCAACCTATATTTGTGGCTGTAATGGTGAAATACTTAAAGATGAACTGAATTTTATTACTCATTTTAAAAATATTTGCTTACTACGATTTTTTAAAGCTTTATCAGTAGTGGGTTTTTTTTTTAAGATATGATCAATAAAAGCTGGGGTGAGGAGCTGGGGAGTGGGACAAAGTCCAGCAACTTCTGCTCGGCTTGAGAATTAGCCTGCATCTAAGAGCATATCCATCGGAAAGGGCCACCTTCACCTGGGAGGAACTTCTTTGCATGGGAATGCTGGACAGACCCACTGGCTTATTTTCATTAGAGGTGATTTTCCCTCTGGGGTCAATAACTGCTTCTTCTGGGGAGGTGTTGCTGGGGGCATGGAGGAGTTTAGGAAAACATCGCTATCAATGCACAAATGTATGAGCAAGGCCATGGGTGCGAGAAACAGCTTTCAAAGGTCAACACGCTACTTACGCCATGTTCCAAACACCGAGAGACAAGAGGGACAGGAGGCTGTGGCGCTCTCTCTTTTCCAGTTTTCTCAGGTCTCCCACTTTCCAAACTAAGCGCTTCTAGGGGCCGATCCGGCCTGCACCCTCTCATGCTGTCGTGCAATCTGCCCATCTGCTAACAAGGGTCCCATCGCCCAGTGTGCCTCCACCTACCTGATCGCAGCTGACAGAACCGCTCGGGCAAACATGCTGCTCCCAGCATCACTTGTCTTTATGGGCTGTCAGGACATTTCCTTAGAAAGGAAAGAGGGCCATTTTCTTTTGAATAGCTGTAGGAGGGTCACAGCTAAACAACTAAACCAGCACCACCCAAATCTGGACCGGACAGCACGAGTCCAGTCCCTTGCAGTGGGTGAGTCCAGCTGGAAAGTGCTGGAACTGCCTTTCCTGGTGTCCCCTCTATAGAGTGGAAAAGAGTGTCACTAGGTGGCTGGCCACATATCTGCCTGCCCCACCCACCACTGTCCGTCTCTGTTCTTCTGTCTCTGCCCTTATTTAGCAGCAGGGAGGTATCCGGTTGGGGTCGGTATCTCCCTGCCCTGCCCTCAGACCTGGGATAGCACTGCCGCTGGTACACACTGTCCCAAATACAACAGATACCCTTGCATTTTTATTTCAAATCTAGGAGAATGTGTTTGTAAGGGGGTTCCTAATTTAAAGGCCCTAATGCAAAATATAGCTGCTGCTACAGAAATAACTAAGAACTAGGAGGCATGCCTGCCTGGCTCAGCAGTTGAGCACTGACCTAGGATCCAGCGGTTCACAGTTTGATTCCGGTCAGGGCACATGTCCCAACTGCGGGCTCGATCCCCAGTCGGGGGCGTGCAGGAGGCAGCTGGTCAATAACTCTCATCATTGATGCTTCTATCTCTCTCCCCCCCCTCCCTTCCTCTCTCTGAAATCAATAAATATATATAAAAAAAGAAAAGAAAGAACTAGGATATATGACCAGAGAGCATGCTTTTAACAGTCCAACTGCTTTTGCCATTGGGAATGACATGAGCAATAGGACTTGGGCCAGTAATAAGCCGCACATATGAGTTCAGGAAAGCAAAGTTCAAAGCCCACAGCCATCTGCCTGATCCCTGTGTCTTGTGACAGTTGTATCCTGATGTCCCTTGTGAAGCTATTTTTGGTAACAACCATTATTCAACAATGAGGAAGAGAAATTCACATCCAATATATTCATAGAGGCCCAGGGGACTCTGCCCACAAGACGACTGCCTTTTAAAGGCATCGTTCCCCACAGAGCCCCTCGCCCCCTTGTGCCATCTGAGGTTAGATGCCTCCGCTCAATCGGATTCAACGGGACAGTGTCCGTGGCAGTGGCCACCCGGGAATTTCCCAGGCCCCTGGGATGTGCGTGTGATTGCAGAGGCCAACCCAGAAGTACACAGCGATGACATCAGATTCTCCACCACACGCTGCACGTGCTTCTGGCCCGGCCAGTCGCTGCGCGAGCAGGCAGGAAAGGGAGTCCTCTTGAGCACACGCTCGTTCTAGTCATTGTCCAAACAGGAAAAAATAGATCCAGGAATTATTTGCCTACCTCCTGTTGTCACCAACCTCTGCAAACAGAGAGAAGCACGACTGGCCAGAGACTGTTGTCAGAGGCACGGGGCGAGTCTCCGAGCGGCCCAGTGCCTGTCGCCACAGCCCTCTGAAACCCTTCCTCACTCGTTTTTTCAAATGGAGCAAACGGAGTGTGTACACACAGGCCCAGTGTTAGGCACGCTCTTTTCTGCCTCCGTGTAAGTCGAACTAGAACTCTTGATTAAAACAATACCGATTCCAGTATCTCAGATACTTTTCTATAGAAGGATTCCTGCAGGGGGTGGGGAATCGGATTAGATGACATCGAAATGATTTCTTTCCAACTCAGGGAGTTTATTTTTTATTCCCCAAGCAGCAAGCTTCTTTAAAACTCCTGGTCACAGAAATTCAAGAACTGCTATGTGATCTTTGGAGAAGTAGACACAGCAAGACTTCTCTTTAAAGGACATCACAGTTGCATATAGACGGGTCAACTTAGAGGAATCATGTGGTCTTGGCCACTAACTGTCTCCCTCTCATAGCTACCCCTGCACCCCATTTAGGGACGCACAGGCCACCTATGAACGGCCAGGGTCCTCAGGCTTCCTTGTCCTGGAGGTTCCAATCCCGAGGCTGCCTCTGCTCCAGACTTCCCCCATCCCCCAGCCCTTTCCACACCAGTTGACTGTGATCATCAGTGAGTGACACCTAGACACAGTGAGGCTTGGTCAAGCTTTGCTGTCACACAGTGGAAGATGTCTCGTTCTGTAACTCACATCACCCCACCAACAAAGTTTCCAAACTTCCAGCCACCACCCCAGAAACAAGGAATCCGTCTCATTCCTAACACCTGGGGAAATCGTAAAAGCTGGGAGGGACGGGGATACAGGGCGAGGTCACGGAGAAACTAACTTGTTCCGCCCGCAAGGCCTGGTGCCACCATGAAGCAGTTATTTGGAACGCTGTCATTTAGAAACAGCAGGAGCTATGAGGCACATTTTGGACATTATTACAAATGTCAATCATTTATTTTTCAGAGAATTCTTTCACAGGCACTTTTGGAGAAACAGCTTTATCCTACAGATTTCTAAGTTTACACATGAATCAATGCTACTCTGATAAATAGTTCAGAAATGCAGTTCCTGATCATTTCAAGGGCAGGAACTATTTTTTAATGTAAAAAAAATTATGTGCGTCCCCATGTGGTAGTAGTTGAATTTTATATCTTTTGATTATTGAGAAAATATGTGATTAGAGAAAACTACTGTGAATTCAGCAATGCTTTTAATTGAATCTATGTTTGATGAGTCACATGGGATCTACACGTGCTTGAAAACACGCAATAGCGCACACACATACGCAAGGTATGCTACTCATTGGTTACAGGCAATGCTGGATTCTTGACCCCCTGAAGTAACCCCACTGTCCCCAGTTTCTCCTGGGCTAAGGCCCACAGACTGGGAGCCTCTGTGGTCTATCCTCTTGTGTGAATTCTAAAAACCAAAATTTTACTAGGAATTTTGAATTATCATTTTCAATAAGAAAAAAGCAAAATCACTTACTATTAATTTTTTTCCTTCCACAACACCCTTATATTCGTGGTGTGATATCAAGCAACGTAACAGATACCAACAGAATAGATTTTCTACCTTTTTCTGCTGTCCAACCATCAACAAACATTAAATAAAAGAAGATACTAAGGACTCACAACACTCTCTGCTCCTGGGGACTATTAGAGTCTAATTAAAACTCACAAGATCAATGCGATGCCTAACGAGGAAAATCACCATGGGAACAATGGAGAGGAGAAAAGACTTGTTAGCAATCACATAAAATTACCCAAGTAACCCTCCTCCTTCCAGCCCCCCACAACAGCACTCCCGTAGGCTCAAACATAAGTAAATGTCAACAACCAGGTTCTCATGTACACCGACGCAGAAAGAGGAGAAGCTGCTACAAGTGCATGGGGTAGGGGCGGGGGGACGGACACCAGCTGTTTTTTCATCTTCCCTGCAGAGCTCATCTAAGCAGATGTGCTCACCAGTGTTTTAAGAGTTGGTTTCTTTGGTGTTGTGTTTTAATTTGTCCAAATTTGTTCTTCTTTGTCACCAGGACACAGACAACCCCAGGCCCACAACTGCCCTGGGGGAACCTCTGTCAATGCAGCACTTGATTGGGAGGTAACAGGAGGGCCAGGCAGTGGCTGCTGGATGTCACCCCCTTAGAACAATTAAAACCAAGAATGTAGACTGTAGCCTGGCTGGTGTGGCTCAGTGCTTGAGCGTGGGCCCATGAACCAGAAAGTCAGGGTTCAATTCCTGGTCAGGGCCAGGACATGTGCCTGGATTTCAGGCTTGATCCCCAGCAGGAGGCGTGCAGGGGGCAACCAATCAATGATTCATTGATGTTTCTCTCTCTCTCTCTCTCTCTCCCCCACTCCCTTCTTCTCTCTGAAATCTATAAAAGCATATTTCTAAAAAATTATTTAAAAAACAAAGAAAAAAAGAATGCAGCCTATATGCAGAAGGCACTAATCAGTCCCCAAAGAGATGACACTTCCAGGCATAATTTTGACATGAATCTCACCTAATAGCAGTTGACAGAAAAATCCTGTGTCTACATTATTAGGCTTATGAGAAAAGCAGAGATAAAACCCTTAAATGATTGGTAAAGATTCGAGTGAATATTGTGAGAGCCTGACTTAATTTCTGTGTGTTCCTACTCGCTGACAAAGGCCAACAGAGAGAACAGTGCAGGCCTATTGTGCATTTTAAAACATTACAGAGCGGTTCTGCTCTAGAATTCTTAGAGCAAAATGCCAATTTCATATTCAGTTACAGAAAATATCATTCCCAACTGACCTTGACCAACCCAGTCCACATAACAGATTTTACGGTTCCGACTATAATTCCTGCCCGAGCTCTTGGGGTGGATCTGGGCTCCAGTTACATTCACTGGGGCCAAATCAGTGAAGCCCTGCGGCCCAACACCGAGTCCCGATCCGAGGCCAGTGCAGGGGCCAGGAACTGTCACTGGCAGCTCAGGTTCGTGCCAGCACGGCTAACGTGTGGAATCACTAACCATGACGTTACTGCACAGTAATTTAAAGCAGAGGTGCAGAGGGCTCAACAAACTTTCCAAACAATTGCAAACCTCTTCTTACACCGCCTCCTTCCCTGGCAAATTTCCAAGCTTTACAAAACAGAGATTAGAAGAAGGCTGAGGCGGATCAATTCCTCTCCCTGCCCACCCTGAGCTTGCAAGAAGCATAAATGGCCACGGGAGGGGTGACAATGCTTTGTCTTTAGTCCTGAGACTTTTTAAAGTGCTCTCGGTCAATGACTCCAAGGCTGCCCGAATTGCCCCCGGGGAAGGGGCCGCCCGCTGTTACGGGCCAGGCCTCCATACTCGCCCCCACCCGGGCTCTGCCCACTAGAGGGGGAGCAAGGACAGGGCTGCCTGGACCACCCGCTACGAAGTCGGCACCTGCATCAAAGCAAACCCACTGAACGGATCAAGGGAGGCTGTTTAGGCCCCTGAGAGTGGTTACAAAATAGACGGGCGAGAAGGACAGGGGCGGGGACTGCCGCCGCTCGAGCCCTGACCGGCCGCCGCTCAGAATCTAGGGCCAGGAGCTGGCGGCTTCCCCGGGAAGCAGATCAGAAAGAGCCCCCCCCCCCCCCCCCAGCAGGCTCCTCCTAAGGCAGGCGAGGCTGTTTGCACAGCAGCAGCAGCAACCGGCCAACCTCGGGGAACCGCTGATGAAACGGAGCCCTGGCCAGAAAAGCAACACTCCCCTTTCCTCTGTTCTCTCTTGGACGCCCACAGTCAGAGGCAGGGGTGGGGACTGGCCCGAGGCAGCCATCAAAGATGTCATTTGGTGCTGAGATAAGTGCTGGGGAGCAGGCTGCTCACACACACAATGGGCCAACATGTTTCCCTAACTCCCCGTCGAAACTAACCGCTTTATCTGAGAGCCAGGCCTGGGCTCCACCGTCATCTTCCCTCAACAAGAGCCGCTTGTCTGCCCAGGCGACAGTAAGAAAGATTACATTCTGTTCCTCATGAAGACAGTGACAATGGCCCCTGCATGGCCCCAGCCTGCAGAAAGAGCAGCTGCGAGTCAGGAAGCTGCCCCCCCCCCCCCCCCCAGGACCCTACCCATCAACTGCTGTAACTCTAGGAGCTAGAAAACAAAACAAAAACAGTCGAAAAGTCCCCATTCTCAGGGCCTCCCGACTTCAGAAAAAGCCCTGGAGAGAACCACTCTCTACAAAAAGCCTAGGGGGGATTTGCATGTGATTTACCTGCTTCGTGGGGGGGCGAGGGGGTGACGGTCAGTGACTCGGCAGGGAGCCCTGCTTGCCCACATGACCCCCAAAGCCCGCATGCTCCCTTTTCTTGCTTTTGTTCTTTTTGGTCCCCGAGTCCTTCTACCTAGAGACTTGGTGACTGAACTCAGACCAGGACTGAGTGTGTCAGGTGGCCTGGTCCACTTGCATCCTGTGGGTGTAGACTGGGAGATGCTTCTAGAACTGGGAAAGAAAATGCCACTGCAGCAAACGCCCTGCTCCGTGCACTTCTAAAAGCCTTTTAGTGCCTTTCAGAGTGGCCTGGCAGCACCTCCCAGGAAACTTCAGGCCACAGACATCCAGATAGAAAGCCGGCAAAGCGCTTCCATTTGCAATAAATAAGATTGTTAAACTGGTGATACCTAACTGAGGCGTGTTTTCAACCAAAGTAACGATGGCATCATTCCCAGGGCTGTCAATGGCACGCACAAAAGGATGCTTTCTGGTCCAGCTGAAATCCATACTGTTTAGACTGTGGCCTAGACGGTGTTTAAACATGATGTCAGCATCAAATACGCATTAACAAAAGGAAGTACCAGGCTGGCCTGGAGCCACCATCACACAAACCCTTTGTTAATATGGAGAAAACAGTCAAAGTTTTCAAAGTTTTCAGTTTTCAGAAAGATCGGAGCACTAATCTCATGTTTGCTTTTGATTTTGTTAGTTCATGTTTAAAGATACACTAGAAGCATTTTTAAAATTAGTAATATTATGTTGTATGTTTCTTCTTTGTTTTATGGATAAACACATTTCACAGCCAGGGACCTTCTAGAATTAAAGAGCATGGCCTGCAACCATACAGTATTAAGTAAGATGACAGAGAATTACTCTTTGATATCAGAAGAAAAGTGCATTCACCAGTAGCAAAGATTGAGGTCAGGGAGGGAAAATAAGTAGACAATGCTTAAAAATGGCAGATGCATGTCTTTTGACTTTATTTCTTTGACCCCTGGCATTCAGGGTGGCTGAAATGCAGATACGATGGCTGGAGCTGGAGCAGCTGTGTTGGACTATGAGGCAATCTCGGGAATGTAACCCAGCTACAGCTAAACAAAAAAGAGTCTGGACTTGAGAAATGTGAGGAGTAGCACTGCCCCGCCAACCTAGCTTATGACAGGGAAATAAACATTTATTTTGTCTAAGCAAATGTTTTTTCCCCCTAAACCTCAACCTAGGTTATATACCCCATACTTAAGCACCTGAGATAAGCACTTGTAACCACAGCTGCCAATGAATAAGCAGGGCTATTCTCAGAGCCAGAACTGAAAATAATGCAATGGCCACCAGAAGGAAGTACATACAGGGGGTCACCTGTGGTCCCCTCTCACAAAAAACAATGACCACAGGATGAACAAAATCTAATAGAAGTTAAGGCGGATTGCCTCATCACCCATCTGGTCTTTGAAGGAAAGATGCTGTACCCCTAACGCTATGTCTGGGACACAGCAGATGCTCAGAAAATATCTACTGAATGAATGGAACTGACATCACTGCTAGCCAATCTAAGCGCAGAGACCAATTATGAGAAGATCCTTTTAAGTACAGATCAAAATAGTAAAATATAAAACTGTCATGTTTGTGTGAAACGTGCCTTAAAATTAAAGCTCTTTGATGGTTCAAGTTTTACCACAGAGGGGCCAGAGAGAACAGAAGAAGTTAACAGTTGTAAAAAGTTAAAGCTTTATTCTGTGGGATCAGAGAGTGTGACTTAAGGGTTGTCAAGGTTTCTGTGTACTGACACCCTGTCATTCAGATTTCATAAAGCTTAAAAATAAAAGATCAACACGCACACAGAATGTCTTCTATGAATCTCAAGAACATAGATGAAAAGAAGAATCCCTTTAGAATTCCTGTCTGAAGTAAATGCCCCTAGGAACCTGGAGACACCAAGTCCAATAAACAAATCCACCTCATCACAGAAGCTTTGTAGGGCAGATTTCTATCACGCAAGAAATTAAACATAACAAGCAGTGGGGGAGAGGGGAGGGAGCCAGAATACTGTTTACTACTCTCCACGAGAGGAGTGATTACAGTTTCTTTATTAAAAAGAACACTTCCCATGTTCTAGTGATCTTTATGAGACATGTCAAACATTTTTCTTTTTAATTTAGGCTACAAAATCTAAGCTCAAATTTCCTTGACAGCACAGAAAATTAAGATATCATAAGCTCTACCAAAAGCAAAGGCTGCTTTCTCATCATTGATGTTTCTCTCTCTCTCTCTCCCCCTCTCCCTTCCTCTCTCTGAAATAAATAAAGACATATTAAAAAAAAAAAAAAAAGCAAAGGCTGAAGTTATAATTTCGTGGAGGCTACTGTATTTTAAAATTAGCATAAGGTTCTGATTCTTTTTAAAAATCCATGAGGGTATGTAATTTTCATACCAAAACATATACAGGGCCAATGGGTTAAATCTGAAAAGAAACAAACATCAATTGAGCTATCAGCTGTAAAGTGTGCACACATTATTTTGGGACACCCTACATACACACTTCAAAAAAAATCCCACCTCAGACATTCTTGCTTGGGGACAGAGGAGGTGAACCCAGGTGGTATATTTCGGGTTGTAGAGGCTGTCTCATAAAGCAGGTGGGTTAAGTGGTTCACGGGCAAACTTAAGTCCTTTCCAGTGAATCCATTTGTAGAAAAATACTGAGAGCATTAGGAAATTAGTAGCATAGGTGGTAGGCAGTTTGGAAATACTGGCAAAAATACATCAGAAACTGGAAATCTGTCCAGTTCAAGGCTAGGTTTGGGTGGAGGGGCTAGTGGGCACCATGGCTGGGTTTGGGTGGAAGGAGGGGCTAGTGGGCACCATGACCTCACCCCCAGGACTTGCTGACCTGGTAGCAATTTGTACTAAGTCAGGCTGGCCAGCATCCCCAGGGGCCTCTTGACTTGCTGGACCACTCACCAGAACCCATAGGAGCCCAAGACCATCAGCATTCTCTGCCAGCTTCCACAGTCCGGGGACCCCATTCATGCCTCGGGACCTCAGCGGGCACTTTCTGTTCCCTTATTCTGCTTTCTTGCTTCCCCTCAAAAGTACATACCACCTTCAATAACTGATATTCAAGAAACAAGGCTTCCATAAAATAATTTGAGTGTGGGGCCTTTTGTTTTTAATTTCTGTGAAATGCTTCTACCCTAAAGAATTGCGTTTGGCTTATTTGAACCTAATAGTCTCTTAAATAATTCTTTTCGCTGTAGTCTAGCAGTAGATTAATCCATTATTTCATCATCCCATGTATTCATTTATTAGTAAATGCTTATTGAATGAATATATATTAATTAAATCAATGTTGATCGAGTAGAGGGCCTACTGTGTGCCAGGCACGGTCCTAGGAACTGGGGACACACTGCCCTTTTGGAGCTCATAATCCAGCTCATAGAATGACTCAGCTTTTATTGCTAAGGAGCAGGTATAGACATCACCTTTCTGTTCCAGATGACTACGCATGACATGGAAAACGGAGAAGGTCATTCACTGTTCTTCCATTTGCTACTTCTCCAAATACCTCAAAAACTGTTATTACTTCTGACATTGATTTGTGCTAAATTTATCAAAGAAAGATGCCCCAAGGATTGGCATGTGTAAGCTGTGCTGAAGGTCAAGATCACACAAAGGTTAATTGGTTTCTTTGGCAATCCTAAGCGTGGTGTAGGCACCCTCACTCAGCCCTCTCAGCTCACATGCAAAGGACACGAGCTCTGCAGACGCAAGACCAGATTTTTGACATCAAAATCTCTCCCACTGGTGACAATGATGATGAAATAAAAACACTAACATGTTTTTGCATGAAGAGATCCTTAATGTTGTAAGAAGTTAAAATCCGGCCAAAATAAAATGCTGATTACGGATGTGTGCCCTCGGGAAATCTGAGTTAAGAATCTCCTTGGGTGATGTTTCTAGAAAGACAAGCCACCTTCGATTGTACTGCTATTTGCACAGCTGCAGGAGCTGACCTGAGCTCAGACTACAGATGTGAGCAGGGGTGTTAAAACTCAGTTGTCAAAAGGCAGAAACAGACTGGCAGTAAACATATGACTTTTTTAGAAACTGGTTTGGTTTTTTATTTACCTCTTGAAGTAGTAAGATTGATCCATTGAAGGGCTGGTTAGTTTCAGACCCTTCAGTTTGCAAAAAAATATTTCACAAAAAGTGAAAGGAGGACAGTGAGTGTCCAGCAATTCCTAAAGTCCATGAAACAATTTGATGATTTATTTCTTTTAATCCTTACCGAAGGATATTTTTCCATTGTTTTTCAGAGAGTGGAAAGGGGAGAGAGAGCGAGAGAAACATCGATGTGAGAGAGACACATCGGTTGGTTGCCTCCTGCACACACCCTGACCGGGACCAAGCCTGCAATCGAGGCACGTGCCCTTGGCCGGAATCGAACCAGAGGCCCTGCAGTCCACGGGCCCACGTGCTAACCACTGAGCCAAACCAGCCAGGGCGTGATTTTCTTCTTTCTTTAGTTCTTAACTCAGTGTATTCCACAGGCTCGGAACTATTCCTCTTCAAATACATTTATTTGCTGACATTTGTAAGTATTTACTGAAGTCATTACCACGTGTCTCAAAGCACCATCAGAGATGAGGCTCACGATCTTTTACAGAGAAATCTGCAAATTAGTTTGGCTTGAAAAATACCATAAATGGGAAATTTCCTTAACCTCACCTTGTTGGTCCCTAGCACTGGTCAGTCAGAAAGCAGGTGTAAGAGCTGTGCTTAAAGAATGCTCACTTATGAATTCTTATGCTGCGCCCGATACCACTAAGTACTTTACATGGAAAATCTCGGTTAGCCCTTGAAACAACCCTGGGAGGTTTACACCATTCTCTCCTGCAGGGGGGAGCTCCAGGGCCCAGGGAGCTCGCACCTGCTCGAGATCACATGGTTGGAAAGTGGACAACTTCAACCATAAATCTGTCTGACATCAAAGCGTAGCAGGGTATGGGGGGAATCCCAGGTAGTGGTTTGCCTGAGGTGCTAACTCTCTGAGCAAAGTTTCCCATCAATAATAAGTCAGGGATGGTGATACCATCGGCCTGCACCTGGAGAGCAAAGCCAAGTTCACGTGCCCCGGGACTAAGAGCCAAAGTAAAAACAATTAAAAGCGGGCTCGAAGTAAGTAAAAGAAGCCAGACACAGAAGACTACATGGTCTGATGCCATGGAAATGAAACCCTAGAAAAGGCAAAACTACGATGACAGCAGATCAGTGGCTGCCAGGAGCTGAGGGGAGGGCAGATTTCAAAGGGGCCCAGAAGGATGAGAGGTTCCTGATTGTAACAGTCGAGATGTTTTCACAACTGAATGTATCTGTCAGACTCATCCAACTGTACACTCGAAATGAGTTGATTTTGTTTTATGTAAACTATACCATAATAAATCTGATTTTTAAAAGTGGGCTTAAAAGGAAATTGAGTAATATTCCTATAATATACAATGTATCCCCTTTCTATTCCTTTTAAAAATTTTAAATTGTTATTTATTTATTGTTGACAGTATTACAGATGCCCCCCCCCCCCCCCCCCCCCAGCCCCAGCCTCTCCCCAGGCATATATGCTATATGTCCAAGTTTCAGGTAAACCTATGTTTGGTGGGAAACTCCTGAATGTATTTGAAGAACCAACATCTTCCATGGGTTGAAGTTCCTATTTCTTTATGAACCTAACACCTCTCCCCACAGGAAAATTATCTTTCCCTGACTGACAAATGTTTGTGATTGTGTATGATAAGGTCGTGGTCCTGTGGTCTTGGGCACCTGGGAGGTGCAAGGTTTTGAGCAAAGAGGCCTTCACTCAGAGTCAAATGATTTCCACTCTCGGCCTGGCCCCTCTGCATCATGGCTGTGTGACCTTGGGCAAGGCACTAAACTTCTCTGAGCCTAAGTTTTCTCTTTTATAAAATGGGGATCATAGTGCTTCCCTTTAAAGGTCTATGAGAACTAAGTAGGCTAATTCTAAATTAAAGCACTCTCATTTTTATTATTTTAATATGTGGAAAGGGTATCTTTTTAAAAAACAGGCTAAGAGTCTCTTCAAGATGCTGACAATCTACTGTACTCTAGCACCTATAGTTGAAGCCATACATTCTACAGTTTTATTAAATTTCTTACTTGTCTTCCCATTGCTCCAAGCACACTTAATGATGTCTATAGAAGATAACAGGACGGGGAAGAGGGTAGATCAATATATGCAGGCAGAGGCAAAGGCAATATAAACTGAAAAATAGAATTTGTTGAGATGAACTGGATAATGAACGAAAGGGTTTTTTACGCTTGGTTGTGAGGCTGCTGTGCGCAGCTTATCCACCCACCACACACACTCTAGGCAGGAAAAACACTCATCTGGTAAAGAGAGAAACTTCGCTCAGCAATTATCCCAAATATATCCTTTAAGTTACCTGAAGTCAGGTTTAAGTGCCACAGTTGCAAAGAAATCAAACAAAATATTTTTTAAACACTGCTGACAAAAGCTTGTGGTCTCTCTGGGAGGAAAGCCCCAACAATCGTGGTGCACAGGACAAAAGCGGCCCCCTCACCCTGCCTAAGTAGCGAATGCTCCAAATCAAGGCAAGAGACTGAAACGACCTGGTTATCCCCCTTGACAAATGTCTTCAACAGGACCTGGAAGGTCAAGTTCTAGCTGAGGACTCTTGGCCCCTAGGCATTCCTCGCCCAGCTCCCAGCCCTGGCCGCCTTCCCCCCAAGGAGCCTTCCCCGCCCTCATGTGGGGACAACCCAGTCTGCCCGGCCAAGTGCTGTTCACCCCACCTGCCTTTCCCAACGGCCCCTGGCCCGCCCCTCAGTCCTAGGGGTGCAGAGCAGCACAGGAAGAGCCTGCACGGCCAGTGTAAGCGGGCTCGACGCCATCTGGACGAGGAATTCTGGGTCCCGGGTATTGGAGCAAGTTCTACAAGAAGGGGCGGTGCGTCCACTTAGCCCCTTGGATTCCTTACCCCACGGGAGACACAAGCAATAGAAAGCCCAGAACAGGGGCCTCTCTTGCCCACACCAGAGACCAAATGCACAAATAAGACCTTCAGCAGGTAACCAGCATTATAGTCAGACACCATATATTTATAAATATGTATTTCCACATTCATGTGTGCATATATATATATATATATATATATATATATATATATACACACACACACTCTGATGTATCAGTATATAACTCTGATATAGCAGGTCACTAATTACGTGATACAGACAATGTGTCAAGGAGTTAGAAAATGAAGAGATATACACCAGCTGAAGGGTCAAGAAAAGCACTGGGATGAGGTAGGGGGTGACCTGGGCTTTTAGGAGTGGACTGGGTGTGCCACGGGGGGAAGGCTCGAGCCGGGTGTGAAGACAGTGCTTATGCATCAGGTAACAAAAGGTGAGCTTCTGGAGATGTCAGCTAGATGACAGAACAGCTAGATCCAGGTAAGGACAGACAGGTAAGGACTGCGACAGACGCCAAGTGTTCAAATCACAAATACAGGCTTAACTGCAGGAAACAAAAGGGAAGTACAGCCACCACAGATGGATTTTGCTATAAGGTTACGAACAGTGACGTGTGATCAAAGTACAAGGAAGGGTCATTGCTAAAACCCACAAAATCACCCTAATGTGCTCCATGCCACCAGACTCACTCTTTCGGGTCAACACTGTGTATGGAGCCTGAGCTGGTAAAAAGGCACCGGCCCCAGAGACGGCTTTGGGCTCAACCAACAGCTAGGGGAGGGATATTAAGTTTAATGTCTTGGTTTCATAATATTAAACTCTAGGCATTTCGAAGCATTTAGTTTTACTTCCTAACTTCCCACCACTACCCCACTTCTCTCTCTCTCTGTCTGTCTTTCTCTCTGTCTGGCTTTTTCCAAAGTAAAACCAACTTGCCTCAGTTGGAGTTTTTCTCTGCATCTAAATATAGTTTTTTAAAAATAACATTAAAACCCAGCTGGGTGTGGCTCAGCGGTTGAGCATGGACCTAGGATCCGGGAGATCAAGGTTCAATTCCTGGTCAGGGCACATGCCCAGGTTGCGGGCTCGACCCCCAGCGGGGGGCATGCAGGAGGCAGCCGATCAATGACTCTCATCATTGATGTTTCTATCTCTCTCTCCCCCTCTCCCTTCCTCTCTCTGAAATCAATAAAGACATATTTTTAAAAAATAAAAATAAAAACATTAAAAGCCTGGCATAAAAAAGTGGAGGAGGGATGTTTCACTTTCAGACCAGACTCTAATTAAATACATTTCCCAGATAATTTCCATAGGGCACTAGGCTTAAAAGAACTTCTCTCCAGCCCAGGCCTGGTGAGGGCTCTGTCCCTGTCCCAAGAGGGCAGAGGAGGCTCATGATTTGCTGTAACCAGAGGTTGGGCCAAAATAAGGCACTGCACCCCGACACACCAGGGCTGGCCTCTCCAACTCAAGTCTGAGCACATCCTCTGTTGCTTTAAAAATAGAAACTATTTTGGCCAGACAACCACATGGAATGGAAATGTAACCGGAAGAAGACAGGAGCAAGACGAATGAACCAAGATTTTATCTGTTTCTGGTTCTGTTGATTTTTAATAAACTACGTGGCTCTTGTATAAGCAAAAATGCTGCAAGAAGCTGGTACAAGACAGAGGCCAAGGTAACTCTTAGAATCCCTTGGTCCCTTTGGGTAATACTAATTTATCCCCAGTGATTCGGAGCAATCCTTTTCAATGGTTTTACATAAATATAACTTATATAGATGAACTGTGATGGGAGGGGCAGTGCTAAAGCCCTTTGCTGGGAGTCACTGGGAGTGCCCCCTGGTCCCTGCTGATGCCCTACTTCTGCGGACCTGCCCAGAGTCACTGCCCACAATTCTGGCTTCCAAAGGGACTCTCCCCACTGTGGGGTCTTATTCCCTCTATGGGAAATCCAACGTCTGGCCACATGTTCACTTCAGGACTTTGCCTTAGTCATGAAAGCAACCCTCCTGCTTGACCCTTCACCCTGACAGTGGGACCCTAACCCGAGTGACCCGTGGACAGTTGCCTAAGCTGGCTCCAAACTAGCCACAAAGGAAATGACTGCCTCCCTTTTGCCCAATGATGTTCTTTGACCAAGTTCTGGATAAATCTTCCTTTAAAAAGTCTTAGAATTGTTGCTTTAAAAAAAAATACAACACACCCCACCGGCAGCACGGCCAGGGCAGAGGCCGCCTCCAGGGTGCACCTGCTGAGTGACCAGAAAGGGAAGGGGACTGGCTCTCCAGGAGGCCGGCGTGGGCTGCGACAGGGCGACTGGGCTTCCCCCGCAGGGCTGGCGGGCGAGCTGTTCCTGCCTCCGGAGCTTTCTGCATCAGGATGAGAGGGCCCTGGGCAGGCGGCCAGGGAAATGATGTACTGCAAACATTTATTTTCTCCTTAGTTAATGGAAATAATATTTACTTTGCCTGGACAAACCGGCACACTAGGAGAAAGGGGCGTTAGAGACCTACAAGGAGCTCCAGGAGCTGGGGGAAAGAAGGCTCTTGTACCTCATTACGAATCGATTCATCTGTCTCGGCCCAATCTCATATTTCCGCCTCGTTAATGAACATAGCACGACAAAATTTTCAGGTAACGTCCTGCATGTTCTATGTGCCTTCCCCGGAGCTCTGCTGTGGCTCATTGGTGATAAAGAGCATTAATCACTGTGTTAATTTTACAGTTAATAAAAGAGGCATCTTGAGGATAAAAGATTTGTATCATGAGTTAACTTAATACTAATACTAAACCTTGAAATACTCACTACTCAGGCCTGTACTTTATTAACTTCATCTTTTTTCATTACTTAACTTGAGAGTGGAAACTTATTTATATTAACACAAAATACTTTTCCTACTGTATACTGAGTAACAAAATATTTGTACCAAGGAACAAACAGGTTCAAATATAACAACTGTTGGAAGATTGGAAATATACGAGAAACGAGTAACAGCCCCCAGGGTGGACCTGGAGGGAGCTGGGAGAATATTTTTTGTCCCCTTTGACTTTTGAACACTGTGAATGTAGTGCCTATTGAAAAAATGAATAAATAATGCTGTTTATAGTTTTTAAATAAGAAGTTGGCTCCAGATAGCTCTGAAAAATTTATCTGAGGTTAGATAGGAATGTGCCCAAAGTAGTTTTCACCCCCACACCAGAGCTGCAATGTCCAGGTGAGTTCACCTCCCACCCTCCCTATTTAATCACGTGGCTACCCGTTCACTTGGTCAACTCCGTACCCTGACGGTGACACAGATCTGAAATCACAGCTATGGGTTCCGCTCTGCAGCCATTTGCCTCCCTCAAGGCGAGTGTCCACTGAGATTCCTGTCTACCATGTCGCCTCCCCCACCTGGGCTCTGGCCGTCTCAGTCCAGAGCCCCAGGCGGCCTCACGCTGGTGGGACAGCACAGTAATTCCAACTGAAAGTCAAAGTCATGCTTCTCAAGGCAAGAGAGTTCCCAGAGCTTCTTACACAAGAGGCCAGACAATCAACCACTCTGCTATTTCCTACCATTCCTGAAGCAGTTCCCAAAGGGATTTCAGACACTGGAGCGAGAGCAAGGAATTGCAAAACTTAGTTGCACAGATTTTATTCCCAAACCAAACCAAATACCTAAACCAAGGTGGCAACGTCAGAGCAGGCCTCCTCTTCCCCACATGGGCCGAGAGAAGGTGCAGACGGCCAGCTTCTCCAGGGTCATACTCACACTACCCACCGCCCATCCCCAAGAAGACGGTACACTCTGCCCTTGGCCGCGTGACCCGCGAGGCATCCTGGGGCAGCGTATACCTCCGGCCCCACCGTCAGATTGGCCCTGGGATTTGCTTCGGCCAATAGGATGTGAGCAAGTGTGACACCCGCCACATCAGAGGAGAGGCTCCAAGTTCAACGTGGTGGTTCCATGTGGCATCTTGCTTCTGCCCTCTGCCATGAGAGCAGCGTGCCCAGACCCTGCTCCTGGGATGAGAAGAGCCATAGTGGGCCACGCTACCTGAAGAGTAGCTTTGTGTTACATGAGCAAGAAAATACACATTCGGTGTTAAGAGCCAATGAACTTTTGAAACCCTGTTTTACAGGAGCAAAGCTGATATGCTGCCCTAAGTCATGAGTCATATGACCATTGGGTTTGATCTTCAACTTCCTTGCACATGCACAAGTGGGGTCCTGCTTTGGCTCATTGGAAGGGCTCAGGTGACTAACAGTGACACTCAACATGCCTGAGCTATTTTCAATTGCACAGAAAACTGGATGGTCATGGGGACTAATGATGGTCAATAATTAATGGAATTTATTATTAAGCAGTGGAATTGAAATGTGAAATAGTCTTTAAACATGTGCACTGTTGGACCATTCAGGCCAGTCTGTGCTAAGTAGAACCAAACTATCTTGACCTCCTTTCTAGTTTCATCGGGACACTCTGGTATCATCATTGACTCCGTGCATGCAAAGTTCTTCCCGTAAGTACTTACGAGGACCACCTGTGTGCCAGGGATGTACCAGGCTATTCCGCTGCTGTAAGCTACGTAAATGTCACTGCAATCAAAGGTTATTTTCCTTTTTCACAAAGTAAATGGTACTATTACTGTGTGCATTTAGGTGTGAAGAATGATAGAGCAAGTCAGGCGTTAAATGCAGAATACCTTTTTACATCACTAAGAGCCATTCCCCTGTTTCCTGGGGTAGGATTTTAGTACAGTGAGAACAGAGCCTCTGAAATGAGACCACCAGCTTTAAACATGAGCTTCTGCCACTCAGTGGCTGTGTGACCTTGAGCGAGACCTCTCTGAGCCTCACTTTCCGCATCTGTAAGAGCATCCACCTCACCAGCCTGTGGTGATGAATGCACGAGAAACACACAGAAAGCCTCCGGCAGAGATCGAGGCACTGAGTAAGGATTCAATATATATTATTGACTATTCGTCAACAGCTACCAGTTCTGCACCCACGGTCATCAAGAGGAGCTATTTCATGTTATTTTTCACTTAACAATCTTACTTCCCCAATGTTGTCCATTAATAAATAAACTACTGTAGTTGAGACATGTGGACCTTCTTTCCTAATTCAGTCCTACACGTGAGGGCGAAGGCGATGAAGCCAGACACGTTTTGAACATAGGTTTACATTAAACAGGAGACCTTTTCTAGAAGAAAATCACACACACACACAAGAGTGGAGACTTTTTTTTCTCTTTTCTCTTTTACTTTTTTATACAAGAGGCTGTGTCTAGATTTGCACATGTGCTTGTCAGAGAGAACATAGGAAATTTTCTTTCCTTCCTCCCATGCAGCACAGCTGCCAATCTGACACTTGAAGCAGCAGCAGGCTACAGCCCCAGAGAACAAGTCACCAAATTAACAGGAGTTGGGAAACAGGAACAGGTATTTGGTGTCTGCCTGGACACAACTTCCAGCGAGGACCTCTCTTCTCAAACACCAGCAACCCGCCGGGACAGATCGCAGGATCTGAGCAGCCTGGGAAGGTCTGAGCCACATGAGATTGGAAACAAGGGACATCTACTTCCCGACTCTGCGACGGCCTCCACCTCCCAAAAGCTGAGCCAGGTGCCACTTTGCAGCTTCCACTTGTGACTGACTATTACAGTCACAAAAAAGGGGTAGAAATGAAAATCTGGGGAACTCTTAGGTTCATTCTGGACTAATACTAAAATGGTCAAAGACCCCAGAAACCAGTAAAGACCCTAATAAGTCACATGGCCTGCTTCTGTCCCTGCAAACAGTTCAAGTTCTAACACAGGAAACTGTCTATCCTGTTTGTGGGGTGAGGGTACCGGATATTTATTGAGGTCATACTGTGTGCTAGGCACTGTACCAGGTTCTGCAGGAGACACAGAAATGGGTGCATGTCATTAATCATCAGGGGACTGATACTGATTATAAACCATATCAGTTATCATTCATTCATTCAACAAATATTTACTGAGCTCCTACTATAAACTGGGTCCCACTGCTGATACTGAGATTCTGCAAAGACTAAAACAGACCTAAAAAGTCTGCCTCAAGAAGCCTACATTTTAGTTGAAAGAAAAAAGTAATAAGTGAAATAAAGAAGTAAAACATGTACTGTATTAGATAGTGATCAGAATAAATGATTAAAAATAAAGTAGGGAAGGGGATTTATGAGTGCAGGGGGATTTCCATTGTAGACAGGGTGGCCATGCAGCCAGAGGGAGGGGGGAATGACAGAAGGTGACATTAGACTGAACACCTGAAGGAAGAGAAGAAGCCGTGTGTACATCTAGGGGCAAAGAATTCCCAGCAGCCTGGCCAGCGTGGCTCAGCAGTTGAGCATCGGCCTAGGATCCAGGAGATGGAGGTCTGATTCCTGGTCAGGGCACATGCCCAGGTTACAGGCTAGAGCCCTAGTAGGGGGGGTGCAGGACGCAGTCGGTCAATGACTCTCATCATTGATGTTTCTCTCTCTCTCTCTCCCTTCCTCTCTCTGAAATCAATACAGATATATTTAAAAAAAAAAAAATAATAATAATTCCCAGCAGAGGGAACAGCAAGTGCCCAGATAACGCAAAAGAGTGGTCAGGTGGGGGCGGGAGGGGAGCAGCAAGGAAACCAGGGCGGCTGGAGCAAACGGGCCAGGGCAGAGCTTCTGGGGCAGGGCAGACAGGTGAGCTCACGGAGCCCTCCCAGCCGCTGTCGGAGCTCCGACCATGCTGAGCAGAGAAGCAACAACTGAAAGAGGAGAAATCCTCACACACTAGCCTAAGAGCGGCACCGAGGGTCACCCGTGGGCTCTTCGTTTCCAGGTGAGATGGTGACAGCGTAGCCTCGGTCACTCAGGCTGCTTCCCAGACAAGTTCCCAGCCCCGTGGAGACTGAGTGACCGAACTGAACACAGTGTTCCGATGAGGGTCTGATAAAAGGTCACGCCCGTGCTATTAATACAACGAGGTGCTTTGCTTCAGGGACGCACGCGGTCTTCCCGGGCCCCCGGCCGACGCGGGATCCGGGGCTCATCCGTCGGTGGCCGTGGCCGTGTCGCCCACGCGGGAGCTGCTTCAACTGGTCTAGCCGAGGCTCTGCCGTGTGGACGGACAGCTTCTCATACAGACCCAAGCCCACTCTGAACTCGATTCCCCTCTTTCAAGACATTAACAAATCCACCAGGTTGGTGTTAGATGTAAAAGTCATAAACGTGCCAACCTTGACTCCATCCAGGTTACGGGAAATCATTAAATAACACTACCCGCTAGCCCAGGGCCAGGCCGAGGCGCTCCCCCCGTGTGAGGGACAGTGTGAGGGACAAAGTAAAGAGGCAGCCGGGCATCTGAGCTGAGGCCCTGGCGTCACGGGAGGGGCCCCCAGCGCAGGGTCAACGCAGGACTCGGCAGCCCCGGCCTGCGCCCCGTGAGGTGACCTTGGATAAGCGCTCACTCTTCCCTGAGTCCGGTTCCCTCCCCGGAGCATGGCCATCACCCCAGGACCTTCCTCTCAGGGGCCATCTGAGGATGAATGACACGTAAAGCGTTCAGTAGGGAGCACTCATGCTCGACAAACAGACCCACAAGCAGTAGAGGGGTCCTGTGTCCCTGTCCCTGTTTCCCCCAATGGTAACATCTTATCTAAGCTTTATCTTTATCTTTTTTTAATCATCACATATTTTCAGGTAAGCTCATTATCAGCCCCATTTCACAGATAGGAAAACTAAGGTTTACAGAAATCAGATCATTTGCCCTGGGCCACACAGCCAGTAATGAGTGTAATTCTAGAAGCTCCATTCTTGGGACCCACCGTATCACACCTCCGTGGAGAGGGGCTGGGAAGAGCATATGGAGGGATGAAGGAGGGACCGCTCCTTGTTCTGGCACAGACTGCCCGCTCGGGTAGCTCTTCCCATGTGTGAATGTGTGAATATCCCTCAAAAAACAAAATAACTCATATTTGGCAAATGCACTGTTTGGGGAAATGAATACTTTGAAAATATTGATGCTGAAATTTCAGAACCCTCAGGGTGACAGGGACTCTCTTAGGCCCCACAATCTACTTGGCACTAAGCTTTGCAGAGGTTCCCTGAAGAAGCCCCTGAACCCTGAAGTCCAATAAGCTAAACGCACTCCTAGCGATAACACTCTCAGGTAGGAAGTCGGGATTTACTGATAAACATGGTAAGGTTACAGAATAATTTTAATTATCATGAACATTTATACACCACATACTGTGAGGCGGGCACTTTACATTTATTGCCTAATTTAATCCCTTAACACCCCTCCTCAGTAAGTTCTATCATTACCTCCATTTTAAAGATGTGGAAACTGAGGCACCGAGTAGTTAAGTAGTTCACCTGAGGTCACACACCAGGTACGTGGTAGAGCCGGGATTTGAACCCACTCAGCCTGGCTCTGCAGAGTTCCTGCTCCTGGCTGCTATTCATCTTGCCTTGCTGAACACTAAAAAGACCTAATAACCCCCAAGCAGACTGATGCTTCTCCCCTTCCCACGTGGCTCTGCTTCATCCCATCGAGTGTAGCTTTCATGATGTCAGTGTTCATGTATGAATACCTTGTCTTCTGAAATGGCTCCCTGGGTGGACTAGGAAAGGATCCTGCTGCTGCTCCTTCCACAGGGCTCAGCCCAGAGAGAAGCACTTTCTGAGTGTGAAACTCTGCATGACTCTCCTATGGGGATGCTCGGTGAGGTCGGCACCTCCGCTCCTCCTGGAGTCACCTTAACTGTGTCTCAGGGTCCTGGGCATGTCACAGTGCCTGTGTGCAGATGGCTTGCTTATCTAGCTCGGTGCCTTCCCAAATAAAGGCAGGCCAGAAATCAACACCCACCCGGACTTCTTTTCGTCTTAGTAAGAGGTATCTGAGAATCAGTCCTCTAATCTTTACAAAGCTTCTCCTGGCCTCTACAAACTCTCAAAAATAATTTCTAGCGTTCTATGACTGTAGTTGCTATTTTCTTAAGGGCCCTAAGATGTCCTGAGAATGAAGAAAGGAAATATTTAGCAGGAAATAAGAAATGTAAATGACTATACTAAATGGAGGAAATGATGTTTCTTTGGCTGAGGAATTGTGCCAATTCTAAGTGACAGAATGTTAAAAAAAAGTCACTTAATGACCCTCGCATTCACTGCAATAAAGAGTTTTTGTTGGAAATATGATTCCTTAAGGGGTGAAGAAGCTAATTCAGCATGAATGCTCAATTCCAGATGAATTTGGCTCTTGGAACTCACTACGGTCTGGACAATACCCTGAATTATCACTTATAAGATGTATTTGTCCAAAGCTTTCACTCCTATCCCCCACAGCCAAATGCATCCATAAATTCCACAGCTTTGGCCCAAGCTGCTATTGGAAATAGTATTGTAACTTCCTGACACCAACACTAATATTTTGGCTGCTTCTAATATGACATCCAGACGTTTGGATTTCAAAAACAATGCCTGGGATAAGGGAGGAATATCCTGCGGTACAATAGAAGGGAAAATTCCCTTCTACTCCCCGAGCAAGTCCTTTTATAAAGGCACAGCATCTTTTACTAACAATGCCAAGAGATAAGTTTAACACAGACGTTACTATGGTGATTCTCACACTGGCAGACTCACTCGAGGTTTTACATTGGGCCACACTGTACGTAACTGTGAGGATAATTTGTTAACTTCAGCTGATGGAAAAAGCAGAGCTTTGTCCACACCTAACATTTGTTTTCCAGTCTCACTGCCTTTCTGTACTTCTAAATGCAACTCAAAGCCCAGATTGTAATCTTACAATCTCTAAAATTCTCTTATTGGGATAATTTAGAGATTTCCTTCCTCCTCCAACAAAATAAAAATAATCATTTCATATATAAAAAAAAAATCAATCCTATTTCTAGAATCTATGAGAACTTGCCATAAAGCATTCTTATCTTAAATGCTTACTTTCTTCTTACCCAAAAAAGGCCAAGTTTGTGCCACTCAGCATCCAGTCAAAGAAGTATATTTTTCTAAGTAAATACTTTATTACACTCTTTTCCACTTTCTCCTTTCTTTGTGAAGACTTAAAAATTTTTCACAACACGATTAATTAAAACTACATGAATGAGATCCTTAATGTCACTGACCTGTATATGTAAAAATGGTTTAAATGGTAAATTTTGTTATGTATATTTTACTTCAATAAAAAAAAAATTACAAGATACATGATGGACCTAGAGGGTATTATTATACTGGGTGAAATAAGTCAGACAGAGAAAGCCAAATACCACATGATTTCACTTATATGTGGAATCTAAAAAACAAACAAAACAGAAACAAACTCCTAGATACAGAGAATATTCTGACGGTTGCCAGATGGGAGGGAGGATGGGGTGAAAATAATGAGAAGGATTAAGATGAACAAATTTCCAGTTATAAAAATAGTCACAGCGATGTAAAGTACAGCATGGGAAATACAGTCAGTAATGCTGTATAACTACGTATGGGGTCAGATGGGTACTAGGCTTATTGGGGGGATCACTTCGTAAGTCACATAACATCTAAACACTAGGTTGTGCACCAGAAACTAATATAATATTGTAAGTCAATTGTCACTGAAAATTTTAAAAAACGATTTTAAAACTCTTTTATTTTCTATATATTTTAAAATATATTTTCAGACATTTTTTTCCAGCTTTACTGATTTAATTGACATATAACACCGTGTACATTTAAGGTGTAAGACATGCTGATTTGATATGCTTACATATGACAAAATGACCATCATCACAGCTTTAGCTAACAGTGCCATCATATTGCATAATAACTATTTCTTTTTTGTGGTGAGAACATCTAAGAGCTACTGTTTTAGCAACTTTCAAGTATATAATACAGTACTGTTAACTATAGTCACCATGCTGTACATTAGATCCCCCAAATGTGTTCATCTTATAACTGGAAGTTTGTACCCTTTCACCTGGTGAAATTTTTAAGGAGCTGCGACCAGACTTTGGTTGACTCCTCTCCTCCTTTCCATTCCCGCTACTCCTGGTTCATCTTCTTCCACACGTGCGTGTGCAGTGTCCCCAGGATGGTTTCCGGTTGCTCACGCTTCCCTTCTGCAGCCTACGAGAGCCAGCCTCTCCCGACCATTTCACCATCTACCCCAAAATGAGTTCTCTTCCCCCCAACCCTATTTAAACGTCCAGTCCCTTCATGGGGCTGCCCTTAGCTAAAGGTTAGGAAGAAAGTTCTCTTACTGAGCTCATTTGAATCAAAGCATTTGGTTAACTTAATCTTTATGGATATATTTACATTAGAAAAGAGGACAGTCATTAAGCCAAGTTACAGTGCTGGGATAGTAGAATTTTAAGCTGGGTAAAGGAGATGTTTTTAGGTCAGGCAACACTTTAACCAGCAGTAGCTCTCGGTCCCAGCTGCACACTGGAGCCAGGTGAGCAGCCACTGAAGATGCCCACTGCCGACACCCCACCCTCAGAGGCTCTAATACAGTAGGTCTGGCATTGGACCTACTTTAATTTAATGCATTAGAATAAAAAAAAACATTTTAATTACACCATAGTTCAGTACACATAACTTTTAACTAGCTTAATCCCAACCAAGTAATTTATCGAATAAAGAAAATGTGAACCTTGATTTTTTTTTTTTAATTCTACCATCTCATAGAAACACTAAGGTCTGTAAATTTAACCAGCTTTGCTTTCCTGTCTTCAGACCTCCACTAGCATGATCCCATAATTGACTGGTATGGGGAAGAATAAATCGTAGCACTCACAAGACAGTTTCTCCCAGTTCTATATATACAAACTTATTATCCCATAGCAATCAACAACAGGCTTGCATCGAAGAGCTAGTCTTCAGTAACACGCATTTGAGTGCATTTCACCCCGACATAAAGGTCACTTTATAAGTAGTAACAAGAAAATGCTGAGGCTGAGCCTTTAAGGGATGGATTCTGAAACTAGGGTCTCCAGGGGACTCATGAACCCACAGGATGGACCTAATGCTATATATAAGCTCATCAGGAATTTTTCTGGGAAGGCGACTCATTATTTCCTTTTAAAAAGATTAAGGACCTCAATCTTACTGCAGAGACAAGCCCATTCAAGGTGGGGGAAGGAACAGAATGAGAGCCTGACCAAGAGGCTCAGGAGCATAGCTTAGCGCACACGCTCGTTTTCACGACACCACTATAAAGAGAATCTGGGTATCCTCCGGAGGGGAAATGGCAATGGCCTTCTTACGAAGGACACATCCACTGACCTAGTTTAGTGCTCCCACTTCGTCTTCGTGGGTGCCATCGGAAATGCAAATGTGCTGTCCGGCAAAACGCTTCCTGGGACAGGAAACAATGACCCCAGCAAAAGGCACTGGTGGGATTCCTGCTGCAGCCCCCCCAGCCCACCAGCCCTTGTTAGGTCACACTGGTTACGAGAAAGACCTGGGTTGCATTGGGAAGACCTGCGAGCGGGACCAGTTGTTGTCACCGTGCCACAGGCATGGCCACAGCCCCCTGCCCTTTCTCAGCAGCTGCCATGTCTCATTACCAACCTCACTCGGCAGGTAAAGGCCTCCTCTGCTTCCCTGTACCCCCCGCCTCCCAGGCTGCCCCTTCTTAGGAGCTTAGGCCTGTCCTCAGCCACCCCAACCCTGGACTCCCTGCCGACGGCGGGGGCAGGTATTCCCCTGCAGACCCACCTGCCGACCTCCAGCATTCCAGGGCAGCATTTCCTAACGCTCTGGAACTACGTGTGGAAATTCCACAGGCCCAAACGGAAAGCACCATTCCAAAGCAGACCTGCCCGGCTCCTCTCTTTCCAGGAATAAGACCCTTATTCCTCTAGGGCAGGAGTGGGGAACAACCGGCCCACGGGAGTACGCGGCCCTTGAAAGCATCTGGTCTGGCCCTGCCAAGGCCTCGGCAAAGAGAAGCAGTTCCAGCCATCACATTAGGGGTGAGTTAATTAAATGTTTGACCAAATATAGCAGGCTAATTTTTAAATTGATAATTTTGTATGGCCCACAAATGATGTTATAAATATCCAAATGGTCCTTGGCAGAAAAAAGGTTCCCCACCCCTGCCAGCTTGGCTGGCAGTCCAGGAATGGAAACCCTGCACAGCCCCCTCTCCCAAGACTGCAGCCGCCCAGACAGGGCTGTTACCGAACATGCCACGCGAGGATTCTCCCCGCCGCGCAGCAGGTCCAGGTTCACTAAGCAAATAGCTCCGTGGGCACCGTCAGTGAAGGGAGGAGACCAGAGCGCCTTTTCGAAAAAAACCCTGGCTCTTCCCATGATGTAAAGCTTGTGGAGTGCTCTTCATGTGGCCCAATCCACACTGACAAAAATCGAGTAAACTGAGGAAAATTGGATGAAAGATCCTTTTTTTAAAAAAAATCTTCACTCAAGGATATGTTTTCGGTGATTTTAGAGCGAAAGGAAGGGAGAGAGAGAGAGAAACATCAATGTGAGAAAGAAACATCAATCGGCTGCCTCCGCATGCATCCCGACCGGGGATGGAACCCGCAACTTTTTGGTGCGCGGAACGATGCTCCAACCAACTGAGCGACCCGGCCGGGGTGAAAGGTCCATTTTAAAAGTACGTAGAGCGCAGGAAAAGAAAGGCCAATTGCAGCTATTGCTGTGGCCTAAATGATTCACAGCATCGTGTTTCCAGTGACCCAAATACCATGTGTGAGGGCTCCTCCGAGCATTATAAGAACTAGTGTGAGTGACCACTGCGGAGTTGATATCATTTTATCAGACAAGGTCCTCACAGGACTTACAGAGCAGAAGGGAGAAGGCTAGGGCCTCGCCAGCCACAGTGGGGCCCACACGAAACACCCGGCTCCCAAGGGGGTTCTCACCCGCTGGGGGGGCGCAGGAGGGATCCCCACTGCACTCAGCCTCCATCTATTCAGGACATCAGAACAGCTCCATGACCCTGACCTCAAACTATAACAGAACTACTGTCTATAAATACATAATTTATAAACTGTATTTTATAAGTTAGCCTCTCTTATTTTTAGATTATTGGCAACTAATTATATATTAGTTATAATGCTGTTTTTCTTTCCTATTTTCTTTTTGTTGTTGGAGGCTGTCATCTCAGAGCTGGATTTTTCCAAAACCACACCCGGGCATCAGCTGTGGCATCACAATGCTCACAGCCACTTATGAAGCCTGCACTTGGCTAAGTCCCATACGGATACAATTACCAGGAATAAGCATGTGTGTGGAGGGACTCGGTCCCTTTTCTCCCATCACTGCTGCTTCCTTTACCCAAAGTCCAGTGCTCCCTCAGGGAAGATGCAAGCCAGCCACTGGAAGACAGCAAAGCACCTCCAGCTTCACAGCGCACGTCATGTCACAATTTTTCCAATCTCCACTGGAAAAGAACACTTGCCAAGGTCACCGGGGGCCACCAGCTGTGCTCTGGACCAGGAGGGGGTGCATCTGTGCACATGTTTGCACACGCCACGCTGCCCGGCTGCTGTGGCCAAAGCCGGCCCTTCAAGTACCCCAGCCATGCAGTCACAATCTTTAGAGCTGGAATTGACTGGAGCTCACCTGGTCCACTCCCCCAACCCTGACCAGGACAAAATAGTCCCCTGGAGGTTCGACAGCTGTTCCCGAACATCTCACCCCAGCCCGGCTCTCCAAGTCTGAAGCCTCTGGCTCTGTCTTAGTCACTGCTTTTGTAACCTTCTTCTGCTCTTCTCACATTGTTTAGTGAACACCTATCACTTTCTGCATTTACACAAATAAAAAGCATTATCCGAGAGGGGGCTATAATTATTCAAGGAAAAGCACCCTTCTTTCATCACCAGGAAAGACACACGATGGTATTTGGTATTTAGCTTGCAAACATGTGCCCACGTAAAATTAAAATAATTTGTTATAAGGGCCAACTTAATTCAAGTATAAATTCCTATTATCCAAATAAGTCTCAAGAAACGATCGTGCCAGCCGTGTGCTGGATTTCATGCCCAAATGCAAACATGCCATCTGCTAAGGCACACGCAAAGATTTTCAAAGAAAAGTGACCACCAGCCATTGAAAATCTCCATCAAAAACAGATACACCCCATCTTGGAGGTGAGACGCGACAGCCCCCGACAACAGGAGCAGAACCACTCTCTACAGATTTTAAAACTCCTTATTCCTTCCCACTTGATCAGCAGGGATAGTGCTCCTTTTGGAACAACCATCTGGATTAAAAAACACAAAAATGGTCCCAAAAAATAGCACATGCTTAAATGTCAGGGGTATATGGCAACTTCGAGAAGTGTGAAAGAGCTGCTTGGCCGCTACATTCTTCTATATTCCTTTAGTGACCACCAAAGGATGAAGCCGCTGGCTCAGGTCAGTAGTTTAAGTAGCATGAAAGCCATTTCGCCATTCATAAAACCATGTGGAAATAGCTCTAATTAGGTTTCTGGTACAAAACAGGTCTGCTCTATGCAGTCTCAACACCTTCTATTCTACTCAGCAGGAAATCAAGTTTTAAATTAAATCATAATGGAAATTACCCAGGAAACAGCCTCTTATTGGAAGGCTATCACATGGAGAAAAGAAATTGCTCAGGAAAGTAGTGACACAGTCCAATCTCAGGTGACTTCTGAACGCTTCTGTGTGCTTTCCACCTTCTATGCAACTACTAACAACCTCAGGAAAAGCACAGGGCGAACACATCGCTAGACAGGAGGCTCATGAAGCAGGGGCTCTGCCTGCTCTCTCCTGTCCCACACAGCCTCTTATTGAAGGGACATTTTATTAATAAAGGGATGAACAATGTGATTATTCATCCACACAGTTTTCATGCATCCCCTCTGTCTAGTCCTAGAGACACAACCAAGAATAAGACAAGGTTTTTTTTTTGTGCCTAAAATGTTTTCCATTTATTTTAAAAATCAAATATACCCAGCACAAGAAGCCTCAAACTGTGTCTTAATGTAAATTTCACCACAAACATGAAGCTGCAAGTAAGCTGTTTCCTCACACAGCCTTTTCCGAGCCAACTCACAAGCCCCTTTACCTCACTAGTGTTCCTGGCTGAGCATTTCCATGAGGCCAAGAGAAAGAATTAAAGCAACAGTTCTTTACAGAGCCAGAGGGAAAATGTTGGGTACTTGTTTGGTTTATCATGACCACCTGGTTCAGATTAAATTTCCTAAGGAGTTAAGTAACCCTGGATACCCTCAGAAAGTTCAACGTAACCCACACTAGTAACAATGCAGAAATGTGACCCTAAACCGCATCAAATAGACTAAGGTCATTCATCCTCAGTCATTCAATCAGAATTCTCATCCACAGAGCAGCTCCTTCCCTCCTTCCCATCACTGAGGCATTCCCTTGCATTGGATGTAGACTCCAGTGCTATTAACCCTGTTACGGAGGTGGGGACCCTGAACATAAGGTTGACCCAACAAGAAAGATGCCTGCCCAGTGCTAGCAGCCTGGCACTGGTCTTCCCATTCTATGTGCTGGGCTGGCCCCCAGACCCTGCCACCTGCCATTTAGGCCAGCTGAGTCATCTACTGGATGAATTACTAACCCCGCCACCCCCGCCCCCGGCCAGGCCTTGCTTGCCTCATCTCTAAACAGGGATAGTAATGGCACCGGCCTCAGACAGCGGTCCTGGAGATTAAATTCAAATAATACTCCACAGAGCTTGACAAAGGCTCTGGGTTACTACTACCCACACTCACACTCACTCACCCTGTGCTCCAGGTACAACCTGGCAGGTGGGAGTGGGTGAGCCAGAGGAAGGCAGCTGCTGTTTATAGACAACTTCATGAGCAGATGAGCAACACTATGACAGCTCTGCAAAAGCCACACACAGGAGAGGATCGCAACCGGGTAGAAAATTAACCCAGGCAAACTAACCGTCAGACCAGTCTTCCTCCTGGGGGCATGGCCCAGTTCTACATGAATGGAACCACTGAACGGTCACATCCATGAGATGTCAGGCACACATGCCCAGCCTGGCTGTCCTCCCCACAAGTACAAAAGCCCTGGCAGGGGCCACTGGCGACTGGCAATTCTGGAATCATAGACCGTGTGTGGTGGCAGAACCATGGCCCCACAGGATGTCCACACCCTAATCCCTGGAACTGTGAATATTTAGGTTACATGCAAAGGGGAATGAAGGTCAAAGATGGAATTAAAGTTGCTAAACAGCTGACTTTGAAATAGGAGGTTATTCTGGGTTATTCGAGTGGGCCCGGTGTAATCTCAAGGATCCTTCAAAGTGGAAGAGAAAATTGGATGCAAGACCAGAGAGAAGGCAGCGTGAGGACCCAGTCCAACGCTGCGGCTTCGAAAATAGGAGAGGCCACAAGCCAAGGAATGTGGCGGCTGCCAGGTGCGGGGAAGGGCCCGGGAACAGATTCTCCCTTAGGGTTTCCAGGAGGAGTGCAGCCTGTTGGCAACTCCAGTGCAGCCCAGTGAAACCCATTTTGGACTTCTCAGCTGTAACAGTCACCACCTCTCCCCACTCCCTCCGAAGCACAAACACAACCTCATCACCGCTTGATGGGAAGGGAAGAAATTCAAGGTTCCGAGTGTGGGAAACCGTAACTCACTCTTCCCACTGATCAGGGACATGACTATAAACGTCACTCACACGAGACCACAGCAAGGGGCTCCGAGCAATGAAGGACAGCACCGGGCTGGAAGCTCTGACCGTTCATGCCGAACCAAGGCGGGGAGGTGAGACTTGGTGTAAGGGGAAACACCAGAACATTTGGACAGAACACCCAGTGACTGCAAACGGGCTATAATTAACTTCAGTAATCACCCCCCAGACACTGGGCAGGTTACCAGGGAATATACAGAAGATCTGGTCTCCATCCCCACAAGCCTGTGCTGAAGGTGACAAGCTGAGCAGGACGGGCCTCTCCCAGTGCTCACCGCAGGTGCCCTGGCACCAGGGGCAGACGGCTCCCTGCAAAGAGCAGCCGAGAAAGTCATGTGACCCTTCTATGTATGGGCCCCTGATCTGTGCAGGGATATTTTAAAATGGGAAATTTCACTCTCAATGACTTGTCATTCCACCCAATGACACATCTTAAAGCTTATCTTTTCACAGGCTATTTTTAGACTGATACCAGTGCACAGATCACTAGTTTAGAAAAATACCACCCTGCTTAGCAAATCCAGTCCACTCCCCCTAGCAGATCTGATAGCAGCAGGGCTGGCAAGGCCAGGGGCACTGGAGGGTGGAGTGGGCCCTGTCTGTGAGGGGGGGCATGCTGCCCTTGGGGCTCTGTGCTGGAGCTTCCCCTACAAGGGCGGGGAGGGCGGGTGGACAAACACGACAGTGGCAATTTCAGGGTCTGGTCACATTATGACCTTGCCCCTGCAGAGGTTCCCTAGTCTTCTCAATAGTTTTTCTGGCAGAAGATGCTGAGGTGAGTAGGAGCTGAAAATAGTGCACGACCACCTCCCTCCCCCCAGGAACTCAGCGTTCCTCTCATCACAATGCCCCCAGGACTGCTTCGGATTCACCTTTTAGGCTACAACTGGGAAGAGAAGACTGGAGTCCCGCCATGCATTGTCCTCAGGGGCCACAGCATCCAAACAGGACCTCCATTAGATGTTTCCACATGCTAGTGGAAGGTGGGTCAACTTCATGTCACATTTCTGATTCTCACCCCTGTGGGATTAACAGCCCTGCTATCTCTGAAGCACAATCCAATTCAATAGGCAGGCTCCCCAGGCCTGTGGACCCCTCTCTCGCCAGCCAGCACTCCAGGATTTGTCACTTTGGTTTCAATCTTGTCATTGTCTTCGGCTTCCCAATCTCCTGGTGCTGCATTTTCTCTGCTAAATCTTCCAGCCCCCGAATGAATCAAGCTGGGCATCCCCACCTGCACACCACTCCCATCTCCCAGGCCCTGCTGGGGAAAACCACAGTGCAGGGAGCAGGTTCCCCCAAACGTGAGTGGTCTCCAATCCTAGGGGCCCTGGAATCCCGCCTCACCTCTAGAGACAGGTCCCCTTTCTAGTTCACTGAGTGACACTTCCAAACTTCCAAACTTCCCAGCTCTTCTCAGATGGCCTCTAAGAAAACCAAGCCATTGGGTGAGAATGCCCTCAACACCCCTTTCACCGTCTTCTCTCCTTTCCCCCTTCGCTGCTGGCTTGGGGCAGGGATCAGCCTCCCTGCCCCAGGCTCACACTCCCAGGCACTGTGCTCTGTGCCCTCCTTTCCTCCCCGGCCCTGGCTCACCCACCATTCCCTTTCTCATCTACTTTTTCTACCATTTCCTCTGGGATGACTCTTCCCCTACTCCAGATACTGTCTTAAACTTCTCCTTCCCTTTTATGAACCAGTGGTCTACAGCAGATGCTACCACTGTGATGATGTCTCCATTTCCATGGAAAATGTCCTTGCTAAGGGTACCAGGGACCTCCAAGTTGCCAAACACAGTAACCCATTTCCACCCTGTTCCTGCTCGACCCCCTGCAGGACCTGGCTCATTTCACACCCTGCTTCGTGACACTCCCTCCTCACGAGGTCCCGGGGTCCCCGCCTCCTTTTCCTCCTCCCATCTCATTTGCAGCCTCTGTTCCTCCTCTCTCACCTTACAAGTAGCTTCTTCCAAAATTTTCGACTGTTGTGCACTCCCTTTGAATTCACTCCATCCAAACCACAGAAGATCATTCCCAGCCTGAAGCCCCAGCCGCACTCTCTCCTCAGCTCCAGACCCACTCACCCAGTGACCCAGCGTTCTCCCTCCGGGTCCTACGGGTCCCTGAAATCAACAGGTCAACAGCTCCACCTTGGTCTTGTGTGTCACACTGAAACCTAAGGACCTAACGCAGCGCCTGGCACTGTGGGCGCTCCATAAACGATTGCCAAATGAATGTCCCCAGCCAAACTCATCGCTTTTCCCTTCAAACCTGCTCCTCTTTTTGGAATTCCCATCTCAGCAAATGGCACCATCAGATCACCCAAGAAGAGACCTCAGGCACCTCAGATGTCCCTTTCTCATCCCCCACCCCCTGGCTAGACGAGGCTGGTAAGGGCCAGGGGCAGAAGGCCCTGGGCCTTGGGACACAGGTGAGAACAGTTTCCTCTTCAGAGCAAGAAGCACAGGAGTGCCGTGCAGGTCTGAACTTTCAAAGATCCCTCCTAAATTAACCTAGAAAAGTAATGCAATCCCAATAAAAACAATGGAACTTTTTTAAAGATTCAAAACAATGTTATTTTAGAGTTTATGTAATTGTATGGTTACGGTATGGCTATGCGTTAAGGAGTGAATGTGGGTGGGGGCTGGGAGGAGAGCTAGACTTTGCAGTGGTCCCAAGTGGGAGCTGAGGAAATCTGGGCCTGGGCCTGGGTCTGGGGGTGAAATGCAGAGGAGGGATGTAGCTGTGAGATGTTTATCTGGTGAAATTCATAGGACGTGGTGGTCGTTTGGACCTGGGAGGTGAGAGAGAAATGTCCAATGATGATCCTTGTTTCAGATTTGTGTATTTTGCTAGCTAATCAAATCTCCTGCAGATGTATCCACTCTTTAGTTCTTTACTAAAATCACTGCTGGCGGCAGTTTCTGGGCCACAGGCCTCGCCAGGTTTAATGAGGCTCTGAACTAGTTGTCGTCCACAGCAACAGGCAGCACCGGTTTGCATTCTGACTCTGAACCAGGCACTCAGTGTGGACCTTCGGTGGACAGAATGGTCTGAGCCCCAGAGAGCAGGCTGACCCCTGTGCTTTTCCCCTCATGGTTCGAAACTGCGCTAGAAAAAACAGGGCGGTGATTCCGTTTGAGTTTGACCTGATCGGGCTCAGTGTTTTGACTGGGGCTGGACCTCACCACCCTGCCCGTACCATTCCTACTTAATAAACAAATAAGTCCTTAATGTCCCAAAAAGGCCTCCCCTCCCCTGGGCTGGCCTGTCAGCAGCAGTCTCCCTTCGAGGTTTCCCTTTCTCCCCTGGGCCAAACTCTTTCCAACACGTTTTCAAACAGCAGAGTGAGTTTAAATAGACCACACAGCAGTTGCCTCTCAAAACATCTGCAGAAATTATTCCAGTGACTGTTGTGTGATATGAGAAAGAAGTCTGTTTGTTTTGGGTACAAGGCATGTGTCTGTTAAAACTCAGGTGGCGAAAGTCAGTGCTTTGCAGGAAACAAGCTGAGAGACCCAGCTTCTTACCTCAGCCAACACCAGGCCGGGCTTTCTTTTGGGTCCATCTGAAACACTGATGAGGTACCTGAAGCCGGGGTACGGGAATTTCCCACACACACAAATCGCCTGAGGTCTTATTAGGTGCAGATGCTGAGTCTGCAGGTCTAGGGTGGGGCCCGAGACTCTTCATTTCTCATGAGCTCCTGGGCGATGCCTTCCTGCCGATCCACAGATGGCAACAGGAGAGGCCAGCGTCTAGGTGGGCTTGGCAGTGTTGGAGCCACGCTGCTCAAGAGACCCTGCAGCTCAGGCCTTGTTCTCCTGATACACAGAATAGGGCTTTCCACAGTCTCTGCTAAAGAACCAGCTGTGGCGAGCGAATGTTTTAATGTCTCTTCGGACCTCAAATACCTGGAGGTCAGAATACCCCATCCCAGTCTAACCTAGATATTCTATTTGCTGGAAAAAAGTTCATACCTAGAAAGCCCTGCAATACTTAGTAAAACCTCACCAATGTGGATTAGATAAAAGGGAAGCTTTAATTATGAAATTTTAAAAATACAATCAGGCTTCTTACATTCAGTTTCATAGGACAAGCAAGCTTTAGAAGTTTAAAAACAGTTTGCTCTTAAGTATTTCATATACTTCCCGTGGATCACATTGGTCTTATTTCCTTTACACTGTCTATGAAAAAGGGAAAAGTCTGGGTCTTCCCAGCCCCTCTATGAATTATCACAAATTCTAAATAAAAGGAAACAGAATTTCAAAAGTCCTGCTTTTCAAATTAAAAGTCTTGGACACTCAAATGTCAATGTCAGTCCTTCAATGGAAACCATTCCTTATCAGTGGCTTTTGAACCAGCTTTCAAGGTACAGAAAGGCCTAACGTCACATGAAAAGGCAGCAGGAGTCAAGGTCAATGCCATTTTCAGGACCTTATTAAGCTAAGGAATGTCCACAGCAATAAATTCTACCCACAGGAGTCCCAGCTGTCTTGAGGGAAGGTCTGTGTGTCTCTCACACACGCTCGCAGCCTAGTTGTCAGGCCTCGGAAAACATTTTCCTTATCAACCCAAGAGTAGAAGGCATGAGAAGGGGTGAATTCTCCTTTAAAAAGAGGAGTGCAGTGCCCACAATTAGGCTGTTTTTCCTGTAACTACAAAGACCCATGTTTCTGCATCCACAAGGCCATCAGGGTAGTCATACTGTAGAAAGAGCCGCTCTGTTTTGCAAGAAAATGTGCAAAATACAAACTAGAAAGGTACAAAATGTTTAAAAATACAGAACAAAGATACAGAAAAGCACAGAACAGGTCCATGCCAATGCCTCACACATGTTCTTTCCCCCCTTCCGGTAACACGGCATCATGAATAGAGCTGACCCTACCCATCTGAAAAGGGGGGGGGAGGGCCTTAAAAACAAGAGATGTCTTCAAAAATCACTAAATTAAAATAGAAATCATAGTATGCTCAAGTACTAATGACCATGAGACGTGCTCAGTTGACTCAGGTTGTATTAAGACTAGTGCCCTTCATCCCACCACATGATCAGAACTCATCCCCGGGTAACCCTGCACCAGGGGCCGGTGAGTCCAGCTCCGCAGGAGCAAGCTGCTCCCCTGCCATTCACTTCGACCAGGATGAGGTGCAGAATCCAGAAGTGGACACAGAATTTAAAAGAAAAAATCTGGAACATCCGTGGGACAGGTATGGGAAACATCGGGCAGAGAAAAAACACCATTTGCATTGCTTCTCCGACAGTCTACATTCACCTTAACAACATGGAAAGCTTCCTGGCCGCCTACCCTCAACCCATACTCCTCTGCTGCTGTTGTCACTTGAAGCCAGCTCGACGCCTGGGGAATGCTCTTCCTACAGGCTGCCGCGGGACGCGATGGGAAGGGGCCCTGCTGAGAAGCAGCTTGGATTGCGGGCCTCACCCACCGCATCCCCACCTTTGCTCTCTCTAGCACTCCGCTCATCTGTCTGCATCTCCATCCCCACCCCCACCCACACTGCCCCAAGGCGGGCAGGTCTTGCTTTGTTCCCTGTGGTGTCCTCAGAGCCTGGCACAGTGTCTGGCACTTCGGACAGCGATGAAACTTCTGATCCGGCCCGGTACAAGCCTGAATAATTGTGGATGAGCTCCTTCGTGCCTGTGTCGGGGTGCCCTCATTTACCAAGTGGAGGTCATTGGACACTGTTTACAGTGGGTCCTGGTGGTGGTGGCAGTCAAGGTAAAAATGATAACAGATGCTTGATGAAGAAATTAATCTGAAGTCTTATTATCTGACACAGTGGGGCTCCACTATCTCACGTCAGCGGGTGGTACCACCCTAGAAGCATGAAGTTCTGGCAGAAGATTCCTTAAACAAGGGACCTGGCCACCTGAGAAGTAAATGGCTTACTGTCCCACCACATTGAAGGTCCCAGATTCTGCGTAACACATGGTCTTCCCCAAGTTTATGGGCCTGTATGGTTCTAGTCTCGGCTGAAGCAGTGGGACTCTGTGGGCTTCGGGGAACTGGGCAGAGAGGAAGGACAGGTGACCCCTGAGGCCACCCTCTCTGCACCAGGCATCTGCTCCTCACGTGGCTCAGGTTTTGGCTCTTCTTCTGTTGGTTTCCTAGTTGAAATCCTGGCAGGCAAGAACTGCCTCCCTAGCATTAGTCGAGGAATTGTGCCCGGGCCTTGAAGAAGCTCATTTAAAAACACCTTCCCCCGAGCCCTTCACCTTTCCTATCGCATCGTCTCTCATCCAAGTGAAATTATTTAACGTAAAGGATCTTAGAAAATAGAAGGAATAATCTTTAAAACTCTACTTGGGTCCTTCTGGACCAATTATCTCCATGACTGAGAAAGGCAGACAGCGCTGTACCTGCCACGCCGGCGTGACCTACTTTCCGGCTTTATATAGGTCCCCTGCACGAAGCGCTGACCTGGCTCCTCGCAGCGCCTCTGAGCGGTCCAAGAAAAACAAACAGTTCTGAAAAACTGAAAATGTGTGCTAAATTTATGCAAAGGAAAAAAAAATCTCCCAAGGAATGAAGCAGGCTGCTCTGAATGTTAAAGAGGGGAGAGAAATGGGAAAGAGAGAAAAGATATAGCAAAATGCACTTCTCTAACCACAACAGCACCTGCGCTGTTGAGGCTGGAAATTTCAGACCTGCAGTCCTGGCTCAGGTGTCCCAGACGCAGGCTCCCCAGCCCAGGTCTGCCCCATGGCCTGGCCCGTCATCAGAATCGCCCAGGGAGTGAATACGTTGGTTTTGGTATTTTTCACGTAAGAAAATTGTACTTCCCTTGGAGTTACTTTTGCCACTAACTTTTAATCCATCTTCCTAAAGCATTTCAGAATTTTTAAAAATGGACATCATGTTTCCATCAAATTCTTTTCTAATGAGCTTTTCTCTCACGAACACATCTCATCTGTCCTACTATTACCCAATCGCCACTCTTTATTCAATAAGCGTGTTGGGTGGTCCTGTCCATTCCTCACATACCACCACCTGCCTATCAAGTCATCTGAGGGTGATTTTTCACTACTTCCCATGCCTTGCAAAGCTTTCCTACTGGCAATAAAGACAGTATACATAAATTATTATGACCGTATTACTTGCTAATATTACTCAATAGCTATTTAGAGCCAGGACCACAGCCCAGAACACAACAGAACTTTTTTGGAAGGGTTTATTGATGGCATACTGATTGAAAAGCTGGGCAAGTCCAAAATATTATTGGTGCAATTCTTCTGACAATAAGTGGGTCCAGCCAGGCACCCCGCCTTCTCTGCCAACATCTGTCCATCGTCTCCTCTATGAAATCCAGCCCTTTAAGTCCTTGAATCCCCACAGAGGTGACTTAAGTACTGTAACTAGAGAGCCAGGTATAAGAGATACAGGAAATCAATCTAACGTTATTACAACATATAGAAAACTGTGGTGCAGACAGGCAGGAAGAAGGAAGAGAGTTCAGGATTCCACCAGGCAGTTATGAGATTTGAGAAGGAGCTGGGAACCTGCCAGAGGGCGCAGAGCTGGGTCTGCCCACGCAGGACATGAAAACTGGAAAGAAGTTGGGAAAGAATTTCATAAGACTGTCACTTGAACTCAGAAAAACCACCACCAACTGTGTGGTATGGACGTTGAGTGTTTGCTGATACCACAAAGATGATGAACAGGGCCCCATGTGTCCACTGGTGGCTCCAGTAGAATGACCCTACACACACACAGGCTCTCGGTCAGAACAGAAACCTCGGGCTGCAGGCATGGCCCAGTGGGCACGGTCAGCACCTCACAGTCATATGCTGCCCCCTGGGAACCTGCAACTACAGGACCAACACCTCCTGTGAGATCCCTTACCTCCCGGGCAGAGCACGACCAGTGTAGAACATCCGTTGTGGTTTTATTTAAAGGGGAGAGGGGAGAACTGGCACCACGAGGAACTGGTTCTAACAATCAAGGATGCCCATGTTACAGACTCTCAGATCGCTGGGGCTGGAGGCAAGCTCAGAGATCACTAGGTAACTTTCACAGATGAAGGCAGGAACGCCCAGCGAGGGAAGGGGAGCCAGCCATGGGCACTGAGCTGAAGAGAGGCAGAGCTGGGCCAAGAACCCGGCAGTCTCTCCATGAACCTATGACGGTTTCATACAACAAGTGTCTAAAGTAGCTTTAGATTTTATTCTTAGAGAAACAAGCCAAACACTCAGTGCTCCATGTACAGGGCCTGCCGTCCGTCTCAACTTAACAAATAATCTCTAGACCCCCCTACTTTTGAAAGGGCAAGAAGCACAGCTCAAAATTATGCCCTGTGAATGAGTCAGGTCTTCGGTGCTCAGGAATCAATGGGCTGACCAAGGTGGCTGGGAGTGTCCATCTCTGGGGATGCCTTCTCCTCGAGCCAACGCAGGCAAATGAGAGAGCAGCTCAGTTTCCACCAAAGGTAGATGACGGCACCTGGCTGGCACCTGGGTAGAACCTGCAGAGAATTCAGCCACCACAGAAGGTTCTAGAAAGTGTGAGGGAAACTCAGCCTCGGCCCCAGGTTCATTTAAAGTTCAACAGTGACCCCCCCTTGGGCTCCGCCCACCTGAACAGGGCTGGTGGGGGGGGAGTGAGTGGGTGAGAATGGGTGTTTGTGACTCAGGGTCCCTGCTCTGGCCGGTCTGAAACCCTTCCTTCCTTCCTTCCTTCCTTCCTTCCTTCCTTCCTTCCTTCCTTCCTTCCTTCCTTCCTTCCTCCCTCCCTCCCTCCCTCCCTCCCTCCCTCCCTTCTCCTTCCCTGGTAAACGCTATTAGCATTTGGTATTTAAAGATACAGCTATAGAGTTTAATTCTGTCTAATGCATCATCACCAATGCTAAATGCGCCAAGAAATACGTTTAGTTAAGGAAGTCCCTGAAAAGCACAGGATGTTTCCTCACTGGCAGGGGTCTGTGGTACTAGATACGAAACTGTTATCACCATCCAGCTAAGATCCGAGGTGAATGGAGTGTGTCGGGGGGCAGGTGAGGACGTCACGGGGGTTTTACAGTGACCCTTCAACCCGTCGGCTCCATCCTGGGAGGGTTCCGGACATGAGTCTGCCTTCCCGAGCCTTCCCCAGCGGGCTCCAGGGAGAAGGGCAGTCCGAGGCCAGGCCCTCCACCCGGGCTTGGATCCCCCCTCCCGCCTCCTCAGGGCCCCTGCACTGTAAATAAACCGTCCTTCGCCTACAGTCAGCTGGGCCTTGCCATTTTACTCAAGCCTCCACTATGAAAAAAAGAAAAATGTTGCTTGGCCTCACAGCCCCATCAGCTGCTGGCCTATGGCTGTCCTTCTCTTCGTGGCCAAACCTGAAAGAGCTGGTTGCTTCCTGCCGCCCCTCAGCCCCCGATTCCTCAGCCCACTCCAATCTGGTGTCCCCACCATCGGTCCACTACACAGCCCTCGTTAAAGTCACCAATGACCTCCATGTCACCAAATCCTGCCGTCTATTACGGCAAAGGCATTCAGTTCTGTTGGTCACCCCTCCTTGAAACAGACTCTTCCCTGTCCCTACCCACAGCAGCCCCTCCCTAGCCACCCCCCCACTCTCCGCCATTCTCAGTATCTGCCACAGCCTCCTACACCCGACCTCTGCAAGTCTAGGAGGCCTCTCCCTCCTGTCAACTTTTTCCTTAGAAGCCTGCAACACAGAGATAACTCCCAGGTTAGACAGAGCATCTCGAGACTCAACAAGCCCCAATTGTCGCCACTGTGCTCCCTCGCGCTCTCTCCCCTCCCCACCCCCCACCTCCATCCATTTAACACTGCAAACCAGGAACCTGGGAGTGACCCAGGATCCTGACATCCAACCTAAATACAGGCAGCTATACCTTCTCCAAGACGTCTCACATCTCTCCACTTCTCTCCACCTCCTCTGCCTTGCCTTTCTGGAGAGGAAGGAATACAGTGGCAGTGAACAGGCAGAAAACACGTCCCCATGGCGAGTGGAGTGCCCACGAGAAAGGTGACAGGACCCTGGGTTCAGGAATGAAAATCCCAGAGAAAGGAAAGGATCCTTTGTGGGTAGAGGAGAGTCCTGAGGTTCCAAGGAGACACACTTTAGACATTAAAAGACATTTTAGAAAATGCAGTGGAGAAGGACTTTCAGCACCCACACATCCTTCCCACTAAGTGTCTGAATGTGAGAAAATTTTGGCTGCCTTCTGACTTTTAAAAAAATGCTTTAAAAGAGAGATACCAAAAAAAGAAAAAAGAAGAAAAGAGCCTGTCATTCTGTAAGAACATTGTCAGCCATTTGAGGTCATTTTAAAACTATAAACCAAGAAAATCTTCTTCCTGAGAGGAAGGTCTAAGGTGTTGGCATCACACCAGAGTGTTGGTAAAACAGAACCAGAAACTGTGTCCACCTGTAAGACAGTAAGTGACAAGGTGAGAACGGGAGTGGTTCGCCAGTTCTCTCTCTACATAAAAAGCCTCCATAGCCTCTCATGAGTAAAACCTCTGTCCTCCAGATGTTTGGAGTCATAAAAACAAAGTCTTGATCTGGTCCCAAGAGAGAAACAGGAAAATGATCAGGCTACCCGAGCCCCAGTGGGGCCCCATATCGTTCTACAAGGGATCATCTCCTCCCTCATTCCCTTTCTCCCCCACGCCGAGACTTCATTCCCGGCGTCTTGCTCCGCTCTGTCCTTCAGTGGAGTGAGCTAACCTTTCACTCTGCGGATGATCGCCTACGGCGAACCCCGCTGGTGCTCTAAAACACATCTATCTGAAGCTGTTACATGCGTCACCTCTGGGGCGAAAACACTGATTTCCATAACCCTCTCTCTTTTACAGATCTTATTTTCCAACTCATTACGATCACGGGGGCTCTCCTCCAAATTTATTCCCAGAACTCCGTGCCCAAAGTTTCATCTATTGTTTTGCTCTGATTTCCACTTGTGTGTGTGCAGTTGGACTCTTCTCCCCTCCCCAGGGGAACTGTGTCGCTCTTCATCCCACCTGAATTTGGAAGGCAGCGATCACTCTGTGCCAAGACAATCCCCACCGCCAAGTGTATTCCACTGCGCGGCCATTGACAAAATAGTCAACGCACTTCGGATGCCAGGCCAACCTCCCCACCCCCGCCCGTTTTACACTAACGCACCGATAAGCACGGATTGCACACTCATCCAATCACCGTGCGGTCTAACCCGGGGGGTGCACCTCAGAGGCACCTGGGAAGTTCTTCTAAACGTTTTGTTTGACATAATTATAGACACACAATAAACAGTAAAAGTAGTACAGACAGTACTCAACCTTTTCACTTCTCCCTTCCTTCCTTCACCTGAACCCCTCACAGACCCTATTTTCTACGTAAGCAAGTGCCCGTCAGCCCACCTGCCCCAACCGTGACGTCTTACGTGACTGAACGAGGTCGGCTGACAGTGCAATGAACCAGACTATAAACCCGACTCAGGATGCACCATTTCCACAAACGCGCACCTATTTGAGATGTCTTTGCGTATAATTTTATGACATTATATCACATGTATAGACTATCACTGCTCATAATTCAGCTCCCTATGCAGACACGTATCGTGGTTGCTATCAACACCACCACACACTATTCACACCATCATCACCATCATCAGTAATAAAGACTCTTGGAAAGGCTCACTGACCACATTTCCACACTTCCACCGGCCCCAACCATGACGTCTTACGTGACTAAAAGAGGGAAGGTTGTGCACTGGATCTGGGTGGTGTAAAAACCTTCCCAGATGGGTTTCTCTCCTCCTTTCACGTTTCTAGATTCAGACCCTAGAATAATATATTCCTGAGCTATTTAGAATGTTTCTTTTTAATAAGCCAGGAAAATAAATAAGTATAACAGAGGCGATTTGGCTCCATTGCTCATGGCACCCCTAGGCCGAGCTCCCCCACTTCGGAAGGCACGTGCGTTAAGCGCTGTGTGGCGACTGACCGGGGACTGGATCTCACCCGCTGCCCTAGGTCACTTGGGTGGTTTCCCTTCTGAGCTGTCAGGGATGCAGAAGCAACTCACTCATTAACTCTCCCTGTAAATTCCAGATGAGAAAATCGATCAATGGTCAGTGTGCAAGAGGAAGAGGGGCATGAACACCCAAACTGAGGAGTTAGCTGTTTCACAGTGTTTCTGTACAGCGAAAATATGCGAAAATAAAACGTTTCTTTAAAATCAAGTTATCTAACCAAGGAAACGGACCCAGCTCCTATTCAGCGAGCATGAGGCAAGCGTAGCGCGAAACCTGCAGATGCGTCCTCCGCTCAGAGCCGCCAGGTAACTGCCAGAAGCTGATGCCGCCCCATTTTTAGAGAAAAGTGAGACTCGGCCGGCAGCACTTCAGAGGGAAATGGCGAGAAACCTCCATAACGCAGCTCACAAGTATCCACAAAGGCTGTCAGCCCTGGGAATTCTACAAACAGAAAACTACTAATCAGTGTAGGGACACGGACTGTTTCTCAGCAAAACACCCATTGCCACTTTCAGAAAATACTATTTTTATGGACAACAGGCTCTCATGAAAGATGACTTCATCTGTTTTCCCATCTGTAAAATGGGGTGATAACAGTACCTACCATCAAGGTCATGTGAGGATTAAGTAAGATAATGCACAACAGCCCTTATGGGCACCTGACACCTACAGGCAGGCCGCCCCAGGAAACGTGCCCATGCTGGTGCACCCGCCCTGGTGGTCTGTGCCAGCACCAGGTGGGCGTGTGCTGGTGTGGCTTAGCAGGTGTCCAGGACGGGAGATCCACACTACTGAGCCGGCCTGCCACCTTCCGTGGCCGCCTTTCATCGTCCCCGACACTGGTGGCTGAGAGTGCATGTTACAGTGTCACATTAGCTAATGAGATCATAGTTGCTAAACTGAGCTAAGCTAATGAGCTCTGCTTAATTAGCTCTACAGAAAGGAGCTTTCTTTGCCCGTGAATGGGTAGTCCCCAAGTTCATACCTATTTTTCCTGTTGAAAACTGCGAGTTTTGCCTACAGAAACATCGAGACACGAGGGCACAGCTGTCAGGCCGGCCCACACCCTCTTTCATGTTTAAGAAAGGAAACCACGGTGTTGAGTTCTGGGTCCCAGCTGCTGTGGTCTGTGGTGCTACGGTCTGCTGTCAGGGCCAAGGTGAGTATTTTCTGGTTCTCTGTGAGCACCACAACATGAGATAAAAAGTAAAGGTGTTTACTGTACAGAGCACACACAGAATCTCTAATACATGGCACCCTGTGCTTGGCATACAATAATTACTCAACAAATATCTCTGGAACAAAGCGACCAAGAAAAGAAGAGTGAAAAATTCATGAAGAAAGATATGGAAAAAAATAAGCTTGAAGAAATGGAAACGAGTCCCTTGTCCGAAAGGATGAATTTACCTGTTTGTCTAAGTGCTGTAATCAGGAGATCGGGGGCTGATGGACCAGCCTGAACAGTCATCTCAGGTTCCCAGAGCTTCATCAATGTCTTAATAATTGTGATCAATGTATGAAACCAGGCATTTCAGGTAGAACCATCTTTCTTTGGAGGCGGAAGTAACCTAGTTGACTGTGGATTCTGTGGGACTAAGCAAGCTACATGCCAACACTGCACTTAAGTTCATCGCACAGAGTCCGAGCTCACCTCCTCCCCGTGCTGGCTAGTGTGGCCTTGCTGCTCGAGGAATCAGTATGGCTATAGAATGTCTTTCTCTATCAAAAACAGAGAATAAATGAGAACGGCAAAATCTGTTCTAAGATAAAGAAGATATAGTCCAATTTCATATAGTTTACTGCAGTCCTATAAAACATGTCCAGTCTTCCTAACTCAAAAGAGAGAGACTTCTTTAAGCTCTTTTCTAGAGCATCACCAATTACTCCCATGGTTCTGTCTTAGGTGGAGAGAGGGGAGGAAAACAATGAAATATTTTAAAATCGTCTCTTGGGGAGACAGGTTTATCACACACAGAGAAGGAATTTAGTTACATGTCAGGTTCAGCCTGGCTTCCAACCTCGTCTTCCCTTTGTCTCCCCAAATGCAGGCTGGCTCCCAGGCCCTAAGACACAGACCCAGCGGGGCTGGAGCAGCAACAGCCAGAGCTTTAGGGCCTGTCCTCCACCAGCTGGCCACTGTCCCACCCTGAATCTGTGTCCAGTCCCGGTCCCACATCCACGCCCTGACCTTGTCAGGTTGCCTGCGCTGGAGGCCCAGTTCTGTAACCCTCCAGAAGTGGAGCTTGTCCAGGCACTTTCAGGCCCCACCAGTCCCCCTGGGCCCAAAGCTTCTTGCTGGCCCTTAGTCTTGGGCTGGAGACCCTGCCCTCCATGACACACCTCCTTGTCTCCAAACTCTACCAAATTAAGTTACCAGGGCTGCCTTCATCCTATCTGTTGCCTGCCAGGCTGGGTCCCCCTTCCCCTGCCATTAGTTGGTTTGTCACCACCAACTCCTGGGTCATCCCACTGGGCAGCCGACCTATGCCAACATCCAACTGTCATTACCTGTAGTGGATGCCGTTGTCAGCCAGAGAGATAACCCCTCCTGCCCTCAGCACATGGTCTATTATTTCAGGGCAGAAGCATTCCTTCCCTAGCTGCTGGAATGCTGGCCTCTGCTCCTGTGGGCCGAGTCCCTCTCAGGAAACTGCCTGCAACTGGACAGTCTCCTGGGCCAAGATCCTGCCCCCTCCCAGGGCGGCTCACAGCAAAGGCTGGTGATGCAGGAGGGAAAGAACCTGCTGCTCGCTGCCTGACAGACCAGCAGGAGGCTTGCCTGTGACCTCACCGGCCCAATGCTGCGCCCTTCACTCCTCCCGGGTGTCGATCCAAGAGCACCTCCTGGTAAAACCTGTCTCAGGGTCAGGGTCCTGGGGACCCTACCTGTGCTGTTCACCAGACCAGTCTATCCTTCAGACACTCTGCCTCCTCTCATTTGGAATTCCTTGGAATTCCAGAATGAACGGGTCCATTTCGTGTACCTTCTCAGGGGGTGTGGAAAAGTCTCCAGCATTTCAGTCCAGTTTAGTATGAAGAGCTACAAGGATGGGGTGTGGCAGACAGAATAATGGCCACCCAAAGACGTCCACATTCTAATCCCTGGAACTTGGGAATACGTTGCCTTACATTGCAAAGGAGACTCTGTGATGAAATAAAGGCTTTGAGATGGGGGGGTCACCCAGGGTCATGTGGGTGGCTCCCATCTATTCACACAGGTTCTTCAAAGTAGAGAACTTTTCCTGTCTATAGTCAGAGGGAAATGTGAGAGCTGGACAGTCGCTGGCTTTGAGGACAGAGAGAGGGGGCACACGTTGGCTCTAGAAGCTGGAAAAGACAACTAAAAGGACTTTCCCCAGAACCACCAGAAAGGAGCGCAGCCCTGCCAACTCCTGGGTTTCAGTCCAGGGAGACCGTGCGAGGCTTCTAACCTACAGAACTGTAAGATAAGCAACCGGTGGTGTTTTAGGCCACTAACTACGTGTGTGGTAATTTGGCAATAACAGAAAATTAGTCCAGAGGAAAGAGGGAATGAGAAAGAAAAACAACTCCTCATTTATTTGCACACTTATCTCCCCTTTTATGCTTGACTGGGGCTCTCAGTTCATGAAAACCTGAGATCGTTCTCGAAAACACCAACCAGGGTCAACTCTGGGTGACAGGAACAAGGTTGGCCCTGACTAAATAATAATTGTATGACGGTGAGTGGGCTTCTCTAACTACCAGTATCCGTTTACCTTTGAAAACACAAGAGCATGCCTTTTGAACTATGCACAAAATATGGGTATAGCTAATGAAATAGGAACACACACTAACGCAGTGTTCCTAGACAGTGGTCATCACCATCGGGATGTGTGTGTTAGGGCCATTCTGGAATTTAATTTGTATGGGTTGCTATCTGAAAAAAAAGGAGGAACGTTTATATCGAGTTAGTAAATGTGAGATAATCTGAAAGACAAACAGACTATATATAGCTGCAGAATTTCACTGGACTTTGACTTATATGTTCAGAAATGCCCTTATCTGCCACCAAGAATGTGGGTATGGGAAATTCATGACATTAAAAGACCCCAAAATAGTAGCATTCAAGATGATAAATTGCGTTGATTATATAAATCTGAGGCCCACTGGGAAGATCAGACCACGGGCGTCGGGAGCTGTCTAGGTGCCCACTGCTGGGCAGCTGGCTCTGCAGACGCGAGGCCACCTCGGGCTGTTGCTGGAGAGGCCTCGGGGTGAAAAGCAAGGCGGGCAGGTGAGCCAGGCGCCTGGGCCCATCAGTAACCCGGAGGGGAGCGAACATGTCACACGCAGTATCGAAGAGGCACCCCACCCGCTGTTTCCACTCAACCCTCTAAGTCAACAGGCAGATCTTAGAGAAAGAGGGTCTTGCGTATCCCTCTCAATGAATTGGAGAACGGAAAGGCGCTGCACACGGATTCCGACCATTCCGGGTGGATTTTCTTCTCCACACAATGGGTGTGCGAGTCTATCGCTGTAGGTGTAACGAACAGCATGGAAGGGAGCTCAAGAAAGGAAGCTGGGACCATGGTCCAGGCATGGGTCATGAAGGCCTAGATCACTGGGACGCAAACTTCAAACTCCTTTCCCACTGGGACATGCATGACAAAGGACACCCCTCAAAGGAGCTCTGGGGGTTGGCACAATGGTGGCTGGATTATCCAGCTGCACCCCATTCTCTCCTATTCTAGGCATGCTGGAATGCAAGTGGTGTAATACACATTTAAAAAAAAAACACAGGAATGGCCCGGCTGGTGTGGCTCAGTGGTCGAGCATCGACCCATGAACCAAGAGGTCACTAGTTGGATTCCCAGTCAGGGCACCTGCCCGGGCTGCAGGCTCGATCCCCAGTGGGGGGCGTGCAGGAGGCAGCTGATCGATGTTTCTCTCTCATGGATGCTTCTGTCTCTCCCTCTCCTTTCCTCTCTCTCTAAAATCAATCTTTAAAAATATTTTTTTTAAATCAGGAATGTAATAATTTTCATACATCTTTAAGCCGGGTTTTAAAAACTGCTGACCTCCAATTCCACGAGGAAAGGAAATAACTACAGGTAAGAAAAAAGTGAAGGAGAAAAAACCTTCTAATGAAGAGGAAGCAGTCACGGCCTCATACCTCTGAAAGTCAGGGGGGAAATGAAAATGAAGAGACAGACTTGGTCACGGAGGTGGCCAGGAGTACACATTTTGCAGAGCCACTTTATTTCTACTGCCTGTATAAGAAGAGGCCATCATTTCTCACCTCAGTAGTTGAATGAATGCCTCTACCAGACTCCAGCATTTTGTGTTAAAATAGGCGGCTTCTCTGTATTTGTGAGAAGCTCCTGAAAACCACCAAACCACAGGAGGCTTCTGGAGCTTAAATGCTTTCCCACGCGAGTGAGACCACCAATCCTCCACTGATAAGACTATCTAAAGGAAAATGCTCCCAGCCCAGAGGGCCATGGCTACACCCTCCCTTATCACCACCTTGCCCATTGTCACATTCTGATGGTTCTCAACAGCCAAGACCGGTTCCCGTGGACTTGGAGGTCAGCAATTTTTAAAGCCCAATTTAAAGATGAAAATTATTGTGTTCCTGTGTTTTTTAGTGATGTGTTCTGTCCAACTGTGCTTAAAATATTCTAAAATGAAAAGGTCTCCTTGGTGTAGAAAGCAAGTCTACTTCAAAAATCTCTAGAAAGGAGCAGGGATGTATATTCTAATGATATGTTAGCTCTTAGCTGTGAAGGGCCAAGGAGGTAGAGGCAAAAATAGACCTAAACTAAGGATAGTACAACTTCCAGTGACTGGAAGAATGGAGTTGAGAGAAAGGGACACACACAGCTGTCACCTGTCTCTTCATCCTGGGCCTGATCCTGGCAGAGGAAGAGACTGTCTCTGTCATGTACAATGTCAGGGAGACAGGGAGTCTGTAAGAGCTGAGAGCTGGCTGGTTCCACCGGAAATCCCTTCTATCCACACTGTCAACTAAAGCCAGCTACCTGAGAAGAGGTTGGTAGCAGAACCTTAATCACAAGTACTCTGAGGGGCTGTATGTAAACCAGGCACGCAATCAGAGGGGAGCTTCCAAATCCAAAGTGCTGTATGTGAGGGAGGAAAAGTAAAGCCTTCTTGGAAAATCACTGAAAAACTAGCATCAAATTAAACTATGAAGATGAAATTTATGACAAAGTACTTCATTCATCATAAAGATATGTATTTCTTTAAACCTTGCTCTTAAATATATACAACTGCAGTGAGTAGTTGATAGGCATGATTTATCATCATATGAACTCATAATAGAATTGACCCCACTGCTAAACTCTATTTCAGTAACTCAGGCCTAAGCCCTGAGTGTGGGTGTCACAGTCATTGCCAGGACACGCTTAAGAAAAAATCAGCCTGGCTGGGCATGGCTCAGCAGTTGAGCATCAACCTAGGATCCAGGAGATTGGGGTTCGATTCCTGGTCAGGGCACATGCCCGGGTTGTGGGCTTGATCCCCAGTTGGGGGCGTGCAGGAGGCAGCTGATCAATGACTCTCTCAACATTGATGTTTCTTTCTCTCTCTCTCCCTCTCCCTTCCTCTTTCTGAAATCAATAAAAACACATTAAAAAAAAAAAAAAAAAAAGAGTAAGAAATTAAAGCCCATGAAGAGGCAGCCTTGCATATTCTATCCTGTAAAATGACAGTAAATCCCAAGAATCAGTGAGAAGTCAAAAGAAAGATTAAAAAGAGTATGAAGAATGAATTGAGCATGTTTACACAAATCAAGTATTATAGCAATAAAACCTAATTCCATGTATATACACCAACAATCTGTGAAACACAATTGTAAGAGCAATCACTGCACTCTAACAATGAGAACAAGCCTTATTAGCTACAAAAGCACTGTTTTAAAAATATATCTGGGAACTGAGGCTGCCAAGAAGCTTAAATGTGTCAAGCCCCTCCCAAAAGAAAAGAGGCCAACATCTGCTTTCATTCCTAGCAAAGTGGCAGGAAGAACAGAAATCCACTATAGAAAGGAGTAAAGAGAAACCAGGAAATTTTTTAAACAAGTTTAATGGCCACATGTGGACTGTCACATGGATTAGAATTCCAAGGAGCCTCAGCCACAGAGTAAGTCTGCACCACCAACCAATTCTTCCCAATGGATTATCACCAAACACACAGGTCGAGTACACCAAAGGCTGGGGGTAGGGCAGGTAAGTTGAGAGGCATCTTCCCTGATGCCTATGGGCACTTCCCCAAGGGTAAGGCAGGAGTCAGAACAAACCTCTTAGGTACTTCAGGCCTCCACCCAGGGCACTGCAGCAGTCTCCAAAAGCTGGGGCAGAGAGAGATGTCGTGGGATATAGAAAGTTCGGGCAGAGGTGAAAGCAAAGAAATCTCCCCAGTAATGCAAAAAGCTGGTAATCTGGCTAAGAACAGAAATCTTCCATTTCAATGAGCTGGTATTAGGCTATGAGATGTAAAGAAAGCTTCAGAGTTTTGCCAGGACTCACTCAGATCCCACTTCTGCTGAAGCGAAAGTCCTGATACTGCCCTCAAAACACCTGAAGTCAGTGATTAAATGAATCTAACCAATGCTTTGGCAAAACCCACACCTATTTCAATTATAAATGAGATTGACTCAGCCCACTCACCAGTGGCCTGATAGAAGAGCACGTCCTTTTAAATTACTACAACCTCTACAATTTTTTATATGCAATTACCTGTCATGCAATAAAAAAATTATGAGGCACACAAAAGAGAAGAAAATATAACCCATAGTCAAGAGAAGGAACAGCCAAAAGAAGCAGCCCCAGAGATAATATAGATGTTGGAATCATTAGGCAAGGCTTTTAAAATAACTACAAAAATATGTTAAATTATCCAATAGAAAATATGGATCCGAACAGATGAGGAATTTCAGAAGAACGGAAATTGTTTTTTAAACTATATTTAAAAAACTATCTGTAAAATACAGAAATGTTCAAAATAAAAAATAAAATATAAAAAATGACTCAACATAGGATACAACAGAGAAAAGAATCAGTAAACTTGATTCATACTCCAAACTTGAAGACATACTAATATGAATTATTCAAACTGAAATGCAAAGAGGAAAAAAAAAGGAAAAAAATGGAATAAACTATCCAAATGTATGGGATTCTATACAATAGTATCACATATAAATAAATGGAGTTCTGGGAGAGGAAAGAAAAGGGGACAAAAGAAATAATAAGTGAAAATTTTCTAACCCTGATGAAAGATAGTAATCCACAGATCCAAGAAGCCTTAGCAAACTCCAAGCAGGATAAATATCCAGAAAACCACACCTTGGCATGTCACTGCTCTGCTGTCAAAAACAAAAGATAAAATCGGTTAGGACAAAAACTGAGAGAAGGAAATGCTAAAAATAACAGCTAACTTATCAGAAATAAAAGAGGTCATATTTAGGGAAGAACTAAACAAAAGCATTAAGATGGTACCCAACCCTTACCTGAGCCAAATTCCTGAGTGTAAATAATTTTAAGTATCTATTGATGACTGTTTTCCCTTTTGTCTAACAACCTCACCTACAAAAGAATAAATGTACTTCCTTAAAACCCTTAATTTCAATTTTCTTGCCAAGACATAATAACTCTGCCATGAATAAATTATGTGTAACACTGTACTACAAAAAAACACAAAACTCTCCAGGTTACGTAGTAGTTATGGCCCATTAAATAATTGACCATCACTATTATAGAAACCTACAGGAGTCTTTTCTGAATAATTTGGTATCACTTCCCAGTAGCTGCAACTGAACACAATAAAACGTAAGTAGTGAACAGTATCCTTCCAAGTTTTATTAGATAAACTCATGTATCCAAAGCCAAGAACCTATAAAACGCAAAATTATTCTAGGTGCTGATGGTTGTTAGGTAACATTCATATATATCGCTTCATATATAGTGCTTTATTTGCTTAAAACATTACTTAAAAAATAAGGAAAAGCTATAAAGAAGTCCTGGTTAGTAAAGAGAACATTCCAGCTCTATCACTAGTTTTCTAAGTAACTAAAAGAAATTTTTTTAAATTTTCTCTGCTTCAATTAATGCATTTGAAAAGGGATGATACTTGATTCTGAATTCATAAGAACTGTGTCAAATAAGACACTAGTAATTATAAATCTTATTAATGTTCATGACTTTACAAAATGAAAAACCGAAACATAAAGAAGCCACTTTTCAGTGTTTTGATATTACCATTATTTCATTAAACAACAAATGTATTACTGAGAGCCTGCTATTTGCCAGGATACAACAGCAAATAAAACAAATGGAGCTGCTGCCCTCGTGGAACTTACACCTGTTGCTCACGCACACAAATGAATGGGTTAGTGCACTCCTGTCAAGAGATCATTAATAAAGTTTTAAAGCAACAAAAATTCCTGTGGGGCCATAGTGGGTTATAAAATGTTCTTGACACCATCTGCTATGCTAATGGGGAGCGTTCAGTGGTGAGGTCCTGACAGCCATTACTGTCATCTATATCACCTATCAACCCCATGGTATTCTACGATGCACAGCATGGCCAGCATTTGGCCAGAAGAAGATGGGACACTTTCTAGATGTTTTCTGAGATGGTGGAGAGCTTGATGCAGTTCTGAATAGAATGGTTGAGAAAAGATGGGATGCTTATATGTTTTAAGGGCAGAACCTTCTGCTAGATAATAAAGGATTTCCAATCTGTAAAGGAGAAATTCTTGGAAATGGCTCTTTCGTTTATGGGGACAGTCCTCTGTTCCACCTTCAAGGTAAACATAACCTCAGTTCCACTGACTACCAATTATTCATCAGTTACAGCAAGTCCTAGAAATATGCCAATTTTGTTCAATATTGTTCATTATAATTGATAAGATGCCATAGGAACTTCATTCTTGTTTATGGTAAAATTGGCTTCATTATCCATTTTGCTTAAAGTCACAGAACCTATCAACAAGGACGTCAGGTGGGGACTTACTGTGTTTCAGAGGGGATTAGCCAAGAAGGAAGGAAAGAAGAGGGGTAGAGAGGGATAAGGAGTGGTGGGAGGGAAAAAATACATGTGGCTTTTTAAAAAAATCACCAATAGACTTTCTAGTGATAGGAAATTTAAGAATTTTCCCACATTCTCAAGTGTTTCAGCTCTAGTAACATCTCCAAACTGTCCATGGTGACAGCACAGAACTGAGGCAGTCAAATGCAAGATCTGAGCAGACCTCCCTTTGCCTCCGGGATGCTCCTGAAAACAGGAACCTCCCCTGCCCTCCCAGCTCGTCTCCTTCTTTCTCCCCTTGTGATCAAGAGACTATAAATTGTCAATATTTCTGGACCAAAGAGTTTATTTTAAAATTTTCAACTTGACAATAGCAGGCTGTGTGTGTGTGTGTGCATGTGTGTCTGTGTGTGTGAAGAGAGAGAAACTGATAATGCTCACTGCTCTTTTCCCACTGCAATTCTGAGATGTGAGATGAGGACAGTGCAGTGAGTCTTTGATGAACCAGCCCCTCAAAGAGCAGCGAGCTGTCTCGGTAACACTGTGGCCAGCGTCCTCCCTTCCCTCTTACATACAGCTGTGACATGCTGTCACTTTGCATCCGTACCCCATATGGCAAATGAAAGATGCCAAAACACAAACAGCCCTGCCCTACTTGGGGAACAGCAGAGTTGCATCAGGTACGCTCCCAGTAGCAATCTTTGCTGTCTTCATGGTTCTGAGATGGTAGCTCCAAACATGGATGTGAAATCCAGTCCTCACTTCTTGTAGGCTTGCTCAGGGCTCTTTCTCAGGGTCCGGGTGAGGATGGTCCCCAGACACCCCTGCGGGACCCCACACTGAAGGGGCAAGAGTGAAGCCACTCCTCAGTCATTTAAAGGTCTTTATTCTAACCACAGACTACCCAGTTCTGCATTTTTCCAGCCCTAATAAGCTATCACTGTCATGCCTGCTTATTAACCACATATCTCCTCCTTCAGGGGCTCAGAGAAGGGCGATCAGAGTCCTCGAAAGGCTATATCTAACCTTTCTTCTAATCACAGACATGGTTTATTGACCACTTGCTATTATGTACCTCACACTGTACTAAGTACACATTTTCATTTAACCCTCACAGCATTTAATGGTAGATATTATTAATCCCATTTAATAGTTTGGGAAACTGGGACTTTAAAAAGTCAAATAATTTGCCCAAGGTCATGCTTCTAGTAAGAATCTTGGGCTCTGTCCATCCAAAATCCATGCCTGTAACCACTGTTCTATATGGAGGAAGAGGGCACAGAGGGCCAGAAAGGGCGCTGGCTCTGCAGTCAGAAGCCCTGCCACTGATCACTATGTAACCTCAGGTGGTTGTTTAACTTCTCCAAGCCCCTGTCACTTCATCTTCAGTGTGGGAATGACTTCCACCCTGCCTTTCTCCCAGCGTTGAAGACAGTAACAACACTTGTTGCTGCATTCCAGAGAGTTCATTCCCCTTGGACAGACTTCCCCACCCATCTGTTCAGGTTGGGCATGAGAAGTGGGTAAGAGCAGAGTGGCAGGATAAGAGGTCCAAAACTAACTGCAGAAGTTATGTGTATTCTTTTCAAATTTTGAATTTGCCTTTGTGTAACTGTATGGCGAAGCATGGAGTCTAATGTTTGAAAATGAATTCTATTAACATTACAGTTATCTAGGCATGAAATTAATAATCAAAATAGGCAACCACACAGTATGTGCTCAGTAAATAACTAAAGGAAGGACAGAGGAAGGCAGGCAGTGAGGAGACAAAGCTAGCATTTTCTCTTGATCACTTTAATCTTTTAGCCTGTTTGCATTTCATTACCTATGCATGTAACTAATTCGTTCTCTGAGTCTCTATTAAATTAATTTAGCCAAAGTTATTTATTTTCACTTTTTGTTTGCAATGATAAAGAACTTAAAGAGCAATACAGTGACAAATATTCTTTGCCAAGCCATAATATTCTATAGTCTGAACAGCCAGCCCTATCATTGTCTCAACTGAGGCATTATGCTAGGAGGATGGGCCTACTTTCTTGAAATTTCAAATTGCCTGATTGACACTCATGGAGACCAAACACGCAGGTGCAGGCGCGCGCGCGCGCGCACACACACACACACACACACACACAGAGCTGATATAAAAATGAAGCTGCCAATAGCAGCTAATAAAACCCCAGTGCACATGTTGATTCCTCCAGCCATCGGTTAACACAATGCTGATGCAGAAACAGATCTGTGACAGCCTGTTAGCAAGGACTTTGGGGAACTCTTGGAAGACATGAACAGAGATAAAGAAGAGAAAATGAATTGATGATGGTTTGGTTAAAAGCAATGTTCGAATGAAGAAAATAAAAGATGGTAAGTAATAATTGGTGGTGGGGGACCCCTAGCCATATGGTGGAGATTTGGAAAAATGAAATACTCATTCTACATGAAAGACACTTGTGGCTGACACTCTGCAACACAATCCCAAAATTAACCCGTTTTCTCCACTCTTAACATTGCTAAAAAGGGCAAAAATGCCAATATAGGTCCCTTCAAAACTTTTTAAACATCACGAACACAGTGAATACTCTCTATCTAGACAACCACCTGTAATGAAAGCTACCATTAGAAGGATGGCATTTCTGTGCAACCAACCACATGGCATCATCTTTCCAAAGCATGAATTTGTCTCAGAATGCAAACTCACCCAGCATGTCCTGCCCCTTCCTCAGTTCCCTGGGTCTGTAAGGACTAGGGTGGCCCCCAATGGGGACAGCAGCAGAAGAAACGGAGCATTTCTCCTGCCACTCCTAAAGCCTGACCACAACCTTCCCCCCTGCCGTCCCCAGGCCCCCCGACAGACTCCACCAATTAGTCTCAATTGTGCACAAAAGTTAAACCGCTAGGAGAGACCTGGAAATTTTACATAGTCAGAAATGGAGAGTTTGTAAGTGAAAAAACCTGGAGGAGGGAAGTAGCTTAGAATGAGCTCTCTCCCCTCACCTGTTCTAACTCAATCCCGTTAAAATGGTTCGTCATATTCAGATATAAAGTGTTTCCCCAGAGAGTCAGAGGGCCTTAAGTAAATATTATTACATTGTTATACTGTCAAGAGGTCATTCCTTTCTGATTGAGACAGCATTCTGAATATCAAATTCCAGGCACAAAATCAACGCCGATTAATACTAATCAGAAACAAAAGTAAAGAAACAGAGAAGGTTTTAATTAACCCTATGCAATAGAAGCAGATGAAAAGGGTATCATGCCCCATCGCCACCAGGACATGGGAAGCACAAGGAACGCCCAGGAATATATAGCTTTTTCAATTCTGGAGGGAAGTAGCTACAACTTTCATTGAGCATAAGATACCAGGAATTACGTAAGCAGCAGCTGCATTGCAAATGTTGGGCCCAATAAGAGCAATTGAAATTGATTCTGGAACAAGGTTAAACTGCTTTACCTAATACCATTAATAAATAAGAAGATCTTTCATTAGTTGGCAGGAGAACAGTTGCTACTGGCCAATTTCATTTTCCTGAAGACAGCAAAGACTCACGCGCACTTTTTTCCAGATAAAAGCGCCCAAGTCCCAAAGCACTGCTTCTGGAACGAGAAAGTCGCCGGCAGGGCCACACTTGTCCTGACCAGGTCTGAAGTCTCCTTTCACCTGGTCCCAAATACCGACGAGAGGGAAAAGTGTTTGTTTGGAACACTTTCCGTTGAAACTTTTTAAAAAGTGAACAGTTCAGAAACATCGTGGTCAATCAGAAATTGTTGTTCAGGAGTGAACATCGGAGGGGAATGAAGTTACCCTTCCAGGCCAGGCTGGGTGGCCTACACTTGGAAACCTAAAAATAACCAAGGTTCTTCATTACTCAGCAAAGGTATGGATAAGATTTAGTCAACTGAGCCTAGCAAGATGCCCTACGGTCTCTGAGCAAGAAACGAAGTCTTTCTATTTAATGCCCCTTCCCACAGGCCACACCTGGGCTGGTTTGCTAGTCTCCAAACTCAACAGGGACAGCGCCCAGAACCAGGCACCTGCGGGGTGCCACCGGCCGCTGCGAGGTGCCCCCTCCCCTCCCAGAGCTGCACTGTCTCGGGGCCCAGAAGCAAACAGACCTTCAAAAGAGAGAGGGGGAGAGAGGGCTGCATTATATAACAATATTCGGTAGATAAGGCTTCTGGAAAACGAAAGTACCGAGGGGAGGGGCGGGAGCGGGGGCAGGCGCGGGGAGCCCGGCGTGGGGAGCTTTCGCCGCCACTTACTCGAAGGCGAAGAAGAGCCCGCTGGTGACCAGGATCAGGACGAGCGTCAGGTAGAAGACCCCCGTCTGCCGGGCCATCATGATCCTCCCGTTGCAGAAGAACTTGTTCCTTCCCGGGAAAACCTCCCATTTCCTCCGGGCCGCGGTTTTCTTCTTGTGGGGCGACTCCATCGGGGAGGAGCTGTGGGTGCTGATCTGGCTGTACTCGCAGTCTTTCATGGGCCCGCCGCTGCCGGGAGGCATCCACGAGGGCAGCCGGCGCGGGGCGCGCGGCCCCAGGAGCCCCCCGGCCGCGCGGGCCCCGCCGAGCCACGGCCGCCCCTCGAGCCCCGGCGCCGCGGCCCCTAAGCGGGATCCGAGCTCGGCCACAACTTTGCGGAGGACGCCCAGGTGAAGCCCTCGGGGAGCCCAGCTGTCATAGCCGGCTCCCCTCCCGGGAGGGACGGTGCTCGCCCGCAGCCCGCGGCGGTCCTCAGTCGCTTCCAGCCCGCGCGCCGGGGCTCCGGGGCCCCGCGGGGCTGCCTGGCGGGCTCCGGGCTCGCGGCGCGTCCGCCCCCTCGCACAACCCCGCCGCCCCCGGCCCGCCGGCCGCGCCCGGGCTCCGGCCCGCCGATCCGCAAGCGCTGCGCCCGGAGGGAACACGAGGCGGCGGCCGCGGCGCCGGCTGGCTCGGGAGCCACTTCTGCGCTTCGGCCAGGTTTATTCTAATCCTTCCTCCCGGCGGCGATCTTCCCCAGGAGACAGATGGAAACTGGGAGGCCGCTCGCGGCACCGGCAACCCCTCCCAGGGGTGGGGACACCGAGCGCGTTATTCTATCAGGAGCGGGCTCGGCGACAGCCCCGGTGCTGCTTTCGCGGCGACCCCGCGCCGGCGCGCCCGGCGGCTGAGCCGAGTCCGCGGCCCCCGCGCGGGCTGCGGGGCTGCGGGGCTGCTGGGGCCGAGGGTCGCGGCGGCGGCTCGGGCTGCGCGCAGGGGCTCCCTGGCTCCTTACTGCCTGCCCCGCAGGAGCCGGGCCGGCGCGAGGAGGGCCCGGGGGGCGGCGGAGCGCGTCTCAGGGCCGCGGGCCGAGCGCCTCTGACACTTGTTTGCGAGGCTCAGCCCGGCGCGCGCGCGGCGCTCGGAGCGGGTGCGGGTCCGCCTCCTGCCGGCCGGGTGGGCGGCGGCCCGCGCCGCTCCCGCCCGGCTCCTCCTTCCGCTCCTCCTCCCCCGCGAAGCCCTGCACCGGCTCGGGCCGGCCCCGCGCGACCCCAGGAAAGGCGCGGGGCTCCTCCGGCGGCGTCCGCGCCCCGTTTCTGCCCGGGTGTTATCCCCGGCAGCAGCTGCCGCCTCGGAACACGCTCGCTCGCTCGCGCGCGCACAGCAACACGCAAACCCATTCTTGCGACTCCGGGGCTCTGAGGACCCCGCACGGGGAGGTGACCCTCCCGGGCCTGCCCGGGCCCTTCCTCTTCCTCCCCCAGCGGGGCGCGTGGTCGAGTAGCGGGTGGCTTTCCTGCTGCTTGGGAAGGGGGTGGGGGGCCCGGCCACGGGATGGGGAAGGACAGCACGAGGCAGGCCGGACCCCGGGGTGGGGGCTGCGGGCAGGGGTCTCGGGCCGGGTTCCCCGGATTCCCGCGGGGAGCGGAGGAGAGCGGAGCGGTCTGGGTCGCTTCCGGCCCCGGCCCCTGCCTCCCGTCGGGAGGACAAGCCCAGCGGCTTGTTCTGCGTGGGCTGCAGCCTCCTGGCCCTTTCTTTCTCACTTCAACGACACGGGCGCTCACAGTTTGCTCGCTTTATTTCTCTGCTTTCCCCTCGAGTCCCCGCGGCCGCAGAGGGACCGCCCGTGCGTGCTCGCCCCGCCCCACAGTCCGGGCCGACAGGCTCCTGCGCTCGCGCCCCGTCCGGCTTCGCCGCGGGGTCTGAGGCCGCAGCGGGTGGGCGCAGCCCGTGGGAAGCGGAAAGCGAAGGCAGCGGGGCGCCGGCGCTCGGCCCTCTGAGCCCCGCTTTACTTGCACGGCCCGCTGGGATGTGTAGTTCTTCCTCTCGCCGCCCTGCTCCGCCAGGAACGCGACTTGGGAACCAAAAAACTGCAAGTCCCTGCATCCCCCGCGAGGAGGGCGGGAGAGACGCGGGGCTGGGCATTGCTGGTGCTCGGCGGTTGGAGATGGGAACTAACAAAGGGAGCGGTGGGCACGGCTGTGCCTCCTCCGCGCTGGCATTTTCCACATTACGCACGTTCCTGTGCAATGGGTAAAGGTACATTCTGCACTGCGACCCTGCGAGGCACTGCCGTATCCAGCTTCGGGAACGCTCAACTGCTTGCCCGCGACCACAAAGGCAGAGGGGGTAGAACCCCAAACCCCGAGAATTCCCCCCACTAAGCGCTGCCTCGGTGAGCTGTGCCAAAGGGAGAAGAGACTGGTTTAATCAAAAGAGAAGAAGAACTGGGGCCAGGTGGGAAGAGCTTCCTAGGAAGGAAAACGTGGTGGGGGTGGCAATCGGAGAATGACACAGGTTATAAGGAGTTATGAATAAAAAATGGGATTTACAAGTGTTCATTCCAAAGCAGGCAGGTTAGGGGAATAGGTAGGATCTTATACAATCAGAATTGAGTTCCAATGGTTTTAGATATTGCATGATGGATGAGCATATTATGGGGACAATTAAGTACTTTTTGGCTGCACTATTTAAAAAAAAATAAAAAACAACTGGCAAGCCTCAGACATTTCAAGTGAAAGCTCATATGCTTTCCCAATCCTTTAGTTCATAGGATCAACGGGATGTTATTCGATTTATTCTGAGCACTTTTCTTGGGGTGTCCAATCAATATATTTGATCTATTGACGTGATGGCTTAAAAAAAAGACTCTCATTCCTGTTGTCAATTAAAACCTAATTTTTCTGGCATTGTGATTATGCTTTTTAAAAGTCTTTCCCTGTTAGAGATACGTACTAAAGTATTTGCATGTGCTTTAAAATACTCCAGCCCACCCATTCCCCCAGAACATGACAGTATAGATGAAACAATATTGGCAAACTGTTGAAAATTGTTAGTTGTCTACTGCAGCAAATTACCACAAATTTAGCAGCTTAAAACAATACAGATTTATTACCTCAGTTTCTGTGGGTCAGGTGTCCAGGCACCTGGGGTTCTCTGCTCAGGGTCCCACACTTGCCAGCAAGGTGTTGCCCAGGCTGCCTTCTCATCTGGAGCTTAACTGGAAAAGAATCAGTTTTCACACTCACTCTGGTCACTGGCAGAATTCATCTCCTTGCACCTACAGGGCTGAAGACCCTGGCTTTTTGCTGGCTGTCAGCTGGAGACTGCCCTCTGCTCCTGGAGAGTACCTGGAGTTCACTGTCAGTGGGCTTTCCCAGCATGGCCACTTGACTTCAGCCAGCCAGCAAGGCGAGTCCCCAGAGTGAGTAAGCTAGCAAGATGGAATCTTACATAACACAAAATAATCACACAGAGGTGACATCAAATGTGCCATATTCTATTGGTGAGAAAGCCAGTCACAGGTTTCCCACACACTCAGGGGAGGGGATTATATACACAAGGGTATGGACACTAGGCTGAGGGGGCCACTCTAGGGTGTGTCCACCACAGTATGCTATTCTTATCTACTACATCTACTTATGTTTATATTTGAAATTTTCTTAATAAAGAGAAATGAATTATTTCTTTTTCATTATATCTGAGTTTCCCATTGCAAGTAAGTTTTTAGATAAGCTGATATGATTGTTTGCAGTTGTCTCCTAGGAGCACCTGTTTCTTCCCACCCCATGTTTACTCAGAACTTCAGCAATTAGTTCATGTAGGATACATACCTAAAGAAGTTCACTAGAACCTGGTGTGAAAGCCACAGATTTTAGCTCACCACCTAAAAACTATAAGGCACGGTAGAGTTTATTCATTCATTTCACATTTGTTTGGGGACCTAGGCCATAGAAACGGACTCCAGGACTGTGATAATTTGGATGGGCAGAGGAAAAAGGCTTAGGATCTCAGGGAAATTGGGAATGGTGGAAAAACATGCTGTCTAGTTGGAGTAGACTGGACTTGGGAGGGATTCCAGAAAACACCACCAGGATACTCGGGAAGTGAGACCAGGAGGAGAAGGAACCTATGGTTACTGGGATGAGCAAGTTACACTGCGGGCAGCTAAAGCTCAGATCCTCTGGGAAGTGCCCCAGAACCTGCCCCTTGGTTATTCCACCTGAGGGGCCAGGAAGCTGGACTTTATCCACCAACCTGTCTGTTATCAGTTGAGAGCTCTTTCCGGGAGCATTAACTCTATCTTCTTTACATGACCACCCTCCTAACGCTACCAAAGGCATGGCCACCAGGAGCACTCAGTGCACCTGGCTGGCCCTCCCCTGACAGTCGACAGGATCTTTGATTCCAGTGGGTCTTTCCCTGTTGTTATCTGACTCAGGGGCCACTGACAACAGGGGTTATGTTATCAATGAAATTAGAGCTTTATACCTTTCATCTGAACAGCTCAAAGCATTCCACAGACCCACCTGGGTAATTCTCAGAATGCCTCCGGGCCGTCAAGAGGAAGTATGGGCTTATCCCTGGTGCAGGAGGAAGATACTCACATCCCAGGACACTGTGTGATTTATATACCTTTAGGGGCCAGGACGAGTATGTGCCCAGTGTGGTCAAAGTACGTAGAGGTCAAAGGGACATGGTCTTAGAAGGAGAACTTTGAAATCTCCAGAAAGGGATTACTTCGGAGAGTTCTGAGACGGCAGGAAGTGACACCAACATTCCTCAGAAAACCAGACACCTGAATTCCCTCCAACCCAGAGGGCTGGCTCCCATTTTCACATGTGCTCAGCACATCTGGGAACATCTTGTATCACAGCATGTAAGGTGTTTAAAGGAATAAACAGCACTACAAGAAAAATTGGATGAGACAAAAAAATTTAATCCAAAATTTTCTTGTAATTTTCTCAAGTGACTTTTTCTTGCCTTTTCTATCACTAAAAAATTACTTTTTAGTACTTTTATAAACATAATACATGTGCATTGAAAAAAAAAATTTTTAATTATATTACACATAAATATTTTAAATGGAAAGTTCAAGTTCCATCATCTTAATCAGTAACCTTTTGCTGACCGTTCTTCTGTAACTCGTTTACGCCCACATACACACACACACATCTACCTATATCATTTGACAAAAATGGAATTGTATTATGCATGCTTTCACCCTGTATGCTCTTTTTATATATAATCATAGTATTTTTCCCCTTAATCCCCCACCCTCACTCTTTACCAAGTAACTGATGTTAACAACTTGGTCTATGCCCTTCTCCAGGCTAATATAGTTATAGGCAAATATATATACATCCCATATTCCAATTTTATCAATTGTCCTAACGATGTCCTTTATAGTCAGTTTTTCCCAGTTCAGGATCATACATGGCACCTAGACATTAGGTGCCTTGAGTATCCTTCAATATGGAACAGTACCCCCTTCCCCTTTCTTTTAGTTTCTTGCTTTGGATATTTTAGAAGAGTACAGGCCATTTACTTTGTACAGCGTCACTAAGTTTGGGTTTGTCTGGCATTTCTTCACAGTAAAACCCAGGAGGTTTCAGCCACGTGCATGCCAGCAGCGTCGCTGAAGCCACAGAATACTTGCCTGGGTCAGGCCGCTGCTTCTCCTAGGCCCCCAGTCCCTTGCACACTGATAAGAGCATTTTTGAAGAAGCATATCCCTACTGCTTCTAGCTGCAGGTGCTGGATAAATCTGGAATGTGCCTCAAGCCCAAGCCGAAGCCGACACCCAAGTACAGACAGTTGTGAATTAAGAAACAAAATACGCTGGGTTTTCGAGAAGCGAAAATTATGAAGAGGTACAAGGCTCTCAAAGTATTTTGCTGATGGCTTATCAGACGTGCACCAGAGCAGCAAACATAATGGTAGAAGGGGATGGTCCCTAGCAGTGATGAGAAACAATTCTACTAAAGTCACACCTGGGCAGGAGACCCCAGAGTCCAGCTCTGAGTTCCCCAAGGCTGGTTCCAGAGGCGGGAGCCCAGCCTCTGTTTTCAGAACACCTACATCTGGACAGTCAACACCCACATGCTCCTCAAAGGACATGAGCAAAACAGAAACATTTATCTCAACCAAAAATGCTGCTTAGAATTCCAAAAAGAGTCCACAGTGGATTTTGGAAATTTCTCGTCTCCTCTGTAAAGAATGGATTTTAAGAAACGTCTAATGCTACTTCTGAACTAAAGATACACAGTGAAACATTTGACGTCTATTTATTCTCTGAATACCAGGCCCAAGAATAGACTTTTCTTGGCATCTTTGGCATTTATGGGAAATAAAATCCTTGTTGAATGAGTAACTGAAACCCACCTACCTCAAAGGTTGGTTGTGAGATCAAAAAATGTGTGGCAGTGCCTTGTAAATAGTAAATTCATATGCAGGCATTAATCGTACTTACTCTCCCTTTTCTCAGCAGTTTCACTGTTCATATCATTTTCTTTCAGAAGAAAATTGAGACCTTTCTCAGAGTGTCAACTTACCCATGAGCAAGCAGTTCACTGTTGAAGCTAAGGAGAAGGTGGTAGTTTAAGAATAAAATCAGGAGAGGACAAGACAGACTTATTCAAATTGATGTTTTTCTACCAAACGAAGCTTAATTACAATCCCTCTATGGATAAGTAAGAGAGGCACATTTGGTGAGCACTGTTTAATACAGAAAATGAATTTATATTTTTCATTCAATGCACATTCAAATGAAATTCCTGGTCAATATTTTCTATGTAAACCTATGACTGATATTTGAATCTTTTCATACTTCCATTTAAAGATAAAATTTGAGCAGTCTGGATTTAGATTAGTGTCCTCAACCCCCTCCCCTTGCCTAGTGCCAAATTCAGTAGACAGTGTTGATGATAATGAAAAACCAGTTGAAATAATAGCAAATGCTGGTGAGGAGGTGAGATAGCGGGACTCTGGTCCACTGCATTCATCTAGTGCAGTCAGAACAGGCAGGGACAAGCACACCCACTGAAGCAATGTGCTTTTTGGTAGTAAAAAGAATTAAAATTTGAAATAACATGTCTATTACTTGAAGGCTTGATAAACTATAGATTATTCATACGATGAAATATTATACAGAATGAAATGGGAAAATTGGAACTATAAGAATAGAGATGTAAATTTCAAAAAAAATGATATAAAATGAAAAAAGAAATTTGCAGAAGGTTGCATATATATGTTCTTATATGAATGATAACGGTCTATTATTTGTGGTTATGTACATGTATGCCAAATTTTTAAAAAAACCCAAAGAATGCCAGACGGAAAATTCAGGCTCTTTGTTCTCTCTGAAAAGGAAGGAGGGAGGGAAGAAGAAAAAGGAGGGCCAGCATTTAAGCTGTGTGATCGGCACGGAGGATTATTATATTTTAATAACTAAACTTTTTTGTAACTCGGCAATCTTTGTATTTTTTGAAGCACGGGATTATCTTTTCACTTCCATACCCCAATGTGTTTAGAAATGAATAAAAGCATTTTCAAATAATGTTTGCCCAGATAAGTATCTGTCCTTTAGAAACCACCCAGTGTGAGGGGATTTTCCCTTTCACCGTCCTTACTCTGTAGTCGGCCAGCCCCTTTCTGTGGGCCACTGACAGGGAGGTCTGCATCCCCTCACCGAGCTACAGGCAGCACTTCAGCAGCGGTGACCGGAGGGGTGGGCAAAGTGTGAGCCGTCAGCAGGGTTAGAAGGAGCGCCTGGGAAGGAAGAAAGGCACGTTTCACTCACCAGTGCGGTGTAAATAGGGTAAAGAGCTCAGTTATATATTAATATTTGTTGGGACCCCTGAGACAGCTTTGTCCACTTGTACAACCATCACCACAAGAAAAATTTAACCATGTTACTTGATCTCAATCAGCTCTTCTCTGTTAAATATTTACTACCCTCCTGGCAAAAGGGAGAGTGGCTAATAAAAATTCCATTTTCTTAACTTTAGTATTTTAACAGGGCAATCAATATATCTAGATTAACAGTGTTCAGTGAACTTAAGGCAAAGTTTTGAAAAATCTCTTGCAGGCTGCAAAAACAAAAAAGTATGGAAAGGGAGAAGTGAGGTGATATGAAAAATGTAAAATTTGAACCTTAAAAGTGTTGGGTACCCGAGGTAAACTTGAGTATGTTGCTGAACTGTATCTCTGCCCATCCGCAGAGTCCCAGGCACGCGCTGTAGACGGGGTGCAGAGATGGCCGAGCACCAATCTCCGGTGCTCAGGGCAGTGACCTAAAGGTGATCACGGCCTGCCCGCAGGCCGTGGAATTCGTGCCATAGTGATGGTGCCCTCGCTGGAGCGCAGGGCCCAGTGAGGAGTGACCAACTGTGTATGTGCTGCCGAGGTGGGCACCCGAGTAACCAACTGCCGGCAGTTTCACGGGGAAGCTGGCACTTAGTCAGGACCTTTACTGAAACTCTCCTCACCCTCTGTCAAAGGTATAATGAGAAAATTTCAAAACCAAGGACTAAAGGCAACTATCAAGGCATTGTTTAAATAGTTGGGGGGAAATCGCATGAGTGAAGAATTGTTTTTAAAAATAGATGTGTTACAGGCTAAGTGTGCCCCTGCACCCTCGAAGTTCATTCATTGAAGTCCTAATCCCCAGCGACTCGGAATGAGCCTGTATTTGGAGGTAAGGTCTTTAACCCCAGCGGGCCCTGATCCCTTTCACAGATGTACACCTCGGAAGGTGAGTGAAGACTGAGAGGAGATGGCTGTCCTCAAGCCAAGGAGGGAAGCCTCAAAGACACCAACCCTGCTGACACCTTGGTCTCAGATTTCCAGCCTCCAGACTTGGGAGGAAATAAATGTGTGTTGGTTAAGCCACCAGCCCTTGGTACTTGCATATGGCAACACAAGCAAACTAATTCAATATGGTACACATAAAATGATGGTCAAAACTCTACAATATTTAAGCCATATTACTGAGTTCTAAAAAGCATGCTATCAAACACATGTATAGAGTGATCCAATTTTTATAAAATCGTGGAACTAGCTACATAAATATGCATAACAAATGTCACTGGTGATTTAAAATTTTTTCTCCATTAAGCTTTTCTGCACTGGTCCATTATGTTAATAAGCACATGAGTGGCTAAAGTCAAGTGGGAATAAATACATAGAGCAAGAAAAGAATGGAGCTCAGGGCAGAACCTTGGGGAATGCTGGTATTTAAAGGACAGAGGCGGGAGGGGGCAGAGGCAGCGACGAAGGATGGCGGGAGAGGAGAACCCGCGGTGTGATTCCGAAGAAGCCGATGAGGGCGGTGGCAGAAGGAACAGGTGCTCGCCAGCGGCCACCGCCACAGGGCTGCTGGAGGGTGGGGGGCATGTTGCTCTGGCGCTGGGAGGCCGCTGTCCTCGGGGCGCAGCTTGACGGAGTGGTGGGGCAGTGTGAGGGTTTGCGGGAAGAGTGGGCAGGAGGAAGGAAGGCCGCAAAGCCAGGAATAGCCTGACTACAAGCCGGGATGCGGGGATGCCAGTTACCCGAGAAACCCCGCGAAGGGTATCGCAGTAACACTGCATTCTGCACGGTGCTGCATTCTGCGAGGTGCCTCGGAGGTTTCTGGGTCCATTCGTTCTCGTGTAACCTGTCAACTCGCCTGGAGTCTGCTTAGTGGGGAAGATGTTCCTGTGAACCAAAGGTCTCGACAGTGCAATGTCTTCGTAGCACAGCTAGAACAGCAACCAGCATGAACCTTAGGAGAAAGGTTCCACAATGTGACAAGAAAGTGCTTGTAAACTCATTTGATGACAGGGAACATGCTTTCTCATCTGGCTTCCCTACCTCTCAGCCAGGTTCCCTTGGCATGAGGCCACGCACACTAATAGACAAGGACAGGAGTGGGGGAGAAGGCATGTGCTTAGGAAGTGTGCCAGGCACCGCCCTTTCTCGCTTTACCTTAGCCAGGTGGCCCTAGGCTGGGTACCATCAATGTTATGAGAATACGTATACACACTCCCCAATCTACGTACTTGACTCTCATGAGAGCATCACTACCCACTTCGCTTCAATTACTTACCTTTCACACAATTAGGACAGTACTATTACTGCCCCCTTTTTATAGAGGAGGAAACTGAGGCTCAGAAAAAGTTATGTGTTTTGAGATCACACAAACTACTTGATTTAAAGTCATTTCCTGGCTACTGCGGAGGGCACAGTGACCTGCGACATTCTATTCCTGGCTGAGGAGCCTGCTTCCTGCTAATACCCGTTGTTTACGCAGAGTTAACAACACCTACAAGAAGACTATGATGCTGTGAGAGGGGCCGGTGTTCCCTCCAGGTGGGGCCAGCCAGAAGGTTCTGAAAGGAGGCAGCTTTAAGCTCTGGCTTTGAAGGGGAGGAAGAATTTTAATAAGTGGAAATTCCTTTTACCACAAAATCAAAACATCATCTATTTTTACTGCCATTCTTTGTGTCACTCCTTTGAAGCTGTCTCTAAACAGCAAGGCATCACTGGCACCAGCATCTTTTTATTCCTGTCACCTTTTATTTCCTTCAGGACCCTGAAATTCCCTGGCAATAGCAGGCAGAGCTGGGCATGCACAGAGGCTCAGACGCCAACGCAGGCCGTGACGGCTAAGCCGTGGAGGCAGGATAACCTGGTCACAGTGACCCCCGTAAAAGACAGTAGCCATTGTCCTTTGGATGGGTACCTCTGAGTGCTGTGCCAAGCAGCTCCTAGGAGGGGCATTGTCTGAGGCAGCCGGAATTCACCCTGGAGGCATTTTAGGCACACTCTGTCCCAGGCTGGAGGTGTTGCCTGAATTCACCTTTAATTGTTGCCTGTTACATAAAATCCTGAAGTTCTCTGTCTCTTTAAAGTTGGAAGATGGAGAGGTTGAGTGGTCAATTTCACCCATGGGAGCTGGCGCTCTGACCGGGGCATTTGCCCCAGCACTTTCTAGCACCCTCATCTGACCCTGTGCCTCCAAATATGTCTCTGGTTGGCTGAGTTGCTTTGCCAGAAAGCAGAAAGTAATTGTTAAAATAAGTCAGTTTTTAAAAGATTAAGAACACTTTTCATTTGCCCCCATCAGAAGTCTATAGTTCCCTAACCTGAATAATACAGTCATCAGAGGAAGGGGGAATGTTTTAAGAAGGGTCTGTACGCAGCGAGTAATTTCAGGACACCTATAGAAAACAAGTCAATGATATTGAAGAAAAATTCCAAAGAGTCATTTGCTCCTATCAAAGATGAATTAATTAGGAGAAGAGAAGCTGGGATAGTCAGTTGATAACAGTCCGCTGAAAGAAACTGTACACCTTAAGAAAACAGCTCTCAATAGGCCAAAAATGTAAACATTCGATTGAGTGCTAGATTTTCACATTTTTGATTTATAGAAAAGGCTTAAGGTGTTTCAAAACCTCATTCAAACACATGCAGGATGTGAGGAACTATGTCCTCATATTCAGAAGGGGAGCTTAATTTTAAGAACAGCTTACATTAGGTAATTGAAAAAGCTTATCTCTAGAATTATGACTAAAAAATAAGATACTAAAGTGATTTCAACTAAATATGCCTACAGTAGGATAGACCATCACAAGTAAGGGACCACTCACAACCTTACTTGCAACCTTTGGTCCCAGGTAATATAATCCAAAGAATGCAGCAAAGGATGCTGTAAACCAGAGTAGCTGAATCTTCACACATTTCCTCTGTGATTTTATAATATTTTTAAATCTGGGTACCTAAAGTGCCATTTCTTCCCAGTTTAAAAATAATGCTATTTTTATTATTGTTTCCTATGGAAACTGTTTCCCTAGGCATAGCAACGGCCATTTCCCAACAGGGACTTATTTAAGCCACTTTCCCTTGTTGAGCTTTGGCTAACACAAACACATATTTCACCCCAGTGGATTCTTCAAGGCTAATCCTGCCCACTGGGGAATCAGCTAACGCTGCCATAGCCACACTCCCAGCTGCTAGGCAGCCAAGGAAAACCATTCTGTTCCCCAGGGATTAGTTTGAGGAACTTCAGGTCCTTGGGGACCAGTGGAAAGTTACAGAAGCTGTGACCAAATTTTCAGAACTCTCCAAATCTGCTTGAGGTCAGATGTCGAATAAGGCAGTGAGACCCAGAAGACACACATGCATCGCGGGAAGCCATCCGTGCTTGTGCCGGAGAGAAGGGACATTCCCTTCGCAGGGCACATATTTCTGACAACATACTACTGTTCTTTAAACATTAAAGACTGGGAAACTTCTACTTGCACCTACGTATGGATAGCTTGTAGCAGACTCAAACAGCTAAAAAACACCCCCTCCAAATAAAAAAACTATTAAAACAATGATCAGTGACCAAAGCAGCCAGACTTACGGGGTCAAGATCCTGGAGAGAAATAAAATGCATTGAAGTGAGCCAGGTAGTTTAGATATAGTTTATAGAGGCAGAGACAGAGACAGAGACACTGACAGAGCCGAAGCCAGAGACGGAGACGGAGATGGAGACAGAGACAGATAGATACATAAATAGCCGGTGCTGCAGGAGTCTCACTGGTCTAAGGAGATGAAAAGTAGACTTCAGGGCTTTCAGAGGAAAGGATTTGAGGAGCCAGCATCCTGGAGCGCCACATTCCCTGTGCAATTTCTCCCTAAGGCACTGACATATTTTTAAACTAACTAGACACAGCCCAACAGGTGGAAACCAAGCAACCACACAACAGAAAGCTTCTCAGACTAAAAGGGTCCTTGGAGATTTTAATAGTTCTCAGGGTGCTAGGAAGACAAAACTTGGAGTTCAGGGCCCTCCAAAATAGAGGAGTCCTGGCACACACTCCAGACTTTCAACTGAGACTACTGAAGGGCCACACCTAGGAGTGAGGGGGGGGATAACTCAGAGACAGAGACAGAAGAGCCTTAAGCTGAAACTCAGCTCCAGTCTGCTCAATTCCTGACTGGATCAAGGTGATCTGTTTGTCAAAACAGAATTAAACCCCCTCTGTAAGATGCTAATCATCGTCTAGACTCTATAATTTATTATACATAATGCCCATCATTCAATTGACGAGCCCTGACAGAAAATATGACCAATGACCAAAACTCAAGAGAGGAAAAAAAACACACCAAGACAACAGAAAGAAAAATACACGCAATCCAGATGCAGAGGTTCTCAAACTCAGATTTTAAAATAACTATGCTTGAAATGGTCATGAAAATAGATTAAAATACCTGGTGGGGCAAAAGTAGGTTTACAGTTGTTCATATGGAAAATAATACAAAAATTAATTATTAATAATACAAGAATAAGCTCTGTGTTTCAGGTACACACAAGTGTAAACCTAGTTTTGCCCCACCCTGTATGGAAGATTTCACCAAGAACTGGAATCTATTACAAAAGTATTATTAAATGGCAATTCTAGAACTAAAAAACATAATAAATGAATTGAGAATTCAAAAACTAGATTTAATGATAGATGAAAAGCAGAAGAGGGAGTTAGCAAACTGGAAGATAGATTAGTTCAAAAATCTAAATTGAAGCTCAGAGGAAAATATATGAAAATGGAGAAAAGAGTGAAAGAGGGATATGGGGCATGGTGGAAAATTCTCCTGTATGTGTAATGAACACTCCAGGAGAGGCGAACGAATGGGGCAGAAACTATTTCCCAAAACTAACAAAAGACATCAAGCCACAGAGTCAAGAAATCCTGATGTCTAAGAAAGATGCATACAATGTAATCCATACTTAGGCACATCATAATAGGACCAATATTGGAAATTGACAAATTGTTTTTAAAATTTATGTGAAAATGCAAAGGGCAAAAAAAGTGAAAAAAATATCTTTTAAAAAAATTTATGTTTTTATTAATTTAAAAAATATATATATATATCTTTATTGATTTCAGAGAGAGGATGGGAGAGGGAGAGAGAGATAGAAACATCAACAATGAGAGAGTCGTCATTGATCGGCTGCCTCCTGCACGCCCCCAGCTGGGGATCAAGCCCGAAACCCCGGCATGTACCCTAATAGGGAATCAGACTGGTGACCTCTCGGTTCATGGGTCGACGCTCAAGCCCTGAGCAACACCGGCTGGACTGAAAAAAAATAACTTGATGAAGAAAAAAAAGTTGGAAGACATACTACCAGATATCAAGATTCAGTATAAAGGTGAAAAGAAATAACTAGATCACTGGTGCATAGCAGAGTTCAGAAAAAAAGATGGTCTTTTCATTAAATGGTGGTGGATTAGTATGGAAAAAAATAACCTAAATTCCCTACTAATACCCCAAAATAAATTCCAGGTGAATCACAGACCTAAATGTGAAAGGTAATACAATACAGCTCCTAGAAGGTAACCTAAACAGTGTCTTCATCACCTGGAGTAAGCAGAGTTCTTAACCGGGACATAAAAACACTAAATGTGAAGGAGAAGGTGGAAAATTGGACTTTATTACAAGTAAGAATTTCTGTGTATCAAAAGACACCATTAAATAATGAAAATAATGAAAAGGCAAGAGACAGCTGTAAAAATACATAAATAATGAACATATGTACGTATGTGCTGAGAAGGCCGAGAATCCAATTTAAAAAATGGGCGAAGGGCTTGAATAGTCTCTTCAAAAACGAGTATTTCCAAATGGACAATCAGTATATGAAAAGGTGTTAGGTATCATTAGTCATCAGGAAAATAAAAACTAAAAGCACGATAAAATGCTGCCTAAAATGAAAAGGACTACAATTCCAAGTATTGGTGAGGCCACGAGTGACAGGCCTCTCATCATTGCCGCTAAGAGCAGAAATTGGTACAAATGCTGTGGCAAATTAAAAATGGCCACAAATTCTTCCCGTCTATGTAAGCATTCACAACTGACACACAGTTTGCAATTGACTTTGCAGTTTCTTTTTCCAAAAGGTCTTCCTTGAATCTGGGCTTGGACATGTAACATGCTTTGGACAATGGAACATTAGCAGATGTGACACCGATAGAGGCTTGAAAAGAGCTGGTATGTTGGAGTTTGTCTTTTTTTGCTGCTTTTGGCAACCCTGCTATTGCCACCCTGTGAATAAGTGCAGGCCCCCTGGCTAGACGGTGAGTGACCTTCAGTAGCCCCATTGCTCCTGACAACCAGCCAACTGCCAGCCAAGTGAACGAAACCATAAACCAAGGGCCGACACACAGCACAGTGACCATCCCAGGTGGGTCCCGTCCACTATGCTGACCCAGAGAACAATTAGTTATTGTTTTAAGCCACCACCCTCTCAGGTGGTTTGTTATGCAGCAAAAGCTAACGGGAAAAACACTTTGGAAAATTGTTTGGCAGAATCTGCTAAACACATCCCCTGTTACCCACTAATTCTACTCCTAGGTTTATACCCAACAGGGGTGCTTCAGAAGACACAACAGTAATGTTCATCGTAGCACTATCCACGGTAACCTTCAGACTAAAAATAACACAAGCATCCATCAAGAGCAGAATACATAAATAAATTGTGGAACAGGCATGCCAAAGAATACTGTACAGCAATGAAGATGAACAAACCTTGGTAAATACTCAGCATGGATGAATCTCACAAACACCACATTAAACTTAAAAAACAGACACACACAAGAGAATACATACTGCATGATTTCATTACAGAAATCAGGAGACAGAAACCACGCCAGTTATCTTAAGCAGAAAGAGATTGAATACAGGGAATTCCGGGCTTAAAGGCTCATTGCGAGGCTGGATGAGCCTTCTTCAGGCTGACCTCCAGAAATGACACCTAAAGTAAGACCACCAACTGGATCTCCCGAGGAGCTCCACCTCTGCCCCAGACAGGCCAGTGGGCTGCAGGAGGCTGCGCTGGAAGTGCTGAGTTTAAACACAACCCATCACAGCTGCAATCCAGATATCAGGGAGCCACCCAGACACCCCACAAAGGCACTATAACACTAGTGACTGGACACTTTGGAACAAATCCACATCCCTGCTTGCTGGCAGCAACAACCAAGGTGGGAAGGACGGCCCCCATCTCACTTCCCAGCTCAGGAAAGTGATCTAATGGGTAGAATGTAATTCACATGCATGGGTGTCTGGAAATGCAGCTTTCAGCTTTCTAGCCTCTGCAGTACAGGAAAGTCCCAGACGGAGACTGAAATGTGTACTGAGGGTCAATCAGCCATGTCCAGGCCACACTCCTTCCACCCAATCCAAGCCCATCACTTCTCACGTATGACCCAATCTCTCAGCCATAAACGAGACACCAACTCAGTGTCTGCTGGCTACCTGGGATGGGGATGGGTGCTGGAAATACCAAAAAAAAAAAAAAAAAAAAAAAAGGCATAGTTTCTGCCCTCAAGGAGCTCTTGGTTTAGAAAGGGAGAGCAAGGTCACCAGCGATCACAAGACTGGGGGCTGCGCTACGTTGAGGACGTGCGTGCCACACTGTGGGGCTACCGCAAGGATGCTCCTGCTGTACCGTTCTCAGTCCACCTCTTTATTCCTGGGTGAACGAGGCAGCTTTCCCAGAAGAGGCCCAGACACATTTCCGAGTCTTTGGTAATGTCATTTCCATTGTCTGAAATAGATCTTCTATTCATCTTAATAAAAATCTCATGAAGGGATTCACTCCTGAGTCTTAGTAGATAAAAGTCAATTTAAGTTAGAATAAGGGCATTACTAATAAATTTTCTTTTTACTGTCAAGAAGTTAAATTAATAATTGGTTTTACCTTTGCTCAGCTTAACTAGAACTGCTGTGTGGAGGGCACTGTGCTTGCTTCCTCGTAGCCAGCTCCGACACCGGTCGTAACCCCTGGGTGCCCACGTGAGTCAACAGGTTCTCGCTGGGACCTGCCACACTCACCTCATGCTTGTCCTTCTCTTCCTGTGGTGGGTCTTTATTTGGAGATGCTGCTCATAGTTTGCTTATCTGGGTGTCACTGCGGCTGGAAAAGCCAGGGGAAGACTGAGATGTGGCTGGTGTGTGACTCTCTTTGGGGGCTGCCTCATTCCTTGGCTCAAAAGGTACCACTCCACTTCTAACTGTCGCCAGCTGGATAAGAGCACCTTCTGTTATGTCCTGTCAGGCCCAGATCTATGCGCTGTTGAAAGCTGAGTAAAGCCCATTATCTTTAAAATATGAACTGTAATTCTTTAGGCCAGTTACATGTGAACTTGGGGCAGAGTTAAGTGGTACTGGTGTCTCCATAGCACTGGGCAGAGAGTAATAGCTAATGTTACTCCAGGACCCGGGTTCTGATCTAAGCAAGAGCAGGGAGTGGGCAAGGTTGCGGGTGGGGAGAGAGATCTGGGGCTCTCTCAGGTGTGGTCTGGTTCCATCCGATGCTGGCCCATCACTGAGGACATCTTTTTAGGAAGAGTAGGTGTGGCTTTCTTGTGGTGCTCCTACCCCAGAGGCAGAGCCCGATCTGCCTTTGACCCTGTAAGCGAGTAAGTCCCAGATCCCTTCTAGAGAGGTGGCAGTGCGTCTCACTGCTTGTCTCCCAGTACACATGGGCAGCCCATCCTCTAGTCTCATAAAGCCACAGGGATCCCTGAGTCTCTTGGGCAAAAGCTTTAGGGAACTGGGAAGGAGGGAGGCATGGCAGGTTTTTAAACTGCATTTTCCTTGCACCTCCAAGTTCAAACTGCAGCTCTTAGTCTACTTCTACAACTAGTAAAACAAGAATAATTTTTTTTCTTTCATTAATGACCAATTATATCAAGTCGAATAGACTAAACTCCCTTAAACAATCACTTCCATTTACATCTTGGTTAATTAAATTCCCTAAAATATGTAAAGCTACAGTTATAAATTTAATATATTCACTTTCCTTTCAATTACTTTAAATGCCTATCCTAAGCAGCAAAGCCTTTCCAAGTACTGAAATAACTGTAATAAATCTAACAAATTAAACTCTAAATACTGTGACTCTTGAGTTCACTTAAATGTTCGTTTGTTTATAAATTTAATCAAATTTTTGTATTTCATTTAAATCACAAGTCTAAAATCTTTACTTAATTACACATTTTACATTGGTATTGCAAGACCAGTCTGTCTTTGTTCTAATACGATCGATTCTATTACAAACAATGAAATCCAACTACACCCAGAGTTTGCCAATGATTTCCAATGCCCTCCTGAACTGCACAAAAGTCTGAGTGTTAAGGGTTAATTCACCTCAATCTCTCCATGCCCAATTCTAAACTTTTCTAGGGCTAGAAATACAGTTCACCCATTGAGGGAATGATTTCATCACCCCAGAAAACCTGGTTCGTCTTCCAAGGTGTTGGACTCACTCACTGGCCAGGCAGCCGAGTCCTGGAGGAGACCCCATTTGTGAGCCTGCATCTGTCCCGGGGTCCCACCTGCACCAGCTGTGGACCGGTGAACCTTTCGTGACCTTGGACAGCAGGGAACTGCAAACCCTCACCTTGCAGAGGGTGTTAATCTTGAAGATGCCTGGGTTCAAGTGGTAGTATTCCTGCCTGATGGGGCAGGGCAGAAACTGCACCCCCACTGAGCTGTCGGTTGACTTTCTCTAGTCCCAACTACCTGCCCGAGATCGAGTCCTTTCCATCTTCCTGACGGCCAGGCCACAACTCTCGCAGACATGCAGATCTGATTGGTTCTGCACATGTGCCATGTCACTGTCCAGCTCTGTCATCATGCTGGCTCTGCAGTGTCCCTACACAGCCCCCTGCAGGCGCCTTCTCTAGGGGCTGCTGACCTTAGTCATCCAGACCCGAACACACTTCCAAACCACAGGGCGAAAAACGTTAGGTGCGCTTCTGGTTAATGAAGGCGTGACCGCAAAGTGACTGGCTGGAGGACTGCGCTACAAACACCCGTCCCATCAGACGCAGCCACGACTCACTTCACAGACATCGCTGGGCACATACCGCATGCAGGGAGGGCGGGCAGGGTGGTGAACAGGACCTGTGCGTTCCTCCCCTCATCCCAGTGAGAAACGGGCAATAAGCGAGCACAGCCGGCTCCCCCAGGCCTCTCTCAGACCCACAGACCCCGGGGCTGAGGACCCAGCGGCTGCCCCGCCCCGGGCATGTGCACCGTACGCCCCGCAGGAGGCAGCGCCTGCTGCCAGTTCTAAAGGCCGCCCTAGCCGGCTGGTGACCTGGAACAAGAGACGGCTGATCCTATGGAAGACAGTTCCCCTCCCCAGGTCAGATGGGACAACGTGCCCGCCCCGCAGGCGTGGGGAGTCAGTGAGCTCGCGGAGGCAAAGCCCTTGGCACAGGGCCTGGCGAGGAGCTTGTGCTTGATAAATGACAGTAGTGTTTTTTTCAATCCTCACCTGAAGATATTTTTTCCATTGTTTTTCAGAGAGAGTGAAGGAGGGGGAGAGAGAGAGAAACATCTGTGTGAGAGAGATACACTGACTGGTTGCCTCAGGAACGTACCCCGACACTTTTTTTTAATCTCTTAAAAACGATATGTTCCTGAAGCCATTCATAGCCGAATCCTGAGGCAACATAGCTAACCAGTGTCAAATTTGTCCTCAGAAGGATTATCTCCTTTCAAAGAACAAAACATTCCTTCAGGGAACGGGCTGGTCATTGTCCACTCTGCCCTCGGATGCATTCCTCACCTTCCTGCTCTCTCTGTGCCCGGGAGCTCTGCCCTGGAGCTCTGCGAGGTCCCTTTCAGCTGCCTTCTGTTCGGATTTGGCCCACTGGAGGCCCGGGGCACACTGCAGGGCAGGGAGCAGGGCAGGGAGCAGGGCAGGGAGCAGGGCAGGGAGCAGGGCAGTCTTGTTCTGATCCCCTCCTGCTCCGGTGCCTGAGTGTGGGAGTGGCTACACTTTACAGGCTACACCTCCTGCCCCAGACAGTGAGTACACTCTACCTGACTCCAGATCCCACCGGGCCCCACTTCCCTTCAGCTCAGGGTTTCTAACAGTTTCCCACGGTTGTAGCCACTGGGTGCCTTGACCTCTCTCATTGGTCCCCTAACCCTGCCCGCTCCTCTGTAGAGTCCCTCCATCAGACAATCTTCTGTTGAATCACCTGAGACATTTTCTACCTTCTGCTGGGAGCCTGGTTGATAGATATACTTACAATAAATTTCAATATTTTTTCATGCAACCTGCCTTCCTCAGTCATGCTCTTGGTTTAATAGAATATTTTCCATTGTGAAAAAGAAATCCTGGAGACTTTCCAGCTGGCACATGTGGCTTTGCAAGGTCGTGGTGATAATCGCCTTCAGGGAAATGGTCATTTCTAGTATTACTTGGAAGTGACACTGAGAAATACAGCAAAGGAAATCCAGCCCTTTCTTGTGGCTTCATGTATTAAGAAATACGAAAAATAGGAAGTTCAAAGCTGTCAGTACAGGAATTCGCAGAATCAAGTTCTCCGAAGATCATTTGTCATTGCTCATTGCCTTCTCACTGCTGCCTCCCTTAAAGCAAAATGCTAATAATTCTTTTTCTACAGAAGTCCTACACCTACCCCTCAGCCAATCTTTAGGGGCTTCCATGAGGCATATCCTTATCCCAACCGTAAACAATCTTGGAAATCAGGGAAATAAGATTACTCTCGAATAGTTCAGCTTTAAGTCACCTGTCCTGTTAAAACAGAGATGCAAAGCCACCTTAAAAAGCAGAAGGACCCTTAGAGCTGTAAGCTTGGCTTTCGCTTGGCTGAATATATTAAACTGTAAAGCAAAACTGTCAGTCGGAAGAGGCCAGCTAAAGGAGATGGCAGCCGCAGGCAGCAGCTGTGCTCCGAGGATTCCTTGCAGAGGCAGGAGCCTGAATAAGAGGAAGGTTCTCATATCCTTACAGTGAGACAGGCCCCCCACCCTGCCTGTCTCAGCCAGATACCATTAAATAAGCAATTCCTCTAATTCCTCGATTTCAACTCCGTGCTCCCCAATAAATGCTTTTATAGTAGTAATTTTCTTATTTCAGAAGCAATGCATGTTCATTACAGAAATAATCAGGAAATGAGCACCAAGCCCAGGGATGAAGCTGATGCCTTGATTTACTCTCTTCCATGCCATTTCATGCACATAAATACACAAATGTACATATTAACAAAGACAGAAATGTCTTATCCTTACTGAGGTGTTTTCAACTTGCTCTTTGCTTAATGAACACTGAACACCTTTGTATGTCAAAAATATGGCCCTGCTACAGCAGGTTAATGGATACATTTTTTTAGGTGGAGCAATCCTATAATTTATTTAAGCAGAGCTCCGTTATTCTTCCATTTCCATAATTTTATGATTACCAACAGGCTGCAAGAGATGTTCTTGCAGTGAATCTTTGCACTTTGTTGACCATTTCACTGCACAGATGTCCAAAGGGCGTGAGCCTTACAAAACCACTGAGACATTTTGTCAGATTGCTTTCTAGAAAATATAATTGCTTCAGTGTTTGTCAATTTTATAGCTGATAAATCATCAGGTTTATTTTAATTTGTAACTTTCTGATTACTAGTGAAGCTAAACTTTTTTTCATAAATTGATTGGATATTTAAATTTCTTTCTCTTAACCTTCCTGTTCATATTCTTTGCCCATTTTTCTTGGAGTAACTGCCTCTTATTTATTATAGAGGTTTTTATATTAATAAGAATTTAGCTTTTGTGACTATATGTCACAAAATATCTTTCCCTGTTTGTTATTTGCCTTTTACTAAAACATGGCATTTTGCCTTAGGCTCAGACTCAGAAATGAATTGACTTTTATGTAACAGAAAATCCAACTCCATTGACTAAAACAAAGAGGGCTTACCTATTGGAGAGGCAGCAGCTGGAACTGGTTCAGAGGGTAGACAAGGTGAGGGCTCACATCCCTGCCCTCTATTGGCCTTCACTTGCTTCTCTTATGATCACTAAATGGCTGCTAAAGCACCAGCCATCAAGTCTGCATTCCCTGCAAAAGGAGGAAGGGTGGAGAAAGACACACCAGCTGACTCTTGCTTATTCCCATTGGCCAGAGCTGGTCACATGGCCACTCCCAGCAGCAGGTGAGGGGCCGGCAAGGGCAAAGGAAAGATGGAATTAATTGAGCAAATTTACACTGTCTGCCATAGAGCAGTTTTAAGATTTACATAGTTAAATCAGTGTATATTTCTTCCTTTGGTTTTATGCTTAGAAAGTTCTTCCGCAACTCAAGGATGTTTCAGTAGATAGTCATCTGTATTTTTTCCCATTGCCTTTATGGTTTCATTGTAACATGAAGTAGAATTCAAATTTTTTTTCCAGATAATTGGCCAGTTGCCCCAAAGTCATTTTTTTTTTTTTTTTTTTTTTTTTACTTTCTCCACTGATTTGAAAAATCTTTATTGTTTACTAAGCTTTTAGATGCATTTAAGTCCATTTTGGTGCCTACTATTCTGCTCCACGAATCTAGTTAGTTACTCCTGCGCTATGGTTAGTACTTTAATGTGATTTATGCATTTCAACCTTGCAGGGCAAGCCTCCACTCACTATACCGCCTTTTCAAAAATTTCTTGACTATTCTTTTTTCTAAACTTTTACCAGCATTTATCTTATGCTGAATTTACTCCCAGTCCATAAGTTTTTGTTTTTCTAGTTTCTTCTGGGGCATCTTTTTCCTCTACACCACCTCCTCTTCTGGTTTAGGGACAATCTGCTCTTTTTTAGTAAAGACCATCTCCATGTGGCAGGGAGAGCTTGTGTGTGGTTTAACCTGCCCACAAGTTCTGTAACTTCTGCACTGTGTCTTGGGAGCTTTGTTTACCTGGATTTGCTCAATGGCCAGAGAATCTACATCTAAACCCTTAAGTTCAGCACCATTCTCTGCATTTTTAAGCCTATGTAGCCGGGGCTGTGGAGAGAGACCTGCAGCACAGCCTCAGGGGCTTCCTTTCAGGTGATACATGAGTCAATACGGTTCAAGTACAACCAACCTTACTGTTGAAGTCATGAGAAGAGGGACTTTGTCTGTAGGCTGCTGACAGGGAAGCGCAGTATCACCCGGGGTTCCGTCTGACCATCAGGTGTGGCCGGTTGTGGGTGCAGAGCTACAGTAGAGCAGGGAACGCAGAGAGAGGCCAGAAGCTGGGTCAGACCTGACTCCGGGAGTGAAAAGCACCGTGGGCTGGGTGTGGGTAATAATGCCGTTCAGCTCAGGCCTCCCTGTGGGCCTTGGCTTCTGGAGGGTGTGTGAGTGGGGAAGCGTGTGGCACACATGCCAGGTATCAGTGACCTACTAATGTTACACAACTTTACGTGAGAGAAAGCTGCAATTTTCCACTTTTATCAAAGAGGCCACAAGGGCCAGTGACAGTAGCATCAAAGATCACCACAGTTACAGCGTGGCGGCCAGAGGAAGGGGGGCTGAGTGGGAGAAATCAGGGGACAGCTTCGGGACACAGGAGAGAAGGGCAGAGTCTCAGGGCGAGGGAGCAGTCAGAACACGTGCTGCCCTGTGTCGTGTAGACGGGGGAACCTTGCGGTAAGTGGGGCTTGCCTGGGGCAGAGTGACTGGTCTGCAGATGGCTGTCTTTGGGTCTGGTGGTGATCTTGATCCAGTTTGCTTTGGCCAAGGTAGCTGGGTCATGTGACATGGAACAGGGCCACCTCAGCAGGTGGAACTGTATATAGCCATTTCCCTCAGAACCAAGGATGTGACTGGCATACATCCCATCACTGACTTTCTCCAGACATACTGCTCCTACAACCGCAGCACATGGGATTCCTTTAAGAGAACTTCTGGATAAGCTAGAATGTGCCCAAGCAACCAGCTGCTCTACAATCAGGAGTCAAGATGGACCGGCTGCTGAATCTATACTTAGGAGAATTTCAGTGAAATCCTTCCCAGATACAAGATGACCCGCTACATGAACTCTCAAGGTCACTTCCATTTCCACAGTCATGCAACTCTGTGAAAAGCAACCAAATAAGGATAAATAAATAGCAGGGCTTGAAATAGTAAGTCTAGCCCGGCTGGGCGTGGCTCAGTGGTTGAGTGTTGACCTAGGACCCAGGCGTTCGGGGTTCGACTCCCAGTCAGGGCACATGCCTGGGTTGCGGGCTCGATCCCCGGGGGGGGGGGGGGGGGGGGGGGGCATGCAGGAGGCAGCCGATCAGTGACTCTCATCATTGATGTTTCTATCTCTCTCCCTCTCTTTTCCTCTCTCTGAAATCAATATATATTTTAAAAAGAGAAAGAAAGAAATAGTAAGTCTAATTCTACTGTAAGTCAGTCAGTCTATTTTGATTTCTCAACTATACCAATTCAGAATGTGGTTTGGGGACTGCGATTTTCTTCCTAACTGATTGGAATGAAGTAGATTGTTCATGACCATTTTGGATTTCTCCCCCACTCCCACCCCACCCCCAACAAATAGCTCTCTTTCTTCTTTCTTAGAACGTGAAGAACAGCTCTAAATTTGACATGGGAAAGTGAGATGTTATATTTGGCTTAAGTAGAATTAAAACTTCCATCCCTTAGTGAAATCTGGTCTTTGCTCTTTCAACCACCCTTAGGGTTCAGACTAAGGGCAGAGTGAAGGCATTACATTTTAGATCTGACCTTAGGCTGCAAGAGGAAGAAGAGGCATAACTCTGGGTCCCCTAAACAAAATAGCCTCATTTCTCCAAACTTAGCTAGATCATACAAGGGGGAGTGGCAGAAAGAACACTAGTGACCAACTAGTTCAGTATTTCTCAAACTGCAGCCTGCGGTGCACAAGATCCTCCTAAACAAAGGATTCCCTGGACAAATAACTTACACAATCATTTACTGTGTTCTTGTGAAGACTTTGAGAAGCCCTGAAGCAAAGAAACTTGTTGTATTTTGTCAAACTTATTTGATCACAAAACCTCCCCCCCTCCCCTCAGTAATGCCTAACAGCTTCTGGGACTGGCGTGCCCTGAAATACTTCGAAGAGTGCTGATCTATTCAATACTCCCCACATTTTACAGAGAGAAATAGAAAGCCCATTTTAAGAGACGTGGAAACAATCACGCCCCCTTACCGGCAGGGCTGGGAACCAGACTAGGCTTCCAGACAACCAGCTCAGGCTCTTTCTATCACCTTGAAAGAGGCGTCGCTAATGGGGGTGGCTCTGATGTATCCCTAGCGCATTTTCATTGCCTGCAATTTGAGGCTGTACTTATTTATAGTGCGCTCAGCAATGAACCATCAAAAGCTTTGAACGTTTTAAAAGGGCACCGGGCCCTGTACAGTTGACCTAAATAAATGAGACTATCTTTTAAATGGCATGTAATTTACTACATAGTGAAATATTTTATCATGCTGTATAATCACATTCTAAAAGGTTAGTCCTTTTGTACGGGAGAGTAAATCAAAGGGGTCAGATCTCAGTTAAATTTGTGTCTAAAATGGAAATAGACTGCCCAGCAAGGAGTAACTGTAGACATCTCTTTTGTAATGCAGAGCGTGATAGTTGGTCAGCCAAAATTATAAAAAATTGTCCAAAGGTTTTATGTATATATATATACATAAAGGTTTTATATATATAAAGATATATATATATGTGTGTGTGTGTATATATATATATATATATATATCTTTAAGTAGAGTAAATTCAAGTAGTTTGAGCATGCTTCAGAAGCACTTTTCTGACTGATGATCTGAATTGCGAAGGCATTTTGCATCTATAGGCACTTCATTTACCATCAGGTGTTTCTGAGATTCTAGCCTGGACACTTTAGGATTTTTCTCAAGATTTTTTTCTGCCTTAACACACTGAGGTCTAAGATACACTCCCATCAGTTGGGATATTTTAAATTGGGTTCTAGCCTCTGAATATCAAGTCGTCAAATGTCATGTTTCCAAAGTCAATACTGCCCATGTGCTGCCTTTTTATGAACCAGAGAAAGTAACCTTTCTTGAGGACAATGGCAGCCCTGCACCGGGTACAGGGCTCAGTGAACAAAATGCAGGCTGGATTCCAGTGCCACCTGCCCTCCCCGCCAGGCGGATGCCCTCTGGCAAGTGAACAAGTTATACCACTAAAGGCAGGGCCCCGTCTGCTGCCCTCCTCTCCTCCAGCGCTCCACCCCGTAGGGCTGAGCTGATTCCCACCTGCAAACCAGCCTCCTCCTGACCCCAATCAGGCTCCGTCCATGGACCCTGCGCTGGAAACTCGCCTGACTGACTCAGCACCACAGGGCCCCGGGTTTGGTAACCGGGATCCTGACCATGGCCTTGTTTCGGTGCCCTCGCTATTTTAACTGGGTTTGTTGCAATGACCAGTAATCATCTCTGGATCTTCAGCTCTGCACAGGGTTGGGATGCTATTATCCACAGATGAATCTCTTGGTAATGCCAGCCTTCCTGCCTGAAGCTCCAAAGGCCCTCCCCTGCCCTGGGTCCCAGGATGCCAAGTTACCTATTTGGAAAGCCTTACACTTCATTTCACAACTAGACCACCGGCACTGCAGACGTCTCTTGCCATGGCCCCCCAGGCATGTGCTTTGTCTCCCAGAACAAGCCTACTTACTTCCAGGTCATTTGCTGGAGCCTCAGTTGCTCAGCCTACTTCTGGGAACTAACCCTTCCCTGCATGCCCCTCTGAACTCTGGCACCCGTCAGTCCAGGTTCAGCACAGACACAGCCAACCTCCTAGGACCCCTCTACCCACGTGGACAATAACAGCTGATACTAAGAGGGCTGACCTGAAGCACTGCAGATTTCATAAGAAAGAAAGAAAAATGTTGCTTCAGTCCATATTTTATTTATTAACACAGAAAGTAGAAGAAATACAGTTAGAAAGAATATCAACCTCAAAGGTTGAAATCAGATGTTTTGATAAAATTCTCACTTACTTAGAAAAGGAAGGTTGTGGAATTATAAGCACAACAAGCCGAGGGCTGTGCCTCTTTACTTTAACCACACTAAACCCAGTGCCCAAGACCATAATAGGTGCTCAGTTAATACTCATTGAATGAATGAAAACTTAAGTCAATCTAAACACAGTATCTGATCATGAAAGGTTTCCTTGGTTTATGCAGTCACTCTTTCATCACACATATTGCTAGTTATATGCTGGTTTTTACTCATTTTGTAGTTTATAATTTTAATACATCAGAATAGAAGATAATTAATAAAAATAAACATAATAAACATTAGTGACATAATGGTTGATATTGTGGATCATAATGGGAAATGTGACATACATGTGCCTGTGTATGAAATCTTGGCAGGATAGTAACACACAGATGGAAATATATTTTACTTTTGGCAATGATAAAGGGTTTTTCTATGACTGGGATACACACAAGACTAAACATAATAATGCATAATATCGTCAGAATAGTTGACAATTTACAAAATGCTTGAACACATGTAATCATATTTGATGTTCACATGAAGACTGAAGCATGTAGTTGAAGAAAGTTATACGCATCCCTCTCTTGTAAGTAAATATCTAGTGGTTTATGAAATAAAACAGCTTTCAAAGAGATTTTTGCTTTATCATAAACAGTAATGATTCAACTGATAGCACGGAAAGAGATAGGAAAGTTACTCTCTTCAAAAAAGAAAAATGGAAAGGAAGGAGCCCATAACGGCAACTTCCATTTACTGTGATGAAGACAGACTTCCATTATTTGACCTGGGACAGTTATACAGTACAATTCTAAGAGATAAGTAATGAGATGCTGGAACTAAGAAATTACGCTCAAGCTTTGGAAGTGTAGTTTCAGCTCACCACAGAGGAGTTAATCCCATGCTTACCATTTATATTGCACTGTACTGACCACAGTGCATATCAGAGTGGCTCTAACTGTGGGAGCCCAGGGCAGCTGCTGGGATGAATTCAAGAGGCTACAGGAACAGCAAATGGGGGAGGCAAATTCTGCGCGGGTTCTCAGTCAGTCCAGTGTCCTTTCTTATGACCAATCATATAACTTTTTTTTTGTCAGATTGGCACAAAAATATGTTTTTTGGTGCGCCATAGAATTTTAGAAATTAGTTTATGTATGCCATGAGCTGAAAAAGGTTGAAAGTTACTGAATTAGCAAGTTTCGCCTCCCCACTTCTTCAAGTTAGCCTCTGTTAATAATTCAGCGTACAGTCCAGTAGATCTTTTCTTCTACACACACACTTAATCAGATAGTAACTCTGAAAGATCTCTGCACTATATTTTTGACAATTATCTTGTATCAAGCAGCAGGGAGAAGAATGACCAATATGTCACTCTTGTCAGATTTTAGAAATAACTCAGCCTCATAATTTAAGCAGAGAGAAATGGAAGCTCCAAAAAAATGTTTTAAAAATAGATGGAAGAAAAGCCTATCAGCATTTGGAACTACCTGGAGTGAGGGCTACTTGAATTCTGGGAATTTGAACGTTAGCAGGTTTCTAGCTTTCAAAATTGAAATAAAATCTGCAGAAGCCAAAATGTTTAAAATAAGAGTGTGGTCAGACGCATCGCTAGTGTGGACTTCAGCTGACTAAAACAAACACCAAAATAGCCACATAGTCTCAGAGAAACTTGCTTTCCCAGAAGCCCATTTGGCTTGCAAGAAATTTCTATTGTTTTCCTAAAAGGGAATTACGCTCCCACTGAAACAACAGTCTTGCTCGAATTGCGTGGAGCACTGAAGTTCCACACTTTCTGATCACCGGTTTCCACGCTCGGAAATGCTTGTGTTACTGTTTCAGAGCTAGCGACCCTGTCCTGCAGTCTGTGCTCCAAGTTTCCAGTCACCTGTCTGTATCATGCATTGCTATAGAAACCAGTCTACAGAGGGCTTGGGGGGTCCTAAAGCAGGCCAGGTCATCAGATGGCACCTGATGTACCCGATTGTGTGCACTGTAGAATACAAGACCTTGGGTAACACTGTCTTTAAAATACGTTTTCTTTAAGCATTGTAACTGGGAATGCCTGGATGTGATTCTAACCTCAGGGTCAGGAAGGCTGTCCTGTGCCTGGCGGGTTTCCCAGGCTCTGGAATCACCATCTCCCAGGACCTGGGACAGAGCCAGTGGCAGGAGCCCGGGGCAAGTGAGGCCTGAACCGGGTTATTGTTTCCCTCGAGCCCGTCCCAGGGGCTCTGTCCCTCCTGCTCGGGTTGTGCGTCTGAGGAGGATTCTCAAAATGCAAACTGCCCGCCGAAGGCAAAGCCGACCCATCCTCCCTCTACTTGCCTCCTGCACCCCTGTCCCCCGGGAAGGCGGGAAGGCGTAAAACTGTCCTTCACTTTGGGGAGCTGGATGGAAGGTAGAAACTTGTGGGCTGCGCTCAGGAGTAAACGCAGGTTTGCAGGTACTGTCTGAGAACAGAGACAGGCTGCGGAGGACAGGACGCTGCACTCGCCCAAGTTTAAAGGTGGCCATTGACGGAGTCGGCCGCGGCGAGCGGCTGGGCGCCCGGCCCGGGCCGTGCGGGGCGGTCCCCGCGCTCCCGCCCGCGCCCACGGCCCCGCAGGGGCGCCGCCCTCTCCGCAACCCCGGGGAGGCGCTTCGCGTACCGGCTGCCAGGCCGGCTCTCCTCCCGGGCCACAGCCCGCGGCTTACACCTAAAGTGACGAGCGCTAGGAGATTTCCCCGGGACGTGACGGAGAAGGGACGGCGCAGCTTAGACGCCCCAGGCGGCGCGGGTGCGAGCGCCGGGTCCCCACCCCGCCGGAACCCGGCTCCCGGCGCCGCCTCGGACCCACGCTGCCGCCCAGTCTGTTTCAAGGAGGCTGGGCTAAAGTGCAGCGACGGTCCCTGGGAGCCCGCCTGGCCGGCTGCGGCCTCGGGCGCCCCCGCCTTTCCCCTCCCGCGGCGGCGGAGAGGGTTTGGGGACAGCGCCGGCCCGGACCGATATTCAGGTTGTACAGGACAGGTGGGAGCGGAACCTTTCTCCTGCCTTGCTGTTGCTCCCACCCGGGCCCAGTTGTCGCCGGACCGGGAGTGGCGGCTCCGTTGCAAACATGGAGCCTGCGGGCCCTGAGACCCGGGAGCGGTCCCCCGGGCTGGAGGCCCCGGGACCCGCCGATGACCGGCTGTTCCTGGTTAAAGGTGTGGGGTGGGGAGGTGCGGGTGAGGGGCTCGCTCCCCGGCTCTGCCTGCGCCGAGCGCACTGACACTGTCACCGCCCTGGGGACCTCCGCCCGCGATGCCCCTGAGTTTGGCCCGTGGGCTCCGGAGACCTGGCGGGTCAGTGCCCAGCGGGGGGCTGGCTCCGAGAGCTGTTCTGTGTCTCGAGCTGCAATTCCTTCTGCAGTTTCCCTGTGCCCCCCTTTTCTTTTTTCAATCTGTAGGACTAAAATTTTATTTTCATTTTGATTAAAATTATTGGGGTAACATTGGCTAATAAAATTATATAAGTTTCAAGTGTACATTTCTATAATACATGACCTGTATATTGCATTCTGTACTTCCCACCCAAGGTCTAGTCTCCTTCCATCACCATATATTTGACCCCCTTTACCTTTCACTACCCCCACCCACCCCCACCCTCCTACCCTCTGGTGCCCACCATTCTGTTGTCTGTGTCAATGAGTTTTTGTTTGTCTTGTTTGTTCATTTATTGCTTGCAGTTTTATATCCCACATATGAGTGAAATCATATGGTTGACTTTTTCTGACTTATTTCACTTAAAATGATGGTCTCAAGATCCATCTGTCCCAGTGAAGGATCCCTACGCCCATTCCCTGTGCTTGGAAATGAAACCTCAGAATGATCTCAGGAACCAGAGGTCATGAGGTCAGGCAGGTTTCACAGCCCTGTCCTTTACCTTTGGCAAGAGGTGCTTAGCCATCATTTCTGGAATTTCAAAAATGATTTTGAATGGGATTTAAGTAGTACCTGAAATTTACTTGTGTACATCTTTTTAACTTCAGGTGTTTTTTTCCCCCCTTTCTTTAATCTCTCTCTATCCTCCACGCCTTACTCCCCAAACTCTTGGCAGGTGGACTTTTCCTAGGTACTGTTGCTGCAGCGGGAATGCTGGCTGGATTTGTTACAACATTATCATTGGCTAAAAAGAGAAGCCCTGAATGGTTCAATAAGGTTTGTGACACTGAAATCCATTCATAGCACTGTTACTGTTTACAAGTAAATGGCAGCTATTTTACATAGGAAAAAATGTTGATGGCCTTCCATAGTGCTTTTAGAAGTAAACCTATGTATACCTCATAGCTTCAAGAAGTGCACAAACGAATCAATAGTCTTTATTTTCATTAAAAAGAGGTGCTTAGCCCTAGCTGGTTTGGCTTAGTGGTTAGAGCGTAGACCCATGGACTGAAGGGTCCTGGGTTTGATTCTGGCCAAGGACATGTACTTCAGTAGTAGGCTTGATTCACGGCCCAGGTTGGGGCATGTATGGGAGGCAACCAATCGATGTTTCTCTCTCTCTCTCTCTCCCCCTCCCTCCCTGCCTCTCCCCCTCCCTCTTTTTCTCCCTCCCTCCCCCCCTCCACTCTCTCTGAAAAGCAATGGAAAAAATATCCTAGGGTAAGGATTAACAGCAACAAAAAAGAGGTGCTTATGTGCTTTCTTAACTTTTAGCAAAACAAAATTTGAAAGCTCATCCAGTACATTTTTTATTCCCAACATGATTCTAGAATCTAAATCTAGGTAATTCACTATCAGTTTTAAGTGGCCCCAATATTTTATGTATTACTAAGAAAGAAAATGTGATGCCAATTAAACTCCTGACACAACTTTGATTGGAAGAGGTATTTCTATCTCAGAGATATTAAAATGTTGAAATAAAGTGCATCTTAGTATTGATGAAAAACATGTCAGCTTCTTGAATTCAGGGATCATACGTGCTTGTGCATTACTGCCGCCCTCCTCTCTAGAAAAGTGCCTGGCACACAGTAGGTGCTCAGTAAATTTTGGTTGACTATAACATGCTTAAGGAAGAAAATCCTTACTCAAGGAGCAAGATTGAGCAATCACTGTTGTGGTCGTGCATAGCTTATTTACCTAGTTGATGAGACATTTTCTTTACATTTGCTTGTGGTTGCTTGTTCTTAGGCATTGTTCTGACTCTGCCCTCCCCTGGTTTACTTATCTATTACTTTATTGCTTCAGCAGATGTAAATTGGGCTCTTTTTTGTGATAGGCACTGTGCTCGCTAGCTATAAGAGATACAAAAATGAAGAAAACATATCTGCCTTTCAGAAAGCTAGCTTTGGTGTGAGGGACTGATATTAAACAAATATTCACACAAATAACTACATAATTACAATTTGATGTTTGCTCTAGAACAGGGGTGGGGAACCTTTTTTCTCCCAAGGGCCATTTGGATATTTATAACATCATTCATGGGCCATACAAAATTATCAACTTAAAAATTAGCTATGAAAAAAGCTCCTAGATTTATTGAATTTTGAATCCCCCCCTTCAGTTGCCTTGGCAAGGCCAGACCAAATGATTTTATGGGCCAAATGTTCCCCACCCCTGCTCTAGAATAACAGTGTTCTGTAAAAAACCATAAACCAGTTGAATCCCTTTCCACTTCTATGTATCTTTATTTATTTTTATTTTTTTTAATCTTCACCTGAGGATATTTTTTCCATTGCTTTACAGAGAGAGTGTGGGGTGGGGGGAGAGAGGGAGAAACACCTATGTAAGAGAGATACATCAACTGGTTGCCTCCTGAATGAGCCCTGCCTGGGGCCAGGGATTGAGCCTGCAACGAGGTTATGTGGCCTTGGCCGGAATCCAACCTGGGACCCTTCAGTTCTCAGGCCGACGCTCTAACCACTGAGCAAAACTGTCTAGGATTTTATGTATCTTTAATAATCCAATAATCATACTTAAACTCTATGAATACTGTAATGCAAGAGACCACATTTAAAGTGTATCTGGATCCCCTTCTGAATCCTCAGGGTTTATATGGAACTTCCCAAATTACTACTATGAACCTCATGGTAATTTCTGCCTTTATTTTCAGAGTGGAAATATATCTTGTGGCAGAAATTAGTAAAACCTAACTGATAGTGGTGCTTGAATAGTGAAGTTTGGATTGCTTTCTAAGAATAACTCATTTTATCTCACAATCAATTCCTGAGGCTGATGTAGCACGTACTATTTTTTTTTTTTAAATCTAAAAGTTTGACAAAATTAAGATTTTATTGGGAATATTACTATGTCATTAAGGGTGTTTTTTATATGTAGTTACCTTTTTAACTTAATTTAGTAAAACAAATGTGAGTTTATGTAGACATTTAAAAATATATGCACATATATAATACATAGATAATTTCTGTCCTTCCCAGGAAAATAAAGAATTTTCAATTTAAGTTTCTAAAATAAAATTTAGGCTAAAGCACTTAAACTGACTCCAGTTTAATAATATTTGGTTAGAAGTACTGCTTCTGGATGGAAATTCAGGCCAGCTAGAACTTTGTGCATTTATGTGGGTGTAGGGAACCACTCTGAAATTATAGGAACATAAGCAAAGGCGAAAATGAAAACATAATTGTTTTCATCATAGAGAATGGCTAAAGAAAAATTTCTTGAAAATTTTGCTGGGTTTAAGTCATATCTACAAAAAGTGTAAGTCAGCAAATTCTGAGTATCTACCAGGTCTAGGCACGTGCTAGGTACACATGGGCTACAGGTAAACAGAGTTCCTTGTGCAGTCAATAACATTCACAGTCACAAAATACATGTACAAAAAAACCCCTGTATTAAGAAATGTGTTGAGCAATATAAAGAAAATTATTCTAAAAAAGATAAAGACAAATAAATGAAGATACACTTCCAGGTGGATGACAGAATGTTATAAATTTGTGATCTCTTATCAGATTAGCTAATTAGTTTGATGTCATTCTAATGAAAATGCCTATGAGTGGGTATTTTCTCCACTTGTTTGGAAGTTGGAGAAATCTTGATAGAATGTTCTAGGATTTTTCTGGAAGAATTAATTGGCAAAAGCAGTAACGAAATTTTTGAAAAAAAGTAATGAGTATGATGTACTTTCTGGATGTTAAGACTTTTTATTCTATAATTAAATGTGTGTGATTCTGGCAAAAAAATACATGATAAATTAGTGGTACAAAAATAGCTTAGAAATGAACCTCTGTATAAGCTTCTTGAATAAGCTGGGAGGAGAAGAGTAATCGAACCAGTAGGGCGGCTGCTAAGGTTTTGGGGAAGTAAACTCCCTTGAGTCATCAGTTCCCATCAAAACCAAAATAAATGCCAGATGAACTAAAAAGTTAGTGGTAGAAAGAAGAGACAACTTAAAAACAAAAATACAGCTACCAGAAAAGAGAAATGACTAACTTTAAGATGGGGGAAGTTTTATTAAGCTTAAAAGTGTTAGAACACATCTTGACCAAACCCAAAAACTAAAAAGCAAAATACAAGGAATTAAAAGTAAACCAAACTAGGAAAATAGGATAGCACATATGATAGGTATAAGGGCTGAAGAACATTAATATAGAAAGAGAATATACAACGAAGAAAACTTTCAGTGCGCAAATAACATGAACATACAATTCAAAACTTAGGAAAATGTTCATTCTCACTAACATAGGCATGTAAGTTATAGTTTTATATAAATTTCAAAGATTTCTTTTGGGGTATTTTTGTGTATGTTTGCTTATTTATTTTGAGGAATGTTATATCAACATTCCCCAAATATTTATTCTTCTGAACTGCTGATTTTTACCCCAACCTTTCTGTCTCATTGCAGGGAAGCATGGCCACTGCTGCCCTTCCTGAGAGCGGGTCTTCCCTGGCCTTGCGAGCCCTGGGCTGGGGCTCACTGTATGCGTGGTGCGGGGTTGGTGTGATCAGCTTTGCAGTCTGGAAAGCTTTAGGAGTTCACAGTGTAAGTAACTGTAGTCCTGTAATTGGTATCTGGAATGTTTGTTCTTTCTGTGGTCCAAATCTTCCTGATTCTCACATTTATATAGTTTGTACACTGTCTTAGGAAGTGATGACAGAGAAGATGACTAAATTCTTACTAATAACTAGGCAACTTCATATTACTAGTAAATGATATAAGTAATTTAAGTATTTGAAGGTGGTGAAACTTCAAATATAATTAATAACTAATTCATAGCATATGTTCATTCTATGTAAATTGGCACTAGCTACTTGTACAGCGAAATTATTTCATTTGGAACAACTTTCTATGCTGTTTGACATCCTTATATATAAGTATTCTTCTAAAATAGTTAAAGCATTGTAAAATTATTGTTTAAATTATTAATGTGTTTATACATTATGAGGAAAATCCTAAAAGCCCCTGAGTGTGTGTGTAATTTAGACTCTAAGCTATAAAGCCATACATTCAGAATGATTATCTTCTTTTTTATTAAACTACCAGTAGTAGGAAGCTCTGTGGACCACGCTCTCTGACAGGTGGGAATGATGGTGGTGTGGAATATGTGGCAGCAGTAGAGTTGATGAAAATAGGTGGATCTATTTCAAAGGTAGAGTCAATAAAGATTTGTTACAGATTGGGTGTAAAAGGTGAGAGAAAAGTCAGGGATGTCTCCAAGGCTTTTGGCCTATGCAGCTGGAAAATGGGTGGGGATCAGTGGGACAGGAGCAGATGTTGGGGGTTGAGTCAGGAGCTCAGTCTGGTGCTTGGCAGTTAGAGATGTGTTAGATAGCCAAGTGGAGATTCAAGAAAGCAGTTAGATATAGAAAGTTGGAATTCTGGGGAGAGGTGCAAGGTGAAGATACCAATTTGAGACTCATCAGTATATAGATAGTATTTAAGGCCATGAGACTAGATCACCTCACTAAGACAGTGAATATAGAGAGGTCTGAGGAAGGAGCTCTTGGGCAGTCCTGAGGTTTAGAGGGTAGGGAATGAAGAAAGTAGCAAATGAGATTTCCCTAGTGAAGAGGTAGGGAAGCCAGGAGAATGGTGACCTGGATGCCAAGTGAAGAAAACCTTTCCAGGAGGTGTGTGTTGGGCTAAGTTGCATGAGATGAAACCTGGTGGTTCACTGAGGTAGCATGTGGCAGTCATTGAAGGGTAAAGCCTGAGTGGAGTGATCCCAAAGAGCACAGAGGAGAGAGACCAGAGGCAGGATGTATAAGCAAGTCTTAGGTTTTGCTGTAAAGGGAAAGAAAGAAGTGGGGTTATAGTTAGAAGTGGGGTCATAGTTAGAAGCTGGGGTCAAGAGAGTTTGTGTTTATTTTTTAAGTTAGGAGGATTAGCAGCATGTATGCATGCTGATGGAAGTGGTTCACTTAGGGGGGAAGGGAGGGGAGAATTGCTGGAGTAATAAACATTATTATTATTTTTACTGGCATTGAGTTTTTCACATTCACTTAATCATAACTAAACATAGGTGGTGGTGTACTTTTCACTCAAAATATACCAACAAACAGAGGTTGCTTTTCTCCTAGTCTGACTAACCTTTATTTTTAAAGTAATTGCTAGCAAATTAGCAAATTTTCATAGACTAACAAAATTAGGTTATTTAAATTAAATTATGTGCTTGAGAATTTGGGCTTTATGGGCTAGACTGTGCTATTTTAGTTTCTAGAATGTGAACTTCTTTGTTGTATGGGACTGATAAGAGGATTATTCCCTAAATAAAACATTTGGGGGAGAAATACTCGTTTCTGATTGGCACTGTTAGGGACTGCAAGCACACTCCCTGCACAGGTCATTAGGCATGTCTGCATGATCTCTACAGCTGAACTGTCTCACAGAAAAGTGAACCACTGGCACTTGGTCAAGGGCACATCTTTTGAAAGCAGTGTATTTATTGATTTGTTCATTCAGAAGATACTTGTGGGCCTACCCTGAGCCAGGCACTACTAAGACAGAGCTCCCCAGTGGACGTACAGGCGGCTTAGGTTTTAAGACTTTCTTTGCAAATTCTTATCAGACACTTTCTTTGCAAATTCTTATCAGACACAAGCACTGAGGCTTGTGGAGAGCAGTGTAGTGTGTTTCAGCTCTGCATTTAGAGAGTTTGATGAGAACTGTGAGGCTGCCCACAGAAAAGTCCAGCGATGAACGTTTCTCACTATTTACTGCCTCTTAATGGGAAATGTCATCTTTCTATGAGTAAGGAAAACAGTCTCAGAGAATGTTGAACAGAAGTGGTCCAGGTCTGTACACTCAGTAAATAACTGAGATTTCTAGATCAGAATCAATTCAGTGTCAAATAATTGTTGGTAGCTGCCTTTAGTTGTATTAAATCTCTACTATAAACCCAGTTTTTTTTTAAAAAAGGGGTGCCATCTAATGGCTGACCCAGAGCAGCTTACATTCCCTATTGTAACTCACAGCTACATCTGCTGGCCTGTGTAGGGAATGCTTAAAGCAAAGCTCTTCAGTGTCTTAGGAATCTTTTGGATTTACTTTTTATTTGTTGATAATTACTATGGAATTTCATTTCACATAGAATACGTATAATACATGAAATATAAATTTGTATTTTACACAGTGGTATATCATTTAATCAGAGGTTCCAGAAAAGGAGAGCTAGTGGAAGCTATTTTGTCAGTAGACTGAAGTGGATAAGTGCATCCAGATTTAAGATGGGACCCTCCCTCCACCTGCTGATCAGCCTTGGACCGCAAGTACGGCCTGACGGCTCAGTATGGGTGCATCAGTTACTTTGAACTATGGTATTTCATCATCTGATTATGACTGAGGCTGCATTAATTTGATCACAGTAACTTAACTGTGGAAAGAATGAACAGTCATTATGGGCTTATGGTCCTAGGAGACTGGCACATTCAGGCCAGGTGGGAGCCAGCATGGCGCTGTGATAGATTGTTTTGCTAGGGCACACAGGTTAAGTCTGGAGAATAGTTGGGATCAATGATCTTTAGTCAGTCAACAGGACCCTTAGTTATATCAACTGGTAATTCTCTAGTTACCAAAGAAAAAACCATGCCACCTATAGTTAACTTGCTTGTTACTCAAAAGTAATAGCTTGTTAACTTTTTTACCTTTTATTATAGTAGGTACTGTATTAATGTTTGACAGGATTTCTGAAGAAGTTGAGCATATTTATAGGGACTGCCTTGTCTTTCTTCCTCCCCTTAGAAGGAAAAACAATGGGGGTATAAATAATTCCTGGTTGATGAAGTTGGAAGCTTTGTAGCTTTTTATTCCTGTGGACCCATGTCCTACATTTGTCTGAAGTGAGGTTTATAGCCTCAAAGTTCCGGTCAGAATCTCCCATTGCTGACGTTTACTGTGGTTTGTGTATAATATGTTCATGATACTCGGCGTAGTTAGACTTTACAGATAATTCACAGTTGCCCTCATAGGAGCTCAACAGAAATAAAACCGTGAATGAAAGCATTCTTAGTTACTGTGAAATACTTTAGATTGTCCAGAGATTTAAATTTAAAAATTAACTTATAAATGAAGGGAGTTTTTTGGTTTGTTTTTTTACCCTTTACCGTAGGATAAGAGGTATTTGTCTTTATTTGTACATACTGGTATTTATTTTTGAAGAAAAATATATTTTGGACCTCTTTTTTTAAACAAAAATGGCTTTAAAAAAAATGTACTTGCCCTAGCCAGTTTGGCTCAGTGGTTAGAGGGTCAGCCTGAGGACTGAAGGGTCCTGGGTTCGATTCCAGCCAAGGGCATGTACCTCGGTTGCAGGCTCGATCCCAGCCCCAGTCAGGATGCATGAGGGAGGCAACCAATTGGTGTCTTTCTCTCACACAGATGTTTCTCTCTCTCTCTCTCCCCACCTTCCACTCTGTCTGAAAGCAATAGAAAAAATATCCTCAGGTAAGGATTAAAAGAAAAAGAAAAAAGGTACTCAATGTTAAAAAAAAAAGAAAGAAAGAAAGAAAAAAAGAATTAATATAGGAAAGTACAGGAAGGGAAACAATTACTAGAAATCTCACTGAGTTGCAATCACCTGTTCCAGTAGAAACATCCTTTGGGACCTTCCTCTGTAGGCACATTCATCTAATTGTACATAATATTGTTTTACTGTACTTCTCTAGAACCCTTTTCACTGACCAGTCATTGGACTCTTTGCACAGCAGAGTATATAAATCTGTCACTTTCGTGGCTACATGGTACTGTACTGTGCAAGATAATTTACTTAAACATTCTCCTGCCAGCAGTATTTAGATTGTGACTTTTTACTATTAAACACCACAGAAAACCTCTAATATGCACACATCTTTTTGTACTTTTCTTGGTCAAGAAATTTGTCCTAAAGACAGAGTTGTTATTGTTGAATCAAAGTGCATGTTAAAATGTTTTTGATATTTGTTGCTAAACAGCCCTCCGGGAAAGCTGATCCAATTTAGAAAATATCAACAGTGCATACAAGTTTCCTGGCACCCTTGCCACTGGTGGCTTCTATTACTCAGAAATGTCTGCCAATCTGATAGATGGGAAGTAATCTCTTCCTTGACTGCATCTCTCCGAACGCCCTGCTGCTGTAAAGGCTTTTATGGAAATAATCTGTGATTGGGGTCTTGCCTCCTCTCTGCTGAGGTAGGCTGCTGCTTTCTCAAACGCTCAGGCCTTGTTCTTGGAAAAACAAAATAAAACATATATTTTTTAAATGTTCCTCTAAAAATTGTCATTTGACTTTCCTATTCTAAGAAAGATCCTTTAAGACAAGTAATACTACCCCCTTCCTCTGGGACAGTATTAGATGCATGCTAATAAAATTTATTTTCTCCAGCTCTCTTTAGTAGCTGCTGCTGGGCATACTTTTTATGTTAATATTTAGGCTCACTTCTTAATTACTTTATGACTAACTTGAGGGCTTTTGCTAATTATAGTCAAATCTCTTTCTTTTGGATTTGCTAATTTCAGTTTTACCAACATTCTTATGTATCTCGTTAAGTACATTTATTCTTACGCTATTTCAAATGAGGCAGAGAAAATAAAACTATGGAGAAGCTTAAAAGTGTTCAGTTTCTAAGATGTCTAAGAAGGAAACCAACCTCATGCTGTATACTTTTCATCAGTTTAGGTCAAAGATCAAAAACAAATCCAGAGACTCCTGAGTCATCCTCCAAAGTCTGAAAAGCAGCCGAAACGTTTCCCTTCGTGTCCTTGCCTGATCTAATCTCCGAGCTTCCAAAGATCCTGACCGGCTTCTGCCCCCAGGAAGCCAGCTTCAATTTCTTGTTCTGATTATGTTCGTCAGCAGATCCAGCCTTGCTTCCTCCTCTAATAGTACTTACTGGCAGGCCCAGCACACAGTCACTGTGATCTTGCAGAGACAGTTACAGCTGTCACGCTCGGCTTTCAGACAGATCAACTGAGGAACATTTCCCTGCAGTCGCTTCCCAGTAATGGGAAGTGGTACCGCATATCAGTTAAATCCAGGTCTGAGGTGACAAGAACTTCTCTGTAACCCTGTTTCCTGTCCTGGGCAGCTCTAATGGGCTTGGCGCCCCCGTGGTGAGAGGCACTCTATGGAAAGGTGGAGGAGCAATTTGGTGACAGACGACTCCCAGGGACTTTTGCTCAGTTTACAAAGGGAGATAATGACCAATGCACATTTTTTTCTGGGGGGCAGGGGAGACTCCAGCTGTTTGGGCTTGTTGCCAAGATAACTCTTTAAAAAGCCACCAGTTTCCTTTTATAAGTGAAATAGGGCTTCAGGCATTTTATAAAGTGAGAATGTGCAACAATTACTAAGAAAGATAAGCTCTGCTATAAAAGCCTCCTGCTCAAGGCCTAACACAAATCATGCGTAATAACCTTAAGAGTGTTCCCAGCCTCTTCCCCTGGAGGGAGGAAAGCTAGCCTTCGTTTCGCTTGGGTTTTCCTTCTCTTTGTCCTTACTTCTCACTCTGAGCATAGAAAATGGGATGCAGGCGGGCAGAACTAACTAAAGCTTCAAGGAGTGAACACCTGGTAGCGTCCACTTCCCCCTAAGCTTTGTTTAAAAGGTACTTGTTATGGGTTAGTCACTTTCCAGTATCTAAAACTATGAGGAGTATCACGTGTGTTGATAGCTTCTATATTATTATTCATTTACCCTGGATCAGACACTGGAGGTGTCTCTCAAGTTGAATTTTCCTGGCTGAACTATTTCTAAGTTTAAAAAGAATTTTTTAATGTGCTGTGTGTCATCTGAACACAATCTTGTTTCTTGATGGCTCTGTTGTAACAGTTATTGTTCGAGTCTTGTGCCAACAGGTCATGGGTGTTTATAGTTCTCTGCTCTTTTGGTGGTTGGTCATGACCCTAGTTTGCTCTGATTCTTCGCTTCCCAGGATCCTGTTTATTCTGAATTGTTGCCACTTTCCTTTGCTCACAGTGTGCTGAGACTCCTGCCTTTGCCTTGTATTTTCTCTTTCGCGCGTCCCCTCCACTCTGGTGGCTTTGTCCACCTGCAGGTCTGTGTCTCCTGCCCAGACTCCTGAGCTCCCGGCTCATGGGCTGCTTCACTAGACACTGACATGTGGGTGCCCTCCAAGCATCACATGTGTTCCCACAGAACTATCATTTCCTCCCAGCCTACTCCTGGGTCATACTCAGTGAATGGCGGTGTCATCGCAGAGCTGCCTGGAGAGAAAAGCGGGATCCTGCTCATGGCCACGCTCCTTTTCACCTGTCTAATCGGTCACCAGGTCTTGCTACTCCCCCACCCCCACGTCCATGGGTGGGAGCAGCTTCCTGCTCCATGATCATCACAACTAGTCTCTGTTCTCCTGCCTCTGCCTTGCCCCCCACAAGCCTTTGTCCCCACCACTGCGGGACTGCGCTGGGCTTCCTCTCCCCCAGACTGCCACCTGCACCTGCACCACTCACTGCCGTTCTTCATGTCCCCACGGGTCATACGCCAGTGTGCCACCAAAGCCCCCCCATACATCCCATGCCTGGGCATTTGGTCCCACCCCTGGCATCTGCCCCAGGACTGTGCTCCCGTGTCACCCTCAGCCTTCACTGATTGTCAGCTTTCCTGCTGAGCCATGTGTGGAGACATGCTCTACTCTCTGCCACCTCTGAAAATCCTCTCTGACATTCCTCCATCTCTGCCAGCTACCAGCCTATGTGTCTGCTTCCTCTCACAGATTTCCCGAGAGAGCTGCCATGGTCGCAGTCTCACGGCTCCCCTTTCTCTCCTCAGCTTCCTCCCCAGCACCCCTGAGTTTCACCAGTTTGCTGGTGTCAGGGTCGCCAGTGTTCTCCTGTGGCCAGATCCAGGTCACTCCTCTGCTACTTGACCTCACAAGCAACATGTGACAGCTGAGCCTTCTCCCTCAGCGAAACACTGTCTTTGGCTTCTGAGACATCACCTACATCCCGGCCACTTCTGCCTGTCTCCTTCGCTGGCTCCTCTCCTGGCTGACCGCTAAATGTCAGCATCCAGTAGCATCCCCCTTGGACTCCCCTCTTCTCTATCCTGTGCTGTCTCCTCTAGACCCTGGTATTTCAAGCAAGCTGGACAGACAGCCCGGTGATGTCCAAGTAGATAGCTACAGCCTGAGCCCCCCCCCCCCCTTCTGCCCAACCTGTTCCTCCCTTAGTCTTTCCCATTTCAGTAAGTGCCACTCCCACCCCCCAGTTGTTCAAGCCAAAAACCCAGCAGAGAGTCAGCTTAGAGTCTCTCTTCTTCTGCATTCCCTTCGTTTAATCCACGAGCAAGTCCTTTCTATTAGCTCTCCTGCTAAACACAGCCTGGCTCCTTTCCTCTCCATCTACCTCCATCCACTGCCATTCACCTTTCGCCTTCTGCACTGAAATAGTTTCCTGTCTAGGAAACTGGCCTCTCCTTGACGTCCTCTAGAATTTTATCCACAATTAAGGTACTTTTGAAATGTAAGTTAGATCACGTTATTCCTTATTTAAAACCCTTCAGGGGCTCCCCCTGATGTCTCACTGGATGTGGCCCTTCCTCCCCAAGGTCACCTGGAACCACCCCACTTCACACTCCCACGCCCACCAGCCTTAGCCCTGCTGCGGGCCTTGTAGCTTTGCTCAGAAAACCCCTTCCTCAGGTCTTGCACAGCTGGCTCTGTGTTGCTATCCTGGGTTTCAACCCCAATTTATTTCACCTCCTCAGAGAAGCTTCCCCAGGCCCTCTGGTCTAAAGTCAAGTCGCCTCTTCACTCCCACCACTCAGCTCCTCTCTGATGTTACCTATTTTCTTTTCTTCACAGCACTTAGTGCAAAATGAGATGATACTGACCACTTTCCCGTTTTATGTCTTCACAAAAAGCATGTACATTCTAAGAAAGCAGAGACCTCATGTATCTTCTTCATGGTTGTGTCCCTAGCACCTATACCAGTGCCCAGCACAGAGGGGTGTTTAGTTAACATCTGTCAAACGAAATCTGATCACACTATGTCTGTCATTTCCATGACTCCTCTTCCCTTGAGAATAAAGTCCAAGTTTCTTGAAATGGTTTATGGGTCCCTCTGTGATTTTATTCACTGATTCACTGGCTCTCACCCAGGGGCAGTTTTGCCTTCCCCACCCCCAAAAGAAAGATATTCAGCACTCTCTGGACACATTTTTGGGTGTCACAACTGCAGTGGTGCTACTGGCATCTAGTGGATAGAGACCAGGACGTACTAAACATCCTACTCTACACAGAGCAGGTCCACAGAGAATGATCTGGTCCAGAATGTCAGTCATGCTTCGGTTGGGAGCCTAGCTGCATCTCTCATAGTCTCTGTCACACTCAATTCTAGCCATGGGGACAGGCCACCTTCCTAACCTCAGAGCCTTGCACTTACTCATCCCTACTGGGAGCACACCTTCCTCTCCCACTGCTGACACTGTTCTTTGCCCAGACAGTCTCAAGGCAAGTTAATTTTTAACCTTTACAACCCAGAGTTAATCCATTTTGGCAGTTTTGAGTTCATAAAGGTAACTTCAGTATCTACCCCAAATTGAAAGTAACAAAGCTATTCTTCATGTCACCTGTTTTAGATGACTAAGCTGTTGTTACTGGGGACTACAGTACTACTTCTATTACTTCATCCACTAGCAGAAAATAAGTGGGGTAATAAAACACCTATGCTATTAGACCTTACAGTTCAAGTTTCTCAATTTTTAGATACAATTTGGGATGTTTACACATACTAATGAATTTTAATTTGTTTTTCATGTTTTGTGCCACATTAAAATACTTCCTCTCCCCCTGTTTTTATGATTAATACAAGCAGATCTTTTACACTGCACCAAAAAATATGTGTAAGATGATGCCTTTGAAGAACAAAAATGAGGTTTGGATAATTTACTAGAGCCTGCCTGTTCTAGTATCTGAGGCCATAAACAGAAGGGTGATCCCAGTGCTGCTTTCCAATTTGACAGTTTATTTTTATTCTGTCTAGGAAACAAAGCTTTGGGGCCCTGCTCTTGTCCTTCCCCAGCATTCCCAGTATTGCTGCCAAAGGAAAACACTCTCAGGTGCTTGGATTTGTAAAGATCCCACACAAAGACTACATATTTATATAGATGTTAGTATCTATGAGCAATATAATTACAGCCCACTAATTTGTTTTAAAACTACAATTTGCATTTTATGACTTTCAAATCACAAAGAAGACTTTTAACACAATTGTTTATATAATGCCCTACTTGCATGCTGGTGGGTTAATAGGCTATTTTAGATCAGGTTGTAATATTAATATTGCTCTCATTACTTTTTTTTTCTTGTCAATCGAGTTTTTTTTAAAGCTTTCCAAAGAACAAAACATTTTAAATAACTTTAAAGGTTAAAAATATTCTCTCTGCCAGTGTATTTTCTGTGTTCCTAACGTAGAAATTTTTTTTTGGTATGTTCTAACTTGTTAAAGGTAGGTATTGACCTTGAGAATGGTTAAGAAATCTTTAGCTTATCAATAGCTTTACCTGAAATTTATGCATTAACCTTGCTAAGAAAACCCCAAATGATACCTACACACTTTACCTAGCCCTTTCCTCAGTGCCTTTCCATCTCTCTCACCTTTTAGCCCTCTAGCCTTAACTCAGTTCTGTCATGACTTATTTATTCTTTCCTACTACAGACATTTTGCTGAACTCCTCTTCACAGACCAAGCTCTGTTCTAGAGGACAGGGATATGCTGGTACATAAAAGGTGATCCCTTTTGGGTTACATTTAATTGTGTGATAAATCCTGTCATGGAGAGAGGTACAAAGTGCTTTGGTGGTACAGGATTTTAAAAAGTCAATTCTGCTTGGGAATTATAGAAGATTTAGGAGAAGACGGCATACACACAGCCCCCAACTTATGATAGCTAAAGTGATACGCATTCACTAGAAACTGTACTTCAAAATTTGAATTTTGATCAGCAAAATTTTCCTGAGCTAGCACTATGCAGTACAACACTCTCTTGTGATGCTTGATAGTGGCAGCGAGATGATTTTGCCCAACTGTAGCTAATGTATGTGTCCTAACGTTTTCGGTGGGCTAGGCTAAGACATGATGTTTGGCAGATTAGGTGTATTATTTGCACTGTCCACTTACAGTATTTTCAACATGCAATGGGTTTATCAGGACATAACCCAATTGTAAGTTGAGGAGCATCTGTATTGAACTGGATTGACAAAGAGCAGGGGAGCTGGGGGTGAGTGTCCAGGTGGAAGGAATAGTTTTAATCATTCTTGGTCCAGAGACCGATGGACATCTTTATTTCCTGTTTCATTCCTCCTAAGCGGTGTAACCAAAAGTACTATGGCATAACCCTCCATCAGCTGTAATACTCTCCTGCATTTTGAACTGATAATGTGAGTTAGGTGTTCCTTTCAAAAGGAACAATGAGCCACCTAAGATAGAAGGTCATTAGGGTAGGGTGCTGCCTAGTTATACTTGGCTGGCCGCACCTTGGAGACTCTCTGCGGGGGAGGTCATGTACATTTCATCTTTCTTAGTTCTCTTATCAAGACTTATGGTACATAAAAAACTGCTTTGTTTGAGGTATTTGATTGTGGAGAGTGTTATTTTTTCCCCTCAAAATTGATTTAGTTGTGGTTAAGGGGGGAAACTGAAGAGGCAGCTCTCACAGAGATTATATTTTCAAAGAGGTTCAAACTCTACAAAGAAAATTACTGTAGAAAGAAGCTGTCTAGCTAAGAGTCTTTATGTCCTTGAATTTCATCCTCAAGAACACTTATCTTGGAAAATGACTTGACTGGTCAAAGGCATCATTATAGGAAGAAGGTGGGAACAGGCACTAGGTTAAAACATTTCAAGTTATGACTGGAATAAAAGAAATGGTAACTATCAAAAGTTGGTCTTTTAAAAGGATCCCTCTAAAATGCTGGCCACCATTAAATAAAGATGATCATTTAAAAATGTTGCTGTTGCTGTAAATATAAACACCGGCGCGGAGACAAACCATACACGTGGTGCTTCCCGTCCCTGCCGTAGAGCTGCAGCCGCCAGGCCCCGCCCCGCCGCCAGGCCCCGCCCCGCCGCCAGGCCCCGCCCCGCCGCCAGGCCCCGCCCCGCCGCCAGGCCCCGCCCCGCCGCCAGGCCCCGCCCCGCCGCCAGGCCCCGCCCCGCCGCCAGGCCCCGCCCCGCCGCCAGGCCCCGCCCGCCCACGAGCCAGCCGTCCACCCAACAGGCTCCTAGGGGCTCCGCTGCCTCCCTCTCCGCCCCTCCCCAGCTTCTTTGCTTATTTTTCCTCTTCTTGGACTACATCTCAGTGGCAAGAACAGTGAGAATAGCTTTTCAAGTCCTGAATACGAAATACTCATTTCGCCGACTTGCTGCTCCACAGCGGAAATGAAATCTTCGTGCTGACCGCGGGGGCGCTCGCTGCCGCGCCAGCCTCCTGGAGAGCGCCTCGCGCTCGGAGGGGAGCTCGGGGAGCCTCACACGGTCAGCATTCTGCTAATAAGTGGGGAGACAGTGCCATTACTTTTACTTGGACTTTTGCAGTTTATTGGGTTTATTAGGGTGTATACAGGGTGCCCCCCAAAATGCATACACACTTGATAGCTGTGAAATGAAAATGAAATGTATTTTAATAAACACTGCCTTTATAATTATTAAAAGTGTGTGTGTACATTTTTGGGGGACACCCTGTATTTCATCAGATGTAAAGTTTATATGTCCTGAGAAACTTAAAAGAAGTGCCTAAGAATGCCCAGAGAAACGCGGCGCCAGGGCGGGCACGCCCCGCCGCGCTAGCTCAGCAGCCGACCCGGGACAGTGCGGCGTCACCTGCGGGGTCACCTGAGAAAAACCCACGCAAGTGGGCGCTGAACCCTCTTGTTCAAGGGTCGACATTTCATTTTACTGCTTTAATCAATGATCTTTGTGCATGGGTTAATATTTACCACTTTAGGGATATTTAAGGTATATTTTCATTCTAATAGACGACTACACGATCACCTCTGTACTTAAAAATTGTTTTTAACCAGGGCTCTCAATCAGAAACTTTCCGCCGGCGCGAAGAAGTAACAGGCGCCCCCCCCTCCCTCCTGAGGTTCAGCGTCGGCCAGCTCGCGGCGCCCCCTTACCCTTGCGCGGTGGCTTCCCCAGCGGCGCATCCGGGTCCCGACGGGCTAAAGGCGGCGGAATCCTTCCCAATAGGTTCTCAGACTGGATGCGACAGAGCACAGGGTCCCGCTTGCGCCCACGCAAGGAAACGGTGCAGGGCACCCCTGGGAGACAACGCCCAGGCTCCTTCCTCCGCGCGTTCCGGTGTAGAAGTTAACCTCATTTTCCTCTGTGCTTAATGAAAGCATTCCCACTCGGCATACGTACTGAAAATACAAAATCCGGGCTGGCTAATGACACTCATTATGTACTGAAGAGAACTCGTGTTTCTAAAACTTGAATTCAAGGGGAAGTACTTTGTACAGGTCGTCCCGCGGCCTCGCGAGCTGGGCCCGCCTTGCGCAGCCGCAGGACTAAGCTTGCGGAGGCGTCAACGGCCCACAGCCTCGCGCAGCCGCAGGACCAAGCTTGCGGAGGCATCGACTGTCCACAGCCTCGCGCAGCCGCAGGACCAAGCTTGCGGAGCCGCAGGACCAAGCTTGCGGAGGCATCGACTGTCCACAGCTTCGCGCGGCCGCAGGACCAAGCTTGCGGAGGCGTCAATGGCCCACAGGCTCGCGCAGCCGCAGTACTAAGCTTGCGGAGGCTTCAACTGTCCACAGCCTCGCGCAGCCGCAGGACCAAGCTTGCGGAGGCGTCAACGGCCCACAGCCCAGCGCAGACGCAAGTGCAGGCTGAGGAGGGAGCCGAGGATCACTCGCCCCCTTCCTTCGCCCCTCAAAGCTTGCGGCCGCGTTCTTCCACTCTCTTCCCCACCCTTTTGAGTGAATGGCCATGAGCTGGGCCGCGGGAGTCGGGTGGGCCAGCCGGAGGGTGAGCGCCGCGAGAGTGGACTTCCCGAGTGTGGGGCTGGCCCTGTGTCCCCGCCGGCCGGCCTGCATCCCACTCAGGGGCCCTTGGCCTGTTGCCCCCGTGTCCAGGATGGCGACTGTCAAGAACGAGCTTATGAAGAATCTGACTTCCGAGAAGGCCGTTCGTCACAATAAGATCTCCATTATAGGGGCCGGGTCGGTGGGCATGGCCTGTGCTGTCAGCATCGTGCTGAAAGGCCTGGGCGACGAGCTTGCCTTGGTGGACACCGCCGAGGGCAAACTGAAGGGCGAAATGATGGATCTTCAGCAGGGCAGCCATTTCGTGAAAATGCCAAGCATCGTGGCAAGCAAGGATTACAGCGTCACTGCAGACTCCACCCTCGTGATCATCACGGCGGGCGCGCGGCAGGAAAAGGGGGAAACGCGCCTTAATCTGGTCCAGCGAAACGTGGCCATCTTTGAGCTGATGATTTCTAGTATCGTCAAGCACAGTCCTCACTGCAAGATGATCGTGGTTTCCAACCCGGTGGACATCTTAACTTACGTCGCCTGGAAGTTGAGTGGAATTCCCAAAAGCCGCGTCATTGGAAGTGGGTGTAACCTGGACACTGCCCGTTTTCGTTTCTTGATCGGCCAGAAGCTTGGTATCCACTCGGAAAGCTGCCACGGGTGGGTCCTGGGAGAGCACGGCGACTCGAGCGTCCCCGTGTGGAGCGGGGTGAACGTGGCGGGCGTCCCGCTGCGGGACCTGAACCCGGCCATCGGGGCCGACGGGGACCCCGAGCGGTGGAAGGACGTGCACGGGGACGTGATCGCCAGCGCCTACGAGATCATCAAGGCCAAAGGCTACACTTCCTGGGCCATCGGCCTTTCTGTGGCTGATTTAACGGAGAGTATTCTGAAGAACCTCCGGAGAGTGCATCCGGTGTCCACCATAATTAAGGGCCTCTACGGGATAAATGAAGAGGTGTCCCTCAGCCTCCCCTGCGTCCTGGGAGAGAACGGCATCTCCGACCTCATAAAGGTGAGGCTGACCCCCGAGGAGGAGGCGCGGCTGCGGAGGAGCGCGGAGACCCTGCGCGCCATTCAGAAGGACCTCCGGTTTTAGCGCCGCTGAAACCACCGCTCCGAGGTCACGGGACGCGGCGGTGAGGATGGGCCGTGCACGTCAGGGTTCTGAATAAACTGGGGTTCTTAAAAGTTACAAACAGGAAAGGACGTAGAGCCCCTCCCCTGCTTATTTAGCCTCCCTGCTCTTTTGTTTAGCTTCCAGTTTTGGTTTTTAACAATTTCTAAGTGACTGCACCAAAGGTGTTTTTGTACCACTGATGTACCTTGAGTTTATATGTAGTTGCCATTTGGTCCAAAAGAATGTGGGGTGTAGGTGTTTATTGTGTTGTAGAAATTGATTCTTTTCATTAAGTACATGCTAATTCATTCTGGCTGATTTATGTACTCTTTGTTTATATACTTTTTTTTTTTTTTAAGTTGTAACTTTCTCTGCATTGTAAAAATAAATGTACAGAAGTCCTTTCTGTAGTGGAGCCATCAGCTGCCTTCATTCTCCTGACTGCCTGTCAGCAGGGCCTTTAAAAGGACATCAGGAAACAGTAGCTGCAAGCAGGTCCCTGTATTCCTGTGCGTGTGTGTGCCTGTGTGTGCCTGTGCGTGTGCATGTTGCTGTGCACCTTCATGCCAGTGAAGCAGGATCATGAGGTTAAAATATGAAAATAATAGTGATCAGGTTGGTAGCTGTTATGAAGTGTTTAATGCAGTAAAATATAAAGCTTTTAGGAAGAGGCTTGACAGTCAGAGGTGGTACAATTACTGTCATTTATTTGGCAGAGAAAGAAAACATCCTAAAATTTTGCAGTTACTAAAAATAAAGCCTGACTGAAATCATTTTAGAACTGCCTCTGAGAACCTGACCTGTCTGCACTGTGAATCAAGAAGCGTGTTATAAATTGTTCTTATTGGGCTGAGTCTTAGCAGCAGCGTGGCCGTGGCCCTAACACACTCTGGGGTCATCCCTGTTGCTGTTTCCTCACATTAGTGGAAAGCTTTTGCTTTCGAATTGTGCCCCGTTGTCAATCGCTGTCATAAAAATTGGCCATTTCAGTGAGTACTTCAGGGATTGTATTTCTCAAAAAGTTGCACTTTTCATTTTTATTCCTAAATCAATGGACTTCACTACAGATTTTAGACTTTATGCATGTGATACAGTGAGCATTTAGGAGGAAGTGAAGGGGCTTGTCTGACCTTTACCTAAATGATAGTACCATAACTTAGAAAATAAGTTGAGATTTTTTACTCATGTTAGCTTTCCTAATGCAATTGAATATTAAATAAATATGGTTGACCATACTCAGTATCCATGTGGATACCAATAGGCCTAATCAAAAGTGAAGGGTACTAGCATTTACTCTCTAAGTCAGTTCTTAGTTGAATTTAATCATGTAGACACGGGACAGTGATCTGCCCCCAACAGTGACTCTATACCATGCTCATCTGCGTCCCCTTACTATTTCATTGACAACATCTAGAAGTGTCCTGATTCCCCAGGAAGCAGTGTCATGTAATGGGATTGACTGATGCACTGAGAATCCTGAAGGCAGGCAGGGTGCAGGTTCATTTGTTCCAGGTAGTTGTAAGAGCTCTTTATCTTTAAGCTCAACTGTGCAGAGTTCCTCTTCTCCTTGGTCCAAGCCTTGAGTTTTATTTAGCCATGTTTCGGTCAAATTTAATGTCCTGTTGAAGGGCATCAGAGCATGCCTCATGTCTATTTTGTGTTCTCTTCACCATTAATATCAGGATAGGTTGGGTTATGCTGCAGTAAAAAACAATCTCCAAATGTGTAGCTTAAAATAAAAGTTTATTTCTGTCTCATGTAAAATCCACTGTGGGTTTGTTTACACGAGACTCTAGGGAAGCTGTCCTCCACAGCTAGCTCAGTACCTCAGGCCACCCTGACCTCCAGGCGCCACTGTGGCAACACAGGTTTCCATGATTACTGCTGAAAGGGAAGAGAGGCCCGGAGAATCAACACCTGCAGCTAAATGCTTCACCCCAAAAGTGATGCTCACTTCTTTTTCAGATTTCACTTGCCACAACTGGTCACATGGTTACCTAACTTCAAAAAGGGTCGAGAAATCTAATCCCTCTGTATCCACAAGTAGATGAGTACTGGCTCTTCGTGAACATTGATAATAATCTGCCATGCCATTCTAAAAAAAACCGGCCACATTGCAAGAGGTATATATGTTTGTAAAGTAATTTTCAGTGAAGGTCGTAGTAGAGGTTATAGAGGTACCGTGTCTTTCCAGGTCACAGACCACAGTGACTGTCAAGAAAGAGCTCTGGACATCAGTCAGGCAGCTGTACTTATTATAAACCATGTCACCATGAATGGGTTGACCTCTCTGACCTCTGGTTTCTCCATGTAAAGTGTGGTCCTCATTTCTGCCACATAGAATTATGAAGTCTGAATAATTGCCTTATACTTGGTACAGTACTTGGCTCATAGGTGATCCCAGATGGCAGACATTATTATTCCTGTTCCAGTAACATTTACAGTCTTACTGTTTTAGTTTATGAAGAAGCCGAATTTCCCGGTTCTTCAGAATTAACATTGGTGCTATAATTATTGACATATCCAAAGACTCTGGTCCTACAAAGCTTTCATCATTCTAAACCCAGCACTGAGGCTGGCAGCAGACCTGCAAATAAGTTGGCCAATGGCAAAGACACTTTAAAACTTGGAACTTTTGTTGTATAGAGTAGGGGACAGTTCTATGGCAATGGCTGTGATTATCATGGAATTCAGTACATTTATAACCAAGTTTGCCGAAATGTACCCAAGCACTAAATCTTTTCAAGTACATTTTTAAGCAGGGGAGTGTTCTGTTGCCTGTGATAAGAATTTCACCGATAAGACATCAATACCTTCTCTGAACTGCATATCAGAAATCGATATAGGTGGAAAAATTGAAGGTTTTCATTTACTGCACGTAATATAAATAATATAAGCTTTAAAACCTTCTCTGGAGTCCCATTGTTAAAGCAACTTGAGGCCCTGTTTATAACTTCAATGTGGACTCTCGGTTTCCATTTCCACCGCTGCAAATTTAAAGGAGCACTAAATGGTGTTCTTTATGCCACTTGCCTCCCTCCCTTTGCCTCGCTCTGAAGCCTATCTATTCCTAGTGGGCTATTTTTGAGATACGATTCCTTCTAATGGTTCAGCTACTCACTTAGGACCCTGGGAACACGTGAATAATACAATACTTGGGAAATGAGAGGAAAGAAAAAAATCGGGGCCAAGAGGAGAAAATAGGAACAGAACCATGCTGAAGTAGGGCAGCCACCCTTTACTCTCTGACCCCGGCCTCATCTGCGTTTCCCAGCTTTCCCCTTCTCAGCAACTGGCCGTGTTCCAGATCACCGAGAAGGTGGAGCGGTGGATGATTCTGTTCATGTGCCGGCTATCTGACGCTCCCTTTGAAAGCTGTCATTAGGCTTAGGTGTATAAGATGTTCAACCAGAAAAGTGAAGGAAAAGAACCAGGCAGCACATTGCAAACCCTAGCCAGAGAGATGTCTGTCTTTCAACTGAGAAAGGCTTATGCACATCTCCTCAATGGGGGTACTTCGTATTTTGGACAAAACAATTCTTTTTGTGGGCCATCCTGGACATTTAGCATCCCTGCCCTCCAAGATGAAAGTAATCCCCTGTGATGTGACAGCCAAAAACCCTACATTTTCAGTCCTTCCCCAGTAACTGCCTCTAGTTAGGAACCTCTCCTGAAGGGTTCATCACAGTATAGCCTAGAGAGCTGCATAGAAGAAGGGGGGGATGTCCCATGGATGTGTGTGTCTTCAAGATTGGTGTCTGGGACCCGACATTGACATGGTTGGCATGGACCTCCTACAGACTACATGTAATGGGTAACCTTATGTATCTTCTAGTGTCAATATTTAAACTAAAATGATACATTACTATAAAATAATGCTTTTAATAAACATACCATAATATTTTATCCATATGACCTTTGTTCTTGGAATATAGCACATGTATTTTGATGACGCTGTAATGACAATAGCTAATTACATTGAACACTTACCACATGTTAGGTGCTGTGCTTTATGTGTATTATCTCACTTAATCCTCACAACCCTGTAAGCAGGTAATTGTCTCCATTCTACACACCTGGAGACTGCTGCTTAGCATAAGCAGCTTTTCCAGGTGTTGAACTGGGATTTACACAGAGAGGTCTGCCAGAGTCTGCTGCTAACAGCAGTGCTAAGATGACCAGAATGAATACCTAGGCACTGACAGGTCCCAAACAAGATGCACCCCCTGAATTTGGATTTGGGTTCAAATTGAAATAGGTAAGCATCACCATAAAAAAGAATTAGCCGACTCTCAAGATAACCCCTCTACGAATGACGTGCATGTGGCTGATGAGCCCGGGTGCCTCACATACCCGTCAAGGAGATCTGCGTCCCCGGGATACACGATGGGCGGGGCTGATGAGAAACGGCAGAGCTACACTGAGTGCTTCTGAAAGAGCCTCATAGCAGGACCATGTTGATTAAGAAGAATGAGCCAAAGAGCATGTGCTAGTCCTATCTAACGGAAAGATCACCCAGCTCCCATAAATCAGTGCTCCCCTCCCTGAGGGCGGTGTGCCTCACAGGTGGAGCCAGGTGCTCCAGGCTGATCCTGGATATTAAGATCTTCCAACCCCCTGCTCCGACTCTCGGGTTCCAAATCAGCCTCCCCTGGTAAAGCCTCTGCCTAGATTCTTCAACACTGTCTGGCACATAAAAACGTTCTCATTTATCTGCCATTCATTGATTTATTCTTTTATTAACTCCCTACTAAGTTTCTTCTCTCCGCGCCTCTCTGGCTCTAAAATTCTTCTAACTTGGACCGGCCTGAGTGTGTCCATGGGTTCAGATACACAACTCTCGTTCTCAGCTGCATCTTTATACGAGAAAGCCAGAAACGCACACTCTCCTGGGAGTAACTATTATGCAGGGTTGACAGGGGAGAGTGCTTTCCAGATTCAGAGTGGAGTTTGTTACTTAAGGCCCAATACATTTATACTTAAAGAAAACAGGTGTATCTCATTTTCAAGGCAGCTGGGATAGCTCCTTACCTTTTATTGGTCCTCCTTGGCTCTGTGCCCCCGAACAGCGAGGTATCATCCAGTCAGCAGCCGTCCTCTATAATTGTTTGGCTCTTTTCCCTCCTTTTAACATTTGATGAACTTTTCCCTTCTCTTAGATGAAAGACTTTCGAAGCAAAATGCAATCAATATTTCCAGCAATTCCCAAGAACTCCGAACCTGCCGTGGAGTGGGAGGAAGCGCTGAAACCCAAATGAGATGCGCACGGCGGCTGAGTTCCAAAGCAACTGTCACGGAGGGAGGCTCTGGGGACGCCGAACAGCAAAGGGACTCACTGGTTTCTCCTCAGGAAGATGTACGGTTGTTGTCCAAACCCGCGGGACAGACGGTGTTGGGTGTGTTCACAGTCCTGCACTTTAGTGTAAAACGCCCGTGCATGTGCGTATGTGATGGGGGGGCGGGGCGGGGGTGGGGGAATAAAGTTTTCCCAAAATTAGGAAGACTGTTTTAAAAACAATGATATGGATACCTTCTCTATGTGGAGGAGATCCCCGGGGAAATACTTGTGTGTGACTAAAGCAGTTGAAACCAAGTTCTGCACCTGAAAAAAAAAAGTGTAAGAGCCTGTGATGGAAAATCTTGATAACAGACTCCTAACAGCAGCAGCACGTCAGTGTGTCTAATTACGTGAGTTCAACAGTCTTCCATCAGCCTGTGACTGTCAGGACTTGGGAGACTCGTGCCTGCCAGGCAGACTCGGGTGCCGCCTAGGGCAGTCCTGGCCTGGGCAGGGCTGGGCCCTGTCCCTCGCAGTGCTCCTGTTGGCACGTGCCCTTTACCTGATAACCTCACCCACCGTCCTGTGAGTTCTCCCAGGGACAAGAAGCCAGTAAGGGGTTATAACTTGAAAAGGTACAGCTGTGCTAAAATAAGAATGACATCACAGGTGTAAAATGTAGTCTCTTTAGAAATTGGCTCGGAGTCCCGAAACGGTAACTGGCAGTTTGTAGTTTTGTCTCAGTTGTCAATGGAAAAATTGCCCAGTTATCACCTGTCGTAAGTATTTTTAACCAGAAAGTTACCTGAGTGTTACGTCTCAGTATTAAGCATTTAGTTCCACCTGGCTGATGAAACGGGTAAATTCTTATGTACACACCCACCCCTTTTCTGTCCTCCATGAGCTCTTACAGAAAACAGAATAATGGCTAGTTGCAATTATTCTTACTGGAGATTTAAAAAATTTAAAGAAAAATAATATGTCAACATGTCCAGAAAAATAACCTCTGGTTGAATATAATTTGTGCAATCTCTTTATCTTTGCTCAGGCTCTAATTAGCAATCAGGTTTAATAAAGTACATTTGAAATTAACCTGTTATAATGGAACCTTTTAGTTCTAAGGAAAAGTTTTAAATGAAATGTCAAGTGTATAACATACATTTTTCCCCTGGACCGCGTTACCCTGTTCAAACTGCTGCATTATTAATTAATTCTGGGATCCATATGTAACCTGTCAAAAATTCCCAGGCTAAACAGAAAGGGTTGTGGAGTAGCAAAGCTCCTCTTCACCCACCTTTCATTTTTAACTAAATCTCAGCTAAGGAAAGACTTCTAGTTGTTGCTTCACAACCTCCCTGGGAGCTTCTGAAACGGCCCTTACTCGGAGGGCAGGGCAAGACCGAAGGAAGGGGCAGGCCTCTTCGGAGGGGCAGGTGGCGGGTTTAAGGAATGTCCTTACGAGCATTGTCCTGGGCACCACAAGACTGAGTAGTTTTCCGCACCTGTCCATTGACTCTTAAAAGTTATGTAGAGGCTGTAACAGGTCAGTCATGTACACCATCCAGAGTCTCAACGCCACATTTCCGTCTCAAGGCTGCATCCTCACGGTAGCTTCTAGGAGCCGGGAGGGCAAGTGGAGCGCACGTTCCAGAGACAGGGGAGGTGGTGGGGAGCCTCCTAGTGCCCGGGGTCCAGCTCTCGGGTCAACTAGCAATCACATCTCCATGACCTCCCTCAACATTGGCCTTTGAATGAAATGAAGAAAAGAAAGGCTGGAATCCAATTGAACAGGTTTTTGCCACATTAGTCTGAGTCCAGGTTCCCCTAATAGAATGGGAGCTACCTACAACTACTTACAGCTAAAATCTAGATTTTTATTTTTCTTAGGTGGAGAATAGCTATTGATTTTTTAAAAGCCCTCCACTGGGTAGGAGAAAATGAGAATTTCTAGCTTGTCTGGGATAATAAAAGGAAAAATCATTATTAATCTTGATTCTATTTAATAGATTCCTGCCTTGTAAGCTCCTTAAGGGTAGGGACTCCTCTCAGGGCCTTGTGACAGCACCTACTGCCCGGGCCAATGGCAGCCAGACCCTGGGAGTGTGCCAGGGGCCATGGTGGTGCGCTCTGCCCCCTTGGGGCCTGGCGGAACGACCATCTGAATACATAGAATGTGGCATGCCTAGTGTTTACAAAACCTTTTCCGCATACATATATCTGTGCTCCCTGAGGGATGGCAGGGATCACATAGGAATGGTCGTGAGTCACCTGCTGAGGGAAGTTTGAGGGGACAGAGTCCCTAGAATAGGCACTAAGCATAGGCTCTGGTTGCATTTAAAAGCCCAAATGAAATAACAAAGATGAAACTTAAAAGGCAAACAATCAGTGTGACTGAAGTGGTATTTTTCTGCACTCAGAACTCAGATATCGGAAGATGTAGTCATTTGTCTGCTTTTCTACCAGAGGCACATTGTTAAATTGGTTAATGGAAAGTAAAAATGTTTAACAGATAATGTTATTCTTTATGTGAAGCACCATCTGCGTATTGAGTTCTGAGTGTTCCTGGATATGGGAGAGAGGGAACGTTACGGAATTTCAAGTCTGCCTTCTCTGCTGTCTTTATCTTGGGTAGAGTGTGACAAACATAATCACATTTATCTCCTGGAGCATAAAGAGTTTTAATCACCCTATTAACCAGGATGACAGTTTTCACAGACTTAAAAAGGAGTAGAGCAGACGTTATCTCCCCATAAGCAATCCATTTCATGGGGGCTGAGCACTAGAAATTTTTTAAGGGCTGTGTAACTTGAGCCATTTCCATTCCCCGCGTGAGCCAACACTAAGGCAGCTTTCCGTAAGCACGTCACTTACACCAGTTGAGCATCAAGCTTTGTATTTAGAATCTCAGCCCCCTAAAGGGCTGTTAGAGAAACCAATATACAAAAAACTTGGTGGGCAGAGAAGGGGTGATTTCCTAGGCCTCGGGATTTATTCAAGGGAATAAATTGCTGTTATTGCTGTCCTGTAGAAATGAATCCAGAGTCAAGAAAATGTGGTTCCCGGACAACCTAGGAATGAAAAATAGGGCATGGGAACCGCCTCGAAAGATGCCTGGCAGTCTGTGTCTACCTGAAACACGGGTTCTAATGACACAGAGGCGAGCGGCCGCCGAGGCCCAGCAGAGCTGAGGTGTGGCTGTGGGTGACCCTCGCTCCATCTCGCTGACCCCTCTGGCCCCAGGGAAACCTTTCCTCACCTGCTCAGACAAAACGTGACGCCTAATCTCACCCATCATACATTCTGCTCAGTTTCATGGCCAGTAAGGGACTCAACTTGCAAATTAATCATTGCAACCTAAGGGGAAAATATAAGAAATTAAGGGGGGGAAGCCCATGGGGACAAAAGTAATTAAAATCCACTATTTAGCTATTTCACTTGGGGCAAAATTTAATCTCCTAGGTCTGGTTCATGAAGAATGTTGTATATTTCACCTTGTCTTCATGTAGTTTTCTCTACAAGTAAAACAAATAATTAAGTACAAATGAAAATCAGCTAGGTAAAAAAAATTAAAAATGTTCTCTAAATACATTTCTCATGAAAGGCAGCAGAATACACATTTTTATAGTATTTTATCACGTTCAAGTGGGATTTGTTTCTTTTCTGCCAAGAGTCACTGAACGTGTCAAGTGTTTGGGCCTGTATTGGTGTCACCGGGATTGATGATCAGAGGCTGTGACTCGGTGAGTCTAGAAGACGAAAGTAAGCACCTCTTGCAAGCATGACATTCATCTGTAACGAGTGAGGCTGTTGGCCAATTTTGTCTGAGGCAGATAACTCCGTTTTGGAGAAAGTGAGACCAGCAGTTACCAGGAAGCACACAGGTAGAGTTTCAACTTTGCTGCCCAAGCAGCAGCAGTGATTTGGGCCAGACCCTTCGCTTCATTGTGCGAGGCCTGATCACTTACTGAAAAGGAAAACAAGGGTAGAAAATAGGAGAGGGTATCCGTGTTCGTAATGACAGACGGGGTAGCCACTTTCAATGGACTCTCCTAAGAAGCTGAATCTGGCGAACAGGACGCTTGGTGCATTTCTGGAACACCTTCTACCTGCTCGTCTGAAAACACTCCCTAAACTCGCCTTCCCACTGCTGTTGACCCCTGGGCCCAGAGTGGGGTCCATGTCTGCGGCAGTCACAGGCACTTGGGGGACACATCCAGGGGGCTGCTGGGGAACAAGGGGCGGGGGCGCAGACCCGGTCTCCAGCACGCACAGGCTTCCAGCTGAAAGGAGCACGTTGACAGAACTGAATCTAAACAAAAGCTTGAACCTGACAGTCTTACTGAGCTGTGCCAACCTCTGCAGAGCCTCTTTGCCCTGCCAACCTGGGTGATGGGCGTGCACTTATTTTTATTTATTGCTACTGGTTGTCTTCTCCAACTGTCCCTGTTGTGGGGGCTGAATCCCTGTTTCCTACTCCGAGCGAAGCCCACGGTAGACGTCCTCACTGGAAACCTTGCCGGGGGGTCGTCTACATGGGCTATCCCTGCCGCCACCCCCGTTGGCCAGGGCCCTGAGTTGAAGTTCTACTCTGAGAACGGGGAGAAGAGCATTGGGAGCACCATGGGCGTGGCTCACCTGGGCACGGAGCTGTTCACTGAAGAACCTAGACAGAAACCAATCCACCACCCACTTCCCTGTGAACCCAATGTGGCCTGGAAAGAAGTCCGATAATTCCACCTAATGGACTCAGTTTGTGCCTTTGATGTGAGCCGCAGCATTATATCTTACGTTTCACTAGTCACTAAATCATTCTGAGCTGGGTGCCATCACACATTAATTACTCAGCATGACAAACCCTCAGGTCGGCTGGTTTTCCTGGGCTGTGTCTGCCAGGAGACAGCGGGGGTTATAGGAAAGTTCGGGCTGGCAGGTTAATAGCATCCCTCCTGGTACCAATGTGTGATGCCACACTCCGTGCCTGGGCTTTAAGAACTAGAATTAAAAACTGCTCTAAATACACAACAGGCCGAGAGTCTTACGGGCCCTGAGCCATCCCGATCAGGTCAATGACTATTCTCCGTGGCTCCAAACTTCTAAATCACCGCCTGCTCAGTGGCCCAAGAGCTGCGTCACCCACGCTGGTCAGTGGTGATCTCCACCGGTGGCCGGCGTTGGGGCGGACCTGCAGCAGACACCGTCTCCCAGACCAGCCCCTGCAGCAGGACAGCGAGGGATTCCTGAGCTAAATGGGGCCCCGGGAGGCCTGTACCTCTAAGTACCTGTGTGTGTTTGTTCCAAAAATCATACCAAAACCACCCGGTAACTGCAGGTGCCCCCTGGCTAAACAGAAGGCACCTCTTGTGAGGCGCAGGGCACCCACACCCCCCACCCTGGGCTGCTCCCCACCTCTCATTCCTCCCTTTGTTTTATTCTGAGGTTGCAGGAAGGCGATGCCACAGCTCCCCCTTGCCTCTGCCTCCTGCCTCACCTGGGCTTTCTCCATTTCCTTGCTACCTTCCAGTCCTCCCCCTCCTCCAGGAACACCTGGAAAAGCAAGACATGACCCTGTGTGAGCAAAGGAACATTTACTCCACCTGGGGGAAGTCTTCCCAACCTCTTAGCTGGCAGGGCGGGGGGTTCAGCATCCCTGGGTTTGGATGCTCTGTACCACCCCCTGCAGAAACCTCTTCAGGTGTCGGGACAGGGGTCACTTGTGTGGATCCTACCCCAGGACCAGCCCCAGCTCTTCAGAAGGAGACTCCAGTGAGCCGCATGTCGGCAAGTTAAATGAGCCTCAGCTGTTTCTTTTTGCACTCAGCACGAGGACCTGATGATGCGTGATTTGCGAGCCCCTTTTCCTGTCTGGGACCCCCAGGGTGGCCTGTGAGCTCTGCCCGGTGCCCCCAACTTGGTTAGGAGCATCCTCCCTGGCTCTGGGCTGGTAATTTCCCAAGCTTGGTCCTTGTTTATGGGGAGTTAAGAGTCTCTGTTCAGTACTGCGATAAACATTTTCTTTGCAGCTAAAACTCCTTTATAACAAACCCCATTAAACACATTTTTAAATTTTTCACAGTCATGCAGCACCCATGTAGCCAGGCCACCCTCCCCCAGGGGTTTTCAGGGGCCGCTGGTGGGGGCAGGGGCACCCTGTAAGCCTTCTCCAGACTCCCAACCTCAACCCCAAGCCTGGCCCTCCACTTGCAGCTGGGATGACTTTGGGCAAATGGCCCACGCAAGCCCACTGTCTCCATCTCTCAAATGGGTACGAGAACTCCCGTCTCCACGCTGTTGAGAGGGTTAAATGTCTGGGCTGCTTAACATAGCAGCCAGCCCCTGACACCCCCCAGCTGGAGTTCTGGGCATACTGGGTTTGATGCTGTTTGGTTTACACTGAATAACCCTGAATGTGCCTCCTACAGTGTTCTCTGTTCACCTCCCCCCCCCCAGGTAGGCTCCTTCCAATGTTTGGGTCCCCAGGTCTTGCCCATCTCTCACCTGTCACCCAGCAGGTGGCAGCCCCCTCCAGCCGGGGCTCCAGAGGCCACACTTGCTGGTGAAGCAGGCACCGTTGGGGGACAGTCCCCACCTCCACCATTGTAGCACACCCCTGATCACTCAGGGACCACTGGGCATCTAAAGGGGGACAGGGAGGATATTTTGACTGAGAGAATGGACTGGAAGGAGGGACCATGGCCAGTGCTGGTGGGGCACCTGCCTCAGGCGGCCAGCAGAAGGCGGCAGAGCCCAAACCTGAATGATCAGACATTCCTGAGCCCGGTCCCTGCTCAGGGCTCGGGGCATGCAGGGGTGGATTGTAGACTGCACTTTAATAGGCCTCCTTGGTGCTTAACTTTTCTCGTTAAAGGAGAGAAAATGCGAGCGGATGGCAGAACTGTAACTGAGAGGGACCTGGTGATGTCTCTGGAGGGTGAGGTGTTTGAACCACAAGGTTGCTGTGGACAGGAGTGCAGCAGCCACCCTGGGACCATTCTCAAATGCTGATGTGACAGGCACCTGCCCGTTAACAGCATCAGAGAAAGTAGGGATCGCTCGGGTTCAGGGAAGGTGAGGTCCACACCTGCTGGTGGCAGCACCTCAAGGCCCCTGAAGGGACTTCCAGCCACTGAGCCCAGGGTCTGATCCCACTGGGTCCCACTGGGAAGAAGAATTAGAAGAATTCCTCCTTGGGGAGGAACGGTCACTTCTCCAAATAGTCGTGCCTCGTTTTATTGTGCTCTACTCCACTGCCTCATAGAGGTTACATTTTTTTACAAATTGAAGGCAAGGTCCCCCACCAGCCAAAAGATGATGACTCATTTAATTTCGATATTTGCTTTTTTGCAGTGGTGTGGGACTGAACTTGCAATATATCCGAGGTGTGCCTGTAATAATAGCAATGGTCCCTGACCCAGCCCTGGTTCTGAGTGTCCCTCGCACCCTGATAGCCGCCCCTTGCCCCTCGTGGGGCACAGGGGTATGGACAGAGGCAGCCAGCCTTTCTGGAAAAGGAACCAGGAGGAGCCAGGGCCAGGCCAGCCCCCTCCATGCCCCCCGCAGCTGTGCCCTGAGCCCTGCGTACAGGCCCCACTGGCCTCAGGCTGCAGAGCTGGACCCTCCTCACCAAGTGAATGCAGTTGAAGTCCCTTGGACTTTATTTTCTTTCCTCTGATAATGACACTTCAGCCAGGCTTCCTGTTTCCATCCTTGCTTTAGCGACCGGAAGCTGGGCACAAAGTTTGGCCCTGAATCACTGGAATTTTGTCACCTGGCTCCCTCCTCCTTCTGCAGGGGTTTTCAATTTTCTCTTCCCATTTTAGCCACCACGTTGGCATGACTTTTACTGGAAGCCACCTCATCCTTTTTAGAAGTGGACAGGAGCTATATTATAAATAGAAATAAATATCCCTGAAGTCGCCCCATGTCCCTTTCTTATTTCTGGAGTTCTCTCAAGCCCTGACTTGGCGTTTGCTATCAATCCAGCACAAAACATTTTATGCGCCCACACGTTTTAAAATTTCTGTTTCTGTAAAAGATCCTGATGCTGTAATCCTGGACTCACAACTGAAAACCTTCAAGGGGAAAGTGTGTAGACACTGTTGCTTCGAGCGGTGGCTGTTGCAACACCTCACTTAAACCTTAAGCATTGTTTGAAATGTGGGGATTATTTCAGCAGGGCTGGGAGCGGCTGACGCGGGACGCTGGGAACGTAGTCACTTCTGCTCAGAAAGGCGCAGCCTTGGGGAATCGATTCCTTAGAAAAGATTCAGCTGCCACTCCTTTCCTTTTTTAAAATTTATTTTTCTAGGAGGCACTGCCATTTTTCAAAAATCAAGGAAGAATAATTTGGCTGTTTCTGCTTGTAGCCTTCTCGTTGCCTTTTCTCATTTTTTCCCTTAAGATTTCATCAAAGTTAATATATATGCATCTAGTTGAAAGAGCAGATATTTCTACTAGTTTGTTTTGAAAAACACTGGCTCTTGTGTTCCTTCCCTTCCCTCCCAGGACTGGTTTCACTTCCTTTAGCTGGTGTGAGTGTGAGTGTGAGTGTGTGTCCATGCCTTCCTATCTAAACCGCATGCCTGCCTTTTCACTTCTGATTTTGCAGTCTCGGACACACCTTTCACCGCCGGATAATGAAAACTTCCTTCTGCACCCGTCCCATGGCTGACCCTTTCATTTAACTTTTCATTTAACAGTTTCATTGTGATGTTGGCTAAACCAACATTCAGCGTTTAAAATATGACCGTGATAGAATAAGAGAGATATATATATATATATTTGGTCTCTGCCTCCAGTTCCTGGCACAGAACACCTAAAACCCTTATAATTGCCTGTAGGGGTGCCGGGCGCATCTTTCATTTTAGATAGTTGACTCCTGAACAACACATGGGCTGGGGCGCCAGCGCCCGCGACCGAAAGTCCACGTGTAACTTTTGACTCCCGCCCACGGGGGACCCAGAGCTGCTCCCCACGGTCGCCTTGGTCCTGAAGCCCCTGTGCCGGCCCCGTCCCGCTGGGCTGCGGGCCCCGTGGCTTCCCGGGCTGTCCCCCCGCGACGCGCAGCTCCGGCGGCGGGGGGAGGGGGGGAGGGGGGGAGGGGGGCCCCCCCGCAGGGCTCGTTCCCGCCCCCGCCCAGCGCGCGGCAGATGCTCGGCACAAGGCCCCGCGCCCGGACGCGGTGGGACGAGGGCGGCCTCCCCCCGGCCCCTGCGCACCACCAGGCCCCTGCCGCCTAAGGTCGCGCGACGCGCCCCCTCCCGGGACAGGCGCCCCCCGTTTCTCTGGGGCGCCGCTTTGCCGCCCGACTGACGGCGGGCCCGACGCAGGCTGCACTGCACGCCTCGCCCAGCAGAGGGCGGCCGAGCCCGGGCCCGCGGCCGCCGCGCGTGGCCATCGGCGCGGGCCGAGCAGAGCGCGGAGCGCGGAGCCGCCCAGTGGGTGCAGAGTGCCCCGCACCCGCCTCGGGCCGCGCCCTCGGCCAGGCTCGCCGCAGCCCGGGCCGCGCGTCCGCTCAGCGGGGCAGGCGTCCCGTCGCCAGGGGCCGTGCCCGGCGCCCCGTCCCTTCCTTCTCCCGCCTGCAGCCCGAGACTCGGCCCCGGGGCTCCTGGGCACCCGCACTGCGCCCCGGAGGCGCGCTCGCAGCCACGCCCCCCCCCCCCCCAGGAAGGCCCTAGAAGGCCGCAGGGTGTGTCCCCCTGAACAGGGCCCCCGCTGCGCCCCGCCCAGGGCACCCACCGCCTGGGGGTGCAGCGGGCTCTGCATTCCTATCCACAGCACCCCCTCCCAGTCTAGACCCTCGGGCAGGGACATGCCCCCCGCACCCTGGGGTGCAGACACGCCCACCTCTCAGCCTCTTTCACCCAACCGGTGTTTCCAGCAATTTGGGTTTCACCCAAGTGTTTCCTTTTTATTTACTTATTTGAATGACTCCCCCCCCCCTTGCTACCAGTAACTACATGTTCCAGGTACAAAAATGAGAAAACATCCATAAGCAAGTGAATGAACAAAGTCACCTGGGAGGCCAGCTTCGGTCAGGAACTGCGCGACCGTCTCAGGGTATCTGCCGCCACTCCTGTCCCTCTGCTCGTGGGCGTGGGTTCAGGCAACCGTGTCTTATTCCCCCTGGCCTGTGGCTCCCCAGGCACCAATGCTCAGAGAGCTCTCCAGAAGGCGGGAGCATGTGCAGGGTCAGCCGGCCCTGCTGGCCTTGGCTGGGGGACCTGGGGGAGCCCCCAGGAAACCAGAGGAGCCGGGAACCTGGCCCCCGGGCTGGGGCTGCCCTCGCCCCAGAGGGTCACCCGCCGAGGTCTCATCCAGTTCAGCCCCCAGGGCTCTGGCTTGTCTTTTTGGAGAGCACTGGGAAGAACATTCCATTCCTGTGCGGTCCTCTCCTCCCTCCCTGCTCACCTTGGAGTGGAGACAAGCCTGCCCTTCGTGGATCCGCTCTTCTTCCCGGAGTGACCTTAAATCCAAGGCAGGCAGCCGGAACCTACGCTGACCCACAAGGCGCGTCAGCCTCCCGCTCCACCCGAGGGCAGGACGGGGGGCCTCCGGTCAGTGGCGCTCCCAGGGTGGGCCGTCAGCAGCAACTCTGCCCCCAGGGGACACTGGGCGCCTTCTGGAGACGTCTTTGACTGTCGTGACTGGGGTACTGCTCCTGGCATCTACTGTCTAGAGGTCAGAGATGCTGCTGAACACCCACAATGCCCAGGACAGCTTCCAGAAATAAAGAATGAGCCACCCCAGTGTCACCACTGCCAAGGGCGGGGACCCCTGCGCCACCCCTGCTTCCACACCCTCCTTTGGGGCCCAAGCATCTCCCAGTCTTGGTCAGCCTGCAGCTCGGCCGGAGCGGTCATGGCCTTGACTGGTCACTCGTAGGTCAGCTGGGACGAGAAGGGGACAACGGAGGGCAAGAAGTTCAAAGCCACGTCTGCTGAAGTGAGAGGGGCCAGCAAGGGGGGCGGGGAGGGGGCTGGGGGCAGGAGGAAAATAACGGGGGCCAGAGTGCCCTGTTTTGTTTTGTGTCATCAAATATGCCCATTCTGGTCGTTTTCTAAGGTTTTCAGGGAAGATGTGGCTCATTTTTGGGTCTTTTCTCTCCAAGTGATTCAGGCCGCCCGGCATTTCCCAGAGTGTTGGAGCCCAAAGCAGCCTGACACGCTTTCCAACCCAACAGTCCCGTTTTCCAGATGGGAAGCGGGGCCCCGACCGAGGCGCTCGAAGCCTGTGCCTCGATTTCCTGTTACAATAAGGACATCGCCCTTTGCCAGGTACCACCTGTGCCTCGGGCACTTTCACACGTGTGCCACGGTGTGTGCCCTTGCACTTGTATGAGCATGTGTCTGGCCACTTTGACTTTAGCACCTCCAAAGTTTACAAAACCCCTAAAGCTTTTAAAATAAAAATAGGGGTTAAACCATTTGGATCTTCCAAATTAGAAAGAATAAATGAACCACCCAGCTGTAGTTATAGGCAATTAATGCGATTCTGGGAGGGCCTCGCTGCGGGATAATGGAAAAGCTGATTATAAACGAGCCAGGAGTAATGAGGGCGGTCAGAGCAGTCCCCCAGCTCTGAAGGGGAAGCCGCGCTCTGTCCCACGCTGGCTGCTCCCCGGCACAGGTCTCCGTGCGCGCCCGCCCCCTGCCCAGCCGGCGGCAGGTGGACAGCCCGGGGCGGGCTGAGATCGGCCTGTTTCCCCCAGGTGGGCAGACGCCGGGAGGGAGCCTGGCCTCCTTTGTGCAGCCCCTGCAGCTTCAGAAAGAGAAGGCAGCTGAAAATAAACCCAGAGAAGAGCAAGGAAAACCAGGACAGGAAGGGAGCGCAGGCAGGGAGGGTCCCCCTGAGAGCAGGCTAAAAACAGGACTTCTGACCTGGAAAGACACTGGCAGGGGCAGGGAGCCTGGAAGCCAGGCATGAGGCTGAGGGCTGCTGGCATTTCTCCTTTCGCTCCTGCGATTAAGGATCTCAAAACCGCATTTGCAGATCAGCTGTGGCCCCCACGTGGCCCTCCCACCCACCCCGTGCTTGCATATTTGCATTCTAACTTTGACCTTGTCTTGATTTTTTAAAAACCACTCGCCTGGGGCTTTTAAATGTATATATATTTATATACATTCATATGTTTTGCTTTCTTATATCCTACTGCAAATTCTTCCTAAAAGCAAGTCAGACATGAATGAATGTAGATCAGATCATGAGGCCAATAGAAAGATCTGGATTCTATTCCAACTGCAGTGGACGCCACAGGAAGGGCCCAAGGCACTGCAAGAACCGACATGGTGTCAGTCTTTGGGCTGTGGAGGGGACAGCTGGGGGAAGCCAGGTCGGAGGCCTGGCCTGGGCCATATGGAGGAACCAGTGAAATGGGTGGGTCTGGGATGTGATTTAGAAACAGAGCTGATGGATGGGCTGCGGGCAGGGAGTTGGTCTTGCACTTGCAGAAACACCTTTGAGACGCCCAGTGGGCAACCCTGTGGGAACACGGACAATGGGGCCCTTTCCTGAGGAGGTGGTGCCTGTCTAAGCAGAAGCCCTTCCTCTGTCCTCGACCCTGATCCCAGCTCATGATCAGTGACAAAGCTTGCTGGAGACTCTTCACAGCCGGAGACTGGGCTGCCAGATGCTAAATCTCCCCCATAAGAAATCTAAAGTCAAAATGTGCAGCAGCCACTGTCCAAGACCAATATGTACAAACAGCGCAGGGCCACTGGAACAGCAGGTGTCCCCATGGCACACACTGCAGCCAGCATGCTGGCTCTGGCAGTGCTCGTGCGTCTCATCATGGAAATAGATTCATCGAAACTGAAAACTGGAAAGAAATGGCTCAGCAAGGCTGCCCTCTCCGACTGTCATCCCAAGTAATGTGAGGAAGGACCAGAGTGACCACTTCCAGAGAGCCTGGCCTGTGGGTGGCCTGGTCAGATGCCCTGGAGACGTCCCCAAGTCCTCCCAACAGTCCTGTGGAGTTAGGACTTTTTCTATTTTTTAGATGCTGAAAATGGGCCCCAGAGAAGCTGATGGTTCAGGATCACACAGGTGATTAAATGAAGCCCCAGTTAAAGAGCAGGTGTCAGATTCTGTGAGCTGCCAGCCTGTTTCCTTGCTAACGGCGCCTGATTTTTTATGGGCATTTGGAAGGTAAGAGAGTGACCTCTGAAGGGACCGGCTCAGGAGTGTGTGCCATCAACAATAACTAGTGGAGGGAAGAGACGGAAAGCCAGACCACCAACCATGCTGGAGGAAAAGGAGCTTAGGTAGGGAGAGGCCCTTAGAAGGGGATGGTGTCTGGGAGGAGGGCCAGGAACATTCCTGGTCCCTGAGAAGGCATGGCACTGCTGAGAGTTACAGCTCAGAGGGCATCGTGATGCAGGTGCCATGGACACAGCAATGAACAGTGCAAGCCTGAGGCCGTGCGAACTGTGACACCTCAGCGAACGCCAATGAAGGACTCATCATTCCGGCCGGTGGACCTCATTAGGAATGCACGTCAATAATAAAATATGAGAGGAAGACTTTAAACCTCTGCAAATGCTACCATGAGGAGGGGAGACACTCCCCTACCTGTCACAGCCTCAGGTGTATCATTTATTTACTGCCCCTAAAATGCTGTGTAGCCAACAACCACAAGCCTGGGCGGGTCTGTGGGGCTCAGCTCACCTGAAGCGGGCTCGCTCCTGTGCCTGCAGTCCTGTGGGGTGACCGGGCGGCCCTGCTGATCCAGGCAGGGCTCTCACATTTCTGAGACTGCTGGCCCCTCGCTGATCTCAGGTGGCCTGGCCTCCATCACACCTGGGGGAGCACCTCTGCTCCCCTCCGCGCGCCTCCCACTCTCCTGCGGCCAGCAGGCTGGGGTGGCCTTTCCTTCTCTTAGTGGCAGAGGGGAGGCCGAGTGAGGCTAACCAGGCGAGTGCCTTTCCAGGCTCCGAGGCTTCTCCTTGGCTAATAGCCCATTGGTCAAAGCCCTGCATATGGCTGAGGCCGCAGTGGGCGGGCGCTGAAGAGTTATGTGGCAAAGGGCAGATGCAGGGAGGGGCAAATAATGGGCCACACGTGTAAACCGTCACTGCCTGACAGCCCCAGAAATGAGGCCGTCCCGGGAAAGGAGAGAGAACCCGATTTTAACTGATCTTAAGCACAAAAGATCCGAGTTCACCTGCAATTTTCTAAATTAGATTTTCTTCTACAGAAATGAGGTCCAGGATAAAAATTGAATTTAATTGTAGAAAAATAAAGTCACAGTGTTTGCTCATGTGACTTTGTGACTGCAACTTGTATCCTCTACATTCCTTAAGCCAAAGTTTCAAAATCGCCACACAATCGGGATGTCAGCATTAAATTCTGTAGGAGCCAGTTTTCCTGACTTCCAACCAAACGAAATGACGCCCAAAGATAACAGAGTTTTACTTCCAAAAAGCAAATGGAGAGGTGCGGAGGTTGATTAAAAATTCTGATTGGACCACAGTCGTGGACTCTGGAACAAAGTGTCCGGGGCCTCCGACTCTCTTCCTGGAATATCGTCACCTTTCTAACGGCCACCACCTCTGTAATTACAACCATAATTGCTTCAAATGTAAAACACCACTTATCTGGCTAGAAGAGCTCTCTGGGTCAAGGCAAAAAATAACATTCACTTTCTCCTTGTCAAATGGACAATGTTACCGTCATTAAACCAGTTCCCGGGTGTCATCTGGTGGGTGACCAGCTGGGACACCAAACCCTAAAGACAAAAGTTCCATGCTGCTCTTCGTGCCAGAGGTTCACGGCACGTGTTTGCTGAGAGATGGCCAAAGTCAAAGGAAGGGCCAGGGACTAGGGCGGCCAGGAGTGGAACCAGAAGGGACTCAACAGCCACAGGACGGAGAAAGGGAGTCCCTACGTCTAAGCAGTTTATCTCAAAACAAGTATTTCACGGGGGGGGGGGGGGGTGGTGAGGGATTTTCCTCCCTATTTTCACAGTGACATATGCTGGCTGCATTGGTCAGGTGTCTCTGCCATGTCCTGTCACTCCCTTCGGGGGGGGGGGGGTTGCTTCTGTCCCAGTGCTTCAGAGAACTTTTGAGAGAACGAGAGGTTTATGCCCTTTTTTAAGCCAGGGGTGGGGGATGGAGGGTTGGGGAGTTTGACCCGCTCAGCTCCTTTGGTCCTGACATTTCCTTGTGACTTAAGGTCACAGGGATCCTGGGGACCATTGGTCAGTGGGATTTTCTGAAGGACAAGGATGGCCCACACCATCCCAACAGAAGAAAGGAAGTCAACAGCAGGCCTGAAATGCATTGTTTACTTACAATGGGCAAGTTGTATGATATGTGAATTATAACTCAATTTTCTTTTTTAAAAGAAGGGTCTGTAGCATTCAGGCCTGAGGTCTCTCAGGGCCTTGGAGGCTCCTTCATAGTGTCATGAAAACCCAGCCTGAGTGTCAGGGGCCATTTCCTTCTGTTTAAAAACCCCAGTGGTCACCGTCATCAAGGGCTACCAGAAATGATGTGAAAATTCTGAAGCAAATGTGCTAAACACTGTGCAGTGAAAATTCACTGGAACTGAGTGGCATGCTGGCTCCAGCACTTCTAGGGGATTGCACGTCACTACAGGTGTACATGGTGGGTGGCCATGTGGTGACACACGCCGGGGCTACCTAACTGGTTTATAGATGGACAGAACCACCTGAGTTTCAGTGCCAGCTGGGACGCTGGAGCCACCGCATCCCATCTATGATGCCCAGCCTTTCCATCACCAATCTCTGTCCCCCACCAGAATAGTACCCATGGGAACAGAGGGCTGCAGCTTTGGGATCAGGATATTGGGGCTCACAGTCTCCCTTGTGATTTTGCCTTCACATCCTGAAGACCCTGCCCCAAGGAGCTGGGAGAGTCAGTCGTGCCCACGGTTCCGGGAGCTCTGTCTTAAACCAGCAGCGCACTCGCCCTCAGGCCCCAGGAAGATTGTGTCACTTTCAGTACTGATGGGAAGTGGTGCCTGGAAGGTGCCAGACACCTGAATTCTCAAATTGTCTATGGCTTCCCAGTGCAAATACTGGATGCCCCTGTGGTATAGCCAGTCATGGGAAATGGCGGGTCCCAAAACATTCCTCCACCTCTCCACTGGGCACCAAGCCTCACCTGCCTGGAACCCAGTCCTGGTGCTCAGGCCCACCAGAGGGGTCTGTGGTGGTGATGGTGGTTGTGATGATGGTGGTTGTGATGGTGGTGGTGATGATGATGGTGGTGATGATAGTGATGATGGTGGTGGTGATAGTGATTATGGTGGTGATGATGGTGGTGGTGATGATGACAATGGTGATGTTGATGGTGATGATGATGGTGGTGATGACAGTGATGGTGGTGGTGGTGATAGTGATTATGATGGTGATGATGGTGGTAGTGATGATGACAATGGTGATGATGGTGATGGTGGTGGTGGTGGTAGTGATAATGGTGGTGGTGATAGTGACGATTATGGCGGTGATGGTGGTGATGGTGATGACAATGGTGATAGTGAAGATGATGGTGGTGGTGATGGTGATAATAGTGATGATGATAGTGATGATGATGAGAGAATGACGCTGATGATGGTGGTGATGGTAACTCTGTGAGGCACTGGGTAGAACCCTGGCTGCTCAGGGCTACCCCTGCATTCCCCACTCCTCTGGCCCTGGAAGGAGAACCTCTTCTTTTCAGGAAGAGCTTGGTGCTCCAGAGAGCCTCAGGCTTGCAACTCAAATAGCACCTCTTAATTTTAGTCCAATTATACAGCAGCTGGCCCAGGCCTGAGTGCCTCTCTCTAGTGGTATTTACCTGCTCCTGGCATTTTGGCTGATAAACACAAGGTTACTCTTCAAAAAATAAACAAGGTTATTATGGAAAAAAACATAATAATTAAGGCATCAGAGCAAAATGTGAATTAAAAGGAGTTGATGTGGACTTTTTGTTCTTTCTGGCAGGAGGCCAAGACCTGATAAATAATGAGGTGATAACAGGGAAGAGAAAAGCTGTCATGCTCCTGTGACCTCCTAGGCTTTCTGGGAGGAGGTTCAGGCCTCTCCTCTCCACCACCAACAGGTTCCTGGTGAGCCTTAACTGCCAGCGCTGTACTAATCCCAGAGGAGGTGGGTTGGGAGCTGCTGCTGTCACTAGAAGGGGGAATGGGGCACCGAGAGGCACAGGCGAGAGGCAGACTCACCCAGTCCACAAACGTGCCAGGCCCCAGGAGACAGGACACCCTGTCCTATGGTCAAGTGGGAAAGAGACACACCGAACAAATAAATGCAATGATTGCAGGGTTTGGCAAGTGTTCTAAAGAATAGGAAAGCCAAAAAGGGAAGAAGATGTTAAGGTGGAGCATGGGGGTGTTTTGGTTGAATTCTGTCCCCCCGCAAATTTATATGTTGAAGTCCTAACCCCCAGCGCCTCTGAATGTCGCTGTATTTAGAGACAGGGCCTTGGAAGTGGTGACTGACACCTTGCTGACCGGCTGTTTCGAGCCAGAGCTCGCCGGTGCAGCAGACTACTTTTCCGCACTTGAATATTAAGTGAAAGCATCTGAATAAACAAATGTACTTTGTCATATCTTATATTTATATTACCATACATCAAAATTAAACATATTGCATATATTTTAATATTTTTAAAAATTTGTATAATCCTCCAAGGCTGGTAAAATGCCTTTTTCTGCCCATTCTTCAGAATCACTCTCACTGTGGGACTCTCACATTTCTCTTTTGCCCTTGTGATGGTCTAATGTCAGACTCAGCACTGTCTTTCGACAAAGTCCTATCTCCAGCTGAGGACCAGTCACTTGGTCAAAGTGTCTGCACATAATTCACTCAAATGTTCTTTTCTGCCGCGACGCATCTTTTTAAAAACTTTTGCCATAATAAAAGATAGACGGGAAGAAGGATATGTTGCTCGTCACATCTCTGGAAATACGAGTTGAGGAAAAGGCACGTGTGACAGAGAGGGAAGCTGGGGACCGCTGAAGTAGGGGCCGAGCAGCGAAGTGCAGACCCGAGTTATCTCGTGATCGGTCAACGGCGTTTGGGAATGGAAACACGAGTTAGCTCGTGACCAGTCACCAACATTCGGACACGAAACATATAATCGTGCCCGGTCAGCAAGGTGTTTAAGTTCAAATGAGTTCAGTAGCATAGGCCCCTAATCCAATATGACTGCTGTCCTTATAAAAAGGGAAAATTTGGGGACACAGACACCAACTGCAAGCTCAGGAGAGGGGCCTGGAACCGATTCTGTCTCCCAGCATCAGGAACCAACTCTGCTGTCACCTCGACCTCAGGCTTCCAGTCTCCAGAACTGAAACCATCCTTGGTGTGTTAGAAGCTCCGTTATCTCCCACCACCCTTGGGGTAGGTCCCCCGCCCCCCGCCCCCGCCTGTGGGGCTGTGGCTGCCTCCCTGGCAGAGGACAGGGCGGGAGAGGCTGAAGGCACAGGAAGCTCCAAGGAGAGTGTGACCTGGCTACTCCAGCTCTCGAGCCACTTCAGTCCGAGCCCCAGGACTTTGCTTGCAGAGGGCATTGTGACGAGGGTCCGGCTTGTGCATTAGACTTTGTTTAACGCCTGACGAATCGCTTGGCGTAAAGCCAGAGAATGACCACTCGGTGCAGGCTGGCCGAGCCGGTCCCCAGCACAGCGCACCTCAGTCAGTGGTTGGGGGGCGAGGCTGGCTCTTCGGGGGGGGCGTACATTTCCGAGTCCTCGCCATGGACAGTCAGAGAAATTATAAGCACACCCTCCCATAACTTCTTTTCAGGCTGACACTCAGGATAACGGCCAGGCTTTTAGAGCTGCCCCTGGTCTATCTTTGTCATTCTGAGCCTGGTCTCTTCCGGTCCCGAGGAGGCAACAGTAGCGAAGCAATAAAGGGAGGTAATTATCTCACGTGGCTGGAAGTCTGGAGGTCGGCGGGTCCAGGATGGATGCCGGGGCTGGGCGGCATCCTGGTGCCCCGCTCCCCATCCTCAGGCAGTGGCTGTCATCCTAGGCCTGCCACCTCACGGTCACAGGGCACTGCCAAGCCGCAAGCCATCAGCACACAAAAGCATTCGAGGCAGGGAGAAAGCAAAGGTGTAGAAAGACTTTCCTTAATTGACTTAGTGTTTTTAGCTCGAAAAAAAGTTTTTCACAGAAGCCCCATCAACAGACTTGCTCTGTGTCTCTTTGGTCACAACTGAGTCACATGTGCTGTCCTGGGGCAACCATGGGATTGCCTAGAATCTCTTAGATGGGGCACAGTGTACCTTCTGAGGTTGGCATCACGGGACCTCATTCCCTCTACCTCGACCTAACCCAGCTGCTACTGGCCTGCGGGGTGGGAGGGCCCTGAGCAGTGTGGGGTGAGGGCAACGGAAGGTGGAAGCAGACTGATAGGGTCTCTTGCAGGAATACTATCTCGACATCCTGCGAACCACCAGAAATGACTTTGATGCTACGATTAAGAGCTCCGAATCTAACCAAGTTCCACCAGCGGGGCCAGCAGCAGCGAAGTCCCCACCATCAGAGCCTTCGCCCGCCCGCCCGAAGAACGCCAAAGTGAGCACCTCCCCTCTCCACGGCGCATTTCCTGGCTCCAAGAGGGAAAAACTTCATCGTGTTAGTGGACACAATCCTGCTGTTACCATCTGGCCCCTGCATGCCCCTGGGCAGTGCCTGGTTGTTCCGATGCAGAACACAGTTTGAAAGTGTTACTGACTTAGGCATCTTTCAATAATAAAGAGGTTCTTGGTGAAAAGTTCAGGAATTGTTCTACTTGGTGCTTAGTAAAAATATTTTAAATTAATGTATATACAAGTTATTGCCACTTTTAAAATTCAAAAAATTTCTAGCAAATAAATAACTTTTCAATCTTAACAAAAAAGAAAAAAAAGAAGTGATCTGTTTGCAGCCACGGCTGGATGATGGCTCGTTCTGCAGATCTGATGCTCTGAGAGGAGCAGTCGGGTGCCCTCCCCAGCGGGGGCCTTTGCAGACACCCACCCTCGAGGTGCCCACTCTGACTTGTGAACACAGCAAAACAGCTGCAACCTTGTAAAAACTGGTTTCTGGATCATTTGCATTTTTTATGGTTTGCCAACAAAAGATAGGGAGAGGGGAGGGAAATTATTAATGTTCGAAGGAATTCTCCAAAATGGGGAAGAAGCGAGTGTTTTCAGGGAGACCACAGATGCGCATCTAAATATGACACCCGGTGCTCTCAGGGGGCCCCGGGCCAGCGCTCCGAGGGGAGAACTGGCAGCGCCCTAAAGGCAGGCAGCTGCCGGTGCCCAGAAGGTGCCCAGGAGCCGCCCGGGGCGCGCAGGATTTGATTTTCTCGGGGTCTGCATTCTGGGTCCGGAACGGCCATTTTCAGAAAACAACCACAGCAATTTCAGGATGTGCTGTCACAACAGGCACACTGAAAATAAAGTCGGCACAAATAGATGAAGAAATTGACAGAATAACAAGGAATTAGAATGAGCGCGCGCGGGCGAGTGCTGCTGACTCCGCGGCTCCTGGGCTCCGGCCCCCGCGGCCCCCGCGGCCCCCGCGGCCCGCCGGCCAGGCTCCATCCAATTCCGCATCAGCGGGAGCACAGGCGCTAAGCTGGGAGGGAAAACCACTTTCCTTGCAGCCTTCCCACTGTTTTGCTGCTGACACCTCTTAAGAGACAGATTGGGAGTTTCCCACAGCTGACCCCCAGCCCCAGGCCTGATGGAGCTGCAGGCAGAAGGGAGGGAGTTGGGGAAAATGTTTTTAATTCAGTGGTGACGTGTGGAGAAAATCTCTGGAATACCGATATGAGAGGAGAGAGAAAAACTATGCGCTTGGAAACCTGTTCATCATAGGTCAGTACAGGTCAACCTGTGCTAATTTGGGGGGACAGACTCTTATGATACAGGGGTTCCCAAGCAGTCCTAACCGACTGGTTAATGGTAAAGCTCTGGCTGGGGCTTCTACCCCAGTGTGGCTGGGAGGCGGCATCACTTCCTCCCACGTCCAAACTGGATGCCAGGGAGACAGAGGCAGGGAGCCTGGAAAATCCCAAATTCCTCTTTCTCTCAACCTTGACTGATTCTCAGACGTTCACTGAGTAGAGCAGAGCAACAGACACTTCTTTTGTCAAACATCTTATGGAATTTTTTGGAACGTCGTTTCCCAACGGAGTTCCCCGGTGCTGATAAGGTGAAAAAAGTGTTAGTGTAAATTCGGGAAATCTGCAGGTGACCACGTCAGGATTCCTCAGTCTTTAACATGACAAGGTGCTTTGTGCATCTTACAGAAGCTGTGAAGTAGACCGGTTTCTCAAATGAATCTTCCCATGAAAACTTTCCCTTTTAAAAATGATTTTTTGTATGTGCAACACTTTGGAAGAAGTATCTGGAAATATGTTTTGTCCTGGATACAAAACACATGACATTTGGACAATCGAAAGGGAGGGGTGGGGAGCTTGAGGACACAGCCTCTATGTTTCTGCCAGGCCAAGACCAGCTTCCTGAAACATTTTGGTTACTTTTTCAGTTCAGTACCCACTCAATTATCTAAGGGACGTGATGGTGCCAAGTTCTCTAGCCTGGGGAGGGAGGGGGGACCATGAGGTCAGTCTGCACCTCGCCGGGGGGGGGGGGGGGGCTCTACAGTGTGAATAGGCTGGACCAGAGGTGATTCATGTCCCAAACTGATGGTGCGAAATTTCCCCTTGCTGGGGCCTTTCCACGCTGTGCCAGTATTTGGCAGACATTCATTAAAGGTCAATAAAAGTTAAATAACTGAAATGGGGCTCCACTGCGGAGACATTTAATCATTTCATTAAGCATACCATTGTGTCCAGGTGCTGTGCCAAGTGGAGAGCTGGTTACGGCTCCGACTAATTCCTAACTGCTGGGGAAATAAGCGAGAGATTCTTTTGATGTTCCTCCCCAGGCAGCTGCTGGAGATGTGGCCAAGACAGGCTGCCAGAGAGGTGATTCCAAAAGGTGGATGAGATCTCCTAATCAGTCCTTCTCACGAAGCTGCTCCAGCCTGGTGGGAACTGAGAGAAGGCAGGGATACGAGGTGCGCAGCTGGAGGAAGCGGGGGAGCTCTGGGTGCTCCAGCTTGGCCAGGGTTTCAGAGCCTCTTGGGCATCCAGAGCTATGGTCCAGAGTGGAGAGAGCTTCATGGTCGTCTCCCCTTGGCCACAGTTTAGATTTCTGCAGTTTCAGTTATCCGCAATCAACAGCAGTCTGGAAATATTAGGTGGAAGTTTCCAGAAATAAGCAATTCATAAGTTTTAAATTGCGCACTGTTCTGAGCCGTGTGATGAAATTTTGCACCATCAGTTTGGGACATGAATCGCCCCTTGGCCCAGCCTATTTCCACTGCAGCAGTCCCCCACCAGTTAGGCACTTAGCTAGCAGACGGGTTAGCAGATACTTTGAGAGAGAGACATCACATTCAATCACTGTTATTACAGTGTTTTGTTCTAATTGTTCTATATTGTTTTTAGTTATTGTTGCTAATCTCTTACTGTGCCTGATTTATAAATTGAACCTTATACATAGGTATGTTTATATAGGAAAAATCATATTCTATATAGGGTTCAAAACAATCCATGGTTTCAGGCACCCACTGGGGATCTTGGAATGTAAACCCCATGGGTACGGGGAGACCACTTTCTAGGCTTCCTGGACCGCCAACCTCTGTGAGAACTGCATTTATCTGCAGTCAAGCTCCACTAGGGAAGGTAGGAGAGTGATCAGTGCTGGCTGTGGTGAGGATTCAGCAGTGAGCGGTGCTGTGGGCAGAGACAGGGCTCTGTCTGGGTATCATGGGAGCAGAGTTTCAATCCAGGATTATACAATGAAAATGGAGACACGCTCCAGAACAGACCCACACACAGGTGGTCAACTGATTGTCAACAAAGGTGCAAAGGCAGTTCAATGAGGTACAGGATAATCTTTCCAACAAGTGATGCTGGGACAACCAGACAGCCATAGGCCAAAGAAATGAGCCTTTATCCAAACCTCACACCATATACAAAAATGAACTCCAAATGGATCATGGACCTCAATGTAACGCCTAAGGCTATAAAACTTCTAGAAGAAACCATTAAAAAATTTGTGACCTAGGTTTAGGCAAAGGGTTTTTTAGTTACAAGACCAAATGCATGACTCATACAATAGCAAGAACAAAAAACATGGTAAATTGAACTTCATTAGGATTTTAAATTTCTGCCTTTTGAAAGAAGATGTTAAGAGAATCAAACACCATAGACTGGGAGAAAATATTTGTAAAATGCCTATATGATAAAGGACTTGTACCCAGAATATATATTTTAAACTCTTAAAACCCAATAAAAATAAGTATAATTAAAAACTAGACAGAAGATTTGAATACTTTGCCCAATTGTCAGATAGATAATGCCAAAGAAGATATATGGATGACAAATAATCACATGAAAGATCCTCAAAAAGTTCATCACTAGGGAAATGCTCATTAAAACCACAAATGAAAAGACTGGCCGTACCAAGTTCTGGCGAGGAGGCAGGGCAGTGAGATCTCAGATCTGAGTTAGAGATAATCTGGTTACTTTTTAGAAAAAGTTATTTTGGAGGAGTGCTGTTACAAAATATGATTACTTTGATGTCAGGATCCTAAAACTCAGTGTCCTGGGTCAACAATCCCAAGAAGAAAGTACGACTCTTATCATCCCCATTTAACAGACAAACAACTGAGAAAACAAATCACAAAATGAGTTAGTGTTAAAGATTCAACGCGGGTGGGCCAATTCCCCAGCCCACCGCTTACCCGCCTCACATCAGCCAGCCACGATGCCATGAGGACCACGCGGAAGGAAATGCCACAACATAGGCGGGCGGAGAGGAATGTTGCACCCCCAGATGCGCAGCTGTATCAGGAGAAGCTATATAGAAATTTGGGTTAAAAAGATAAGCTTTAAAAGTTTGGAAACGTTACGAAGAGTATCTCTAGGAAGAAAAGTGGGGTTTGGTAGTGAATGTTCTCTTTCTTTGCTACCCTGAACCAGAAAGAAAGATAGATATGTGCCAAGAGATATTAGGAAGATTACCAAAATTAAAATTTTGTTCACTGATCACTTAGTACTTGCCAGGTACTTTTACAGAGGTTTTATATGTGATAATGCCTTTCAGTCTCTAAAGGAAGATATTATTAGTTGGATTTTCGAGATGAGATGATTCAACGGGGCTTCAGAGAGGTTACGTACTTGCCTGAGGTCACATAGCTAGGAAGTAGCAGAGTCAGGACTGAAACCAGGTTTGTCTCATACCAGCGCCTGTCTCTTCCATTCCTTGACCGCCTCCTCCACTGGATCGGCCTCTTGGACGAGCATATGCTCGGTCATCCTCGGGCAGGTGTGTGTCCTGCCTCTAGCCTTTTGCTTCCATCCTTCATGTTTGTGTAATGGTGAGAGGCGCTCATGGTTTGCTCTGTAATTTCTGATGGCCATCTTGTCTTTCCCCCACCCCACCTGCAGTTCATACGTGCTCTCCAGGCAGGGATTACACGTGCAGGATTGTCCCCTTTCCTCTTCATTAGCAGCTCGGCCTGTCTCACTGGCCCCAGAGAGAAGCCTAAAGCAGGCTTAGTGACAGACCCAGCTTCCGACCAGGAACGTGGCCCTGGCCTCAACCCCTCAAGGCCTAAGTGTGGATTAATATCACCTACAAGAACCTCTAGGCCTTCCAGTATTGGGGTGTTTCGGCTGTGAAAACGAGGCCACATCTAACGAACGGCCTTGTCCTGTGCGTCAGTCAGCACGCTTGGCAAGAATCAAGGCTCGGTACACGCCTGCGATGAGTTTTAACTGGATGGGCCTCGTGGCCGGAACAAAAATCAGTGCGTTTCTGATGGGGCCGCAGAAGCGCTGATCTGTCTTGGCCCTGCCTTCTCCCCCACAACACCCTCCCTGCAGCGGCCAGGGCCTGGGCAGCAGATGCCCGGGGCCCCTACAAGTCCAACTATAGACCAGGGCCAGCGGGGAATGTGCTGGGGGGCTGGGGGGTGTCACGAGGGAGGGTGGGGCGGGGATGGGGTATGCGGGGTACAGAGGATACAGTAAGTGTAAGGTGCAGGGGTGCAGGGTGGGCATGGGGTGCAGGCGAGTGTGCGGCGGGGAACGGACACAGGTGGGCTCGGTGCAGGGGCAGAGGGGCTTGCATGGAAGGCGGTGAGACCCGCAGGCCCTCTGCGTGTAGGATCTGAGATTTTACTGCCGTGCGGACCCCTGCCGAGAGTCCGCTGGGCCCAGACCTCAGCGGGGGCGACAAGGATCCCAGGCAGAAGGGCCGGCAGGGGGTGGGGAGGCAGGAGCTTTCACGCTTTGTCTGGCGGGAGTCACCGTTGTGAGATATTAAAACCAAAACAACAGAAGGCGCCTCCCGGAGGTGGAAGAAAGGCAGCCTCCTCTCCCTGCTGGCGGCTGCCCAGGTCTCGGAGACGGCCTCCCCTTGGCTGGTTTGCATTTGTTTCTGTGTTTTTCTTGTTGCTGGGGAGGGAGACTGTCTGTGAACAAAGAAGATGAGGCAACTGTTGTATGGAGCCTTTAAAATGTTTTCCTCTCATCCAAGATGATGCTCCGAGGAGAGAGAAAAGTGCTTGGGAGCTCACACTGGGAGGGACTCTGGAACCTGGTGTCACGGCTTTCTCAGGAAGGACACGGGCCCGGAGTCGGGAGGTGCCGACAGAGTGGCCCCTCCCGTCTGTGGGCCCGGAGGGAATCCCTGCTGTCTCAGGAGCGGGGAGCAGGTCCAGGGCTGTGACAGCCGGAAGGGAGACCCCCCCCAGGCCGGGAAGGGACGGAGACAGCACCCAGCAGCAGGCTCCACACATAGGCCCGGGGAGGGAGCCACCAGCACCACAGGGACAAGTCTTCTGAGGGTACTTGGAAGCCCTCAGACCACGGTACTTACTGCCTGACTGGAAAGAGAAGGGAAATTCTCTGCAGTGTCCAGGGGCCGCTGCAATACCAGGGACTTGTGCCAAGCTCCACATTTCCAAACTGAAAAGTCCCCATTTCACATTCAGAACCATCAAATCATTCAAAATGCTTTTTGATGAGCCTAATTACAGTTCCTAACCTGTGTCCCGGGTGGGTGTTACACCCCCCCCAAAGAAGAAATCTCAGAGCGCAGACACCCCAAAACCCTCCTGAGCCGGGTCTCGGGCAGACACCCCTGCCGGCCCCCCTAGGAGCCCGAGGGGCCTTGCTCAGCGGGGCCCCATTTCTCGCGAAGCCTCAGAGGTCACAGCCACATAGGCGGCTCTCTCCGGGCGCTGCTCTTGTGGAAATTGATCAGACTTTCTTCCTCGGCCCAGAAGTGAATTTTTTTTTAAATTGAAGAAAATCCTTTAAGCTGTTTTGGACTTAGTCAAGCATGTAACAAGGATATTTCCCACCCATAGTCCATGCTCTGTATGCCCTCAGATAGCCCAAATAATGTCAATTTAAAACCCCGAATTGGGCCTCTTTATGTAGCATCTAAAAAAGATGCCATTTAGGAAGAAAAATATGGTCATGAAATAAAGGGTATGGGGAGTAAGTGATGCTGCTGGTTGCAGTCATAGATTGAGGCTCATAAATGGTAGCTTCTATTCTTGGCTCCGGAAAGAATTTGTGTTCACTGCATTTGGCACATGGAGGCAACCAGGAGATAGGCCCAGGAACTTGGATATGAATGAAATAAGATCTTCCTGTTAAAGTTAAATTATGAACTCCACACATAAGAGACCAGAGCAAACATGCACAAAGCCATCTTAAAGAAACAACAATTTGCAAGTCAGATGGGGGTCAGCCAGGGTTGCTGGGGAGAGCCACAGAGGCAGCTGCTGGCAGCTCACATCCAAGCTCCGGGAAAGAGGCCGGGCAGAGGGGCGTGGGCAGGGGGTGGCGGGGACCTCTGGGCCAAGCACCAGAGCGTCTGCTTGTGGGAAGCAGTAGAGTGTCCCTGGCTGACTGGGATTTCAAACCCCTGCTCTGCCATTTTCTAGCTGAGTGATCTTGTGCCAGTTGCTTAACTTCTGAGTCATATGGCCTTATTTGGGAAAATAGAGATGACTGTACTTTCTCCAGAGAGTTTAAAAAAATAAAACAATAAAATGTATATAAATCACTCAGCTCAGGTGGTGGGTAGTGAGCACTGTGGTGATGTTGCCTGTGGTAGTAATGGTGGGAGGGATTATGGTAGTGTTGGTGGTGGGTGTCATAGCCATGGTGGATGTGATTATGGTGGTGGTGGGTGTCATAGCCATGGTGGATATGATTATGGTGGTGGTGGTGGGTGTCATAGCCATGGTGGATGTGATTATGGTGGTGGTGGGTGTCATAGCCATGGTGGATGTGATTATGGTGGTGGTGGTTGTCATAGCCATGGTGGATATGATTATGGTGGTGGTGGTTGTCATAGCCATGGTGGATGTGATTATGGTGGTGGTGGTGGGTGTCATAGCCATGGTGGATATGATTATGGTGGTGGTGGTGGGTGTCATAGCCATGGTGGATATGATTATGGTGGTGGTGGTTGTCATAGCCATGGTGGATATGATTATGGTGGTGGTGGTGGGTGTCATAGCCATGGTGGATATGATTATGGTGGTGGTGGTGGGTGTCATAGCCATGGTGGATATGATTATGGTGGTGGTGGTTGTCATAGCCATGGTGGATATGATTATGGTGGTGGTGGTGGGTGTCATAGCCATGGTGGATATGATTATGGTGGTGGTGGTGGGTGTCATAGCCATGGTGGATGTGATTATGGTGGTGGTGGTTGTCATAGCCATGGTGGATATGATTATGGTGGTGGTGGTTGTCATAGCCATGGTGGATATGATTATGGTGGTGGTGGTTGTCATAGCCATGGTGGATGTGATTATGGTGGGGGTGGTGGTTGTCATAGCCATGGTGGATATGATTATGGTGGTGGTGGTTGTCATAGCCATGGTGGATATGATTATGGTGGTGGTGGTTGTCATAGACATGGTGGATGTGATTATGGTGGTGGTGGTTGTCATAGCCATGGTGGATATGATTATGGTGGTGGTGGTTGTCATAGACATGGTGGATATGATTATGGTGGTGGTGGTTGTCATAGCCATGGTGGATATGATTATGGTGGTGGTGGTTGTCATAGACATGGTGGATATGATTATGGTGGTGGTGGTTGTCATAGCCATGGTGGATATGATTATGGTGGTGGTGGTTGTCATAGACATGGTGGATGTGATTATGGTGGTGGTGGTGGGTGTCATAGCCATGGTGGATATGATTATGGTGGTGGTGGTGGGTGTCATAGCCATGGTGGATATGATTATGGTGGTGGTGGTTGTCATAGCCATGGTGGATATGATTATGGTGGTGGTGGTGGGTGTCATAGCCATGGTGGATATGATTATGGTGGTGGTGGTGGGTGTCATAGCCATGGTGGATATGATTATGGTGGTGGTGGTTGTCATAGCCATGGTGGATATGATTATGGTGGTGGTGGTTGTCATAGCCATGGTGGATATGATTATGGTGGTGGTGGTTGTCATAGCCATGGTGGATGTGATTATGGTGGGGGTGGTGGTTGTCATAGCCATGGTGGATATGATTATGGTGGTGGTGGTTGTCATAGCCATGGTGGATATGATTATGGTGGGGGTGGTGGGTGTCATAGCCATGGTGGATATGATTATGGTGGTGGTGGTTGTCATAGCCATGGTGGATGTGATTATGGTGGGGGTGGTGGGTGTCATAGCCATGGTGGATATGATTATGGTGGTGGTGGTTGTCATAGCCATGGTGGATATGATTATGGTGGTGGTGGTGGGTGTCATAGCCATGGTGGATATGATTATGGTGGTGGTGGTTGTCATAGCCATGGTGGATGTGATTATGGTGGTGGTGGTTGTCATAGCCATGGTGGATATGATTATGGTGGTGGTGGTGGGTGTCATAGCCATGGTGGATATGATTATGGTGGTGGGTGTCATAGCCATGGTGGATATGATTATGGTGGTGGGTGTCATAGCCATGGTGGATGTGATTATGGTGGTGGTGGTGGGTGTCATAGCCATGGTGGATATGATTATGGTGGTGGTGGTGGGTGTCATAGCCATGGTGGATATGATTATGGTGGTGGTGGTGGGTGTCATAGCCATGGTGGATATGATTATGGTGGTGGTGGTGGGTGTCATAGCCATGGTGGATGTGATTATGGTGGTGGTGGTTGTCATAGCCATGGTGGATGTGATTATGGTGGTGGTGGTTGTCATAGCCATGGTGGATGTGATTAGGGTGGTGGTGGTGGTTGTCAGCAATGGTGGATGTGATTAGGGTGGTGGTGGTTGTCAGCAATGGTGGATGTGATTAGGGTGGTGGTGGTGGTTGTCAGCAATGGTGGATGTGATTTTGGTGGTAGGGAAGATGGTAGTATCAGTGGGCTTGTCCTCAATGCAGAGATGGCCAGTTTGGGTTGGCAGAACCTGATGCCATCAACAATGTCCACTAGCCAAAGACACCAGGAACACATGGGTATTTGAACAAAGTTGCATTTTTGGTACTTGTTGGCACAAGGAAGACTGAAGACAATGGGAAACTTGTGAGGGTGTGGTGGGGGGACTCGTTAAGGATTTGGGCTTGATGTTGGGTGTGACACATTGAAACTGGGTATGACTGGGTGTCACTAATTTTACATGGGAGGTGGAGGAGTGGTGGAGGCTAAGGCTGTAATTGGAAAGAAGTGGCCGTCAGTCATACTGGGAGGGAGGGATGTTGGTCATTTTGTGGCTTAAACAGTGTGCTTGTGTTTTTGTCTGTGTTCAACCATGATTATGAGTAGCCTCATTTTTGTCTCTCTCCATCCCAGTCACAGAGTGACCTTGTTTGATGTTGGTGTTCAGTGAAATTGTGTTTGTTCAACAAAAGAACAGCCTGGCCCGGCTGGGAGAGCCGGGCAGCTCCAGCTGCCAGCTGCCAGGGCTGCTTTTCTGTTTCTCACCGTCCAGCCCAGACTCCCGCTCCTGCCCTCACTCTCCATGCGCCCCTTCGATTAGAACCGGGCTTCCCACACGTGGGGCCTGCAGGGGACAGTACTGGATGTACGAATGCGTTTCCAGGTCTCCGCAGCGAGATTAATGTTGAACCGTACGAAATTGCCACGCTTCTAGGTCCAAAGTATTTGAATGTTGGCAGTTTCACACCGTTGAGACTATTTCTCACTGTAGGTTAGCAAACTGTCCTGGAGCCCATACCTGTCTCCTGCAAGCCCGAGCCCACCGTAAAAGGAAAGACTCTGTCTCTGGGTGCAAATGATTTGGGGTTCCTGATCCTTTAAGGCAGAGAGTTTAACCTTAAACTACACTCAAAATGATCAAGGTCACATGAGGCTTGGAGAGAACACCAGGTGTTGGCCTGTGGCATCTCCCTCAGTTTATCAGGGCATCTGCCTCCAACTTTCAAATGCCTGAATTACAGCTTTGGCTTCGCTGGGCTCAGGCGAGGCTGACCCTTCCCAGGTGGAAGGGGTTGGGTCTGTGGTGGGCACATGAGAGGAGTGGATGAGAGAAGTCAAGACAACCGCCTGGGGCAGGGAGTTGAGAATAAACATTTAACTTGGGTGTGGCTGGGTCCACCAGGAAACCACCCAGGGCCACATAAGCTGCTCCGATACAAAGCACACACCACACCACAGGACCCTGTTACTCGTCCCCAAGCCCAACTGTGACCTCAGTAAAGTTCTAGTGGCGACTGCTGCTTGAATGGATACTTTCACCTGGCGGGAACCATGGAAGGCCCGAGGGGGTTAGTAAATGCAGGTGCACAGAGCCACCTGTGCTTTGAATGGCAGGCCCTTGCCATTAGGCGGGCACTTGCTGAGGCCATGAAGGGAAGCGGGGATGCAGAGTTTCCCAGCCCACTCAGCGCACCACAGGGTCTGGGGGAGCAGCCTGGCTCCCTGGCAAATGCCCTCCTGCCCAGCCCTTCATTAATGGCCTGAGGAATGTCCCTCAACCGCGCTGGTACTTCATAAACTCCAGGAACAGGCGTCTTTATCCCATCCCACCATGGAAGTTGTGCCTCCCAGAACTGGCAGCGATCGCCCTTTGAAACCTGGATGTCTGGCTTCCTTCCCTCCCACCCTCTTCCTCCAGCATTTACCCCATAAGGACCCAACGTACGGTGCTGGGGATCTGGAGAGGTGGACCCAGACCACCCTCGAGGACCCATGACCTAGGGAGGCAGGCAGACAGACCCCATCTCCTCCCTCCCCCGGGGTCGAGGATGCCCCACGCATCCCAGGTGCTGTGGCCAGCGATCCCGACACAGATGCACACTGAGGATGCTCCCGTCCTCTGTCGTCTGGAATGGCTCCTGATTCCCTCGACAGTGACTAAGCACCACAGTCACTGCTCCCTCCGGCCATTAATTCAAGCACCGGCGCGGCCTGGGTGTCCTGCTCTCCTGCAGCGCCCAGCCTTTCCACACAGCCATTGATTTAAGAGACAATATCACTTGCTTCCAAGTTTATGAGGCAATAAACAGCCCCGCATATTGATGACCGCCGAAATGTTTGCTCAGCACATTCGCTGTGAGCATTTATTACGAGGGCTGTGCCTTAAAGCAAATGAAACTGCCACTGTTTTCATTTCCTCTGGTAGGGCCCTGCCCCTCCCCCGGCGACTGCCTGAATCTATTTGATCCCTGGTTCCTCTCCCCCTGGTGCAGGGCTGCAGTCACGTGCCCAGCTGAAGACTCGCCACCCCCTGGGGCTCGGGGGAACCTCAAGGGTCCCACACGCTGCTGGGAGGGCCTCAGAACAAGAGGGAAGGCGAAGAGGGTCATTTTCTGAGCCCCCTCCCCTTAAGGCCTCCTGCTGGGCCTTGGCTCATCCCAGGAGAAGAGCTCACACATACCGGACCCGAGCAACCTGCCAGCATCCACTCCCCATGAGTGTCACACACCAAATAAAATTCCTTTTCATCTCGAGGAGCTGGGATGCTACAAGGCTGGGCTGCTTGTCCATAAAGATGAATCTTCAGAGCATTTACTAGCTGGAATGCCCCGTGAATCCAAACGGGTTTATGTATAAAATATTAGGCGGGTTCGGAGGAGGTGGCGAGGCTGGGGGAGGGGGGGAGTGGCAGGGAGAGATTGATTGCAAACTTTGTGCCAACTGAGCAGTTCCTCGCATGCCAGCCGGCGAGAACAACACTTGAAAGATGTATTAGATTACCCAGCACACCACGCTGATTTATGGCCATGGTAATCCCCACCTTGCTATCCATTTCCGTAATAGAGAGAGATTAGGGCAGTGGTGGCTCTTTGCTGGGGTTTTCCAGCTCCAACCCCAACCCCATCCCCAGCCGTCCCCAAACCCATGATGAATCACGCAGGAAAATCAAGAGTTAGCACTTTTAACCAGACATTCTGATGTGGAGGGTTTGGAGATTTGAAGCATTTCTGAGCTTGGAATGAAAACTGACTGGATGAGGAATTTGTTTCTAAAAATTAAATAACATTGATTGCTTAAAATCAGTTTCCTAGTGAGAGGGAGGAGGTGCGTTTCCCAGCAGCCCTTGGTCCCATTTTATAGCTGAGAGCACGGAAACGTCAAGACGTCGCCCCGGTGGTGAGCGGCAGAGCAGGAGCTCGAGCCTGGGCCCGTTCCCAAGCCTGAGTGTTCACCGCAAACCACGCCCCCCCCAGGCTTCTTGAAGGTTTGACCCGGAGAGACTGAGACGATCTCTCACTTTAGGTTGCGGGCAAGCTGCGGGCACAGCGAGAGCGGAGACGCAGTCGCTACATTTGCTTGTTCTTTGTGTCCTGCAGCCGCACACCCGCCACCTGGGGAGAGAGGCGTGAAGGGGTGGAGGCAGCCCTTCCCCAGGAGCTCGCCCAGGTGCCCACGCGCCCACGTGCCCACGTGCCCACGGAGCCGGGTGGCCACGCTGCTGCCCTTGCCCGGGAGGGCAGGAAGGGGCCGGGCGCAGGGCCTCGCAGCCTTCGCCCAGAGTCCCCCCTCCTCCTCTTCCCACCTTCACCCCGAATGGCACACACGCTTCTTAAAACACGGCCCACACGAGACAAAGCCCCAGCCCACCCTGCCGAAGACGTTTTCCCGTAGACTGAGAGCCCTGCGTAATTTAAGAGAGATGTAACTCATGCGTCTGCATTTAAGCCATCAAAGTGCTTTTAGAAGAGCGATTTGAAATCTTTGGAGCTTTCCGGACCTTTAAAGCTCTGTCTTTGAAACATGGGAATCACGCACTGCCATCGATACAGACAGGAGAACACCAAAGGCAAGGGGCGGGCTCGAGACCCCAGACATTTCACTTTACAAAACTGAATTCTCATGCTCACCACCCACCCCGGCGAGGACCGCGGCCCACGCGGATTCTCCCCCTTCGCAGGCCCCTCCCCGCCAGCCAGGGCAGCACCCCCAGCCCCACCTGGGCCTTGGCTGCCTTGCCTGCACCGAGGACGGATCCGCCCAGGGCACCCGAGTGCTGCACAGGCGCCAGGCCAGGCCATCGGGCAGGGCGGGGTGCGCCCATCTCAGGGGAGGGGGCACTCTTTCTAAAGCGCGCTTAAGCCCCACGGAGAGGCCTCAAGTCAGGGGAGCGAGTGCTGTCCTATCTGAAGCCAGAGGCTGGTTTAAAACGCAGAATCCTGGGCTACTTGCCCAACTAGGCTGAATTGTTGGCCCTGGGTGACCTCGGATCTACACGTGGCCAGCAGTGCCCCCATCCCCAAATACGCAGAGGGGCACAGGTGGCATCTGGGCTCACTCAGGCGTGGGGACACCAGCCAGAGATGGCTTGTGTCCCATCAGGCTCCACGCCCACATCCAATGTGCCCTGGTCAGGTCCCCACAGAGCTGAGAGCTCAGAGGAGGAAAGAAAGGAGCAGGTGGCACCCAGGGATGACCTTGGCCAGGGAGGCGCCCGGGGTCACCTGCAGGACGATGGCTCTGGGGCTTAGCTGGGGCGGTGGGGGTGGGAGGCTGTGCCCTGCCGAGCTCAGAGGCCCTTTGCAGTCTGGGGAGAAGCCATTCTTTATTTGTGGTGGGTGAACCAGCCCACACCTCAGTTCCAAGGCAGCAGATCCAGTCCTGCAAGGGCCCCAGGGGAGGTGACTTCACAGAGGTGATCCCGTGTGCACACAGTCTGTTTTGTCCCAAGCCCAGGCCTCGCCTGCAGGTGACCTGGGGCACGCCCTGGACACCGGGTCCCTGCTGCCCCCACCACGCGGCTGGTGAACCTACCCCAGGCCTCCAACAGGGCGCTGGACTGGAGCCTCCAGACCTGCATCAGTGGTCTCCCCTCCCCAAGCCCCACTGCAGCAGCCTGCAGACCTGCGCTTGGAGGACATGCTCAGCCTTTGACAGGACAGTGCCTGGACCCGGGACTCTGCCCAGAGCCTTACACATCCCTGACACCATGCCCTTCCCCACGGGCTCCCTGGGGTGTTCCTGGCTCTGCCTCCTCTCTCTGGAACCCACAGGCCCCCACCCTCGCCAGCTGGGAATGGGCATTTGGCTCTCTCTCCCACCTTCTGCCCTGCTCAGGACCGGCCTGTACCCCCAACCCCAAGAGGGCAGCAGCCCAGGCTCAGTTACCTGTCTTCTCCTCACTTCTTGGCTGGGGCTCGGTGTGGCGCCCTCAGGCAGCTGCCTGTCTGGCACTGTCCTGCCATTCCCAGCTGGCTCCTGGCTCCCCCAAAGCCATTAGCTAGCAGGTTCCAAATGCTAAGGAATGCTTTTTAAAAACTGTTATATTTGTACAGCAGCATAAAATTTTAAATCCTGGGGCTTTGGGTTCCCTTCCAGAGCAGTAAAGAAAATCAAAGTTGATGTGAGCAGGTTAAGATTGCCAGGGAAGAAGGTGCCTGCTCCATGACCACTTTCTGCTGGCTCCCCCACCCCACTATCCCCACGTGTCTAAGAGTCTCCCCCTCTGACCCTGGTCTTGCACCAGCAGCCTAGGTGACTTCCTGTCACCACTCCCAGGCCTGAGTCCTCACCTTGTCCTTCCTGGGTCACTTAGCTGCTCCCGTGACTGTATCACCACCGGGAAATTCACTCTGTTGGAAGGAAGGGAGGCATCTCCACCTTCTCAGATGCACCTCCGCTCCCAGTTCCCCACGACCTGTAACAGCTGCAGGCCCAGCACTCCACCATCACACACATTTCACCTCCGCTGACATCTTTCTCTCCCTTGCCCCTCTCAACACCAAGTTCAATCTGATCCAAATCCTGCCAATCCTCTTGCTCAAGGAAAGTTAAGTCTTGAAGGCCAACAGTGAGAGGAAGGGTGTTCCAGGCAAGGGAACAGCATATGCAAAGGCAAGGGCACCCAATGCCGAGAGCACCCAATGTTGGGAACCAGCGGGGGGTTTGGAGACCCTGCCAGAGGGCTCACTGGGCGGCCTGGGCTTTACCTCAGCGGTTTGGTAGCCAACATATCCCGCTAGTCCTCTGCCCTGACATCTTCTGGCTCCATTTCTTGGGGAGCAATGAGCTCTGAAGTCCCTCACCCAGGTATGAGCCTGGCTTCCTGCTCACACCTGTACACACTATAGTTCCCCTAGCGCCAGAAGCTGTGTCCCTCTTAGTCTTTGGAGGCTGGGATCAAGCCACTGTCTTTCAGGACAAAAGAGATCCAACCAACGTTTCCTACCTCAGTCTCTCCTCAAAATCTCCTCAGACAGGCAGTTTTCTCTCCTGACTCCTGAGACTGTGCTCATGGAGGGACAGGGTGTTGCTCGGTGTTGCTGCGGGAAGTCAGGACGCCAGGCAGGAAAGGAAAGGAAAGCTCTCTTGGCCTGTTGGTGGGGAACATTTACGTTAGTCTCGTGAAATACTAGAATCCCACGAAGTACAGGAACACTGCTGACCACACAAGGCAAGGCCTCTTAGAGCCCCCCTGGGAGAAGGCCTGGCTGGGCGGTGTCTGTGTGTTTTTAATATGTTTTTATTGATTTTTAGATAGGAAGGGAGAGGGAGATAGAAACACGATGAGAGAGAAACATCATAAAGATCATCGATCGGCTGCCTCCTGGAGGCCCCCTCGCGGGGACTGAGCCTGCAACCCAGACAGGTGCCCTGACCGGGAACTGAACCGGTGACCTCTTGGTTCCTGGGTCAGTGCTCACCAGCTGAGCCAAGAAGCCTGGGCGGGGCGGCATGTTTTGACCTAGGCTTGTACCCAAAGGACACGATGCAGTGTCGTCCAATGCAAAAAGCCACGTGTGACAATTCGAGGTCTAAGGATTCCCACGAGCCCAGAAGCTTTTATTATGTGCCCGTTGATACGTTTTCAATTAAATGTGGAGGTTTAGGTAGCAGCCACCAGCCTTCCAACAAATCACCCAGAAATGGAGAGAGGGACCTGGGACCTTGGCCCTCCCATCGCCACGGAAACGGGCGCTGCTGCTGTGTGGAAGTAAAGCCGGTGTCGCCCGGATGGGCACGTTTTTGAGGAGCCCACCCTGCTCAGACGCACCCCTGCCGTCTGTGCCTCACCGCCCGGCTCCCGTCCTTCCCAGCCTGGGATGTGAGGCCGGAGGTCCTCTAACTTCTATGGCGCTTTCCCCAGGGCTCTCCGAGGGACCTCCTCCCCCAGCCCCGGTGGAGGGACGGGGGTTCAAAGGCAGGTGCTCCGATTGCAACTTGCATCCCACCCCTTAGTGGCTGTGATGCTGGGCAAGTCCACGGCCTGGGGGCCTGTTTCCTTGGTGAAGGAGGAAGGGTCGCCCAGCCCAGCCGATGCTGTTGCACCTTGTGAGGAAATCAGGTATGTGGAAGGGACGTGCAAGTTACAAAGCGCTGCACAAATACCAACTATAATCATGGCGCTTCCTTTGCCAGAGGCCCCCGGGGACGAGTGTGGGCCGTAACTTACAGAGTAACAAGAAGGATGAACGATTATAAATACCCACCCCCGGAGGAAGAGCACGTCCTGTGCGGTACTGAATTCCGTCCCCGTGTCGGTCGTAGGGTTCGAACCACGGAGACCTCCGCTCGCAGGTAGGGAGCAGAGGGGTTGAACATTTGCCTGTCACTGAGTTCTAGGCGGCCGTCAGCCAGCACAGACACGGTCCCTGTTCAGAGAGAGCCTTCAGGAGCTGCGTCCTACACTGACACGCAGCATGTGTGACACACACACATCTCCTGTCCCCATTCGGTCTCTCTTGCCCCTGGGCCCTTGATGGGTCAGCAGGGGTTTCCCTGCATAGAGTAGGGCCTGTCCACATCCCAGAGGGTCATGTGAAGAAATCCTGCTCCTAAGCCAGAAACAAGGCCCTGTCCCCAGTGGCTGAGGAACACATGGACAGACAAGGGGTCTCTCTGGCCAGGCGGCCTGGCCTCTGGGGTATCTTCTGATGTTGACCAAGATCAAAACCAGGGAGTTGCTCCTCTCCACCCCCACCCTATGCCAGGCCTTTGGAGAGCGGACGCCTGGGGTCCCTCGCTGGATTTTTGGTGTACCCCTCATTTACTGCCATTGAAGCGCTGGAGACAAGGGTCAGGGCAAATGCCACATTAATTCCTGCCCTTGACTCAGCAGTGGAATAAGACTGCATCCCCACGTCCACCTCTCCTTCCTCCCAACTCCAGCCATCTCACCGCTATACTCTAGTTGTCTCCCTGTGCCATCTGGCTACCCTGTGCCTGGATGCCACCCCTTCCTGAGCTCTGGTCACACCCTCCGGAGGTGCCGGCCACACTGCCCTTGAAGCTCACAGAAGTTGAGCCAAGGAAGTTCTCCTGGTCGGAGGGGAGCCCTGACACCTTCCGAGGTGCACTGAAAATTCTCCTCCGACCAAGGCAGCTCAGTTAAAGCACCTGGGGGCCTACGGCCACGTATGTGGAGTGTCGTGTTTTCCAGCAAAGCCCACCAGCCACCTCAGCAGGCACTAAATCTGACCCATGCTACTTGAGCTCTCTCGAGGCGGAGGTTTGGGATGTTGGTAACAACACACAGCTCACTTCTCGATCGGAGCGAGTTTTTGTAGCTAATTCTGGCTGCCGAATGTCTTCATTTAAAATATACATATGTATATACATGTATTTTGTTCAGTATTTTAATTAGGCCCAGAGGAATATACTTTCAAGTTTGGGTACACTTCGTTTGTTATATTAATGAAAAGCCTCTTTAAATCAAGTCTTGCACTGATGTTTCATTATATATGCTGCTCTCACACGTCTCTGTAAGAGATTTATGGTACAGGTGGTAACCACAAATACTGGCGGCAGACATGCTGTTAATTTAAAATGCAAAGTTTTCTTTTGAGGTGCAGCAAAAATATAAGGTTACACTCTTATCCGGTGTAGCTACCTTCCCTAGAAAGTGGCTGCGCCTCAAATTCCAAGTAGAAGCCCTCCCCCAGCCCCGGCTCTCACTCCCCTCTGGAGGCCTGGCCTCCAGCCTGTAGGACTGTCGTTCACACCAAGACTCACGGGACTGAAGACAATTACAAACAGGATCGGAGCCCAGACTGCGGCCGAGGATCAGCAGCTGACGTTGATGGTTAGGGCCCCCCCCCCCACTCTCTCTCTCAGCGACAGCCATGTCATGCACGGTCCCCTCCCCCAATACCATGGGTGGCCCTGAAGGTGGTGCTGGCCTTGCCGTGGCTGCTGCTGGATGTTTCTAGGTTCCAGGCACTGTGCCAAGCCTGGTAGCTGCAGGCCACCTCGGTGAGCCCACGCCACCATTCTATGGCGACGGTGCCACTGCCCCATCCCTGTGTGGCAGAGGAGAAGAGTGAGACTCACGTGGCTAGTGGGCCGTGGAGTTAGGATCTGGGGCCGGCCCAGGCGCTGACCCCATGTCCCACTGCGAGCAGGTCCCGTGGAGACAGCCCTCGGCCCTGCTCCGTCGGGATGGTGGACGCAGCTGGGCTGAGTAGCTGAGGGGAGGGTGGAGCCTTCAGTCGGGGCCCAGGACAGGAGGGGGTCGCGGCTCCCCCCGGCCCAGACAGGCGGCCTTCGGGGCTAAGCCCCTTTCAGACGCGACCCTGCACTGACCCTGCCTAAGTGGCCTCCTGTCCCCTCTGCAGGCCGAAGGCCACCTGCCCGGGAGATGATCCCCCGACGCGCAGAATCCTGGAGCCACGTGACTTAACTGGGCCGCGCCCCACGCACCTCTCAGGGGGCGGCGATGGAGCAGCTGTGCTGGGAACGCCGCCAGGCCACCTCCTTTCCGCGGCGCTGTGCCTCGCGTCCCGGGACCCTCGGTGCGACCCCCTGCCCTGGGTGCTGCTGTGCCCGTCCTACAGATGAGCAAACCAGTCCCAGAGAAGTCGGGCGACAGGCCCCCCACAGCAGTGTGGACGGCAGGGGTGCAGAGGAGCCGGCGGGAGCCCCAGGCCAATGCTGAAGGACACGTGTCTCCTGACTTCCCTGGTGACGCTCGGGCTGGGGCAGGGGGCCTCGCTGACATTTTACGGTCTTATGATGGAAAAATGCATTTCAGACAATATTCTGCTTCTTAATTTTTTAAAGAGAACTTTCAAATGTACAGGCTGGTGTGTTATGCATGGTATTCCGCGCATGGGCACTGAAATGGCCTCTTTATAGAAAGCTAAGAGAAAGGTGGCAGTTTGGGTGAGTGAGGGCGTGTTCTACACAATGTCTAGGATTCATATTTGGCCTGACTTTTAAAATCATAATTATTAACAACACGCAGTAACTACAGTTTGTTGGCCACCTGCTCTTGCGGCAGGTCGGTTTAGGCCCTCAAGCCAAGCCGTCCACACCTGTCTGCCGGCCTCTCCATCCGTCACACTGGCCTGCTTGCCTGGGGATCACGTCAAACTCTTCCCCACCTCAGGGCCTTTGCATGTGCTAGTCCCTCTGCCTGGAATGCTCCCTCTGCCCCTAAGCTTCGCATAGGGAGGCTCCTGCCCATGCTCCTGGACCAGGGGGTCTGTCTCTAACCATCCACTTAGCCCCTTGGGATGCTCTCACAGAGCCCTGGCTTTTCCACCCTGGCACCCGCCAGGTCCTGGAATCATGTTATTTCTATATTTGCTTGTTTCTTTTCTCTCCCACTTAGGGTTGTCCGATAAAATACAGGATGCCCAGTTAAACTCGAATTTCAGATAAACAACAAATATTGATACTTACACTAAAAAAATCATTGTTTACCTGAAATTCAAACCTAACTGGATATCTCGTCTGTTCATTTCCTAGCGTGACCACCCTCCTCCCAGCAGCCCCCAGGCTACACGCAGAGACTACACACTTCAACACCGTGTCCCAGGGCCCAGCTCACGGCGGGAGCACAGGAATCGTTTACTGAGCGCACCTGCCCAGTGGCTGCGTGAGACCCCATCCTGGCCCGGCCAGCACCGCAGCCCACGGCCTCCCAGGGGCGCGCGGGGCAGCCTTGGTCCCCATCAGACCATCCGTCCACACTCCCCAAGCATCTCCACACCCGCCGACTCCACTCCCTGCTGACAAAATGCGGGTCAGAGCCGACCCGCCAAGGTTCAAGCAAACCGCCCGATACTAAAACTGGACAGAAAAGAGAACCGGGCGGGGATGAGTCTTAGGAGATGAAGCCAGACCTCCGGTGTGCGCTGGTGATTTGGGGGAAGCGGAGCTGTGTGTGCAGGGGAGTGTGCAGGCAGGGAGGTGACGAGAGGCAGCAGCCATGACCTCGCAGGAACAGCCATCCATTAGAGGTGCCGTTGCCATGGAGACCAGACAAATGGCCAGCCGACCCACGAAGGCGGAAGGAAGGGCTGAAGGGACGGATGTTGAAGGTGAGTTAGAGACTTAAATACACAGAATGTCCCTGAATGAAGGGTCAGGGGGTGCAGTAACGTCCCCCGTGTCCAGGGAAGACCTGCATGGAGGAAGGAGAGGCGCCCCAGGTGCCCCCAGCTGTGACACGGAAGGAGTTAAAAGGTGGAGATGGATCAGTCTCCAGGGCCAGCGCCCTTGGTCTGGGGGCAGACACGCAGAGACCGCCAGTTAGTGTGGGGAGTGGGCCTGGGTCCTCTGGGACCCCCTGCGTTGGAGGACCCCCTGGGCCCACTTCTCCAGAGAGAAC